>NC_042616.1:592844206-594053560 GCF_901001135.1 Rhinatrema bivittatum
ACACAGCTTGCTCAGTGCCCCCCCCCCCCCCACATAGCCCAAAAAATAAAAAGCATGCCAGAAAGAGCCATTAAATGTAATATGTACTGCACTTTGATTCATTTGCACTTCACACATTAATAAATTCACTGTCACCTACGAAAATATCTTTGCTCCTAACTATAGCCTGTCTTTGACTGTGGCGATGTATCACTTGCAGTTCCTCTGGACTGAGCTCTTTTTCTTCCTCCTCTTTCTCTTCATCTTTATTCTCATCTAGTCTCTCTGGAGGAGGCATGCATCTGGTTTTGGCTAAGTTATGTACCATACAGCAAGCTAGGAAGATCTGACAGACTTTAGGTGGGTTGTAGAGAAGGCATTCCCTGATCTGTCCAGAGAGGGGAAGCGTGTTTTGAGTAAACTGAAGGTTCTTCGAAGACTGCATTGGTCATCCATTGGGCCCTGTTGTATCACATGTCTGCTGCACTCTGTGGGGTGGCCACAGGGATCATGAGCTAGGTTTTGAGGGGATAGCCTCTGTCACCTGTAAGAGTGAAACCAGAGCAAAGCTATTATATAGGATTTCTGGTTGGACTGGACATTAGGGGATTAGTCAGGATCAATTGCCCCCAGGATGGAGGGAAAGAGTGCCACCTGAAAAAAATCCTACATGATTAATTCTTGGTGCCATCTACTCCGAGGGAAGGATAAATTCTGGCATGTTCTTCATAGCAAAGTGGCCAGCACCTGATCGATGCACATGGAGGTGGCAGACTGGTTTATGTTCTTATGTTCTTATGCCAGCTGTGACCCCCAGAGGAGTTTGGAAGGTGCTGGTAGTAAAAAATGCAGTGGTGATCTTGAGATGTGCTAGCAAGGCATGGCCTCTCTGGCTGATGGGTTGTAGGTCTGCCTGTAACTGCTGGCATAGGTACTATATGGTTTCCTTATTAAACCTGAACCTACTCATGACTTCTTCCTCCTCAGATCTAAAAACTGAGTTCATATCCTGCAGGCTCTGTATGCGGGATACCTTCTCCTCCTCTTCCTTTTCCTCCTCTTCCTTCTCCTCCTCCTCCTCTCCTCTCTCTCTCTCTCTCCTGTGCCTTAAAGCCATGAGTACCCATACAGTGATTATAGTTATTTTGTGATGAAAGTGTGTCCTCATGTCTCAAATCCCTCAATATGTAACATCTACTCCCCCTCTGACTCACCCCCAATGGGTTACAGTCAGCATTGGAGGTCCTGCGTTCCCCCCACACACACACAAACAGGCAGTTCCTGCTTCCATTTGTCCAGAGAAGGTTGTCTGGAAAATGACAAGAGGCTAATGGAACTCTCTGGTGCCATGCGTGTAAACCCCCAGTAGTGAGTTTGCATGCATAAGTGTGCGCATGTCAGTGCGCAGGTCAGATTTAAAATACTTCATTACGCACATACGTATAGTCACGCCTAGACCACGCCCCTTCGATGCCCCTAATATGCCTCTTTTGTATGCACGTACTGCTACACAAGCATGCGTATATGCGTGCGTACATAGCAGCTTTTAAATTACACGCTCATCCCATGCAGCCCATACATTCACGGAAGCTGCTGTTTCTGTGCGAGCAATGCTTTTAAAATTGACCTGTTACTTTTTATACAGATGTGTTGTTTTAGTATTTAACTGTTTTATTTTGTTGTAAGGTGTTTTGTAAAGAAAAGGTGTTTTATGAATGTATTCTTGTAATCCGCTCTGGACTGATACTTGGAAGTAGCGGAATATAAGAGATTTTTAATAAATGAATGAATAAATAAATAAATAAATAACAGTGTGTGGCTATAGCATGGAAGTTAACTCAACCTGTATTTAAACACTTGCTGACTACATCTTAAATGCTCTGATACCTCAGAAATATGGGGGTCAGTGAAGGAACAAATGTTAACAAGAAAATAAAGGAACTGCTAAAGTGCTTGGGCCAGGCTGCTGCTTTGAGTGATCCCTCACACATAGGGGACTGGCCATGAGCAGTGCCTTGTGATGTGCACCGTATTCAGAAAAGGATCCCTATCTAGTTAAAAATGCAGTGCCAAAAGCTGACAAACTACCACCACGTGTAGAAACCCACTGGATACTCTGGCAATCTACAATCAGCCCTCCTGGCTTCAGCTGAGCTGCACTAGGTTGCCACAATATATCTACAGGCCTCTGGTAATCCACCTGACATTGAAAGCAATTCTGAATTGCTGTACCATACTATATTTATTCCTAATTGCAACATCTTTTCATCTGAGAAACATTCATGGCAGGCATCACTGCAGAGTGCAGCTCACTAAAAAGCTATGGAAATCTGAGGCAGATACATGAAATGTAATGAAGCAGCCTGTGGAAGTCTGAGGGCTGCTCACAGGTTGCCCATGAGAATCTACAGCATTTTAGCTGTCTGCAGCGTACGTTAATTATAGTGCAAAAAAACCAAAACCTACTACCTCTGTTAGTATCGATTTTGGTTTGATGACTTATATTGAGTTTACTCTTAGAGGTTTTAATTAATTCCATGTGGCCTCATTTATCATGCAGAATAAAGCCTCACAGATGCCCTTTTCAGTGAGAATTTGGTTTGTGCCATGTGCCACCTGATGTAGTGAAGCCATGGCTTTCAGTTTCCAGTACAAAATAGCTGAAAGGTAAGGAGGAAACCATGGCCTTAATACTGTAGATCTCTGAGGAAGGAAGAGTGTCAACTGAGCCTGTTATCTTGCACTGGGGACCAAATAGAATTGATTGTGATTCTGCTAAGAGGACAGTACTATGATCATAATTCTATTTCTTGAGGAGGGAGTAACTTGTTCTGCTCATTTTTCCATGGATTGCACTCTGTATACTGGATAGTAGAAAATGAATTTACCAGAGTTGGGGAGAATGTTTCCCTTTGAAAATGAGCTTGTAGGGACCTGCCAACTAAATGAGGACTATGAAAATTGCCCCCAGGTCTAGAAGAATGGAAAAAGAGACATAAATATAATTATGTGTTGGGAAATAATAACAGGAAAAATGATCAGTTTCGTATTTCATTTGTATGGACCCAAGGGATCCTCATGAAGCAATATATTCTGAAGAAGTCTAGAATAGACCAGAGGAAAGTACCACCACTCCCCATTGGAGGTTGCTGCAATAGTTCATTCCAACTGGTGTTTTAGTAAGAGATCCCTTTTTTCCTCCCCTACCCCCTCGAGTTTAAAATTAGAATAGAGCTCGGAGAGCTGAAGCAAAGGTGATGTAATGGTTTATCCCCATCTCTCCTGCATTAGATCTGCAGGCCAACCACCTTGGTATTACATCTCTGAAGTTCAAACAAAGAACAGCTGCTAGGCCAATTAAAAGCTCTGATGAGCTCATTCTCTTTTTGTTGTTCTTTTTTTTTAATTTTGCAAGGAATTTTTCATGTTTCCTTCCTGGGAGACTGGGTGTAGGATCCCAAATATTAGCATTGTTGTAGAAGGAAAGAAGTTTCCCAAGAACTAAATGAAAGCTTCATTCTTTCAAGGTTTTTGTCCCTTGTGGGGGGAATCAAGTACCTGGAGTTTTAGAAGTCAGGGGTGTCTCATTTTTGTGGCTGCAGTTATCTGGTAGGTAATGAAAACCTTACAGAGCACTTCTATGTTATTCAACCTGAGGAATTTAGTGCCATCCTGTTAGAAACGTTTTGGAAGGGTGAGTGTCCAGTTGGTGCAACATGGAAGGAAAGAAGTACCCATCTGGTGCTCATCCAGAAGTCAAAGGAACGTGTGCCATCCTGGTGCAGTGACGAGAGGAATGGAGAGACTCACAGACACCAAGTAGATCCCAGATATTATGGGAACCTTTTTTAAATTATTTATTGTTTATTATTATGATGCTACAAACAAATATATTTAAATACAACATTACCATGTATTAACTGTCATACATTATTCAAATACTCATAACAAGATACAAACTCAAAGTCAATGAATGCTATCATATCATTCCCTAATATCTTGCCCTCCCCTCCCTCCCTACCCCCCCCCCCCTTTTTTTCCTTATATTCCATGAGGTTGACCCTGAGAGGGTAGCGCTTTCAGTGGAGATGGATCAATGGAAAGACAACTAATGAGTGGATCCCGGTCTCTTCCCTTTCCTCTAATTAAGAACTGGGGCAGGAATGTCTCAGTGTTGGGAGGGTTAGCTGGTTGGTATCCCCTAATCCATAGTGCCAAAGGGAACATATTGCCATATGTGTGCCATCACATATGCCAATATGTTCCAGTTTGTAAGCATTGTTTCCAACAAAGTGGAGAGCATCCCGGGAACCAGGATGCCACCTTCTCTGGCGTATGGTGCCATCGATAAAGACGCTTATACCTATTTTCCATCATGGATGCGGACATCGAAAATCGTCCCATGGACTTAAAATACTCCGCCCATTTTTCATCCCCCCAGGGAGCCCCTAAATCTTGTTCCCACATCACTAGATGGGCCGCCTTTCTTCCCATGTTTTGATTGATTAATATTTGCTAGAGCTTTGAGATTACTTTTTGCACCTTTCCAGCCAGAATACAGTAGCCTTCAAATATGGAGCGAGGAAGTTGCAGATCCTTGCAGGGGCCATTAGTGTAGCGACGCAGGGAAAGAAGAGTCACGTCAGACAGGACTTCTTAGGGAAGCAAGCATCCTCTCATCCCCCGACCCAGGATGTTGTCTTTATTATATCGAGTTACACAATTCCACAGCAACTACTATACAGTATATGATTGGCTAATACGTCCTATGTGCTAATACAACATGTTGCCTGCGTGCATGCCTACGTAGCTATGGCTACAATCATGCTGTAACTAGGGCAGAGGTTTATTTATACTAAGAGCTTAATTGTGGAAAGACAACAGCTAAAGAAATGCAGACTTTGTGTCTGTTCAGAACGAGATAGGCAAAATGCTGAGAATGTTTATGCAAACTCAGCGAACAGTGTTAATGTAGGCCTTACAGTGAGGAGTGCTGATGCAGGCCCTTCAGCCTCTGTGGTTTGCCAACAGAAGAGAAAAAGTTTGCATAGCAACAATTAGTTAATATAAAATGGAGAAGTTGTGCATAAGCCAAAAAAAATACTGTACAGGTAACTGATAGGTAGTTTGTAGATGTTGGGAGGAGACAATGCCCTAACTCCACAGCTGTCCTACATTAGCTAGGCCCCTTTACTCCCAGTTTCGAAAGACCGGGGTGTCCCACCCCAGAGGGAAATCCCTAAGGTGTTGAATATGGGAGAGGGCTGAATACTGTTTTCTCCCCAACAACTTGAATTTCCATTGTGCCCAGACCTTTAGAGTAGCACGAAAGCCTTCTGAGTTAGGCATGGCGGCCAATATATAGCCTGTAATCGGGACCATACCCATCCATGCCTGTTCTACCTGAATCCATTGTTTGGGGGTACTCAAATTATGACTATCAATGATATATTTCAATTGTGATGCCACGTAATAGTGGATAAGAGATGGAAAGTTAAAGCCTCCTGCTTGACGTGGCCGGTAAAGTGTCTGACGGGAGACTCGGGGAGGACTCCTACGCCAAACAAAAGCAAACATCTTCCGTTGGAGGGGCCTCAAATCCTGCTCTGCAAGAAAACATGGAAGGGCCTGAAAAAGATAGCTAATTTTAGGTAATAAATGTATTTTAATCACAGCCATCCTCCCAAACCATGAAAATCCCAACCTGTCCCAGGAATTGATATCCCTCATCAGAATATGAATAAGTAGTGTATAGTTCAAACTCACAAATTGATCTAGATCCAATCCCATATTAACCCCTTGTCCACCGGTAAGGGAAATCCCGCTTGGCAGTTTGTATTAAATCAGCTGAAAAATGCACTGGCAGGAGTTCTGACTTGTCAGAATTAATCCGCAATCCTGACAGCCTTTATCAGTGTCATTACTGTCGGTATTGATATCATTGGCCTAGACAACGAAAGAATAATGTCGTCCTCATACAATGTTATTTTATATTGTTGCCCACCACACTCCACCCCATAGACCGTATCTGCCCTCCGTATTGCCTCCGCCAACGGCTCCAGACTAAGCGCGAACAGCAGGGGCAACAAGGGGCAGCCCTGACGAGTTCCACGACATATAGGGAAAGTAGCGGTGTATCCATGATTTATCTTTAAGCATGCCAAAGGTGCCTGGTAAAGTTCCCGGACCCAAGTGGAGAAAATCCCCCCTAAGCCAATCTTCTGCAAGACTGCAAACAGGAAGCTCCAATATACCCTATCAAAAGCTTTTTCCGCATATAAAGTTATAAAAGCTGTAGGAGCATCCTTTGATTTGGCAACATGGAGCAAATCAATCAGTTTCCGGATGTTATCTGAAGCCCCTCTGCCTGGCATAAATCCTGCCTGATCTTCATGGATGAGCTGTCCAATATGCTTTCGGAGGTGGAGCGCTAAAAGTTTAGCTAAAATTTTCAGGTCAATGTTAAGAAGGGAAATAGGCCTGTATGAAGCACAATTGGTAGGGTCCTTCCCCGGTTTAGGAATAACGGTGATACCAGCCATATTCCCAAATGGGAGGAGATAGGCCCCTTCACGTAACTGATTGAACATGTCCGCAAGTGGTGCCCATAAGTCCAATTTGTATTTCTTATTGAAAAGAGGTATAAAGCCATCTAATCCCATGGATTTCCATGTTTTTAGGTCAGTAATAGCCCAGTCAACCTCCAATGGTATAATTGGTTTACCTAGCCTCTGCTGATCCGGGGCTCAGAGGCCAGGTAGGGGTATGTCATCTAGAAACCTAGCAATGTTCTCCCCTGAAGGCTCCAGCTCTGGTGAATACAACTCCTGGTAATACCGGATCACTGTCTGTGCAGTCAATACCTCTCCTGTAGGGGACTGAATACAGTGGATTACCGCTTTACTCGTTTAGTTTGTAATCGTCGAGCCAATAGACTACTGTTTTTGTCATCATACTCATAATATTTTTGTTTTACTAAATCCAGAGTATAGGCTGTCTGATCTGCGTCCATTGCTACTAATGCCTCCTGTTTACAGGTCAATAATCTAATTGAAAGGGCCCCGGGATTCTGTTTGTGTCTCCTCTCCAAGATCTGCAACTCTCGAAGGATCAACTCTCGCTTAGCCTGTGCCTGTTTCTTGCAGTGTGATGCTAAACTAATACAATGGCCTCAAAGAACTGCCTTCATTCCCTCCCAGAGAGACACTGAGGAGATGCCCTCCACCCTGTTGTTTTCAAAATATTTCTGCAACTTATCAGCGATGCTGTCATGATAGTAAGGTTCTTTTAATAAAAGATCATTCAGTCGCCAGTATTTACGATCTGCCTCCCTAGATTTCCATGTTATCGACCAAGTAATCGGCACATGGTCAGACCATGTGATTGCCTCGATGTCCACTTGGGTAGTATCGCCCACTAGATCTTTTGTGATAAAGAAATAACTACTCTGCTATAGGCTGCATGTGCGTGGGAATAAAATGTATAGTTTCTGCTATGTGGGTACTTGATTCGCCAAATATCCACTAAATGCCATGAATGCAATAAGGATTTTATTCCACAATCCTTTTTATGAAAAAAAATGTATTTTCTTATATAACTCCTGAGTCAACTCATGTCTACTTTTGAATTTGTATATATTGCCCTGAATTCACATTGTTACTTGAAGAATTGTCCATCCATAGACTTTCTAATCTCCTAGAATTTTTTAGTTATTTGTAGTAAGTACACCTCATGAACTTTCTGCATATACATTATCTGCATTAGTTCACACTCTTGATAGAAACATGAACTAATAGCACCTGGAGAAGCTTTCTATTCCTAATATTACATTAGTGGTGGTAGTAAGCAGAATGACTCATTGCTGTGCTCTGAGATTCTAATTGTTTTTAATGAAAGAATAATTGAGGGTCAATTGCTTATTTGGCTCCACTACAAAAGTAATTAACAATGTAGCTCTCGCCTTAAATTCTTCCTTTGACTGTTCTAGATATCCTGAAGATCTAAATTTGGTACCTCATTGGGTTACCCCAATAAAGAAAGGCCTAGATTTTGCATAGGGAAACTCTTTAGGTACCTTCAACAAATCAATGTAAAAGTTTTTCAATATTTCAAGAAGTGATACTAAAGAACTTTTGGGAAATTGAGAAAATGAAGGAAAGATCTTTTAATTTACAATGAATCATCTGATTATCCTTAATCAGAGCCAGATCAGATTCATAAACACTCTTAATTGAGATTTCAAATTGTTTCAATTTCCCCTCTTGCCCTTTAATTTGCTGAAAGTGCTCATTAGTTGCAATAATCAATATGTTAACTGAAGACAACACTTTATCCATCTTGGAGGTCAAGTTCCTTTCTAAAACTGCAATTGCTGACCAGAGATTCTCTAGTGTTATAACTGTAGATTTAAAAAGCACAGCATGGTCCATAGATGTTGAGGCATCCAACTAATCTTCCAAGTTTTTCCTTGCTAAGACCTCTCCATCATGGGCTTTGAAACTCTTGGGTTCAGAGCCCAAGGAGGCCAGGCCCCATGTCCAACACAAGCATCTATACCCGCTGGTAACAAAATTCTAGCCTCAGGGCTTAATGTGACAAATGACTTGGCAAAAGTGGAAGAGGAATTGCTTAACTCAAGTCCCCCAGTCTCTTTGTCATTGAAAGAAGTTATAGTCCTCCAGAGTGGGCTAAAGGAGAGAAGAGGGTACAAGCAGCTTTGATGGAAAAACATGAGTCATTCCTTTCCTTTTCTGACTCATCCTCTAAAGAGATCCAATGATATCCCGTGGGAAATGCTGTAACTAAAATAATCCTAGAGGCACGCCCCTTTGGGGCATGGCTTCAGCACACAGCCAAGGCACAGTTTTTATAGCAAAAGCCAGCACACTGGGATGACGTCAGGAGAGGGTGCTCACACATCACCAACACAGCCTGATGGATGGAAAAAGATCTCAGCTGTCTCATCTCCTTGTGCTCTCCCCACCAACGTGCCATCAAGATATAGCTTTTATAGCAGAAGCCGGCACAGTTAGATGACGTCAAGGAAGGGAGCTCACATACCACCAACACAGCTCAACAGATGGAGAAAGGGCTTGGCTGCCTCACCTCTTAGGACTCTCCCCACCAGCATGCTACTGTGGAACATTTTTTTATAGCAGAAGCCTGCATAGTTGGATGATGTCCAAGAAGAGAGCTCATACACCACCAGAACAGCTTGACAGATGGAAAAAGCCTCATCCAGCTCACCTTCTTGCATTCTCCCTCCTTATGTATATGTTTTTACCTGCATTTCAGGCAGGCAATTTTGTAAAAACCCATTTCTGAGGGTAAAGCATTGTTTTACCTGTGGAAATGGCTTTGAAAATTATCTTCCCTATGTCTATAAAGAAATGACAAGAACATATGCAGTAGAAATATGTTTGTGTTGAAATGGGAATTTATATATTTGTATACTTCTGTTGAGAATATGTAGGCAGTAGGTGCTCTCCATTTGCTAAAACAGTATTGCTTTATTGAAATACTGTTACCAGCATCATGTCTTTATGAAGCTATTTAATGGGTTACCTATCTTGTAGCCAACAAAGATTCATGTGAACAATTTGATTCCAGCATAAAAAAGTAATACTAATATATGTAAAAATGAATCATATAATAATGTTGTTTCACTGGCTGTGCAACATATTTGGAAAACATGAAAAAAATGACAACAAAGATGTGCTAGTCAAATGCAAAATTGCACTGATCCACTACTCAATAAATAGAGAATTATGAGGCATATGCTGAAGAATAGATTGTCCATATGATAGGGGATGGAAGAGCTACAAAAGTATTAAAGCCAATCTCTAATTACACTGTAGACAGGGCAAGGGGTATATAGAGAGAAGTAGTTTTAATATGATAAAGAACTTTCCAGGGCATTAGCCAGAGGAAATGCTTTAAACCCCATGTTTATGAAAATTAAAATATTTTATTTTAATCTTTAAAATCTCTAAAAGCATATGGAGAGCAATGCAACCAACTCTTATGCATGCTTTGCTTGTTATTAGGAGATTCTTGTTACAGGATCCACCAAGGAATATATATTACAAAGCATTATTGAACACACACATAGGTCTGATTTATCTGAGTTTCATCCATTATATACCTAAGGGAACAACCTTTGATAAACCAAGTTTCAGTCCTGGATTGTCTTCAGTGAAACAAAGTTATCCAGAATGCCTAATATGTTAAATTGAATTATATCTTATATAAATATTAATAAAACTTCACCTAATGTCCCCAATCATACATTCAATTTCCTAATTTAATATTATTCCACAAAATGGAATATCATCATTTTTCTCATTTAATTCACTATGCCAAAGTGATTAGAAAGAAACGATCCTTTTATTCCCCATCTTATAGCAGATTTTGCAGTCTGATTCCATTGCACCCCTGCATATAAAAGAGAAATGTCTCCAGGCAAATTTCCTAGATGGTTCTCTGTTACAAAGCTGAAAGTGTTTTGCTAGGTAGTTGTTTACTTGCAGGCACGTGTTCTGTTATTCCATGTTTAGTCTCCTGGAATAGGGAATTTTGTGATTTCCTTCTCCCCACAAACAAAAATAAATAAAGCAAACAATCCACCACGAAACCACTCCTCTCCCAGTAATGTTGGAATCTGTAGGAGGGAGTGTTAGGAAGCGTTCCCGATTCTGAGGAGATGTCCCATGGACCACGACGCGACTGCAGAGAGGAGCTCCGTGGAAGTGCCGCGGCAGGCAAGACGTGTCCCAGTATGGGAGGAGCAGGCTGACCACTGCCCTAACCTCTGCCGAACCTGCACGCACCGGTAGAGACCCAACAACGCAATGCTGGTCTCTGTGATAGCCCTCTGGCCACTCAATAGCCCTTTCAGACCTGCCACTGTGTAGCAGCAGATGCAGCAGGATGGACAGAGGTCGAGGACAGGCGATGGTACTGGAGCTTGTAACAAGACGAGACCTCGGCCTTAGACTAGGCTGATGGCTTGAAGAAGGCGAGGAAGCTTGGAGGCTCAGATAAAATGAAGACACGTGGAGCTTGGGACTCAGACGAGACGAGGACACTTGAACACTCAGATGAGACAAGGACACTTGAAGACTCAGATGAGATGAGGACACTTGGTACTTGGGAACTCAGACGAGAAGAAGAAGTGAGGTGGCTTGGAACATGATGAGGACATGAGATGACTTGGAACTCAGACACAAGACACTCAGACGTAGGTGAAGATCAGAAGTGAATTCAGACAGTCAGGCAAGGATTCCGGATACTCTGATGAGGATTTGGAACTGGGGAAGCCTCAGACGAGGATAAGAACTCAGGATACTCAGACAAAGACAGAGGCTCAGGAACTAAGAGGAAACTAGGAGGAAACCAAGCAGTCCTCAAAGACAGATCCTGCCGGAAGAGGGCTCCAGCCACCAAACTCAGACCCCAGATAGAAACAGATTTACTCCCAGGAAGGTCAGCTGAAGATGACATCCGGGGGAGTGAGTTGAACCCTGAACTTAAGGACTGATGGTACTTCAGGATCAGGACCAGACAAGGACATCAGGAGCAAGACTTGGAACATCAGGGTTGGAACAAAGGACATCGGATACAAAGGACACCGTTATCTCGGGACATCAGGAGATCTAGGCATCAGGACGTCTATGGCATCTGAACATCAGGGGACGTCAAGAGAGGAAGACCACAGGGACGACTGGAACATGACAGACAAAGACATCGGGAGGCTGAGACGTCTGGACATCCGAAGACAAGGGAACGTCAGGACATTCTGAGATAGGGAGACGTCTGGCATGGAGACACGGAGACATCAGGACATCTGAAGATGGGAAGACATCTGGAGACACTGTGACATCAGGACATTTGAAGACAAGAGGATGGGATCCGACGAGAGACCAGAACATGGAATGAATACAACGACAGAGGTTCAAGAACCATGGACAAAGACAAGGAGGACCAACGAGGAACAGAGTGCCTTGAAGAAGTAAAGAAGGATCACAAAGGACTCCTGGAATGAAGAGCTGGAACTGAAGATCCAGGAGAGGTCTGACTCCATGACCAACTCCTTTTGTAGGGCTGAAGAGGAAATGCCTCAATGACATCACAAGGAAGAGCCAGAAGGACTGGCCCTTTAAATAGGCTGAAGAGGCATGACCCCACATCTAAGGAAGAAGGCAGGACCTCAGACAGCAGCCATGCTGTGAAGAGGAGCTGAAGTAGGCCCGAGGAGTCAGAGGCAGCTTCTGCCGCGAAGAAAAAAGAGTGAAGATGATGGCGGCTTCCAGGCCACTTGAAGAAGAACTCCAGAGCGGCCTCAAGGCCGCAGAAGAGGGCAGGGATGATGGCGGCATCCTGGCCACATGGAGCTTTGGGCCGGCTTCCAGGCCACTGAAAAGGAAGGCTTCATCGGCGGCCTCCAGGCCACAAAGAGGAGCAGCTTCAGCGGTGGCCTCCTGGTCACAAAGGAGAAGCAGGAGCGGCACCAGGCCACAAAGAGAGAAGGCGGCATCAGCTCCCAGGCCACATAGAGGCATCGGCGGCATCCAGGCCACACAAAGAGCTGGTTGGCGGCGGCTTGAGCCACGAAGAGTGAGGACTTCTGTGGCGGCCTCCTGGTCTCAAAGAGGAGCGTCAGTGGCGGCTGGCCCGCCACAAGAGAGACAGGACAGCAGCGGTTCCAGGCTGCAGGGGAGCAGCAGCAGCAGCAACAGCAGTCTCCTGGCCGTGAAAAGGAGGAGTACGGCAGCGGCTTCCAGGCTGCGAAGCTGGATGGCGGCGGCAATGGAAGAAAGGTGAGAGGCTGCTTGTGGGCTTGGTCCCTTCTAGCTCCAGGACCCACTCTGCTCATCATGGCCCATTGGAGTGCATTTGACACTTGGTCCCACAAGCAGAATCCTAACAAGTAATTTAAGTTAGAATCCTACTTCATTCTCAAAGTGTACATTTAAACCCAATTTATACCTTTTATATTGAAATTTTAATTTTTCCTAACATATCAGGTCTGACATGCTAAAGTTACATGAACACTTGAAGTACAAATTAGGCGAAACATGACCAACAGGAAAATATTTTTTTTACAAAGAAAGTTATGATAGATGTGTATAGAGATGATAGACATTATTATTATTATTATTATTATTGCACTTCAGAAGTTGATGCTTTGGTCCAGATCTTTTCAACCCTAACTGACAATACTGCATAGGCTTTAAGATGGTTCATGATCTCATAGACCAACAGAGGGACCATATTTAAAAGGTAGCAGAAGCTTGAAATGTGTAAGAAGTAGCATCAATTGGTAAGGGATGAATTTTCATAAACATTTACACACATAAATGTGCTTTTGAAAATTATCTGGAGGGATGGTGTGTGCATAACAGTAAGCACATAGCTCAATTACATGCATTTTTTACAAGCATAAAAATGGCAAATTTCGGGGAAGGAGTTGGGGTGGAGAAATCATTTACATAGCAGGTGTAAGGGGGATCACGTGATGTGTTGACCCAGGAGGATGCACTCCTTCTAGCTCCAGGACCCACTCTGCTCATCATGGCCCATTGGAGCGCATTTGACACTTTGTTCGAGTACAGGTCACTGTAGGAGACAGCGTTTATGTTCACAGCTCGATCTTTGACCAAATTTTCGCCCGGGATGACCACAAAAGGCAGAAAATGGGAGAGAGAAAAATTGAAGGCTCCTGATCCCAAAATGGCAGCTGCCAACAATAGCAACTTCCCCCCTCCCCAATGGCGGTTACGATCGCCGATATTAAAGAAGCGATCTGGGAGGTGCTGGACGAGAAATGGACTCAATTAACAGAACAACTGGGGGAGGTAAGGGATCAGCTCACCGCGTTGCAACCCTGCTTGGAGTAGGCAGAGAATCGGATCTCTGGGCTGGAAGATGGCGCGGCCACGTGTACTGCGAGCATGGCAGCCAGGGATAAAAGCCTGCAGGCGCTGCAAAGCAAAGTTGACGAGCTTGAAAATAGAGCTCAACGGGACAACCTTCGGTTTATGGGTTTCCCCGAAGATGTTGAGGGACGATCCCTATGTACTCATTTAGCTGAATGGCTTCCAGAAGCCTTAGCTCTCTCTCACTTACAGGGGAAACTAGTGGTGGAGTGTGCCCATAGGCTCAGGGCGAAGAACGCAGGCTCAGGGAGACCGAGGCTGGTAATTGCAAACATTTTAAACTCAGCCCACAAAACGGAAATCTGGCGGGCTACCCACACCAAATCAGTGCTTCAGTATCAAGGCCATCCCATCAGGGTCTTCCAGGACTTCTCTGCCTTGGTGTCGGCGGCACGACGCAGATTCGCCCTACTCTGCACAGCCTTGCACAACAGAGGAGTTAAATTCTCACTGTTGTTCCCAGCCAGACTCCGGATTTGGCACACGGATAAGCCACACTTCTTCGAGACTCCGGAGACGGCACAGGCATTTGTGGACAAAATGGATAAGTGACCCTATTCAGGGAGTGAGGGCTCCAAACTTATAGTTCATTCCCTGCCACTCTGGATTTAGAGTGGCAATGGCCTCACTTCACGTGTTCTCTTTCATTTGATGGCTACGGTTTTTACACCATTTGAGACCTACAGTTTGGATCTGTGATTTGTTATTGTTGCCCTTTGGTGTGGATCCTGTTCAGAGCCTACGTTGGATTCGCCCACAACTGGAGGGTTTGTTGGACTCTACAGTTACTGGGCCTTATCTCTCCTGCTGGTGGTTTGATATTTTTTTTCTCTTCTGTGCCTAAATCTATAAATAATAAATAAATAAATACCTAACCACCTTACTTCATTTTACATGGCTATAGACTGAGACCCTGGAATGTGCAGGGGAGACTTAGCCTTGGTTCTCCAAGACATGCACTGGCTGTTCAGCTGGCGGGGTTGCAAGTGCTTTGCGAGAGGTCTTTATGTGTATCCTTGCGGGCTTCAGCTACAATCGTTTGTAGTTAATCTACTGGTCTGGTCTCTGACTTTTGTTATGACTGACACACACTTGCACACCCCCTTGTTGCAGTCTGGGAAGCTGCAGTCCTGGTGTGGACCCTTGAGCCGAACCACCCTGGGTAGAGGGGCTCGGGAGGCAGAGTATCAGGCACAGATCTTCACCCAGGAACCAGGAACCCCCCAGGAGGAGCCCGTAGGGTCCTAGAACCTTGGGACTTAAGAGACACAGGTATAGATCTTCACCCGCTTCTGCCTGCCGCCTGCCATTGACCTCTGCTCGTTCCTGACTCCGCTTCTGCCTGCCGCCTGCCATTGACCTCTGCTCGTTCCTGACTCCGCTTCTGCCTGCCGCCTGCCACCGACCTCTGCTCGTTCCTAACTTCGCTTCTGCCTGCTGCCAGCCCTGACCACAGCGTGTACCCGACTCCGCCTTTGCCTGCAGCCTGCCTCTGACTTCAGCTTGTGCCTGACTCCGCTCCTGGTTGCCGCCAGTCTCCAACCCCGGTCTGTTCAGGACTGTTTCCATTGGCTGCCAGTTGACTTGGGTTTCTCCCCAGGAGGAGCCCGTAGGGTCCCAGAACCTTGGGACTTAAGAGACACAGGTACAGGTCTTCACCCGGGAACTGGGAACCCCCCAGGAGGAGCCTGTAGGGTCCCAGAACCTTGGGACTTAGGAGTAAGGTCTCAGTCTCTAGGAAAGGCCTGGAAAAGGTTAAGTCACAGAGTCCAGTGGCAGGGAGCAGGTAGGCCCAACGAAGGCAGGACAGACAGGTAACTGGGATAATGTCTGTGTAACCTCGTGGGTATGACTGGCCCAAGACAGAACCAGAGCGTGTAAGACTCAGACTTGGCAGAGAGTAGCAGGAGGAGAAACCCAAGTCAACTGGCAGCCAATGGAAACAGTCCTGAACAGACCGGGGTTGGAGACTGGCGGCAACCAGGAGCGGAGTCAGGCACAAGCTGAAGTCAGAGGCAGGCTGCAGGCAAAGGCGGAGTCGGGTACACGCTGTGGTCAGGGCTGGCAGCAGGCAGAAGCGAAGTTAGGAACGAGCAGAGGTCGGTGGCAGGCGGCAGGCAGAAGCGGAGTCAGGAACGAGCAGAGGTCAATGGCAGGCGGCAGGCAGAAGCGGAGTCAGGAACGAGCAGAGGTCAATGGCAGGCGGCAGGCAGAAGCAGAGTCAGGAACGAGCGGAGATCAATGGCAGGAAACAGCAGAGATGCAACTAAGAACTACAAGCAGTAGCGACCCTCGTTGCAAGGCAATGAGACACCCGATGAACGCCGGTTAAATCAGGCTTGGGGCGTGGCATGGTTAACTCAGGCGGGGCCAGACTTCCGGTGAGTGTACGTCCATAACGCGCGTCCTTGCGCGCACGCGGGGCCGCAGAGAGACGGCCCAGCAATGGCGGATGCCCCATAGACCCAGCAGAGCCGCGGGAGCGGCGTTCCCGGCATAGAAGGTGAGCCCTGAATATGGCAATTAGAAGGGAAGCGGTGGAGACCGCAACACCCCTAGCATATGGGGTACTTGTCTAGTCAGAGATCCGGGAAATTTATTTTTTGGCCATAGTATGGATAGTGTTCCTGGCACTTGCATACTGGCTGGGTCACAACCCCCATTTTTTTGCTCTCTGTAACTGTTTTGTTACTGATTCTGTTATTTTTCAGTTAATGTAAGAGTGGAATCCTGGACACATCATTAACGGATCTCCGTGCCTTCTTAGTTAAAGGCGGATAAGGTATAGATGATGGGGATAGGGGGGTTGGGGACTAAAGCAGAGATAGGAGGGGGTGGGGGGAGGAGGGTGCTGGGTTGGGGGAAAGGAGAAAAGGGGGGTGGGCAGAGTGGGACAGAAGGGTGGTTTGATGGATGACTTCGTACAGGTTTATGGAATGAGTTTGTTGCATATTCCTTTTGTGCTGACAAGACTACTGGGGCGGTGGGTTGCTTGGGTGGGGTCCTTAGCTGGGAGGGTCCTCACAGAGTTTTCTAGACATACTCAATGGTGGTATTATCCTTTTTTGGGAAGACATGAGTAATTCCACATGCTTTGTTTCATGGAATGTATGCGAGCTTAATTGCCCCATCAAGCGCTCTAAAGTGCTTGCACAATTGAAGAAAAAATCTGTAGCAGTGGCTTTTTTACAGGAAACGCATCTTACGGATGCTGAACAAGCGAAGCTTTGCCGTTCCTGGGTGCAAGAAGTACAATATGCTTCGGCCTCCTCCAAGTCAGCAGGGGTCGCAATTTTGATTGATAAGCAACTCCCCTTAAAAATTGTAAAGGAGATAGGGGACCCTCAGGGTCGCTATTTCATTCTGGTTACCGAACTTTCGGGCCGATTCAGTAAAGTCCGTGGGAGAGCGGGAGAACGCCCGGTCTCCCGGCGCGCGCACAGTCCACTCTCCTGTGCGAGCGATTCTGTATTTAAATGAGGCCCGGCAGTAAAAACGGGCAAAAGGAGGCGGCTGTCAGTGGGTTTGACAGCCGACACTCAATTTTGCCAGCATCGGTTCTCGAGCCCGCTGACAGCCACGGGCTCGGAAACCGGACGCCAGCAAAATTGAGCGTCCGTTTTTCGACCCAACAGCTGCCGGCCGACTTCAATTTTTTTTTCTTTTTTTTTTTACTTTTGGAAAGTTTCGGGACCTCCGACTTAATATTGCCATGATATTAAGTCTGAGGGTTCACAGAAAAGCAGTTTTTACTGTTTTTCTGTGCACATTCCCAGTGCCCAAAGAAATTAGCGCCTACCTTTGGGTAGGCGCTAATTTCTGAAAGTAAAATGTGTGACTTGGCTGCACATTTTACTTTCTGTACCGTGCAGGAATACCTAATAGGGCCATCAACATGCATTTGCATGTTGCGGGCACTATTAGGATCGGTGGATTGGACTCGCGTTTTCGGCCCCTTACTGAATAAGGAAAATGCATGCTCCAACGGAGCGCACTGTTAACCCGCTGTATCGGCCTGTTTATCATCAGACGGTGGTGCTGTGTAACACTTATGCTCCCAACAGCTATGACCCCCGTTTTTTCAGAGGACTTTACACTCATTTGCTCCCCTATTTAACTATTTTGATTGTAGGGGGGGACTTTAATACCATCCGCGATCCGCAGGTGGATGCATCCCATGATGGTCACCGGGAAACGGGTATGGGCAAGGGCCCGGCCTTGCTGGAAAATACTCTGCATCTATTAGATGTGTGGCGCATCCTTCACCCGACCGAACGGGACTTCACACATGTTTTGCGGGCACATGCGATCTTCTTGCGACTAGATTACTTTCTTGTTAGCTCATACACTTTTCATCGTGTCTGGGATGCTGGCATAGACAATATTGTGGTCTCAGATCACGCCCCGGTATGGATGGATTTTAGGTTCTTGGATACCACAGTTTCCAAAAAAATTTGGCATTATCCCTATTATCTGGCCTCTGATGGAAAATTCCGGGCTTTTATATGAGATAAATGGGCGATTACATAACTTTGAATCGGGTTCATGAGTCTCAACCTGTTCTATTTTGGTATACTGCGAAAGCGGTACTATGGGGGGAAATAATGTCCTATGTTGCCCATCGCCGGAAAACTCTAAATTGTCGCAGATGCGAAAGACTAGACTTTAACTGGCTGCCTCAGGAATGAAGGATGTCCACACCATGTATTTGTCCCAACAACATGCTCTAAACTCTCTCCTTCATCAACAGGCTACAAAGAGTCACCTCTATTATCAATTTCATTTTTATCAATACAGTAATAAAGTAGGGAAAATGATGTCAAATCTCCTTAGGTCTCACCGCTCTTGTCGCTTTATCGCAGCACTACGAAAATCCTCAGGTCAGGTGTTAAAAGATACTCCTTCCATTTTGCACCGTTTTCGGGAGTTTTTCTCTTTTTTATACACTACCGAAGGGTGGAGTGCAATGGATTTTGCGCTCAACTCTCTCTCCCCTGTTTAACTAGGGATCAACTGGATGGCCATAATAGGCCTATCACAGAGGAAGAGGTTTGCCTCGCCATTCAGCAGTCTAAATGTTTTAAGACTCCGGGGCCTGATGGCTACACTGCAGAGTTTTTTAAGCTCCTAGCAGAGTCCATATCTCATCCCCTGGCATCAGTATTCACTGACCTCATAGCTCTGGGCTCTTTCCCAAATCATACGAACCTGGAACACATCTTGCTCATACCTAAGACAGGTAAAGATATCCTGTCTTTGCTAAATTACAACCACAAATTGTTAGCTAAAATATTGGCCGACAGACTCGTCCTAATCCTTCCCACTCTCATTGGGGACCATCAGGTTGGATTTGTGCACCATCGTTATGCCTTGGTTAATATACGCAGAGTGTTCACAACTATGACCACGTACCAGCAAATGTCATACCCGTACTTGGCCATAAGTTTTGATGCCAAAAAGGCGTTGACAGGGTAGAGTGGCCATACCTTTTTTCTATTTTGCATAAGATGGGCTTTGAAGGATTCTTCGCCAAAGCTATTCACCTACTCTATCAGACTCTGCAAGCGGTTGTCACTGCTAATGGGGCACAGTCCGAGCCTTTTTTCATGACCAGGGGTATTCGGCAGGGTTGCCCCTTGTCCCCTCTACTGTTTATTTTACAATTGGAGCCCTTATTATTGGCTGTACAGCTTAAGCCTTCCATTCGAGGCATCCGTTTTGCCCGAGTATTTTCAAGGGTGTGGTCTTTGCAGACGATTTACTTGTTTTTATCACAGAACCACAGTCCTCGCTGCCCCCACTATTGCAATTGATGTGGAATTTTGGGGTTTTTTCGGGGTTGCGATTAAATGAGTCAAAATCCTCTGCTTTAGCATTTCCAACTGATCTGAAAGATCACTGGCCAGATCAATTTCCCTTGCAATGGGACGAGGATAATATCAGATATCTTGGTGTATATCTCCCCTCAAACCCGGAACATACCAACCAGGTGAATATCCCAAGGTTGCTTCGAAAAACTCAGGATACTTTGGCTAATTGGGGTTTTTTGCAGGCAAAGTCCACTCACTTCCCCCCATTCCTAACACAGTCGGCACTCATTAAACCTCTTCGGCAAACTTGGATGCGGCTTTCTGCACTATTGCACAATTCTAATCTATGTGCTTATCTCCTCCCTATTCAGGGGAATGCAACGTTTTCACCTGGATCTCAATCTGGTACTTTTCGATTATGGGAATCTAAAGGTGTTATTTCTCTGGGGCACCTGTTGACGCGGGATGGGGAAGTCTTACATTTTGCAACTTTCTGTGACCTTTATGGTCTGGGGGTTAAGCATACCTTTTCATACTTACAGCTGCACCATTATATTAATGCCTTGCCTGCAGTTTCTCAGCAGCCCTTGGTGTTCAAGGCCTTAGATCAAGTTTTTCACTTTGAGTGGCATAAGGTTCCTTCCTTGACTGTTTACTATAAATATATATGCCAAAACGTCCGGTTAGATATTTACTCCCTTTTGGAGGCCCGTTGGAACTGAGATGGGGATTTTATGGTAACAAGACATATTTTACGAGTGTGTTTTAGGCTCATAGTCAAGATCTCTAGTAGCATGTATTATCAAGAGTTGCAATTTAAATTTTTATGCCGGGCGTACATGTCACCTCAAGTGGCAAGTCAGTTTACTATATCGACCTTGGCAGCCTGCATTCGATGTAATGCTGCTGTGGATACCTTTTCACATGTCTTTTGGTCCTGCCCTCCTGTGCGGCGATTTTGGCGCCGAGTGGCAGACTACCTAGCTGACTTACTAGATGTGGTATTTCCCGTGTCCCCCATGTGGCTTCTATTTGGGTGTGTTTCCCCTATTCGGATTAGAGATCTTGGTTTGCGTCTGTTTTTGCAAAAAGCCAGTTTAGTAGGAAAAAAGACAATCTTATCCGTCTGGCATTCATCTGACCCGCCATCCTTTTGGGCGTGGAGAAACCAACTACATATCCTGATGATCATGGAACGTATAGCATCTCGAGAGGCACCACGCTGGCGACGGACATTTCTAGCAGTATGGAATTCCTATCTTCAGTATCTGTCTCATCGTGCAAGAAGCCTTGTAATGAATGACTAGTTCGCTGTACTCTAGTTCATCACCAAATCTCCACAGAAAGTTGCTTGGACTCATCTCATTACGTAGACTAAGGAAGGGGAGGGAGGGTGGGTAGGGTTTGGTGGGAGCGGAGGGTCGGGTGAGGGGAGAGGGGTAAAAACTGTTGATAGCTATTGGTTTGTTAGGTTGATATTCTGAGATTGGGTCAGGAACCACCTGCCTTGGTGTTGTTTCATGCAAAAACCAATATAAATTGTGTGAACATACATAGCAGGTGTAAATACAAGCTTGTAAATGTATATGTGTGCTTCTGAAAATCAGCATTATGAGCATGATTTTAAAAAGCATTTACTCGAGTAAATGGACTTTTGAAAATTGCTATAATATATGCCATTGAATTGTCCATAGGATTTACTTGCATAAGTGCACTTTGTATGAGTAAATGGCTTTTGAAAATTGCTACAAAAGTAGTTATTTTCAAAGCCCTATTTTTCAAAGCAGATTTACATGCATATATCTGCTTTGAAAATGTGGGTTAAAGTAAACAAGTACTATTTACTCACTTATTTTAGCTCTAGGCATGCAATTATAGAATTACAATCTAACGGTTTGATTTTAAAAGCATGGCTTGCATAAAAATGCCCACATATGTGTGTATGTGAGCCACACATGAGCAACGCAAATTTAAAAAAAAAACACAAAATATATGCATATGTACTCGTGCACACATGAGGAATATGGGGTGGAAAAAACGGTGGCGTGTGGATGGGGCATGGGCATTCCAGGGCAGGGCCAAGACTTACAGACTTAACTGTAGATTTTAAAAACAAAACCAAGAGTGCATGTACACTAGTTATCCATGTAACTTTACTGCTGCTCCTGGGGAGGCGCAAGTCTGTAGATCTTGGAGTGGTATGGCTTAAATGACAGGGTGAGAGGTCTGGGTCAACTAGATGGCATGCAGGATGAAGAACCAGAGGGAATTAACTGGACAAACTGGTGGACTAATTGGGAAAACTGGGAATGTGCCTCGCGTGAGCATGTTTTAAAATTCACTAGCATACACCTGTAAAAGCCAACAAGGTGCTATGAAAGACACACAGGCACTAGCTATGCTAGAGTATCCTCTTAAAATTAGGAGGATACTTATGCACAATTGGTACATTATAAAACATATATGTGCAAGTACACACACGATTAAAATTTCCAGCGTATCCTTGCTTGCTTGCCGATATGTGCATGAATGGGCACATGCACGCTCATTTTAAAATTGATCTGCTTATGTATGTTTTATTGTGTAAACTGCCTGGATAACTTGTTTTGCAAGCAGTATATAAAGTCCAATGAATAATAATAATAATAATAATAATAATAAAAATAATTGATAATAATGGTTGAAACCTTGAAGACTGATACCTTTGCTTGCAATTTTAACAGTTATGCTAAATCAACTATTTTTCTAAATCAGCTTTACACTGATTTCAATTCATTTTGAAATCCATAGGATAATGAAACTTAAATGGAAACTATGCTGCATCAGCAAGCGAGTAGAAATTTTTCCTTCCTTGCTATGCTGGTTTTGGCTTTACTGGTTGTATTAAAAGATCAGATGTTTTGTGACCAAAAATATTGCAATCTTTACAGATGTAGCTAAGGAAACTCAATTAAGGGGAAAGTTTCTTCAGTACAAACAGTCATTGCTTTAGCGATTTTCTTGTAAATTGGAAGGGATCAATTATGTTTTTTTTTAATTCATCAAAAATTCTTAATAATGCCCATGCTAAGAAAAAGGGGTGTGTTTAGGGAAATTTTAGAATTACTGTGCAGTGTGATAAACCCTATTTTTCACAACCTGTGCTAGAGAGAAAGAAATAGACTGTCTATAAGGCCCTCATAGTAGTTAATTATTTAAATCTCTATAGGAAGGTCGCCTAATAGGTTGAGGTGAGGTGTTAGGGCAGATTTAGGGTCTAGGGACTAGTTTCGCATGTAGCATGAGATGTGCAAACAGCACAGTACATCTTGGTGAAGATTTGACATCATATGGAGTGAGAAAAGTCTCACAAAGATGAAATTTTGTACTATGTTCTCTCACCCTAACTTGATGGTACCCTGCTATAGAGTCCATCAAGCTAGGATGAGAGAACATAGTCTCTCTCTCTCTCTCCTTCCTTCCTTGCTTCCTTACCAAACCCTTTAAAAAATAGGTGTAGTTAAAACTGTGCTATTGCCCCTCATTTTCCTAAATCTCACCCAAACTCCTCCCTGATCCCACCCCTTCCAAAATTTGAATTTGCACTAGTGCTATTATCACATGCCTTATGGCGTTAATGCCATAACGCATTTTGATGAATGACCCAGTAGGTTTGGAACTGGCAGAGTTGGCAGTGGCCAGGAAGAATACTTGCTTCTGGCTCTGGTACTTACCGGGCTGTCTGGAGCTTGCTCTCGACCCTCATCATCTCAGACTCCATGTCACTCTTCACACCTGAGCAGGGCATCTCCTCTCCCTGGTCTCCTGGCTACACCTAGTCTTCTTCTTCCTCGATAGCAGGGGGATGCTGGTCTGCTTAGGGCTCCCCTTTCACTCTTTTGGTTCCTTTTCATTTAGGGGTCCCTTTCAGGGTCGCTCATATGGAGTCACTTTTCTGGTTTCCATCCTAGGGTCTGCTTCTGGTTTTCTGCTTCTTCTCCTTATTTGCCAGCCCCCCCCCCCCATCTTTTACTTTCCAGCTGATAAATATGCATAAGCTAATGCATAATCATGTGGTGGGTGGAGGGCCTTTGCTGCATTGCAAATCTTTTCCACCATCCCCATTTCTTCCATGGGGGGTTCCTGCCACGTTGTATGTCTTTTTCCCTCTCCCCATTTCTTCAGGGGGGCTATCACATCTGTATATCAAGCTGAGTGCCAGAGGCATTGTTTTTCTCCATCTCAGACTGCACTCCCTTTCTTCCAACAGTGGGGGTCCTTCTTATCTCTGGACTTGTTTGGCCAGTCCATGACTCCTGCTTAGAAGCTTAAGTTGCTGTATTGTCTCTCTGCCTTGGATTTTATTTACACATGCACTTACAAACTGGTAGATCTATTTATTATTATTTATTTATTTAGAGCTTTTCTATACCGGCATTCATGATATAATCACATCATGCTGGTTTACAGTTAACAAGGGGTGTAAAACGGCATGAACATTTAACAAGTGAAGAGGAGCAAAAAAGTTACAATAAAACAAGGGTGCTGGAACTGGGGGAAGAAGAAGAAAAAGCTAGAGTAACTTAACAGTAGGATGAGCAACAAATAAATAAATAATAAAAAATAAAATCAAATAGACAAATAAATAATTAAATAAATAGATAGCAGAACAACTAAATAATTAAATATGTAGATAATAAATAAATAATTAAAATTGATAGATGGTTAAAATATATAAATAATTCTTCAGTATTAATTCTCATCTAGACAAAAGCCTTTTCTTTTTCCACTGAGACAGAGTCTTGATCTGTCAGTATTTGGTCTGCATATTTCTTGGCTATTATGACTCATATTTGTGCTTTCAGTGGTAATACATGGGATATCTCCCACTTTATCATTTGTGTTGCTCATCTCCATACCTTCTCCAGTGCATCAATATCTTTTTTGAGATGTGGGAACCAGAAGTGAACAAAGTACTCAAGGTGTGGTCTCACCATGGAGTGACAGAGAGGCATTATGACATTCTCCATTTTATTCACCATTCCCTTCCTAATGCCTAACATTCTATTTGATTTTTTAACAACTGCAGCACACTGGCCAATGATTTCAATGTATTGTCCACTATCATGCCTAGATCTTTACCTGGGTAGTAACTCCTAATATGGAACCTAGCATTGCATAATTACAGCATAGGTTATTTTTCCCTATATACATCACCTTGCACTTGTCCACATTAAATTTCACCTGCCATTTGGCCACCCAGTCTTCCAGGCTCACAAGGTCCTCCTGCAATTTATCACTATCCACCTTTGATGTTAGTTTTTATATTTGTTTTATTGCTATTTTTATTTTATGAAAATTGTTGTTTACTGTTTTATTTTATGTATCAATTTTAATGTGTTTGTTTTTGTAATCCATTTTGAACATTTTGGAATTAATGTAATAAAAATTGGTAAATAAATACATTTAACTACTCTAAATAATTTTGTGTCATCTTCAAATTTAATCACTTCACTCATTCTCCTTTCCAGATCATTTATAAATATATTAAAAAGCACTGGTCCAAGTACAGATTCCTGAAGCACTCCACTGTTTACCTCTTTCCACTGAGAAAACTGACCATTTAATTCTATTTTCTTTTTTCTTTCTTTTAGCCTGTTTACAGACCACAAAAGTACATTGCTTCCTATTCCATGACAGTTTAATTTTGTTAGAAGCCTCTCTTTGGGGATTTTATCAAACACCTTCTGAAAATCCAAATATATCACATCTACCATCTCACCTTTAGTCACATGCTTATTAACCCCTTCAAAACATGTAGCAGATTTGTGAGGCAAGACTTCCCTTGGGTAATTTCATGCTGGCTAATTTTCATTAAACCATGTCTATGTATGTGTTCTGTGATTTTGTTTTTAGAATAATTTCCATGATTTTTCCCAGCACTGAAATCAGGCTATTCCTGGATCATCATTGGAGCCTTTTTTAAATATTGGAGTTACATTGGCCATCCTCCAGTCTTCAGGATACAAATTACTAGTTATAAATTTGACATTTTATTTTTGTGTTCTTTCAGAACTCTGTAGTGTATACTACCTGGTCTAGGTGATTTGCTACTCCTCAGTTTGTCAATCTGGCTTACTACATCTTCTAGGTTCACCATGATTTGGTTCAGTTCATCTGAATCATCATCCTTGAAAACTGTCTGCAGAATGGGTAACTCCCCAACATCCTCATTAGTAAACACCAAAGCAAATAATTCATTTAGTCTTTCTGTGATGGCCTTATCTTCCCTGTGTCTCTTTAACTCCTCAATCATCTATTGGCCCAACTGACTCCCTCACAGGCTTATTGCTTCCAATATATTTGAAAAAGTTTTTATTATGAGTTTTTGCTTCTAAGGCCAACTTCTTTTCTCATTCTCTCTTTGCCTGTCTTATCATTATTTTATATTTAACTTCCCAATGCTTATGCTTTTTCCTATTTTCTTCAGATGGATCCTTCTTCCAGATTTTGAAGGAAGTTCTTTTTTTAATTAAATAGCCTCTTTCACTTCATCTTTTAAACAAGCTGGCAGGCATTTGGCCTTCTTTCCACCTTTCTTAATATGTGGAATACATCTGGACTGGTTTCTAAGATGGTGTTTTTAAACGATGTCCATGCCTATTGTACATTCTTAACCTTTGAAGCTACTTATTTTAGTTTTTTTCTGTCTTTCTCATTTTATCAAAGTCTTCTTTTGAAAGTTTAGTGATAGAGCTGCAGATTTATATATTGTTGTCCCTTTCTAGTCATTAATTCAAATTAGATCATGTTATGATCTCTATTGCCGTGGCCCTACCACTGTTACCTCTCTCACCAAATCCTGATTTCCACTAAGAATTAGATCTATAATAGCTCCCTCTCTTGTCTGCTCCTGAAACAATTTCTCCATAAATAAAATATTCCTTTCTGAAACTGCAAAAGTCAATTTGAGAGATGTTAACAACTTCTGATATAGAGCAAAGACATGAATGATTCATACTTATAATGCAACATCAGTGTAAATGTTGCGCCCATCGGTCGCAGATGGCTGCATCCTTTGCTGCTCACCTCCTTTTTGCCTGCTATAGTATCACTTGGATGAATGGCGGCCTCCGCTTCCAAACGCCACCATCCTCAGCATCTCTGAGACTGCATGAGCGACTCCGTCTGCCGTCTTGACACGGATTACTTAAGGCACGCGCCAGGGCCTCTCAAATACACGTCATGACGGGAACCTCGGGGGCGTCCCCGCCGCATGATGTCATCTCTGCCTGTGTATTTAAGCCTGCCTCACGAACCTTCCTACGAGTTAGCAAGGACTTCCACTTCTGAACACACACATTAACACAAAAAGTTAACTATACTTCTTGAGATGTAGTTAAACTTTTTTTGCATTAATTCATTTTTTTTTAATTTGCAATGCTTGACATGTATCTGGTTTTCAAGCACTAAAAGATAACAAGGTGATTTCCATGTTTTGCAAATTATAATCTCATTATCATAATTCTTGTGCTAATGTTTACATAACTGCATTAATGGTGATTTAACACTCTTTGGTTGTCTACGTTAGTTTGCATTATCTAATGCAGATATTTAATACATGCTATTGCTTAAATTAGTGTTAACATACTTTAGTATAGACCCCATGGAATAGAATGGGAGTTGCTTGGCTAGTAAAAGGACCTTGTGGAGGTGTGCTAACCCTGGACAGGAATAATTATTTTTGGATTAAAGGGCTCCAAAAGATAAATTAAAACAGCTGAAAATGTCATGGCTTAAAAACTCACAAATAGTGGAATAATAATATGACCAGAAGACCGGCACAGTCAAAGGATCTTACTCTATCCAAAGTTAAAACAATGGCTAATGCTGAGTCAATCTAAGTGCAACAGTATTTGCTAAAGTTTTCTGGTTGTGTAATAAAAGATGATATTTTAAGCTTGTTTTCTTTTTCTGTGCCTAGTAAAAATAAAGCCAATGCTACAATCAATAACAGAAAGCATGCAAGTCAATGTATGTTGAATATCTGGAATAAAATATGTCATCACTATTACCAGAGTGTTCCATTTTAGTGTTCTATTGTTAGATACATATTAAAGATTTAGGAGATATTTGCATTTATTAATATCTATTCCTAGCTTATAATACATACATTAATGACTTAAATTATTCCATTTCTCAAAATAATCTAAGTGTTAAATTTTTAAACAGCATGCAAATATAAACAAGTATATTTTAATGACTACATTAAGAGTATTGCGTTATATAGTAGTATGGATGTTAATCTTTGCTTATAGGGAAACCATTTAATACATTATTTAGTGCTTTGTTAAATTGTATAAGCAAATAAGTATAGTTCCAGTGAGGACTTAAACAAAGAATAATCTATATCCCCTCATATACCTTCCCATTGTTGAGAATCCTAAATATCACTTTGTTGTTCTATGCATTATAATGGCTACCAGGGGTTTATTGTACCCAGTTTGCAAGCTGGAAAATACTAATAAAAAAAAAAAGTTACCAAACTACAATTATGATAGCAAATTCTATGAGGCACATCACAAAAATGAAGTTCATGGTGGATGTGACTGTCTAACAGGGCAACCCAGAGAGAGGTGGCGACAGAGCCAGTAGTACTTGCACTGATAAAAATAATTTGGCAGAAAGCCAAACAAGATATAACTGGTAATGAACTGGGGGGGGGGGGTAGATAACTTTTTCTAATTCATTTTATTGTGTTATATATGTTGGGTCCTTAAGAATGAGGCTCTGGGAATTAGGATTGCAGCAGGACCCTATCTGGCTACAACCAACTGAGAGACATTCAGCAATTCAAGCAGTTTAAAGGTCAGCCAATAAAATATGTGGGAGAAGC
This sequence comes from Rhinatrema bivittatum, assembly GCF_901001135.1. Lineage (NCBI taxonomy): Eukaryota > Metazoa > Chordata > Amphibia > Gymnophiona > Rhinatrematidae > Rhinatrema > Rhinatrema bivittatum. The sequence goes on from NC_042616.1 coordinate 592,872,808, forward strand.
CTTCATTTCCTCCCCTACATGACCCTCAGCATTCTCTAGGGTCAAAGACACCATCATACCTGGTAACATTTAAACTGTGGTCACCCTTAGATTTCTATTGATTAACAGAGTGGAGGAAGAATGCATAATATGACCACAGTACCCTTCCCAGTCCCTTTTCCATGACCCCAGCACACTTTCTGTTATCCCCATCCCTTTAAATCACTCACAGCTTCCTGACTTGTATTCTGGGGTGTCTCCTTTCTCCTTCTCCACACTTCCCTCAACTGACTCATGAGTCGTGGGCTCACAGAGAACTGCAAGCTGAGCTGTTTCTGCTTTAGCCCCTTCCCTCCTGTTTCTCTCCACATGCTGTCTGTTGGAGGAGAGAGGGTGAGATTGGAGTGGACATATTAGAGCAAAAAGCAGTTTTTCTGCTCCCTTCTCAAGCCCATCCCCTTCTGTTTCTCCCTACATGCTACCTGCAATGTCTGCTCCAGCCTTACCCCCTCCCCTTCAGGAGGGACAGGAAGGGAGGAGGTGAGGCTGGAGCAAACACTGCAGAGCAAAAAATAAGTGTTTTTCTCCCTTCATTTGCTCCTTTCCTCCCATTCCCTGCAAGTTACCTGAAGGGAAGAGACTGGAGCAGTAAACAATAAGGCCCCTGCCCTGGAGCTTTACAGTGTTTCCTTGGAAACCTGACAATTTATGCAAATTTCCCAATTCTCTGGGTGAAACCCAGAAAGCTCCCAGGTGTGGATACCATGCAGGAGTCCTAGAAGTAAGCATATCAGACTAGAATAGATACTTTGTTGTTGATATAGGCAAATATAGATGAATGCACACTATATTAAAACTAATAGTATATTTGTACAGAAGTACACATAATACTTGTGCACTATCACATGTGGCTAGGAAAGCCATGTCTTGTCTATCTGATAACTTTCCAGTGATTTAAAGCTTTATAGTCTTGTGTAGTTCAATTCAAGTAGGATTTTCTTCTAATTGTGAGTATTGTTGAGGTCCGGGCGTGGATCCTTGGTCCGACCGAAGAAGACGGTGTCTCCCACAGGAGAAGTAGGTCGGAAGGCAGGCCGCTGCAGGCGATGGACGGCCTTCACCCTGGAAGTCCATGACGCCTCCAGGAGAGTCCTGTGGAGGCCCGGACCACTGGGACTTAGGTGGCTTCGCCCTGGAAGCTTGTGATCCCCCCGGGAGGAGCCCGTAGGGACCCAGGCCACTGGGACTTAGGAGAGCGGCAATGGACGAGCACAGGAAGACGGACCAGGAACAAGTCAGGCAGCTGGAGTCATGAACGATGGTACGGACCGAGGTCGAGGCAGGCAGAAGTCATGAACAGAGAAAAGGACCGGGGTTGAGGCAGGCAGCAGAAGTCGTGAACGGAGATAAGGAGCAGAGTCAAGCAGGCAGGATCAGGCAGGCTGGATCAGGTAAGCAGGATCAGGCAGGCTGGATCAGGTGAACAGGATCAGGCAGGCTGGATCAGGTAAGCAGGATCGGGCAGGCTGGATCAGGTGAACAGGATCAGGCAGGCTGGATCAGGTAAGCAGGATCGGGCAGGCTGGATCAGGTGAACAGGATCAGGCAGGCTGGATCAGGTAAGCAGGATCGGGCAGGCTGGATCAGGTGAACAGGATCAGGCAGGCTGGATCAGGTAAGCAGGATCGGGCAGGCTGGATCAGGTGAACAGGATCAGGCAGGCTGGATCAGGTAAGCAGGATCGGGCAGGCTGGATCAGGTAAACAGGATCAGGCAACTCTTCACTCATAGGAGCTGACCAGGTTGCAAGGCCCTGAGCAAGGGTCAGACGCCGAGTTAAATCCCCCTTGGCGTCTGACGTCACTCGGGAGGCCGGTCCTGCTTTTCGCGCCAGAGGCCCTTTAAAAGGGTTCCCTCCGCGCGCGCACAAGCCCTAGGGGGCGGGGCTGTGCCGCGTTCGGCGGCGTCTCCCCCCACGGCGGCGCCGCGAGGCAGGCCCGGAGAACTCGGGGACCGTGTTGCGCACCAGCCCCGGAGCCAGGTAAGAGGCCGGGTGCGGGAGTCGCGACCGGCACCGCAACCAGTAATATATAAATCAATGTTCCTCCTAACTCACTAAAAAAAAAAAAGTGCTTGAAGAGAAATATTTTACAGAAAAGATAAATTTACTTTTGAATCTAAATTTAAGATCTCCTTGCTCCTGAGCAGAACTCATAGCATAGTCCCTAACCAAGGCCATACATTTCATCTGGTTTTCGAAATTCAGAAAGGTCAAGTTCAAATTAAAATCTGATAAAATAATGCGGGATCCATATTAGGAGTTACCAGCCAAAAAAAAAAGGATCTCGGCATCATAGTGGGCAATACTTAATCCTCAGCTGAGTGTATGGCGGTGGTCAAAAAAGTTAACAAAATATTAGGAAAGGAATGGAGAATAAAGCTGAAAATGTCATAATGTCATTGTAACTCTCCATAATAAGACCACACCTAGAGTACTGGGTGCAATTCTGGTCGCCGCATCTCAAAAAAGATGGAATCTTGGAAAAGGTACAGAGAAGGGCAACCAAAATGATAAATGGGATGAAACAGCTCCCCTATGAGGAAAGGTTAATGAGGTTAGGGTTGTTCAGCTTGGAGAAGAGACGGCTGAGGGGGGATATGATAGAGGTCTGTAAAATCATGGATGGAATAGAATGGGTAAATGGAAATCAGTCATTTACTCTTTCAAAAAATACAAATATTAGGAAAACACTCCATGAAGTAAGCACAATCAAAAGGAGAAAATTCTTTTTCATGAAAGCACAATTAAGATCTGTAATTCATTGCCAGATGATGTGGGTAAGGTAGTTAGCATAGCTGGGTTTACAAAAGGTTTGGACAAGTTCCTGGAGAAGTCCATAAACGTTTACTAACCAAGTAGTCTTAGGGAATAGCCACTACTTATTTCTGCATGACAGCAGCATGGAATCTCTTTACTATTTGGGTATTTGCCAGGTACTTGTGGCCGGATTGGCCACTGTTGGAAACAGGTTACTGGGCTTCATGGATCTTTGGTCTGACCAAGTATGGCAATTCTTATGTTATTATGTTTTTATGATGAGAGCTAAGATTCTGTTTTCTAAACTCAGTATCTGAAGATGTTACAAACCGGGAACCCTTGTCCCTTTGCCTTTTCTTCTTGGATATCTGCTTTTTTGCTGAAAAAAATAAATAAATGTATTCAGAGGAATTTGGCCGAGTGCTGCTCAAGCTTGTCCTTGGGACCCTGCAGCCAGTCAGATTTTCTGCATATCCACAATGAATATGCATGCAAATATGATTGCATACCTTGGAGATGCAGTTTATTTAAGTATCTCATGTACATTCCTTGTACGTATCCTAATAACCTGACTGGCTGTGAGGTCGCCAGGACAGATTTGTGAACCACTGGCCTGGTCCTCCAAACTATGGACTCTCACTTTCATGTTCTGACAAGGAAGCCCCAGCTATCTCACCTCTTCTGTAACTAATGTTAGTTTTACTGTTCAGTGTTGCCTGCAGTATTTCTATTTGTTTTCATCAATATACTCCTAATTTCTTCAATAAAAGGTGTTAATTCCATAGAACAATGTGAACATGGAACTATATTGAACCATATTTTCACAAAATCTACATTAATTTTCCCACGAGGTGAGATGTGCTTGACTCTGGAATTTTCATTTTCTATTAACTCATGTTGCATCAATTTGTTTTCTTTTTATTTTATATTTATCGATTTTACAGTTTAGACAAGACAGCCTTGTACCAAGGCATATTGAATTGCACACTAAAATACAGTAATCAATTTGTTTTTCTTTTTCTTAATTTCTCAAGCTCATGAATATAATCTTCTGGCTCATCATCACCAAAGGTAAGAGATAAAAGTGTTCTTGAGCATAATTCTAACAGCATCAGAGTTTTTGAAAGACAAACATTCTGGCACAGGAGGCCTCAGGAGGCCCCATTTATTTTTTTCCCATTTTTGAGGGGGTTTTTTTAATGTTTATTTTGGTTTTTTTAAACTAAGGTAATGAAATAAACATTACATGAAACAAATTTGTGGGGGAACTCCCTCCTAAAAAATGAAATGAAAAATGAAACAATTTTTCTCCCCTTTCTACTCCTACACCTGGTGTTCTTTGCTTTGGTCTGGCATGGTGGTTTTCAGCCTAGTCATCACTAACCACTCAGGCAGTTTGGTTTTCAGAATAGCCACAATAAAAATTCATGATATATTTGCATAAAATAGAGGCAGTGTATAGAAATATCTCATATACGTTTATTTTGGGTATCCTGAAAGACAGACCAGCTGGATAGTCCTCTAGGATCAGGTTGAATACCACTGGTCTATCAGATATAGATGCATTCTTATGTATTTATTTTAAATTATTTATATATTGCATTCTTCAATAGGGGTAGATTGAAGCGGTTTCCAAAAATGCATACATAATAAAATATAAAACTTAAATAGTTATCATTAGAACATAAAAAAGCATAAAACAACTCGTATAAGATAACACAACAGAATAAAGTAGCTGCGGCTTGCATCAGTGTGGAAATAGAGGGGGTCAAACAAAGATCGGTTGCTTGAATGCCAATGCACATAAATAGGTCTTCAGTTTTTTCTTAAAATTCCTTAGGATTCAACAGCAGCCTTAATGACTCTGGTAGGGAATTCCAGAGTGTGGGGCCTGCAACTAAAAATGAATACTTCCTCATCAGATCCAACCTAGTCAGTTTAATTGATGGGACTTCAAAGAAACCTTTATTCAGTGAGCAAAGGTGGTGTGTAGGTACTGTACTGTAGCACCACCTGAGCAGTCTTTTGCCTGCCAGAGCTCAGAGCAGTCTGGAATTCTGGGTATTCTTATTTACATGCAAATTAACAAACAGAAACCTGTTTACCTCAGCAGTGCTGAGAACAAAGATGCAACGGTTATAGAAACATGGTTTTAACATAGTTCTTGATTTCTTCTATTCTCATCTGGAGTCGCCTATCCTTTCTGGAGCCTGCCATCTTATCCTTCTCTCCCAGAAAATGCCCTGCAAACAAAATTCCCTTGTGGGCACTCAAAGTGGACCACGTTAAATTTCTGAATTTGGACATTTAAGAAGGGTCTAAAGTACCCTAGGGATGTGCATTTGTCTAAAATAAAATTGTAAAACGTGACAAATGAGGCTAACTTGTTTTATTCAGGGGGCCCACGAAACGAATCGGGGGCCCACAAATGAAACAAATTTTATTAATTCATTTCATTTTAAACTAGGTCTAGGCTCGAAGCTGAGGCCTTGCCTCAGTCATAGGTCGAGGCCCAAAGCAGGGGCCACAGCCTATGCATGAGCGCGACTCCAGCTCCTTGGCCTAGGCCTGAAATAGGGCCTTGCCTAGGACATAGGCCAAGCCCAAAGCAGGAGCCGCAGCCTACACCTGAGCGTGATGCCAAGGTCTCAGTGGAAGCACGGGACAATGCCGGGGAATAGGCTGAGACCCTCAAAAATTAAACCTTCCCTTATCTGTCGGGTATCTGACGAAGGCTGGGTCCCAATGCCAGGGCCTAGGCTCAGACCCAGGCCTGATGCTGTGACCCGACCCGAAGGCTGGGTCCTGAAGCCAGAACCTTGGCTTCAGGACCCAGGCTAGGGGCAGGACCCAGGCTAGGGGCTGGACCTAGACCTGATGCCACAATTCAGCCCTGAGGCCAATTCCTGCTGCCAGGGCCTCATCCCAGACACGTGCTGCAACCTGACATAGAGGCTGAGTCCTGACTCTGGGGTCTCAGTCTAGGCCAAGGCCCGGACTGAGGCCTGACATTGCAACCTGACACGGCGGCTGGGTTCTGACGTTGGGGTCTCAACTTAGGCCAGGGTCCAGGCCCAGGCCCAACTCCTTGACCTGACCTGGAGGCCAGGTCCTGATGCTGAGGCCCAGGCCTGGACCCAGGCCTAATGCTGGGGCCTCAGCCAGGAAGCCAGGTCCTGACACCTAGGCCTCAGCCCAGGGTCAGGCCCAGTCCTCTAAGCCTCTTCTTGGTCCTCTTCTTTCTTCAGCACTTGCAAGCCAAATGGCTCCATCTGCTGGGGTCACATCGGGCCTGGGTAAAGACCTAGGGCCTGATGTCAGGACCCAGCCTCTAGGTCAGATTGCGGCAGTGGGTCTGTGTCTGTGCCTAGGCCCTGGTGACGGGAACCGACCTCTGCATCAGTTTGCATCATTGGGCCTAGGTCCGGGCCGAGGCCCCAGCATCAGGACACGGCCTCCAGGCAGGGTCATAGCATCGGGCCTGGGTCCTGGCTGAGGCCCTGGCATCAGGACCCAGCCTCCAGGCTGAGTTGTGGCTTCGGGCCTCGGTCCTGGGTTCATGAAAAGACATGAATGGATAAATGTGAAATGGTTATTTACTTTAGCGGATAATACAAGGACTAGGGGGCACTCCATGAAGTTAGCAAGTAGCTCTTTAAAAAAATCAGAGAAAGTTATTTTTCACTCAATGCATAATTAATCTATGGAATTCATTGCCAGATGATATGGTTACAACAGTTAGTGCAACTGGGTTTAAAAAAGTTTGGATGTTCCAAGAGCAGAAGTCCATAAACTGCTATTAATCAATAAGGATTAATAACTTGGGATCTATTCATTTAATGTTTGGATAGTTGCCAGTTACTTGTGACTTAGTTGGCCACTGTTGGACACAGGATACTGAGCTTGATGGACTCTTGGTCTGACCCACTATGGCCTACCTTATGTTCTTATGTTCCGGGCCAAGGCCCTGGCATCAGTAGCCAGCCTTTGGACTGGTTTGCAGCATTGGGTCTGGGCCTGGGCCATGGCCTAGGCTGAAACCCCGGTGTTGGGACCCAGCCTCTGGGTCGGCTCGCAGCATCAAGCCTAGATCCAGGCCAAGGCCCCCAGTGACGGGACCCAGCCTCCTGGCTGGGTTGTGGCATTAGGCCTGGGTCTGGCCAAGGCCCCGGCATCGGGACCTGGCTTACGGGTCAGGCCAAAGCCTTGGCCTTGAGTAGGCTGAGGTCGCAGCAATTTACTATGCCCTTGGCCAATGCAAGGCTGAGGCTTCAGCCTGGGCCTAGGCCAAAGCTGGTGGATTTCCACCAGACCAGGTAAGTGGGGGTCAGGAGGATCCCAACTTCTGTATTTTTTTGGGAAAGCAGGTGAGCAGAACACCCCAGGAGGCCTCATTTTCATTTTTTGGCCATTTTTTAATGTGTTTTTTTTAATTGTTTGATTTGTTATTTTCTCATTAATGAAATGAATCAAACCAGCCGCGAACCAAAATTCATGGAAAAAAAATCTCCCAAAAACGAACCGAAAATGAAAATTAATTTTTTTTCTCATGCGCATCCTTGCTATACACTCCTTTACATATCGCCCTCTCAGCTTGACCATGTCAGGTTGAGTGTCTGCTTCTACCTAAGTTAATTCCCTGGAAAATAATTCACCATTCTTATTTTCCTTTCCCTCCCTAATCTGTGACTGACCATTTCTTTTCCTAGTGGAGGATAGTATCGGTAGAGGGCCTCTTAGGCCAGGTACTTAGCCTTCCACATCTGTACCTGTCTCTAGCTAGTCTCAAGGGAATTACTTTCCAGTGGGACTTCCCCAGGGTAACCCTCCCTTTTTTGGGAATTAGATAAGGGCTCCCAGAATACCCATGTTCCCTCGATACATATTGATTGCAAAGTTGAACCAGTAAATTCCCTGGCAGTAGCTGAACACTGTGATCACTCAGACTGTCATTTCTGACATTGTCTTTGTGGTTTGAATATCTTTGACTCTGTGAGGTATATGTTTGCAACATCGCATGGAGAAGCTTTCAGAGGAGATATCTCAATGGTGTCTGCAATGGTATAACTGGCCGTAAACTGCTCCACAAAATCTCAAACTGGAAATAATTGTGACCCAGAACCATGAGGCATGGAAGCTCAGGAAGTATTTCCACTTCTATAATAGTTTGTCCCGCCGAAGTCATCAGTAAAGCTTGGGTACTGTTGCTGGTCACCGTTTATGCAGGCAAGTATTGCCTTTCTATTAAAATCGATATACCCCCTCTGGGCTAGCTCCTTAGACATGAGCCTTTCCACACTTTGAATCTACCAGAGCTTGGGTAGGGATCTCATCCAGCTTGACGAGAATCACAAAGCCCTTAAGTACCAACCATGAAATATCAAGTCCACAAAGTTAGAGCTACGAATCATTGCTAGATTACTCTCCCATTCATCACTAGGATGTATTCCCAATCTTTATCTTAGGGGCAATCTTTGACAACATGCTCTTTCCCTCCACAGTAGGCGCATGTTTGTAGGGCCTGTTTAACTTCAGTGCTTCCTACAAAGGGTTCCTTGTTACCATTTTTATCATAAAGGCAAAATTCTTCCTCATGCCCATTCTATGTGCAATGGGAGCAAAAGAGAAAATACCTGTACCTTGCTATTTATTGCACAAGTACCTCCGGGCCTCCTTCTTCCTTCTGACCGAGTGGACATCCCACCTCTGAAGGCTTTTCCTTGTCAGTGTGAACTTTTAACCTTTAGTGCTGGCAATGTTACCAGGTTGATATCCATAGGTTCCTATTTTTCATAGGAACAGTCATTGTCCAAATGATCTCTTTTCTAGCAATTAAAACAATCTGGTAGGCCATGGGTCTATAACTGGAATATGGAACTTGTACTCTCCTGATCTGAAGATTGTTGTGTGGATCTCACACTCTTACTGCAGTGCTGGGAGCCTGTGCAGCTTGCCTTTCCAACTTTTGCATTAGTTCTAGTAACAACTGAGCTTGATAGAATGCATCCACCACTTTCAATGCTTTCTCCAGGATGAATCCTAGATGTTGACATACCCAATTCCATATGGGTCAGCCAACCCATTCAAGAACAGCTCCAGAAGGATCTGGTTGACCACTTTGAGGTCTGTTTTTGCTTCGGGCTGTAGCCACTTCCAGTCAACATCCTTTATCTAATGGAAAAGACTCTGTGGAGTTTCTCCAGGCTATAGAGTGCCACACTAGAAATATTGCTGGTATGTTTCTGTCGCGTAACCTGCTTTTTCTAGGATGGCAGCTTTAACTTTTGAATAGCTGGCTCACCCATCTGGGTTTGCAGCCTGAAAAGCCGCTTGGCGTCTGCCTGTAAAGCAGATTTGTCAGGTAGGTGGTCCAGGTGGCTTCGGGCCAGCCAGCCATGTGGGCAGTTCTCTCAAAATTCTTTAAGAAAACATTTAGTTGTTCTCCTATCTTCATTTTAAACAATGCTGGAAGAAATGGAATTGTCTGCATTGTGGAGGCTTATACTGCTTGGACTAGTTGGTGAAACTGTTCATGTAGGACTTGAACTATTCTCTGGAGTTGATGCTTCCCTTCAACAAGGTTCTGCACTAATTGCTCCATGTTAATTACTAAGCCTTAGCACCACAGAGGCTTTTCTTGTTTCAGCTCCTTACTTTATTCAAAAGAAAACAAAATTCTAGCCTGTCCGGCTCTAATTGACTTTTTCTTTCCTTTCTGTCTGTTCAGGCAGGGCTACCCCCCTTAGCCTGCTATATTTTACATTGCTTAATAGTGCTGGAAACAAAAATGCAGCAGTTACAGAAAAATAGTTTTAGTACAGTTCTTGCTTTCTTCTTCTCTCATCTGGGGCTCCCATCCTCTCTGGCTCAAGCCTTAACCACCTCTCTCCCAGGATATGCCCTCCAAACAGGATTCCTTGTGATCTGTCTTAAGGTGGACCAGGTTAAATGCCTGGTCCTTGACTTTTAAGGAGGGCCAAACCTGCACTCCTTTACACATACCAAAAGTGGAAAATCTTGAAATCCAAATATATCTCAAGAATCAAAATCCTTTAGCTTTCTGACAAAATCCATCCTGGACACAAAGGGGCAATTCCATCAGTGGCTGAGGTTATTAATTAATAGTTCACAGATGCTATGTGTTCCCTTGGCCTTATTCAGGCTATTAATTCCCCCCACTCATGCAGATGGTCATTCCTTAGATCTGCTATACAATCAAGATATTGTGAAGAGGAATAACCTGATTTACAGATTAAGAATCCAACTAGTCCCTTGGTCAGACCACTGATTGATTCAGTTTGGCCTTATATCCTCATTGAAGAGTAACCGCTCCCCATTACAGGAGACTTGTAAGCCTCCCAGAGGCTCCACTGACCATGCAGAGCTTGAATCTCATTTTGGCTTCAGCTACAGAGGGCTGAGGCTTGGGTGTGGTGCAGGCAAGGAGGAGCTTGGCAAGGCTGGAGACATGGTTCATAGAGGACTCCTGGTGGCTATGAGGCTGCATCAAAGGCTGAGATTGATGTGCTGGGAGAAGCTGATGTGGATAGTACAGAACGATGCTCCAAGGAGACCTCTGCTGGCAGGGAGGCATCATAGTCAGGGTATGATAAGGCTGCGCAGCAGGGGAAATCATAACACTTTTCATGCCAGTACAAATTTAAAGGCTTGCAAAATCAGTGTACATGATCATAATGGTTTTACATTCCGAGAATGTGTAGATTATTTTCTGATCTTCAATTTCTGAAAATTTTAACGCCCTACCCTTTTCAGTGTTTGATCCACAAGTGGAAAGCCCTAGAACCACTGTCAGCACATTTTCATGCCGGTACAAATTTGAAGGCTTGCAGAATCAGTGTGCATAATTGCAGTGGGTTGAAATTCTGAGAATATATAGACATTTTTATGGTGCATAATTTCTGAACATTTTAACCCCTTCCCCCCCCCCCCCCCCCCCCCCACCTCAGTATTTAATCCACAAGTGAAATACCCTTGAACTGCAGCCTGGCACATTTTCATGCTGGTGCAAATTTAAAGGCTTGCAGAATCAATGTGCATGACGGCAGCAGGTTGAGGTTTTGTGAATTAGTAAAATGTTTATGAGCTTTCATATCTGAAAATTTTAACCTCCCTACCCCCTTCAGTGTTTGATCCACAAGTGAAATACCCTAGAACTGTTTTTGGCATATTTTCATGCCAGTATAAATTTAAAGGCTTGCAGAATGAGTCTGTATGATTGCAGTGGGTTGAAATTCTGTAACTGTAGATTTTTTTTATAAGCTATGATTTCTGAAACTTTTAACTCCCTACCCCCTTCAGTGTTTGATCCACAAGTGGAATGCCCTAGAACCTCTGCTGGCACATTTTGATGCTGGTATAAATTTAAAGGCTTGTAGAATCAGTGTGCATGACTGCAGTAATTGAAAGTCTGTGAATTTGTAGATTGTTTTATGAGCTTTGGTTTGTGAAAATATTAAACCCCTACCCCCTTCAGTGTTTGATCCACAAGTGGAACACTCTGGAACCACTGACTAACATGTTTTCATACCAGTGAATGTGTCTCTTTTTCTGCTTGTCATAATTTGTGGGTAAAATTCTCAGAAATTGAAGGTCATATGTAATCTTATTAGTACTAATGACATGCAAGGTCCTGAATTCACTTTCCCAGATCAGTGGTACAGTAGAGAGTACTATGTTCAGTAGAGAGAATAAATAAAAATGGATATTTGTATAATAATAATATTTCATATGAGATGTGCAAACATGTTAGAAGAAGAGAAAGGGGAAGATGTCTATAAAAGTTTGAAATGTGCTTTCTGTGCTCTTGATGATTTTAGCCTTTGTTGACAAGAACTGTACATAGAGCTTTCATTATTTCTTTGTATTGTTTGATTTGATTGTGTCAGTCTTCAGTCTGATTGCTATTCAAGTCAAAAATCCTTTGGAATTTTCTGAGTGTGTTGCCAAGGTACGTGCTTCCCCTAAGTACTTGCAATAATTTACAGAATCATCTGCTCGAGCCTGATTGGATCAAATTAGGTATATGTGTACTAATTATCATACTGTGATTGTGCATACAATATTGATAGTCATAAGTGATAAAAGTTCACAGCATTTCAACCTGCTGTGATCATGTACATAGTTTGTTTAAAGCCTTTACACTTCTCAGTTGCATAAAAATGTACCTGCAGTGGTTCTAGTGAAATTGTATTTTGATGTGAAAAATGTCTTGAAATACCTAAAAGAAACACCGTTAAAATGTGAAAGAAAGATAATTTTATTTTTATTGTAAGTAATTCTTATGTTTTCTTTCAAACATAAGGCCTAACACGAAATTGCATATTTTTGTGCCAGTGGCTAATCTAGGATATTAGCCAATCCCGGGTGGCTGCCACAGAGTATAGCACCAAAACTTTGAAATAAATAGCCAAAAAGCAGAATTATTGACTGTGTTTAATACAGAGTATCAATTTCTATACCAAAAACATTTGTTTTCTTTCAATTATAGAGCCTAAAACATAGGTGCATTAAAATGTCCATGTGAAGGTTCTAGTGTGTAGCCTTTCCCTAAAGTTTGGAGTACATTTCTAGATTTTATTGTATATGAACAGTCGATGTTTTAACTTTTTGGTTTTTAAGGATTTTGTTGGTTATTGTATCTAATTTTATGTTCACTTTAAAAACATTTACTATCACAAACCAAGCCCTACAGTGAGTTCCTTTATTGTAAGTCATATGATACTAACAGTAAAGAAATCATTGTTGTCACAGACTATACCATCAAAACATTGAAATAATTTGACAAAATGCTGAGTTCTTGTTTGTATTTATTACACAGCATCAATTTTTGCAGAAATATATCTTTTTTTAATTTAAATTATAGAGACTAAAATGTAGGTGCACAAAAACATGCATGTCCAGTTCTAGATAAATGCCTTCCCAGGTGGTTCTAGTATTAACATGGAGCTAAACGTTACTGTATAGACCCAAAAATCCCATTGGTGGTTATTGTAGGATAACTAGGAAATCAGTCTTTAGAGAAGTCAATTAGTAAGACTATTCCTTTCCAACAGCCTCAGAGAGGCAGAGTATAATTGCTACCAATCAGCAACAAATGCTGCCACAGAAAAGTGAATCCATGAGCACCAGTCCTCAAATTAGATGAGGTTTTCACTCTCTAGGAGAATTCTTAGCAGTTGATTGCTGTCAAGCCTTTATAAAATAGGCTCGGTGTGCGTAACCCGATTTACGCGCGTAGAGATTTTAAAATCCGGCCCTTGGTCCATAATCTTAAATCGGCAAACACCATAATCTGACTTTCTCCAGCAGCCACTAACCCCATTTCTTCCCTGAAGTGGTCCATGGAAGCTGAAGAGTATCATTACCTCCCCCTTTCAATATGGCCCATGGGGGCTGAAGATCTTAGACCAGGACCACCTTCCTGACTTCTTGTCCCACCGATACTGCCACTGATCTGCCAGCAGAAGGAGGAAAGGAGCAGCAGTGCCTCAGGGCATATCCTCTTCCTCTGGATCCTGGATGCCAAATGATGCTTTGAACCATGTAGCACTATGGGGTTCCACATGGTTCAAAATGTGAGTCAGGCCCAGACTTTAGATGCGGCTCCTTTTTTCTTCTGCCAGTAAATCAGAGAAGGTGATAAGGGACTGGGGAATGTAAGTGCTGGGTCTGTTGGGATGGTACGCCCTGTATGCATGCAAGCTTGCAAGACCACTCTCCTAGTATCCTTCTGTTTTGCCAAAACAGGAAACATGTTTTGTCAATGAAGGCACAACAATTTCTATGTCAAATGTCACAGTGACTCTGTCCAGAATGCATGCAATGTGATCTGTGATTGACCAAGATGACATCACCCATGACTGAAATACACCACCAAAAAGGTATAAAACATGACACAAGACAAAGAGCTTTTGAGTCATCATCATCATCATGAAGCAAGTTCAAGCACAGACTAATCATCTGACCTCCTCATCCTTCTGATCTACAAGAAGCATTTTTGACCAAACTATAATCCTACGGGCGGATTTTAAAAGCCCTGCTCGCCGGCGCGCACAGAGCCCCGGGACGTGCGTAGGTCCCGGGGATTTTGGAAGGGGGCGTGTTGGGGGCGTGCCGGGGGCAGGGCCCGATGACGTGGCGTTTTGGGGCGGGGCGGGACGTTTCGGGGGCGGGACCGGGGGCATGGCGCCGGGTCGGAGCACGGCGCGCCAGCAGTCTGCTGGCACACGTAGATTTACGTCTGCTTCTCGCAGGCGTAAATCTACGGACAAAGGTAAGGGCGGGGTTTAGATAGGGCCAGGGGGGTGGGTTAGGTAGAGGAAGGGAGGGGAAGGTGAGGGGAGGGCGAAAGAGAGTTCCCTCCGAGGCCGCTCCGATTTCGGAGCGGCCTCGGAGGGAACGGAGACAGGCTGCGCGGCTCAGCGCACGCCGGCTGCCCAAAATCGGCAGCCTTGCACGCGCCAATCCAGGATTTTAGAAGATACGCATGGCTACGCACGTATCTTATAAAATCCAGTGTACTTTTGTTTGCGCCTGGTGCGCAAACAAAAGTACGCGAACGCGCTTTTTTTAAAAATCTACCCCCTATTGTATTGCTCTTGCAAAAATAATCTATCAGAATCTTCTTCTCTGTTTGCAAATTCTCTCTGAGAGCCCAAGTACATTAAAATATCTAAATACCTATATATATATTATATATATATAATGACATAAAAAAGAACACTAATGAGTAGGGATGTGAATCGTTTTTTGACGATTTAAAATATCGTCCGATATATTTTAAATCGTCAAAAATCGTTAGGGCCACGATACAATACCAATTCCCCCGATTTATCGTCAAAAAATCGTAAATCGGGGGAAGGGGGAGGGCAGGAAAACCGGCACACTAAAACACCCTAAAACCCACCCCGACCCTTTAAATTAAATCCCCCACCCTCCCGAACCCCCCAAATGCCTTAAATTACCTGGGGGTCCAGCGGCACACTAAAACACGGCACACTAAAACCCCCTAAAACCCACCCCGACCCTTTAAATTAAATCCCCCCCTCCCGAACCCCCCGCCCCCAAATGCCTTAAATTACCTGGGGGTCCGTAGCCTTAAATTAGCTCCGTAGCGGCGGTCCGTAGCTAAATCGGGGGAAGGGGGAGAGCAGGAAAAGCGGCACACTAAATCGTGTAGTCTTCAGCCGGCGCCATTTTGCAAAATGGCCGCCGCAAAATGGCGGCGGCCATAGACCAAAATGATTTGACGCAGGAGGTCGTTCCGGACACCCGCTGGACTTTTAGCAAGTCTTGTGGGGGTCAGAAGGCCCCCCCAAGCTGGCCAAAAGTTCCTGGGGGTCCAGCGGGGGTCCGGGAGCGATTTCCTGCCGCGAATCGTTTTCCATACGGAAAATGGCGCCGGCAGGAGATCGACTGCAGGAGGTCGTTCAGCGGGGGTCCGGAACCCTCGCTGAATGACCTCCTGCAGTCGATCTCCTGCCGGCGCCATTTTCCGTACGGAAAACGATTTGCGGCAGGAAATCGCTCCCGGACCCCCGCTGGACCCCCAGGAACATTTGGCCAGCTTGGGGGGGCCTCCTGACCCCCACAAGACTTGCCAAAAGTCCAGCGGGGGTCCGGAACGACCTCCTGCGTCGAATTGTTTTGGTCTATGGCCGCCGCCATTTGCGGCGGCCATTTTGCAAAATGGCGCCGGCTGAAGACTACACGATTTAGTGTGCCGCTTTTCCTGCTCTCCCCCTTCCCCCGATTTAGCTACGGACTGCCGCTACGGAGGTAATTTAAGGCTACGGACCCCCAGGTAATTTAAGGCATTTGGGTGGGGGATTTAATTTAAAGGGTCGGGTGGGTTTTAGGGGGTTTTAGTGTGCCGTGTTTTAGTGTGCCGTGTTTTAGTGTGCCGCTGGACCCCCAGGTAATTTAAGGCATTTGGGGGGGGGTTCAGGAGGGTGGGGGATTTAATTTAAAGGGTCGGGGGTGGGTTTTAGGGGGTTTTAGTGTGCCGGCTCACGATTTTAACGATTTTCACGATACTTTACACACCCAAACGGCAACAATACGATTCCCTCCCCCTCCCAGCCGAAATCGATCGTTAAGACGATCGAGGACACGATTCACATCTCTACTAATGAGCCAATTTATATCCATACTCTAAAAAAATATATTTACTTAGTATCAAATTCTAAAATTTGTTTTTGTACAAAAAACTAACATGCATACCATCAAAATGAATCAAGATGAAAATCATAAAGATCATCACAAACAATTTTATGAAAAGCTACAGTCTCAAAGTAATTTATAAGTTACGACTGCAGACAGTCAATCCTATATAACAGATCACTTGAATAGAGTACTGTACCTCATGACAGTCAATAAGTGGAAAGTGGAACTAAAAGCACAGCTTGTAGATTAGAAGAAGCTGAATGTTGTTAATCCAAGGATTACAAGTGTTATTGTATTCCAGATGTAGCCACAACGGTCAGTACAAAATGTCTTTATTGAAACCGAGAAAAAATCCTTTGTAGTGAAGACAACGTTGGGAACGGAAATGCAAAAATACAGATATTCAGAAAACCCCGATTAGAAGAACTGAATATTGTAAATCCAAGGATTAGAGTGTTATTGTATTCCAAATGGCAGCCACAACATGCAATACAAAATCTCTTTATTGAAACCGAGCAAAACTCCTGAAAATAGCATTGGGAACAGAAATGCAGAGATACAGATATTCAGAAATCCCCAACAAAGGCCTTTTTGTTTCACCCCAATGAGGCTTCATTAGGGGGTATACATTATAACAATAAATTTGGCGTCTGCAAATCCACAAAGTTAAATCCCACAGCTCAATTGAATAAAATAAGCAATCTCAAAATAAAATTTTATAAGTTTTATCTGAGCCTTCCTCTCACTGTCACAAAACTAGAAACAAGGCACATACAGTCTGATAGGTATTGTAGTTACAGTAAAATATGGGTCTATTTGGGTGACTTTCTCATCTCCAAAGATTATTTGGCTTTATTATTTTTTATTTTGGCATTCTTATGTTAACTCTTCTAACACATTGGTAGTAGAAGGATATTTATTCTTTGCTCATTTGCTTTACTTTGTTCTAAGAACATAAGAATATAAGAAATTACCATGCTGGGTCAGACCAAAGGTCCATCAAGCCCAGCATCCTGTTTCCAACAGAGGCCAAACCAGGCCACAAGAACCTGGCAATTACCCAAACACCAAGAAGATCCCATGCTACTGATGCAATTAATAGCCGTGGCTATTCCCTAAGTAAAATTGATTAATAGCCATTAAAGGACTTCTCCTCCAAGAACTTATCCAAACCTTTTTTGAACCCAGCTACACTAACTGCACTAACCACATCCTCTGGCAACAAATTCCAGAGCTTTATTGTGCGTTGAGTGAAAAAGAATTTTCTCCGATTAGTCTTAAATGTGCTACTTGCTAACTTCATGGAATGCCCCCTAGTCCTTCTATTATTTGAATGTGTAAATAACCGAGTCACATCTACTCATTCAAGACCTCTCATGATCTTAAAGACCTCTATCATATCCCCCCTCAGCTGTCTCTTCTCCAAGCTGAACAGCCCTAACCTCTTCAGCCTTTCCTCATAGGAGAGCTGTTCCATCCCCTTTATCATTCTGTTACTGTTGATTGAATAATGTAAATTTATGCAAGGAAATATTGATAATTATTTTAATGATCTATATTTTGGTGTTCCTTACTCAGAAGTCTTCAGTAGTTGATCTCCACAGAACCTATGGAGAGCCAGGAAACCAGCTATAGGTTGATAATAGGGAGAAGGTTTTTCACCCTCAATAAATTCTCTCTGTAAGTCAGCCAGGCTAGTGTACTACCTGACCTGGGTCTTTCTCTCTCTCTTTAGCATTAGAAATTAGAGATGTGAATCGTGTGATCGATCGTCTTAACGATCGATTTCGGCTGGGGGGGGAGGGAATCGGATCATCGCAGTTTTGTTTTTGTAAATATCATGTAAATCGTAAATCGGGGGAGGGCGGGAAAACCGGCACACTAAAACATCCCTAAAACCCACCCCGACCCTTTAAAATAAATCCCCCACCCTCCCGAACCCCCCCAAAATGCCTTAAATTACCTGGGGTCCAGAGCGGGGGTCCCGGTGTGATCTTTTACTCTCGGGCCTGCGGTGTGTTGTAGAAATGGCGCCGGCACTACCTTTGCCCTGTATGACAGGACAAAGGTAGCGCCGGCACCATTTTGTTTTTTGTCCCCCGACATCAGGAGCGTAGGAGATCGCTCCCGGACCTCCGCTGGACCCCCAGGGACTTTTGGCCAGCTTGGGGGGGCCTCCTGACCCCCACAAGACTTGCCAAAAGTCCAGCGGCCGGCGCCATTTTGCGCAAAATGGCGCCGGCCGTACGGCAACACGATTCGACTGCAGGAGGTCGTTCCGGACACCCGCTGGACTTTTGGCAAGTCTTGTGGGGTCAGGAGGCCCCACCAAGCTGGCCAAAAGTCCCTGGGGGTCCAGCGGGGGTCCGGGAGCAATCTCCTACGCTCCTGACGTCGTTTTGCCATACAAAATGGCGCCGGCCATACGCTGTATGGCCGGCGCCATTTTGTACAGCAAAACGATTCGAGTGCAGGAGGTCGTTCCCGGACCCTCGCTGGACTTTTGGCAAGTCTTGTGGGGGTCAGGAGGCCCCCCCAAGCTGGCCAAAAGTCCCTGGGGGTCCAGCGGAGGTCCGGGAGCGATCTCCTACGCTCCTGACGTCAGGGGACAAAAAACAAAATGGCGCCGGCGCTACCTTTGACCTGTCATATGACAGGGCAAAGGTAGCGCCGGCGCCATTTATTTATTTATTTATTTATTTAGCATTTTTATATACCGACTTTCCAATAACAGAATTACTGATCAATTCGGTTTACATTTTAACAGAACAATAACATTGACAAGTAAATGTCTTACAAAGAACAGGTCGATATAACTTGGATAAGTAAATATGGGGTTAACCAGTAAAGATACATTGCCTAATATAGGTATAAGTAAAAGATACAGTGCCTAATGTAGGTTAAATAAACAGTTGCTAATTATAAGGGGAGGCCTAAGTTAAATAAACAGTTGCTAATTATAAGACTAGGTTATGTCTTCGACTGCCATAGATTAAGTGAGTTCTATAGATGATCTAAATAGCTCTCAGGTGGGTAATCATTGGCCGAGATGTTCCACAGGAAGCTGTTATGGGAAAGCTTGGTTGAACAACCAAGTCTTGAGTCTTTTTTTAAATGTAGATGAGCATTGCACTGCTCTGAGTTCTGGTGGGAGAGAGTTCCAGATTTTGGGGCCCGCTGTAGAGAAGGCTCTTTTGCTTAATGCTGACTTCATCAGTAGTGTATGTAGGTTGTTTTTATAGGCTTGTCTTACTGGTCTGGAGGAGGTGTGGAATCGGAGAGGGATTTTGAGCTCGAGTGGTGCCAAGTTGTGTAGAGCCTTGTGGGTTAATGAGAGCACTTTGAATAGTATTCTGAATTTCACGGGTAGCCAGTGTAGGGTTTTCAAAATAGGTGATATGTGGTCTCTTTTATTGGACTTGGTTAAGATCCTTGCTGCTGCGTTTTGCAGCATCTGTAGGGGTTTTATGGCGTTAGCGGGGAGGCCTAGTAGAAGCGAGTTGCAATAATCTATTTTCGTGAGAATGATAGCTTGCAGCACTAAACGGAAATCTTGGAAATGGAGGAGAGGTCTCAACCTTTTCAAAACTTGTAATTTGAAGAATCCATCCTTTACGATATTATTTATGAGAGATCTGTAATTCATTTGATTATCAAGGATAACCCCTAGATTTCTGACTTGTGTGGACATTGTTAATTGAGAAGACAAGATGGTACTGGGATGTGTGTGGGTTCCGTCTTGGGAGATGAGTAGGTATTCTGTTTTGCTTTGATTTAGAATCAGATTGAGGCTCGTGAGCAAGTTGTTGATGGCTAGTTGGCAAGAGTTCCAGAAGTCCAGGGTTTTTTGGAGAGATTCAGTGATAGGAATCATTATCTGCACATCGTCTGCGTATAAGTAGTGTATGAGATTTAGATTAATGAGGAGCTGGCAGAGTGGTAGAAGGTATATATTGAATAAGGTTGGAGAAAGTGACGAGCCTTGAGGGACTCCTAAGGTGCAGGTGACTGGTTGCGAAACTTCCTTGTTGACCTTGACCTTGTACTGTCTGTTCTGTAAGAATGATTTGCACCATTTGAGGGCCTCATCTCTGATGCCTATGTCTGACAGACGATCTATTAATGTGTTATGATTGACCGTGTCAAATGCCGCCGAGAGATCAAGTAGGATGAGAAGACAAGGGTGTCGGTTTTCCAGGTTTAGTAATATGGAGTCCGTTAGTGAGATAAGTAGAGTTTCCGTGCTTCGTGATTGGCGGAAACCGAACTGAGCTGGAGACAAAATGTTGTTATCGTTTAGGTATTCAGTTAGTTGTTTGTTTACAACACGTTCCATGATTTTTGCGATGAAAGGTAGATTTGCAATTGGGCGAAAATTGGATGGGTTTTCTGGAGAAAGACTAGATTTTTTTAGTAGTGGTTTTACGATTGCCATTTTTAGTGGATCAGGTACTAGCCCTTGGGAGAAGGAGCAGTTGATGATTTGTGCAATGGGTTTGGAGATGGTTTTAGCGCAGGCGATGAGTAGATTGGTGGGTATGGAGTCCTGAGGGTGTGAAGAAGGTTTGAGCTTTTTTAAGATATTTTCAATCTCTAAGGATGAGGTCGGTTCGAATTCCCTAAGGCTAACCTTTTGTGATGGGACAGCAGCTCGAGGTGTAACTGGTGAAGTGTTGATATTATTCTTGGACTGAGTTAGGAGTTTTGGGATCTTATTTTTAAAGTAGGTAGCCAGTTCTTCTGCTTTGCTTGCTGCTTTATCATCTGGTATAGATGTCAAAGCGGGTTTAGTGAGTGATGATACCAAAGAAAAAAGCGCCCTGGGGTCGAAGATGAAGTGGTGAATTTTTTGCGAGTAAAAGTTTCTTTTTGCTTGGAGAATGGAAATTCTGTATAGGTGCATCGTGGACTTGAATGCTGTGATGTTGGTAGATGTAGGGTTTTTCCGCCAGTGTTGTTCTTTTTTTCTGAGCTCTTGTTTTAAGGATTTTAGATTTGGTGTGTACCAAGGTTTTCTATTGTCCTTGTTTGCTTGATGAGCTTTGGTGATAGTTGGGCATGTGGTATCGGCCACTTTTTTGGTAATGTTGTTCCAGGACGTGATGGCTGATTCCACGTTTGTAAGGTCTAGTTGGTTGAATTCACCTGATAGGCAATTGCTGAGTGTTTCTTGGCTGCACATTTTCTTGAATTGGATTGAGTTATTCTGCCTTCCTGGGGTTGTAGGTAGGTTTATCTTTAGTACGGTGTTGATCAGCATATGGTCTGACCAAGGAACTGGAATGCATGTAGGGTTAGAGGAATGGGTAATTTCCTGGTTAATGAAAATGAGGTCCAGCGTGTGACCTGCTTTGTGGGTGGGTTCTTTAATTATTTGTTTGAAACCCATGAAGTTTAGTGTGTTTAGGAAGGTTTCACAACTAGAAGAGAGGGGGGATACATCTACATGGAGATTGAAATCCCCCAGGATGATCGCTGGAATGTTGGAGTTGATGTGTTTTACTATATTTTCAATCAAAGGTGAAGGGTCTGTTTCGAGGAATCCTGGGGTGGCGTAAATTAGCCCGATTTGAAGGTGAGAAGATCTGAAAACTGCGAATTCTAGAGAGTGTGAGGATATTGAGGTTTGTAGCGACATTCCCAGTGTTTTTTTTTGCTGCAAGAAGAAGACCACCTCCTCTTTTTTTGAGTCTAGGGATAGAGAATATATTGTAAGTTTGGGTGGGGAGTTGGTTGATTGTAGCGATGTCTTCTGGTTTTAACCAGGTTTCTGTAATTGCAAATAGGTCGGTGTTTGTTTCCTGAAGGTAGTCATGTAGAAGGTGAGTTTTCTTAGTCAAAGACTGTGCATTTAGCAGCGATAGGGTAAAAAGTGAGAGGCCTAGTAGTTGGTTTAGAGGCGAGATGATGATAGGAATGAATCTTTTTTGTAAGGGGTGAGGTAAGGCTTGATTTTTTGCAGATGATCTCTTGACATTGTGGATGATTGGGATTGGTGAACCTGCCATGTTTGGTTTTGTGAGGGGGTTGAGGCAGGGATTGCTTTGGTGGTGTGAGCTGTTGGATTTAGAGGTGGTTAGTTTTTGAGCCTGGAGTGTGCATTCAGATAAGAAGACTCTGAGTTAGTGAGATATATCTTTGATTGAGAGAGGAGGATTTGTAGGTGTGGTAGATTGTATTTTGGCGTTGCTCAGTACTTACTGCGGTTGTTCGGCTGATATGCACAGATGGTCCGACCTTAGTTGTGTGGTTACTGTTGCCCTGAGCGGTCTGTGGTGGTCTTCCCTCGGGTCTGCACGAAGGGGCTCACAAAGGGGCCAGCCCCTTTGTCATGCTCCTTCGGCGTGCGACGCCTAGGCGCTGTGGATGATTTAAAGGGTTCCTGGCCCTGCCGTGATTGGCGGCGCTGCGGGGCTTCTGATTGGCTGTCGGCCCGGAGGAGGGCTGAAGGAGGAGCCGGTGGGCCGGGATCAGCGCCTCGTGGTCGGCGCGGAGGTCTGCTGGGGTGAGGGTGCGTTTAAGGGCCTTACCCCGGTGGGTCTCGGCGCCGGCTGCGCAGGCCTCGCACGTCCGGTCCCGCTGAAATCGCCGAGGAGGAGGCTTTAGCGTCGCCGCGGGTGAGTTTAAAGGGCTCCTGGCCCTGCCGTGATTGGCGGCGCTGCGGGGCTTCTGATTGGCTGTCGGCCCGGAGGAGGGCTGAAGGAGGAGCCGGTGGGCCGGGATCAGCGCCTCGTGGTCGGCGCGGAGGTCTGCTGGGGTGAGGGTGCGTTTAAGGGCCTTACCCCGGTGGGTCTCGGCGCCGGCTGCGCAGGCCTCGCACGTCCGGTCCCGCTGAAATCGCCGAGGAGGAGGCTTTAGCATCGCCGCGGGTGAGTTTAAAGGGCTCCTGGCCCTGCCGTGATTGGCGGCGCTGCGGGGCTTCTGATTGGCTGTCGGCCCGGAGGAGGGCTGAAGGAGGAGCCGGTGGGCCGGGATCAGCGCCTCGTGGTCGGCGCGGAGGTCTGCTGGGGTGAGGGTGCGTTTAAGGGCCTTACCCCGGTGGGTCTCGGCGCCGGCTGCGCAGGCCTCGCACGTCCGGTCCCGCTGAAATCGCCGAGGAGGAGGCTTTAGCGTCGCCGCGGGTGAGTTTAAAGGGCTCCTGGCCCTGCCGTGATTGGCGGCGCTGCGGGGCTTCTGATTGGCCCGAGAGTAAAAGATCACACCGGGACCCCCGCTCTGGACTCCAGGTAATTTAAGGCATTTTGGGGGGGGGGTCAGGAGGGTGGGGGATTTATTTTAAAGGGTCGGGGTGGGTTTTAGGGTTGTTTTAGTGTGCCGGTTTTTCCGCCCTCCCCCTTCCCCTCCCCCTTCCCCCAATTTACAATTTTTGACGATAAATCGGGGGAATTCCTATTGTATCACGCTTCTAACGATTTTTGACGATTTAAAATATATCGGACGATATTTTAAATCGTCAAAAAACGATTCACATCCCTATTAATAGAAATAAGACTCTGCTTAAACCTTGGTTATTTTAGAATGGGTAGAGTTATGCTGTATTCTGAAATTACTCAGCCCTAATACTGAAGACAGGTTTTTTTTTTCCCAGATCTCAGACCTATAGAAATTCAGCCCTAAGATATTAGCAGGCTAATCTTTGTCTAAGTTATCTTAGGAAGCTAGAGCCATATCATTGATGCAGACCTCTGTAAGTGCTTCTGTGTAAAGGGCCAAGAGGCTTAGGGGCCAGAAAGTGTTTTATTTCATTTTACTGAGGCCGGAAACCTGGATTGACTGTGTTTGCCCTAATATTATTTTGTTTAGAATAAAACTACTTGCTTATAATTCTATTGGTTCAGATTTCTGAAAGCATCATTCCACTGGCTCCCTCACAGTGACATTTAAACCTAGTTTGAAAGTTTTATTGGCTGTGGGTTTTGTAATTATCCGGGGGGGGGGGGGGGGGGGGGGGAGAAGGAATAAGGGTATATTGTTTTCAAAGGTTTGTGGTTCATGCATTAAGCAGGATGCATTCCGCATCTGCATTGATGCACTGCTTTGACATAAGATGGAGGAAAGATGATCAAGTGATGCTATTCTGGCAGGATAAGAGCATCAGACTGATGACAGAGGAAGAAAGTGCTGAAATAGAACACCACAGCTACTGTTTGTGAAAGAAAGAAAAAAGGAATTCCAAGTTTTAAACCACTGCCCATATAATGGGAACTAAAGTACATGCATGTAGCTTTACTGATGCTGTACAGTCCAGTCTCAAATAGGATTAAATATATTTAGGTCTGAAGGCAAATAAAAGGTGCATATATATTTGGGGACTGTGTAATTTTAGATAGGTCTGTGACTGGATTGGAGGGCATTGGTGGAGTGTCTATGATGGTTTCTCCTCTTGCATACTCCACATATCTTTTTTCAGGCCATGATGAATATTTCTGTTTATTATTTGTTGCGCCCGTCAGTCGCAGACGGCTACGACCTTTGCTGCTCACCTCATTTTGCCCAGTAGCTCCGATTCTGGCAAAGATGGTCACCTCTGCCTCTGCACGCCGACCTCCCTGGCGTTCCCGAGACGGCATGGGTATTCCCGGTTGCCATCTTGAATCTGGTGTAACTTAGGGCACGCATGCGCCTGCCCCCATCTTATCCACATCATGGCGGGAACCTAGGGGGCGTCCCCTCCGCATGACGTCACTGCCTACGTGTACTTAAGCCTACCGGACCTTCCTACCAACGAGTTAGCAAGGATTCCATCTTGCTCAATTCCTTTCTACAGAGACACCTCGCCTTGCTGTCCCTGTGTTCCAGACTGAGTGACTCAGGTACCCGCTCCTCTCGGGCCTTCCTGCACTCAGGGCTATCCGCTCCTTGGAGAGCATTCTCTGCGAGTCTCACCTTCACCAGCTTAGTGAGTACCTCTCGCTTCTTCTATGGACGACCCTTCAGTGTCCCTGCTCTGGGTCTCCGCTGCTGCTACAATGATACCTCTACTGTAACATCTCGGAGTGAGTAGTAGACCTGATCTACAACTCTGCATCTCTCCTGCTGTACAGATCCTCGGGTTACCCCGCTCTGCATACCACTACCGGATTCACGCTATCTTGTGCCTGCTGCCAACATCTACCTTCAGCTTACCCCGCACTGCGGGCCACTACCGGAGAATCCATCTCAGGTCTTCCTACTCCAGGACTGAATTTACTAACCCGCTCCTCGGGTTTCTCTTTGCTGTATAATAAAATATCTATGACTCCTGTGTCCATCACTGCTGAGACTCTGTCTGTCATGGAGAGTCCCCACAGGGCTCCTCCCTGTGGGTGGAGTCAGCTCTCTCCATGACCCAAGGGCCCACAAACCAAGTTCAAGTATAACAGATTGCTAACGCCATGGACCCAGCTCAGCCTTACAGGCCATTCCTGGCCTGGCCCAACAGATTTTGGAGCAACAGAGGACTTTGGATACTTTGGCTACCGCCTTTAATCAGCTGAACGCCAGACTGAATACTTCTCCAACTTCTGACCAAAATGCATTACCCCCAGTGGTTACCGGGCGTACTAAAGTTCCTTTGCCTGCCCCTACTCATTTCTCAGGAGACTCCCTGTTGTGTAGGGGCTGTCTAAATCAGTGCTGTATGTACTTCTCCTTACAGCCGCTGTACTTCCCTACTGCTGTTACCAAGACGATGTATATCTTGTCCTTGTTGGATGGAAAGGCCCTGGCCTGGGCTTCACCACTATGGGAATGCAATGATCCATCCTGAATGACTTGCCTGGCTTTCTCACTCTCTTCAGATCTGTCTTTGATGACCCCGCACAACAGTCTATAGCCCGTTCAGCACTTCTACATCTCCAACAAGGTACTAAGCCACTCCCGGTCTACGAGATCGAATTTAAAACCCTGTCTTCAGGGGGGTGCTGTTCGCTGCAAGAAGGGTTGGCTGCTCATGCTTGAGGCTCCAGCCCTGCCCACTGCATGGAATAACAACTCTGCCGTGGAGAACTTGCAGAATTTTTATTTTAAACACAGCCCCGATTTGGGCAAGAATTGCGGGCAAAAATCGCTGGACACAAAGGGCGTTGATCGCCGTGGGTCGGGAGTTTTGGCAGTAAGTACAGCCCCTGCCTCTCTGTCCTCCCGGCTGCCATCTTGGCTGCGAAACTAAATATTTGCCTCCCGACGCAGGTCAGCCTGGGCAGCATGTTTTGAGAAGCTGCCTACAGCAGTAATTTCTTCACAATTAAATAAAATTTCAAATGGAATAAAGTTTCTGCAGTGCCAATCTCTGAGTGCCGAGCTGGCTGCTGGCGCCCGTAGCTCCTGCCTTCTCCCCTTACCGACCGCCAACGGAGCCACAGGAAAAACTTTCCAGCCACAATTTAAAATTGTAAAAACAGAGCGTTTTTAATCTCCTGGCCCTTGCCATTGAGAATCTGGAAGCAGGGTCGGGTTGCACCGGAGAAGGGGACTGCAGCCCGTTTAAAGGCAGCAGAGTGGATCGTGGAGCAGCAGGGGAGCTGAGAGAGAGGGACAGCATAGTTCAGCTTTCTTCTGGGCAGCCATATTGGTAGCATGTAACCCAGCAGGGGCATTGGAACAGGAAAGATATCTACAGGCACTTAGCCATCACTTTGCACTATGGGAGAGCAGCTCTCTTACAAGAGGCAGTCCTTATTAATTACTAATTATATACCTTATCAAAGCAGGTAATTTTTCAGGACTGAGCTGTTCACTGTGGCCCAGCAGCGTGGCTGACGCTGTCAAAGAGTTTGATTGTTGTCCATTACCTGAAGCATACGCCCAGCAGCAAACTATAAGCAGCAAAATTCAAGCAGCATAATATAGGTAACACAATTTAAGCAGCAAAATATCAGCAGCTAAATCCCCGCGGAAAATTACAGCAGCATAATACAAGCAGCAAACTGTACGCAGCACATTATAAGCAGTAATTTTCAAACAGCCTAATATATGCAGCAGCAAAATCCACGTGGAAAAAAAAAATTTCAGCAGCAACATATAAGCCGACAAATTTACGCATTAAAATCCAAGCAGCAACATTTCCACAGCTAAATTCAAGCAGCATTCATTAAGCAGTAAAATTTAAGCAGCCGGACTCCCAGTGATGGCGTCACCTGTAGGATAATTGGAAGCGAGAGCTCCGCGGCTCCCTTCTGACCTTTCCCCAGAATCGGGCTGAAAATGCGGTGATTTCCTCTGAATTTTCCCGGTGGGGCCCCTCGAGTACCGCTGCTCCCAAGGCCGAGGTGAAGACTGGTGAATTTCGCGGGAGCAGATAGCAAGCAAGTACTCCGCGTTGCGATCCCCCATTTCGCGCGCTCAAAATGGCGCCTGCTTGATAGGACTGCTAATCACAACCTTCCGTATGTGGCAGCGATTTGGGAGGCGTCCGTGGGGGTAGTGAGCAACGGAGCCCTAGGGCAGCTGAATCCATCTAAAAGCAAGACGGCTGTAGATGATCGGGGTGCTGTGAGTGAGAAGACCCGAACACGGACCCTGTTCTGCAAAGTAGCCACGTGGTCAGGATGGCAGTGGTTTCAACGTGTTCCCGTCTTTGATCTCCGGGCGACGGCTTGCTGCTTCGGCGTGCTCGGTCTCAGAGGGGTCAATCACAAGGAGTAATAATGTGGACATTACAGCACGCTAGTTTGCCTGGCTCTCCTATTGTGATGGCACTACCGTGAGTGCAGTCCTTCCTTCATTATTTTGGTCATTTACATACTCGCTGACATTTCTGGCACTGCTCATAAGTTTTGGTCTCACTGTTGATCTCCCAGAATATACATGTCAACTGCCCTGGATCACATAGAGTTTTTGCATGTGGATAGTGCCTCCAGCCCTGACACCTCTGTCTCTCTCACATTTTATTCCATGCTGAGACCTCTGCAGATTTTACTGGATACAGTAATCAGACGATAAGTTCTTCCAGAGTGGATAGATTACTGAGCATTGCTAACGTCTAGTGTGGGGGATATCAAGAAATGCACCATAGGAGTTCCAGGGCTTGTCCTGAGCAAGGAACTCCCACAGCCAGAATGGCTAATAATACGGACGGTGCAAAACAACTCACGTCAGTGTCGGAGGATGTCTTACTGCAAATCTCGTCTCGGGTCTCAGGAGCACTGGATGAGAGACTCATTAGGCTACAGACTATGATGGACGATATAAAGGGGACATTGGAAGGACAGGCCAAGCGGATGGATGGCGTGGAGCAAAGGATTAGTGATCAGGATGATAGGCTGGTAAATGCAGAACGACAGGTCCAACAACTTACAGAACAGGCCACACTCCCGACCCGGAGAGAAGATCAAGAGAATAGAAACCAAAGGAACAATATTAAAATAGTTGGTATCCCAGAGATTGTAAAAGAATCAGAGTTGTATCATCTTATAGAGGACTGGCTCCCTACTCATTTGGGCCTGACATCTTTGGTGGGCCAACTACGATGTGAATGTGCCCATCGAATGGGTCCCTTACAGGAAGGAGATAATAGACCACGGCCTGTAATGATACGTATTCTAAACTGGCTACATAAGGTGCAACTGATGCGAGAGTACCGAAAACGTCAGGTGATAGAATATGAAGGAAATCGCATCTTGCTCTTTAATGATTTCTCAGTGGCAGTTGCCATACAGCGGAGGACAATGGCGCCTGCGTATACTGAGCTACATAAAAGAGGCATTTCGTTTGCACTACTTTATCCGGCGAAACTAAGGATGAACCATGATAACAAGACTCTCTTTTTTTTTAAACCGATGATGCCTCTGCCTTCCTGGCAAACTTGGTTTCAGCAGGACTCCCTGGAGCGGGAGCTGCCAAATAAATGCCACTAACAATAGAGAATGGCCAGGATCGGACTGTTCTCGAAGGAAAAATTGGAAATCTGCACCATGAGATCACTCATAATTGTGTTGGTTCGGAGATGGTGTCCTTGCTTCTTAATCATTATCTTCAGTATTTTGTTCTTTTTTGTGTGGGCTGATTAATGGGAGTTATTTCTAGAAAATGGGTTATGGAGGGGGATTATAACACTTGGGCGCCGCAGTTTCGGCCCTATGTTTCAGTTCTCAACAGTTACAAAGTTATATTGTAATGTTCTGTACTAATTGTCCAATTTCATATTTGCACTGTAATTTTGGGGGGAGGGGTGGGGCAGAGGAGAACTTCAGCATGCCTCGAAAATGGGGGTATGTCAGAGTTCTGGGCCTCCTAAGGATGCAAATTGCAAGATGTAAGTATGAATGGATTGTTAACTGGAATGTATGGTATGCATGGAGTGTATGGATCTGGATGATGGGGGTTGGGGGGGTCAGAAGGAATCCCTAGGAGCAGTAGAAGTACTTTTGGCTGGGGAACAGTCTATACTGGACACTAGTGTAGCAAGATATGAGCTATTTCCTTATGATCCCGGAGGCTCAGGCTGGGGAGCCGAGAGATTATCTATATTGACATTTTCTTTACACATTTTATTCTGGCTGAGCCTCTAAGACTCTAATATGATGGCTGCAGCAAAATTTACTTCTCTTAATGTGGATGGAATTCATTCCCCAATTAAAAGAAAGAAGCTTTTGATGGCATTTAAACGTATGAATGCTCAGGTGGTATTCCTTCAGGAAACCCACTTAACAGCAGGTGAACATACCAAGCTGAAAAGAGAATGGGTGGGACAATGTTTTTTCTCCTCTTATAGTTCTCGAAGAAGAGGTGTTGCAATACTAATTCATAAACAACTGTCCTTCCAGTCGGAGAGGGTCTGGCAAGATCCAGAAGGCTGCTACATCACTGTTCAGGGATTGTGCAACCAACAAAAAGTGATCTTGTGTAATGTATATGCACCAAATGTTTATAATCATGATTTTTTCACATGCTTGTTGGGGATATTGAGGGAGTTCACAGACTATGCAATGCTGGTGGGGGGAGATCTCAATTGTGTAGCTAATAAAAATGAGGATTGTCGACCGCCTAAATCTGCAGAGCCGGGAGATAGTCAAAAGGGGCAAAATTTTCTGTGCCAAGAGTTGCGCCTCTTGGATATATGGAGGACTTTGCACCCTGGAAAACACCTTCTTTTCTCACTAGCATGGGTCATACTCTTGTCTCGATTATTTCTTAATTTCAGACTTTCTGTTTCCTAAAACGTTGATGGCCACAATAGGTACGATAGCCTTGTCTGACCATGCTCCGGTATCAGTTGTTGTCACCTTGGGTAGCACCCCGAAACCTCCCTTTTCCTGGCGTATGCCCCCTGGTCTACTCCTGGACAATGAATTTTCCCAGTACCTGCAGGAGAGATGGGAAGATTATCTACAATTAAATTCGGGTAGCGCCTGGGGTTTTATGGGAAGTGGGAAAAGCGGTGATGCGCGGGCATATTATAGCATACGTTGCCACTCAGAATAAGGCCAGAAAAGCTGAGATACTTAAACTTACTGCAGAGTTGAAAGCTGCCCAACTCTGGCATATGCAGGAGATGTCTGAGACTTGTAAAAGGGAGGCAGAGGGTATCCATGAAACGTTACAAGAACTCTTACACCAGAGAGCGTCTAAATCCTTGCGCTATTATCAGTTTCTGATGTATTGTTATGGTAATAGATCCAGTAAGCTATTAGCTAACTTAGTACGGGTGCGTGGCCCTAAATCTTTCATCACTAGTATTAAGGATTGCAATAGGGTGTGACATGTTACTGCGCAGGGGATAGCGGATCGCTTTCATGAATACTACTGCCAGTTATATGGGGATAAACCAAGCAATAATGAGATGAGGGAAGAGTTTTTTAACAATGTGCCTTGGCCTCGGTTTACTGTGGATCAGCAGGCCATGTTAAATAAACCAATAGTAGATATGGAAATTCATGCGGTGATACATAGCTTGAAACCAGGCAAGGCGGCGGGGCCAGATGGATTAGAACCAGAATTCCATAAAATCTTAAAATTTCCCGTGCTGCCAATGTTGCGGCAGTATTATAATGGGTTACTTCAGGATCTGGCAGTTAGTCCCCTGGAAAATCAATCTACTATAGTTCTCCTGCCGAAACCAGGCAAGGATTTGCAAGATGTTGGCTTCTACCAGCCTATTTCTTTAATTAATGTTGACCTGAAGATTTTAGCTGCTGTCCTTGCTGCTAGATTAAACTCCCTCCTGCCTTCTGTAATCCATGAAGACCAAATGGGTTTTATTAAAGGGCGGCAAGGAGTAAAGAATGTGAGGCATTTAATGGGAGTGTTAAATTTTCATCTGACAACGGGGGCAGTGATCTTGAGTCTAGACGCGGAGAAGGCCTTTGACTCTCTTTCTTGGAATTATTTATTCTGGGCTCTGCAGACTTATGGTACATCTGGTCCTTTTCTCACTTGGTTGCAGGCACTGTATTCCGATCCTAGCGCCCGTCTCCTCATTAATGGGGCATTGTCTACACCCTTCCCTATCCACTGTGGGTACGGCAGGGGTGCCCACTCTTGCCTCTTTTATTTATTTTAGCATTGGAGCCTCTAGTAATTAAGTTAAGGCTGGATGGGGAATTTAAGGGGCTACGTCTGGGAAGGCATCAGATGAAACTGGCAATGTTTGCTGATGACATTTTACTATTTGTTGGCAATCCGAAAGCTAGTATCCCAGTCATTATCCGCCATTTTAACTCTTTTCACAGTATAGCAGGCTTAACAATTAATTTTGCAAAATCGGAGGCATTAGCATTAAATCCTAAGGTGCAGGGTCAGTGGAGGGGAGATTTTCCTTTTACTTGGGCTCAAAACAAAATAAAATATTTGGGGGTTTGGATATCATGAGATCTTACAGACCTCTATGAGTTCAATATTTCCAATACGATTGCAGCTTTGGCCATCCAACTTCAGACATGGAGGGCCCTGCCTCTTTCCCTATTTGGCAGATGTGCTTTGCTTAAAATGGTTTTATTGCCGAAGTTACTCTATAAGATGCACATGTTGCCTTGTTGGCTGAAAAGCAGGGACGTTAATTGGTTACAAGCGGCGTTTCAAAAGTTTGTGTGGGCTGGAAAGAGAGCTCGGCTGCATTATAAGGTGTTGACATATTCTAGGGGGGAGGGGGGCCTAGGTCTGCCAGATGTTTGACTCTTTAATGCAGCCTGTCAGTTACGTTTTGTAGGTGAGTGGCTCCTTGATCGCTATACTTACTGTGAAGATGGGCTAGTCATTAGTATGGTTTCCCCGTGGTCTCCATTATACCTTATGCAAGCTAGTAATACAGTCTATCGTTCTCTACAATTCCCGCGTAGTTTGGTTCACTCCTGTCGCCAGGCTTGGCGGTGGCTCTGGACACAGGGAGGCTTGACTGGACTCATTTCTCTCTTAATGCCGTTGCTGGGTAATTGGGATTTTCCTCCAGGGCGTGAACATTATGCTATTTTTGATACCGGGCTACAAAAAGGACTCCCGTTCATGTATCAATTTTATTCTGAGGACACTCCACTAGTGCAAGACTTTGCATCATTGGCTACAGATTATGAATTACCAGCTAAGCAATTTTTTGCATATTTACAAACGCGCCATTACTTGCAAAGTTTCAAGTGGACAGATGACCAATACAGACGATAAATGACATCCTGCGAGACTTGTTATATCAGTGTGTGGTCGTATACTTGGATGACATCCTCATCTTTTCCATTGTCGTCCAGAGCCACCAAGCATATGTCATCAAAGTCTTGCAGAGGCTGTGGGATAATCTCCTATACGCCAAGCTCAAGAAGTGTGCTTTCCACCAGGAGTCTGTTCCCTTCTTAGGGTACATTGTGTCTAACAAAGGCTTCCAAATGGATCCCCAGACGACAAAAAGCATACAAGACTGGCCTCAGCCTACTGGTATTAAAGCTCTCCATCGCTTCCTGGGCTTCACTAATTAATATCGCACCTTCATCAAGAGCTACTTGACCTTGACAGAGCCACTTACTGCCATGACTAAAAAAGGAGACAACCCATCACAGTGGTCTCCGGATGCTGTCACTGCTTTCCAGCATCCATCATCCTGACCCTCATCGGCCATTCATCATCGAGGTCGACACCTCTGATGTCGGTGTAGGGGCCAGGCTCAGTCAGCACAGTGATACGCATACTCTTCCTCCCTGCTCATTTTTCTCCAGATGGTTTTCTCCAGCCAAGAGAAATTATGGCCTCAGCGACAAAGAGTTGCTCGCTATCAAGCTTGCATTTGAGGAATGGTGCCCCTGGCTAGAAGGTGCACAACACCAGATAACAGTATTCACTGATCACAAGAACCTGGAATATCTACGCCATGCGCAGAGACTCAACCATCGCCAAGCCCGATGGTCATTATTCTTCAACCGATTTTATTTCTTGCTCAAATACCGTCCTGCTGATAAAAATGTCCGGGCAGATGCTCTTTCACACTCCTTTACACCTGAAGATGTTCCTGATGCATCCTGTCACATCATCAATCCAGAGAAGATAGTTCTGGCTGCTACCTACTCTGTTCCAGCTGGAATAACAGCATTCCCTCAGACACTACGGAAGAAACTTCTGAACTGGGCTCATGATCCCAGTTAGCTGGCCATCCTGGACAGGCCCGTACTCTTGCCACCCTATAACGCTTCTATTGGTGGCCGTCTATGAAAAAAGACATCCAAACATATGTTGAATCCTGCGCTACCTGCGCCAGACAAAAGCCTCCTGCTGGTTGACCCTGGGGTCTCCTACAGCCGTTACCTGTTCTAGATGAACCATGGATGCACATTGTGACCAATTTCATCATTGATTTGCCACCTTCAAGTGGGAACAATACTGTATGAGTCACTGTGGACCGCTTCTCAAAACTGGCACACTTCTTGGCATTACCAGGACTACCATCTGCCCCAGAACTTGCCAAACTGTTCATACAGCATATATTCCACTTGCATGGCATGCCTAAACACATTGTTTCTGACAGAGGTGTTCAATTCACCGCCAAGTTCTGGAGGGCGCTGTGTCATAAATTTGATAACGCTTTAGACCTGACATCAGCGTAACACCCCCAATCAAATGGGTGGGTTTAGGGGTTATTTTTGTGTGCCCTTTTTCTCGCCCTCCCCCAAAACGATAAGAGAACCCCCACGAACAATATCGTGGGGTTTTCCTATCATTTTGGGGGAGCCCCCGATTTCTGACAATTTTGAAAATTGTCCGAAGCCCGATTCACATCCCTAATATATAAGGACATTAAAGATTAACAGAAGGCTTGACGGCAGGCGATGAAATAGTGAGAGGCTCAGATCCCACTTTGGTGCTGAAGAACGTTACAAGATGAAAGGGATCATAAAAAATTTATGGGAGAGACTGAAACTTAACTACACACTTGGAGGGGAAATTAAGCCAGACTAGGCCCCCAAATTGCAACACTCTTTGTCATAACAAGAGAAACTGTTTCTGCTTTTTCTGACCAATCACTGTCTGGATCTAAAACAAAATTAACAGTTAAGGTATTTGAAGTTGGTTTCTCTTCTTCCCCCTTTATAATTTGCATCGAGTTTAAAAACATGAAACGAGAGCTCTGATTTTGAACAACTTCCCTTTCTTTCTTTCTTTTCTAAAGCAGGCAAGAAATCAGCTCTAGATATAGCAGGGAGGGGGAGTGCTTTTTCAGGTATTTCTAAGACTTTCATCATATATCTTTTCAATAAATACAGAGGAGAAACTGTAGACATTTTTGGAAACTGAATGAATTTCAAAATTTAATGTCTAACTATATTTTCAAACCCTTTCTACTTTATCAGGTAGTAAACCATTACCTCTAATTAAACAGTCCTCCTATTTTGTGTTTTCCTGAAATTACTTTCAAAATCTTCCATCCATCTAGAATAGATATCCACTTTCCCAGTTCAGTCACTTTTTCACAAGAGGTTGGCGAAACAATTGTAAACCGCTTTGGACAGTTTTTCTGGGGAGGTGGTATAAAAATCTTTTTAAATAAATAAAAATATAATCCTCCATTTCAGCATTCTCTAATTGATCCTAATGTATGTGTACACCTTGGATCCAAAGTTAGTTTTTAACCCTGGCAATGTGTTTAATTTACACTTCCCTCATAAAATATGCTTTTCAAACATTCAGCCTCATCATTAATTTGTGTTAGGTTGCTATTTTGTTCATTTTATCTAAGCAGAAAAGTGTAAAGTAGAATGTTTAAATTTAAAGCAACAATGTGCTATATCATAGTGCTTGAATGATCATTGGGCTGCACCAAGTATGTCACCATAATACTAGCAAAGTAAATAGATCTCCTAACGTAAAGATGCAGCATCCAGAACTCTTTGTTACATTTCGTGGCTCGCAGGACAACAGCGTGAGTGGCTGCACTTACCCTGGGACCAGCGGGCCTTGCTGTGGCAGGATGCTGCCGGGCAACGTGGCATGGATGGATGCCACCAAGATCACCGAATCTGGATTGCCCATAGGGTCACAAGTACCTGAAGCTCATTTTTTTTTTTTTTAAAGGGCCTATGGCGTGAAAAGCCTGCAGCACCCTTGGATAATATCTTGGCTCTTTGCCCTATAAAAAGGCTTCCCTGTCATTCTTTCTTGGCCTCAGTAAGCAGGTTCTTCACCTTGTATTCATCCAGTCTTAAGCATTGCTCCACCTCGGTCTTCAGCTCCAGCCTTTGTCTCCAAGCTCGCCTTGTCCTTAGCCACAGCCTTCCATCTGACTTTGTCTCAGCCTCAGCCAGAGACTTCAGCCTGCCCTTCGGCTTTGTCCATAGTTACCGATTTCTGTACTTTCTCCTTGTCTGGTCTGGGCAAAGACTCGTTCACCCAGTGTTGGCGCAAACCTTAGAGCCCTGCCCCTGAGGAAGCATCAATTGCACAATGGCAAGAGGGGCTTACGCTCACACACAAAACACACTTTCTCTATTCATGTGTTATGGAATGATAGATTAGAAAGTAGAATCGAATGTCTCCCTTCCCACAACAACAGGTACATTTTCAATAAGCCACCAAGCTGATAAAGTATGCCTGTACTTTTCAGCTTGCACAAATTTATCTGATCATCAAACACAAACTTACCTGCTTAGTTTGTGATTGAAAATTGGGTAAGCAAATAAAACCAATTGATGTCATTTAAGTAATCTGCAATGAGTGTTTAAAGTAAAAAGAACATAAGAATTTGCCATACTGAGTCAGACCAGGGTCCTATTTCCTGTTTCTAACAGTAGCCAATCCAGGTCACAAGTATCTGGCAAGATCCCAAATGGTAAATAGATCCTATGCGGCTATCACACTGTGATAAGTAGTGGCTATTCTTTAAAAGGTGAATTTTAAAAGCCCGATGTGAGCCGAAATTAGGAGATGGGCAAATGTTGGGCTCATGCACACTGAGTGGACTTTAAAATCCACCTGGATACAGGCGTAAATGCCACTGAAACTTCTCCAAAAGGGGTGGGGCATGGATGGGGCATGGGCGGTACATGGGCATTTCAGGATGTTTGCCAGAAATGTGCTTGTAAATACTTACGTGAACCAGCACGCACTGAGGCCCCCTGTTGTGCAACTTTACTTCTGTTGTGGATGGTGTGCAAGTAAACAATAACAACTAACAAGCCATTTCGGAGGGATTTAAAGGGTCTGGGGGATATACAGGATACCAGGGTGGGTTGGAGAGCCTGTTAACTGGCTAAAAGGGAGCGAACTGGTCATCACGCATCCCTTTTAAAATCCCCTTACTTACGTGGGAGAAGCGAGATATGCGCACCCATGTACGTGCCCACTTAAAACTCAGCACACATGTGCACAGCCAGGCTATTTTATAACATGCGTACATATACAGTCATATGCTATAAAATAGCTGTGTCCCTGGGCATGGGCTGACGAACGCGTGCACATGTATGCCCATGCGCCGGTTTAAATGTTGTGATCCCTGTCTACATATTTAATAACAGTTTATGGACTTCTCCTCCAGAATCAAACCTTTTTTAAATGCAGCTATGCTAACTGCTTTAACCACATCCTCCAGTAATGTACCCCAGAGTTTAATTGTGCATTGAATGAAAAAGAATTTTCTCCAATTTGCTTTGAATGTGCTACTTACTAGCTTCATGGAGTGTCCCTTGGTCTTTGTATTTTACCAGTTCACTCAGTTATCCCAGTAAATAACTGATTTACAGTTGTCTGTTCTATTCCATTCATGATTTTATTGACCTCTAATATATACCCCTCAGCCATCTCTTCTCCAAACTGAACAGCCTTAACCTCTTTAGCCTTTCCCTTATAGGGGAGTTATTCCATCCTCTTCATCATTTTGATCATCCTTCTCTGTACCTTTTCCAAAGCAACTAGATCTTTTTTGAGATGCAGCCACCAG
The DNA here is from genome assembly GCF_901001135.1 of Rhinatrema bivittatum. Lineage (NCBI taxonomy): Eukaryota > Metazoa > Chordata > Amphibia > Gymnophiona > Rhinatrematidae > Rhinatrema > Rhinatrema bivittatum. Next base: position 592,910,115 of record NC_042616.1, read on the forward strand.
AACTGCACAAAGTACTTCAGGTGTGGCCTCACCATAGAGCTATAAAGAGGCATTATGACATTCACTGTTTTATTTTCCATTCTTTTCCTATTACTGGTAATTCCTAACATTTGGTTTGCTTTTTTTGACCATCGCCACACACTGAACTGAGGTTTTCAAAGAACTGTCCATTATAACGCCCAAGTCCTTTTCCTGGGTGGTAACTCCTTATATGGAACCTAACATCTTGTAACTAGAGTGTTGGTTACTTTTCCCTGTGCATCACTTTGGACTTGTCCACATTAAATTTCAGCTGCCATTTAAATGTCCAGTCTTCCAGACCTACTACAATTTTTCACAATCTGCTTGTGATTTATCAACTCGGAATAATTTTGTGTTGTCTGCAAATTTAATCATCTCACTCATTGTTCCTCTATTCAAATCATTTATAAATGATTAAACAACACTGAACATATAGCCTTTATTATGAAACTATGTTACCGAACTTATAAGGCACCACCCTAATATTAGGAACAGAAACATGTACAATTTACTATATGTGCCTCTATGTAAACCGTTGTGACGGTAATATACTGAATAACGGTATAGAAAAGATTTTAAATAAAATAAAAATAAATAAAGAAATAAATATATTAAAAAGCATCAGTTTCAGTACTGATCCCTGAGGCACCCCCACTGTTTACCTTTCTCCACTGGGAAAACTGACCATTTAGCTTTGCTCTCTGATTTCTATCTTTTATTTAGTTTGCAATGCACAAAAGAACATTGCTTCCTTCCCTTGACTTTTAATTTTCTCAAATGCCTTCTGAAAAATCCAAAATACACGTTATCCACTGGCACATCATTATCTATGTGTTTATTAACACCTTCAGAAAAATGTAACAGATCGGTGAGGCAACATTTTCCTTGTGTAAATCCATGCTGCTGTGTCCCATTCAAGCATGTCTTTCTACAGTATATGTTCTGTGATTTTGTTCTTTATAATAGTTTTCATGATTTTTCCCAGCACTGAAGTCAGACTCACCAATCTATAGTTTTCTGGATTACCCCTGGAGCCTTTTTTAAAGATTGGGGTTACACTGGCCACCCTCCAGTCTTAAAGCATGAAGGATAATTCCAATGATAGGTTACAAATTCCCAGTAACAGATCTGCAATTTAATTTTTGAGTTCTTTTAATGCGTGGAATACATCTGGACTGGGCTTACAAGACAGTATTTTTTTTTTTTTTATAAATTCTTTATTTATAAATTTTGCAAGATACATTATAATGAGGTTACATATATTCAAATTAACACTTGAATATTCTTTAGGAGCAGAGTTACTTCAAATTACAAGACAGTATTTTTAAACAATGACAAACCCTGATGTAAGCTCATATCCGTTGTAACTGTGCATTTCAATTTTTTTTTTTCTATATTCCTCATTTTATCAGGCTTTCTTTTGAAAGTTTAATGCTAGAACTATAGATTTACTTAATGTCCTTCCTCCAGTCATTATGTCAAATTTGATCGCACTGTGATCACTGGTGGCCTCACCACCATTACCTCCAGCACCAAATCCTGCACTCCTTTAAGAATTAGGTCTAAAATGACTCCTGCTATTGTAACACTAGGGCAAAGTCAGGTCGGTGCCATTTTGGAAAATGGTTCCAACTGGGACGGGTGCGAGGGTGCACCCATCCCCAACGCAGGATCCAGGATAAGGTAGGGGAACTGTGGAGGGAGCAGGGGTGTGGATGGGGGCTGGAGCCATTGAGGGAGCCAAGGGTTTGGGAGTGGAGAAGCCTTCAGAGGGTCAGAGCCAGTGGGTGGCAGGCTGGGGACATCAGGAGAGCCAGGGGACTGCTTATGGGGCTCTTAGGGGGCCAGGGGGTTGGGGGCTTTAGCCTTCAGGGGGGTTGAAGTGGTGGGGGTTGGGTATTGGACCTTTGGGGGTGCCAGGGGCAGGGGGTTAGATTTCAGGGGGGCCGCCACTGCATGTTTCCACCAATTTTTCATGTTTGGGCAGTTGAGATGGCCCCAGGTTGAAATAGGGGTCAGTGCTGACCCCAGCACTGACCCCCAGCCGTCCATTGCCATCCATTGCTCCTACCATGTGACAGGGGCCGACCAATGGCAGCGGTAGCCCCTGTGACATGGTGAGGGCAAAGGCTATCAGCGCCATTTTGAATACCGGCAGCCGACAGCCCGAGTGCAGGAGATCGCGCCGGGACTCCCGCTGGACCACCAGGGACTTTTGGTAAGTCCTGGGGGGTTCAGGAGGGGGGGGTTTTATTCGTTAGATACGTTGTATTCGTGGGGGTTCGCCATAAGTTTTGTGACCCCACGAATACAACGAATAGGGACATATATGTTGCGGATTGCCAGTACGTCGATAACGAATGTACAACCCAAGTTCACAGTGACATGCTAGAAGGTCTAGAGAACTGGAGGCAGACTGGTCAAATTGTAGGAGGATTCAGTGAACTGATGATTTCAAGCACATGCGCAAGTATTTTCTAAATGGAATATGTGCCTACTTTATAAAATACATGTCTCCACTTTTAAATTGGAGTTATTTATGTGTGCATGTTATATTTATCTGTGCCAAAAATATACGCACTTATGTTTATAAAATAGGTAGAGAAAGTAAGTGCTTATTTGCATTGGAAGTATTCATGTGTACTGAGACATACAAGCATACTTTCAGAGCAAACCTATGTGGTATGTTATAAAGTATGCAGCTCCCCACCACCTCCACCCCCGCGCCCCTGCACATTTACTAATACATATAAATGCTGTACTGTGAATAGGTCTGAAAGTTAGGATCCCTGTTTGCTCTCCATGATCACCTCTGGGAATCTGTCTTTTTACTGAAGCTAAAATTATTCATGTTATGAAACTAAGGGCCGGATTTTAAAAGCTTGCGCGTGTAAATCCCGGGGGTTTACGTGCGTGGCCAAGCCTTTTGCTCACCGGGAGGTCTGAGGGCGGGGTGAGGCGGTCCAGAGGCGGGGTGGGGCAGGGCTAAAGGCCAAAAGCTCAAAGCAGGAGCAAAACACAGGGCAAAGCATTTGGAGGGGATTTAGGATAGGGTTGAGGGAGGGCATGGAAGGGGAAGGGAGGTCAGGCTAGGGGGTTGGGAACTGGGGAAGGCCACGATGCGTTGCTGCGTGAATTTGCAAAATTATTCCCCACCTTGCGTGTGCCGACCTGACATTTTATAACATGTGCGCGTCCATGTGTGCGCGCCAGGTGGCGAGCACACATGGACATGCACGAGTAATGTTTTAATCTACCCCCATGTGTGTACATTTAGCCAACTGAGAATCCACTTAGGTGGATTCAGCCACTTTACCCGTGTAACCTCCAATTTTCCCCACATAGGGGTAGATTTTACAAATCTACGCGCGTGCGTACTTTTGTTCGCGCATCAGGCGCGAACAAAAGTACGCGGGATTTTATAAGCCGCGCATATCTTATAAAATCTGGGTTCGGCGCTCACAAGGGGGTGCACATTTGTGCTACTGCCTCCAGGCAGTAGCAACTTACGCGCGCCGGCGCAGCAGGCTCTGACACAGGCCGCTGTGTCGGGGCACTCAGCAACGCCCCCGAGCTGGAAACATGCCCCAAAAATGCTGCATCACTCCTGACATGCCCCCCCCCCCCAGGCAAGCCCCGGGACTTACACGCATCCCGGGGCTTGCGCGCGCGCCGAGCCTATGCAAAATAGGCTCGGCGCGCGCAGGGGTTTTTTTAAATCCGGCCCATAGTTACTGATAATGATGTTGAAAATTTAATCCTAAGAGTTCCAAATGCAAAGGGTTTGATCTGCTGACTTTTTGAGTTAGCTGGACAAATTCCAACTTTTTAAATTTCCTCCCACTCATTGGAGAAATTTTGTTTGGGCAAATTGCTGCACAGACCAAATGTACCTAGACAGAAAGAGGAGGTGCTAGGTGTCAGCGCTGCAGTTTTACTTTGGGCAGCGCTGACATTCAGTGCTTGCCAGACAAATTTACCAGAGTAATTCTGCCGGGATATATACTACTGATATGCCTTTGTTTTATTTTTTTTCTGATACATTTTTTAGGTAATAAAATTGTATTTGCATGCAGTAAATTGATTTTATGCATTTAAAATGACTTTACATAGATAAAGTAATTTAATTTTATTTAATTTAAAAATGACACAAAGAAAAGGAAAAATGAAAGAAATCCATTTTTTCCATGCACATTGCTTGTAAATAATGGCAATTTTGGACCAGATGTTCAACCATTGTGGATTCAGGTTGAATATCCAGATATTGCCCAAATTTGTCTATTTAACTTTATGCAGTGTCCACTGGCTGACTATTGACATCTAATAATTTAGCCTCAAATGAACCAGTATTCTTTTCTCTCCCTGCTCCATCAGCTCTTATCTTTTACAGAAATGCTTGCAGAATTCATAGTTTTAAGTGCATTGCTGAAAAGAAATGGCAAAAGCCATTATAGTATTACTAGAATCAGATTAAAGTTTGTCTTTAGGCTCTCTGTACAAACAAAATTAAATTTCCAGTCTAGCCTATAGAGAAGCATAGGATGATGAACAAAATATTAGCTTTTCTTCATAGCTTTCTAAAGGATCCAAAATCAAATCTGTTTCCTTCTAAAGATGGGTCTACAAAACACAATTTCTTTTCTTCTCCAAACTTGTAATAAAAGGCTAAACTGTAGAGGTAATGTGGTCCTTCATACAAAACAATGTTCCATTGTTAATGCATATTACACACTTGGGGAGTAATTTTCAAAAGTATTTATGCACATAAAAGCAGCATATATCATAGCAATTTTCAACTAAATCCTTTTGAAAATTACCCCAACAGCATGGATGATAGTGCAATCCTTGTGATTCAGCAGGAGCTACAATGACATTGTCAGAGTCCTACATCTTTGTTCAAAATTTTATGCATGTTCAGCAGGAAAAAATAGTTTCATCTTAAAATTTGTTGGCTGGGGACCCTAATTAATTTCCTTAGTTTCAAATTAAAAAAAAAAACTTTTTTTTTTTGGTTTGATTCATTTTCATTTACCATTAAAGTTAATGGGGGAAGCATTACAGGTAATGTTCAGCCTATATTCGGCTTCAGAACAAGGGGTTTGCTAATCAATTATCTTACAACTTGTGGGAAGAAATCAACAGAAGGGGGGAAAGAACTTCAATGTACCTAGAAAGACTGAGGAAACTGGAAAGTGGCACAAAAAGTGGCATTAATAGCCTACGACTCCATAAAGGGGCACCAAGTCACTGTAAGAGGAGCAAAGAAGAAGACAATATGGGAAGAAGAACACCCAAAGGCTCCAAAAGAGGGCACCACAACAGGGCCATAAACTCAGGATGGCATCTCGTGTGGCAAACTGGTACCGGAAGTGACATTAGCACATCCTAAGGCAGCATGAAGGGGGGCAACAGCAGAAAAGGTGGCAACAAAACCTCCAAGGCAGGCACCGATAAAGGGGCCAAGCAGCACAATGAGTGGCTGCAAGGCTCCAAAGCACCACGAGAGGTGCAAAGCAGCGCCCCCCAGGCTGGCGAGGTGTTGGCTCTGGAGTACAACAGCAAGGCACAGAGACAAAGGGAAGTCCAAGGTGTAAGGTCTGGGCGTGGAAGCAAGGCTGAGATCCCCAAGGTGCAGGGTGGAATTTACATTTTCTTGAGGAATGGGTTTTCCCAAATATAAAGGTTATTATCACAATTAGTACATTACAAATGTATCTCTAATGATGGTGGGGTGGTTTTCCAGAAAAGTAGCGAGAGATGCTTTATTTAGAGACCATATCCCACATCACTGAACTGCCCTCCACCTGTTCCATTTCCTGATTTTCTGGTTTTGCCTGAAATCTCTGACACTTCTCTGTTTTATCAAATTCAGAACATTGAAATGGCTTTGCTTGAGTATCTTTTGTCTTGTGCCAGTATTTTCTCTTTCAGAACGAGGGCTTTTTCGAGCAAGAAAAACTTCTCCTATCCTGTACCTGGACTCTCGCTGTTGCCCTTCCTCATTTATTGGTTTTGCATGAGTTCCCTCTTACTACTTTAATTTTTTTTTTTAGAATTTAATCTTTATTAATTTCAATACTTACAACATTTTCTCATGTATACATGTCATGTAAGGCAAACCCCCAAGAAATTAAACAATACTTTACCAAAATAAAGTAATAAACAATACATGATCTAGTCCACATAATGAGGACACTAAGAAAAAAGAAAAGAAATAATTGCATAAGGTAATATATAAAATTCAAAAAAGATACTTAAGGAGAGGAGAGCATACACAATTTAGTTGCTACTTTAACATTCATAACCTATAACTAAAAAGACAAATATCTTAACCTGATTCTTTATCTCTCAGAATCTAGCAAGGTGTTCTGGATCAGAAAAGCTACATTTATTATGTTAGAAATGAACCAAACATTTGCAGGGATATTTAAAAAACAAAAAAATTCCCCCAAGTGATAATGCTCTCTGCTTAAATGACAAAAATTGCCTCCTCCTCCTCCTCGCTTGAGTAATACTTGAAATATCTAGGAATATCTGAATTTTCTGACCACAAAATAACATTTGTTAAAAGAAAAATATTTATGAAATACCTGGTCCTTATTTCTTTCTAGACATAAGGAGATTACAAAAGTTGTTCGTACAGAAAAAATATCTAAAGAGGATTCTAAGAAGGTGGAAATACCAATGTTATTATCAGATAAATGATCACAAGCCCCTTCAATCTCATTAACATTCCTCTTAGCTCTTGGAAGATAGTACATGTTAGATAACAAGGGAATTTCATGTAAGGCATATCCCAACATATCATTTAAATACTTTTGAACATTTCATAGGGTAGGAGTAGCCAGGTCAATGGAAAGCTTAGAAAGCAAAGATTCTTCCCATAATTTATATTCTCAATCCTTTCCAGACTATTAGTAGTTACCAGGCTATCTTTAATATACTATATATTGACCTAATTGCCTGCTCAGCAGACACTACACATTTAGGGGTAGATTTTCAAACATAGGCGTATGCGTCCATGTGCGCTCAGTAACCGGCACGCGCACATGGACGCACTGATTTTATAACATGCTGTAGTTACATGATGTTAGGTTCCATATTAGAAGTTACCACCCAGGAAAAAGATCTAGGCATCATAGTGGATAATACATTGAAATCATCGTCTCAGTGTGCTGCAGCAGTCAAAAAAAGGAATTATTAGGAAGGGAATGGTGAATAAAATGAAAAATGTCATAATGCCTCTGTATCACTCTGTGGTGAGACCGCACCTTGAGCACTGTGTACAGTTCTGGTCGCCGCATATCAAAAAAGATATAATTGCACTGGAGAAGGTACTGAGAAGGACGACTAAAATGGTAAAGGGATTGGAACAGCTCCCCTATGAGGAAAGACTAAAGAGGTTAGGGCTGTTCAACTTGGAGAAGAGACAGCTGAGGGGGGATATGATAGATGTCTTTAAATCTCCATGAAGTTAGCAAGTAGCACATTTAAAACTAATTGATGAAAAAATAATTTCACTCAATGAACAGTTAAGCTTGGAATTTATTGCCAGAGGATATGGTTAGTGCAGTTAATGTAGCTGGGTTTAGAAAAGGTTTGGATAAGTTCTTGGAGAAGTCCATTAACTGCTATTAATCATGATGACTTAGGGGTAGATTTACAAATGTACTCATGGGCTTACATGTGCGCTCGCTACCCGGCATGGACACATGTACGCCTGATTTTATAACATGCACGCATAGGGGGTTGGCGCACACGGGCGGTGCATCTTGCATGCGCCGACGCCCGCGGGCTTTCCTCGTTCCCTCCCCCTAAACTAATCTTCCCACTCCTTCCTCTAGCCTTTCCCCTCCCAGCCCTACCCTAACCCCCCCCCCCCCCCCCCCAAGCAGATGCAGGTTGCACGCGCCGGCAGTCTGCCGGCGCGCGATCCTCCAACACAGCGGCAAATGGCCACTGTGCCGGAGGCCTCAGACTCCGCCCCCACCCTGCCCCTGGACTGCCCCTTTAGTAAAGCCCCGAGACTTACACGCGTCCCAGGGCTTTACGGACATAGCTGGATTTACACGCGTAGGGCTTTGAAGATCCGGCCCTTAAGGAATAGCCACTGCCATTATTGGCATCAGTAGCATGGGATTTACTTAGTGTTTGGGTACTTGCCAAGTACTTGTAGCCTGGATTGGCCACGTTGGGAAACAGGATGCTGGGCTTGATGGACCCTTGGTCTGATCCAGTATGGCATGTTCTTATAATTTTTATGTTCTTAAGGCATAAGATAATAAAGAAAAATTAATCTGACTACAGTAATGACAATTATGCACATCAGTTTCTTTCCCAGATCTTGCAGAAAATCTGAGGAAGTTTCAGAAGTCTTAGTCCTTGTGAGGCTGTGCCCCTAGTATTCCCCTATTTATCTGTGCAGGACCAGGCTAAATACCTGGTCCACCTTAAAGGCCTTAAGTAAAGTATTCTCTTTGGGCTTGATCCTGCGGGCACGTGGGCGTCAGAGGGTGTAACCAGATACTGGGGAATAAGAGCCAAGATCCAGGTGGGGATAACCAGACCAGGCCAGATCTCTGGAAGCAAGGCAGCTCCTATGTGTAACACTGACCAAACACTGAACTGATACGAAGCAGCACAACTGTGAGTAGAGAGTGAGTACACTGTCTGATGGGAAAGTCAGTCTACTGTAGTCTACATGAATGAAGCTATGAATAAAGGTTATGTTTTAAGAAAGGCTGGATTTCAGACTGAATTTCTGTATCTAGGCCTGTGGGAAACACCACTCATTCCCACAGTCCTTTTTTAATTGGATAAGCTGCAGCTTACTGAAGGAGTAGAATATAATGACTTTGATTCGAATGGCAAATATAAGAAAATCCATTGGTACTAAGACAGTCAAAGCAGTTCCAAAACTTGTGCCATCAGAATACAAAGTGATAGTCTTATTGCAAGCAGGCCTGCTCCTTGTCCCTTTGCACACATATATCAGCACTTGAAATAGGGAATTGCAATAGCAAATATTGACATTAAGAATTTGTAGTTCTGAATTCAAAGTGGTTCTCCCCTAGGGGGAAGGGGGCAGGAAATAGCATTTGTCTTTTGTCCACACTGCATGCAATTAGTACAGTTCAAAGAAGTGTGCAGTTAGTTAAATGAAAGCATTTATGGGAAATGGATAGGCTTCCAGTACTAGTTCACTAGTGGGTTTTGTAAGACTACTCTGGCTAGGGACTATATTTCTTTTTGTAAACACTCTATATCATTGGTAGTTTCATTAGTCACAGATTCCACTATGGCTGAGATATTATGTTTGGCAGATCTAGTCTAGCTACACCTAATTGGGGAAACAGGACTCTCACCAAACTATGGAAGTCCTACAGGTGTTCCAGTTGTTGGTATTCAGTGTTTACTAGAACCCCCAACAAATTATACCTGAGAATGTACATAATCAAAACATAAACAGTCAATCATATAACAAAACATAACATGATAAAGCAATAATTAAATACAAACCCAACAATTAAATGTCATTGGAGAAGCTGCCCAATGCTATCTCAAGCTCAGCTCCAGGAAGCAGAAGGTCATGGAGATAGCCAATAGCCAGCCTAAATCATGTTCTGCCTTATCAGCCTGCCCCAGTTCCACTTATATTATATTTGAAATTTTTGGCAGTGGGGATTCCCTGCAGTTATAATACTCCAGTTGCCATCCTCTCCCCCACCCATACACCATCCCAACTCCAGACTTGGCCAACCCTTCCACTGGAGTTGGGAGTGGCCTCAAAATGAGCCAAATTAACCACAAGAAAGCAGTCTCCTTAGGAAATGAGTCGGGGCATCTGGTGCTGTGGCCATGTTATAGCCTCAGCCCTGGCAATGCACTGGACCCTGGCTCCTGGATCAGGGGTTTATTTTTGTAGTTGTCAATTTTCAGATGTTCTAAACATATCCCATATAAAAACTGATCCTATCTGATAGTCCTTTATTTGATCTCACATAGTGCTCATGTTGCAGTCTACAAGATATCTGCACATTTTCCTAGAAATTGTAATACATTGATTAAACTGTATCTTTCAGGAATCCACATACTCAAGCTTTCAGTAATGGTTTTAATCATTTGCTGATGTATCCCATTCTTGGCTTCTTACAGCTTTGCTGCATTTCAATTGAATCTTTCCTGGATTTGTCAGTCTACATCAAGCATGACTGTACATCCTGCTTGGGTGTGCCATTTGTACAATATTCTAAATAATGATTTATGTCCTGTTTGATACTATTTGTACATGCTTTCTGTAAATGTAGGCTTTATATGTAATGTTGGTAGCCTCAAGATAAATGCTGTGTGGCTGTATCTACAATAAAGCTTGCAAACTGATAAACAAGCTGGAATTCATTGAATCTCATGAATAGATGACAAGATCAATAAAGCCCATGATATTTATTGCTGATGTACTGTATGTGCAACAAACATTTTTTTTAAGTTGACATTTTTGTTCACTTTTTTATTGAAGTTTTAATTAAAAATGTATTCTGCCTTTAGTAGTTGAAAGAAACCCCTTAAAAGTGGCAAAGGACAATTTGACAGGAGAGTTGGAAAAAAGGAAGGGTAGCCAGTCCTTTTGAGGCTCTGCCATTTCAGTAAATGCATCTATCTCCTTCAGTGGTATTGCCAAAGAAGGAGGGCATAAGTACAGGATAATCCTGAACTTCCCATCTGGATGTTCTATAAATGACTTTGTGCTAAAAGAACTTTATTCCATGTGTTACACTTTTTGTGATGCAGCAGTGTTCTTGGATTCGGAGGCCATGGGTTCCAGGTTGCCTGGAGAGAAGGTGCAGAAGCTTTGGGAGTAGGTCCAGTTGATGTATTCAGCAAAAACTGCAATTTTAAAGCTGATGCAGTCCTTGCTTAGGTCTTCTAATTTTTCATGTTGAGTAATACCCATGGGGCAGGACATTTTTCCGCACTGACCGTAAGAATTAGGAGAAAGCACCATTTTATAAGGATTAATAGGAGACCTGAAGAATTAAGAAGGAATTAGGAATATGGGAATCCCTTTTGGTGATATTTAATGATGTGTCGATGATGCAGATAAACCGATGTCCAGTCAAGCTTTAGATCTATATTTGTGAGTGGCAGTAGTTTTGGAGTGCATTGGCAGGGAGGATGATGCATTATGCAAAGGTCACCATCATGGATGGAATTAGGGACAACAAAGAACATTACCTTTTTAGAATTGTTCCCATTAGTGATTGCTTTAACAATTTGTAGAGTGAGGATGTGGGACAAGAAAACCAGGAAGCCAACAGACAATCTGCCAAGTGCGAATGCATGTCATCTCTCTTGCAAGAATTTGTCTTCTGTTTAAGACTGAACATTATTGCTTGGGCAAGATATGTTGCAGATGCTTTTTCTCATTCAAAGTGGGACATGTTGCAAAGTTTGGCTCCATGAATGGAACGTTAAGAGTGCTACTTCTGGAGTATCTCTGGCAGTTTGCTATGGTGAAGCATGAAATTTGATCCAGGAATCAGTCTCTCCTGCAAAATGGTCAGCCTACGTAAGGAGAAGAAATGAGGTCTGTCAATATTTGCAGGAATACAAGTGGTGTAGGAGCCTGGTAACATATGTGGCTTTATGCAATATATTGTGCAGGCAAAAATGTGGAGGTGCTCACTGGAAACAGTAAGGTCCCACTTAGCAGGATTTTCTGTTTTCCAGAAGGCAATGGGATAGGAAAATCTGGTGGCAAGTCCTCCAGTAAGTCATATGATGGGGGAACTGGGAAAGAGTACAGGAGTTGTTAATAGATACACATACTGTAAGGGGCGGATTTTAAAAGGCGCGCGAATAGCCTACTTTTGTTTGCACTCCAGGCGCAAACAAAAGTACGCTGGATTTTAGTAGATACGCGCGGAGCCGCGCGTATCTGCTAAAAACCTGGATCGGCGCGCGCAAGGCTATGGATTTTGTATAGCCGGCGCGCGCCGAGCCGCGCAGCCTACCCCCGTTCCCTCCAAGGCCGCTCCGAAATCGGAGCGGCCTCGGAGGGAACTTTCCTTTGCCCTCCCCTCACCTTCCCCTCCCTTCCCCTACATAACCCACCCACCCGGCCCTGTCTAAAATCCCCCCTTACCTTTCTCCGGGGATTTACGCCTCCCGGAGGGAGGCGTAAATCCCCGCGCGCGAGCGGGCCTCCTGCGCGCCGGGCCGCGACCTGGGGGCGGGTACGGAGGGCGCGGCCACGCCCCCGGACCGCCCCGGGCCATAGCCACGCCCCCGTACCCGCCCCCAAAACGCTGCCGACACGCCCCCGAAACGCCGCGACGACCGGGCCCGCCCCCCGACACGCTCCCGACACGCCCCCCTCGGAGAACCCCGGGACTTACGCGAGTCCCGGGGCTCTGCGCGCGCCGGGAGGCCTATGTAAAATAGGCTTCCCGGCGCGCAGGGCCCTGCTTGCGTAAATCCGCCCGGTTTTGGGCGGATTTACGCGAGCAGGGCTCTGAAAATCCGCCCCTAAGCTAGTAACATACTGGGAGCTGGTGGTGATAATGCAGCATTTGCCTTCAATGTATGAGGTGATTTGGTTAGGATTTCATTTGCCATTTTTAGGGCTGCACACCCTACAGTATCTACAGTGAGACCAAAATTATTTGAGATGAGATATCAAAGGTCAACAAGCAGATAATAATAATCATTTAATTTAAATTCCACCTTTGTGACACTTCAAAGTAGTTTACATCTGAATGTATTTCCCTATCCCCAGAAGGCTTATGTTCTAAGTTTGTACCTGAAGGCAAGGTACATGCCTTTTGCCCAAGGTCAAAAGGCATGTCAGTAGGATTTGAACCCTGGCTTCTCTGATTTATAGCCTGCTCCTCTCACCACTAGGCTACTCTTCCACTCTTGGGTGGAATCTCAAAGGAGGTTACAGGTTTGACATTAGTGGGTTCTGGACAGCTGCACAGGTCAGATAGAGTGCACTTATCTGATACTGGCATTGACTTTTATAATAACTTCATCCAAGAGGTTTTAGAGAGTATGTTCATATTGAAAGTCAAGGGTTGCAGGAGGAGGAATGAGAACTAATCGATAAAGATTGCCCTAATTTATGGTGGGTAAACCAAACCCATATTATTTTGTACTCATCCAGGTAGGTTCATATCTTTGCTGGTTTGGGATTGGTGTATCCTGGTGTGTCGGGGGGGGGGGGGGGGGGAAGAAGAACAGGATCTGCTGGGATCATCCGGGCTGTGGGACCACTTCCATTGAGTTATCACAGAAAGGGCTTGACATATGGTGGTGGTGGTCTTCCAGTTCAGCCCTGAAAGCTCTAGTGGGCAGCAGGCAAGTTGCTGCTGGGCTTTGGTGGTAGGCCTCTGTGAAGTTGGGAGTGGGGCATTTGAATGAATGTTGGGATCAAGTTGTTGCTTGATATTAATAAAGTAAATTCATTATTGGGTTTGTCTCGTGTATATTGGAGAGGAGGAAGCATGAGAGGAGATGCCAGCGGGTCCTATCTTCTTTAGAGTAATGGTTTTTTAATGAGTCACATTACAGGGAAATTAAACTTTTTCTTAAATAATTATCTTGGAAATCTAAGGTCAAAAATAAATTGAAGATGATATTCAAAACAATATTTAAAGCCCTTTCCTCCGGTAACTAGCATTAGCCTGTGGAAACAGATTGTTTGTTTGAAAAAACAACTCACCCAATTTTGGCTGGAAAAAGAATCTGGAGAAAAAGGAGGTGCAAATTTCTGTGGACTTTTACCTTCGGCAATTTTTATAGGGACAGCATGTGCATACTTCCAGTTTGAAAAATGGTGCATAGTTAAAAGAACCTGCGGACTTTTCAGCTACAAGGGGGAAGTATGAAAATTATCCCCTTTACATGTAAACTTTATGAAATTTCCAGGTGCAAAGAGCAGAATTTTAATGAAGAATCAAGTTCATCTGTGTCAATAAGATTAGTACAGTTACCCTGGGAAAAAATGTTAGTCTATCCAATAGCAACAACCTGGTTTTTATGCTATTGGTTTTTCACTCAAACAATTTGTAATGATTAACAAATGAGGTTCAGTGCATATCATTTCTTTTTTACATTTTTAAAAGATTTCTGTTTCTTTTTTTTTGTTTTCCACTGCTTACAAATATGTCAGCCAAGGTTCCAGGAAGCGTTTTCACAGTTTGTCAGATTTCTAATGTTTTGACAGACTGGGGCTGGTTGTATTCTTTTCTTGTTTATTACAGACTATGGAGAACATAACAGCAGTATAGAGAATGTGCTGTTTCTCTGCTGTTGTCAGTCTTCGAAAGCATATCAACATTCTTCTTTCTGTGTCAGTGCAAGTACTACTTGAAAAGAAAACTTTTAATGGAAGTAAATTTCAAACAGCCCAAGAAAAATGAAAAAGAAAAATCTCAAGATACAGTAAATTAACAATAAATGTTTATAAATATAAATAAAATATGCATCTGAAACTGAAAGAGCAATTGGGAAGGAATTTCCCTTTATTTTTCTCTCTATCAAACTCCACTGAGTGCATTACTCAGAAATACTACAGGGTGGCCCATGGAAAAGTAGCCCGCCTCCAATACCAGTGCATTGGAGGTAGGCTACTTTTCCATGGGCCACCCTGTACAAGCCTCACTGGCTGGGAAGGAAGTGATGTCATAGCACTGAATGGCCACTTAAACCTGATCGCAGCTAAGCCAGGGTCCTATAAGCAAGCATAATGTAAATAAGTGAAAAAATACTTGCATTCTGTATGCCTAGTTGAAAGAAATTCCATAAACACTGGAGTGGTTAAAAACAAGGAAAGAGAGGCTAAGAGAGCCAGTCTGTATTTTTATCTCATCCATGCCTGATTACCATCTATGGTTCTGAAAGGACGGCAAAAAGCAGGCTTCAGCCATGTCAGAAATCAGAACGGAAAGGATTCATCTCCTGTTATTACAGAGGAAGCAGGACTCACAGAAAAACAAACAACCACAAAGAGAGTACACTGAGGAAGTTGCAGTTGTACCTTTTGAATCAGCTGGGTCTGCAGGGAAGGGGAAAAAGGAGGTGACATCAGCACAGATCTCCAGTAATATAAATCACTCTGAGAAAACCAGAACAAAAGTATTGAAACCAGTGCCAGCCTAGATGTGAGCAAGCATTGAGCAATTCCTTCAAATAGTTTTTATTTCAAAAGGAAGCTTTAAAAAAGTTTTAGAAGATAAAGTTGGATGGTGTTTCACAGGAAGTAGTTGGAGACAATATAAATCTATGGGAGGTCAAGGAGCTGCACCAATCAGCTGGCACTACAAGATTCCACATGTCAATAGTTCCCCTGTGACAGGTTAATTTGCATGGACGCTGACATTAGCTGAAAGAAAGCCTCATGATCAAGGAGCTGTGAGTTGACTAAAAACCATAAGAACATGCCATACTGGGTCAGACCAAGGGTCCATCAAGCCCAGCATCCTGTTTCCAACAGTGGCCAATCCAGGCCATAAGAACCTGGCAAGTACCCAAAAACTAAGTCTATTCCGTATTACTGTTGCTAGTCATTTGGAGTGATGAAAGGTAAAAGAGGAGTTGATTTGTTTAATGTACTCTCTACCTAACTTAATTGAAGCTAGGAAGAGAGTGCATCAGGCTAGATAGAGATACATTGTACAAATCAACTCCTCTTTTACCTTTCATTGCTCCAAATGACAGGAAATTTTCAGTGATGTCACCTTTGCTGTTCATACCTCTGACTGTGTATATATAAGTGCCTCCCAAACCCCACCCCGAGTTAAAAGTGCCCCCTCTTACAGTGGTGTAAATAGAGAATGACATTGCCAACCATGCCCCCCTTTTTTATCATGGGCACTATTTCTGCTATATTTATAGCATTTCGATAAATCTAGGCCTCAGTGAGACAAATGAAAAAGCATGCCACATGCAGCAATGCTTTCTTAAAGCCCCAGGGCAGGTCAGAAAAAAAAAATTATTTACCCATGTATTTTCATATTTTAACCTCTGGTTACATATGTATTCTAAAAATAGCATGTTATGCAAGAATGCCTTTTTGTGCATATTAGGGTTCAGGGAAGACATAAATGTGAGCACTCTTATATTAGTAAATTTGGGCATGCAAATGAAGGAATATCCTATGCAAATGAGAGACTAGTTACTACTCGGTAAATAGCATGGTATACTCTTCCTTCACACCATTTATCAGGTGCTCATGAAGGCTCCTGCTTCAGACCATGTATTAAATTTTTGAGCATTCATGCTAAGGCTCAAGCTCCCCCCATATTAGCTAGCATAAAGTGAATAGGTTGGTTAGCAGGGGGAAGATTTTCTCACTCCTTCTCATGGCAAGATCAAATTGTCTCTGGGGCATTCTTCTCTCATACCAACTTCCCCTTCATCCATGCATCAATCACAGACATGTGCACTCTAGTTGAGGATTCCCAAAGAGCCAACAACCCCCACCCCCACCCCCAGTGTGGAAAAGGGAAAAACATTCTCTCTCCAATCATCCCGATAACCCCTCTGGTAGGTGTATTTACCCTTTTGGAGGGTCCCAGGTTTTCAAGGGCAGGAGGGATGGATGGCAAAGCCCTCCTGTTCATAACGCTCTTCTAAGCTTATGTATATGCTCTTTATCACACTTTAAACCAGGTCTTGATCGAACTGACCTTTTGAATTTTAGACCCATGTCTTCATTATCATTTTTATCAAAGGTTTTAGAATCAGTGGTTTTAAAACAATTATAAATCTTTGTAGATGACAATACTGTTCTGCACCATTTTAAATATGGTTTTAGAAAGGCTTTTAACACTGAGATGCAGTTGATTTCTCTTACGTACACCATCAGACGTGGTTTTGATAAAGGTCATAGCTATGTTCTGGTAATATTATACATTGAAGTAGCATTTGATACTGTTGATCATTCAATTTTGTTGTCTCAATTGAGAGAACTTAGGATTTTGGGCCCAGTCTTTAGATGGTTCCAGACTTATATTGAGAATAGAAAACAACAGGTCTGGTGCAATGGGAAAAAATCTGATTGGTATCCCAGGAATTTGGGAGTTCCATGGGGTCCATCTTATCTGCCTTATTTTTTAATATCTATTTAGCTCACATCTGCATCTATTTGGCTGACCTCCATGTTGACTTCCAAATTTATGCAGATGATATACAATTTTTGCTACCCATTGAAGATTCCTGGACCAAAACATAAGAATATAAGAACATGCCATGCTGGGTCAGACCAAGGGTCCATCAAGCCCAGCATCCTGTTTCCAACAGTGGCCAATCCAGGCCACAAGAACCTGGCAAGTACCCAAAAACTAAGTCTATTCCATGTTACCGTTGCTAGTAATAGCGGTGGTTATTATCTAAGTCAACTTAATTAATAGCAGGTAATGGACTTCTCCTCCAAGAACTTATCCAATCCTTTTTTAAACACAGCTATACTAACTGCACTAACCACATCCTCTGGCAACAAATTCCAGAGTTTAATTGTGCGTTGAGTGAAAAAGAACTTTCTCCGATTAGTTTTAAATGTGCCACATGCTAACTTCATGGAGTGCCCCCTAGTCTTTCTATATCTGAAAGACTAAATAACCGATTCACATCTACCCGTTCTAGACCTCTCATGATTTTAAACACCTCTATCATATCCCCCCTCAGCCGTCTCTTCTCCAAGCTGAAAAGTCCTAACCTCTTTAGTCTTTCCTCATAGGGGAGCTGTTCCATTCCCTTTATCATTTTGGTTGCCCTTCTCTGTACCTTCTCCATCGCAATTATATCTTTTTTGAGATGCGGCGATCAGAATTATACACGGTATACTCTCTAGAGTCATGCTGTAAAATTAAAATGGAAATTGGTCCAATAATATTGTGCCTTGGATTAGAAGACCTTTGGCTCCTAAAATCTCTAGGTGGCTGATGCGTAATATTATTAAACATATATAATAGAGCTGCCTATGTCAAATATGCACCACTAGTACCACCTGTGCTTATTTTATTTGATTGTTTTAAGTATGTCCCATCAAGGAGCCATGGTAAGGAAAACCTATACATTAAAAGATGAATTTTAAAAGCCCAGAGTGCACCGAAATTAGGGGATGCACAAAGAAGTCAGATTCGCACGCGCCAACCTTATTTTAAAAAGCACCCATATGTGAGCGTAAATACCACGGCGCACACATCTCAAAAGTTTCCAAAAGGAGGTGGAGCATGGGCCTGGTCTGGGCAGGGCATGGGCATTTCAGGGGCTGCACACGAGATGTGCATGTAAATACTTACGTGGCTAGCATGCGCCAAGGTCCCCTGCCGCATAACTTTACTTCTGCTATGGATGGTGTGTAAGTTATAAAATGAGAATATCAAGCCATTTTTGCAGAGTTTAATGGGTCTGGGGTAGCTGAAGGGCGTGCAAGCTATCAAATCAGAGGGGTTGGAGGACTTAACTGGTTGAACTGGTGGACAAACTAGTAAACTGGGAATGGCATGGGTGCATGCCTCTTTTAAAATCCCCCAATTTAAAGGTCAGTTTAAAACCCCGACATGCACATCAATTAGGGATGCGTGAATACGTTGGGCCAGTGCATGCCAAGTGGATTTTAAAAGCCGGCCGAGTACACGTGTATCTCACCCTGCATGCTGAAATGAAAAGTGCCAAAAATGGGGTGGGGCATGGTCAGGACTGGGCATGGGTGCTCCTCTGTATTTCAACTTCAAATTAGTGCGGAAATACTAATCTGCACAGAGATCATGCCACATAACTTTATTTCTGCTATGGAAGACGTGTAAATAATGAAATAAAGTTAAATAGACAGATGGGCAGGGTTTTAAGGGTCGGGGCTATTTAACTAGAGGGGTTTGGAAGTCCTATCCCTTACTTGGGTGAATTTGGAACGACCTGGGCAAACTGTTAATGGCATCAGCATGTGTATTTTAAAATCCCTCCATTTACTTGGTAGAAGAAGCAATTGCTCACATTGGTGTGTGTCAACTTAAAATTGTGCACACGCTCAGACTATTTTATAACATGCATGCATATGTGCGCATAGGTTATAAAATAGCCATGTCCCTGGGCGCAGGCCAATGAACATGCTCCCATGTGCACCCGCACGCCTGTTTAAAATTTACCATTTTACGCAGTAGAAGTTGGATGTGTGTATCCATGCGTGCACCCACTACAAATTAGGCACATATGTGTGTGTGTGGCCAGGCTATTTTATAACTTGCACGCCTATACGTGTGCAAGTTATAAAATAGCTGCGTTCCTGGGTGCAGGCCGATGCACATGCACAAATGTGTGCCCACACAACGGTTTGACAGTTACGTTCTAAGTTCTCCTTCCGTCAGGTTTGTATTTGTGCAACCATCCATTTGATGCCTCAGTCCTTGTTTCTGCAGAAAAAAATATCATAGTTGTGATTTGCAAATTTGGATTAAAACTGTTAAAACTCCTAAAGATGCACCTGCTCGACTGGATGGAGAAGATGATGGATTCAGGAATTGGCCTGTACATTTTATACTTCTCTCAATATGAAGTGCATGAAATAAATGATTTGTGACCTCAGATATCCCTTGACTGTAGATTCCACCTTGCTTTATTATATGTCTCTATGGTAGCTATTGTCACATAGAAATCTCTCCACCTTACTTTACAGTTTATTGTAAGAAGATTCTCTGTAAGGAATGACTCATTTGAAGAGATAAGGATAGGAGAGTGGATTTTCATCTGTTAGGGCTCAGTTGTTTTTTATACTGTGTCTCCAAATAGGTTTACTGAGAAACAAGGAGTTTCAGCTTTTTTTATTATTATTATTTTGTAAACGAGATCCAGTGGTTTAATCCAAACCATTCTTTGATCGAGATTGCTATAGCTGATGTTTTGCCATTAATATAGATGAAGGTAACCCTATGCTATGCACAGAGTTTCTTCCCTGATCTAAGATTATTGACTAGCATCATCCTATAATGAGGTCATATAGATATTGGAGTTGTTAATATAGAAACATAGAAACATAGAAATGACGGCAGAAGAAGACCAAACGGCCCATCCAGTCTGCCCAGCAAGCTTCACACATTTTTTCTCATACTTATCTGTTTCTCTTAGCTCTTTGGTTCTATTTCCCTTCCACCCCCACCATTAATGTAGAGAGCAGTGATGGAGCTGCATCCAAGTGAAATATCTAGCTTGATTAGTTAGGGGTAGTAGGGGTAGTAACCGCCGCAATAAGCAAGCTACACCCATGCTTATTTGTTTTACCCAGAATATGTTATTCAGCCCTTATTGGTTGTTTTTCTTCTCCCCTGCCGTTGAAGCAGGGAGCTATGCTGGATATGCGTGAAGTATCAGTTTTTCTTCTCCCCTGCCGTTGAAGCAGAGAGCTATGCTGGAAATGGATTGAAAGTGAAGAATCAGGCTTATTTGGTTTGGGGTAGTAACCGCCGTAACAAGCCAGCTACTCCCCGCTTTGTGAGTGTGAATCCTTTTTTCTTCTCCCCTGGCATTGAAGCAGAGAGCTATGCTGGATATGCGTGAAGTATCAGTTTTTCTTCTCCCCTGCCGTTGAAGCAGGGAGCTATGCTGGATATGCGTGAAGTATCAGTTTTTCTTCCTCCCTGCCGTTGAAGCAGAAAGCTATGCTGGATATGCGTGAAGTATCAGTTTTTCTTCTCCCCTGCCGTTAAAGCAGAGAGCTATGCTGGAAATGCATTGAAAGTGAAGTATCAGGCTTATTTGGTTTGGGGTAGTAACCGCCGTAACAAGCCAGCTACTCCCCGCTTTGTGAGTGTGAATCCTTTTTTCTTCTCCCCTGCCGTTGAAGCAGAGAGCTATGCTGGATATGCGTGAAGTATCAGTTTTTCTTCTCCCCTGCGTTGAAGCAGGGAGCTATGCTGGATATGCGTGAAGTATCAGTTTTTCTTCTCCCCTGCCGTTGAAGCATAGAGCTATGCTGGATATGCGTGAAGTATCAGTTTTTCTTCTCCCCTGCCGTTGAAGCAGAGAGCTATGCTGGATATGCGTGAAGTATCAGTTTTTCTTCTCCACTGCCGTTGAAGCAGAGAGCTATGCTGGATATGCATTGAAAGTGAAGTATCAGGCTTATTTGGTTTGGGGTAGTAATTGGAGTAGTTAATTGGAGTATTATGCCCTTAAGAATAACATTCTGGTATCTTTCCTTGGTGAATTCAATGTGTATTTAATTTTAATACAGTTATTTATCTTTTTTACTATTGTCGTTATAGAAAAACAATGTTAAGTATAATTTAATGCATACATCCAAAACTGCACATGCATTAGCACTGCTGAGTCCTGCTTTGGAGGTTTATTGAAATGATAAACTCCTTCCTAATCCTCTTATTAAAGAATACTATTTATATTCTTTTTTAATCCAGGTATCTGGATTAAAACCATCTCAGGTACAATTAATATTGCACCTGAGATGGTTCTGCCCAATGAGATATAGTGGTTAATTCAGAATTCTGGAGACTGACACTTCTCCTGTCACTAAAACCTTGATCCAAGTTAAACGCTGAGCCCGCAGCAGATCTGCAAGATATAATAATTAAGAATTTTGGTTAGATGTGGTCACTTTATCCAACTGGACATAGGTATTGGCCGCATTGGATCACCATCATCCAATTCTCTTTATCGTAGCTGCTTGAAGTCAGGCTTGTGCCACGCTTGTAGCCACACCGATTCTGAAAGAGTGAGTGGTAAATATTTTTGTACCCAAATTCATTTTCTTAACTGCTGTTTTGAGTATAGAGACAAATTGATATCTAGTTAGGGGGGGTTCTGTCTGCATGAATCAGCAGGTGCACCCCCCCCCCCCCAATCTGGCTACACTGCCAAATACTTTTCCGTATTGCGTATTGGGCAGGTGTCACATGCCGCAACACGTTTAAGCAACAGCGTGGCTTCTCTTCCGGATTGATCCATCTTGGATTTTTGTAGGGTGATGGTTGACGTTGCTGGTGTCCACAACACATTCCTCATAAGTAATCCGCTGTTTCCTGTGTCCTCTTTATTGGCGGCAGCCAGTTCGCTCACTCTCAATGCTCCGAAGAAAGCGAGTAAGAAGGCAAGACGAAATAGCTCAATTTCAAACCTAGATGAGCAAATCGATGCTAATAGGATCCAGAGAGTCCTCAGCATGTTGTGTGTAATAGGGTGTCTGCTATCGATGGTAGGCCATACTTTCCTTGACCATTCTGTCAACATCTTCTTCAGAATGAAGGACTTGGTGGGGGTCTCCCCACCCGTGCACTTTTAAAAAGAATGACAGGCCAGCCACGTGTTTTATCACGGCATTCCTAGATACTCCGTTCTCTTTTGTTGTGGAGATGTATTTGACAATTAGGTCATCGGTGATGGGGCCTTGACTTCATCCATTTTCTCTCAGGAACTCTGTCACGTAGTCATAGCTCCGGCAGTATGACATCCATGTAGATGGTGCCACAGATCTGCGTACTAACTCAAAGATGTGGGAAGGAGCACTAGGGAATGCTCCCGATTCCGGGGAGATATGTGCCCTTGAACCATGACGTGACTGCAGAGAGGAGCTCTGTGGAAGTGCTGTGGCAGGCAAGATGTGTCCAAGCATGGAAGGAGCAGGCTGACCACCACCCTAACCTCTGCCGAACCTGTAGGCACTGATAGAGACCCAACAACGCAATGCTGGTCTCTGGGGTAGCCCTATGGCCACTTGATAGCCCTTTCGGACCTGCCACTAGGGAGTGGAAGATGCGGCAGGACAGACAGAGGTCAAGGACAGGCGATGGTACTGGAACTAGGAACAAGACGGGGCCTCGGACTTCGACTAGGCTTGAAGACTTGACAAGGTGAGGTTACTAGGAACTTGGAACTCAGATGAGATGAAGATACTTGGAACTTGGAACTTGGAACTCAGACGAGATGAGGACACTTGGAACTTGGAACATGGAACTCAGACAAGACAAGGACACTGGGAACTTGGAACTTAGATGACACGAGGACACTTGGAAATTGGAACTCAGACAAGACAAGGACACTGGGTCCTTGGAACTTGGAACTCAGACGCTAGATACTCAGACATGGAAGAAAATCAGACGTAGACTGAGATGAGGATTCTGGTTACTCAGACGAGGACTCTTGGAAGGACTCAGACTCAGACTTGAACTTGGAAAGACTCACATGAGGACTTGGAACTTGAAAAGACTTACACAAAGACTTAGAACTTGGAAGGACTTCAGACAAAGACTTGGAACTCGGAACCTGGATGGGATGAGACAAGGATTCTTGGAATTCGTATGGGACGAGACAAGGATTCTTGGAACTTGAAACTCGTATGGGACGAGACAAGGATTCTTGGAACTTGGAAAGAGCAAGGACAAGGACTCAGGATACTCAGAGACTTAGACAGGCACTGCCCCTCAGGGTGCCCTAAACAGCCGAAATGGGCTGATCGCAGACCACCCTGTCCCATGGCATGCCCTACACAACCTGGCTGGTTGCAGATCACGTGGAGAGTGGAACAAACATAAGACTGAGGCTCAGGATGAAAGAGGAATCCAGGCAGTGCTCGAAGATAGGTCCTACCAGAAGAGGGCTCCAGCCACCAGGAAACGGACACTGGATAGGAACGGATTTACTCCCAGGAAATAGTCAGCTGGAGACGAGATCCGGGGCGAACAAGCTGAACCCAGAGCTTGAGAACTGACGGTACTTCAGGATTAGGACCCAGAACATTAGGGCTAGAATGTAGGACATCGGATATGAATGAACACCGGTACCTCGGGTCTTCAGGACATCTATGGCATCTGCACATCAGGGAACTTCAAGAGAGGAGGACCACAGGGACGATTGGAACATGACAGATGAAGACATCAGAAGGCTGAAACATCTGGATATCCGAAGACAAGGGGATGTCAGGACATCCGGAGATAGGGAGACGTCTGGACATGGAGACACGGAGATATCAGGATATCTGAAGAAGGGAATACAAATGGAGACACAGTGACATCAAGACACCTGAAGACACGGAGACATTGGGACATCTGGAGACAAGAAGACGGGATCCGTCGAGAGACCAGCAGATGGAACGAAGACAACAACAAAGGTTCAGGAACCATGGACAAAGACAAGGAAGACCAGCAAGGAACAGAGTGCCTTGAAGAAGTGAAGAAGGATCACGGAGGACTCCTGGAATGAAGAGCTGGAACTGAAGATCCAGGAGAGATCCGACTCCATGACCAACTCCTTGTAAAGGCAAAGACTGACTGAAGTCTGAGCCCTTTTCTAGGGCTGACGAAGAAACACTTCAATGACATCACAAGGAGGAGCCAGAAGCACTAGCCCTTTAAATCAGGAGAGGAGGCACGGCCTCCACCTAAGGAGGTAGAAGGCAGGACCTTGGAGAGTGATGTCCTTTTGCAGGAACAGGAAACAAGGCCTCAACTTGGGCGGCTCCCTACCATGAAGAACAGAAGATAGATGGTGGCTTCCTGCCGTGTGAAGAGGAGCTTCAGGGTGGCCTCCTGGCCACAGAAAAGGATGGCATTGATGGTGGCCTCCAGGCCACGGGAAGAAGGATGTAAAAAGCGGCCCCAGGCCGTGAATAACCGGCGGAGTTGGCAGCGGCCTCCAGACCTAACCCTTCCCCGCAGAAGGGGGAGACTTTGGCAGCGGCCTCTGGGCCACTAGAGGTGGAGAGCAGCGGCAGCCTCCAGGACGGGGCCTGCTGCAGAAGATGGACGGGGCCAGCAGTCTCTGGGCCATGAGGAACGGCGGAAGAAGGCGGTGGAGAGGTAAGGGACTGCTTGTGGGCCTATCCCACAAGCAGGATCGCAACAGCAGGTGGTTGCAAACCAATTCTCCATAGGTGTGCCGGCATAGGTATCCCCACTTCATCTGCTGTTGGTACCTGCTTACGAAACAAATGCCATTTAGCACGAGATAAGTCATCCACAGTGCCATTACATACCCCAGGCACATGCCTAGCTCGCAACATTGTATTATTTCACAAGGCTGCTAATATTACTTCCTTCAGGAGATTGACAACTTTCGGGCACTTGGCTAATTGTGAATTCAATACCTGAACCACCGCTTGGATGCGCACCAAAATATTATGTGCTTGTTCTTGAGTCTGTCGCGCCATAATACTAGTGCCACCCAAATAGGGAAGACCTCCAAAAACATTATGTTCTTTGTGAGTCCTGTGTTAATCCATTCTGCTGTCCATGGTTCTGCACACCATGTACCTTGGCAAAATGCTCCAAGCATCAGTATGAATATCCAGATCTTTGCTGGAAAGCAGTGGCCCTTGTATGATGGATACGCCTTTGAAGTTGTTGTGAAATGAGCTCCATACCTTAAAATCTGCACGTATATCCTTTGAAACTCTTAGGTAATGATGGGGTCGCTGTATCTCGACTGTGGCCGCTGCTAGTCTTCTCATGAAGGATCTTCCCATGTGAATAACCCAACATGCAAAGTTCAAGGTTCCCAGGATGGATTGCGTGACCCGTAGCATTATCTTCTTTGACGATGCTACTTGCTGTATTAAACTGCGGAGTTTTTCGACCTTTTCTTCCAGGAGCCTGGCTACCATGTTGGTGGAATCCAACTCGATGCCAAGGAAAGAAATAATTGTTGCCGGACCTTCCGTTTTGCTGTGTGCTAAAGGCACACTGAAATCCTTGGTGATGGACTGAAATTCTCTTACAAAGTAGTAGCAGGTATTTGAATCTCTTGGCCCCACGAATAAGAAGTCATCTAAATAATGAATAATGTTATCTGAAGCTGTTTTTTGCACTGTCACCCAGAGCAAGAATGAGCTAAATAGCTCGAAATAAACTCATGAGACTGAAAATCCCATAGGCATGCATTTATCAAAGTAATATTGCTTCCTGAATGTGAACCCCAGTAATGGGAAACTTCCTGGGTGTACTGGAAGAAGTCTGAAGGCTGATTCTATGTCAGCTTTTGCCATAAGCGCACCTGTGCTGCATGTTCTGAGCAGTGCCACCACCGAATCAAAGGATGCATACTGCACCGAGCACTCCTCTGGGGGCAATTGGTCATTCACAGATGCTCCTGGGGGGTATGACAGATTCTGAATAAGCCGGAATTTGCCTTTTTCTTTCTTAGGAATGACTGCCAGTGGTGAAAGGAACATGTTCTGGAAAGGTTACCATTGGAAAGGACCAGCCATCCTTCCTAGCTTCTTTTGTACTATGTCTGCATGTTGGGTTGTTGACGATGCGTTGCTAGTCTTCGTTCCCTTTATCTGGCCTTGGAATGGAATGATGAATCCTTCCCGAAATCCTTGCCAGATCTTCTGTGCATTTTGACTGCATGGGTAACGTTCCAACCATGGTATCATTGCTTCTAACTTGATGGGTGATGGCGCTTTTTCTAACTGCAGGCTCTCAAATTGTTTTAGCCTTACTCCTTGCCGTATGCCTTTTTAGGCACTTTGTTAGTGTGGATGTGGAGCCACGCATGCTGAACATGCATGCTTAAATTTGCAATCTTGGAATGGGCATGTGGTTTTGTTATAACGCCAAGTACAAAATATCAACAATGGTTTGCTGGTAACTCTTTATATCAATATAATTGAGTTACCAGCAAACCATTTTTGATATTTTGTACTTGTACTTAAGGTTTCTGGAGTACACTGTGTGTTTGGGCCAATTTGTTGTGATTTGTTATAATGCCAGCATGTGTTGTCCTATGACTGTGTATACCTGGCTGAATGCCTGCTGGGAGAAGGCCTTCTTGCATTTCTTGAGTGTAGTCCTTGATCCACCATTTTGCATGTCATCTGCTGTATTCTCTTCCATTTTATCCCAAAATTTCTCGTCATAGTTGAGTCATGCCTAACCCTCATGCTCTTGGAATGCTTCGAGAATATTCGCTGCATAGCTTAGCATTGGACCATATTGGGATGGGTCCCAATGCCCCACCACACTTGTCATGTGTAAAAATGCCTTTATCCAATTAACTATATTCTTCTGAATCCTTTTCTCCTTTTCCATCAGTGCCGCTCCGTCCTTTGATTTCTTTTTGTCCATGGCCCTTCGTCGTCCTTGCAGGTTGCTAAAGATATCTATGCAATTTCTAATCTTTTTGCGCAAATGCTTGGGCACGCCTTCCCATAGCTCCGATAAGGTGGTGAGTGTAGGTGGGCCTCTGGCCTCCTTGACGGCTGCCTTAGACGTCGGTTGCGGGTCACTATCACTTGTAGAGTCTGAATATGATGAGGAAGAATAACTGTCTGGCTGGAACTGGTTCTGTGCTTGCGCTTCACCTTGCACTTTTTTCCAGCTGTCACCGTATTGTTCTCCACACCAACAGAACCCATCTTCCGCCCTCTCCCCACATCCTCATCACGAGATTCACCAAAGTTGCTGTCTCCGGTCTGTAATGATTGATCTGTTTGGCTGGTGGTTGCTCTATCATCAGAGTTTAGTGCGTCCTGTCGTATTTCGATGTTGCTTTGTGCCCCTAGCCATTGCTAATGCTGGAGTGCTGGTGTGGGCTTCTGATAAGCTCCTTGAATTGTCTCCTTCCAGTGGTCTCGGTCCTCCCATGCTAGGCTGTAAGAAGACTCGAGGTGCCTTCCCTCCTTCCACATTAGGAAAGGTTCCTTGTGATGGTATTGGCCAAGGCCACCAAGGCGAATGATAGTAGTTTTGGCTATTTGGTCCACCATATGAAGCATAATCACATAGACGTCCCACTTGGTTCCATCCTGGGAATGGGCTGGGACACATTCCTACTCCCAAAGCAACCTAAACCTTAACTAGGAACTGATCAAAATTGAGATGAAGGCAGCAGTCCAGCAGCAAGAAGGGGGCTTCCCAGTCTTTTGCATCGAGTGTCACATGTATGATTTTTTACCCACCGGTGAGAAGTTGTACATGTGCATGCGATGCAAAGAGCTCCTGGCTCTCAGAGAATGAGTCCGATCTCTGGAGGCTAGAGTGGCAGACCTGGAGGAGCTGAGGCAGACAGAGAGGTATATAGATGAGACCTTCAGGGACATAGTAGTCAAGTCCCAACTTCAGACTGGCAGCCCTGGTGCTGCCTTGGAGGAAGAAGGTCTCATGATGGGAGAGCACAAACCAGGTGTAGCAGGAAAGGATCCTGTAGCAAGGACCTGCTCTCCAGGTGATGCATTATCATTTCGCACTGAGGATATCTCCCCAAGGCCTATTGCCCAGGAGGGAAGGGTTAGGTCGGCCATCATAGTTGGTGATTCGATTATTAGGAATGTAGATAGCTGGGTGGCTGGTGGGCGTGAGGATCGCCTGGTAACATGCCTACCTGGTGCGAAGGTGGCGGACCTCATGCGTCACCTAGATAGGATTTTAGACAGTGCTGGGGAGGAGCCGGCTGTCGTGGTACATGTGGGCACCAATGACATAGGAAAATGTGGGAGGGAGGTTCTGGAAGCCAAATTTAGGCTCTTAGGTAGAAAGCTTAAATCCAGAACCTCCAGGGTAGCATTCTCTGAAATGCTCCCTGTTCCACGCGCAGGTCACCAGAGGCAGGCAGAGCTCCGGAGTCTCAATGCGTGGATGAGACAATGGTGCAAGGAAGAGGGATTCAGTTTTGTTAGGAACTGGGGAACCTTTTGGGGAAGGGGGAGTCTCTTCCGAAGGGATGGGCTGCACCTTAACCAGGGTGGAACCAGACTTCTGGCGCTAACCTTTAAAAAGGAGATACCCTAGAACAAAGGGGAAAGCCGACAGTCGCTCAGCAGCGCATGGTTCGGAGAGAGGTATCTTTAAAGGATACTAATGATGCATTAGAATTAGAGCATCCCGACAGTGAGGTTCTAATAATTAGAAAAGTAGTCCAAATGCCTGTAACTAAAAACTCACCTGAGCTAAAAAATTCTAACTTATCCCTATCAATTAAAAAGCAGAATGAAAATACAAACAAAAAACAAACTTTGAAATGTTTGTATGCTAATGCCAGAAGTCTAAGAAGTAAGATGGGAGAATTAGAATGTATAGCAGTAAATGATGACATAGACTTAATTGGCATCTCAGAGACATGGTGGAAAGAGGATAACCAATGGGACAGTGCTATACCGGGGTACAAATTATATTGCAATGACAGAGAGGAGCACTCGGGAGGAGGTGTGCCACTTTATGTCTGGGATGGCATAGAGTCCAACAGGATAAACATCCTGCATGAGACTAAATACAAAATTGAATCTTTATGGGTAGAAATCCCTTGTGTGTCGGGGAAGACTATAATGATAGGGGTATACTACCGTCCACCTGGTCAAGATGGTGAGACGGACAGTGAAATGCTAAGAGAAATTAGGGAAGCTAACCAAATTGGTAGTGCAGTAATAATGGGAGACTTCAATTACCCCAATATAGACTGGGTAAATGTATCATCGGGTCACGCTAAAGAGATAACGTTCCTGGATGGAATAAATGATAGCTTTATGGAGCAATTGGTTCAGGAACCGACGAGAGAGGGAGCATTTTTAGATCTAATTCTCAGTGGAGCACAGGACTTGGTGAGAGAGGTAACAGTGGTGGGGCCGCTTGGCAATAGTGATCATAATATGATCAACTTTGATTTAATGACTGGAAAAGGAACAGTGTGCAAATCCAAGGCTCTCGTGCTAAACTTTCAAAAGGAAAACTTTGATAAAATGAGAAAAATTGTTAGAAAAAACTGAAAGGAGCAGCTACAAAAGTAAAAAATGTCTAAGAGGCGTGGTCATTGTTAAAAAATACCATTCTAGAAGCACAGTCCAGATGTATTCCACACATTAAGAAAGGTGGAAAGAAGGCAAAACGATTACCGGCATGGTTAAAAAGGGGAGGTGAAAGAAGCTATTTTAGCCAAAAGATCTTCATTAAAAAATTGGAAGAAGGATCCAACAGAAGAAAATAGGATAAAGCATAAGCATTGGCAAGTTAAATGTAAGACATTGATAAGACAGGCTAAGAGAAAATTTGAAAAGAAGTTGGCTGTAGAGGCAAAAACTCACAGTAAAAACTTTTTTAAATATATCCGAAGCAGAAAGCCTGTGAGGGAGCCAGTTGGACCGTTAGATGATCGAGGGGTTAAAGGGGCACTTAGAGAAGATAAGGCCATCGCGGAAAGATTAAATGATTTCTTTGCTTCGGTGTTTACTGAAGAGGATGTTGGGGAGGTACCCGTAATGGATAAGGTTTTCATGGGCAATGATTCAGATGGACTGAATCAAATCACGGTGAACCTAGAAGATGTAGAAGGCATGATTGACAAACTGAAGAGTTGTAAATCACC
The DNA here is from genome assembly GCF_901001135.1 of Rhinatrema bivittatum. Taxonomy (NCBI): domain Eukaryota; kingdom Metazoa; phylum Chordata; class Amphibia; order Gymnophiona; family Rhinatrematidae; genus Rhinatrema; species Rhinatrema bivittatum. The sequence continues at coordinate 592,940,436 of NC_042616.1, forward strand.
TGGACCGGATGGTATACACCCCAGAGTTCTGAAGGAACTAAAAAATGAAATTTCAGACCTATTAGTAAAAATTTGTAACTTATCATTAAAATCATCCATCTTATCATTAAAATCATCCATTGTACCTGAAGACTGGAGGATAGCAAATGTAACCTCAAAATTTAAAAAGGGCTCCAGGGGCAATCCAGGGGCGATCCGGGAAACTACAGACCGGTTAGCCTGACTTCAGTGCCAGGAAAAATAGTGGAAAGTGTTCTAAACATCAAAATCACAGAACATATAGAAAGACATGGTTTAATGGAACAAAGTCAGCATGGCTTTACCAAGGGCAAGTCTTGCCTCACAAATCTGCTTCACTTTTTTGAAGGAGTTAATAAACATGTGGATAAAGGTGAACCGGTAGATATAGTATACTTGGATTTTCAGAAGGCGTTTGACAAAGTTCCTCATGAGAGGCTTCTAGGAAAAGTAAAAAGTCATGGGATAGGTGGCGATGTCCTTTCGTGGATTGCAAACTGGCTAAAAGACAGGAAACAAAGAGTAGGATTAAATGGGCAATTTTCTCAGTGGAAGGGAGTGGACAGTGGAGTGCCTCAGGGATCTGTATTGGGACCCTTACTTTTCAATATATTTATAAATGATCTGGAAAGAAATACGACGAGTGAGATAATCAAATTTGCAGATGACACAAAATTGTTCAGAGTAATTAAATCACAAGCAGATTGTGATAAATTGCAGGAAGACCTTGTGAGACTGGAAAATTGGGCATCCAAATGGCAGATGAAATTTAATGTGGATAAGTGCAAGGTGATGCATATAGGGAAAAATAACCCATGCTATAATTACACAATGTTGGGTTCCATACTAGGTGCTACAACCCAAGAAAGAGATCTAGGTGTCATAGTGGATAACACATTGAAATCGTCGGTACAGTGTGCTGTGGCAGTCAAAAAAGCAAACAGAATGTTGGGAATCATTAGAAAGGGAATGGTGAATAAAACGGAAAATATCATAATGCCTCTGTATTGCTCCATGGTGAGACCGCATCTTGAATACTGTGTACAATTCTGGTCGCCGCATCTCAAAAAAGATATAATTGCGATGGAGAAAGTACAGAGAAGGGCTACCAAAATGATAAGGGGAATGGAACAACTCCCCTATGAGGAAAGACTAAAGAGGTTAGGACTTTTCAGCTTGGAGAAGAGACGACTGAGGGGGGATATGATAGAGGTGTATAAATAATGAGAGGTCTAGAACGGGTAGATGTGAATCGGTTATTTACTCTTTTGGATAGTAGAAAGACTAGGGGGAACTCCATGAAGTTAGCATGGGGCACATTTAAAACTAATCGGAGAAAGTTCTTTTTTACTCAGCGCACAATTAAACTCTGGAATTTGTTGCCAGAGGATGTGGTTAGTGCAGTTAGTATAGCTGTGTTTAAAAAAGGATTGGATAAGTTCTTGGCGGAGAAGTCCATTACCTGCTATTAAGTTCACTTAGAGAATAGCCACTGCCATTAGTAATGGTAACATGGAATAGACTTAGTTTTTGGGTTCTTGCCAGGTTCTTATGGCCTGGATTGGCCACTGTTGGAAACAGGATGCTGGGCTTGATGGACCCTTGGTCTGACCCAGTATGGCATTTTCTTATGTTCTTATGTTCTTATCTAAACCTTCATTCTGCTTGCAAAACACAAAATGCTAATTAAGGAATTTGAACACTTTTTCAAATATACATTTGTTTCTGATATGACTGATCCCATTTTGACATAACATCCAAGATTCCAAACTAGCAGTGTTGCGCCAGAAGTGGACGCTTGGGCCAAGGTGGGGTTAACACTACCCATAGGAGCTATCCTAAGGGTTCCCCCTGTCAGCAGGTGAAGTGGGCTAAAGGACGGAGGCCAACGGGCGCTTCACCAATACCAGCTCTCGTTCCCCACGGGTTGAGCCCTTGGGTACCGGGGCTGGCTGGGCTTAGGTGGACCTCCATATGTCGTCGTTGATGGAGGGATCGAGGGGTCAGCCCAGAGGCAGCAGCTGTGACATGATGGAGTCTGTACTGGATGAGGCTGAGGCCCGGGTGCCAATAGAATCAAAGGCAGACAGGGGGCACCCGAACAAGAACAGGCCGAAGCCTGAATAGGCCAGGACGTTGACTGAAGAAGCGTCACAGAGCAATCTAGTGTCAGGGCTGGCGGCGATCAGGAAGTAGTGGCAAAGACGAGGCTGTGGTCTGGACGAGGAGCAAATCAAAGGCGTAGTCAGAGGTCCAGGCTGGAGAGAGTCAACGACGTGGTCAGGAAATGCAGTGGTCCGGGCTGGAGAGAGTCAGTCCAAGGAAGAACAAGAATCAGGAACACGAAGAATCACCAGGAGGCAACGAGGAGCAAGGAGACCTGTTTCAAAGGCATCGAATGAAGGCTGGGCCCGGCCTTATATACCAGGCCTTATATACCAGGCCCCGTGACTTCACTGAGAAAGGGCCGGCAGCCTTAGCGTGTCGCAGGCCTTTAAATAATTTAGAAAGGTGTGCCTAGAGAGCCAGGCCTGAAGAAGGAGCAGTAGAGGCATCTCTGCTGTGCCGCGAGGCTGCTGACAGCAGGCAGGGCCACCGCAAGGAGGGCAGCGCTGGAGGCGCTTCCTCAATGTCGTGGACGAGCCAGAGCGTGTCCCCGGGAAGGTGGCAAAAAGGTAAGGAAGGCTGGTCACAGGTACCGTGGCCGGACGACGCAACAAGCAGACCTTGATTTTAGTTTATGTGAGGATGTTCAGTGCTTCGTTTGAGCCATATCCAGAATGACCACCATTCAAAAAGCAACAGATGAAATTGTTGATTCAAACAACCCAGGGTAAATGGTCAGGCCTATGATTGCTAACAACTTTTGTCGCAGAACTTGTCAATATTATTTGCCCAGCTATGTCTTTTATCTTGTAAGTCTCATTGCCGTATAACAATATCTTATTTTCTGCCTGCATGTCCTTTTGATTGGATTTTATGTATATTTTTATTATAAACTGCTTAGATAAACTGCTTTACAGGCAGTATATTAAATTCAATAAATAATAATAAAAATCTTAATTTTAGAGCTTGTTCAAGGCACTATATTCTCTTTTAATACATCCTCGGTGTTTTATTTGCCAAGATTTCATGCAGTGCAGGCTGTGCTGTCTGCCGTGGCTTCTGATCTGACATGGATACTGATCTGACATAAATAGGGCTTAAAACGGCCTTTTAATCTCTGAGATGAAGGAGAGAATCATTTTAAAATGATTAGCAACTCGCTCGTTGAATGCCCTTAAGTCTTACCTTTCAACGTTCAAGGGTCCTTTCTTTCCCTTATTTTTTTAACCAAAAAGTAAATATTAGTGAAGATTTAAAAGACTTTTGAGGATTGTCTTTTCCTTTCCGTAATATATGTTCATATGGGTCTGAATTGTTTATATTAGGGTGAGAGGGTTTTAAGATATTTCAGCAACATGAAAGAGGACCAGAATAACCCCATCATGAGAGAGAAGTACAAACACGGAACCCTAATCTGATCAGAAACAAAAATCCCTATCATCACCATTATAGACCTAAACTCAGGGAAGTAGGCAGTTAGAGAAAGAAATCATGTGCTTTCAGAGATGCTGACAGTTCCTCTGCTATCCTAAAAAATCTGACAGTTGCAGCTAAGCCACCTTTTTGCAGTAATAAGAGAAACTGAAGGCCCCTGGCAGCCAGCCAAGAACATAAGAAAGTGCCATACTGGGTCAGACCAAGGGTCCATCAAGCCCAGCATCCTGTTTCCAACAGTGGAAAACCCAGGCTACAAGTACCTGGCAACTACCCAAACACTAAGTAGATCCCATGCTACTGATACCAGTAATAGCAGTGGCTATTCTCTAAGGGGTGGATTTTAAAAGGCCTGCGTGCCTATTTTGCATAGGCCGCCGGCGCGTTTAAAGCCCCGGGACGCGCATAAGTCCTGGGGCTTTCTAAAAGGGGCGGGAGGGGGCGCGTCCGGGGGCGTTCCTGAAACGATGCGGCATTTCGGGGGCGTGCCGCGGCATTTCGGGGGCGGGCCCGGGGCGTGGTGCTGGCCCGGGGGCGTGGTCGAGGCCTCCGGACCAGCCCCCGGGACCGGAGGACGGAGCGGGGCTGCACGTTCATTGGCCCGCACCCAAACATGGCCATTTTATAACATGTGCTTATATGCACACATTATAAAATAGCCTAACCACGCACACAAATGCGCGTAATTATAAGTGGACACATGCCTATGTGTTCAAATGCTGCTTCCATCATGAAAGTGGAGGGATTTTAATAGACTCATGCGCCAATGTCATTACCAGTTTTCCCAGTTCTTTATAAATTCGCCCAGTTAAGGGATAGGACTTCCTAACTCCTCTAATTGCCTCCCCTCTTCCCTTTTAGCCCTGACCTTTAAAACCCCGCTTTTACCTATAACATTTTGCTTAACAACTTACACGTCCTCCATAGCAGAAGTAAAGTAACTCGGCAGAGCGCCCTGGCGCACACCTGTGTGTGTAAGTATTTACATGTAAATTTCAAGTTAAAATCCAGGAACACCAATACCTCGCCCAGACCACACCCACGCCACACCCCTTTTTTTTGGAAGTTTTCATTTGTGTGGGCAGCTTTTAACATTTAGTCGGCGAACGCCGGCCCAACTTGTGCGCGTATCTCTCACTTTTGGTGCACGCCAGGCTTTTAAAATTCACCTTTAAGCTCCTATACCTACTCTGCTGAGCACCTATTATTGAAGCCCCATTTATGGTTATCTTCTTTCAATTTTCTCTTATGCTTGCCAAGCAATGACACTATCTGTGTGACTGACAATTTTGCCTCCAGCCATCATCTGCACAAGCAGGCAGATTTTCACACAGAACACACTGAAGAACTGAAGACTGACCCACAAGATGAGAAACTGATGAAGAACTGAAGACTGACCACAGGACGAAGATGAAGACCAGGAATTGAAGAGACAAAGACCAGGACCACAGAAACGATGACCAGGAACACAGGAATGCAGACCAGGAACGCAGGACAAAGCCCAGGAACACACTGAGGCAAATTACTCTACTACTGTAGTGGACCTATTGCTGAAGTGTGGATTGCAGGGAGAAAGACCCTTATATAGGCAAAAGCTGTGACATCATCAGGAGGTGCCACAGGGGATTTCCCACTGTGGGCCCTTTAAATTCGCAGCAGTCTGGTATTCATGTGCCTAGGAGCAGCCATGGAGAGAGTCAGAGGCATCCTGCCATGTATAGCGTCGGGCATGTCTGAGTGTGGCAGCCTGCTGCACTACAGCCTGGGGGATTCGCAGTATTGGACACCGACAAGCATGGCTTGGGGCTGGAGGCAAAAAAGGAGGTTTACAGGGCTGACCCACGAGCTGCCAAACACAATAGTGCCCAAAGTGAAGCTCTTAAGTCTTTTGCTTGCATATAGTTTATAGTTTATAGTTTATTTGGTTTTATATACCGTCCTATCAGTTATTCAACCATCACAACGGTGTACATAAAATACAGTTGTATACAATAATATGGTAATCTAATCAAAGACAAGTTAATAGTCAAATCATAACATCAAAATATTAAATTAAGTTAAAACAATAAAACCATAAAAGTTTAACTTTGAAACTTTAAACATTAATGCATCTTAAAATAACTAAATTAAAATAATTTTAACTAAATTACGCTTCTGTGTATGCGCATGTAAAAAGCCACATTTTCAAATCTGTTTTAAATTTCTTGATGTCTGTTTGCAATCTTAAGTCTGTTGGCAGTGTATTCCATAACTTGGGGCCTGCGATAGAGATTGATCTGTCATGAACCTCGCTGAGCCTTGCTGACTTAATAGTTGGTACCGATAGGAGACCTTTATTGCTAGATGTATCGAATAATTTATCCATTCTATGTTATTTCCATATAATATCTTGTGTAAGATGCAAGCTACCTTGTATTGCACATGATTTTTTATAGGTAACCAGTGTAAAGATATTAGTACAGGAGTGATGTGTTCACAATTTCTTGTTCTAGTTTATACGCGTGCTGCAGCGTTCTGTATTTATTTATTTATTTAATTTTAATTTTTATATACCGAAATTCCTGTATGAGATACAAATCAATCCGGTTTACATAGAACGGCAAATCACCTGGGGCTTACCTGCCCGTACTGTAGAACCTGTAGCGGCCTAATGGTACAATTAGGTAGTCCAAGCAATGATGCATTACAGTAATCTATATTTGACAATATCAAAGATTGTAAAATTGTTCTGAACTCTGTTGGTGCTAACATAGGTTTCATCTTACGAAGGGTAAGTAGTTTATAATAACCTTCTCTAACTTTTAACGCAATATGCTTTTTCATCCCAAGTTCTGTATCAATTGTAACACCAAGGTCTCTAACAAACGTGCATGGTGTATCTCTACATTATATTTAATGCTGCTCAATATCTGATGTAAACATCTGATTATAAACATCTTAAAAGTGAAAAAAATGTGTGGGTGAGGGTGTCTGGGTGAATATGGGGGACTTCAGACTGAAAAGCCAGGAGGGTTTTTACAAACTGTAAATGGACTGAGCCAACTGGTAGATTAATTGGCAAAACTAGTTATTTCATTACCTCACACATGTTATAAAATCCCAACTTACAAGTGTAAAAGCCAACTTACCGGTGTGTGTGTGTGTGGGGGGAGGGGGTAAATGTGTCTAATTAACCCAAATAAAATCTATTTGCATATCCCTTTAAAATCTGAAGTACAAGTATGCGGGTATATCATTGGTGCACACTTATCCGGCTGAAATCTGACTTATCCAGGTAAGTAGCACCTTTCCCGCTACTTAGAACACATTTGAACTTACCCGAATAAATAGCACTTTTTTAACTTCTTCATATTATTTGCGCACAGGTTATGAAATACAGAAGTAAAGTTTTGTGTCCATATATAGGCATATATGGGCACATGCCAGCAATTTTGAACGTCGGCCTCTAAATTTTTAAAAATGCACAGATGTAGCCAATGCACATACATTCCCCCCTTGTTAGAGATAACTTAAAGTCCATGCATACTTTTTATCGGCACAACAACCCAATCTCCAAACTCAAACTAAACAGGTCGTTTCTGCAGGCTGAAAAGTTGTTCTGAAGTGCCTTATTGAAAATAGCCTCTTTGGAATGTATTCAAACTGTTTGTGTGGCTGCATATTAGCAGCAATATTTGCCAGATGGTGTCAAATTGGTCAATATGATTGGCTAGTTCAGACATTTCTGGTGAAAATTATTTTGTGGTCAAGAAAATATATAAATTATCTCCTTTCTGTGAGAAATTAGTTATCTAATGTTACCTATTGTATTTACTATAAAGGTCAATGTTTCATTCACCTTTGCCTTAGTTGGCTATTAAATTGATGTATTGTAAGTTGTTACACTGATTTTATGGGAGCTAAAAGTCTGCTAAATATTTTAAAGCTACCAAGATTTACCCATAAGCCTATTAATAGGAACTGTTCTCATGATAAAATACATGATCATGTCCCTTATGTACTTGAAATTATCTGATTGCTTAAGAATATTCATTGATGGTCATTCATAGCCTCTCTAGGCAGATGATTTCATTAACTGATCACTAGAACAGTCAAATAGCTCTTTAACATCAAACAACATCAACTAACTTTCTCATTTTATAGATTTAAATTATGTCACCATGTCTTTCAAATAATGCCCCTCTCATTAAAAAAAAATGGATTTACCCTGGCTGTGTTCTAGCCTACAATTTGCAAAGGTGGAGGCAGGAGTCTCATGGCTTTTGGACTCAGAAACATGTTTCTGAGAAGAGAAAAAAGGAAGTTTGTGAAAAGAGACGGGAAAGAAAATGACATTGGCACCCAGATTGCAAATATGAGCACTAATGGTGACATCTTGAACCTGGTAAAAATCTATCCTGTTTTCACTCATGCAAAGTCTGCATATGTAATTATGTTTAATTTCTAGTTTTAATTTGCTTTTCCTCTCTGATTTTGTATGGCCAATCCCTAGCAAATTAAAACATCTTATATTGGGTGCACTGAATATAAAGTCCTATCTAAAAAAGTATATCCTAACATCTCTTTAGAGACCATCAGACAGTGTGCAAAATTACTGGTGAATATTGATTGCTGATTACATTCCGTAGAATTTCTCTAAGGAATGCACCAGGTCTTCAGCTGGAGTATGACTTCCATAATTATTCCTGTTCTTTTGCTTATCACACTGTACTATGAGTGCTCTCAAAGGATAGGAATGCATTCAGTTATTAATCCTCTTTCACAACAAGTGTATATGTTGAATGCATTCAAAACATAATCTATAAGATTCTGTCATAGCAGCTGGCATTCAAAAATAATTCTGTCAAAAGCTTCAACCTAATATAAAAGGAATGGGACATTGAATAAAAATGCAGTTTTCTCTTATATATATATATAGAGAGAGAGAGAGAGAGAGAGAGAGAGAGAAAGAGAGCGAGAGAGAGAGAGAAGGCGAAGTCAGATTGGGGTGGATAAAAACAGCCTGGGATTCAAGAAAGTCAAGGCAATGAAGGTACATAAGAACATAAGAATATAAGATATGCCATACTAGGTCTGTCCAAGGGTCCACCAAGCCCAGTATCCTGTTTCCAACAGTGGCCAATCTAAGTCGCAAGTACCCAAACAGCTGGCTTGGTTAGTTATCATTGCTCCCAGCACTCAGAATAAGTCACATCCATTACTCAATGCGTGGTCTCCCCACTACACTTAGTCTGGGGATAGGACAGAGGCTGGAAGGACTCAAAGGAGGAGGTTCAGGACAGGGAAACAAAGCAGGGCTTAGCTATCCATAATCTGCATGCTGCCCATTAATTACCACTGTGCAGGACTCGCGCTGTAGGTCGGAAAAAGAGGCATGCATGTTCTCAGAAAGGAGCTCCTACATGTTTACATGCTATTAATTGCATCAGTAGCATGGGATCTTCTTAGTGTTTGGGTAATTGCCAGGTTCTTGTGGCCTGGTTTGGCCTCTGTTGGAAACAGGATGCTGAGTCTGACCCAGCATGGCAATTTCTTATGTTCTTATGGCTAGTGACCGTTTACTGAGAGAGGCTGAGAATAGACTGCAGGTTATGGTCTGAACCTGAGCATCAGGCAGTAGTGACTTCTCCATGGAACTCCCGATTAGGTCTGAATGTATATCAATCTGCCATGGCACTCTGGTTGGGGAAACACCATAGTAGATAATGCTTGCTAATGATAACATTTCAATAATAATACTGAGTTGGTAAACATTTCACTCCAAGACCAAGTCAAACTTAGCACAGAAGGGTTTTATGTATTAAACAAGAACAAATTATCAAATCATATGAAATCCATTGTATTAGCTTAGTTTTCTGCATAGAAATTGACCTTATAAAATCTTTGTCTTGTGTTTGTCTGATCTTCTCATCAGCCCCCCCCCCCCCAAACCCACTATCCATTCATCCAATGACTTTTGCCACAGATAATAGAATATTCAGTAATCCTTGGCTTATACTTTTTATGTGGCGAAAGCCCCTCCTACACTTAGAACTGTTGTTTCTTTCTGTAATTTCCTATGGGGAAAACAGGCCAGATCAGTTCAATTGTAATCTCATGGAGGGGAAAGCCCATTGTGATGCCATCAAATATTTTTAAAGCTGCCTTGCATTTGGTTAATAGTCAGAACCACACACAAAACTCCATACCAAAAAAGGAAACTCAACATTACGAAATGTTCACTTCATGTATTCTCATGGACCCAGGTCATTTGTTTTAAGAGGCAGATATATGACTTTCAGGAACATCCTAAATGGCCAAAATTAGTTAAGCATCCACAATACAAAACTGCTGATATTATGGCTCTACATCTTCAGGTACAGTTAGATCTCTAGTGCCTCCTCATACAATTATGCACACTTTTGGTAGACATATAAAGTGTAGTTTGATTTATAAGTTTACACTAAGTAACACATCTGCCTGTAATTATACTACTGTTTCCTGCCTTCCTTTTGCAGAAATGCTTTTGTGGCATGAAAGCTTCTGATTTCCAGTATTTCCCATTTAGGGCCTGACTCACTGTTCTAATAGATACAGAAAGGCAGAAAAGACTTAGTGAATCAGGACCTTAGTTTCAGAAGGACTGAAATCAAATTAAATCACTAAGCACCAAACAGACATCATCTGTCATTGCCAACTGTGCCTCACTTTGAATACAAAATGACCAATTGCCTTCTGAGTCTAGAGAAAAAAACCCTCCACCTCCATATTGTGCCCTTCATTTACCTATGGTTATCAGAGATGTATTTATTTATTTATTTATGTATTTATTTGTTATTTTTATATACCGACATTTGATCTCAATTGAGATATCATTTCAAACACCATAGACTCTGTCCTACATTCACAGAGACAGGCGCTCATCGATGCATGTTCATCAGCGTACGTCCAGGGATGTGGTGATTTTATAACTGCGACTTACTTTTTATTTTGCCATTAGATGGCCCTAGGTCCCTTACCATCAGGATTAGTAACAGCAGTGGGATTTTCCATTCTCTTTCAGCCTCTCCACTAAGCTGACTATGATTGGCTATCCCAAGGGCATAAGGTGGAGCCAGAGCTAGAGAGATCATGGTCATTTTGAGTTGGTTTTTGAGGAGTAAGGGGCTGTTTTACTTTTCCCCTGCTGAGTTGGGCCCACTAACCCAGCTTGGTATTTTTTTGTTGCATTTAGAGGAGATTCCTCATCATTTCACACTCTGTCTGAGAGGGTCTGCCTCCTTTTAGAGAGAGAGAAAGATGTTTGTAGATTGTGGTCAGTTTTTGGTTTACTTTATCTTGTTCTGGGAAACACCCTGCACCCGTTGGAGAAGGGCAACCTCCCCCCAATCCAGAGATCAGGGACTGGCGACCTGTGAAGTACCCCTCTTCTCCCTAGAGGAAGCAAGACCAGTGACAGCACTACCCAGCCTGAGACATATTTTGGACAGAAACATTTGGATTTTTTTTTCCCCCTTTCTGTTAGTGTGGAGGATTTTTCCCACCCCTCTTCACAACTTAAGAGGAAGAAGATAGGGAGAGCTGTGAACAGTACTGGAACATCAGCCTTCACTTCCAAAGCGGTCATGCAGAAAGGAGAGAGAGAAGGGATTGTAACATCAAGATCTGGAGACTCCCAACTGAATCCCCACCCCAGTTAGATCAGGACACAGTCTGTAGGCATCAGACTGAACTTTGGACTCAGGTAGGATCTTTTCATGGCGTAGTACTCCCCCCCCTAGGATTCCCCAATTTACTAGGATCTTTGCACAGATGAGGAGACAGTGGAATGCGCCCTCCCAGGAGCTAGAGAGAAGGACACAAGATGGTATAGTGATTGGCATCTTGAAAAGCATCCGTAAACTTTATTTGAACACCCAGTCTGAGTCCAGTCTGTTTGTCCCTGAGTGTAATACTGCAGCTGTGAGACATACATACATACTTCTGGAGAGACACTCCATCACCTGGGCCAAAAAGGATTTCCTTTTCCCCCACAGAATGACCTACGTCCCTGGGAGTTGCAGAAAGAAGGGGAAAGATGACAAGAGCAGCCCTCAACTAACAAATACTTTTATGGCCCTAGGAGAAAAAGCAACAACCCCCCCCCCCCCCCCGACAAAAAGTTACAAAACATATACGCACATGCATGCATACATTATAAAATAGCCTTGGCACGCATATGTGTGCTCCTAATTTTGCAAGTAGGCACATCCAACCTCACAAATTAGGTTTTGACCGCATATGTCAGGGAATTTTATAACCCCGACACGTCCATGCCAGTTCATCCACCAGTCCATTGTAGAGCTAGGTCCTCCAAAGTCCCCTGGTTTAATAGCCTGTACTCCCCTCAGTTACCCCAGAATCTTTAAACCCCCCCCCAAATATGTTTTTTTTTTCTAAACTTACATCTCCTCCACAGCAGAAGTAAAGTTAAGCGACACTAGACCTGGGCGCATGCCTAGGCATGTAGGTATTTGCAGGCACATCTGTTGGCCCCACCCCAAAATGCCCATGCCCCACCCCCACCACACCCCGTTTTCATTCTGAGTGAGATGTGCGTGAGGTGGAAGATAAGCATGCATGTAGGTTTTTAGAATACGGTGGGCACCTGGAAGCCATTCGTGCGCATGCATCTCCCTATTTTGGCTCGCACCAGGCTTTTAAAATTCACCTTAAAGATTTCTTTCGCGTATATATAAAATGAGAAAATATATGCAATGAACCTTGTTTCACACATGGACTTTCCAAGCTAACAAAGCCCGTTTCTGTGTAATATTGAAGGTATATTTTCACACATGCAAGAACAAGGAAAAAGAGGAGCTCTCCAATCTATATAAATAAAAATGTTAAATAGTTTGGACAAAATCGCTAATCTCAGAAACCACTGAACCGATTGCTTTCAAATTTGGACACAACCTTCATTTTGCATACAGGAAGGTTCTTCTGTACTTACATTACAGATATGTCACACCTGTGACAGGTAAAATAGGTTTAAAAATGTTTTCGAGAAAACAGCGACATCTGCTGGACGTAAGCGCCATCTGTTACACCTTACACTAACACACGCTACACTAATCATTTCGCCAGTCCAGGTCCATGTTTGACTTCCATTTTAACAAATTCGCACACTTTTTTCGCCGGAAGATAACTATTTCCTTTACAGATAAAATACACCCAACACCCTCCTCACACCCCCACACACATGCCAAATTTATTTACTTCCCAGGCCCTCACAACACACACAAAACCTGACAGAAGTCCGGGAGGCTCCAGAAGGGGGGCCAGGACCGGTCCGGGACACATCGAATTGATCAATAATTTTGTTATTGGAAAGTCGGTATAGAAAAATGCTAAATAAATAAAAATAAAATCTCCTGCACTACGGCTGTCGGCTGCCAGCAATCAACATGGCGCCGACGGCCCTTTCCCTTACTATGCCACTCGGGGACACCAATGGTGGCAGTAGCCCATGTGACATAGTAAGGGCGAGGGCCCCTCAGCGCCATTTTCTGGACTGGCAGCCGGCGGACCTTTGCCCTTACTATGTCAGAGGACCTACCGCTGCCATTGCTCCACCCCACTGACATAGTAAGGGCAAAGGGCCGTCGGAACCCGTTTCAGTGCTCACAGCCGACGGACCAACGCCAATACATCGCTCCCGGACCGCTCCTGAATGCCCGCTCCACCAACTGACATTTTTATCAGGTCTCGGGGGGTCTGGAGGGTGGGGGGTGGTGATGAATTTATTGGGAACATCTTGAGGAGGGGTCACGAGGGGGGGGCAGGTTTCATTCATTCAGCAACTCTGGGGGGGGCAGGGGGGGCTATTGTTTTTTGCAGGGCTGGGGGAGGGGGGGCAGGAGAGTGTGGGGTGGTTAGTTTAAGAGAACTTTTCTCATAGGGTTGTTTTTTGGGGGAAGGGGGAGATTCACACACAAATACATACACTAAACTTGCACGATCTCGGGAACGCACCAAAATAGCCCTCCCCAGATCACAAAACAAATTTGGAAGTGCAAATTTGGTTAGGCACTCCCCTATTTGGCTACATAAGGTGCACAAATGCCCAGGGACAGACCACATGTAGCACCAACAATTTTAATTTCCCAGGTCTTGGGAGGGGGCAGGAGGGTGGGGGGGTATTATTTGATTTAATGGGTTGGGATTGGGGGGGGGTTTTGGGGGGTGGGGGGGTTCCCACAGAAATAGAAAGACAAAGGTTTTCTGATCTGAAGGGTAGGCAGTAGGCGGGGGGAGGTGACAGTGAGAGGAGGGAGAATGAGGGGAGAGGTGAGTGTCAGGGGAGGGAGAATGAGGGGAGAGGTGAGTGTGAGGGGAGAGAGTTGGAGTGGGGACAGGGGAGGGAAGGGGGGTGAGTGACCAAGGGGGAGGAGGATGAGTGACTGAGGTAAATGAGCAAGGGGAAGGGGGAGGGAGGGTAAAGAGCCTGACTCTGCCACTGCAACGCGTGGCCGGGTACCGCTAGTAATTAATATGCATGAATTGCAAGACACATTTACCTGCAAATCAAATTGCATTTTGTTTTCATTTTGCCTGCTTTCATGTTTGCACTTTGCTATGCTAAGGATGATTACTTTGAACTCAAATTAGAAAGAATGTTCTAGGTATTTCCCCACCCCACCCCCACACTCCCATCTATGAATTGTAATAAATAATAAGATTACTGTAGAACTCATTACTCCTCAAAATTGTCTGTAGTTAATACTGAAGGTTCATAATTCAAATAATTAATCTTCAGCTGCTAAAGCTGTGTGGGTGTGGCTTTCCTACAGTAATGCGATGGTAAATCAAATACAGTACACTAGCAAAACAGCATAATAAATAGCTTACAGTTAAAACTGGCATTTATTTTTAAATGAACAAGAAGAAGGACTGACGTTCACAAATGAAATATTGGTAATAAATAATCTGTTGCTTAAAATGGAAATTAAAAAGAATAATAGAAAAAAAAAATACTGTAGGCACTGTGAGCTTACTAATGTTGTTGGCTCCTCAAACCATTACTTTATATAGCTGCAATAGGTGGCTCAAAATTGTTAGGAACTGGCATGATTAAAATGCATTTGTCTGTGGTTGTGAAATATAATACTTAGCAGTGCCCCCTCATGCCTCCTTCAAATCTACGTGGCATATTTAGAATTGCTCGTCAGTAGCAAACTAACATAGCTATAGCAGATCTAAGAGCTGCAAGCAGTGCCTACAAATAAATATATAGATATATATATATTTACACACACATTAAATTGAAAAGAGACACTAATATGCTTGAAAAAGGTTTCATACTGGTGCTGTACATGCGCTTAAGATACTTTTACAAAACATAAAAGGTAAAACAGCTAAATCTGTTATGAGCTGGATTTTTCACCCACATATTGAAGGTGCTGCTTTTATATTTTGTATAAATATCTCAAAATCAGGTACAACATTATTATAAAAAACATTTCATGGATTTTAGTGTTCTTTTTTCAATTATCTTTATTTCAATAAAGAACACTTTGAGGTCCATATTCAAAAGCCATTTAGGGCTAGATTCATCAAACTATCGCATGCGAAAGGAAGATGGGCGTGTTTTATGATAATAGCCTATTTATCGCAATGTGCGCTATCTTAGCGCTTCACATAGGTATTTCCGCAGAGTGCGATAACTCTCTACCTGGGTAACATCAAGCTAGGTTGAGAGAACATTGTGCAAATCTCATCTTTGTGTGAGTTTCCTCACTCCGAAGGACATCAAATCTTCTCGAGTGTACTGTTCTGTTCATACGTCTAACTCTGCATGTCAAAGTGGCCCCTAATCCCTACGCTACTTCCTAAACCTCACCTCGAGTTACTAGGTGGGCCTCCTATAGCAGCATAATAGCTGCTTACTATGGTGCTGCTCCCAGAGTGTCTCTCTCTCTCTCTCTCTCTCTCTCTCTCTCTCTCTCTCTCTCTCTCTCTCTCTCTCTCTCTCAGGGCCATCCTTCCCCAGCCTATTTTTGGTGTTAAAACTGTGTGATATGGCATGCGAAAAGGCCATAACACGAGTTGGAAAATAATCCCCTTAGATGGATAACAAAATAGTTAGGGTCCCACAAAACAAACTGGAAGACAGACCAGTCGCCTTAGATTGACAATATTTATTTGCACATATATCTTGATAAAAGTTTTGCACAGGGGCTTTATCTAATTATATAATTCAATTCTTCAAGATGCAATTAATGATATATTGAACGTTCCGTTTTACTTGCTATGGTCCCAGAAGAAATTAACTTCAGTGGTATGCTGCGTGAGGCAATCTTTATGCAAGACAGCAAATTTCTTCACTATAGTTCTCTGACAGAAGCTATGCTGGAGCACTCTGGGAATTAAGTGCCTATCTTGCTCCCAGCAAGGATTTCCGTGGCTCGGATGGGTGGAAGGAGGGTCTGGGAGCGAAACACAAGATGCTCCCATATATCAAGGGGGGGAGAGAGAGGCAAAACATTTTCCTTTCTGAATGCTTCAGAGAAGGGGATGGGGGTGATGATACCACCTGCCCACCACCCACAGTTTTATTACATTTGAAAAGGAGTTGGGGTGAATGGCCCAAAAAGATAGTATTGCAGGTAAGGGAAGAGATTTCTAAAGCTGCTGTAGGCCTTTTATAATTTTTTTATTCTTACATTCACAGCACTGCTTACCCAGATATCGTTTCAAGATATCCGGGTAAGTAGCAAGTTATCCGGTCACACAAGCCCGTTTAACTTAACAGTCTAACTGGCTATATTCAAACATACCCGTCAAGTATATTTAGTGGGATGTTTCTCCTACTGAATATACGTGACAGGTTATCCGGCTAAACTTAACCAAACCTTTTTCTTCCCCAGCCATCAGGTCCAGCGCTGCCATTTTTTAAATGGTGCCAGCTGGCCGCATAGTGGCTTTTGACCCTATCATGTGAATTCTAGCTAAGCCTTCTGGCTATTTCCTTGTTCTTATCTGGAAGCCAGCATTGACAGTTAGAATAGGAGGGTATGGAACATTTTATAAAAACAGAAGCTGAAGAAGTGTAATGATGAATGAGTGGGAGCTATAGTCATGAACAGTGAAAACTTGAAGGATTTAAATTGGCTATAGGGATTGTCCAAAAACATTATGTAGAATCTTGAACATCTGATTGGCTGTAAAATCTAACCTGCTGATTGGTTGAAACTGTATCTGCAGGAATGAAGACTAGTTGATGTTTGCTGCAGAGAGAAAAATAGTATTGCGAAAGACTGTAGAATTGCTTCTCCAATTGTCTTGGCGTAGATGGACCACATGTTAAAACTCTAGTTTCTAATTGGTAGAGATAATATCTGTATTGGGATTTTAAAAGCTGACCTTCTTTGTTGAAAAAAAAGGTGCATTGTAAAAATAAGCAAGGGACTTTAATTATGTAGGAAAAAGATTTAAATATTGATCAAGATTTGTATCTGCAGCACACTGCACCGGTGTATTGTAGTAAAGTGAAATAACGAATATTAAGATGATAAGATAAAAACAAAATAAATTGCACTAGCATAACGCTTGAAAGGTTTTTTTCCTGTGATGGTGGTGATATGATTGCACATTAAGCACTGGGAAAAAATAATGAGATCTTTGTGTGAGTGCTGTCTGAGGCATTTCCCTTTCATTAAAAGCATATGCTTATTTGAATTAATGAAATAAAGTGTTAGTGATACTATTGATGTGCTGGTGCTGCTAGAAAGAGAAAATAGAACAGTACGATTTGGAAGGTTAGGCAGTGACATATGTCTGCTGTTCTTAAAGTAAAAAAATTAAAAAATGATACATTCTTGTGGATATTTACAGAAAAATTTATAAAATAGATATTACTGAACAGTGTCCATTGGGTGAAGGAATTAAAGGTGAAATCCATTTGAAACAGTTATTTATCTCTGACCTCTCTACATAGCTTTCTCCTCTGATCTCCTTAGTTTCTTCACAGGACCTGAATGGCTTCAAGAATACTCCTTTTTGTTAGAACGCGCCCCCGCCGCATGACTTACCCGCTCCTGGTGCTCCTTTGGCTCTCCAAATGCCGCTGCCTATAGCATAAGAACATAAGAACATAAGAACATAAGAAAATGCCATACTGGGTCAGACCAAGGGTCCATCAAGCCCAGCATCCTGTTTCCAACAGTGGCCAATCCAGGCCATAAGAACCTGGCAAGTACCCAAAAACTAAGTCTATTCCATGTAACCATTGCTAATGGCAGTGGCTATTCTCTAAGTGAACTTAATAGCAGGTAATGGACTTCTCCTCCAAGAACTTATCCAATCCTTTTTTAAACACAGCTATACTTACTGCACGAACCACATTCTCTGGCAACAAATTCCAGAGTTTAATTGTGCGTTGAGTAAAAAAGAACTTTCTCCGATTAGTTTTAAATGTGCCCCATGCTAACTTCATGGAGTGTCCCCTAGACTTTCTACTATCCGAAAGAGTAAATAACCGATTCACATCTACCCGTTCTAGACCTCTCATGATTTTAAACACCTCTATCATATCCCCCCTCAGTCGTCTCTTCTCCAAGCTGAAAAGTCCTAACCTCTTTAGTCTTTCCTCTTAGGGGAGTTGTTCCATTCCCCTTATCATTTTGGTAGCCCTTCTCTGTACCTTCTCCATCGCAATTATATCTTTTTTGAGATGCGGCGACCAGAATTGTACACAGTATTCAAGGTGCGGTCTCACCATGGAGCGATACAGAGGCATTATGACATTTTCCGTTTTATTCATCATTCCTTTTCTAATAATTCCCAACATTCTGTTTGCTTTTTTGACTGCCGCAGCACACTGAACCGACGATTTCAATGTGTTATCCACTATGACACCTAGATCTCTTTCTTGGGTTGTAGCACCTAATATGGAACCCAACATCGTGTAATTATAGCATGGGTTATTTTTCCCTATATGCATCACCTTGCACTTATCCACATTAAATTTCATCTGCCATTTGGATGCCCAATTTTCCAGTCTCACAAGGTCTTCCTGCAATTTATCACAATCTGCTTGTGATTTAACTACTCTGAACAATTTTGTGTCATCTGCAAATTTGATTATCTCACTCGTCGTATTTCTTTCCAGATCATTTATAAATATATTGAACAGTAAGGGTCCCAATACAGATCCCTGAGGCACTCCACTGTCCACTCCCTTCCACTGAGAAAATTGCTCATTTAATCCTACTCTCTGTTTCCTGTCTTTTAGCCAGTTTGCAATCCACGAAAGGACATCACCACCTATCCCATGACTTTTTACTTTTCCTAGAAGCCTCTCATGAGGAACTTTGTCAAACACCTTCTGAAAATCCAAGTAGACTATATCTACCGGTTCACCTTTATCCACATGTTTATTAACTCCTTCAAAAAAGTGAAGCAGATTTGTGAGGCAAGACTTGCCCTGGGTAAAGCCATGCTGACTTTGTTCCATTAAACCATGTCTTTCTATATGTTCTGTGATTTTGATGTTTAGAACACTTTCCACTATTTTTCCTGGCACTGAAGTCAGGCTAACCGGTCTGTAGTTTCCCGGATCGCCCCTGGAGCCCTTTTTAAATATTGGGGTTACATTTGCTATCCTCCACTCTTCAGGTACAATGGATGATTTTAATGATAAGTTACAAATTTTTACTAATAGGTCTGAAATTTCATTTTTTAGTTCCTTCAGAACTCTGGGGTGTATACCATCCGGTCCAGGTGATTTACTACTCTTCAGTTTGTCAATCAGGCCTAGCACATCTTCTAGGTTCACCGTGATTTGATTCAGTCCATCTGAATCATTACCCATGAAAACCTTCTCCATTACGGGTACCTCCCCAACATCCTCTTCAGTAAACACCGAAGCAAAGAAATCATTTAATCTTTCCGCGATGGCCTTATCTTCTCTAAGTGCCCCTTTAACCCCTCGATCATCCAACTGACTCCCTCACAGGCTTTCCCTCACAGGCTTTCTGCTTCGGATATATTTAAAAAAGTTTTTACTGTGAGTTTTTGCCTCTACAGCCAACTTCTTTTCAAATTCTCTCTTAGCCTGTCTTATCAATGTCTTACATTTAACTTGCCAATGTTTATGCTTTATCCTATTTTCTTCTGTTGGATCCTTCTTCCAATTTTTGAATGAAGATCTTTTGGCTAAAATAGCTTCTTTCACCTCCCCTTTTAACCATGCCGGTAATCGTTTTGCCTTCTTTCCACCTTTCTTAATGTGTGGAATACATCTGGACTGTGCTTCTAGAATGGTATTTTTTAACAATGACCACGCCTCTTGGACATTTTTTACTTTTGTAGCTGCTCCTGCATCAGCAGTGTTCCTCCAGCCCCTTTGTCTCCAGTTGGTTCTGATCCTTCGCTTGACTTCTGGGCTTACTGCTTGTCGTCTGCCTTGACCCTCCATCTGGTTCCTGGACTTGCTGTTTGCCATCTGCTGACCAGTCATCTGCTTACCAGATCCTCCCCTACTCCGGGACTTCTGAATCCTTGCTGGCCATCAGCATCCATGGTAAGATGGTTGGAATCAAGTGAATTCTCTGACTGTCCCTTGTTGAGGTTTCCACTTGTGATAGTTGGATACTACACTTTTCTCCCTTACAGTAATAGAATGATACTCCTATTACTCCTCTTTTCCAAATCTTAAGTAGATATTCATGGACCCTATAGGGCTTCATCCCAACTCCTTTCTCCCCCTCTCTTTCTTCTCCTTTGAATGTCTGTAGGTCATCCCTTCTTTGGAATCAACCTCTCCCTTTTGTTCTTAGAACAGGAAAAACAAAAATAACTGAGTCCTTAGCTAGTGGGTACTCAGAACTCAAATAAACCATCACAAAAATATAAAAGGGATAGGGAGGGTGGACAGAAAATCCCACATCCAAAATAAAAGTCTCCATGGAGAAGTAAAGGCCTGGATTTTCTAAAATCGCAGGCCTTAGTGAATCCCACATCCAAAATAAAAGTCTCCATGGAGAAGTAAAGGCCTGGATTTTCTAAAATCGCAGGCCTTAGTGGTACCTGGGGCTTGGGGGGTGGGCCTGCAAATGCCGGCAGTGATTGCACCACACTGCCAGCTTTCACAAACCAATAGCGCCAACTGGCGGCGTTACTGGTGGCGATAAGCGACCTTACCTTTTCGCAGTCAGCGATGTCTTAGCCGCATCTGCCTCGGTGCCGCCCCGACTCCGCCTCGATCTAGCTATCGCACGTGAAAAGTCCCTTTTCTCATGTGAAAGTTATAGAAAATGTCCCTCTAAGAGTCAAACAGAAAATAGCAGAGGACAGCCAAGACATTCTGCATTTGGAAAAGAAACTAAAATCCACATTCTAAGATGGTGGTCAGAGCTCATATGGCAGAGAAATTCACCATTACTCATATTCACAAGGGGAAGCTCCCACCCACACTATAGTTATTATGTTTCTTTCCAAAACAAATAATTTTTACCATACAATATTTACAAGGATTATTTAATAATGAGCAAATATCTTGAGTTAATATATATATATTTTTTTTATTTATTTATTTATTTTATTTTTTTTTTTTTTTTTTTTAAGAAATAGATGCAAAGATATATGCCATATTTAATCCTCACAGATGAATGGTCACTGGTATGCCACGTCATCTATATAAAATATCTGAAAGTAAAATTATCCCAAAAATAGCTGGAAAAGCTATGAATCAATACTAAATAGAAAAGATTCCGCTAAATGATAAAGGCTTCAATTGTATGTAAAAAGTGACCATCATACAGCACCTTTGCAACTGAAAGCTTATAGTGAAAAAGCTTTTATGAACGCTGGGGCTTTATAATCATAGGTCACTTATTGTGTGCAAGTCTGGAAGAGTAATATATTCCCTCTTCTCCTTTTTAGTTATAAGGGGGCTATATAGGATGCACTTATCTTGCAATGAGATATCCAAAAATGCAGCTGTTCTGTAAATCGTCTGCACTTGTTCTTTAAAATGATGGATCAATAGTGCCTTTGTGTCTACCAACACTGCAATGTTTCGAAATACTTCTTCTTCAGGGAACTCAAAGTTATAAACTGCAAGTGGATGAATCTGTGCAACAAAAATCAAATAAATACAAAAGCCTTTTAAAGTCAGCACAAAGCTTGTATAAACAATATGGCTGCGGGATGAATCTGGACACTTACAGTTTGAAAAGTGCGGTCAATTTACCATCGGGAAGCGATTTGCGATGTGCTGTAAATATAACATAAAGCAAGGCTAGCGAGATGACAAAAATATTAAAGTCTTGGAAAGATACTCTAGTTCCGTGGAACTTTACTTACTTTTAGGTGCCACAAGCTATCCATTAGAGTTCCTGCCCGAGGTTGACAATGAAATTTGTCAGAGACGCCGGTTTTAAAGGAATCCCTCCAGCTGTAATGCGATAACCGGAGATGACGAGAGAGGGTGATACCAATTATGGTCAATGATATTTTGACCGCGGCCATTTTGAAAGGAAGCCGCTCAAAAGGGAGAATATCACAGTCAATGAGATTAAATGATGCTAAAAAATTTTTTAAAAAGGTCAAAAAAAGTCAAACAGTTCATTGAATAAGGGAAGAATGCCTGCTTTGCTTGATTTTTATTGTAATGATCTTTTTGATGTAAAAAACGGGGAGAACCACAGAGTGAACCCCTCAGTCGGGAGGATGGACTCGATCAGAAAAATTATACCATATAAGGTTTATGACGTATTTGAGGGCAGCCATATTTTGAAAGAAAGACTGCTGAAAAACATTGACTACTATTGTAACAATGAAGGAAAAAAAAGGGCAAAATAGGAAATTACTCGCCAGAAAAATTACTGTGGGAAATTAAATGAGGGAATGTAGGGGGCTGAAGGCTTCAACCTGACAGAGGACAACCTGAAACTCCTGCCAAACAGGACTTCATGTACCAGAATTCCCTGCTTCATGACGGGTTTACTTACAGTCTGCAATACAGCTGTAATTAGGACATTGAGAAACTCTCTGTCAGCACATTGCACATTTTCATTTTTGGCTTCGCTGTTCTTATTCTCTGATAAGCTTTCACTGCTGTAACCTAGATTAGAACAATGGATGTATTATGTGAAGGGCTGTATTGCTGCAGACTCGCAAATTCCTTTCAAGAACTGCAAGTCCCTACAGCCTCTCCTGCAGAAGTTTCACGAAGGTTCCAGGTTGTCTAAGGAGGGGGTCAATAGCCCCTCAGCCGGGATATGCTTGCTCAGCAAGGCGTAAAACGCATGTGTAAAAGATAAGGATTGTGGAATGTATAAGAGCCAGCTCCTGAAGGGGAGGGGCACGCAGATTTCTGAGCCATTGTTCTCAGCTGTGTCTTGCATGCAATAAAAGTTTCTTTTCGGACCAGTTGTCTGGGGCCTCTTTTCTGATGGTAACATTTGGCACCCCAGATGGGACTGGGGCCCTGGGGATGCCACATTGGCCCCCCAATTGGTCCGGGAGATTTTGTGGCGGAGTGATCCCCCAGATTTGCCTGGTGAGTGGCCACCGCTGAGTTCAGTGATCAGGTTTCTGAGGGGGTCATTCCACGGAGATCCTCTGAGACCTTTGGGATTGGTTGATCCAGAAAGAAGGCTTTCTTGACGATCAGAATCTGGAACTTTGCAGGCAAGTATTTTGGGAATTTAGACCGATCCATTAACGGAGGATCGAAGAGGGCTCTGATCACGCCCCGTCAAGTGGCCGAGTAAGAACTAGGTTCTGAAACCCCACAGCGGCTTGGGAAATTGGTTTCTTGTTGTGTGAAGGAGAGTGTCTGTCTGTAATCAGACAAAGAATCACTGCATTTTCAGCTGAAGGTACCTTTAGGAAAAAATTTCTACTGTGGTAGATCGGTTAGAGAAATTTATTTTTGTGATCAAATACATTATTTCTTTTGATCTACTCTGGTGATGCAGACTATTTTTACTTAAGGAAAACTTATTAAAAGTGATTGTGAATTATTTATCTGTATATGTGTTAATAAATGTGTACTGAACAGTGGCAGTTAGCCTATTTAAAAGCCTGGTTTAAAAGCCTTCGAGGCTGAACGTGTAGCTTGCAATCTGTTTTTTTGTTTGTGTCTGGTTTCTGCTGTAGTATAATGCATTACAATTGTTATGGACAAAGAGCACTAGGAGCTGGAGAGTTAACTTGTTTGGCTGGGCAGAGGCTGCTTCTCAGCGGGACAGTTTAACCCCTAAAACATTTCTCTGGTACGTTTGGGTTTTCAAATTATTAATTAAGGATTGTGATGTATGTAGCTGCTATCTGTGAATTGCAAGCACATGTACCAGGGATTTTTTTAATTGTTTTTAATTGTTTTAAACTCTAATAGGAAGAGATTTTTGGTTTACAGATGCTGCACAAGATCCTTCATTACTTATTCCAGAGAGAGTTAAGATAAGTTTGTTATTAAAGTAGAGATGTGTTTCCTGCATTCATTGTACTAAAAGGTAAACTTCGAATGTGTCAATTATAAGTAAGATATTGCGTTTTGCATTTCCTTGATTACTCACAAGATGATCTGGCGTAGTTTACAATCAGACCATTGCATATGTCATTTGACAGACATAATATGATGGACATTTTATAGCAGCAAATTCATTATCACAGTACAATGTAATTATAAAATGGTAGTGCGTTCCACTGCGTGTCAATATGTCAGTACGTAGTGCGTAATGCATCATTGCGTGTCAGATATTAGTGCATTCAATATGGCTGTGCGTTTCAATGCTGGCGTTGTTAATCAGAAGTTTTCAGTTTTCTCATATCTTCCATCCCAGTGTCCTCCCTATGCTTATCCTTCCCTTGCTCCCTTGCCTAGTCTCTTGATACATCCACAGGTTAGTCAATTATTTATTGGTTTTTTTCATCAGCCTATTGCAGGCCTGTACAATAAGAATATTGTCTAATACCATGTTAATTATTGTTCTTACTTGTTTCCTATATATTATCTGTTATTTAAAAGTTCTGCGTTATATGTAATGCTATTCAAGCAAGTTTAATTGTTCTCTATATAAGAAGATCGATATATATATATAAAAAAAAAAACCAACAATAATAATGACAATAATGACTCAGGCAGTTACATTGGAACGCATGATAAAGTATGAACTCTCTTTTGCTGACGCAGTTTATTTTGAAGCTGTTTCTGGGAAAATTAGAGGAGAAATGATTAAGAATGGGACCTTTGTTAAAGCTTTTCTTGGCTAGCAGTAGTTAAATATGCAGGGCCGGCAAGATAAGACAGCCAAGCATGCAGTTCTGACTGTGGGAATTATAGGATGCCGGTTGTAAAAACACAGAGAAAACAAAGAGTTAATATTAAAAATTTTGATTCAGTGGCAGGCGCAAGATAAGGATTATTGGAAGTTGTGGGCAAGAGGAGGGGCCACTATGCAAGATCAGGAACTAGATCAAATATGATTCTGCCCAAATGACGAAGTAGTGGCCCACACACACACACACACACACACATATATATATACTGCAATTATGTTCTTTTACCACTGGTGGGGGCTCGGCTCTGGCTAGTACCATATGTTCTTAGTGTTTGCAATGTAATTGGTACAAGGCTTCCAAGGGTTTGATCATCACTCCTGCACACCTAAAGCCTGCAGATCCAGGTTGACTTTATTGAATTAACCCAATGCCAAACTTTTAAGTATGTAGGAAGCAATGTTTTGCAGCTTCTCAGCATCGTCTGAACTAATTTGCCTCCAGGTGCAGGTCACCTATTCAATTTCCAGATGGACTGTGATCTTTTCATCGTATTTTGAGAAGTATGGGAACAGGGATCAGGAAGAGAAGAAAAGGGCCCGTCCCTGCAACCAGGAACTTAATAGTAGAGACCCGACATCCGAAAGAAGCTGCAGAAGGCCAAAGGCTTTGAGGGCATGAGCCTCAGCCAGTTAAAAGCTATAGCAGACCAGGTATGTGGAAATAGGAAGAGAAAAGAGAGAACCAAGTAGACATATGAAGGAGAAAGTGATTGTTAGCCGCCGCTCTCGAGGACAATCAGACGTACTGCAAAAATGAAGGCCATTGGAAGCGAGACTGTGAAGAATGGCAAAAGAAATACAGGAGCCCTGCAGTGAATACTAATGACAAAAATGGACCTGTACCGACACAAAGGGGCCAAGGAGGAAGGAAATCGGACAACCCCCACTGGCAGATGGCGGGGGAGGCGACAAGGAGCATACAGCCTGAAGAGACCGGGAGGGAAGAATCCCCACTGACCCTCTGGTGGAAATCCACGAGGGAACACAACAAAATCAGGGGCCTGTTGGACTCAGAGGCCAACGATCTGTCATGACTGCACCAATCGGCCCCCCCCCGACGAAAGAGACTGTTTCTATAGTGGGTGCCTCAGGTCAGGTACTCATCTGCCCCCTCAGGGAGGAATGGAGATTACTTCCTCAACCAGTCAATACCCAGAGGACACTCCCCATCATCGACAGAGATGGGATTTGTCCTGGAGGATTAGTCGTGGCGCCCCCGGTCTGGATCAAACTAAAGCAAGGCGCCCAAATAGTTAACCAAACCCAATACCCCGTGCCATATGCCGCCAGATGCAGTAATCGGATCTGAGTCAGAAACACCTGAAACAGGGAGTCGTGGAACACGCCTTTGTTACCAGTAAAGAAACCTGGTACTAACGACTAAACCTGTACAAGATTTAAGAAAAGTGAATACTCAAGTGGCAGATTTGGTAGCACTTGTGCCAAATCCGTATTCAATCCTGGCTCAAGTTTCTTCTAGTTCCAAATGGTACAGTGTTATTGATCTCAAAGATGCTTTCTTCTCTGTTCCAATAGCAGAGGAATGTCAGAAAATTTTTGCCTTCACTTGAAAAATGCGCAAACTGGAGAAAAGCAGCAGTATACTTAACTCGCCTACCCCAAGGATTTAAAAATTCACCCACTCTGTTCTCGGAGCAACTGGCCAAGAACCTGAAGATGTACCGGATCACACATGGGCCAGTTGTACAATATGTGGATGATCTCTTGAAATTTAGGGAAGCATACCATGAATGTGCGGTATCAACCCTATACTTGTTGAAAACTTTGTACTCGAAAGGGTATCGTGCGAGTAAAAAGAAAGCGCAAATTTGTGAAGTAGAAGTGGAATATTTGGGTTTTCGTCTCAGAGAAGGCACTCGTCGACTTGGAATCTCTCGTACTAGTTCTATAAGAGATCAACCTGTACCAACTTGTAAAAAGGAACTCCGTGCATTTTTGGGAGCTGCAGGATATTGTAGACTTTGGAATGCAAACTATGCAATTATTGCTCAACCATTATATGATAAACTACGAGGCAATGAAGCAGAATCTCAACCTTTCCAGTAGGAAAAACAAGACCTAACGAATTTACATCAACTGAAAGAAGCCTTGATCTCACCCCCTGCTCTAGGGTTACCTGATATAACAAAACCATTTCATCTGTTTATAGATGAGAAGAAAGGCATGGCCATTGGGGTATTGACTCAAACTTTTGGATCGTGGGAACGACCTGTTGCATATTTGTCAAAAGGAATGGACAATGTTGTTAAAGGATGGCCTGGTTGCCTTCGAAGCATTGCTGCCGCATGCTTATTGATACCTGAAGCTGTTAAATTAACATTTGGTCAGACTTTACAGATAACAACTCCCCATACTGTACGGGGACTGCTCGAGACTCATGGACCAAAATGGATGACTAATTCACGTCTCGTCAAGTATCAAGCCTTACTGTGTGAAACACCTGAAATTCAAATATTAGACAGCAAAAACATGAACCCGGCCACTCTTATGCCGGCACCTGAACCAGTTGCCCATGACTGTGAAGAAGTCATGGACAATACATAGTAGGCCAGACCTGAGGGATCAACTCTGGCAAGGAGCTTGGACTTTATTCACTGATGGGAGCAGCCAAATCATTCATTGGATACATTCTGCTGGATATGCTGTAGTATCCGAAGATGAAATCATTGAGGCTCAACCTCTTCCCCCAGGAACGTCTGCACAAAAAGCTGAACTAATTGCCCTTACTCGAGCTCTGCAGTTGGCAGAAGGAAAAACTGTAAATATCTATACAGACTCTAAATATGCCTTTCTTACAATTCAAGTGCATGGAGCATTATATAAAGAACAAGGTTTCTTGACTGCAGAGGGAAAACAATTGAACAATGCATCAGAAATACATGAATTACTAGACGCAGTTTGGCTACCTCGCAAGGTGGCTGTAATGCATTGCAAAGCACACACCAGGAAATCAAACCCTATTGCTCAAGGAAATCAGAGAGCAGATGAAGCAACAAAAAAGGGCAGATCGGGAACCCTTCCAAGCAGCATTAATTGCATCGAATCATCAGGCTTCAGGCAGTCTTGGAGCTCATCACCAACTACACTGCTTTTGCTCTTAAACTCTGGGCAAAACAAAATACCAAGACTATGACTGCAGTGTACCAGAATAGACTGGTTTTAGATTACCCTCTGGCCCAGGAAGGAGGGTTTGTGGAACATTTAACCTCTCCAATTGTTGTTTGCAGGTAGATGACCAAAGCAAGGTTATCCAAGACATCACTGATCGCATGGTCAAGATGGCACATGTCCCTGTCCAGCAGTGGAATAGTGCTTGGGATGGGCCAACGGATTCTGTGGTTGGTTTTCCATGAACGGTGGATTTAAGAGCTTGTTTATTATCCTAGCCAGTTTAATTCTGATTTGTCTTTTAGGACCCTGCATTATTCCTTTCTTGCTCAATCGCCTTCGTCGGATGATGGAGGACATTGCTGAACGGAAAAAAAAACCACGCAGCTCCTGTCACTGTACATGTATTCCTCTGAGCCTATAGAACCTGTTTAACCCATTATCCTGGGCCATCTTCCCATACATGACAAGTTCGGGCTACAAAGGGGGGTGGAGCCAATAGGGCCCATCCGTCTCAAACCCGTGAAGAAACCATTGGACTGTTTGGGAAATTAGGGCCCTCTGAGAACTCAAATTGCTAATTTTTCTTGTTTCTGTTTCTTTCAGCTCCACAGCTGCATTGTGATGGTGTGAAACTTTTCATAGAGAATGATAAGTATCAAAGGGGAGAATGTAGGGGGCTGAAGGCTTCAACCTGACAGAGGACAACCTGAAACTCCTGCCAAACAGGACTTCATGTACCAGAATTCCCTGCTTCATGACGGGTTTACTTACAGTCTGCAATACAGCTGTAATTAGGACATTGAGAAACTCTCTGTCAGCACATTGCACATTTTCATTTTTGGCTTCGCTGTTCTTATTCTCTGATAAGCTTTCACTGCTGTAACCTAGATTAGAACAATGGATGTATTATGTGAAGGGCTGTATTGCTGCAGACTCGCAAATTCCTTTCCAGAACTGCAAGTCCCGACAGCCTCTCCTGCAGAAGTTTCACGAAGGCTCCAGGTTGTCTAAGGAGGGGGTCAATAGCCCCTCAGCCGGGATATGCTTGCTCAGCAAGGCGTAAAACGCATGTGTAAAAGATAAGGATTGTGGAATGTATAAGAGCCAGCTCCTGAAGGGGAGGGGCACGCAGATTTCTGAGCCATTGTTCTCAGCTGTGTCTTGCATGCAATAAAAGTCTTTCTTTTCGGACCAGTTGTCTGGGGCCTCTTTTCTGACAGTAACAGGAATACCATTCTACCCTTTCATTTAAATCTGCAGGTTCTACTGTTTTTAAATGAAAAATCATTTGATTTTCTTTTATATTTAATGTTGCAGCTCTATTGCCCCCACGTTTAAAAGGAGGAACATGATCCAGAATAACCCATTTGAAATCTTCAAATTTATGAGAAAAATCTATACAATGTGGTACTGTTGGTGCTTTTTTATCTTGATTATTGAAGCGGCTTCGATGTTCAGTCAAACGAGTGCTTATTTTTCGTTTTGTGCGGCCAATATAAGTTTTTTGACACAGACACTGTAAAGCATACACAACATGATCTGTGTTGCAAGTAACTGCATATTTAATGGTAACTGTAAAACCTATATTGAAATCATGCCACTTGGTACCTATGTGCGCCGTAGCGCAAAAAGAACAATTGCCGCAGGCTGTTTATCCAGCCAGTACATGGGTATGATCTTCAGAGATCGTCGCTCTGACTACGCGCTGCTTGATATTTGTTCCTTGTGAGTATGCAAACAAAGGCTTTTCAATAAAAGAAGGATGGGGACTGAGGACGTGCCAATATTTTAAAATGATGTTCTTGATTTGAGCAGTTAGGTCTGTATGTTGCAGAACACAGATGAGGTTAGAACGTTCTGACTTTTGTCTATATTGAAGTAACTGTGTTCTATCTGAAAGCTCTTCTATATGCATTTTGAATGGCACGTTTAGGATATCCTCTCTCTTGAAATCTGTTATTCAAATGTGTTGCTTGAGAACGAAATTCTGAATCCTCGGAACATATCCTCTGGATGCGAAAAAATTGTCCCACATATAACCCTTCCTTAAAACGGCGTTTGTTCTTTTTCTCAAAGTGAAGGAGATTATTTCTGTCGGTACTTTTCCGAAATAAAGTGGTGCTAATGCCTTGTGTATTTTTATTGATGGATATGTCAAGATAGGATAATTTTTCTCGGTGATAGGATATACTGATTTAACCAGTGATGAAAAAGCAAAAGCTGATCTTCAGTGTTGGTCCACAATTTCAAATGGTGAAAAAATTCAGATGTATACACATGATTTTCCTCAAATTGTGTGACAAATAAATTAGGCACGTCTGGGGCAACCGGAAATAAAAAGCAAGCAAAGCAGGCATTCTTCCCTTATTTTTTTAATGTTATTTTTATTAAATGTTTATGGGTTATATAACAGAAGCAATAAACATTTTCAAAAAAATGATGAACAATCGTAGACAGTCGCATCCATATAGTGCTGAACTCCGTCCCGTCTTCCCCCCCTCCCCCTCTTCCCCCAAGGATCTCTAAGCCTTCGGGTCTCTCTGCGAAGGTTTCAGTCCTGCTATCAAAGGATAGTACACTCCGTAACACATTCCTGCATAGGGAGTGTAAGAGTGTTCCAATAACTACTCCAAATTGCACGGCATTTAACTACAGCAGCTTGTGATTTGGTGGTAGCTGTCATGTAGTCAAACTGTAGGATCTTGTATAGTCTGTTTTTCCATTGTTCTACTTTTGGCTGTTCTGTGGAAATCCATTCGGCCAACATGGGCTGTAAAGCCACCAATAAAGCTTTTTTCAAAAATATCTGGTCATAGTCCGCCATTTTTTCCAATGGTCCCTTGAGAAAACATCGGTAACTACAGTGCCCGGTGTTCTGGGCACTGTATCAGGGAGTCTTTTTCAGTATTACATTTCAGACATTTATCAGTGGTACAGAGTTTGGCAATAAACATTCTAGTTCTAGACAAGTATATACCTGTCGGATCCGATCTCTCGCAAGTTTACATTTTCAGTAATTGATATACCATCCAGCAAAATCTGGGAGATGTCTTTCTTGGTCAATGTTATCTCCACCTGAGATTCCCATTTCTCTTGTATTTCTATAAGGATGTTCTCTGAATGCATATCACTGAGAGCTCGGGAGAATACCGAGCAGGAGTTCTGTTTCTTGCCCACTGGTGTAAATATAGATCACGCAACACCAAAAATTTGTTTTTGAAATAGCCCATTTGCTTTTATCAAGGCATTAAGGTAGGCATTAAGGTACGCGTAAAAATCTTTCAAATCTATCCCATATCTTGCAAATCACTGAAGCTCCGTATGTGAGCGTTGCTCTCATCTCAGACCTGAGACACCTGTGTTAACCTGACCCAGTCTTCTGGGAATCATCTAAGTTTTGAAATAAGGAATAATTGATCCCTATGTTGCAGGAAAATCTTGCATAACAATTCAGTAGCTTTTTCCAAGACAAAGTTCAATGTTTTGAAACCAACTCCCAACCAAACTTTATCAATATTACTAAAGTATCCAGTTATCAAAGTTGAGAATCCAACAACAATGCCTGCAGCATTTGGTCTAACTTTATGAAAAGTTGGCAGATGTAATTTAAAAAAAGATCCTATTTATTAGGGATGTGAATCGTTTTTCGACGATTAAAATTATCGTCCGATAATTTTAATATCGTCTTAAACCGTTATGGAACACAATACAATAGAGATTCTAACGATTTATCGTTATAAATCATTAGAATCGTGAGCCGGCACTCTAAAACCCCCTAAAACCCACCCCCGACCCTTTAAATTAAATCTCCCACCCTCCCGAACCCCCCCCCCAAATGACTTAAATAACCTGGGTGTCCAGCGGCGGTCCGGAACGGCAGCGGTCCGGAACGGGCTCCTGCTATTGAATCTTGTTGTCTTCAGCCGGCGCCATTTTCCAAAATGGCGCCAAAAAATGGCGGCGGCCATAGACCAACACGATTCCATGGCAGGAGGTCCTTCCGGACCCCCGCTGGACTTTTGGCAAGTCTTGTGGGGGTCAGGAGGCCCCCCCCAAGCTGGCCAAAAGTTCCTGGAGGTCCAGCGGGGGTCAGGGAGCGATTTCCCGCCGCGAATCGTTTTCCGTACGGAAAATGGCGCCGGCAGGAGATCGACTGCAGGAGGTCGTTCAGCGCCATTTTCCGTACGGAAAACGATTCGCGGCGGGAAATCGCTCCCTGACCCCCGCTGGAACTCCAGGAACTTTTGGCCAGCTTGGGGGGGCCTCCTGACCCCCACAAGACTTGCCAAAAGTCCAGCGGGGGTCCGGAAGGACCTCCTGCCATGGAATCGTGTTGGTCTATGGCCGCCACCATTTTTCGGCGCCATTTTGGAAAATGGCGCCGGCTGAAGACAACAAGATTCAATAGCAGGAGCCCGTTCCGGACCGCTGCCGTTCCGGACCGCCGCTGGACACCCAGGTTATTTAAGTCATTTGGGGGGGTTCGGGAGGGTGGGAGATTTAATTTAAAGGGTCGGGGGTGGGTTTTAGGGGGTTTTAATGTGCCGGCTCACGATTTTACGATTTTTCACGATATTTTACCTCCCCCAAACGGCAACAATACGATTCCCTCCCCCTCCCAGCCGAAATCGATCGTTAAGACGATCGAGGACACGATTCACATCTCTACTATTTATAGGAGCCAATAATTTCCAGAGGTATAGACAATATAATGTTCATTTATTGGCAAGAAATTGTTATAGCCCCCACAATAGTCTTTGAAGGAAAATTCAAATACATGACACGGTCATACTCCATTCTGCATTTCCCAGATAACAGTTTGTCTAATTTGCATTCATATTATTCTTAATGAATAGCGCCACCAGTTCCCTCCAATTTTATATGCTTTAAATCCTATATGGCAAATCAGGTTCCCAGCATCCCTCTTTTATAGGGTCATTCATCAAAATGCATTATGGTGTTAACACCATAACGTGTGCAATAATAAGGGGATCAGGGAGGAGTTTATGAAAACGAAAGGCAATATCATATGCTGTGATACTTCCTATGGGGGGAAGAGAGAGAGAGAGAGCCTCTAAGGATGCCCTCACAGTGTGTAACTATTTATATCTCAATAGGGGGGCCATCTAATAGCTCGAAGTGAGGTGTTGATGGTGGTTTAGGGGCCAGTTTCTCATGTAGAGTGAGACATACGAACAGCACAGTACACCTCGGCGAAGATTTGACATCATTTGGAGTGAAGAAAGTCTCACAAAGATGAAATTTTGTACTGTTATCTCACCCTAGCTTGATGGTACCCTGTTATAGAGTTCATTAAGTTAGGGTAAGAGAACACAGTAGAAAAAAAAAGATTATATATAGTATATATGTACAGAAATGCAGAATATACAGCTCTTAAAAATAAATAGATAAATAAATAGCTGGACATTTTTGCTTAATCAGAGCTAATTCTTTTCAGAATGGGATCATGGTATTTTCCAACGTGGTGGAAGTTTTCTAGAGAGACAAGCATGGATAGCCAATTATGCAAAAGAACAATCAAAAACCTTCCCAATGCATGGAAATGTTATGGAGCAACTTTCAATACCATGAAAGGGAGAGTTTATTAAACAGATAACCGAAAATTTTGTCTATTCTCTTAAGTAAAAAGACTCATTGTGTTGGTAGCGCCAAGAGCTTGGCAAGTTTCATGCCGAATAACTACACCTTTTATGGTGTAGTTATTCGGTGCAAAAGCCGGCAGCCCGCCCCCCGGATCGCCTCCCCACCCCCCATTACCGCCAGATTCTCTAAGGTCACAGACCTTAGAGATTCCAGGCCTAAGCCTTGACTAATAGTAAAAAGAGCTGCATGATTCTAACAAGTCATTCAATAGATTAGAGAAAAGCTCTTAGAATATTGAGCGACAGTTCAATTGTAGTGTCTTAAATAAACAAACTATGGGACCTGTTTTTCTTTTATCATGGGTAGAAATCAATCTGCTTCAAATTTCCAACATTTATCATTGCAGGGCAGAAGACAAAAGTGAATTACCCTTTAGTATTAACTGAGACTAAAAAATAGGATTCTGTCCTCAAGACATCTCAAGCTTATAGGTCAAGGGGAGAATGCAATCCTTCAGGAAGCAGTAAGGTCACAATCTCAAAAACTATGCAACATTGATTGGTTACAGATGTATTTTTAAAGGTCTTTTCATGATTATCATTTACAATGATGATGCCTCAAAGCACCATGATTTTGTTTCAAGATCTTAGGATAAAGACATTGTTTCTATATTTCTATCACAACTGCAAGACTAATTTCTGAAATTCAAGAATTGTGTTTAGAATCACATTTTATAACATTTATCTACTGGGAAAACTGCCTTAAGTCCATTAACCGCTTCCTCACCAGCCTGAACCTGGTTCTCAATGCAGCCAAGACAGAAATGCTTCTTATCTCCCCCGACCACTCGGCCCGCACCGATCAGACATTCCCCAACTCCCAGACCACTCAAGTAAGAGACTTAGTAATCCTTGATAACCATCTGAATTTAAAGAAATCAATCAACAATATCACTAAAGACTGTTTCTATAAGCTTCAAGTTCTGAAAAGACTCAAACCCCTTCTTCATTTCCAGGACTTCAGAACTGTCCTCCAGTCAACGCTGTTCTCCAAAACTGACTATTGCAACACTCCTCTTGGGGCTCCCCATCTCCACCACCAAACCACTACAGATGCTAGAGAATGCAGCAGCTAGAATCTTAACCAACACTAACCGGGGAGCTCATATCACTCCCATACTCCGAAACCTGCACTGGCTGCCAATAAAATACAGAATCTTGCACAAGGCACTCACCATAATCCACAAAACCATCCACAATCAGGGGTTGCACAAGTGTGGCTCCTATCATGAAGGAACAGCAGCGGCGATGGTTCCCTGCCACGTTCGCAGTGGGTGGAACGTTGGCGGTCTTCAAGTGCTTCAGGTGTGAATAAAAGCAGCTGCAGCCCTTGATCAGGGTTCAGTCCTCTGGGGGACAGCTACTGCTATAGCAGGCACGTGGAAATCTCACAGTTCAAAGCAACTCCAGTTCATACCCAGGGATTGTGTTCCAAACAAGAAAAACAGTTTATTCTCCAAAAATAAAAGACTGTACAAAACAGAAGTTCAGAAAAACAGGAAATAGTTGATCTAATACATTTCAAAATTCTCCAAATATTTTTTCATTTCTTCTTTTACATCCTCAAAATTTTCACATTGCTACTCACTTTAGTTCTTATGTCTCCCTCACAGTATCCCACTGAGGGCCTTGCCATTCTTCAGGCTCGCAAAGGAAAGAAAATTGTAACTAGTTAGAGACCAGGCTTCTTCTCCTTGGTTACATCTTAAACAGGGGCTTCTCCAGGCAGAACAGGTGTCCTTAGTGGTCCTAATGATCCCACATGGTCCCAGCTGTATCAAAGTAGGCTCCCTTAGTCAACCCCAGCACAACTCCTCAAATTAACTCTCTCCAGACTATTTCCATAGATTACCATCTGTATGGTCCTCTGCCTCTTAGGAAGAATCTTTTATGACACATCCTCGGGGGTGGTTCTATTATTAGGCAAGTTGAGGCAGCCACCTCAGGCAGCAAAATTTGGGGCATGGCAAAAGGTGCCCCCCCCCCCCCCCCCAAAAAAAAAAATAACAGTCCTGCGGTGGCTGCTTCACTTTGCTACAGACAAGATTATCAAAGTGCCCACAGGAGTCCAACGAGAGGCCTGGTATGTCCAAGGCAAACCCCCATCCCTCTGTAGCATGAAAAGAGATCCTGTGAGGCTACGGTGGACCCCATCCCACCATAGCTCAAAGAGAGACCCAGTGGTGCCACAGTGGACCATCCTGCCATGGCCCAAAGAAAATCCCAATGGGACCATCACAGACCCCATCCTACAATGGCTGAAGAGAGGCCTTATTGGCTGCTGTGGACCGCATCCCAGTTGAAGAGAGGTCCTGTAGGCCGCCGCGGACACCATTCTATCACAGCCAAAGAAGAGGGCGGGAGTCCCTGAGTGAGTGTGTGTTTATGGGTGTAAGAAAGAGTGAGATTCTGTGTATGTGTGTGAAAGTAAATGAGAAGATATGTGTGACAGAGCCTGTGGGGTAGATTCTGAAAGATGAAGTTAATTAGCCGGATAAGCCTTATCCGGCTAACTTTCAAGGAATATTCAGCCACATGTCTATGCTATTGAATATCCTCGAATAAATCATACATTACATACACGCAGATGATATACAGCTACTGCTACCTATTGTAAACACTATTGAAGAAACAATGAAACTTGCCAATATGTATCTTGAAATAATCAAACAGCTCTTAAATCAGATGGAACTGGTTATAAACATCGACAAAACAGAATTCTTACATCTTGAACGTAAAAACATACATCATATACAACCAACAATCACAATCAAAAATACTCAAACCGTTGAGTTAGCAATAAAAGTACGAAATCTAGGAGTAATAATTGACCCCGAGCTAAACATGAAACAAAGCATCTCACTGAAAATAAAAGAAGGATATGCAAAACTAATGATCCTAGGAAGACTAAAACCTCGACTAACACTAAACAATTTTCGCACAGTTCTACAGGCAATGATATTCGCAAGCACAGATTATTGTAACTCCCTGCTTTTAGGATTACCACAATCCACAATTCGGCCACTACAAATATTACAAAATTCAGCCTCTAGAATGCCCACATTACAGGAACACTCGCTGATCTACACTGGCTTCCACTTGAACAAAGAATACAATATAAGACACTTTGTATAATTCATAAACTAATACACGATGAAAAAGCAGACTGGCTTAACACTGCACTGCGCGTATACATCCCGCAAAGAAACCTGAGATCTGCTAATAAGGCTTTACTAACTGTCCCCTCTGTCAAATCAGCACGCCTCACGCAAGTAAGGGAAAGAGCACTGTCACTGGCTGGCCCTGTGCTATGGAACACCATGCCTCTCGAAATAAGGCTGCAGAGAAATTTGAAAATATTCAAAACCAATCTGAAAACCTGGCTATTTAAACAAGCTTTTTACAAAGATAAAGGAAAAAAACAGTTGAATGATAAGGACGCACCAAACTAGAAGTTAGTACTTGTAACCTACAAATGCATTTTTAATATTAAATCAAATCCACCTAATATGTTCCTAACAAACAAGCTTAACATACAACACGTGGGGATACATTTTCAAGAACAGCGCGCACGCATACTTTTGTTCGCGCACCATGCGCGAACAAAAGTACGCTGGATTTTATAAGATACGCACGTAGCCGCGCATATCTTATAAAATCCTGGGTCGGCGCGCGCAAGGGGGTGCACATTTGTGCAACCTGCGCGTGCCGAGCCCGGCGCACGCTGCCTGTTCCCTCCGAGGCCACTCTGAAATTGAAGCGGCCTCAGAGGGAACTTTCCTTCTGCCTTCCCTTACCTTCCCCTCCCTTCCCCTACCTAACCCACCCCCCCCGACCCTATCTAAACCCCCCTACCATTGTTGGCAGATTTACGCCTGCCTCTGGCGCGCCATCACCCAACTCGGGGGCTGGTCCGGAGGCCTCGACCATGCCCCCAGGCCGGCGTCACACCCCCGACATGCCTTCCACCCCGCCCCGCTCCGAAATTTGCGCCGCCCACCCAAGACGCCCCCGACATGCCCCCTTTGCAAAGCCCCGGGACTTACGCACGTCACGGGGCTTGTGCATGCCGCCGAGCCTATGCAAAATAGGCTCGGCACGCGCAGGGGCCTTTTAAGATGGTTACACGCGTAACTTATTCGCATAACCCTTTTAAAATCCAGCCCATAGTTTTTTTATATTAATTTGTTACCACTCCACGATGGCACATGGTTAATTTGTAATCTATACCACTCATATTTTTTCATTATCGTGGCTTTTTGTAAACCGTTTTGATGGTTATCTAACTCAACGACGGTATAGAAGAGTTTTTAAATAAAATAAATAAAAATAAATCGTTAGTTATCTGAATAAATCTTATCCAGCTAACTTTAGACCTGCTATTAAGCAGAACTAACTTAACCGGTTAACTTAAAGGATGGACAATTTTCTCAGTGGAAAGGAGTGGGCAGTGGAGTGCCTCAGGGATCTGTATTGGGACCCTTACTTTTCAATATATTTATAAATGATCTGGAAAGAAATACAAGTGAGATAATCAAATTTGCAGATGATACAAAATTGTTCAGAGTAGTTAAATCACAAGCAGATTGTGATAAATTTTCAGGAAGACCTTGTGAGACTGGAAAATTGGGCATCAAAATGGCAGATGAAATTTAATGTGGATAAGTGCAAAGTGATGCATATAGGGAAAAATAACCCATGCTATAGTTACACAATGTTAGGTTCCAATTTAGGTGCTACAACCCAAGAAAGAGATCTAGGCGTCATAGTGGATAACACATTGAAATCGTCGGTTCAGTGTGCTGCGGCAGTCAAAAAAGCAAACAGAATGTTGGGAATTATTAGAAAGGGAATGGTGAATAAAACAGAAAATGTCATAATGCCTCTGTATCGCTCCACGGTGAGACCGCACCTTGAATACTGTGTACAATTCTGGTCGCCGCATCTCAAAAAAGATATAATTGCGATGGAGAAGGTACAGAGAAGGGCTACCAAAATGATAAGGGGAATGGAACAACTCCCCTATGAGGAAAGACTAGAGGTTAGGACTTTTCAGCTTGGAGAAGAGATGGCTGAGGGGGGATATGATAGAGCTGTTTAAAATCATGAGAGGTCTAGAACGGGTAGATGTGAATCGGTTATTTACTCTTTCGGATAATAGAAAGACTAAGGGGCACTCCATGAAGATAGCATGTGGCACATTAACTAATTGGAGAAAGTTCTTTTTTACTCAACGCACAATTAAACTCTGGAATTTGTTGCCAGAGGATGTGGTTAGTGCAGTTAGAAACATAGAAACATAGAAATGATGGCAGAAGAAGACCAATCGGCCCATCCAGTCTGCCCAGCAAGCTTCACACTTCTTTTTTCTCATACTTATCTGTTTCTCTTGGTTCTTAGTAGCCTTTGGTTCTATTTCCCTTTCACCCCTACCATTAATGCAGAGAGCAGTGATGGAGTTGCATCCAAATGAAATATCAAGCTTTATTAGTTAGGGGTAGTAACCGCCACAATAAGCAAGCTACACCCATACTTATTTGTTTACCCAAACTATGTTATTCAGCCCTTATTGGTTGTTTTTCTTCTCCCCTGCCGTTGAAGCAGAGAGCTATGCTGGATGTGCGTGAAGTATTAGTTTTTCTTCTCCCTTGCCGTTGAAGCAGAGAGCTATGCTGGATATGCATGAAGTATTAGTTTTACTTCTCCCCTGTCGATGAAGCAGAGAGCTATGCTGGATATGCGTGAAGAATGTTTTTCTTCTCCCCTGCTGTTGAAGCAGAGAGCTATGCTGTATATGCATTGAAAGTGAAGTATGCATTGAAAGCCATATTGAATAAGCCTAATAATAGGGATGTGAATCGTTTTTTTGACGATTTAAAATATTGTCCGATATATTTTAAATCGTCAAAAATCGTTAGGGCCACGATACAATACCAATTCCCCCGATTTATCGTCAAAAAATCGTAAATCGGGGGAAGGGGGAGGGCAGGAAAACTGGCACACTAAAACCCCCTAAAACCCACTCCCGATCCTTTAAATTAAATCCCCCACCCTCCCGAACCCCCCCAAATGCCTTAAATTACCTGGGGGTCCAGCGGCAGTCCGGAACGGCAGCGGTCCGGAACGACCTCCTGCAATTGAATCGTGTTGTCTTCAGCCGGCGCCATTTTTCAAAATGGCGGCGCAAAATGGCGGCGGCCATAGACCAACACGATTCGACTGCAGGAGGTCGTTCCGGACCCCCGCTGGACTTTTGGCAAGTCTTGTGGGGGTCAGGAGGCCCCCCCAAGCTGGCCAAAAGTCCCTGGGGGTCCAGCGGGGGTCCGGAAAACGATCTCCTGCCGCGAATCGTTTTCCGTACGGAAAATGGCGCCGGCAGGAGATCGACTGCAGGAGGTCGTTCAGCGGGGGTCTGGAACCCCTTTTCATAGATAGGATTGTTACTGTTTGAGTGCTGGCATTTAGTGTTGTTTTGGTATGATATGTTGACTATATTGTAATTTGATTTACTCGTGGCTTTCTGAGGGCCAAGATCACATCTAACACACTTTACAATAATATCATATGGGTTCCAAGTTTCTTTTTTTTTTTTTTGCATGCATGTAAAAATAATATTCATGTTGTGATATTTTTACAAAGGAATGTCTATGAATGTCCTTTGTCATGTAAAATTTGTTACTATAAATGCATAATTTTTAATTCTGTGTGCTGAGGGCTGGGAGGTAGGGGGCACAAAGCCTAAAGCACCTAATACCCTTACACCAGCCATAAAGAGACAGCCCCCCCCACACACACACACCATTCACCTCTCATCTGGAAACTCTGACTCCCTGCTTTCCCCCTTCTGCAGCATTTCAAATCACCGAAAGGGCCAGGCTCCAAAGGGACTGCCTCCTCCACCCCCCGACCTCTTGATGATTTGACCTGTGCCATACCTTGCGGAAGAGAGGGGGAATGCCATGTTATCCCTCGCTTCAGGCAAAGCTGCCCCCGCACACTCCCATCTCTTTTGGGGAAAGGAACGTCCTGCCATTCCTTTCCTTTTTCACATGCCTAATGACCCACCAGAGGGTCACATACTCGTAAATCCTCAGTCTATTTTTTATGGATTGCTGCAGTAGTGCTTCATTTCAGTACTTTCTTCCTGTATACCAACCAGAGGTCTGCCGTTCAGTTGCTTGTAACATTTATTGTGATTTAAGCATGGAAACATAAAAAAGACTGCAAATAAGGATTTATAAGACCCATCTAGTCTTCCTAATTTCGTTTTTTGCTGCCTCAATTGATCTCTGACTATCCCTTCACTTCTTCATAACTGTGTTTCTCAAATTTTATTACCTTTTTTTTTCTACCACCTCCTCTGGAAAGCTATTCCATGCATCCTCCAGTTTTTTAGTTCCAACATACTATCACATAATCAAGTTTCCATATTAGTACTTGTATAGTACCTTAAACAAAAGTTATTTACTACAGATTATATGTAGGTACAATGAGTCTCTGCTATAAAGGTGTCGCGATCCCTCCCGCAGCCGGAGCCACAGGAGGCCTCTTACCTCCTTTTTCCCTTTCTCCGCCTTGTTCCACGGCCCGGAGGCCGTCTCTGGTGCTTCCTCAGTGCAGCTGGAGCCATGCTGCTGCATCACTCGCGGCCCGGAGGCCATCGACGCGCTCTTCACACAGCTGATGCCGCATTGCTACACTCTCCTGTGGCATGGAGCTGCCGTCATTGCTGCCGCGAACGTGGCAGGGAACCATCGCCGCTGCTGTTCCTTCATGACAGGAGCCACACTTGTGCAACCCCTGCGCTCAGGGGCCCACTGACAGCGTTCCCTCATGGTCCGGAGACCGCCAATGTTCCACCCCACTGCCCAGCGGCAGGGAGCCTTCCGGGTGCTGTCCTGGGCTCAGGAGGCTGCCTACAGCATTCCTAGGCAGCACGGAGGCCACCGACCTTTCCTCGTCCCCTCCGTGGGGAGGGGCCTTCACCCCCGGGCTTTCCTGCGGCATGGAGCCACCAGCAGTCTCTCTTCAGCGGCCTAGACACTGCCGGTCACCTCGAGGCCAGTCCTGCGGCCTGGTTCCATCTCCTGCTCTGCATCGCAGAGATGGCCACTCTCCAAGGTCTTGCCCCTTCTTCCTAAGGGGCAAGGCCGTGCTTCCTCTCCCTTCTTAAAGGTACAGCGAGAGAGTAGTGCACTTCTGACATCATCTAGGGAGCCGCCTCTTCAGCCCTATAAAAAGGGCCTGGCTTCACTTCTCCCTTGCCTTCACAAGGAGCCAGTCCTTCATTCCAGCTTCTCGTTGGCACTCTGTTCCATGTTCTTCATTGGAATTCCATGTCTACATCTTCATCTTCATCACGGTCTCTTGTCTGACCCTTCGTCTTTGTCTCGTTGGTTCCAGTTGTCCTGATGTCTTCATCCTTTGTTGTTAGATCTGCTGATGTTTCGTTCTTCAGATCTCCAAATGTGCTTCATCTTGGCAGCGCAACACTCCAGATGATCCTGACTTTTATTCTCCCAGCATCAGCGTCCATACTCCAACGCTGCTCGAGCTCTGTGCCGAGCCTCATTCCGAGCCCCTGGATCATGAGGGCTTCCTTCGCCGGAACCCCAGTTTTTATCTGCAAGCTTCAGGTACGGATCCTGACGTCTTCTCCTCCTCCTGAATCTGTCCAGATCTTTGGAGCCTCTTGCACCTGCCTTCATTTGATAATGAACTCTGCCTAAACCCCTGTTCCATTCTGACGTGATCGTGCCTTGCCTTCATTGGCCGGGATGGCACTCTTGGTTAAGGCCTTGCTGGAGTTTTGTCATATCTTTATCCTGGATCTTCAAGCAATCTGTCTTTGGAGACCTCTAGTGTGGTCCGCGACCTGCCTTGCTTGGCAGTGTAGGGCGCGTGGTACGGCAGTACCCTGCAGAACTCCACTTCAGAACTTCACATCTTGTGACTCCATCTGAGTCCTCCGTATAACCAAGGCTGGTCTTAGCCTTCAAGACTTCATTTCATTGTTAATTATCCTGAGTCTTGTCTCAACCCCTCAAGTCTTCGTTCCATCGTTGATTACCCTGAGTCTCGTCTCAGCCCTTCAAGTCCTTGTCTTCGTTTCGACTCTTCATGTAACCAAGTCTCCATGAAGCCCTCATGTATCCTGAGTCTTCATCTTCACTTGATGTCTTTGTCTGATATCTTCGCCCTTCAGCCATTGTCCATCCTGTCACATTTGCTGCTCCCATGCGGCAGGTCCAAAAGGGCTATCGAGTAGCCGGAGGGCTATTCCAGAGATCAACATTGCATTGCTGGGTCTCTTCTATGTGATCAGTTTCGGCAGTGGCCAGGATTCAACATTCCTGGATCTTCAGCCCATGCTTGGGTACTCCTTGCCTGCCACGGCGCTTGCCAGAACTCCTCTGCGGCGGTGTCGTGGCCCAAGGTACACAAAATCCCAGAGATGGGACTGCCTCCAGCGTTCCCACAACAAAAGGGTTTATGGTTTAAATGGGTACCTATCATAATAGAATATGACAGGTACTCATTTAGCATCAGTGGGAGAAGCAGGATTTGAACCAGTTCTCCAATCCATTAATCTATCATTAGCAATAGACTCAAGGATTGTGATACAAACACTGATGTTATTGACAATATATCAGACAAGTTCCTCTCAAACAAGGGACTCTTTCTTCCAAGATCCCACAGTCCCAGTCCCTGGTGTCCATCCTAAATGAGTTCCTTCACTACATGGTGTCTCACTCTTCAGATCCAGCCACCATGCTACACTAATCACTCTCTTCTGTGTCAAAACTATTTCAACAAGCAGTTATAGTAAATATCTTGCTTGTTGCATGAACCATAAACCTGAGAAAAAAATCAAAAAGAATCACAAAGGACACATCCAAAAACTCCTAAGCATTGCTTGTGTAGCACCATCCAGTGCCAAGCATATTATATATATGTAGAATTTGAACATCTGCAAATGTGCCACAGAATTGCCATAGAATTTCAGAAATTGTTGCAAAATTTTCTATCCCTTGCCACTGAATCTATCTCTGAGTTGCTGCAGGAAACTGGATCTCTGATTATAACAGCAGCCAGAACAAAAAAAAAACATTTGCAGTCTCATAACAACATTTGCAACAGTTCAGGGGGAAAAAAAAGTGGCACACTTGTATTCTTGCAAAAAGAAAAAAAAAAGCTCTTTTTTTGTTACAGCAAGTACAAACATCAAAATTTCCTGCCAAAATTACCAGAGATTTTACCCAGTGGAATCAAAAACGTTTTGCAAAGCTTTGGGTGATTTCAGCACAAGTCGTTTCCCAGTAATATGATATCAATCAGTTTCTTCTGAAGTGGCTTTCATCAGCTCTGCTCCACACAGTGAGACACATTGATTCCAGGAAATAATTTAACAAGGGACTCCCAGGAACCATCCTGCCAGACATCACTCATTTTTCACTGTGCTAGTGTTGGCTTGCTATATTCATAAAGGACTATTTGCCCACGCATAGTTGAGTTCACAGTTTCTCCTATTCTAAACTGTGGCTCATTAGCAGTGAAGTATAATGACACACACACACACACACACCCCTTGGAC
Source organism: Rhinatrema bivittatum (assembly GCF_901001135.1). NCBI lineage: Eukaryota > Metazoa > Chordata > Amphibia > Gymnophiona > Rhinatrematidae > Rhinatrema > Rhinatrema bivittatum. Next base: position 592,984,694 of record NC_042616.1, read on the forward strand.
CATTCCCCACCTCAGTTGTGGGATTGGACCATGAAACACTGTTAGTTCTCCATTTTCTTGAAAGATTGCAACAAGAATACTGTATTCCTCCTTCAGTACCACCTAACACCCATATTGTAGGCTGCTGTTCTATTCTGATCCACACACATTTTGGGTATGCTGTGTGGTGAGAGTCTGAAAGCCACGTAACTGCATGGCAGGAAGGGTAGGGAGAGGCAGTTTTCAGACTAGTCCACATTGGAAAAAAAAGACTGTGTATGTTTTTTATCTGCTATATTGGTCCATGCCTGATCTCTCTTCAGAGGTTAGAGATCATCATCTTGCATGAAAGAGATGAATCAAGTTTGCATTATCCTCAGCACCCAACAACACAAGAATATGAGCTGCTTGGATTAATGGGTAGACCCAAGAAGAAGAGTATGGACAAAGAATAATGACTCTTTGTTAGATTTTCCAGCATTTATGGCCAGAAGAGAGTAAGCAGCATATTTGTTAGGGATGTGCAGACAAAACGTTTATGTTCATAAGTCCATAAGTCGAAAAGGGGGGTCAATTTCGGTCAATATGGACATATGGAGAATTCCATAAGTTGAGTCTATGTCCATACGTGCACCGGTTCCCTAAATAAAAATTTAAACCCCTCACCCTCCTTAATCCCCCCCCCCAAGACTTACCAAAATTCCCTGGTGGTCCAGCGGGGAGTCAGGAAGCCATTCCTCTATTCCTTTGCGAGGAGCACGTGACGTCCGCGTCACGTCGGAGTGACGCGGCCATCACGTGGTCCACCGCGGTTCCGCTCCCGGACCCCTCCTTGGACACAAACGGAACTTTTGGCCAGCTTGGGGGGCCTCCTGACCTCCCCAAGCTGGCCAAAAGTTCCGTTTGTGTCCAAGGAGGGGTCCGGGAGCGGAACCAGCTTGGGGGGGGGGTCAGGAGCACGTGACGGCCGCATCACGAGTGACGCGGCCCTCTCGTGGTCTACCGCGGTTCCGCTCCCGGACCCCTCCTTGGACACAAACGGAACTTTTGGCCAGCTTGGGGGGCCTCCTGACCTCCCCAAGCTGGCCAAAAGTTCCGTTTGTGTCCAAGGAGGGGTCCGGGAGCGGAACCAGCTTGGGGGGGGTCAGGAGCACGTGACGGCCGCATCACGAGTGACGCGGCCCTCTCGTGGTCCACCGCGGTTCCGCTCCCGGACCCCTCGTTGGACACAAACGGAACTTTTGGCCAGCTTGGGGGGGCCTCCTGACCTCCCCAAGCTGGCCAAAAGTTCCGTTTGTGTCCAACGAGGGGTCCGGGAGCGGAACCGCGGTGGACCACGTGACGGCCGCGTCACTCCGACGTGACGTGGATGTCACATGCTCCTCGCAAAGGAATAGAGGAATGGCTTCCTGACCCCCCGCTGGACCACCAGGGAGTTTTGGTAAGTCTTGGGGGGGATTAAGGAGGGTGAGGGGTTTAAATTTTTATTTAGGATCAATGATCGCAATTTCCAACTTATTCAACATAGCTATGTTGAATAAGTTGGAAATCCGATCGTTTTCGCCTCATCACTTTTTTAAGTTAAAAAAAAAAAGTAGCGTTTTACATATAAGTTCAAAACGAATGCACACCCCTAATATTTGTTTATTTATATATCTATTTATTTCTTTGCTTAATTACTTGTATTGTTTATTTACTTCCCTATGCGGCACCCCCTTTGGTCAGCCACTAGATGGCCCTAGGTCCCAGCTTAGAATCTACATCTCTGTGAGCCTTCCATCCCCTTCAACCCCTCCCAACCTGAAGAGCTGGGATTGGTTGCCTGATCCTATTTAGTGAAGCTATTTTATTATTCTGTATGGTCATTCTGAGTTAGCCTCAGAGCAGTAAGGATGCAATTTTCTTACTCCCTGGTGAGGCCTCCCAGCCTTATCATGAATTTTATTTTTTAAGAGAGTTGTAGTGAGATTGATTTTTGCCAGATTTGCCAGATTTCCTCACTCTACTCCCTAGGTGAGGCAAGCACCAGTGACAGTTCCCACAGTGTGAGATTTTTGACGGCCAAGATGTTTCCTGATTTTGCAGAAGGCCGACTACTTAAACCTTAAACCTTGCACCCTTTGAAGATGGCTTCCACCAGACACAAAAGACAAGGGCTGAAGACCTTGTGAGCCCTAATCTACTTCCTAAATGGAGCAAGCACCAGTGACAGTATAGAAGCAGTCATCGAGAGATTTTTGTGGCATATAAATATTCAGATATTGCATGTGGGGAGGTTTTTTGACCTACCCCTCCCCACAAGGGTTCCAGGCCTGGGGTAGCCTAGTTCCCTTTTCCTGCACAAGAAGTCACTGACACCAAGATTAAAATAAAGGATCAAGATCTTGGAGATCTCCTAGGATCTCCACCCTATGGGACCAGGACAGGCTGGGTAGCCGTGAATAATCTGGACTCAGGTAGGACTTTTCGTGTTTGAGGGGACCCCACCAATAGGATTCACATTTGACCCTCTGGGAAAGCTTTGGCACTTTGAACTCACCATGGGAAGTTTTACCCAGATACCTGAGATGGGACACCTACCCAGAAGAGAAAACAAAACACCTTTGTACATCAGTCAGCTGTAATGTCACATTTATGAAAAGATGGACTTTAATTTAATTGTTAAAGAATCAATAAACTGTTAATTTAACACCCAGTGCCTTGTCCCTACGGTTTGTCCCAGCATCTTACCCCATGGGATGCAACATCTAAAAGCACATTCAGAAAGGAACACACCACTGACTGGAACAAGAGTGAGTGAGAGCTTCCCCAACAAAAAGGATTCCACCGTTCAAAGAAAGAGAGTAAAGTTATGGGAGCAGCCTCCAAGAATGAAAATAAGTTTGTGTGCCCTTGGGACCAAAACTTCCCTAACAAAGGGTTATACACAGAACTTGCATTCTGCACATTCCAACATTGGTAGTTCATGGCAGATAACAGTCAAACATTCATAAAATATAAAGAATTTCCTGCTTTTTGGCTTCTGAATGTCTTCATACTTACATAATTCTGTTCTACTGGAGATTTCTAAAGTGTTAAAATCTCTTTCTAATCTCCTCAGTCACCAAACAAGTTCTGCACGGTGAAATTCCCCAGGGTTCAGATAATGTATGAATTTGGGAAAAAATTAACAAGTATGCATAAATCAACACATCTTACATAAACAATTCAAAATACATTTTTTAACTAGGCCTCTTTTGGCCTGGCTAGTGGTATAAACAGGAGTGGCCAACTTGGAAGCCACAAACAGGCCTGTATTCGTACAGGGGAATTTTCAAAGGAGTTACGCGCATAAATGTAACATACTATCATAGCAATTTTCAAAAGCCATGCATTTACATGAGTAAATCCTATGTTCAATTCAATGGCATATTATTGTAGCAATTTTCAAAAGCCCACGTACATGGGTAAAAGCATGTAAATGCTTTTGAAAATCAGGCCCATAATGAATATGCATGAGATAGATTTGCATGCACTGCCTCCAGTGTATGAAAAGCTATATCATGCATATTCATTATGGATATCCTGATAATCAGGCTTGTTCGTGGTTCTCAAGGACAGGAGTTAGCCACCCTGGTATTAATCATGGTTAATTAGGTAAAAATCATGGCCAGGTAACTGACATTTCATGCATTACTAATTATGAAGTCACGAATTATGGAATCCAAAGTTCAAACTGAGAACTGATTGGGGGGGGGGGGGGGGGGGGTTATCTCTCTTCAAACCATTCTTTCTTGCCACGATGAAATCTAGTGCAGTGCACTGGTACCGTCTGCTGAACAAGATACCGTACTTGTCTATCTTCTGGCAAAGAAACTTTTCATACATGAGTTTACTATAATGTCATTAAAATTGATTTGCTGTGACCTGACTGAAAGAAACCAAATTGTAACTGTCAATGGGGGTGAGTTCTTGTGAATTGAAAGTATTGATTGGTGTCTTGAGAAACCAGAATTGAGTTCAATCTTTTCTCCTTTTTTTTATTTTGTGCATAACTTGTGTCCAGCGAGCTGAGAATACAAAACATGCTTCTTTACTTTATATATTACATTTTTTAGATCACAATAAATTAGTTTAAGTCTCTCGTCTGACTGTACTTCCAAACAAAAAAAATGCTTGTTTAGTGCCAACTGAATGCAAATTAAATTAAATTATTACTGTAGGTTCTTGATAGAACCTTAACTAACCCAAGCAGAGCATCTCTTTTGTGATTAGATACCAGATCTCCGTTAATGCTGGTTAAGCCATTTCGGACCTGGTTGATCAGTCTTTTTCCCATTAACACAGGATACGAGAAAAGCCGTAAGTGAATCAGTCCTTTTAAAGGAAAACTATCACGCTTTTACTTGCTAAATTCAATAACATGCAATCTACTTAGCCACTATATGCCTTTAAAATTTTAAAATCTTTCAATTTTAATAATAATTGAAATAAATCCACTGCCAAATGCTAAACCACAACATGTCTTGCATGCTCCTGACACTGCTTATTTGATTTATGAAAAGCAATGCATCAAAGCAGACTGCACCTACATCAGCTGCTTAACAGAGCTCCACGGTAATTGTATCAGTGTTCACTAGTCTAGGGCTGATATTTTTATCATATAAATTTGCATACAGCATTTCATATTATTTCTAAAAGTAAGCTTACCTCTAAATTGCTATAGATATTGTGACCTACAGAATCTACTCTAAAGGAACATTTTCAATTGCTAAAGTAATTATTATACCATAGTCCTGGATGTTATTGTTACCAGTGGCCTGCAGGGGTAGAAACAAAGGCCATTTGTTATAGACCTAAGTGGGACCTAAGTGAGCCCAGGCTTCCACCAACCCTGCATGAGTCAGATGTGCCCTGGAAAGTGCTTGTGGAGGTCTGAAAATGACATTTCTGTGCCTACCTTTGCTCCCCCAACCTAACTCCACCCCTTTTTTTTCATGCCGATAAAAGTAAGCATGTGCACTTTCCTCCACAGAAAGGGTAGGTGGAATTTAAAAGGCCTTTTCAGATGGGTAGACATGTTTTGAATACAGCCCCTCCATGAAGTATACATTAAAAGGAAAATGTTAAATATCTGCGTAGTTATAAGTGCGGGTGCACGCACACTTTAGACTCTTTAAAAAAATAATCGAAATCCTACCCCGGATTCCAACTCCACCCACCCATTGTGAATAAGTACTACCGTCTCCCAGACACCCTCCTGTTCCTCCCAACCCCCCCCCCCCCCCCCCCCAAAACTTGCAGTCCCCTGCTGACAGAAAGATTCCTCCTTCTCCCAGCACTTCCAGCACAGCTGCTGACTGAAGATGCACAGGAAACATAATTTAATCCTAGCTTACCCGGCAGGAGCAAGGTCTGGTTGAGGCCATTTTAGAAAACAGTATCGACTGGGCCCAGGGCTAGAGGGTGCCCCGGGCCTTCTATCTTTGCAGATGTGCCGGTTTTTAAATATTGAGGTGTACAGGGGGAGTCCAGGGAGGTCCAGAATGACCACTAGGCCACCGCCATTATTTTTGGTCTGTTGGGAAGAGAGGGGGAGCTTGAGGGAGTCCCTATCGGTCTAATGTTTAAGAGAAAAGGGGAGCAGAAGGTGGCGGGATTACTCTTAGAAAAAAGAAAACTAAACAAAAGTTTTGGGCTGCACATCTTTACTGCTCTCTGCTTTCTCATATCTCCTGTACCCTCCTCTCTCATGCCCTCCAATACTAAGGATGGACTCTAGAGTTTTCCTTTATTCAGAGGGTCATTTTAAAAGCCATTTCAATGGGTAAAAGAGTGCTTTGCTTGTGTGAATAGGTTTTTAGAAAATTGTCCGTCCTATGTGCACATTGGTCCACTATATGCATACTGCACTTTTATCTGCAGTAGGGGGAAGCATTCCCCGGGGTGGGGTTAGGAAACGTGCACACTGTTGACGTTTCAGAAAGCATGCACACAATTTTCCTGGGAAAACTACCTGGATGTAAATGTGTACAGGCAGCTTCTCTGGGATAAGTGTTTTTTACTTAGTTGGCGGTCTTGTTTTTATTTTTAGCCATGGCTTTTTCTCCTTTAAACCTGTTATATATATCCCCATAAGGAACAGAACTTTATTTATATCACTATCTATCTCATAGTAATTTATATGTGTCCTGTGTCTTACAATATATCAGGCAAACTGTTTCTGGTGGCTTCTTCTGTCCTATCAACCGTTTCTCAGGTAATTTATGGCTGGATGGGAAATAGCCGATGAAAATAATACTTCTGACCCAGCTTCAGGCGAAAGGCAAGCTCTGATGGCTGGCTGCTGTCAGTGCAGTGTGAGAGTCCTTACAGATTACTGGCGGTGGAGGTGAGAGAAGGGGCGAGGTCATGTGTGCCTGACTGCTCACGGCTGGGAGCTTTGGTCAAATAGCACATGATCCTACACGTATTGTAAAACACAGGGCTAAGCAATCTTCTCGCAGGCAGATATCCATTAAAAGGTAGATCTTGGAGAGACATAAATGTGGTAAAGTCCATGAAGGGATTGCAGTACAGGTTTGTCCACTAATTGTTATCACCTACTCATCTATCCTTATAGCAGTGTAATTTACTTGGTTGTGCAGTCTAAGCATTGCACCCCTGAAAGACCCATCAGTATAGGAGATAACAATCAGAGGTAGAAGTCTACTTTTACCACTTACCTCCCCAAAAGGTTACAGATGTGGGTGAGAGAGTTATAGCTATCAGATGTCCTTAAAGTGACTTTACTGGAAATGAATGTGCATCAAATAACACAGGAAGCAAATCGGAAGCCAATCAATGATGCTGGAAAGCAGGACAAACGGTAGTGATCGGTAAAATAAGGGATTCTTTATTGGTGTTAGAACTGCCATGAAGCCTTCTTGAGTCTTGGCTAGTCACTCTACCACTGCAATCAGCCTACTGAGGTCAGCTCTGACCCTCTCAAGTCTTCCACCACCATCTGCATCACCTGGCCAAAAGCTTCCTGAGACACAGGCTGCTGGCCTGGAGTGGGTGCTCTGACCATTGAGCAGGCTCAGAAGCTCTGCAAAGGAAGGTGGGAGTTGTCAAAGGGGGTCATGGCCTCCCTTGGCCAGCAATGGCTGGCCAGCCTAAGGACCTGGATACCCGAGATTCCAGAGCAGAATGGGGAGGAGGCCCTACCTGAAAGGGAAGAGGGATCTGTGCAGATGCAGGCCTGGGGCCTCCCATGGGGCTAGTGACTATACTGGTAAGAAAACTGTCCTTAATGGGGGGAAAAAAAAAGAAATCAATGTTGAAATTAAAAGTAAAAATAACTAATTCTATCCATGTAACCAACCATGAGCGATTTTTAAGGGTTCTAATCCATACCGATTTTTATTTAAAATTCTGTTCTTTTCTGGGAAAAAGGTGGGAAATATATATGCTCCCCAGATGTTTAAATTTAGGTTCATAGAAGCTGATATTCAGAATGCCAGCAAGCAAATATGTTATCAGGGTAAAGTTATACATGTAACTTTTGCCCAGATATTCAGCAGGATTTACACGCATAAGTCTGTCTCTGAACATAACAGGATAAAATAATATTCCAAACTTTACTCAAATGACTTTAGGGCAGCTATTTTTCTGATCAGACTTATACATGTAATTTGTAACTTAAGCATGGAGAACTCTCTGTGGATGCAATTTTCAAAGAAATATGCAGGAGTTGCACATATAAAATTAGAATTTACATATGTAAGTAGCCTGTATGCATAGATATGCTATTTCATAAACTTGGAGAGAGGATGTATATTTGAAGTATTGCATGTAAATATTGACAGGGGCGGTCTAGGGGCAGTCCAGGGTGCGGTTCAGAAGTATGCATGCAGATTGTCATTTTGTAAGAAGTATATGCGCATACATTGCTGAAATTGTCCAGACTATTTTACCCCTGCTAAATGACTGGCACAATCGAAATCCAACTTGTCTTTTCTTGGCAGTTTTTGGGTGGGAGGTCTTGGTAAAATGATGGAGTTCAGGGTGACATGCTGGAGGGGCTAGGTGAACTAATCTGCATGAACTTGTGGAAGTATCAGCAAATCTGGCACTTCCCAGCATGTAAGTATTTTCAGAAGCAAAGTACATACATATTTTATAAAATACCTGCTTGCACATTTAATTCTAGGTAGAGAAAGCATGCGTTTTCCTGCATTGCATGTATATGCACATACTTTTCGGACCACACAGTTTATAAAATGCTAGCATACACCTGTGTGAGCCCACTTGTGCATGCAAATGATGCTGTGCTTACTGATTTGAAAGTTCGACTGATTGTGTGCTCACTGGCTAAAGTTTAGCCCTGCACCTGGAATGCCTCCATCAATGCCGCTTTCTATCCAGATACATTTTATGTGCACAGTAAGCTGTGTGCACAAAAGCTGTCTCGTCAAGGAGAAGAGATATTGTGCAGGTAATTCCAAATGTTGTTACCCACACAAAGCCTTTGAATATTGACTTCAAAGTATGCAATACTTACCCAGTGGCACAGGGACATTTCCATAGTATCTGCGTTTGTGATACACATGGGATCAGCCCTTAATCGGAGCTGAGTAGATATTCTGTATTTAGCAATGACACAATTGATTGATTAGAGCCGGTGACTGCTATTGGACAGACATTCTGAAACAAGAGTAATTTCCTGTGGGAAATTTTCTTCAGCAATCAACCTGGGATTAAAGTTGCCCCCACCGTCCATTTAGCACCATTCTGTGAGTTTTGCATTTGATGTCATCCATCTCCATTCCAGTCAAGTACCTTAAAATTGTTGGTGTTTAATCATCAGTTGTGGGGACTATTTTGCCTAGGTTAAATAAAAGATCATTGGGTTCAAAAAGGTACAGATGTATAGATCATAACCCTTAAAAATTGCTCATGATTACATGAATAGAATGAGTTGTTTTTACTTTTAATTTCAAGATTGATTTTTATTTTTTTTTTTAAGTGAAGGACAGCTTCTTTGCCAGGAAGGAGATAGGGGAAAAGCTAAGGGAAGGGAGGTGGTGGAGTAGGCTGCTTTCAATTTTTTAAAGCCTTTGTTGTATTAACACTCTCTATGCCGTCATGTAACATATTCCCTAATTCAAATGGGTCAAGAGTGTGCCTTTCACAGTGCATATGCTATCTTTCAAAAATAATTTACCTCCAGTAAGATTTCTAATGCTAAATCACCTTAGCCTGCTTTACATGCCTGTTTAAATATGATCCTACCTAATTCTGCTTCTGCCTTTCTGTTTTCACCATAATCCCAGTGCTAGGCATTCCACCTGTGCAAAGTTAACCTCATCAAGCATCTGCATAGCACTTAAACCATTTTCTTTCCCTGATGTCTTCAAGAAGTAGTTGAAGGGGAGTCACAAAGTGATCATACAAGAAATCATAAACTCTGTATATAAAGACTATGAAAGAGAAAAATATTGCCTGCCTTGTGACATCTGAGATGGATGCCGGATGCTACAGTAACTGCAGTTACAATAAGGAAACTATTGAACCAGTGATTTGGGATGACTTCATTTTTGCAGTTCTCAGTACAGGTTTGGGATTTGAGTTTTCATTTGTAATCCCATATTATAATTCAACTTTCAAACTGCAAATCACTTTTCACTTGAAGTAAAAAAAAAAAAGAAAGAAAGTAAGTAAGCTTCCTGCTAGAATTAGTACTCAGTTGTCTCGTCAGAAGAACATAACATAGTGGGGGTAATATTCAGCCACTGGCCAACTTGCAAAGTTAGCCAGATAAACATAACTGGCTAACAATGACTGGATGTTCAGTGATGCAGCTGCACTATTGAATATATTTAATTATCTTAAAGTTAGCCAGAGTAACATTATCTGGCTAACTATAAGAGTACTCTATGGCATGACCATTGTTAGCCAGAAAACTTATCAGCTAACTCTGCTTCAGAAGGCCCCTACGTTATCCAGGCAAATTTTAGATGGATAATGAGCTATCCGTCTATAATTTAGTGGTAAAAGTGCCCAAATTATTCAAAATTTGGCATTTAGCTGGATAACTCAACATCTTTTGAATATAGACCCTACTATGTTAACCTTTGGTAACATCTAATTATGTGAATGATTTTCTAAACTGTCTACATTTGTATAAGTCCACCTATTCAAACTAATGTACCCCAAGCCTTAAAATCCTCATTTCTTGTTGTTGTTATGCTGCCCAGTTTGCATTCTATTTTGCACTATGTTCACCTTTGCTGTTAATTGCTGAAAGGCACCCAGGGTATAGGGTACCATGTAAAGGCCACAAATATATAAAGAAGGAAAATTATCACTATTACAGAAATCTAGAACCATGGTTGTGGTACAGTCAAGGCTCACAGTTTCCTGGGACAGTTAAATGGTAAGTTTTGCAGAAAGACTTGGAAAATTCTATGCCAATGGGGAGGAGGGGGTTGGAGATTATATGGCAATTCTACAATATATTTGCACAAAATAGTGTGCACTTGTGTATTGTTTTGCTTGGCCAGAAGATAAAGCAAGTGTAACCTTTTGCATGTAAGATGCAGAGGGTTCTGCGCACACCCTGAAATTTTCAAAGTGGAATTACGCACATAAATCTGCTTTGACAATTCTAGCTAGAGTGTGCAAGTAGAATGTTTCTGCATATTTCAGCCTAGGCGGCCTGCTAGAAAATTAACTTTAAAGAGGGTAAAGTCAATATTTTCAAAGCAAACATGCACATAATTTTGTTTGGGAAAATTCCAGGATAATTGCCTTGGAATATGCACAGATTAACCGTTCTTGTAAAAGTACCTGCATAACCGGGTTACGTGTGTGCTTTTCCATGCAAAGAGCCCCAAGCTATTTAAGTGCATAAATGACTGCTCTGTTAATCCACTTGAATGCATAGAAAGTAAGGTTAACAAGCATAAACAAAAATGAAAAATATATATATCTAAGGAGATATCTTGTTATTGGATGAACTTAGTCCAATAAAAAGGTATCACCTTATATACAGATCGATACTCTAAGGCCGCGGTAGAAACAGTGCGGCAGTGTCAGGCGCACCCTCGTTCCCAGCACGCACAGTTCTCTTCACCTACCGCTCGATACTCTCTTCTAATTGCATGCAAATGCATGCCGCGGCTGCGAAGCCTTAGGCAAGCGTTAGGCCCGCGCAACCCATTTTACTGTATAGAGTGCCTATACAGTATCCTGGGTTCGCGGGCCTAACGCTTCACGGCCGCGCTGGTATCTGTCATTTCAAATGGCCGCTTTCGCCGCCAGCTCCCTCTGCCTGGATGAATGCACGCCCACCCGGCCGCCTTGAGCGCCGAAATCGGGAGGAGAGGAGAAGGGAGAAGGGACTACCGTAGCAGGCCCGAGCCTTGCTACTTTTTCGGGTTTTTTTTTTTTGCTTCGGGAGGAGGGGACAGGACTGGGGCTGCACCGGAGACCGGACGGAAAATGGAGCCGGCCATACGCGTATGGCCGGCGCCATTTTCCGTACGGAAAACGATTCGCGGCAAGAAATCGCTTCCTGAACCCCGCTGGACTCCCAGAAACTTTTGGCCAGCTTGGGGGGGCCTCCTGACCCCCTCAAGACTTGCCAAAAGTCCAGCGGGGGTCCGGAATGACCTCCTGCGTCGAATCATTTTTGTCTATGGCCGCCGCCATTTTGCAGCGGCCATTTTGCAAAATGGCGCCGGCTGAAGACAACAGGATTCAATTGAGGGGGCCGTTCCGGACCGCCGCCGTTCTGGACCACCGCTGGATCCCCAGGTAATTTAAAGCATTTGGGGGGGGTTCGGGAGGGTGGGGGATTTAATTTAAAGGGTCGGGGGTGGGTTTTAGGGGGTTTTAGTGTGTCGGCTCACAATTTTAACGATTTTCACGATAGTTTACACACCCAAACGGCAACAATACGATTCCCTCCCCCTCCCAGCCGAAATCGATCGTTAAGACGATCGAGGACACGATTCACATCTCTAGATGTCAGTGCATCTTGGCCCCAGTGATATTGGTAAGGGAAAGTCAGGCAGATGGTGTCAGTGCATGTTGGACCCAGTGATGCTAATCAGGGCAAGGCAGACAGAAGGTTTCAGTGCATGCTGACCCCAGTGATGTTGGTAAGGAAAAGGCAGGCAGAAAGTGTCAGCACATGCTGGCCCCAGCAATGTTGCTAGGGTCAAGGCAGGCAGAAGGTGTCAGTGCATGTTGGCCACAGTGGTGTTTTTGAAGAAGGAAGCAAGACATGTGTTGCAAAACTGATGGTGCTGGGGAAACATCAGGCAGCATTGGTGTGTTGAGGCCCTCATAATGGCTTTTCAGGTGTGGGAGACAGCAGCAATGTGTTTGTGGAAATGCAGTCCAATTTGCAGAGTTGGGGACACAACAGGACAGCATTTAGGGTATTGTGGTCATCAGAATGGCTTCTTGAGCCTGGGAGGCAGCAGCAGTATGCTTGTGGTAGTATAGCCCAACTGGTGGTGTTAGGAACACAGCAGGACTCAGCATTGTTGTGTTGTGGTCCTCAGAAAGGCTTCTCGGTGTGTTTGCGGAAGTGAGGCCCAACAGGTGGTGTTGGGGACACAGCAAAGTAAGGTGATCTTGATGAAATTTCCACCTTCCACCTATAATTATTTTTGTTAGCGCAATGCAGACCTAATAAAGGTTCTTTGAGCAGCTTGTTTGAGGGAGTGAATAGTTGGTTTTTTTGCGCGCATCTCACTTAATTGTGGAGAATAGTTTTTTTTAATGTTGGGAACATAGCAGGACTTAGCATTCAGTGTGTTGTGGCTCTCGAAATAGCTTCTCAGGCCTGGGGAGAAGCACCAATTTTTGTTAGCAGTAGTGTGACCCAACAGGTGGTGTTTGGGAAACAGCAGAACACAGCATTGATGTTGTGACCTTTGTAATGGATTCTTAGGCCTGAGAGGCAGTAGCAGTGTGTTTGAAGAAGTGTAGTCCAACTGGTCATGTTGGGGACACTACAGGACTCAGCACTAGTGTGTTGTAGCCCATGGAATGGCTTCTTAGGCCTGGGAAGTAGCATCAGTGTACTTGTGAAGTGTGGCCCAACTGGCAGTGTTGGAGACATAGCAGTATTGGTATGGATTCTTGGGCCTGGGAGGCAGAGGCAGTGTGTTTGCGGAAGTGTGGCCCAATTGGTGGAGATGGGGACATAGCAGGATTCAGCATTGGTTTGTTGTGGCCCTTGGAATGGCCTTCTTGGGCCTGGGAGGCAGCAGCAGTGTGTTTGAAGAAGTGTGGCTCAACTGGTGGTGTTGGAAAAACAGCAGAACTCAGCTTTGGTATGTTGTGGCCTTCGGACTAGAATCTTGGGCCTGGAAGGCAGCAGCAGCAGTGTGTTTGTAGAAGTGTGACCCAACTGACAGTGTTGGGGACACAGCAGGCAGATGCAGTTAGTCTCTGGATATTATTGGATGCTGGATGTAGTAGACCCCATTGCTGGTATATATTTGAGACACAGCAGGTAGACAGGCACAGCAGAGCAACTAGAAGCATTGCAAATTCCTTTCATTCGACTTGCCACTCACATAGCAAATCTGGAAACCCAAGGAAAGGAAGATTAATTTTGAGAATCACTATCTTTTCCATCAAGTATGGAAACAGCTTTGAGCGATGAGGGCTGACTATGTCCCCTGTTATCGAAAACACTTTTTTGCTGGGCACACAAATTGATGGACAAGAGAGAACCATAGAATCAATGGAGGAAAACTCAAGAGAGAGAGTGAAGAGAACCTACCTTTTGTTTTTCCACCAAGAGAGTTCAAAAAGCAGTTATAGCTGTGGGAAGAGGGCAGGCCAGATGACTGGGCCAATTAGGATAGTTCAAGGGAAGGGCCTAGGGCCTATAAAAACAGAACCTCAGGAAACCTATTTCACAGTCTCCCTCGAGAGCCTCAGAAGGTGACAAGGTCTCCCTGTGGAAAGAGCTTGTGAAGCAGTAAAGACTGGCTGGAACAGGAATCCCAACTCTCTAAAGAAAAGAGCAAGGTTTGCTGACATTTATTTTCCTTTGAGATTTTGTTCTTCCCTTTTCCGTTTTGATTTGCTGGACCAAGACTTAAAGACTTATAAATGTGTTACCCGGTGAGACAACTTGGTGGTAGGACAGTGTTAAGCCTCGGGCTTCCGGTGACTCCATGGATAAAACTAGATGCAAAAACCAACAAAATCCTAACAGAACTCAAAATATCAACCATGTATACAGTAAAATCTAAAAATGGACTGGGCATGGCAACACTCTAGAACCACCATACGTACATTTTCATGTACCTATGGTTTAGGCTTTATAATTGAAAGAACAACAAATATTTGTATAAAATGTGATGCTTTATAAATAATACAGACAAGAATTAAGCATTTCATCAAATTATTTCAAAGTTTTGACTGTACAGTCTGTGACAAAAGTGGTTTCTTTACTGATCTTATGCATAAAAATGGGCAAAAAAAACATGAATTCAGAGATTTATAAAGTGGCTCAAAGTGGTTCAAAAACAAAATGACAATCAAAAAAATTGATCTGTAGATGTAGCAAAGGTTCTAAGCGATGAGATTCCACAGGCTGACCCTGACTGTTGACATAATATAGAAAATAGTACAGTACAAGCTCACATGCATAAAAATGTGCATGTGGTACTTAAGTGGCTCAAAGTGGCTCAAAAACACAATGTCAATAAAAGGAAATGATCTGTATATGTAGCAGAGGTTCTAAGCCATGAGATACCACAAGTTGATTCTGGTTGACAGCCTGATACAGTAAATATTACAGTACAAGCTAACGTATGTGAAAACCTGCGTGCGGTACTTGATAAGTGGCTCAATATGACTCAAAAACAAAATGACAATAAAAAAGTGATCTGTATATGTAGCAGAGTCTTTAAGCCATGAAATACCACAAGCAGACACTGAAAGTCAACATAATACAGGAAATATGTACAATACAAATACATGTGCATGAAATTGTGCACTCGATGGTTCTAGGGTGTCTCAATTTTTTTAGGGAAACTGAAGGGGCAGGAGGTTGTTAAATTATAAGAACATAAGAAATTGCCATGCTAGGTCAGACCAAGGGTCCATCAAGCCCAGCATCCTGTTTCCAAAAGAGGCCAATCCAGGCCACAAGAACCTTGCAAGGTCAAAAGAAATGCTTAAAAGTCAGGAAGATTCAACTTGCTGCAATAATCTTTACTGATTGTACAAGCATTTATAGTTTTTAAATGCACACTCAGTGGGTTGTATATTAATGTTACTATTTGTTTTTTATACAGGCAATTTTCTTTGACTTATTCAGTCTGTAGAGGAAAAGGATAGGGGAAGGTGAGGCTTATTAGATTATCAGGAGACATTTTTGGGGGCCGAGTTTCTTTCAGCAAGTTGTACAAAGATGCACTTCTAACAAGTTAAGGAAATGAACTGACCAAGTTCCAACTTCTGCGATTATGCTGGGCATCTGAGCCTGGTGGATGCATATTATTAAGGCAAATGATAACATTTTTTGGTCTAGTATAGGCCTTTTTAATTTTCTATGGATACCAATATCAGATATCATTTATTTTTAATTTTTTTTTATATGGTTGTTAATATGTGTATTCAGTGGTTTATCCACTTTTGTTCATTATTTTGAATGTCCTTTCAATGACCAGGAAAGTGGTATAAAAATCAATTAAATAAATCAATATATAAACTGCTGTACCATGCTCACAGCACAAAGCTTGATACAGTTTGCACAATGTCTTCCACACCTGCCATCTGTAATCTGATTTTCCCATCCCTCCCACAGAATCCAAAATTCCTCCAACCACCATCAAGAAGACTCTCCCCTTCTCTAGAGTCCAAGATCCCATCCCCTTGTCAGAGAATCTCTTTCTGGAATTCTAGAGCCTGCTCTCAAGAAGTTATTCTACCCCCAAAATACAGGAGCTGTCACTGCCACCCTCTACCCCCCTAATCAAGAGGACCCCCTCCAGTACAGTCTCATCCCTAATGGGCAATCCTTCCCCCTCATCCCAACTTACCCTCTTACCCCTTTAGGAGGTATAGTAGGGACAAGAGTAAGCTCTCCTCTTTTCTTCCCCACTGGTGCTGCCTTATGAAATAATGTCTGGTGACATAGTTCACTCTAGCAATTTGTGATAATGCTATTTCAATATTAATGAGCCACTTTGTATTCATTTGCATATGAT
The DNA here is from genome assembly GCF_901001135.1 of Rhinatrema bivittatum. Taxonomy (NCBI): domain Eukaryota; kingdom Metazoa; phylum Chordata; class Amphibia; order Gymnophiona; family Rhinatrematidae; genus Rhinatrema; species Rhinatrema bivittatum. The sequence continues at coordinate 593,000,884 of NC_042616.1, forward strand.
ACAGCTCATTAATGTTTTCTATGTGCAAGTCCATGTGAGTTAATGTACACATGTATTAGGGGTAACACAAAGTTAATGCATAATGCATGCTAAATCCATGTTTCACATTAGGGCTAGGCAGGTCATCTCTAAAGTGATTAGTTTATTTGTAATACCCTGCTGTGTTAATTAATTGCATTGCTTTAGTCTCATCTTGAGCCACTACAGACATCCTAACATATTGGATATGTCATCCATCTCTCTCTATTATTCCTCCTGGAGTACAACTGTCACTTGGGTAATATAGTTCCCTCTAAATTGCAATGAATCAATGCTAGACCCATCTTCTGTGCAAGCTACTATCAGAAGAGGACAGCATTTCTTTTGTGTTAGATCATGGAGCTATGATGGTGAAATGAAAGGATAAATGCAAGTTTGAGGCTTCCTCTTCAAGCCCAGCCAATGGATAGACATGTCTTTCAAGGAAGTCAGTGTGTCCAGAGGATTCATCGTGTAAGAGGAGATCCAGCTCCAGGTGTAGGTATGATTGAGCTCTGGTTCTAGAAACCCCTCCCCCCCAACGATCCATCACTGCTGATGGCTCAGATTGCAACTGTTTCTCTTGCAGTGGAAATGTCACTGACACACTGCCTGGAGAAAGCAGAAACCATGCAGAGTGGCTCAGTTTCTATACTTTTATGAGTCCCACAAGAAACAGAATGGGGTAGATTTTTAAAAACTGCGCAATCGCGTACTTTTGTTTGCGCAGCAGGCGCAAACAAAAGTACGCTGGATTTTATAAGATACGCGCGTAGCCACGCATATCCTCTAAAATCCTGGATCGGCGCACGCAAGGCTGCCGATTTTGGGCAGCCGGCGCGCACCGAGCTGCGCAGCCTGCCTCCGTTCCCTCCGAGGCCGCTCCAAAATCGGAGCGGCCTCGGAGGGAACTCTCTTTCGCCCTCCCCTCACCTTCCCCTCCCTTCCTCTACCTAACCCACCCCCCGGCCCTATCTAAACCCCCCCCCCTACCTTTATCCATGGATTTACGCCTCCCGGAGGGAGACGTAAATCCACGCGCGCCAGCGGGCTGCTGGCGCGCTGAGACCTGACCCGGGGGCGGTTCTGGAGGGCGCAGCCACACCCCCGGAATGCCCTGACCCTAAACCACCCCCCCCGGGCCCGCCCCCAAAACGCCGCGTCCCGCCCCAAAACGCCGCGTCGTTCAGCCCCACCCCCGACATGCCCCTGACACGCCCCCTTCCAAAAACCCCGGGACCTACGCGCGTCCCGGGGTTCTGCGCGCGCCGGCAGCCTATGGAAAATAGGCGCGCCAGCGCGCAAGGCCCTGCTCGCGTAAATCCGGGCGGATTTACGCGAGCAGGGCTTTTAAAATCCGCCCGAATATTTGGCGCACAACCAACGAACACAGGCTGAAGTAGTCCCTATGCAGGACAAAACAGATGCTGGCAGTAATATTGCTCAGGTTAGCCTGGGTCCTTTTTACACTTTTCGAGTTCTGCTGCCAGTAGCAGACTTTCCCTCTTCATGTATGGATGACCAGCAATCCATACATGCTAAGAAAGATGTCAAACTGGAAGAGAACTGGAAAGTAGCAATTAGGACTGAAAGCATTTTAATGGACTTTATTTCTCAAGTATCCACTTTTTCAATAGTTATAGGGCCTTATTTTCTAAACGGAACGCACGCGATACCAAAATGGGGGCTGAGTCAGCTCCGGAAGAGGAGGAGTCGGGGGGTCACTGGGGCCGACTCCACGAAGATGCCGTGGACGACGAAAAGGTAAGGCCCTTTTCGCGTCCGAGTTCGCACCCAATAGCTACACCTTCTATGGCGGCTCTATTGAGTGTGAAACCTGCAGCGATCGCACCACGACGATGCGATCGCCGCCGGCTAGCACAGGCCCGCCCCCCGTTTCGGTCCCCTGCCCCTCATTCCCTAAAGTATCACAGGCCTGCGATACTTTAGAAAATGAGGCCCATAGTCTCCAAATTAGACCATGAAGGAGGCTTGGATACAATGAGAGGCAATTTTCCAAAATAGACTCAAATATCATCCTTGTAAGGAATCCATTTGGTCCACATTAAAGACTTCCTAGCTCTGCATTCCAAAGTGGAGGCTTTGGAGACTGCAGCTAGGGTTAATATCTTAATTTTCCCAAGACCAGGGTATCTTCCTAGCAATTTTTTAGGAAGTATTTAAGAAAGGAACTTAAAATCCCCAGTGAGGATACCATTAGGGTATGTAAAATATATTATAATCCATCAGGAATGCAGAGTGGAGAGAACGTGGAGGAGAAGGTTCTGGATAACATTCTCACAACAGATAGTTTGGATTTGTTAACATATCTGGAATCTTCCCAACCCTGCTTGTCTCCTTGAACAGAGATTGACATAAATTTGGAATTTTTGGCTGTATTTCAAATACAAATATGTTTCCTTTGTAGTCAAAAGTAAAGATGTTCCCTGATGTGGCATTGACCACATATCATTTTTTTTTTTTTTTTAATTCTTTATTTATCAGATTTTCATTTACAAATCAAGAAAAAAAAATCATATTTGTTACATATGGTGCAAATTACATAAGTATACCATCATGTAATATACATCATTCAGTCTAAACATCACCATCAAATTAATACATTGATACATTATTATTGCACTTTCACAAAGCATTTATATAGTAACTTTGAAATAAGAGGCAAGTGAAGACTTAGAAGAGAACTCTTAGGAAAATATCTATGCATTCAAATAGGGCATTAACATAGCTTATACTCCAGCATTACTAAATTCAACCCTTTACTCATTAGGAGATATTGGAGAGGAAGTGGTTGGTTGTCTGGCCTCCACAAATTTCTTTAGCTGATCAAACTGAAAGAACACAAATACCTCAGTGCCTTTTTTCAATATACATTTACAAGGGTAGCGTAAAACATAAGAGAAACCTAGTTCAATAACTTTCTGTCAAAGAGTGAGAAATTCTCTTCTCCTGATTTGGGTGGCCTGAGCCACATCAGGGAATAACTTCACCAGCTGATCATAATAATTCAAGGGAAATTTCCTGAAATATGCTTTCATAATAGAATTCACATCCTGTTTATAAATGAAGGATGCCAAGAGGGTACCCCTCTCTATAACATCCATACCGGAATTTTCCAAGAAACTTGTTAAGTTAACTGGGATATTTACTTGATTTGTTCCTGCGGCCGAGGCTCTCTTATTCACGAAGTAACAACAATTTATAGATGGCAAATTCTCAGGCCAAAAAGAGAGAGCTTCGGTGAGGAATCTTTTTAATGTAGTAAAGGGGATTTCTCCCGCTGTTTTTGGGAAATTTAAAATCCTTATATTTAGGTATTTTGAACTATTTTCAATAGCTTCCAAACGTCTTAGACAGGATATTTGGTCTCTGAGAATTGTCCCGTGAAAGTCCTGTATTGCTTTCATCTTGTTTTCTGCCACGCCGACTTTACTTGAAATTTGTGTTATCTGTTCCTGAAATTCCTCTGTTCTCTGCTGAGAATTATGGGCAACTGAATCCATTTTCCTTTCCAATCTATTCATGGAAGCCCCGAGTCCCACCATTACCTCCCATATAGTCTCCAAAGTTATAGTCTCCGGTCTAGGTGGAATGACCGTAGACTCACCTCCAGCTTCTGATGTCCTCCGGGCTCGGTTTCCATCTGCAGGCACCCACGCTCTCACAATTCCTCCGGTGCTCTGTGGCCCATTCTCCTCTCCTCTTTCGCCGAGGCCGATTCCTTCAACGGCGTTCAGAGGGCTTTCAGCGCGCACTTCTTCCGAGGCAGTCCCCCCCCCCCCCCCCCTCCTGCTCTGTCGACTCTACCGCATCATCGGGGAGCGTCAGAGCGGGTTCGCCTCCGGGGTCACGCTGAGCTGGGGGTTGGCGCTGATCAGGGCTCAGGGAAGCTTCCTCCAAGAGAACTCCCTGCTCTCTTCCACAGGGATTCCCAGCGGGCTCCTCAGTTCCCTGAACTTCTGGAGCGGACAGAAAACGTTCAATATCGAGCTGTGTCAGCGGTGGTAAGGATTCGGAAGGGTAAATCCTTACTTTAGCTTTTCTTTTTGCAGGCATAATGGTATATTTCCAGGTAATTAATTTCAAAGTTGCAGCTCGAGCGTTCCCTGCCGCATGCTATGCCGCCATCTTGCCTCTCTTATCTTAAGAGGAAGATCTTCCATGAAAAGACCCAGGTGCTAATGATGGGAGCTAACTTTTTTCTGCATATTTCTGCATATTTCTTGTCCATTGTCTTTGGTGATTTTGTATAATCCATTCGCTCCAGCAGTACCATGTCCATCATACGATGATGCCAAGCTGTAATTGACGGCGTGGTTAAGGGATCGGTCCAGTCAGCGAGTATAGTACGGAAGACTAACAAAACCACAATCCTGCTGAAGTGATCTTGGGCTCTGGTGGATTGTCAGACATCCCCCGCGGTCCAGCCAAAATAAGTGCAGTAGACATTTGAAGAGGGATCTGAATACATTGAGTTACACAAGCCATTATCTGGGTCCAGAAAGTCACTAAGGACGGACATAGGATTAACTGATGTAGCATGGTGCCTTCTACTGTGGAGCATTTAATGCATAAGGAAGAAGGGAGGTGGCCCATATGAAAATGTTGCACATCGTCACAGATTGTATGATGTATAATCAGAAAATGCAAGTCTCACAAACCACTATCTCAGTCATTGATGGAGAGAGGTGAAGCAAGAAGTTATGAAGGTAACAGATATGTCCTTTGCACAAAATGGCATCCAATAGTTGGCAAAGAGATCAAGGTGAGATGCCAGCAACACGCTTTTGATCAATCAACTCCATCCTTTTATTGAATTGTGTGAGTACGCAAATTCAAACAGAGTTTTAGCGAAAGCAGTTTCTCGTAAAAACTCCTCTGGCTGCCAGTGAAAGGCCTGCAGATAGTGTTGCACTTGAAGCTAAGCGAAGAAAAACTTAGGTGACAACTGATAAGTTTCAACCATAGTCGTGTATTGTAACACTTGAGGGGCATCTTCCTCATATAATGAAAGGCATACATGAGGCCACGCCGAGCCCAAGTCTTGAATACGCCACGTGCATGAAAGCAAACCATAAACTAAAAACATAATAAAATGAATAAAATGAAACATACATCTAACAAAATAACAATCTCCACAAATAGACCATATCTGAAATAATAAACTAAAGACCATCATACTGCACATCTGTAAACTCAAAACACAGCTCCACAGCATTATACTCTTATATTCATCAGTCTCTTCTAATTTTCAATTTTTTTAATTTTTCAATGTAGTTAAAAGTTCAGTAGTACTTATCCAATATTGTTCTTATCCAATACTCATGAAATACCCGACACAGGTCCCATATTTCAAATATCTGCCTCAGGAGAATCTTCCCTGCACAGTGAGAATCTTCCCTGCACAATGAGAATCTTCCCTGCACAGTGATACCAACAGCAACCATTTTATATGCAGCTGGGTGTTCATTAAAGATCCAATAGGACTACTAACTTGCTAGCCACTTAGGTCAGCAAGTATTGACTTCTACTATCATCATGACTCAATTCCATTCAATATCTTCATTTAAACTATTAGATGGGACTGTGTTGAGAAAAATCCCAAACTGTTCCCCATAATTAAAATTTGGGCCTCTAAATGTTCCCTCAGACATACACAAACCAGTCTTTTGGTTTGTCCTACATACAATTTGCATAAATCACCCTTGCTGTGGAGCAATCTGTATTGACCTTGCAAATATTAGAATTTTTAGTAATAGGATACTCCTAAATTGTTCTTGGGATTCTTCCCCTATCAGAAGGTGATCATAGGTAGATCTTGAAAACACAGACTTTTGTAATCAGAGTATCTTGCTCACAAATAAGCTGCCTCTACAGCTGATTATGAATATCCACAATCTAAGAAACTGCATATTTAAAAATGTGCTTGCTGTTTAAAATCCTGTACTGACACGCATTGCCTCTGTATTCTAAAGAACTGACCGACCAGGAATCCCATTTTGAACAGTTTCCGATGGTAACTTTGGAAGTTTAAAAATTGATCTTTTTAAACAATTTCCACACTTCAGAATTTTAACCCTTGCTACTGCCCCTTTTAATTTCTTCCTAATTTTCTCATTTTATCAAAATCTCACTTTTTGAAGTTGCATGCTACTGCATTAGTTTTGTGTAATATTTTACCTTTGATGATTATGTCAAATTGGATTGCATTATGATCTCTATTGCCAAGCTGAACCACCATTACTCCTCGCACCAGGTCCTACAGTCCACTGAGAACTAAGTCTAAAGCAGTTTCCCCCTCCCATTGTTTCCAGGAACAACTAACTGTTGCATAAAGCGATCTTTTATTGCACCTAAAAATTTTACCTACCTTGCCTGTTCTGTTGAGATGTTAACCCAGTCAGTATTAGATTATCTGAAATCCCCAAGACCCATTATTATTCTGTTGACAAAAAATATTAAAAATGGTGTACTTTTGAAACTTTAATTTACATTCACAAAATTCACTTTAAATGCATACAACAATGATGATCATCTCACACATAATTATTGTGTGTGGGGGGGGGGGGTTAAATTTATGTGTGAGATGATCTTTATTGTTGTATGCATTTAAAGTGAATTTTGTGAATGAAATTAAAGTTTCAAAAATTACACCATTTTTTGTATTGTGGGTATTGACATGTTAATGGTGTGATATTGATTACCCTTGTGTTTTTTACCGACAAAAAATATTAGCCTGTCTAATCTCTAACATTTTACAGTTAGTCTCATCATCCTGGTCAGGCAGCCAATAATATACTCCTACAATTATACTCTTCCTTATCTCTCATGAAATTTCTATCCTTAGAGATTCCTGAGTGCAGTTTGTTTCCTGTTGAGATTTTATTCTACTTGACTCTATGCCATCTTTATCATATACTTCTACCCCCATCCTCAGGTCATAGTAATATAGTAACAAATCAATGATGGCAGAAAAAGAACAAATGGTCCATCCAGTCTGCCCAGCAAGTTTCTCATGGTAGTAACTGACACTCTTCTGGTTACCCCCATGCCTTATGTTAAAGGTAGAAATGTTTACAATCAAATCAATCTGCTCTGTCATTTCACTATATTTTGTAGCCTGGTATCATATTGTTCCATGGTTATCCTTTCTCCACAAGGATTCTGAGGAGCCTGTTTTATCTATATCTTCATTTAGTCCCATACATTCTAACTGTTCCAATTTATTTTTAGACTTCTGACTTTTTTTTTTTTTTTAATAATTTTTATTGGGATAAACCATGGACAGACATTGAATCCCGCACTATAGCAGGCATAACCAATATACAGAAAAGCCAATACAACGTAAAAGTATCCAATGCAAAAGAACAGCAACCAACCTCCGTCATGCCTCTATCCCATCAGTAAATCTATATATTTTTATCACTTTTTAATGTTAGTAGCTGATTCAAGTAGTTTTGAAGCATTCATATTTTTCTGTTCTATATTTACAAATACATACAATACCAGAATGTAATCCACTTTGTAGTACCAAAAAGCAGGAAATCAAGAAAAAAATTAATCAAATTTAAATCCACCTGAGCTACCTCAGGTTTTACTACCTTCTCTTTATCGGGAATTTCTGACTTCTATGTTTTAACAATATTCTTTGTAGATTCCTTGATCCAAACACTCCTGAGCAACTATTGGCTTTCCCCAATAATCTATTTTAAAAGCTGCACTATCTCCTTTTTCATTGTTAGTGCCAGCAGCTAGGATCTACCCTGGTTAAGGTGAAGCCCATTCGATTGAAATAGGCTTCCTTTTAACCAAGATGTTCCCCACAAATCTAAGGGCCAATATTCAGCTGTGGAGCAGCTAGTTAAGTTAGCTGAATATAGCTATCCAGCTAACTTAGGGGGTTATTTTCCAAGCCGTGTTACAGGCTTTTTGCATGCGAAAAACACCTTAACGCATAATGTCATGCTAATTTGGAAAGGGGGGGGGGGTAGTTTGGGTGGGATTTCTGTTCAAGTGGGCTGGATTCACAATTTGCAAAGCCATATCACACAGTTTTAACGTGGGAAACAACTACACCTTTTTCATTAAGCTGTGCAATATGGCACTTTGCGATCTTTTCACAAATAGTGTTTTCAGTATTTTAAGGGGAGAGAGAGAGAAGGAGTGAGAGAGAGAGACTAGCTATAGGGCCCTTATAGTAGTTAGGTATTTATACCTCTATATGAGGCCCACCTAGTAACTCAAGGTAAGGTTTAGGTAGTAGTGGTAGGGATTAGGGGCCACTTTGACATTCAGAGTGAGATGTATGAATAAAACAGTACACTCGTGAAGATTTGATGACCTTAGGACTCTCTACTTGGGTAACATCAAGCTAGGTTGAGAGAACATTGTACAAATCTCATCTTTGTGTGAGTTTCCTCACTCATAAGGTCATCAAATCTTCACAAAACACACCCCTCTTCCTATCGCATGTGATAGTTAGATGAATCCTGGCCTTAATGGGGATAGTCAGCGGTGCAGCTGCGCCACTGAATATACCCAGCTATCTTAAAATTAGCCAGATAAGCCCTACAACGTGACCAGAGATAGCCACATAAGTTATCCGTCTAAATGGCAAACTGGCAATATTAGAAGCTAAATGCAGTTTACTTATTCGACTAACTCTGGCACATCCCGTAATACCTCCTCCTCTTTTCAGTTATCCATCTAAATGGCTTCTGAATATCGGCCTTCTAAAGCCCTTCTCCCTCACCATTGTCTCAACTATATATTGAGATTCCAGTGCTCTTCTTGTCTTTTGTAAGGTGGTCTTTCCCAGGGAGATACTTACTGGCAGTGAAACTAATTTCATGTCACATTAGTTGAGACAAGTCTGGGCTGTATTTGGAATTAAGCATATTCAAAGCTTTATCTACCACCCACAAACTAATGGTCTGGTAGAGAGACATTAATAGGCATGCTAAGGTGCCTGGATAGGGACCTATGGGACTGGGTCTAACTAATCCCCTTTCTCCTTTTTACTGTAGAAAATGTGTCCCAATCTTCTGCTGGCTTCTTCCCTTTTGAGCTTTTATTAGGTCAACTACCATGGAGGCTATTGGACATAGTGAATAAGTAATGGGAAAGGTGAAACCAAGAGTCCATAGACATACTCATCTGATAGGGTTGGGGGCTGATTAAAAGAAGTATCTTTGATGGCCAGGGAGAATCTGAGGGAGACTTAGCAAATGTATTATGAACAAGGGGCATTGAAGCTTATGTTTGTTATAGAAGACAAAGTGTTCATTTTGGTACTCTCCTCCCCAAAACAGCCACTCACCAAATGGCAGAGACAAGTTGAAGAAACAGTTAGACACCCCCCCCCCCCCCCCCTCAGCTATGAGTTCAAAATGGGAAGAAGCCACTGCCAGGTTTATCATACTAATATATCAATGCCATGGATAGAGAGACAACTCTGTCCAACTCAAGCCCAGGGAGGAAATGACACCCCAAATAGAGGAGATGCAGCATAGGGGAAGATTAAAATAGCTGAGGCACTTACACCAACTCAGGGTTGGCAAGTGGAAGATATGTTGCACCAAACACAGAATCATTTTTCCCCATATCTGGGAAAAACCTGGTTAGTCTCCTACTGTGTAATGACCAAACCAGGAGAAATAGTATGGCAGCCGCTCTGTACAATCCATGAAGTTCAAAGGGAGGAAGTCAACAAACAAGTAAAGGAGATACTTAATTTGGTGACTGGTAGTAGTGGAAGAATCAGACTGCCTTTGTGCTAATCCAGTGGTATTAGTACCTAAGTCAGATGGCACTACTCATTTCTTAATTGCGTTTTGGAGGGTAAATGCCATATATCATTTTAATACTTATCCAGTGTCCCACATGGTTGAGGTACTTATCCTGTCTCTGTTTCCACCTGATCCTTTATCCCAACTTTGCTGATGACTGGATCTTGCCCCAGACTCTTGCCTCAAAGGTACACAGTCCATAACCAACCTCAGTCAGTCCTGACACAAGTCAATTTTCTTTTGGCTCTTCATTCAAGACCTTTCCTACCAGGAACATAATTTTCCAAGATCTATAGAACACTGCATGGATCTCTGTGCCTCCCGCAATCCCCAAACAACAGTTTCTCTCTCTAACCATTCCCCCAAGGATTTTTCTCTGGCACAACTCCTTTTTAGATGACCCCAGTCCCTGGGGATCCTGGATCCTGAAATTTCTCACTCCAACATCTACAGGTAAGACTCCTCGCCAGTCTCTCTTTTTGGAGTGGATGAATATGCAGAAAGTATAGCTCAGGTTAGCCACACTCTCTTTTTCCTTCGCCTCTTTGGTATACAGCTGGCTGTGTGACGCTTTCCCCAAACTAAAGAGGCTTCTCTCTCCTTGTTCCTCCTTTAGAACCAAGAATTTTGCCCCTTTAGGGGAGGAGAGCTCCTATTCTCACCTCCTCCATGAAGGCTCTCTCCTAAATTCTTCTGTTACATCCACTGTGGTCTCTGTTTCCCTCCTTTAGATCACTCTATTACTGTTCAACCAAAGTGGGGAGTTGTAACCATGGTCTGTACCATTGCAGTCCCTAAAATAAGGAACTTTATTGGGGAACCTAAGGGGTCCCTATGTATAATTGACCTAGACAAAGAATGAGGAGCAGCTATTGTAACTAGAGATCTTACTAATCTAAGATAAATCAGAATTAGAAGACCAGTAGTTTAATTAACTTTGCCTGTGACCATAATTTCAACAGAGCAGTACAAAATATAGAAATGTGTCATATCAGAAAATTAAATGTGAGTCAAACCTAAAACTTTAAGTAGGGTTTCTCAACTTTCTCATATGCTATTTTTCCTAATTTGAATTCGTTGGTTGAATTTTTTGTTTGCTTTAGGGAGACTGAAATGTTCTTTTATTTCATTACAGAAAAGCAAAGCTTGTCTTCTTGCCATACAATTCCTGAGGGATATTTTTATTGTTTTAATTTTCATTATTTATCAAAATTATTCAAAAACACAGTAAAATGTTACTAGGGTTACATGGAAACAATCATAAAATATGCATTTTTTTTCCTGGAACAGCAAAATCCAATCAAAAACATAACCTTAATTGACAGTTTTCAAGCTATCATAAGTTCTACATTTTTATAGTTCATTCAGTATTGAGGTATGAGTCAGCAAGGGGTACCTCACACATTTATATAACCCATTTTGGTCAGTTCAGGAATTATACTGACATAAAAGGGGTCTCTGTATTAAAGGGTGCTAGTGTTAATGCTTACATTTAATTTAATACATAGTAATGCACCTTAATGCAGGCTTTTCCTAATGCCCAGGTGTACTACACATTATTTGTATGCCTATTGAAGTTACTGTGCAGTAAGTAATGCAATGTGCACGTAAATACCCACGCCCCCCTCCACCGAAACAAAAAATAATAATTATGCTTTTGGACTCTTTAATATAGCATTAATACCTAAGTAGTTTAACTTGAGTTACTAAAGGCAAGAAAATAAACTTCACCTTCTCCGATATAATTAGAGTTTCTATTTTTAGGGTTTATAAATTGGAAATTTAGGTGTCTATTGTCCAGCTAATTAGGAGATTTTTGTGGGTATAAAAAATTGGTTTTAATTGGAGCTTTTCTAGCAGAAATACTTTTCCAGTTGCATCAAATACATACATTTCCATAACTCAAATGTACTAATATGAACACAATGCTCCTATTCTCATTAACCAACACCAACTTTCATATTTCCCCAGACCCTAGCAGACCCCACCCCACAGCCCCAGCCCTCTTCCCCTCACACAATCCTAACCCTATCACCCCTTCTCACCACCAGCATATCCTCAACTTTTTCCCCACTCTTCTCCCTTTCAAAACCCCACCCTTGCCATTCTATCGTCTTGTCACCAGTTCCAATGCTTGCTGTTAGGAGCAACAGTTCAGTGGAACTGGCAGAAGGAGGAGGAGAATGGAGACCAATTTAGCTTCTACAAACTTGTGCAACTGAGGAGTCAGCGCAGAAAAGGCATGAAAGCAGAGTGGAGGGTGAGACAGCATTAGAGGAAGTGATGTTTTTCCAATGTTTATCCCACAAAATATCTATTTTTTTTTTCCATTGGGGTGTATTATCTGGGTTTATCAGTTAAAATCTAAAACAGAAGCCCTATGTATAGTTAGCCTTCTTGCTGGTGGCCCCTATTAATGCAAGCCACTATCTCTCACTCTGTACCAAAATACAATTACAGAATTCCATGGCACCCTTCCAGACTCAAATAAATAATCCAGGCCCACAAAACCACCAATCTCCAAATGGGCCTCTGCCCCCAACCCCCATTGATTTGAGACTGGCCACTAGGCTCTCAAACACCCCCATCCATCTCTAGACACCACTTACATCATCATTGGTCCCACCTAAGTGTTCATCAGCAGGATGGAACCAGTTTGCATCCTGCAAGTTAGGGTGCCAGATCCACAACAACACTGCTGACTCTCTGGCCCATAGCAAAAGCATATGCAGGTCAGACTATCCATGATGCCATTTTGAATTTGGTACCACAGTAGGCAGAAGAGCAGCTGACTTCCTTGTACTAGTAAAGATTTGGGGATGCACCAAGGGGGACAAAATTATGAATCTAATGGAGTGTGAGGGAGTTTGTGAGCCCAGAAGACCTATCTGATCAAATAGAAGGGAGAGGTTCCAGAGGGACTAAAGGTTCCACAGAAAAGTGAAAGGGATTTCAGAGGATTCTAAAAGCCCATGTTGGTTCTAGAGCAGTGGATGTTCCAGAAATGACAGAGGTCCATTAGAAGACTGAGAAGGAGGGATGGCAGGAGGAGTTGTGGGCCCCAGAGAGCCAATTTGAGTACTGGGGACTAAGCTTTCACTTCATAATAATCTCTTTCATTTTTGGCTGGTATTACAGGGAAACCTGAACTGCCAAACTTGGTAGTTTTAGCAGGGTTGCACTATCTTTAAAATGACCATGTCCATTGCTAATGGTTGCCAGTTGGCTCCAGATTTGCATGACAGGGTTGATCCAGTCCTGGGTTTATCCCATTGCATGCAGAGACTCTTGTAGTTTTGATTTCTCTACTGTATTGCCTAAGAAAAGTGAGACTACAAGACCCTGTGTGCAGTGGAGTAAACCGTGAATCAATCCTGTTGGGTTAATCTGGAACCAGATGGAAACTCTAACACTATCTGTTGCGCTAGGAGGAGGAGCCTTGTCCTGGTGCAGTAGAGAAAGGCTCCCTGATAGGAACCAGGAAGCACCTGCCCCCAGGGGGCAGAGCACTGGAGGAGACAGCCACTGGAAGCCCGAGGTCCCCCCGGGTGAAGCCCTTAGGGACCTGGGCCACTTGGACTTAGGTGGGCCTCGCAGGGTCTCCTGGAGAGATGGTAGACTGGCGTGCCCATGGGCAGGGAAGGAGCGCAGTCGGGTTCAAAGCTGGAGATCAGATGGAGCAAGGAAGACCAGAACAGCGTATGCGATGACAAGGCAAGGGACAGAGCTAGAATCAGAAGACGTAGTCAATCAGACAAAGGTCAGATACCAGGAATCAGTCCGAGAGTGGCCAACGTAGCAAGGTCAGGTACAAGAGGTCATGTGAGGTCACAGGCAGGCTGAGGTCAGAAAGCAGGCAGCAGGCAGAGTGGTCAAGGAACAAGCTGAGGTCAGAAGGCAGGAGGCGGGCAGAGTGGTCAGTAGCAAGCCGAGGTCAGAATCAGAGAGACAGTCCGAAGGTCCTACCTGGGGAGACAGACAGACGAACACAGGAACAGAAGGACACTGAAATAGGAGGATGCTGGAACAGGAACAGGATCCTGGAACAAGGCTGGAATGAGACTGGAACAAGACTAGAACAAGGCTTAGAACGCAGTGACAATCTAGCAGAACAAACCTGATTGCTAAGGCAAGGAAGTGCAGACAGGAACTTCCTTAAGTAGTTCCTTCAATCAGGGCGCACCGCGGAGCTAGGACCTGCCCCTGGCCCTACAAGAGGCTGGGCGGTCCGCGCATGCGTAGGAGCATGGCCAACGCCACGGATGACGCCGGACTCCAGCGTGAGGCCTGGTGCGCAATGGAAGGCCCGGCGACCACTGCCGCAGGACGCCTGGGCCTGGAAGAACTTGCGGCTGCAGCTAGGGAGGCCGACCCGGGGCCTGCTGAGGAGCCAGAGAGATGAGCAGCCCCGTGCGCGGGTCGAACGCGGATGGGGCGCGCAACACTCTCATGTTCTGCACCTCATTAATTCTGTATATTGGGCATTAAAACTAGCAGCTATCCCATGTTACCATGATGATTTTAATGCTGATTAATACATAAACCCCAAAGTAGCTTAGACAGCACAAATTTCTGTCCAGGTTGGGCTCTAGAAATAATCAACAGCTTCCTTAACTAATACTTCCAATCACCTCTCTGGGGCTTTAAGAAAGCTAAAACTTAGAAGTGAAAGCTCACCTAAACTGCTTTTGCTTGTTCCCTATGAGGGTAATTTTCAATGGTGTATGTAAATCAGCACAAACCTGTCTAACTCAGTGTGTATAAAGTTACAGCAGTATTTTATAAACTGTGTAATGGAAGCTGCATAGTTTATAAAATACTGTGTATTCTTGCCTTGAAAATATGAGCATATGTTGCAGGACATGTGTATATATATATATTTGTAATGCAAGAAAAAGCGTTCTTTCTCTAGTATTTTATATTACCCACATAATTGTAAAAGGTGTGTGTAATAACTTTGAATTATACACAGAGGCATGTATTTTATAAAGAATGTGTATACTCCACTTCTGATAATACTTACTTGTGTGCATACTTGCAATCACCATTTACCAACATCTGCACCAGTTCACCCAGACCTTCCAGCACTTCTCCCATTCAAAAACTGCAAACAAAAGACAAATGCAATTTCACTTCCATGACTTAATTAGTAGGTATAAAAACATATGGACATAGTCGGTAATGAATGCAAGTAATACCATTACAAATTACTAACTTGTGTGTGCAAACAACTAAACCCCACAATGAAATGCCCCAAAAACCTTTCTTTTTCCATTCACATTTATCTGCAGCAATGTTGTTAGTGCATACTTCAGGATCTTGCAAAATACTACTTGCAGTATGTGTATACATGCTTCTTAAGCACAAAACCTCCAGTTTTACATGAATAAACATTTTGAAACTTTGTTCTTAGCCATGTGCTTTGAGACACAGTGCTTCTAATTATCTGACATAGATTTTGAGCGACTGCACTGGACCAGATCATGTGTTTCTATAATAGAAAATGTAAGTTAAAATTTCACTTTTAAAGCTATAGTTCCACCCATGAACTTCATTTCCTTTTCTTCTTATATAGAGTTTTTCTTCTATGTGAGAAGATAAACATTGCTTTAACTTTAGGAAGATGTAAAGTAATATGGTAGGGATATGTGGTGGCAGATAAAGACCAATTGAGCCATCAAGCCTGTTCAAGTTTCTCTGGTCTGCATTGCTATATATCCAAACTGCCAACAAAAAAAGAATCATTTGTAAAATATGAACTCTTAACGTCGCGAGTGCTGATGCTCGGGGCAGGCCTCTGTTCACTATCGCAATTGGGAATCGCTGACACATGGCAAAACAATAGGAGGTGCAAGCTTTTTATGGTGGAAAAAAGCCGCAGTTTTATTATATAACTAACAGTTCAACAACTGGATAATATTGAGATGCACGAGTCTCTCATCATATCTGTATCTAACCAACAGTCCAGGGTGCCACCTGCTGTGTCTCCAAGCAAGGCAGCCCCTTCCACTGGCCCCCCCGCCGTGCTCATCCTAGCAAGGGGGCCACCGTCCCCAGCCTACCAAATTCAGCCCCGACTCATGCACCCGCCTCCAGCATGAGGTAGTAGCACTTGCCTCATGTTCTCCCCCCCCCCCCCCCCCCCAAAGCTGCGGCCTTCTCAACCAAAGAATTGTTCAATGGCTTCCTGGATGGAATTGTTGGTCAATTTTATTTATTTATTTAAAAAATTTTATATACCTACTTTTCATGCAAGCATATCAAATCGGTTTACAGTAGTTAGCAATTAATCATTTAAAATTATTTGCATTTCCAAAGAAGAAAGAAGTAAATACATTATTTCATAATATAATTAACATAGCAAACTAAATAGTATGCTAAATAATCAAAATTTAAAAACTTACAGGCCGATACAATACAGTGCGCTCCGACAACCTGCCATTGGACGCGCGTTTTCTCTTACCCCTTATTCAGTAAGGGGCGGAAAACGCGCGTCCAACCTGCCGAAACTAATAGCGCCCTCAACATGCAAATGCATGTTGATGGCCCTATTAGGTATTCGCGCGCGATTCAGAAAGTAAAATGTGCAGCCAAGCCGCACATTTTACTTTCAGAAATCAGCGCCTACCCAAAGGTAGGCGCTAATTTCTTCCGGCATTGGGAAAGTGCACAGAAAAGCAGTAAAAACTGCTTTTCTGTGCACCCTCCGATTTAATATCATGGCGATATTAAGTCGGAGGTCCCGAAGAGTAAAAAAAGTTAAAAGAAAAAAGAAAAAAAAAAAATTGGAAGTCAGCCGGCGGCTGTCGGGTCGAAAAGCGGTGACTGTCAGTGGGCTCGAGAACCGAAGCCAGCAAAATTGAGCGTCGGCTGTCAAACTCGCTGACAGCCGCCGCTCCTGTCAAAAAGGAGGCGCTAGGGACATGCTAGTGTCCCTAGCGCCTCCTTTTGCCCGTTTCTACCGCTGGGCCTCATTTGAATACTGTATCACGCGCACAGGCGAGTGGCCTGTACGTGCGCTGGGAGAGTGGACTTTACTGAATCGGCCTGTTAGAGAGGTAGTATAGTTAGAGTAGGCTTGTTTAAAAAGCCAAGTTTTAATCCCCTTTTTAAATAATTTGATGTCAGTTTCTAGTCGTAATTCCTGCGGGATGGAGTTCCATAGAAGGGGTCCAGGAATAGATATAGAACTTTCTCTTACATTATTTAGATGAGCAATTCTGGGGGAAGGAATTGGTATCATCCCTGTTCCGGTTGATCTGGTGGTTCTTGAGGGGATGTGGAAGTGAAGTGAAGAGGTTAGCCATTCAATTTTTTCATTGTAGAGGAAGGGAAGGTGAGGTAGATAATATCTTCCAACTGGTGATGAATGACTTGGCTAGAAATAAAATTAGCGTAATACAGGAGGCATTCAAGAATTTAGAGAAGAATCTTAGGCAGTGTCAGCAGTGACATTTTCTTTTTTTTTTTTTTTGAACTTTTGATTCTGAGCCAAGGGACAATGACATTTTCTGAAGTGTTAATTTGTATATGGTTAGAGAACAGGCTAGGATGCACCAGGATCTTCAATGAATGGCTGAAGAACCATTGTATAGAGAAGAACGGTTTTGGAGATTTTATTTATTTAAATATGTATAGGCCACTCTATCCAACATTCTTGGTAGCTTACAATAAAAACATACAGAGATAACGTATAACAAAACTCAGTGCAAAGACAAACCCACTGGGATAGTTAGCTCTGCTACAGACAAAGCTGAATTGGCAAGTTACCAGGAACTGCCATGTTAAGAACATAAGAACATGCCATACTGGGTCAGACCAAGGGTCCATCAAGCCCAGCATCCTGTTTCCAACAGTGCCAATCCAGGCCATAAGAACCTGGCAAGTACCCAAAAACGCTGGGGTAGATTTTATAATTTTGTGCGAGTGCGTACTTTTGTTCGCGCACCAGGCGCGAACAAGAGTACGCGGGATTTCAATAGATACACGCGTAGCCATTAAAATCCGGGATCGGCGTGCGCAAGGCTGCCGATTTTGGACAGCCTGCGCGCGCCGAGCCACGCAGCCTGCCTCCGTTCCCTCGGAGGGAACTTTCTTTCGCCCTACCCTCACCTTCCCCTCCCTTCCCCTACCTAACCCACCCCCCGGGCCCTATCTAACCCCCCCTACCTTTATCGCCGGATTTACGCCTGCCGGAGGCAGACGTAAAACTGTGCGCGCCAGTGGGCTGCTGGCGCGCCATCACCCGACCCAGGGGCTGTTCCGGAAGGCGCAGACACGCCCCCAGAATGCCCCCGGGCCGAAACCACGCCCGCGGCGCTGCCTCTGAAACGTCGCGTCACCCGCGCCATGCCCCCGAAACGCTGCGTCACGACCGCCATGCCCCCGACACGCCCCCGACACGCCACTCCATGCAAGCCCCGGGACTTACGCGCGTCCCAGGGCTTGCGTGCGCCGCCGAGCCTATGCAAAATAGGCTCGGCGCACGCAGGGGGGGTTTGGGGTAGGTTTTCGGGGGGTACGCGCGTAGGATATGAGCGTACCCCTTTGAAAATCTACCCCTAAGTCTATTCCATGTTACCGTTGCTAGTAATAGCGGTGGTTATTATCTAAGTCAACTTAATTAATATCAGGTAATGGACTTTTCATCCAAGAACTTATCCAATCCTTTTTTAAAAACAGCTATACTAACTGCACTAACCACATCCTCTGGCAACAAATTCCAGAATTTAATTGTGCGTTGAGTGAAAAAGAACTTTCTCCAATTAGTTTTAAATGTGCCACATGCTAACTTCATGGAGTGCCCCCTAGTCTTTCTATTATCTGAAAGAGTAAACAAATGATTCACATCTACCCGTTCTAGACCTCTCATGATTTTAATCACCTCTATCATATCCCCCCTCAGCCATCTCTTCTCCAAGCTGAAAAGTCCTAACCTCTTTAGTCTTTCCTCATAGGGGAGCTGTTCCATTCCCTTTATCATTTTGATAGCCCTTCTCTGTACCTTCTCCATCACAATTATATCACAATATTCAAGGTGTGCGGTCTCACCATGGAGCGATACAGAGGCATTATGACATTCTCTGTTTTATTCACCATTCCCTTTCTAATAATTCCCAACATTCTGTTTACTTTTTTGACTGCCGCAGCACACTGAACCTTCTTCCAATTTTTGAATGAAGATCTTTTGGCTAAAATAGCTTCTTTCACCTCCCCTTTTAACCATGCCGATAATCGTTTTGCCTGCTTTCCACCTTTCTTAATGTGTGGAATACATCTGGATTGTGCTTCTAGGATGGTATTTTTTAACAATGGCCACGCCTCTTGCACACTTTTTACTTTTGTAGCTGCTCCTTTCAGTTTTTTTCTAACTATTTTTCTCATTTTATCAAAGTTTCCCTTTTGAAAGTTTAGCACGAGAGCTGTGGATTTGCTTACTGTCCCCCTTCCAGTCATTAATTCAAATTTGATCATATTATGATCACTATTGCCAAGCAGCCCCACCACCATTACCTCTCTCACCAAATCCTGTGCTCCACTGAGAATTAGATCTAAAATTGCTCCCTCTCTCGTCGGTTCCTGAACCAATTGCTCCATAAAGCTATCATTTATTACATCCAGGAACTTTATCTCTGTTGCGTGTCCCGATGATACATTTACCCAGTCAATATTGGGGTAATTGAAGTCTCCCATTATTACCGCACTACCAATTTGGTTAGCTTCCCTAATTTCTCTTAGCATTTCACTGTCAGTTTCACCATGTTGACCAGGTGGACGGTGGTATACTCCTATCACTATAGTCTTCCCTGACACACAAGGGATTTCTACTCATAAAGATTCAATTGTGCATTTAGTCTCATGCAGAATGTTTATCCTGTTGGACTCTATGCCATCCCGGACATAAAGCGCCACACCGCCTCCCGGGTGCTCCTCTCTGTCATTGTGATATATTTTGTACCCCGGCATAGCACTGTCCCATTGGTTGTCCTCCTTCCACCATGTCTCTGAGATGCCAATTAAGTCTATTTTATTTATTTATTTTTTATTTAATTTATTTAATTTTATATACCGGCAACTGTTTGCACATCGTGCCGGTTTACAAGTAACTTACAAACAGAAGATATATAGGCATAGCCTTTACAGAGAATGGTATATAACGTTAAAATGCAGTAACAGAACAATTAACTAAGTAACTGGGGAGGGATGGAGGGGGGTAGTCGATACAAAAGGGGGGGCAGGGGAGGGTGCAAACAGATACATTGGGATAAGATGTGAATAGGGATTCGAGGTAGAAATATGTACAGGTTATATACAGAAGTTGTATGAAACTTTAGAGGGGGAGGGTGTTGGGTGTAGGTCCTGAAAGGGGGGTGTTGGAGAGAGATGATGGTTGGGCTAGCGTGTTAGTTGGTGAGGATGATGAAGAATGGGGGTATGCTTGGAGGAAAAGCCAGGTTTTGAGTTTCTTTTTGAAAGTAGGTGTGGAGGTTTCGGTACGTAGGTCAAGAGGCATAGAGTTCCAGAGGGAGGGGCCTGCAAGGGAAAGGGCTCTATTGGTGGTGGAGATGAGTCTAGTGGATTTTATGGAGGGAGGGATAAGAGTTCCACGGAGGGAAGCACGGGTGGGTCTTGTGGAGGTACGAGGGAGGAAGGGTGGGTTTAAGTCTATGTCATCATTCACTGCTATACATTCTAATCCTCCCATCTTACTTCTTAGACTTCTGGCATTAGCATACAAACATGTCAAAGTTTGTTTTTTGTTTGTATTTTCATTCTGCTTTTTAATTGATAGGGATAAGTTAGATTGTTTTAGCTCAGGTGAGTTTTTAGTTACAGGCACTTGGACTACTTTTCTTATTATTGGAACCTCATTGTCAGGATGCCCTAATTCTAATGCATCATTAGTAACCTTTGAAGATACCTCCCTCCGAACCATGCGCTGCCGAGCAACTGACGGCTTTCCCCTTTGTTCTAGTTTAAAAGCTGCTCTATCTCCTTTTTAAAGGTTAGCGCCAGCAGTCTGGTTCCACCCTGGTTAAGGTGGAGCCCATCCCTTCGGAAGAGACTCCCCCCATCCCCAAAAGGTTCCCCAGTTCCTAACAAAACTGAATCCCTCTTCCTTGCACCATCGTCTCATCCACGCATTGAGACTCCGGAGCTCTGCCTGCCTCTGGTGACCTGCGCGTGGAACAGGGAGTATTTCAAAGAATGCTACCCTGGAGGTTCTGGATTTAAGTTTTCTACCTAAGAGTCTACATTTGCCTTCCAGAACCTCCCTCCCACATTTTCCTATGTTGTTGGTGCCCACATGTACCACGACAGCCGGCTCCTCCCCAGCACTGTCTAAAATCCTATCTAGGTGATGCATGAGGTCCACCACCTTCACACCAGGTAGGCATGTTACCAGGCAATCCTCATGCCCACCAGCCACCCAGCTGTCTACATTCCTAATAATTGAATCACCTACTATGACGGCCGACCTAACCCTTCCCTCCTGGGCAGTAGGCCTTGGGGAGATATCCTCGGTACGAAAGGATAGTGCATCACCTGGAGAGCAGGTCCTTGCTACATGATCCTTTCCTGCTACACCAGGTTGATGCTCTCCAATCATGAGACCTTCTTCCTCCAAGGCAGCACCAGGGCTGCCAGCCTGAAGTTGGGACTTGGCTACTGTGTCCCTGAAGGTCTCATCTATATACCTCTCTGTCTGCCTCAGCTCCTCCAGGTCTGCCACTCTAGCCTCCAGAGATCGGACTCGTTCTCTGAGAGCCAGGAGCTCTTTGCATCGCATACACATGTACAACTTCTCACTGGTGGGTAAAAATTCATACATGTGACACTCGATGCAAAAGACTGGAAAGCCCCCCTCTTGCTGCTGGACTGCTGCCTTCATCTCAATTTTATTCAGTACCTAGTTAAGTTTTATGTTGCTATGGGAGTAGGAATGTGTCTAATTAACGTCCTTTAAATGTATTAGTGAATTCACTATATGTCTGGTAGTGGCCTACAGGGGTCTGATCAAATTCTCAATAAAGTTTTTGTTGTTGTTGTTGTTGTTGTTGTTGGGTTTTTTTTATGAAAGTGGCACCTGCCTATAAATTAAAGGATGAGCTAAGGGTGGGTGGGCGAGGGGTGGGAAGTTTGGGAAATACAAACAGTCTAACTTCAATTAATCAGCTAGAGTGACCCACTGCTCTCTTGATTAACAAAATGTTGGTACCTATTCAAACCAGGTCACACTATCTCAACACCTTTCCAAGGTGAGTAACTGGACTGAACTTTTCAAACTTTTTACTTAGGTATACACTGCTCCTAGCTTATTTCTAGCTTCTGGCTACTTTTTTTGTTTGTTTGTTTTTTTGTTTTTTTAAATACAAACACTCAGTTGTGCTTACTAGCTGCCTTACAGACTTTTAAAAATAAACACACTACCTACTGCTTGCTAGCTGCCTTATTGACTATTTAAAAATACAAAACAGTCTAACTTGTTTATTCACTGTCTTACTGACTATTAAAAGCACAAACACACAAACACACTAAATAATATTCCCAAATAGTTAACTTTGCCCCAATACTTTTAAGAAAGACAATGTCTCAAGCAAAAACTTACTGATTCCTTTCAGCCACCAGCAAGGTGATCCTCTCCTCTCAGTGTTCCCACTGGAATCATAATGCTGCAAACAAGGGTTTAGAGGTACACTCAAAATTCGAGTGAGTCTAAATGCTTCTTTAAAAGAAATGTGTTTCCAATAGTTTTTTTGAAAGTGGTAACATTTGGTTCTTTCTGGAGCTGCTCAGGTAAGGAGTTCCATAGCTGAGGGCCAAATACTGCAAAAGATTTTCTCTCAAACTTCTGTGAGACAAATTATCCGTGCTGTAAGAATGTCTAGAAAACATCATCCAATAGCCCTCAATGACTTGGTTGGCCTAGAAATTTTCAGGAGCACCATAGCTGAGGGCTTTATGAATTAGAGTTAATATTTTGAATTTTATTCTCCACTGGATTGGTAAGCTAGTGGAGAAACTGTAGAATGGGTGTAATATGATTGTTGCAAATGGAGCCAATGAAGATCGACTGTAGTGCTTTTAAAATGGATGCAGGCAGAAAAATGCAGTTACAGTCGTTGAGTTTTGTTATTTGCATTTTGTATTATTTATTACTCCTTTGGGCAATTTCTTTTTGGAAAGATGTGCAACAAATGCTTACATAAATAAAGAAAAGTTAATAAATCTTGAAGAACTAATTTGAAAGTACTTGGGCTGAAAGATGTACAGTCAGTGGTGAATGGAGGAGGCAGAAATTACATCTTTATTCCTGAGTCCAAAACGACTATTCCTGTACACCAAGGTGACTGAGGTGGTACATGGCACATTAAAAGATTATACAGTAGAGAGGGCCTATATCTGTCTGAGAGAAAAATCAAGGTGCCAGGTGAATATCTCAAATCAGGAATTTAAACTACACAATGGGAGTGGTGAACAGAAGTTGTTTAATTGGTCTGTCATACTCCCATGAAAATAGGCTGCTGGAGAAACACACAGAGGTGGGTATCCCACAAGGCTATCACAGATAACAGAACTCCTTATTCTAAAAGCTGGGGAAGGGATGATGAACCCTGCCAGACTGCATTCTGTTCTACAAAAATGATTGAAACCATAACTCGTTTCTACCTCTGACACCAACACTTCTCAACCTGGCTAATAAAATCCCATGATCAACGGTGTCAAAGCCAGCTGTCAAATCAAAAAAAATTTGTAAGGAGGGCTTGTCCTCATCTAGCCCCCACCAAAGATCACCAATTGTATGCAGCACTGTGCTGAAAACCCCTCCAGAAACTGGACTGACAATGATCCAAACTGCCAGCTTTCTCAAGAAATGCATTAAGTTGTTTTAAAACAGCTTTCTGAATCAACATTGATTAAAAAGGGAAATTAGTAACAGGTCTTTAAACATAGGGGGGGGGGGGGGAGTTTCTGCTGTCACATTTCTTACGGGCTTTCTAGTTTGTCCAACCACATCAACTATTCAGCTTAACAATCTCTACCACTCCCTTGGAGATCCTCTGTGTTTATCCCACGCTTTCTTGAATTAGATACTGTCTCTGTCTTCACCACTTCCATGGGAAGGCAGTTCCATGCATCCACCACTTTCTCACAATTAAAGGAGGTTTTTTGACTGATGATTAAGAAGCCCAACCACTGTGGCAATTAGTTTCCCTGTTGTTTTCTGAAGTCTTTTTCATCCTTTATATAGAACATTTTTATTAAAAATATAAAATATTGATTTTGCTTGGTTCATTATAGATTTACAGTAGGTAGTTTTTTTGATGTTATATAATGATCGAAGTCAAAACATTTGTAAGAGCTCCTCCTGCAGTTTTAACAAAGGAAGAATGACATGGATCCAGAGAGCAGAAAGATGGCTGAGCTAAATCCAACAAATAGCCTCTAATCTTCCCATTAAACCATTACATCCTTAACCGGTTCAATATCACCATTTATTTCTATACTAAAATTATTTCCTGCGTGGATGGCATGAATTATCTCTTAAAAAAAAAAAAAAAAAAGACTGAAAATTCATCCCAAGATAAAAGATAGTGGGGCTGATGTAATAAGGTGCGCTGAAGCTGCCTTGGGTTTGTGCGCGGATGTACATGTGTTTATATGTGCATTTTCCCACGCAAAGCCCTATAAGGGGATGTAATAAGGGTTTTGTGCTCGGGGAAAAAGTGCATACAGATGCGCTTACAGACCTGCGGTTTTTCCTGCACAAATGCATGCTAAAGGCTTGCAAAGGAGGTGATTAGCTAATCACAAGCAATTCAGGGAGCCACGCTAATGTTAGTGCGGGTTTTTTACCGCTATGGTCAGGGCACGAGTTAAGGGTCAGTACTGACTTGGGGGGGGGGTTCCTATGTCGGCTTCTGAGCATCCCGAAATCCACCTTGCTGAGCGCCGATCTCGGTATCTGAGTGGCCAGCTTAGCTAGGTGCTTTTCTGGGCGTTGGAATGGCCAGCTTAGGTAGGTGTTTCCTTAGGCACTTTTCTTGACATCTGAGCGGCCAGATTTGCGACCAGCTGAGTGTCTAGCTCAGTGCCCGAGGAGCCAAATACATGACCAGAAGAGCGCCTGAACAGCAATATTAGCTAGGCGCCTTTCTGGGTACCTGATCATGCAGATTTGCGAGCAACTATGCGCCTAGCTCAGCATCTAAATGGGAAGGTACGCTAGGCATCTTTCTGGGTGCCCAATCATGCAGATTTTTCTGCCACGAACAGAAGAGCACACGCGGCTGATAAGCGCCTGGCTAAATGCCTATCTCGACTTCAGAGTGGCCAGCTTAGCAAAGCACTTTTCACAGCTTCCAAGGTAGGCGCTTCCCTGGGCAGACAGATACACGGCCAGAAAAGCGGCAAGATTGTTGTGAATTAGCATCCATGAAAATATTTGCCATGTTTTCTGCAGCACAGTTATTTAAAATATTAAAAATACTTTCCAGGGTCATGCTTTCACTTAATAAGGAGACCCGTTCACTCGCTCACTCACTTTTATGCGCGGATTATCAGCACAGGTTTTGAGAGAGGATGCGGCCGCTTATTACATAGGCCCTGTACCACGCTTAGGTACGGACATTTTTCTGTACATGCACAGATTTCTGTGCACAAATCATTTACATAATTTATTTTTTTTTACATCCCGTGGAAGTGGCAGCTTCGGCCATGCGCGGTGATCAAAACTTGCGCTCATAACGAGCACCTGTTTTGCCGCAGGGCTTATTACATTGGCCCCAGTAAGAGGCTGTTTGCAGTTGAGAAGCTGGAGAAATTAAGCCTTTAACCATGAGAAGAAGTAAGCGTGACTTGTTCATTGGGCCATCAATTTTAGCCTGATTTAAAAAAAATGCTTAGTCTCAAGATAAGCCTTTTATAAGCTTTAATTACAGCCAAAGGTTGATCTTATCTGACTTGAGATGGGATCTCCTTAGGGTTCTTTTTAAACATCTGTTTTCAGTCTTCATTTTCCTCAAATGAGTTAAATCAAGGAGAGGATTTGTCCTGATGGAAACCTTGTGCTTTTCTGCTGCCAAATTATCATACTTTGATAAAGTAGAATTCCAACCATCAACATGATCAACTATAGACCCACTAAATTAAGAGGGTCATTTTCTATAGCTTTCGCACGCGAAAAGTCCCTTTTCACGTGCGATAGCTAGAGTGGGGCGGAGTCGGCACTGGAAGGGAAGGAGTCGGGGTGGCACCGGGGCAGACATGGCGAAGACATCACTGACGGTGAAAAGGTAAGACCCCTTATCGCCGCCAGTAACGCCCCAATAGCACCACCTTTCACAGTGGTGCTATTGGTTCGCGAAAGCCAGCAGTGATAGCACTGCGGTGGTGCAATCGCTGCCAGCTTTCGCAGGCCCGCCCCCCGGTACTGCGCGATTCACTAAGGCCTGCAATTTTAGAAAATCCAGGCCTAAAAGAGCTATCATTTAAATGAAACAAGAACACGTCAGACTTAATGTTTGCCCTATGCTTTGAGAACCACCTTTCAACAGAACTACACAATACTGCAGATGCTATACTTAATTAAGCAATGGTCTGACCAACAGAAAGGAACTATTTCAAAATTAGAAATAGTAAGGAGATGATCATCCATTACTGAACAAAAAAGTAAATCTAAAATATGTCCTGTGTTCTGAATGGGTAATGAAATGACCTGACAACAAATCGCGCGCTCAGTCTGAGTCAGGAAAATCAACATCCACATTGTTTATTGATGTCTCATTATTCTTTCTATATTGTTTTATATTGTACCTGTATTTTATTTGTAAATTGCCTTGAATTTTAGTAAAGAAAGGTGACCAAGAAAATTCAATAAACTAAACTAAAATTAAACTGAATGTCATTGACATTGTCTATGTTGTTTCATGTCATTTTCAAAACAAAACTATAGAAAAAACACAACATTTTGTGTTTTTCCTTCTTTCATTTTTAGTGTGCACTATTCAAAAATAATTTGAACTATTTACAAAACCTAAAAGAATGGAAAAAATTTGGAAAAAACCTAAACAACATGGAAATTTCCCCCAAACAACATGAAATGACATGACACAAAATATTTTGGTCTTCATACCCCTAGACTCCAATAACCATGAAGGTACACACTCAAAAAATACCTGAAAAGTGGACCTAAAAAGTTTGGAAAACAGTAGATTATGTTACGGCTATGGCTGCTGTGCAACCGCCTCACCACCAGGGGTCCCTCTAGAGCTGGCTCTCCTGATGGGCCCAGTCCATCTCCCTTGTTCACTCTATGTTCTGGACTTCCCTTTATATCCCTGCCTGGCAGTTCCCTCAGGGCTTTGGCATCGAGCTCGCCTAGGCTCCCTGCTCTAGCCTTCCTTGCTTTGCTGTGCGTGTGGTCTTTGGACCCTGCTTTGCCTTGCCTTGCACTGTGTGTGGCCTTCGGGCCTTCTACCCTGCTTTGCTTTGCCTTGCGCTGTGTGTGGCCTTCGGGCCTTCTATCCTGCTTTGCCTTGCTTTGCGCTGTGTGTAGTCTTCGGGCTCCCAGCCCTGCCGTATGTGTGTGGCCTTCGGGCCTTCTACCCTGCCTTGCCTTGCCTTGCGCTGTGTGTGGCCTTCGGGCCTTCTACCCTGCTTTGCCTTGCCTTGCGCTTTGTGTGGCCTTCGGGCCTTCTACCCTGCCTTGCCTTGCCTTGCGCTGTGTGTGGCCTTCGGGCCTTCTACCCTGCTTTGCCTTGCTTTGCGCTGTGTGTGGCCTTCGGGCCTTCTATCCTGCTTTGCCTTGCTTTGCGCTGTGTGTAGTCTTCGGGCTCCCAGCCCTGCCGTATGTGTGTGGCCTTCGGGCCTTCTACCCTGCCTTGCCTTGCCTTGCACTGTGTGTGGCCTTCAGGCCTTCTATCCTGCTTTGCCTTGCCTTGCGCTGTGTGTGGCCTTCTACCCTGCTTTGCCTTGCCTTGCGCTGTGTGTGGCCTTCGAGCCTTCTACCCTGCTTTGCCTTGCCTTGCGCTGTGTGTGGCCTTCGGGCCTTCTATCCTGCTTTGCCTTGCTTTGCGCTGTGTGTAGTCTTCGGGCTCCCAGCCCTGCCGTATGTGTGTGGCCTTCGGGCCCTCTGCCCTGCTGTGTGAGTGAGGCCTACGGGCCCTCAGCCCTGCCATGTGAGTGAGGCCTTCGGTTCCGCTGTCCTACTGTGTGCGTGTGTGGCCTACGGGTTCTCTGCTCTGCCGTGTGTGTGTGTGTGTGTGTGTGGCCTTCGGGCCCTGTGTGTGTGTGTGGCCTTCGGGCTCTTTGCCTTACTACTAGGTGCCCTGACCCAGCCTGGACTCTGACACTGTTGCCTACCGCCTGTCCTGACCCAGCCTGGACTCTGACACTGTTGCCTACCGCCTGCCCTGACCCAGCCTGGACTCTGACACTGTTGCCTGCTGCCTGCCCTGACCCAGCCTGGACTCTGACACTGTTGCCTGCCGCCTGCCCTGACCCAGCCTGGAATTTGACGCTGTTTCCAGCCATCCCTGTCTCTCTCCACCTGGAGCCACCCTTCTGGGTGGTGTTCACGACACCGGACCAGAGCTCAGCATAACAGATTACACATATAAGCAAGATGGGGAGGCATCCAATTCCATCAAAGTCAACTCCAATCCCTCTATCTGCTGTATCTAATGTAGTAAAACAGGGAATTGTTCCTTAGAAATGTCTCCCTCTTCCCAACAGGGCTAGTACAGTCACAGTCATCTTACCTCAACTCCCATAAAGTATGGCATGCAAAATTGGTCAAAAGATAATGTGAAGGGTAGCGGTTGTGTGAGTCCTTTGTGCTGCTGTGTAGTTGACGCAGTCTTGAGGGCAAATTCATGAGGCCTATGCCAGCAGCTAGCAAACATGCCTTATAGCGAGACAATCTGGAGCTTCAGCTTTACCATTTACCTCCCCTGCAGATTGGGCCCTTGGGTTCTGGCAGCTGGCAAGACTTAGGCAGGTCCCTAGAGTGGTGAAGATAACTAAAGTCCCAAAGCACACCAGGATCAGAGCAGTCAGTAAACTAACAGATACAGGCCAAGAATAAGCAGGTCCAGGCAAAGGGATCAGGACTAGGCAAAAGGCAATCATGATTAGGTCCAGGTGGCAGGCAATCATGGTCAGATCCAATCAAAAGGTCAAGATCGAGAATCAGTCCAAGGGTGGACAAGGAAACACTGAAGACACTGGACAAGATGAATAAAATAAGGTGAGGCTACACAAGGTGGGCTGGATGAGGCAAGGCTGGACAAGGCAAAACTGGAAGGTAAGGCAGGATGAGGCAAAGCTGGATGAGGAAGAGGAACACAGGAATCAGGAACGCTAGGCAACACACACTGCAAGGCAGAGTACCCATTGCTAAGCAATGTACCGCTGCCAGGTTCTGGCTTAAATAGGCCAGTCGGCCTGACATCATCGGAGGTTGCCACTCAGCGTTTCCTGCTGTGGGATCCATATAATGCATGGGCATGTGCCTAAGGAGGATCTGGGATAGGAGCAGCATGGCATCGTATGGGGCAAGGCCCAGCAGTGCTGAGGAAACAGCAGCATCTCAGCCATGGGAGCATGCTGGCAGCATCCTGGACTGCTTGCAGCAGCATCAGGGTGAGTACAGAGGCTTGGGGAGCCATCCCGCAAGCCGTGTTCCTAACAGCAGCTAGCAGCATCCAGTGTCACCTATTCAGCTCCTGTTCCAAGCTTCAGTTCTAGTCTCTGCTTCCAACTTCAGAGTCCACTTCCTGCTCTTAATTCTGCTTCTAGTTCCAATCCCACCTCCGGCTTCATAGTCACGCTTCAGTCTCCATATTTAGGCTCCAATTTCAAATTCCAGCTTCGAGCCTTAGCTCCAGTTTCATATTCGCACTCAGACACTGGTTCCTGCTGTAACTTCTGGTTCCAGTCCAGCTTCCAACTCCAGGTCCTGTTCCAGCTCCAGCACACCAGGAGTCCTCGCACTGCTCCTACCTGTAAGTACCAGTGTGGCTAGGCAACCTAGCGCCAGTTCAAACAATATACCATCATCACCAGCCCCTCATCCAACTTAAACTCGTCATTAAATAATCCTTATGATGGTTGAAAATAAATTATTCATGTATGAAAAGAATTTCAGTAATTCTCTTTCCCATCCCTTCAAAATGTAAAAAAACATGTATGTATCTAAAATATAATTCTGTATACAGGGATACTGTGCTATTCCTATCACAATTTGCCACCCTTGGAACTGTATTTGATATTGTTTCCAGACACAAAAGGTGAAAGAAAGATGGAAGCTAGCCACTGTTTCAGAGGCCTCACTGTGTGTGTTTTGGCTGGAGGGGGTATTTTTTCTTTGTTGCTGTGTTAGTCTTTTCCTAAATAGGTTGTTCCAGTAGTCCTGAATGGAAATGATCCCATCCATTGTTTCAGTGTGACTTAATGAGAGAAGAAGCTGAGGATGAAGGACTTTGGAGTAAGATTTAAGGACACTAAGTTTTGTTTTTCCTTATGTAATTAACTTGTTTTATTAGTGCCTCTTAAGAAAATGTTGAAAAAGAAATTAAAAAATAAATAATATTCCCATTGGATTTTCATTCAGGACCAGGCGAATTGTAATAGGTTCACCTGTACTCTTTTGTAAATATGTAGCTTTTATTTATTTAATTTGATTCCTTTTATGTCACATAAATTGTACTTAATATTGTATAATATAAATTTGGATTCCTTCAAAGGCATTGTAAAATAATAGCAATCCCCTTCTATGTAAATGCTATTGATTCCTCCACAGGCATTGCAAAATCACAAGAATCTTTCCTGATTCCTCCAGTGACAGATAACTAGGAATCTTTTCACTATATAAATAGATTTAATTCCTCCTTAGAGACTGTGGGAAATTCACAGTAATTGTGACATTAAAGGAATCCTTAAGATGGTGATTTCTCTGTCTGTAGGGGAGGACAATCAGAGGTCCATATTCAGATACAGTATGGCTAGCAAAGTAAGCCTGATAAACTTATCCGGCTAACTTTGGAGGTATATTCAGTGGTGAAACCCAACTATTGAATATAGCCGGCTATCAAACTTAGCCAGAAAACTGTAGCTGCCTAACTTTAGGACAGCTCTTTCACAACCAGACTTAGGCCTGGATTTTCCTACAGCGCACCTCTTAATGAATCCCACAGTAACGGGGAGCAGGGGGGGTGAGGCGGGGGGCCGGGGCGGGCCTGCGAAAGCCAGCAGTGATCGCAGCACCGCGGTGTTATCACTGCCGGCTTTCGCGCCCAATAGCGCCACCATGAAAGGTGGCGCTATTGGGCGCACTACTGGCTGCGACAACGGGTCTTACCTTATTGCCGAAAGCGAAGTTTCCACCGCGCCCACCCCAACGCCGCCCCGACTCCTCCTCTTCCGGTCCCGACTCCACCCGTATCTAGCTATCGCACGCAAAAAGGGACTTTTCACGTGCGATAGGGATAGAAAATGACCCCCTTAGCTAGCTAAGTCATCCAGCTAACTCTGAACATTGGAGTTAGTCGTTAACTTAACCAGCTCACTCGACTTCTCCCATTTATGCACTCGGAACGCCCCTAACTTAGCTTCCTAAATTCTA
Organism: Rhinatrema bivittatum; assembly: GCF_901001135.1. NCBI lineage: Eukaryota > Metazoa > Chordata > Amphibia > Gymnophiona > Rhinatrematidae > Rhinatrema > Rhinatrema bivittatum. The sequence continues at coordinate 593,032,339 of NC_042616.1, forward strand.
GCCTCCTAATTTATTCGGCCACTAGAAATTAGCTAGATGGGTGCCCAAATATTCATTTAGTTGGATAACTTCTGAGTTATCCAGCTAAACGCTAGGTTTAATGAGAGTATAAGTCTTTTTTAATCCTTAACATTAATGATTAGTTGTGGTGGGTGTGAAATTCCTAGTTCATCCTTTCAGAAGAAAAGCTATAGTGTAAAGCATTGTGACCTTGTTACTGTCCTGACTGTCTCTCTTTATGATAAAAAAAAAAAGAGTGGGGAAGTAAGCATTATGGATGGGCAGGCAGGTCTTGTACCTGCTGGCCTGTAGTAATATGGGGCCAGGCTCACTTCGTGAGTAGGCCGGGGGGAGGGGCTATGGGGAGGTGGCTGACTGGAACTTCCAGTCTGTTAGGCTAGAGAGCCGTTATGGTTTGGATTCAAACCACTCAGGGGTGGGAGCCGATTGGCTCCTGGGGCATAGAACTTGCAGGGAAGGGGAAGAGTCAGGAAGTTTTCATGGTCAGACGCGGAAGACAAGTGCTCTTGCCTGCCATTGCTGTTATGCCGCCACATCCTTTTTGCCCTCGCTGCATTCTTTGCTGATCAGAGGTTTCTTTTCCTGGTTGTGGCGAGCCATGGAGTCTGAGGAGGCTGCATCAGCAGAGCCAGAGGTCAGTGCGACTGTAGTGGCGGTGGCGGCTGTTGCTGGCAGGAGTAGTGTGACAAGTCCTGGCATGAGCAGCCCATAGTGGCCTACCACTGAGTCCATGCTTGTTTTGATGAGTGTGCCAGCTGGCACGTCCGGCGGGGGAGAAGAGTCGGTTTTGCTGGCATGCTTGAGCGGGGTGGGTGGGAGTTCCCATGGCACGTTGGGAGGTCGTGGAGCACATTCTCGCACTCCTAGCCACAGTCCTGGCTTTCCTTCTTCAGGGGGAAAGCTACAGCTGCTGAAGCGGTGCGGGCTGTGTCCGGGCCTGCTCTTTTTCCACCTCATGAGGGGGGACTGTAGAGGCAGGATTTGGTGATGCGGCAGTGGAGTCGCAGCGACCCGGAGCTGCTGCCTCTGCTGGGGTTAGACCTGGGGTCTCTTTGTCTACCCCTGCAGAGTGATGGGCCCCAGGGGTTTGTGTGGGTGGTGCTCTTGATGCAAGACAAGGGAGACTGAGCAGTTTGTGGCCTGAATGGATGACTTCACATCCCAATGTTGAGGTGATAATATGGGATGGGCAGGCTGTCTTTCCTGGTGTTGGATCCGCTGCTGATTGGGGAATGGGGGTTGTTGGTCAGAGTGCAATTAGAAGGGGTTTTTGGGACAGTCATAGCTATTATCTTCCTGGAGAGGGTCCCGTGGTCCCTTGGTCAGAGGCTTGTTTCCAAGGGAGGCTGATGTTTCCGATCGGGGGTAGCTGGGGTATCCCAGCTGGTTATTGGCCATCTAGTTTTGATATTGAGGTCCCATTTGGCCCCCTCCGGCCAGGGTGTATAGTAGCCTTCTCCTGGTTGGGCTGGGGTTCCTTTCCTGACCCTTTGAGGGTGACTTGTGTGGGCTTTGGGTCACCAGGGTTGCTTGGTCTGGCCTCTTTGGCTGCTTCCTTTTCTTCACAGGCTCAGACTTTGCGAGACCCTGCTGATGGTCCAGGTCCCTCCCATGAAAAAAGATGGTGGAATGATCCTGTGTCAGCGGTGAGCAATGTTACCTGTCCTTAGATCCAGACCATGAGGGAGGCTGAATTGAGTGCTGCGCAACAGGGTGAGGTGACTGATACTCAATTAGGGCTGATGAGGGTCTCTCTCTGTTCCTATTGCTGCGGGTTTGTCAGGGGTGTGACAATCGTGGCTAAATCTCCTTCAGTTGTTGATAAGTCTGGTGTTTCTTATAGGACTAAAAGGCATGAAAGTCTAAGCATAGGAAGAAGTATGATAGGTCGAGTTCTTCTGATTCCTCTTCGTCTTCCTCTTCTTCCATCTCAAGATCTTCATGTGATTCATTGGCTGGTGGTACAGGACCAGGAGAAAAAGGGGTTGATAGAGAGGCTCCGGCATTGGTAACTTTCTCAGAATTATGGGAGAAAGTACCTAGGTCCCTCAGGAATAAAATCAGACAGAGGACATATATCGATATCTTTCAATTGTTGGAAGATCAGAGAGGAAGGTGAAAAGAGGAGAAGAAGAAGGGAGGAGTGGAGCATCTTTCTGGGACCCAGAAAAAGGTGGTGTGTAACATTCTCAATTGTATTCGGTCCTTCTTGCACTAAGCTAGCATAGTGGGTCATCATGATAGTACTCAGTATGGGCCTTTGTTGGCTTATGCTGATGCTATTTTGGCTGCTAGTAAAGAATATGAGGATTGGCTCAATTATGATGAGCATTTTCGCAACCGTCTGGAAGAGAGCAAGTTATGACTTGGGGTACACAGAATGTCGGCCTATGACTGATACAGATGAATAGTAAGGTCCCTGCCACTTCGACAGGTATTGTGGGTGGGGTAGCAGGTAGATCAAGTGAGAATCCCTATTGAGGGGGTCCCACACCAGCTGGCACAGGTTGAAATGGAACCAGTCCACTCGACGTTTGCTGGCGCTTCAATTGATCTGCTTGTAACTACCTGGATTGCAAATTCTGGCATGTGTGTTCTAGTTGTGGGGCTGGTCACCCAGTCTCTAAATGTGTCAAGCAATCAGGTGATGGACCCTTTGGGGGAGCTGCAGCGAAGGGTGCTCCCAAGTGAGCTTTTAGAGCAGGCTTCTACTCCGATGCGGGTGTCTGTCCTGTTGCCTTGGTTAGATGTTTATCCGAAGGTGGATGTTGCACTTCTTTTGCTCTGTGGGTTTGAGTATGGTTTTCAGATTCCTTTTATGGGACTGGTTGGAGTGGGAGGGGGAAAGAATTGTCCTTCAGTACAGAAAATGGCAAATGTGGTCCTGGATAAGTTGTGTGGTGAAATTGGGGTGGGGCACATTGTGGGCCTTTTCGTGGAACCGCCTTTTCAACATATGGTTTTCTCACCTTTGTCGGTGGTCCCAAAAAATGAGTCTCGAAAATTTTGATTGATACATAACTTGTCATTTCCTGAAGGTAGTTCTGTGAATTATTTTATCCCGGGGGAGCTTTGTGCAGTGCGATATGCTTGGTTTGACGGTTCAGTTGGCTCAGCACAGTGGCCCAGGTGCTCTGATGGCTACGGTGAATATTGAGTCTGCCTTTTTGCTATTGCCTGTGCATCCAGAGAGTTGTCCACTTTTGGGTTTTCGCTTCAATGATTTTTATTACTTTGACAAATGTATGTCTATGGGGTATTCCATTTCGTGTGCATACTTTGAAGCTTTTAGTGCTTTTGTTCATTGGATTGTGGAACAACAGTCTGGGTCATCAAATATTGTTCATTATTTATATGATTTTTTTTGTTTGTGGGCCGAGTAGATTTGACTGCTTGTACTGATGTGCTGTGATGCTTTTTTGAGATTGCTGCCAGTTTTGGTATCCCTATCACGGGGGGAAAATGGAGGGGGCCTTGCAAATCAGACATGAATAACCATGAGATTTGGATCAGGGTTTGTTCCGGGATGATGGGGTTCACTTGTCTTTCATTGGTTTGGATTTGTTTTTTAATTCATTTCAGAAGGCCTTGGAAGATTTGCTCTGTTAAGGAACTTGGCTGCATCTTTGGGGGTCACAGGATAGTTCCTACCTGTGCCTATGGTGGATTGCCCGAGCCGGTCATGGTTCAGCTTTGTACTGAATGGTTGCTGGATTTGACAGTGGTCAGGTCTGGATCTTCAGTGGACACAACTAGGTGCAATTGCCCCACATGCAGCTCCTTGCTGGGCTGTGGCGGAGGTTTGCATGCATGGCTCCTTGCTGGGTGGTGGCAGGGGTCGTGAGAGTGGGTTTTTGCAAATCTGATAAATTGCCAGGTTGAGTGGCCTGGTGGTGTTCATCTTGCTAGTTCGTGGCAGATGTTCACTGTGTGGACTTTTGATTTCCTGCTTCTGTTGGGCTTGGGCACCTGGTTGTTATGTAAATAAAGCTGGGGACTATTTGATGGCATTTTGGTGTCTGTGTATTTATTACATTTGTTATTTTGAAAGGGTGGATACTGGAAGAAGGGTATGTCCTGGCTCCCTATATTATTGGTAAAGCCATGTTTACAATATAGAATCCTGAGATGTGACTCATTTTGGAAGGTGTTCCCATCTGCATACTGATAGTATCTAGTAGAGATATATTCCTTTTCCTAGTGTCATTATTCTGCAGAGAAGATTTTAGAGATGACATGATTTCCCTGCTTATTTGTAATAAAACTGAGTGAGTTATTCCAGTAAAGGGGGTGTACTGGAATTTTAGAGAATTTTCTATAGAGTAAGGAGAGCAGTTGGAGCTTGGTGCAGTACAAGTCTCCCTCCCTGAGTGAGAAAGGAGACCATGCTGGAATTTACCTGAGAAACACCAAAAGGTATACTAGAACTGTTTTGCAAAGAGGCATAGGAACAGTATGTACAAGTCAGTCACTATTACTACAGTAGTAACAAAGTACCCTTGATTATGTTTTGGTGGGGAACGAGTGATAGGTCCAGTATAATCACCCATGGTCTGAAAGTAATAAACTGATGGACTTAACTTTGTGTGCAGGGCAAAGATGGATTCTTTCATTGTCACTGCAAAATACAAGCACCAGTGAATAGGAGACTAGCCTCACTAAACCCACAGAATATCAGAGGAATCCCTCACTTTTTCCTAAGGAGGGGGAATTTATCCTCTAATTCTCAAACTGAAGTATATACCTTGCTTAGTTTGAGAGGAAGGAGTGTACTGTATATACTTACCTGTATAAAGAAATAGGAAAATTGACTGTAAATAATTTATTTGCCTCTTTTTGTAAATATTTGTTCCATTAATTTTGATTTGGCAATAACTAGCTCAATAAAAGCAAGTCCTTATCAACCCCACTCAGTATGTGAAGTGGATTGTTGTATCTAGCCTGGGTTCCCTTATTATTTTGTTTATTAATTTAAAAGTCTTATACTCCACAATTTCCAAATACAGCATTTGTCCAAGGCAGAGCAAATTCCCTTCTCTCAAGACTCCAAGTCATCACCTTCGTAACTCCATAACAGGGACATATATTGCTTTCAATTCTCCCTAGGATTGGGAAGATGGTCAGTTACATAAACATACATTCAAAATGTTCCTCTCTAGAACACATCCAGTCTTCTTTGTCACAAATGCATACTACGAAAAGTCAGCCTTTTGCAGGTTCTTCTTCCCACTTCTCTTCCCTAGTCTCTTACTTCAGATTCCTCTTTCCTCAGTTCCCTCCTTCAATGTCCTTTACTCCATCTTTCCTTTCAAGTGCCACATTACCTATCTTCCCCAACTACTCCATTGCCTATCCCACTCACTCCATCCGGCTTCAGACTCTCCCCCCACACACACCCAATGCCTCCTTTCAGGCTGTTCTCCCCACATCTCCTCTTTTTAGGTTCCTCTCCTTCCATTTCCTCCTTCAAAATCTTTCTTGTGTTTCTTTCATGCCTCTGTATCCATATTTATTTATTTATTTAATATCTTTTATATACCGACGAACGTTGGGAACATCTCATCGGTTTACAGAGAACAGAACTTAGCAACAGGCTTTACATATGTCACATGATTATAATAGGAATAGTAGAAATAACAATAAAACAAAAACAATAACATACGAATAATATGGAAGTTATACAAGTAATAATTAACTAAGTGGGATACATGATAGTGGTTAGTCAGAAGAGGGGCAGGGAGATTCTGCTAGATATGATTGATATCAACATTTGTAGGAGGAATAAATTTGTATATACAAATTTGTATATACAATTTCCCCCCTCAATCTCTCATTTAAAATGTCCTTTCCCTTTCCCCAGCTCCCCACACTAGATTCCCTTCTCCCTTATTTCTCCTATTCAGGTTCCTTTCTTCCATCTCAAGATTCTCCTTGCCCTTGTTTCTGTCAAGCTCCTCTCCCCTCCATCTCCCCCTTCATATACCTCTAACTCATTTCCTCTCTTAAGGATCCTTTCCACTGTTTCCACCTTTGAGGCTCCTGTCCTGTAAACTTGTCCCTTAAAGTTCCTTCCCATCCCTAGCTCCTCCTTCATGCTTTCCTCCTTCTTGAAGGGTGACTTCAGTCAAAGCAGTAGGAGATCAGTGGTGAGGGTGAATGATCTTAATCCATGCAGCTGTTTCTCCTCTCACTTGCATATGCTTCCTTTCTAAAACAGGAAATATGCAAAGTAGGGAAGGAGGCATAGCCATGGGGACCAGGAAAGCATACCTGCATTGTGTTCCCCTCTATTAACCTGCTGTTACTCTGACTGTCTGAATTGCCCAAAGCTGAGAGAAAAGGGGAGAAAATTCTAGTATAGCCTAAACCTCTTTGGTAGCTCAATAGAATGGGATCTGCTGAGCTACAACTAGTCCTCCTCTTCCTTCCATGCCTTATCTTCCATTAATCTGAGGCCTGCACTCCTCCTGCCCAATAGTGATGATGGCCAACTTACCAGGATTCAGGACACTGGATTCAATGGGCATTTGGTCTGATCCAACATGGTATATCTTGTGTTCTTATGACTGAGATGTAAACAACATGACAGGCTGCCTGTTGATCATCACTATCCTAGCACTATTCTTAGCAATCTTTGTCTTGTGAGATTTTGGCCTTAAGGGAAATTGCAGTCACCCTCAGGTCATTGTCTAATACATTGTCTCCCAACCTGTTCCTGAAAGGATACCTAACTAATCTGGATTTCTAGATAGCAACAATAAGCATGCATGAGATATATTTGGGGAACCCAGTGCATGCAAATCTATTCTTTCAGATATGCTGAAACCCCAACCTGTTAGGTGTGCCTCCAGGATAGAATTAGGAACTAGTGATCTAAGGCTATGTTTTTCAAACTCTGAGTCATAAACTAGTATGGGGTGGTGGTAAGTCAGTGGTTGAGTCAAGGCCCTTTTCCTATCCCCACATCCTGCTATAAAGCCATTCTGCTGGGGCTAGGAGGAAGTGCTGGATATGCCTTAGCATTGTACTGCTGACTTGGCTCCATGTGGTTTTCAGTAAGTTTGAGCTCTATGGTACCTACAGTATACTCTCATGCCATTCTCATAATCACCAAGAGGGGCACCATACTGCTCTAAGTGAGTGGGAGGCATGCAGAGTCCTGAGTCAGTGGGCATGCAGAGTCCTGAGTCAGTGATCCTTTCACCCTGACCAGGGTGAAAGGATCACTGAGGGGAGGGAGAGAGAGCAAAGGGGAAGTAGGGAGAGAGCACTGTGAACAAAAAAAAAAAAAAACAGCACCCCTGATTTTCAACTTTTGATCCAGATTGGGAAGAAATCATGAAGAGCAGGCAAAATTTTCTGCTACATTAAAAGTAAGTGAAATGCAACCTGATCATAAGAAGACAAGATATGGCACCCTGGGTCAGACCAAGGGTCCATCAAGCCCAGTATCCAGTCTCCAACAACAGCCAATCCAAGTCACAAGTACCTGGCAAGTACCCAAACCTTAAATAAATCCCATGCTACTAATGCCAGCAACAAGCACTGGCTATTCCTTATTGATTAATAGCAGTTTATGGACTTTTTCAGGAACTTATCCAAACCTTTTTTAAACCAGCTATACTAGCAATACTGGCAATAAATACTGGCAATAAATTTCAAAGCTTGATTGTGCATTGAGTGAAAAAGAATTTTCTCTAATTTGTTTTAAACGTGCTACTTGCTAACTTCTGGAGTTCCTCCTAGTCCTTGTATTATCCAAAAGGATAAATAACCATTTCGCATTTTACCTTTCATGATTTTGTAGACCTCTATCATATCCCTTTCAGCCGTCTCTTCTCCAAGCTGTACAGTCCTAACTTCTTTAGCCTTTCCTCCCAGGGGAGCCATTCCATCCCCTTTATCATTTTGGTCACCCTTTTCTATACTTTACTTTCTCCAGTGCAACTATATATTTTTTGAGATACGGCAACCAGAATTGCACACAATATTCAAGGTGTGATCTAACCATTGAGCGATACAGAGGCATTATGACATTTTTAGTTTTATTCACCATGCCCTTCCTAATAATTCCTAACATTCTGTTTGCTTTTTTGACCACCTCAACACACTGAGCCGACAATTTCAATGTAATATCAATGATGATGCCAATATCTTTTTCCTGGGAGGTAACTCCTAAAATGGAATCTAATACCTTGTAGCTACAGAATGGATTATTTTCCCTATATGCATCACCATGTACTTGTCCGGATTATATTCCATCTGCCATATGGATGCTCAGTCTTGCAGTCTCGCAAAGTCCTCCTGCAATTTATCACAATCCGCTTGTGATTTAACTACTCTGAATAATTTAGTATCATCTGCAAAGTTGATCACCTCACTGATCATACCTCTTTCCAGATCCTTTATAAATCTATTAAAATGCACCGGTCCAAGTACAGATACCTGAGGCACTCCACTGTTTACCTTTTTCCACTGTGAAAACTATTTAATCCTACCATATTTATGTATTTTATACAGTGTTTAAAATAGTTTACATGTAACATCAATGTCTAATTTTAGTGATTATATAGTGAGCAGTTATTGCTCTTAAAATGCATGATTCCTTCAGTCATGTGGATTAAGTGGTTTTCTTCCACCAGGTCCTACAAAAAAAAAACATTTCCTCTACTGAGTCTCAAGAAAAACAGTTTGAAAACCATTAGGCTAAGAACCTAAGAACTCCTAAGTATGTCAGTCTGCCCTGATTTAACCACAGAATTTCAAGGAGTAAAATAAGGAAGCAGTGGCCATCATAAAATGAAACTTGTTTCTTATGTACTAGCTTTCTACCTTATTTAAATATCCTGTGGCCATCATCTATGCCTTGAATAATAAGGTTCAGTTGCACTTCTTGAATGGCTGTTTCACAAAAAAGAAAAATCTGGAGCTTTTCTGGTATTAGGAATGTGCAGCCAGAAAATGTGTTTTGTTTTTTGTTTTGTTTTGTTTTTTTCTGTTTTGATTACATTTTCATTTAGTGCATGCTAAATCGAAATAGCGCACACTAAATCAAAATACTGCATGGATTAGCGCACACTAAAAAAAGCAAAACTGAAATAAATAACTGCGCATCCCTATCTGACACTGCAGTAATGAAAAAGATGTTCAAGATGATTGTTCTCATAGGCAGACCCAAGACTCATCTACAGCTTTGCAATTCAGGTTTAGATCTTTTCGTCCAACAAAGATGGTGAAATTCAGGTGCATCATGTAGGTGCCACATTGGAATGGCGACAAGGCCAGAGGGATTAAAGGAGACTCCTGCTACTGGGGCAACCCCTCCCAGTAGAAGAACAGCACCAGGCTGATGGCTTACAAGACATTTCCCATCCATTCCATGCCATGAAGGAAGAGTTTGGGGAATTAAAAAAGGTTATGATTCAGAGATTTGTTCAGGTATTATTGCCTAGGTGTGCAGGAATCCTTACAAGTAAAAAGGCGTAAAATAAGCTCACAATAGACCTCAAACATTTGTGCATATCGGATTTGTGCACGGATTTGTGCATATCGGATTTGTGCACGGATTTGTGCATATCCGATATGCACATCTGTGCATATCGGATAAACTTGCAGTTTAAAAGAAGAAAGATTATAGCATTCAGAAAAACAAAACCTCACAGAAAGGTGATTGGAAAGTAGAGAGTAAGGCACAGAAATGAGTTTATGGATTTCTTTACCCTGTCTTTGCCCAGCTGGTTATAAAATCAAGATGAGGTTTGTGTGACTGAACATATTAAACCTAAAAGCAAAAAAAGAGCGAGAAAGGGAAAGAGAAAATGAGAGAGATGTTTTCTGCTGCATTCTGCTGGGTTTCTTAGTTCTTTGGTGCAACTCGCTCAGACACATGAACCTCTCCTTGACTTTACAACCAGCTGGGCAGAGAGACAGGGTACATAAATCAAAAGATTAATATCAATGCCTTACTCTCTCTTTTCCAACAATTTTATTGTGAGCTTTTACTTTTCTATGGGATATCAACACACACACACACACACACATACACACACACACACACACACACATACAGAGAGAGAAAAAGAGACTAAAAACTGAAAAATATTTCCATAATACTTTAAACTTCTTCAAAAATGAAATTCCTTGTTTGCAGATTAGACTGGTAATTGGTTAGAGATCAGGCAGTACAAGTACAGCTCATTTTACCCTAACCACTTTTCCTGGTCACTGCAGGAAAGTAAATAGTCAAAAACTATTAAATGGAGAGTTAAAGAGTGAGAAAGCAAGCTAGCAAGCAGCAGTGTCTTTAAGAAAACTGAACCTTGGGAAGTAGAAAATCCTGCTTGTCACCAAATTCTAAACTTAGCTCAGCAAATAGCCAAGAATGAGTATGAGTCAGTGCGCTCTTTTAAAATGAAAGCCATCATTTCTCCTAAACCCTCTTAGAATAATAATGCCATGCTGAATTGGATGCATCTAACTTTAGTTAAGTCAAGTATACAAGTATATTAATTAAGTATAAAGGTGTTTCTATTATGTTATATACTTAATAGACAGGCAGACAAAATAGGTAGATAGCTAGACTGACAGACAGAGGTAGTTTGACAGCCAGATAGACAGCCAAATACGTATGGTATTTACAGTTGGCCTCATCCCAGTATTACTTGCCTTAGATGATCTTTCATTTGTAAAGTTTTATGTGCTGTTCAGTGCAGTAGGTAGATACATTGAAAAGGAGCTATATATTTTTAACTGTACCATTACTGCCTCAAATCATTTAAATTTAAAAAGCAATGATTTTAATGTCACAGCAGGTGGTCACCTCAGGTCTGATGTTGACTAGATAGTGCAGCTTAATATTCGTTTTAAGTAGGATGATTCCTCCTTTGCCAATGGTTGTTGTAATATAGTTGTGTCCCTAGTGGGGTTGGGTGGCAAGGGTATTAACCACTCCACAGATACCACCTCTCCCCCCCTCAAACTCAGTCAAAGATCCATGAAGGGGCCAATCAAATTATCTAAATTGGAACTTTGAGTAGGTTAAACATAATTGTAACAGGGTGGCTCAGAGAGAGAGAGAGAAAGAGAGACTATTTATAAGGCCTTCTTAGTAGTCAACTATTTATAGCTCTATAGAAGGGCCAGCTAATAGCTCGAAATGAGGTGGTGGTGGTGGTTTAGGGCTTAGGGGCCAGTTTCACATACAGGGTGAGATGTACGAACAGCACAGCACACATCGGTGAAGATTTGACGTCATTTGGAGAGAGGAAAGTTTCACAAAGTTGAGATTTCTACTATGTTCTCTTGCCCTAGCCTGTTATAGAGTCCATCAAGCTAGGGTGAGAGAACAATGTAGAAAACTCATCTTTGTGAGACTTTCCTCATTCCAAATGACGTCAAATCTTCAGCGAGGTGTACTGTGCTGTTCGAACGTCTCACTCGACATGTAAAACTGGCCTCTAAACCCTAAACCTATTTCGGGCATATTGCACAGTTTAACGCCAGGAAAAAAAGATGTATTTATTTCTGGCATTAAAAATGTGCAACATTGGCCCTCATTTGTATTAATACCATCCAAACCCCTTCCTAATCCTGCCCCTTCAAAAAATTTGCATTTGCGCCATGTGGTAAGATGATTATCGAATGCCATAACGAATTTTGAGGAATGACCCTATATAAGAACAAAGGTAAAGAGGGATCACAGAATACTCAAGATCTTGGACTTCGAAAGTGCCATTTTTGTAAAGAAAATGGAGTACCTTAGGGAGGCCCTGGCAGAATGAAAATGAACAGTGGACTAAACTAAAAGGATCCATTATAAGGGCAAAAAAATCTTCATTTCAGGAATAATAAATACAAGTAAGAGGAAAAAGAGATCAGTATGGGTTTTCAAAAGGAAAGGGTGAAAGGATTAGCATTTGAAAGGTACAAGGGATCGCAGAAAATGGAGCACAAGGAAGAATACATAGAAAAGCTGAAACAGGAAAAAGTAGTCAGGACAGCAAAGGCACAGACAGAAATAAAATTGCTAAGGCAGGAAAGCAAAATGACAAGACATTTTTTTCAATATGTCAGTGAAAGGGGGAAATGCAGAGGTGGAACTGTAAGATTGAGAGGTGGCAAGGAGAAATATATGTAGAGCAATAAGAGAAAAGCAGAAATACTGAACAAATATTTTTGTTCAGTGAACCAAGGGGTTGGAGAAGGCCCACAGATAGATGGATAGATACCACTCCATTTAAAGAAGGGAGGTTTTGCAAAGAACTAGCAAAACTGATAGAGGACATGGCAATGGGGCTAGACGGGATACATCCTAGGATACCAAAGAATTTGAGAGTGGTTATGGCAGCTCCACTGTCATATGTTATCCCTCTTCAAAAATTATAAATAGGGAGAACATTATCAACTATAGGTAAGTCATCTGGAAAATCTTGTACCCAGCATGTTACAGGATGTAAGACAACATGTTTTTTTACCAGAAGAAGATAGAGTCAAACAAATCTGATCAATATCTTTGACTGGTTGACCAAAAAGACCAAGGGTAAGCACTGCATGCAGTATACTTGGTTTTCAATAAAGCTTCTGATGCTGTTCCACACGGGAGGCTCATAAAATAAACTGAACAGCCTGAGGCATAGTTTCTACAGTGCTAAATGGGTTAGAAAGAAACTGGGTGAGTAATAGGCAATAGAGGGTAGTGGTAAATGGGAGTCCACTCAAAAGAAATAACTCATCTCAAGGATCAGTCCTGGGTTCAGTTCCAATCGGTATTTTTATAAGTAATACTGCAGAGAAGCTGATAGTCATTTTCAGTATGATACAAAGATATGCAACAGGTGCACACTGCAGAAGGAGCAGAAACCTAAGGAGTAATCTAAATGCTTGAAAAGTGGTCAAGAATTTGTCAATTAAGATGTAACGCACAAGAAGTAAAGAGTCATACATTCTGTGCACAGAAAGCCAAAGAATTGTAAAAGATGGAGGGTGAGTACTGATGTAATAGTCAAGAGAGAGATCTCAGGGTGATCATATCTAATGTTCTCAAGGTAGAAAACAATGCAGGAATGTCAAAAGCGAGAGGAATGCTAGGGCAAATAGAAAGAGGTATTAATGGTAGAAAACAAAAAAAAGAGGTGATAATGCTTCTATATAGGCAATACAGGTTATTTGTGAAACCTTATCTATTCTGGAGTACTGTATCCAGTTCTAGGGGCTCTACATCCAAAAGGATAAAGATAGAGTACAGGCTAACCATGGAAGAGTTATCCCAAACTGCAGCATCTGGTCTTTATGCCCTATGAAATTAGAGACATAAATATGTATAGCCTAGAAGAAAAGAAGCAAATGGGAAAATAATAGAGACATTCAAATACCCCAGTGGTATAAGTAATGCACATAAAGTAAGTATTTTTCAATAAGTAGGAAGTTCTAGAACCAAAGGTAAGAATATAAGGATAAAAGATGATAGAGAAGAGTAACCTAAGGAAATATTTCTTCACATAAAGGTGATAAATTCATGAAATAGTCTCCCACTGAAGATAGGGTGAAGGCCAAAACAGTAATTCAATAAGCAGAGAGAATCCCTACATGCAAGTAAATGTGGTTCAGACCTGAGATCCGGTAAGCTCTGCAGTATTGCCTTTGGAATGAGCAAATTACAGGGGCCTTGAATTCCCTATCTGCTCTCGTTTTCCATGTGTCTATATATCTACAACTAGCATGCGAATTAATACATTTCACCTAAATGCCTGTTGGTTGTGTGCTGGGATAAATTCTAGCATGTACAAAGGATGGGTTCTTCCTAAGCTAAATCAAAGTGTAATTGCAAGTCTTTAGCAAAATTCACTGAATAAAAGCATAGATTAATATATGGAGGTTGTGTCTGTTCCAACAAAACTGCACACACACCTAAATCAAACAAACAGTTTGGAATGGTTTCTAATACTACCAGCTCATGGTACTTCATAGTGATACATTTTTTTTATTTTTTATTTTTTTAGAAAACAGATACACATGAACATATATTATGCTGTGCCCTTTGCTGTGGTTTAAGATTGTTCACAATCAATTTGTTATGCACAATGATGGAGTGGTGGCATCTTGTTTTGCCTCTTTAGATCTCGTCTTCCTTTGGCGGCGGTGCCTCTTGGCGGAGGATTTCCTTGGAATTTTTAGAATGCTTATCAGCTTTCATTGTCACAGTAGGCAGGTCCTGGTTGTTTTAACCCTCTGTCCTTCCAACAGTCTCACAAAATAAAGCCCCTGCTGTTGACCAATACTGAATATGGAATTTGGTGTGACTGTACCTTTCAAATGAAGAGAGACTCCACTTTTTGACAAGAGTTTGAGTTTGCACTGCAGTGCAGACTCTCATTACTGTAGTTCAGTCACACAACCATATGAGTTGATGTCACATCTGCAAGCTGTAGTTCCCTGGAATCTGAATAGAAAATGATATTCTTTCTCCTAGAATATCTTTCCTCCAGTGTGTTTTGTTACCCCCCTCGGCTATAACACCTTGTGGTTATATAGAAGTAAAGAAGCACCAGGCATTTAAAAGGATTTAAAGCAATATTTTTGATAGGGGGTGGGGGAGGGTCTCATTACTAAAATGTTTGCTCTCATCCTGAATCTAGAAAACTACTGTAAAATGAATCATTTATACCTGTTCTGCTCATTTGATAGGAAATTTGTAGTTTACTGCTTTGGGGGGGTTTTTTTGTTTTTTTGAGGGTGGGGGCAGATGGGTTTCTTCTGGGGTTTGCCTGGTACACCTCAATGTCTCATTTGGCCCTAGGCTGCTCAAACAGTGAACTGCTGGACCTTCCCCCCAAAATACCTCAGCTTCCATACCTGTTTGGCATAGCAGGGGGGATCGCAGGCACAGGCAGGACCAAGCTGAGCCTTTTCCACTCATTCTTCAAAGACTTCCATGAAGATTTCCTTGAAAGTTTTTCTGCTATAGTTTGTGCATTGCTAAATAGGAAAATAAGTGTTTGAGCACATCCTCTTTCTCTTTTATAACTATATTTCCCTTGTTGGAGGAACACCATGTACTCTGCTATTGGACTGCAGAAAGCACAGCCAACATTTCCACTTTTTGCTTGATGCTGTGTGAATCAAAACCAAATCAAATTTTTTATCACAACAAAAAGAAGAAAGAGTAAAAATGTTCAGTGTACCAAGCTGATGTTAAGTAGTCCAACCCAAAGATTTTTAAGCATGCTGTCTCTCCTTGAGACAAAACTTCACAGGGAGTATATAATTGGCATAGAAGGCCAAATAAATTTAGAATTTTCCAAGGGTTAAATTAGTTAATTTTGTGTTTTATACAAGTTTACAGCACTTTTCTTGTTATATAATGAACTATTTATCTATGTAAATATTGAGTTTTCTACTTCCATAGTTATTTTTAATCTACAGTAACATATCCACAAGATATTATAAGTTGCTTAATGAATTATATTAATATATATGTTATAAATAGATATTTTTTCCAGGCATGAAAAATATTATAAATGATCATTTAAAATGGCTAATTAAAAGATTTAAAGTAATATACAGATTGCACTGTTATGATCTAAGTATCTTTTTCTCAAACATTAGACGGAGTTGCGTTGTTTACAAAAATTTATTAATACAAACTTTACACACTTTATATAACAGTTATCAACCTCCTAGTTATAGATATCATGTGTGTAATAATATTTGTTTGAATTGTCTTTAATAATCATTTGCACACAAAATAAGTTCTTCAAGATTGACATCTACTCAGATTATTACTGCACCTCAAATCTGCTCATTTTAGTAAGGCTGTTGGTGTTTGAAAATCATACAAAGGATTACGTATGTGATTACTTTAAAATGTATGCAGCTAGCCACTGAAACTCTAAGCTAGAGATCATAATAATAATAATAATAATAGTAATTTTAAAAAAATGTAAATAGAACCCTATTTCATTACCACATCTGACACAAATACAGAAAACTCTGCCCATTAGCAAAAAAAAAAAAAAAAAACAAGTAGTTAAGACTAAAATGCAAGCTGATGTGTTGCAGCATTGTAGGGCCACTAAATAGCCATCTGTGATTCGTGGCGATTTAAAAGGCGAGGAAAGGCACGAAAGCTGCAAACTGCTTCCTGCGTCACATTGCCTGAGAAGAATGCAAAATTAAAGTAAGATTGATTTCATACACAGGACTCAGGCATAGATTGAATGCCTATGTGCTACCACTGCTTGCAGGAGGATCAACTGGCAGCGGCCATCCCATGTGGGGCTGCAAACTCAATTGCTGGATTCTTTGATTTATTACTTCACGCTGATCAGAAAGGAAAGGTCTTTTAAACTATCTTTACAAGCTGTCCCTTTTTTTTTTTTTTTACAGAATTGATGATGGAAATTAAGTCTTTTAAAGACTCCACTAGAATATGCTAAGTGACCTGAGGAAATGGAAGTACATATACATGTCCTCTTTAGATATTTTGAAGAGAAGGGGATGGAAAATTTCAAGGGTCTGTTAAAGGCTGTTGATGCATTTTTTTAACCATAATTTAAGATATTACTCATACATAAAATAGTGCTAATTTATCACTTAATGGAAACTCAACATTACGAGGACACTACACATTCTTTTATGACAAAAAGTTTGTTTTATGAAATAAATTTTACTAAGCAATAAGCCATAATGTAGAAAAATACATTTTACCTCCAAACTCAATAAACAAGGAACAAAACTTTAGTCGTAGTGCATAATTATTTAGTGGTAGCTAAAACAGGGATTCCTAAACTTTACAATATGAGCTTGCATAAACAGAACAAAAGGATAAGTGAGAGGCGATCACAATTTTAAAAATAAATAATTAAATAAATAAGTGATTCATTCAGAAGATTAACAGTGCTTAAATAGTGCAGGATAGGGTGGAAGGGGAAATAAGTCTACAAGAAAACAGCAAAAAGAGAGGAGGAACTCCAATAGATCCTTGCTCTTGGTAGTTTCACAAATGATGAGAAGCATGGACAGCACTGGAGAGTAACACATTGTACTTTGTATCAGGTTCAATAGGGAGCTGCCCAAGGTAGTGGACATATAGTGGGACTGTACTTGCCTCACGTGATCCAGACTCTGGGGAAGCCCAAAACAATGTACTTAATTTGGGACCAGGCCTGTCTGACTTGTATCTATTCCAGTATCTGGATTCAAAATACCTGAGAGGTTATGAGCCCAGGGTTCTCTTTTGTTCTGCAGCTTAATTCAATCAGTAAGAAGAACAATAGGTGAGGGTAAAATTTTAGTTTAAGTGGTGGGAGAGGAGGGGGGGAGGGGCCACTAAGTCATCAGAGATGCACAATTTGGGTGGAGCTGTTGATTCACCACAGCAGAAGTTATTTTCTGGAGCTCAGTGTTTTGAGAAGACACAGATACATATAAAAGTGGAATCAAAGAAAGCAGGAAAATTGAAATCTCTAGCAAGGGGGACAGTGCCCCTTGAGATAGGCTTGTGTTAAAGGAGCCTGTACTGAGACTCACCGGGGGAAGAATCTGCTTCAGCGATTCTCCCAAATCATTAGCATCAAAATCCCCTTGTAGCAGGGCATCAATGTCTATGTCCAGTAGTAAATGGTCAATATTAATGTCTTCAACCCTGTCGTGGATAAAAATACTATCC
Organism: Rhinatrema bivittatum; assembly: GCF_901001135.1. Taxonomy (NCBI): domain Eukaryota; kingdom Metazoa; phylum Chordata; class Amphibia; order Gymnophiona; family Rhinatrematidae; genus Rhinatrema; species Rhinatrema bivittatum. The sequence goes on from NC_042616.1 coordinate 593,050,025, forward strand.
TTTTAATTTCAGTTACAAAAATAGGAGTAATATTCAAAACAATGATTGTCTTTTTTTCTATTTATTTTATATAAAAACATAAACAGCTCAGGCGAATTGTTTTTGTGCACGCTTTATATGAATTGCTCTCTATTATTTATATATATTTATATATATTTATATATATATATATTTACGTATAGAACTTAATGATTGGTCCACAAAGTAGATCTGTGCGTTCTCTAGTGCTTTTGTACAAAAGAAAAACAATATTATTATCAAAATATTCATTTAATGGCTTTACTTCATACATAAATACATGTTTAGAGATAACACAGGAGCGATGATTATTCAGTCAGTTTGGAAATGACTCTTTTTGTGTGTTAGGGGCTGTATACACAGGGGTGGCTGCTTACTCATCGCTACAAGTATGCTACTCGGCGGCCTTTATTTTTAACTCTTTGTTTATACCTTTTCCCCAGCACCGCTGCCAAGTATTTCTTGACAGCCATTTGTTTTCGGTAGCGGCTGTAGCTGTCCGTGAAGATGCCATCGGAGTGCCTTTTGGAGAGCGGTTCCGAGTCCTCCTCCAAGCTGCCGATGACCCCCCTGCAAAACAGAAATGGGGAGGAGGGGGGAGGTGAGCGGCCAAGCCTGGCTCCAGCACAAGCGCCCCCCCTCCCCTGCGGCAGGCGGAAAGAGCCTGGGCAGCGCGCCCCCTGCCGGCCGCCGCGCTGCGCCGCACCCCCGGAGCGAGACTAGGATTCCCCACCCCTTCTCCTAATTCTTAGACCTGAAAGGGCTGCCGGCGGGGCTCCCATTGCTGCCAATGTCCTCCTTTAACGCGCCGGAGGATCGGGGGCTGTCACGCACTGGCTCGTCGGTTTGGGAACCTCCCAAAGAGTCCTCCTCCTTGTACCTTGCGCGCATTTATATAAAATGCGCGCCATTGCCAGCTGAAGCGTCCAAGCTCCCCCCCCCCCCCCCGCATGTATGCGGTTAGTGTGGGGAAGTGACAGCTCTGCCTTGTTAGTTCAAAGAAGCAAAGTCATCCGCGGGGACCCTGGATGGAGCGAGCTTTTAGCAAATCTGGCCCTTCCTGTCCGTAAAGGCTTCGAGATCCCCTCGCCTCCTGCCTCTCCTTCTCTGGGTTTTCACATGCCATGTCCTTTTTTTTTATTATTATTAATATTTTAGGCATCCCGAGTTTCTCAGAAGCGCACTAAATAATACTGACGCTTTTATTTTGTAAAAGGGAACATCACTGTGAGGCCATTAGAAAGAGCTTTTTTTTTTTTTTTATTTAGCAAGATATATCAAGCCTATCAAGATGTAGCTAACATAAATTAACAGGTTCCTTTATTTTTTAAAAAAAAAAAAAGTCTACACATGCTGTGAAGTTGAAATCCGATAATATAAATCGACAGTGAAGACAATATATTCATCCTATGAATTATTCATTATGAAAATGTAATCTGTTTCCCCTAGTTTTATTAAAATATTACCTTCACCTGAAATCTTTACTACATAGTGTTTGCATTGCGTTAGGATATTTTGACGTTCTAGATCCTAAAGCTGGTGAAAAATATTTTGATTTTGAGAAGAATATTTAGAGTCAGGAGGGATTAAAAAAAAAAAAGAAAGAAAGAAAAGAAAATCAGATCTGAGTGTAAATCCTAACAGCAGGGTTTCTGGTGGGTTAAAATATGCATCTTTACACTGCATCGTTTATTTTGTGCATGTGTCCAATTTAATAAGCTTGTAAAATTAACAAATTCTGCTATATATTTTTTTTCTGACTTCCACCACATCTTTTGTCTTTACTGGAACAAATGAATTCAGGAACGATCAAAGAAACTTCCTACAGAACAGTTGGTGCTTTTTAACACAGCACCTGTGGCAGGGAGCTGGGAGAGGGATCCACCTGTGTATATTTATCAGTCCTCTCTGGCACACAGATATATATATTTGTGTAGCCATTCTACAGTAAGCATCTTTTATTTCATGCAGAAATCTCTTAATGTCTTTCTGTTTGAAGACTGAAACCTTACCCTACGCGTTTTGGCCATCAGGGAATGCAGGTATTTTCTGGCAGATAATTGGCCCAGCACTTTCCTATAGGCGTTGTTAAATATCCCATCAGCGTGTCTAAAAATAAATAAAGGGAATTACAAGAAGGAAGACAAATGCTCTAATATGAGAAACAATGTATGCAGCAGTGTGTGTGTGGGAGGGGTCACGCGGGTGGCACATTTATGGTGCGGTGACAAGAGCTGCCTGGCTGAATCCCCAAGCGGTGATTTAATCCTCCTGTACCCGATGACTGAGGGGCTAGAAGAGACCTAAGGGCTTGAGGCGGGGGCCATTCATTCTTTTCTTTTTTTTTTTTTCCTCACCTTTGCAAGCTCATTAGTGACAGTTTCTGCTGGCACCCCCCATCCCCAGTTAGACACCGCTGCTTTCCTTCCCCTCATTAGAAAAGGACTTGGAACGCTGTTCTGCCCCTCCCCCAGTTAAATTGACTCGTCTAAGTCTCCTGACTTGCCCTTAAGTAGATCGACAGCTTCTGTCTGCATTCCCTCAATTATTTGAATGCTGTAAAACTCGTTTGAGATGGCAGAGCCTTCTCCCTGACATATGGTTGATGTCCTCAAGGACGGGTGGGAGGGGGGAATGCAGATCCTTTTAATACTGGTTCAAGTTATTTAAATAAAAATAAACACCATAGAATCACCTCTTCTCTGATGGGTAATACAAGGTATTGTACATATCGTCTAAAACCGATGCAGCGTTTCCTATACCAACAGGATCATTTTCGAAGGCGAAATCGGGAAGAGTATTACCGTCTTCATCGTATACTTCATCTTCAAGCCTAAATGGACAAATAAACAGAGAGATACAAAAAAAAAAAAATAGAAAGAAAGTGTTATAAATGTGTAATTGTTTAGTCACTGCTTCTTCCCATTCCCTTGCAGGGGTTCATTTTTTTTAATGTCTCCTGCACACACCCCCCCACTCCCTTTTCTTTAGGCAGAGATGCAGGCTTTGATGGGAAGAGCCCCCCTGAGATCCCTATCAATCTGGAGGTGGGCGTGAGAGAAATAACAAGAGGAACCCATCTGCAAGCTGACCTGGGGCTGGGCCAGAATTAACAGCAAAGTCTGGCAAACATGAGCAAAGCCAGCTAGAAGCTTAGAAATGCTGCAAGTGAAAACAGCGAAAAAAAAAAAAATCCCTCTGATCCCCGAAACAAAAACCATTCCGGTCCAGAACCAAAAAAAAAAAAAAAAAAAAAGCGATCTGGCTGCAGAAAAGCTCAGCAGGGGAACTGGGGTGCATTTTCTTCCAAGCCTAATTTATTTCGGAAGCGGGCGGTTTGGGGTTGGGTTTTTTGGGGGGGTTTTTTTCCCCTTGCTTTGGATTTCGTTTGGTTTGGTGCCATAGCCCTTTCTTTAGGATGGGTTGAATTCTAAAGGGATTTAGGTCACCCTAGGCTATTTTTGTCGGTTAGCTCTTGGCTGGGTTATTAATAATGAATGTTTCTTAAGTGTTTCCTTCTTGCTATTTCTGGTCCTCGAATAAGCCGAGCCCAGTTCCCCCAGTGCCAAGCACTGGGGGCCTATGTTCAAAGGATGGTAGACACGCTTAAGACCCAGACCCCCCCACAGGGTCCTCCTCAGATGGCATCCTAATTCTGAAGTTGCCAGCTATACAAAGAAAGACTCGTATTGTTAACCCATCCATTCGAAATTCGAAAAAAACATTTTTTTTTTCGTTTTCGTTTTTTGTGTGTTTCCTGCCATATTACTGAAGTATCATTTCTGCAGTCCAGTGTAACAAACATCTCATCTCTAATGGTCAAATTATGTCCCTAGGCACGATACTGACATTAACAACAATGGAAAACTGTATACATCTGTGAGAAATCAAAGCCTGTCAATAGTACAGATTATTAATTTTTATTTAGTATTTCTGTTGATATCTTTCAGAGAAGGAGGCGGAAACTTAGCTCTACCTTGGGAACCTCAAAACTAAATTTTAAAAAAAATGGTCTGCCTCAGGTGGATTAAGTTGTTGACCTGGGGGATTAAAGCATCCAAGTCGCATCTCTGAAATGTCCAGGAGGTTTCCTTTGTTTTCATAGGTGCGGGCTGGTGCCATATGCACCCATTCTCCTCCTACACCTCGCTCGGTAAATGACGCCATATCTTTAACATCTCCGCAGCTCTCCCTTATTTTTTAACAATTCAATTCCAAAGGAAACAACAACAACAGCAAAAAAAAACAAAACAAAACAAAAAACCCCACAAATTGAGTCTCCTGCACCCGTATCTGCTCTGCCATTCTGGAAGGAGAGTTGGCTATTTGCAATCAACTTTCCACTGATGGAAAAATAAATAAAATTAAAATTAAAAAGGGCAGCGTGCTATATTCACCAAAGAAACACCCGGCACTAGAAACCACACTTCCTGCTTTGTCATCCCATATGTATATGTTATCCCATAGAGTCCAGTCATTTCCGTAGCATAACGCACCTGAGATATCGCAATAAAGGTAGCGCAATGTGGCTCCACTCTGAATACAATGAATAATGTACGGAGCACTGTACTAAAGTATTCCCCCACTACCCGGCACATTGAATATATTCTGAATAACAATTAGTAGGGATATCAAGCTGGGAGTCAAGTACGAAACCCTGGCATTGCGGTATAGGTTATTGGACTAAAATCTAGTTTTAAAATGAAAACATTTTACTTGAAGGAACCGGGTATGACTGCAGATAAATCTCATTACTAAGCAAGAGAGTGGGAGGAGGACCATGACAAAAAAAAATAAAAATAAAAATAAATAAATACAGATTTCCTATCCTTGAGGAGGCTCCTGGCGGAACGAAATCACTGCATAAAGAAAATATTGGTCTTCCTTTCTTGTTATGAAGGATTCCGAGTCGCTTCTCGCCCGGAGAGAAACCCTAGCTCCCTAACTTTTGGCTGCTCGTAGCCCTCGGTCCTGAAACAGGTGACATTTGTTTCGGGGGGGGGGGGGGTCTGCGAGTTTTGTTTTTACTCTCCCTCGCCTCGCTGTATCTGCCCCCTCCCTTTCTGCTTCTGCTGGTAATGCAGGCTCCTGGGCTCCTCGAGAGGGGGGAAACAGCGATCAGAAGGGCAGGAGAGAGAGCGAGCGAGAGAGAGAGCGGGAGCTTTAAGCGCGGGTAATTCCCAAACTTCAAAGTGCCAGAAGCTGTTAAGCGGGGTGGGGGAGGGGGAGAGCCTTGGCAGGACCTACCGAAAGGCCGGGTATTTGAGGGCCGCAGGGGAGCAGTAGACGCTGCAGTGCATGATCATCCCGTACACCACCAGGAAGGCGAGGAGCGCTCGGCTGCACATTGCCATTCTGCGGGCGAGAAAAAAAGAAAAGGAAGAGAGAAAAAACAACTTACTTTACCTCTCCTGTCGTTTCCGATCAGCCCCCCACTTACCTAAAAGAAACTTTCAACAGCAAAAAAAAAAAAATAAATCTGACTTCCCACCGTGCGGCGAAAGAGAAAACGGGAGGGAGGGCTTGAGCCGTATCGTCCACTCCCTTGCCCTAGAACGACCCATAATTGAGAGACAAGCGGAGAAAAAGATAACAAAAAAAAAAAGCTCCCCCCGTCCAGCACTCGGAGTCCAAAACTGCCAGCCTGACTGGGTCCTTACCATGAAACTCTTAAGCCCCGGCACAAAAGAGTGTTTGGACGGCTGCAAGGTAGGGGAGCCAGAAACTGGGTTTCCAAGTTGCTGCCCGATCGCGATCAGCCCTGTGGCATCGCCTCTGCCAAGGGAGGCTTCTCCGGCTCAAAAGTTTGCAGGAGACCACAGAGGCTGCAACCAGCGGAGAGGGGAGGAAGAGAGAGAGAGTGAGAGAGAGAGAGAGAGAGAGAGAGAGAAGAAATAGAGAGAGAAAGAAAAACCAGGATCCAAGGCGGGAGAGAGCCCGGTGCAGCCCCTGCGATCTGGCTGGCGAGGTTGTGCAGACAGTGCTAGCAGATCTTCTCCTCCGGCGCACTTCTTCTGAGGCGTTTTGCTCACTGCTTGCTTTTTTTTTTTTTTCTTCGTCTTCTTCTTCTGTTACTTTTAAGTTAAGCAGCCCTCTGCGCCTGTATACATATATATATATATATATATGCAATTAGCAGAAAAAAAAAATCTCTTGCAAACACTTCTTTAGTAAGAGCTCGCTTTGTAAAAAGGCGTCTGCATGTTACCTTTTACTGCGATCTATTGTTTGTTGTACCGTCGGGCTCGGATTTTTATTCATGAATCAAACTGCATCCCCCCTTTTTTTTTTCCCAGAGTGTCACGTAATGATCGGGTATCAGAAAAGACGTCATCACCTCAATTCCTCCAGGAGCACAATAACAATTCGCATCATTCCTCACGGATGATCCGATCGCAGTCATAAGTTGTTCTTATAAACACAATCACTTGCACATGCATTTTTTTTTTTTTTCGAGAATGGTTTCATTATTGCGCTGATTGTCACAGGTACCTCTTCCCTGGGTGTTGCTTTTAATACTGAGGTGCTGAAACAGGGAAGAAATAGAATTTTAAAGATTAAAAGTTCCTGCTAACAGCATCAAGGCTTTTCAGAGGCGAACCTCGCAGAAGCCAGGTTCGGGTCTTTTAAAAATTATAATTTAATAGAACTACGTCTCTTTAAAGGAGCACGTGGTCAGGCAAAAGGCACAATAAAATGGGAAAAATAGCTTTAAATAAAGCAGATTTTAAATCCCCCAAGAGTTTTCAGTAATTTTCTAATTAGGGTTGACAGATTCTGGCTGGTGGGTGGATTGGACAGGAGGGGGTGCGCACGCCTGGGTTCTGGGGCTTTTCGCGTGGAGCTGTCCAAAATCCGAGCTCCTGAAAGCTGGATGGGACGCTTAGGCTAGGCAGTGCCTGTTTCTAAAGCCTTTCCAAAGTCATTAGATATTTAAGGAACAATCTAGAAGCGCAGCCATTTAAAAGGGTTACATGTAGATCTATCAGAATCGCATCGGAAGCAAATTATATCGTGCCAATTTATATCTAAAATTAAATGTTCTATTGCCACTCAAACTTATCTCTCTAATTTTTGGGGGGTCAGAAATATCTTTTTTTTTTAATATTGATTGTTTTATACCTATATGCCAAGAAAAGTATTTACACTGAATGCATTAATTAACATTTATTAAACACAAGTCACTCCGAGAAAAAAAAAAAGCCAGAGGCTATGCATAATTTATGTAGCTTTATGCTCGATTTTCACCGTCTGTGCCTTTGGCTTGACTGCGCCTGCAGAATTTCCACTATTTGATCTATTTGCTCTAAAGTACAGGCAACTTGGAAAACAAAAAGGATTGCCATTAGAGGCTTATTTGATGAGCTACTCCTTAGGGAATCCCTCTATTGGGAATTCTCAAATCACTGGTATTATTTTACTGATAATGACGTGGAAGCATGAAATCAACATGGGAAGCCCACCGGGAGACTTGTATGTTTGTATTATCTTCTTGCTCTACTTCAGTAAAAGAGAACACAACCATTTTCGAGAATTAGCTAAGAGACATATCATCTACAATTGGCAAGCGTGTGCACTGTAATTAGTTCGATTAAAAAGCTGATAGTTAGTGGAATTATTTTGAGGGCCCTTCCTGCTCTCGTTTCTATTTTGATTGTGTCTAAGATTCCCATGGACCGTTATATTTGTTTAACAAAACATAGTTTTGCCTTCTGTATATTTGCATAAAAATTCGTGGAATAAATTGTGTAGCTGTATAGTGTTCTATTGTTCATGTTTAATTTAGTAATTGCAAACTATTTATAATGAAAGTAATGCATTATTAAAAAAAAAACAAAAAAAAAACCCTTCCATTTGCACGCTGCAAACGCCGCTGAAAAGTTGCTAAAATTACAACGGTACACTATTTAAAACTTTCTTTCCACAAGTGGAAAGAACTGCTAAGAATCATAGTAACATCACCATGCCTAACTTGTTCGAATCTATAAATTATCTCCCCTAATGCATTCTTGACAACAAAAATGTGTAGCAATATGTGAAATGTTTCCAAGGCTGTGTGCGCTTGAAAGTATTCTGCGCAAGGAAAGGGCGCCACCATGTGTCTTAGCTGAACAGCAAATCCCTTCCCGTCCCGAGGTCTCACTCTTCTGTACTTGAGAGCATTTATAGCCTGCCATTACCAGAACTAAGATTTGTAAATCAATTATTAATTAGAACCTCATTTATTGTAATCGGAGCAGGACAAAAATAAAAAAGGAATCATCTATAATAATTCCCCATTTCCGACGATCTTTGCATTTATCACCAAGAGCTGCGCCTACCTCTTTGGCGTTGATGACAGCAGCGAGACTTAAGCGCACAGAATCACTTTATGCTAAAGGCCAGAGGCGGACACGAGAGCGATGACAGCTATTTCAGCACTACACGTTCTGGGAAAGTTGAATATATTTGGTGAAGTCGGTGTGTCGCGCTCTCTTATTTGCTGGTTGGATTTCAGTGTTGCAGTTAACTTTTAAAGCCTCATCTCGAGGGTTTGTTCAGTTCAGGGTTTCTCTTAGTTCATATCAACTGTAAAATCCTCAGACCATGCTTACTGTGTTTTTCCCCTATTCTCTGCTTGTGACAAAAATCCTCAAGATAAGAGTGAGTGAGTGTGTGTGTGTGTGTGTGTGTGTGTGTGTGAGTGTGTGTGTGTGGCATGAGAGAGAAAAAGTTATTTATACCTCTTCTCCCCAGACAGCCCATTGAGAATAGTCTGGAACATTGACAAAGGCTAAAGGCAATGGAAAGATGCCAGAAGACATTATTACTGGACATCCTCGGACTAACTAAAAGGGGCCATTTTGCACCTATTAGTCAAATTCTTTGTGAGTAGAACTATTAAGAATAATCATATTGGGGTAACATTTACTGAGCGAGGGCTGGGTGCAATATAAAATCGTGTTGCTCTAACCTCTGTACTAATATGTGGCACGCAGGCTATTTGCGAGCCAGGTGCAAAATTATTTACCAGCAGCCTAGTTGAGTGCTGTCTCAACACAGCTCCGTCACCCCTTGACACTGTTTCTATTCCGGCTTTGGCCTCAGCCATGCAGGTTAGAGACCATGAGAAAGCAGGGATTTCCCGCACCGATTTCTACAAAGACATAAGGTCTACAAAAGTGTTCCAATTGAACAGTTTTGTACGGCAAATGGCAAACTGTGATAAAAAAAAAAAAAAAAAACATTACCCCTGCTTGCCAACAGCTAGGGAATGTATTCACGGCAGAGTACTATGTCTTGAAGTAGTATTTAAACAACATTTGATATTTAGTTGTAGATACTATTACATATAGATAGGTTTGAGTCAGGGAACATACACAACCATGCGTTTAGCTTATAGTTATATGAGAGTCTCAAGATGGACCCATGAATCAGGATAAAGCACAATGATCAATTTGTATGGAAGATTAAAGGGTCTGATTCATCAAGGCTTTTCTCCTATGAGTAAAAGCTTAGTGAATCATATCCTAAATGTACAAAGAGGTTTGTTGTGTGTTGTAAGTATGAGATAAAATTCTTAGTATATTTGGCATTCATACTTACAAAAATATATACACGAATTTATAAAAAAGTTTCACTACTAAAATATTAGAACTTCAATTTTCAACCCTAAACAGTTTTAATCCTTGTGAAAAATGACAGATTGGGTTGATAATACAGGAAACCACAGTGTACCCACAGAAGAGGTAGAACACAGGCAGAGGCAGTGGTTGTGTAAGTGTCCACAAAGTACATAGCCAAATGTCTGAACACACCGCTTTGGATGCTGAAACGGGTAAGTCAGCGAGGATGCCCATTTTATTCTTGATCTCTCTGCTGAAATTGCCAGCAAGGGTGCTAGTTATGATGGTTGTTCTGAATGATGGGAGTACCTGTTTGCTGCAAAATAAACTGAGGCTACCAATTCATTTTATCTAGACCACTGAATGACTTTTTTTGGTAGCTATGATTATTTTCACTTCTGACTTGATCCAGGTTTGAATAAGTAATCTACAAGTGGCAGACTTTATCTATTCAAATCAAGTCTACTAGTACTATCTAGTCTGCTAGGTTGACATTGTGCTATTGTTATTAATTGGCACAAAGGTAGGATATCTTCATAAAGAGATAAATATTGATATGAATGTAGTGTTGGAAATTATGGGAGACACTGCAGCTGATCAGGTCTCTGCTTTCCCCCTGTTTTGAGTGTGCCTGGTGATTGCCTGCTGGGTGGGAGTAGCAGCTTTAAAGCCTCCATCTAAAACAGAACATGAAATTTGAACTAGGATGGCGGCATTCAGCAGAACCCCAGGGTGAGTGCTGTTAAGGAGACAGAAGAGGGACAAAGAAGACATGTAGTGTTTTGGCTTATTTTGTGGTTGATTTTGTAAACAACAACAACAACAACAAAAAGGACAAATCTGAGGGTGAGAGAGTTTAAACTTAGATGTTTATGGACAGTCAAAGGAAAATATGACAGTATGTTTAAATATTATGTTGTACTCCAGAGGGAATTGGTGAGTGGATTAGATAAATAGACATGGTTTAAATAAATAAATAATTATTTTGAGCAGAGATTTGCAAACAACTGTTGGCACTGCTGTTATCAAGGGAGAGGGTTTAGTTGCTCAATCTGCTCTTACTCCCACTGTTCAATTTAAGTTCTACCTGGTTATAGAGAGGTTTCTAGGTTAGCAGTGCAATGTGGCTAAAAGTGAAGCAAGGTGTTTGATTTGTTTGTGCATTACTTGTTAAAAGAACCAGTAGCTTTAATTGTACACATTTGAAAAATAAATTACTAACATATCCTATAAGACATCAAAATTCCAAGTTTGTGGATTGCTCCTTGTCAAATCTTACTGCCTCTAACCAGAGAAAACTGTGATATTGGCAAGTACAAGGGAAAGTAATATTAGATACATACACACACACACACACACATATATATATATATATATATACCCACATTTTTTATGTATTTTTTGACATTGAGAACAAGAATTATTTTCTTTTATAGATAATTTGTAGTATTTTCTTTCACTGAACTTTTGTTTCTAACCAGACTTTAAACGAAGTGTTGCTTATTGCCTTATGACTATATAATGCAAAACACATAGTCATACTATGGACCCAAAGGAAAAAAAAAGAGTAACTTCTTAATCTGAAAGGCATTTAATGCTGCAAACTGTCCTCATGCTTGTCAGAGTCATCTCAAAATGAAGGGTACTGATAATGATGGGGAAAAAAAATAATGACTGCTCCAAGGAAACATTTATAGCACTGAATAATATGAAATTCTTAGCAGCTATTGACATTTTTGTTTGCTTGTGACATTGATTAAATTGACAACCTTGAACTAAAAATATCATTAAAGGCACATTATATTACTCATCCCTGTAGAGAAGAAACACTGAAGGAGCTGTATTTACTGCATAAAAAATGCCCTTCATGATAAAGTTTTCCACCTTGAGTTAACAATGGTGTTGAGCTAAGAATCCTACCCACTATTATATTTGTTCAGTGTACAAGTATTTTTCCATAGGGTACATGTCATCTGTCTTTCTAATGTAAAAGGTAAATGATTACATTCTATGCCATGGAAATGGTTTTGATAGCATTCAGGAAGTAGGAATCTCTTAAATTCATATTATTTGCTGCATGAGCAGTACACACAATATTTGTAGTGTATCATCAAATGTTTTAATTTCCAGAACTTTTTTTCAGTGTTGATGGATCTTAGCATTGGAATCAGCAAGTTGGTAAAACATGTTTTAAGTAGTAAGAATGGGTGAATCAATTTCAATTTGACTAAACTATACAGTGCACCCAAATGACTAGACTAATAGTCATTTCTGCATTATTCAAATACACTTGCACTGTTTCAGCTTCCAAAATCTTTTATTCAAAGAATATTTCAGGCAAGAATAATCCAAAAACAGGAATGTCTATCCTAACCAGGAAGTAAATAATATAAGGCAATATATCTTCACAGAAAGGGTGGTCAATACATGGAACAGACTCCCAGCAGAGGTAGTAAAAGTAAATACAGTATCAGAATGAGATAAACACAGATCCTTAGTTACAAGGAAGGAAATGTAATGCCAAAAGGTAAGTAAGGTCTGCAACAATATTGGAATAGAAAAGGAAAATGGACAGAATACTAGGGTCTAGTAGTCTTTATCTGCCATCATCTTCTGTGATTAAACAATTATTTTATATGTGTGCCAGTAAAATGATAATCATATTCACAAAATTCTGGCTGCATCAAATAACAATATTTGTGATCATAAACAATCAACATTTCCTCAGAATTTACTCTTTTTGGGGACAATTTTCAAATGAATTCTCTTGTGCATCAACAAGGGTTTACCCATAGAGAAGGCCCTTTAAAAAATGCTCTCCCCCCTCTGCACCTGGACTGAGCAGCACCAGCACTTTTCCTTGTGGAGTAAAGGGGCAGGGCTGGGACCAGTCCTGCAAGAAATGCACCGGGAGTTTATAACTCTCTGTACATACTGCTGGCCAGGGCAGGTAGTTTGAACCTGCGAACTCTGCAGGTACTTTTGTACCTCTTGGTGAAATGATTTAAGGGAAACTGTATGGGCTTGCATGGACAAGCACTGCCAGCTGACTAAAAATGACCTTCCCTAAATATTGTTGCATGGCAGTTACATACAAATCATGATGTTTGTGGTTCTAGCATTGCTGCTGTATTTTGGAGTACAAGATTGCTACTTGACAAAAACTGCCGAAGAAAAACAGATCTGCGATAACAAGGGAAGACTACAAGGAGAGGCAGAAACAGACACACTTAATCAACTGCATCTTAACTAGGAAATAGATTTAAATAAGGCCTCAACTTGTTGGTTTCAAAGAGCGGTCAAGCCTATGTACAGAATATTACAAACTGTTAAAAATCGTTTTTTTCCGCACAATCCCTTGCCACAAGCAACAGTGTGACAAGTTTCTTAATCTTCAACTTCTCCCATACTTCTCCATCTGAAGGTTAATCTTCAATTTAACAATATCAAAACAACCATTTCATGGCATCCTTTCTTTCTAATCATGTTCACTTTTGTATGATTATTGCTATTTCTGGTAAAGAAATTGTATCCCCTACATCTTCTAGGGCCCTCTTTCTTGACCTTTAGTGTGAATGCAAATGTACAGTATTCTGCATGGTCCCTCATCCATGAATACTTATTAGTGTTCAGACTAATTGTTGGACATTCAAAACTGAGTCTGAGAATCAAGCACTCACAAGGAGTCTGGCTTTCTCTTAGTTGCCTAGCAGCTATCTCTATGCAGAAACACTGGCACTCATGCCTCTCTGGCAGGTTATGCAGAGGAGGTCAGAATCCAGATGTTCAGGCAATAAACATTAATATAGGTATTTTTATTATTTAGGCTGCAATGATAGAATGAAACTAGCAGCTAGGTCTCTGATAGGTCACAAGTAAAGTAATAACTAGAAGTCTTAGCAGAAATACAGGCAGTCATAATGTTGGCCTATTACAGAAGGGATTAGAAGGCCAGATGTTGGCTTCCAGTGATGTCATGAAGCTGTGAGGACACTTTTAAAGGAGCTCCGCTCAGGTGTTTACTTTACAAGCCTCACAAACCTGCCTATTTTCATTGGAGATCTCATATTTTCCCTTTGGTGCAGGGGGAACTCCCTGGAACATCCTATGCTTGGTTTGGTGAGGAATGACCATGAAATTGCAACACATTTCTAGAGAGAAAACAAAGGCTGGTGACTTACAAATGGCAGCTGACATTGAGAAAACAATGCAGGAAATGAAAGCGGAGCATAAAAAGGAATTTCAAAAAATGGCTCAGCGGGTTCGCAGGATTCCCTAAATAAACTGCAGTCTTCTATAAATGAAATAAGAGAGTCTCTCAATTCTCAAAAGAACAGAGTGGATGAGTTAGAAACCCAGTGATGATGCAGGAAGCATTGGCTGTTCACATTGAAACAGAACGCCATTCTGAAAGACCGCATTGAAGACCAAGAAAACAGAAGAAAAAGGAACAATTTATGGGTCATCGATATACCCGAAATGGTAAAAAATCCTGATCTAATCCCACTCCTGCAGGTATGGCTGCCTGAGTCTTTGAGCCTTTCCTTGGTTACTGAACCAGTGATCATGGAGAGGGCCTATCATCTGGGGCTACGTAATCAAAATGTCATCAAGCCAAGGCCAGTAATTGTTAAACTTCTAAACTTTGCGGATAAAGTTAAAATCCTTACAGCGTATAAAAAGCAAGGGGCTTCCCAGCCAGTGAAATATGAAGATGCGCATATCCTGCTTTTTAACGATTATTTGGCCAAAGTCTCCAAAGATAGACTCGCCTTTTCGGAATCAAGTTTACACTGCAGTATCCTGCAAAACTCAAAGTGTACCACAAAAGAAAAATGAGTATTTTTCTTACTAAAGAGCTGGCGCGGAAAATTCTCTCCAGTCTCCAACCCATAGAGTCTGCAGATGTCAGTCCACCATAATTTACATTTCTTGTGTTGGTAGACAGAGCTGACTGATCTTGAGGAGCAAGTTAAAACAGTTTAACTAAGTAGAGGTTGAACAATCTTTCTATGGGAGAAGTGATGGGCTTCAGATATGGACGTCTTCGATTGTGTGCAACATGGATGGCATGACTTTGGAATTACTTGCTTTGTTTTGTTTTGGTTTTTTTCTCTTCTACCCAGTGGTGTCAGGGACAGGTGCATTGTAATTTTTTTTCTTTTTGGACATGTCTGGGTTCTATTTGGGATCTGGGCATTACCAGAATAACTGTATGAGCACTAGATGCAGTAAGACTTTATCAGTTCCTAAGTGCCTTTCCTTTTGCTTTGTATTACATATGTTTGTTTACAGTGAACACTATATATTTTCTTTCTCCTCTTTATAGCAACCTCAGTGTTTTTGTTTTTGTACTCCAAATGATTATCTTTATTTATATCTACTGTTTGAACACTAATACCTTTGACCTGAGCAGTGTTCTGGACTATGGTGATGTTGCTCAACTCCTAAGCTTAAAATTTTCAGCTTAATTGGGTTTTCTGAAAGCGGATTTTAATTACTATGTTTCAGTTTCATGGCATTGCATACATTATTTTAAGCCTGCAGGGTGTGTCTACATCTTAGGAGCATGGTTGTTTGTATGGATGTATTTTTGTTCTGAAGCTTGCGTAGATGGGTGGTGTGTGTGCGGATTTATGAATGGTATGACACAGTGTGTATGTGAATGAGTGTGTGTGGATGTTGGAGGATATTAGACTCCGATTATCTTCAAACAACTGGAACATTGAGGCTGGGCGGTGATCTGGTATGTATGCCACAGATACTATTCTGGAAGTTGAATCTCAGTTTTTTTTTTTAAAGAGTATGGCTGATCTTCAGATTCTCTCACTGAATGTAAATAGAATACATTCCCCGATAAAATGAAGAAAAAGTTTGACTCTTCTCAAAAAAGCTAAGATGCAAATAGCCTATTTTGCAAGAAAATCATATGTAAGATAGTGAGCATGGGAAATTGTGGAGGGATTGGGGTGGCCAAACTTATTATGTCTCCTACAACCCCAGACAAAGAGGCATTACTATCCTAATACACATAGGGCCAGATTTTAAAAGGGCTACGTGTGTAACTGGGTCTACGCGCGCCGGGCCTATTTTAAAAAGGCCCTGTGATGCACGTAAAGCCCCGGGATGCGTGTAAGTCCCAGGGCTTTACAAAAGGGGCGGTCCGGGGTGGGGCGGGGACAGGGTGGGGCAGTCTGGGGGTGGGGCGGGGCGGTTCAGGGGTGGGGTCAGAGGCCTCCAACAGTGCGGCCATTGCCACTGTGTTGGAGGATCGCGTGCCCAGAGGCAGGTGCAAAAGGTAAGACAAGATTCAGGGGGGGTTAGAGTAGGGCTAGGGGGGGAAAGATTAGGGGAAGGGGTGGGAAGGTTAGGTTAGGGAGAAGGGAAGTTCCTTTCCAGGCCACTCTGATTTTGGAACGGCCTGGGAGGGAACGGAGGAAGGCAGCGCGGCATGTTATAAAATCGGGCATACATGTGCGCTCATGCTTCTTTTAAAATCTACCCCATAGATTGTCCATTTATGTTAGAAAAGAAGATATCTGATGTAGAAGGCAGATACCTCATTTTGTGAGATGAAATTGCAATTCAGAAAATTCTCCTTTGCAATGTGACTTTTCTGAAAGGATAGGCTCCACCTTTACCAGAGAGGAACCAAGCTGCTGGCACTAATTTATAAAAAGGAGATAGAGCAGCTTTTAAACTAGAACAAGGGGGAAAGCCAACAGTCACTCAGCAGTGCATGGTTTGGAGGAATGTTTTTTAGATGTTTTAAGGTTATTTAATTATTGTATATCTGAGTATGTGAATATCCCACTGATATAAACATACCTGTACACCGTTGTGATGTAACTATGAATGACAGTATAAAAAAGCTTTTAAATAAATAAATAAAAATAAATAAATAAATAAATCTATCCTTGAAGGATACTAATGAAACAGGAGAATTAGGGCATCCCAACAGAGAGGTTCCAATAAAAGCAAATGTAGTCCATGTGCCTATTTGTAAAAAATCACTGAAGCTAATGATTTCTGAATTATCCCTAACAACTGAAAAGCAGGTTGATAATACAAACAAAAAACACACTTTGAAATGTCTGTATGCCAATGTCAGAAGTCTAAGATGGGAGAGTTAGAGTGTATAGTAGTAAAGAATGAGATTGACATAATTGATATCTCAGAGACCTGATGGAAGATGGATAACCAATGGGACAGTGCTATATCAGGGTACAAATTATATTGCAATGATAGGGAGGATAAAGTTCCTGGATGTAATAAATGACTGCTTCATGGAGCAATTGGTTCAGGAACCAACGAGAGAGGGAGCTATTTTAGATTTAATTCTTAGTGGAGCACAGGACTTGGTGAGAGAGGTAACGGTGGTGGGGCCGCTTGGCAACAGTGATCATAATAACATGATCAAATTTGAACTAATAACAGGAAGGGGGACAATAAGTAAATCTACAGCTCCAACACTAAATTTTCAAAGGGGAAACTTTGATAAAATGAAGAAAATAGAAACTGTATGGTGCAGCTATTGCAACCGTCCCTTCCCGACGTCTTCACTCCACCTAACTTTCTCTCTTTGCACCTCCTCTCACTATGGGTGGACGCCTGTCTGCTGCGGCGCCTGCCTGCCATCCTCTCTGGCGTCCCCGGACCGGCTTGGATGCTGCCTCCCGCCATGCTCCGCTGGTACCTTAGGGCGCACATGCCGCGCGGCCCTCATTCTTATTTCCTACTTGGCGCGAACCTCAGGGGTGTCCCGTCCCCCCCCCCCCCCGTGATGATGTCACGCTGCCCGGATATTTAAAGCCTACGATGTTTGCTAGCCTTTGAGTTAGCAAGGGGGAATCTTACAGATGGGATTCGCTCTCCGTACCCAGCTACTCTGCCTCTCCAATTTTCCATTGGACTCTTAACGCTAACAGGGTACCCGCTCCTCGGGGGCCTCACTTGCTTTTCAGGTCGCTATCAGGAAACCGGTACTCGCTCCTCAAGGGCCCATGTTCCCTGACTCGCTGCCTGCTCCTACCTTCTCTTCTGCCTGGAAGGATTCGCTATCTTCAACACCAGTGAGTACTACCATCTCCACCTCAGAGCTTTCCCTGGAACCAGATACTCACTCCTCGAGGGTCTGCCTCCGTTCCAGCCCTGGTGCCATCTCCTACATGGAACCGCTGTGTGAGTACATTACCTTCAAGCCTCTCAGCTCTCAGGGATCAGGTACTCGCTCCTCGAGGGCCTGCTCTCCCTATCCTGGGGTTCTCCATACTGGGGCTTTGTGCATATTCCACTGTACTCATTATTCTCAGTTCTTTCCACTACAGCACTGCTACCGGAGGAGTCGCTGTTCCAGCGCCTGAGGGATACAAGCCCAGCCAGGCTAATTCTGCTGCTCACTACTGCCACCTCTGGTGGCTTCATCACATTGTCTAATAAAACATCAATCTCTGTGTTTGTGTGACCTAAGCTGAGCCTGACCTGTGGCCCCTCACGGGACTTCCCCCCGTGGGCGTGGTCAGTGTCCAAGGGTCCACCCAAACCTCACTAATTATAACAGCAACTGCAAAGGTTAAAAGAGTTCAACAGGCATGGACATTGTTTAAAAATACAATCTTAAACGTGCAGTGCAGATGTATTCCATGCATTAAGAAAGGTGGAAGGACGGCAAAATGATTACCAGCATGGTTAAAAGGAGAGGTGAAAGAGGCTATTTTAGCCAAAAAAAAAATCCTTCAAAAACTGGAAGAAGAAATCCATCTGAAGAAAATAGGAAAAAGCATAAGCATTGTCAAATTAAGTGTAAAACATTGTTAAGACAAGCAAAGAGAGAATCTGAAATGAAGGTGGCTATAAAGGCAAAAACTCATAATAAAAACTTTTAAAAATATATCCAAAGCAAGAAATCTGTGAGGGAGTCGACTGGACCATTAGATGACCGAGGTGTTAAAGAGGCTCTTAGGGAAGATAAAGCCATTGCAGAAAGACTAAATTAATTCTTTGCTTCTGTGTTTACTAACGAGGATGTTGGGGAGATATCAGTTCCGGAGATGGTTTTCAAGTGTGATGAGTCAGATGAACTGAACCAAATCACTGTGAACCTGGAAGATGTGGTAGGCCAGATTGACAAACTAAAGAGTAGCAAATCACCTGCACTAGATCGTATGCATCCCAGGGTTCTGATGGAACTCAAAAATGAAATTTCAGACCTATTAGTTAAAATTTGTAACCTATCATTAAAATCATACATTGTTCCTGAAGACTGGCCAATTAACCCCAATATTTAAAAAGGGATCCAGCGGTGATCCAGGAAACTATAAACCAGTGAGCCTGACTTCAGTGCCAGGAAAAATAGTGGAAACAATTCTAAAGATCAAAATCACAGAGCATATAGAAAGACATAGTTTAATGGAACACAGTCAATCTGGTTTTATGCATGTAAATGGCTCTTCCAAAAATGACCCAGGCTTAATGCAAGCAATACTATGCATGCAACCGAGTGGTGCTCATACTTTTATGCACACTGAGAGGCATTCTGAGAGTGAAGTCAGCTCTTATGCACTTACGTTTTGATTTTAAAATTGTTCGAGTAAGTGTACATGCCTAAGTAATGCCCTCCAAAGAGGAGTTGTAGCTCTATGTGAGTGAATGTGTGCACATACTCGGCCAATTACCCAAGTATTTTCAAAGCAAACTTATTCGAGAAAGTTCATTCTGATAATACTGGGAAAAATCTGCATGTACAACGTACACTTGGACTTTACAGCTATGCAGATTGTTTCAAAATTGCTTTCCCCATGTTTACAAAATCACAATGCAAACTAACAATTCTAATAGAAAAGGAGACATTAATAAGGCCAGGTAGTAGTCATAAGGAGACATGCACACAAACAGCACATGCCTTTCCTTTACCTGTCACATGACTGTGCCCAAAACACAGAAACCTCTCTTCTTGTATATGCCAAATATCGTTCTTTTTCTAGTTGTGATGAATATTTACTTTTCTTGCCAAATGTCCTCAAAATAACAGTTATTTGCTTTATTCACTGTTCACCCTCCAAAGGCCAAAAACAGAACCCCAAATGATTTGAAAAGAAATTCATTATAACTTGTGCTCCTAAGAGAGCTGCAGTACACTTAGGAGTCTGAAAGTTTAACTTTTAAATTTTTTTCCAGATGAAAACTCTAATGTCTAAAGCCTAGCCTGCACACTGAAATCATTGTTTTCTTCACTAAACCTAGCAGCAATAGGCATCACTTTTCTGAACGGAACTATCACAAAAAGCCATAAGTGCATAAAGTCCAATCTGACAATTCAGCAAGATGAAAGTAAAGCATATTGATTTAGCTCTTGTTATATGCCTTGATACAAAAATAGTACATCAGGATCATAGATT
Organism: Rhinatrema bivittatum; assembly: GCF_901001135.1. Taxonomy (NCBI): domain Eukaryota; kingdom Metazoa; phylum Chordata; class Amphibia; order Gymnophiona; family Rhinatrematidae; genus Rhinatrema; species Rhinatrema bivittatum. Next base: position 593,070,045 of record NC_042616.1, read on the forward strand.
CAAATCAATATAATCTCTGTATAAGTATTTAGGAAAATTGTTTATTAATATCTCTAAGCCTTTGCCCTATGATGCTGAAGTCAGCTTTGATCTTGCATGCAGAACTAGACATATACTTCAGACTTTAAGCAATGTATTACAACCAAACAGAAAACACAGGAACAATTTGTGTTTTTTTTTCTATGACAATGCAGAACAGGTTTTGGCAATTTTGAATAGAAATAGATTTGTCTGTCTAAGGGGGTTATTTTCTAACCCTATCGCACGCGATACTTAGATCGGGGCAGAGTCGGGGCGGCGTCAGCACCGGAAGAGGAGGAGTCGGGGTGGACGCCACAGAAACTTCGCTGAAGGCGAAAAGGTAAGGCCCCTTATCGCCGCCAGTAGTGCGTCCAATAGCACCACCTTTTACAAAGGTGCTATTGGGTGCGAAAGCCGGCAGCGATCGCACCGAGCAGGCCTGCCCCCCGCTTCGCCCCCCGTTTCCCGTTACCGCGGGATTCAATGAGCTCTGCGGCATAATAAAATCCAGCCCTAAGTCAGTAGCTTGAGGGCAATTCATTAATTAGGAAGTCAACAAAGTTATCATCTGTTGACAACAAAGAGCAAACAAACTGTTTAAAATGCCTTACTTCAACAAAATATTGCTTTTTAATATATATGTGTGTGTGAGTATAAGGCATCATTCATAAATAAATAACATAAATATGATAACATAAATATGATAACATAAATATGATACCATATTAACTAATCCAGGCTCTATGAGTTAGATAGACTTTTTGTGATACATTTATTTATCCTAAACACAAAAAACGGGCAATCAGTGTTTTCTTTGTCAAACTCTGGTGTTCGGTACCCCTTCTGTAAGTAATAACCAAGTGTTATGACTCCGAAAGAAGTTTATACCATTTTACAATGTATTCAACTTAATATTCCCATGTGTCGGTGTTCAATTGTTTGATTTTCAATTTTTTAATATTAAATGCTTTAAAAATGAATTATCTACTACTATGCAGACTAAACGCTTTCAACTCTCCTAAACTGATCAGCTCAACTCCTATACTCAAATTAGAGCTCTTCCACTTATCTTTGTTATGATTGGTATATGGGAAAAGATAAATTAGTTGAAAAAATTGCAATAGTAGAAAATGGAGTCAGAAATTCTTTTACACTACATATTGCTCTTGTGAAGGCACCTGCTAGACAGCAGAGGATGAGGAATTATTGTGAACCTTTTCTGTTATAGTTAAATTGTGATTCTTCAGTTATTTGAAAAAAGGGGCAGGAAAATAGGAGAAAGCAAGTCAGGACAGGCAATTTATAGCTAACCATCTGCTGACAGCAGAGTCATTGAACAAATCACATTTGTTTATTGCATCTTTAGACCCCCATCTCTACTGTGGATCATCTGAGGCAACACCTTGTATACTAATACTGATCTTCAATAGACAGAATGTGCTCAGATAGTGAAAGCCCACAAGCTGCAAAGATATTTTCTAATCAACAATATCAATCCTGCAACCTTGTATGTTTCGGAAAAAATTTCAAATAATTTCACAAAAGCAAGAAAACTTTGATACCAATTAGATTAATGCTAACGTTTTTTATATACAGTACACAGATAATTTTGTAAAATCATGCATAAAATAACAAATGTGTGTATAGGTTATATCAATTTTCAAAGCAGACTTACGGACATAAGTCAGTCTTGAACATTATACCATCAAATCTATACCTTGCTAAAACATCTGCACAAATTTTTCATGCATATTTACATGCATGCTTTTAAAAATCTTAAAAGTATACTTCTCTCCAGCTCAATCTGTTACAAATGGTGGCTCATGGCTCAGACCCACCAGCCGCCTCACTTGCCCCGATGCCAGTATACTCTCTCACAGGAGAGAAGCCATCAGCAACCAGGCCTCATCCGCAGCAGGGACATCATTACAGCAACATGCCCTGACCTTCTCCTAAGGCGTGCATGTGCCCAGCAGGCCAGCTCATAAAGAGGCCATGGCAGAAAAGCCCCCATGGCACCTTTTGATGACATCACCAGATCCTACTTATTTAGCCTGCACCCAGACACCACTGTGATGCCTCAGCAACTGGTCCCCTGATGTTATCTTGATCCAGTGCATGTTGCTTTCTTGTTTTCCCACTGTCTCATCCATGCTCTTGCCTTCCTTGCCTGTTTGTCCTTGTTACTCCTTGTCTGTATGTTCTTGTCTCCCTGTCCTTTAGCTTGATTTCCTGGACTTGACCTGGCTTTGCTTTGGACCTCTTTTGACTGCTGCCTGGAGCTGACTCTTTGCTTCAGACATGACCTTGTCTTGCCTGCTGCCTGCCCTGACTTCTGGCCCATCCTTCATCTTCACTGTCTGCTGCCTGCCTCGACCACTGGACTGTCCTCTGTTGCTGTTGACTGCCACCTGCCTTGGGCTCTTGCTTCCATCTGGCCCAAGAGATTCATCTAAGATCTGCCAGCCCTGGAACCCAAGGGCTCAACCTGTGGGGAATGGGGTTGGTATAGGTGAACTCCAGTTGGTCTCCTCGCAGGGTATCACTGCCAACTGATGGGCTGGTTCTAGTGGGTTTGCCCATTAGGCAGTACCAGCTATCCCTCAGCACAAGGGGTCCAATTCTCCACAAAGAATTACATTCCCAAAAGGTTTCAGGAGGAGCAATACAAGAAATGATACATTTGAGCCTAGGTACTAAAGTGTGATAACTATGGAAGGTGATCACGGATAATTTTCCAAAATTATCAGGAGTGGTAAATTGTGATTTATATGTATGTAAGGAACCATTAGTTTCCCTTACCAAAGGAATGTACTAACTTGCTAGGGAGGTTCAGAGAGATTTAGGAAATAGTGGGTTGGATTTTTACCTCCCATGTGGAACACTGGTGCTGCCGTAGCCTTTTTCACCACTAGGCACCATTTTAGGTTGTGGTATTTTTGGTTAGATTTCCTGGAGGCAGCAGCTTTCAGTCTTCTGCCTGTTAATTTTTGTAACTTAATAAAGAGAGAAGCTAATGCGTTTTTCCCTTAAAGCCAGCCGGACAGACTGACTTAATTGAATCTGTATTTACTCTTTTTGCCAAATTTTGAGACTTTCCCTGCGAGAGCCTTGGTACCTCTTCCCAGAGGATCGGGGCCTCTTTGTGCAAGAATAGATCAAGGGGTAGGGAAGGTTCTGGCAGTGTTCCATTACTCCTCCAGGGTATGGACCTGTCAGGGACTCAATGCAGAGGAGTTTTGACCTTCAGTTGTTTTTCTCTATCAGTAAATATCTACTTATTTTGAGGCAAGGAATTTTTTCCACCCTTCTTGTCTCTTGTTCATTTTCCCCATTTTGAAGTGAAAGACTATTGTTTTGGCACCTGGAACCGAGTGCCCTTGGTGCCAGGGAATCTAGTTCCATTTTATTGGGAAGAGGCGTCTTTCATCTGGGAAGTGCCTGAGGCATGAAGATTACATCTGAGAAGTGGAGTCCTGACCCTGGTCAGAAGGAAGGAGCTGAAAGTAATTAAGAACTGTGTTCGCTGCTGACTCAGGCGAGCTGCACTGGAGAGTAGAGTGCCCACCGGTACTCTCATAAGGAGGTCTGAGATATTTAAGAAGACTTCAGGAAAGGAATGAGAATTGGGACTCATGATAAATTATTGGGACTTTATTCTAACCATTCTACAGTGAAGAGAGGATGCATGAAACATTTTGGCGTGGAAGGAAGACTGAACTGTCTTCAATCTGAATTCCTGGGAAGAGAAGCAGAGCATGTGTTAAGGGATCAGCTTCCAGAGAGAATCAGAGATTTCATTGGTCAAGTGAGGCCACAAATGTATTCATTTTTCTTCTGCCTTTTTTGTTCACTGACTTTATTTGAAATCTAATATGAACCCTGTAAACAGTCTTCAGTCATCTAATCAGCTATGAGTAAAGAAGTTGGAAACCACATTGCTTCTCATTGTGATTTTTGGATGCAAAGGACTATGACTATCGTCAGTGTTGTTTACAGATGAGGAGAAAGGTCTTGTACTGTGTTTAATGCAAAAGGGCCTTCAAACTATGCTTCCCCCATAGGAAGCCCTGGAACTCAGATGTTTAAAGCTATCCCTTGGGAAACTGAGAGCAGATAGGTTCCATTTCTCTTTCTGTGTGCCCCTGGGTTCAGTCTATGGGAGCCATCCTGTCTAGGGGTTACATGTAGTAAAGAAAATCATGGTAATTAGAGCCCAAGTAAAATATCCCATGTATTACTGAGGGTACAATAACACCATTATTGTCAAAATTACTGCATCATATGAAATGGTCCAAAGTGAAATGGACAGTTAGCACAGAAGAAAACTCCATGTAGTGCTAGACTGGCAGTGATAGCTGAGGGAAGGGACTGCGGTGTGAGCACACAGGGCCTCATTTCCAATGCCCTGAGTTTCACCATCTTGCTGATCACATTTGGCATCCCTTGATCACCTTCCTCTCCCAATCAAAGACCCTTTCCTTCCCTCCAGCAAGGTGAAGCAGTGGGATTGAAGCAAGCAGGGGAAGTCAGTGGAGTCATGTCTCAGTGGGGATGAGGCATGATTCCACTGACCTTCCCTGCCTGCTTCGCCTCAGAGGTGGCTTTTGGGGAAAAGGAGGCAGAGGAACTCAGTTGAGTCATAACCCTGCAGTGGTGCTTAGAACATAGAAGGCAGACAAAGGATTTATCAAAACCCTGAGGCTGTGTGAAGTGTATGGCAGTGTAAGGCTGCTGCAGGGTGTGATGCTAGACCCCTGTGCTGTTGGTGATGGGGTATGGTAGTGAAAGGCTGCAACTGGATGTGCTGTCAGACTCCTATATTGTCAGGTCACAGTATTGTTAGTGGGAGACATGTCAAGAGGAAGCAGGAGGATTAAAGCCCCAGTACTGTTGTTAGGTATGTGTCAGGAGGAAGCAGGAGGATTGACGCCCAGGTGTTGTTGGGGATGTGTCAGGAGGAAGCAGGTTGAGTCAGACCTCAGTTTTGTGGATATGGACAAATCAAGAGGCTGTATATTGTGACAGGCCCCAGTTTTCCCGGGTCGGGACAAGTCATGAGGTAGCATGTTATGACAGACCCAGTTTTGTGGATGGGGACAAGTCATGCGGAAGGAAGCTAAGTCAGACACCAGATTTGTGGATAGGGACAAATCATGAGGTAGCATGTTGTGACAGCCCCAGTTTTGTGGATGGGGACAAGTCATGAGTTAGTAAGTTGAATCAGACCCCAGTTTTGTGGATAGGGACAAGTTAGGAGGCAGTATGTTGTGACAGGCCCCAGTTTTCTGGGTAAGGACAAGTCATGAGGAAGTAAGCTCCCAGTTTTGTTGATGGGAACAAGTCATGAGATAGCAGGATTGTTCAGACCCAGTGGTAGGCACTAATAGAGCAAGGCAGGTGGATTGAGTCAGTGCATGTTGGCCCCAGTGATTTTTTGGAGACATGGCAGGAGGAAGCAGGAGATATGTGGCCCAACTGGCAGTGTTGGGAGACACATCAGGACTCAGAATTATTATTGTGGCCTTTGGATGGGCTTTTTCAGGCCACGGAGACAGCAGTAGCTTGATAGTTGAAGTGTGGCCCAACTGGCATTGTTGGGGTCACAGCAGGACTCAGCATTGGCATACTGTGGCCCTTGGATTGGCTTTTTGGGTCAGGAAAGCAGCAGCAGTATGGTTGTAGAACTGTGCCAACTGGTGTTGAAGACACAGCAGAACTCAGCATTGGTGTTCTAGCCCTTGGATTGATTTTTGGGCCAGGGAGGCAGCAGCAGTATGGTTGTTGAAATGTGGCCCAACTCGCATTATTGAAGACACAGCAGGACTCAGCACTGGTGTGTTCTGGCCCTTGGATTGGCTTTTTGGTCTGGGGAAGCAACAACAGTATGGTTGTTGAAGTGTGGCCTAACCTGCAGTGTTGGGACACAGCAGGACTCGGAATTGGTTGTTGTGTCCCTTAGATTGGTTTTTCAGGCTGGGGAGGCAACAGCAGTGTGGTTGTTGAAGTGTGACCCAACTGGCAGTGTTGGGGGACACAGCAGGACTCAGCATTGGAGTGTTGTGGCCCTTGGATTGGCTTTTGTCCAGAAGCAGTGTGGTTGTTGTAGTGTGGCCCAACTGATGATGCTGGGGACACAACAGGCACATGCAGTAAGTTAGTCACAGTCACAGGATGTTGCTGGATGCTGGATGTAGGCTCCTATGCTGTTATTGAGGCATGGCAGGCAGACAGGCAGAGCAGCCAGCTACAGGACATTCAAATTCCTTTCATTCATCTTGCCACTCGCATGCCAAATCTGGAAAGCCAAGCAAAGGCAGATTAATTTTAAGGAACACTAGCTTCTCCATCCAGTGTGGTGACAGCCTGGAGCGATGCCTCCTGTCATGGAAAACACTCTTTCACTAGGGATACTCATTATTGGGCAAGAGAGAGAGCACTGAGCCACTCTTGCTAGCTCTGGCCAGATGCTGGACTTGTGGGACCAATATGCCAGCACATCTGTCTTCATGTCCAAGATAGCATGTCACTAAAATTTGAGCTGCCATCTCCTTTGCTGGTGTTGAATGTGTGTCTTTCTTCCCAGCTACTTTCTTGATTGCCTGGAACACAAGTGAAGATAGTTTCCATTTTCCTGCACTGTAGGGAGTGCTAGGGGGAGATGACAGGGAGCTGCTCTGACTTGCACTACTGTCTGACCTGCCCAATGATGGTGTTTCCCCTGTTACATCACCCCTCTGCCTCAGCCTCTGGTGCTCTAGTTGCCAGACCTCCTCTGTCAGCATGCTCTTCATATGTGTCAGAAAAGTTGGCCTGCAGTACAAGTCTCCCTGTCACATGCGGATCACATAATGTAGCGAGCATTTTTCTGGGGCTTTTGGTCAGAGGTCCTAGTCTCTCTGTAACCTGCTTTTCCAAGAACACCAAACAGTACAGCATCTCACCTCTCACTCCCTCTTCCAGTTGAAAGCCCTCCAACTTTTATAACAGGATGTTTACTACAGGGATGACATCTCCTAAGATGGTGCTTGTGGCATCCTTAAAGGGCTTCAGGATTGTTACAAGCTGTCTCATGACTGACCAATCATGGTGCCCTAGGGGGAGCCTGCATACTTATCTCCATTTCCAGAGACAGATCATGCAGGAATGTCTGCCTCTCCACTAGCCTCTGCAGCATCATGTAGGTTGAATTCCAGCATTTGTTTAATAGCTGCTAAAATATTGGCAGAGGTATGGGAACAACCAGGTGAGTGTGCTGCAAAGCACACCTGTGTCTTGATGCTCTGACCCCTGTAGAGTTGCTGCCTGTCCTATCTCAGCCAGGTCCCACCAGTGTGCTGCAGAGAGAGGAAGGAGTTTGAGGCATTTGTGGATGTCCAGATGTCGCTTGTGAAATGTATACTGCTCCCCAGTGCCTTTGCCAGCAGCGCCTGCAGCCGGCTATGAGAATGCTTGTACAAACTGAGGATGACCCTTCTGCTGAAAGTTGTTTTGGAGGGCACTTTATAGTTTGGCGCTAAGAGCTGTAGCAAGGGCCTGAGACCCATGTTCTCCACAACCTGCAGGGACTAGTTGTCTAAAGCAATCATTTCACAAATAGTCCTAGTCACCAGTATGGATGCTGCCTGTCTCTTTCCCTAGTAGAATGCCACCAAACACCATCTCATTTCCTCCATTGTGGACTGTCTCTTCTTAGATATAGCTGGAGACTGCTTCTGCTGCTGCTGCTGCTGCTGCTGGCCAGCCATCTGACGGGTAGAAGGAGCCGAAGTCTTGGAAGCAGCTTAAGGAACACTCGGCCCCTTTTCAAATACTATTGTCCTCTACTTGCAGAAGGGGCCCCGTGACTACTGCTACTACCATCCCCAGCTGCATACTGAAGGGGATGCTGCTTCTTCAGGTAAAGCTCCATCCCAGAATTGCTTAAGTGGCTCAGTTGCTTCCATCGCCTTTGTGCAATAGTTACAATGTGCAAAGTGTGGTTCCTCCCTGATTTGAAAATGGCTCCAGATCATAGATCTCTTTCATGATGCAGACAGAGGTAAGGGACCATGAAAGAGTTCTATGAGCATCGTAGTTGCATCAATAATAAAGACAACAAGGCTCCCACCATCCAACATTGCACTGAATTTGCACACACATTTGAAGATTTCAAGTGGATCATTCTTGAACATGTTCCTCCTTTTTGGCATGGAGGTGACAGAGCATCAATACTTAATTTGAAAGAGAATCAATGGATTTTCCGATTAAAATCAGTAGAACCCGATGGATTAAATGAAAGAGTAGAATGGTATGCTATGATTTAAATGCTATAGTATATTCCGTGCACATCGATCTACAAGATGGCCTTCATACAACACATCATTATCCATATTTGGTATGGTTTCCTTTACCCCATCCTACTGTCACGGTATATCCAGCACGGCATGTTTCAAAATGGCCACCGTGTAATCATCATTAACCTTTTTTGGTATAGTTTATCCCCGTCACATCCGGTTGTCAACCAACCCGGTCGATGGGGTTCCCTTTAAAAATGTTGTCTCTATCAAAGCCGATTGTCAATATCGGGACAGCACATTGACAGGTAGCTTGTGGCACCAAGAAGCAAGTACTACGTCCTTTTACACAGATGCATATTTCTAAACGTTTTGAGTACGTTTTAAAAATTTTTGACGCTCTCCTGGTTTATGTTTTCAGCGCAACTAATAACTTTACCCGATAGTAAATTGAACGCACTTTTTCAAATAAGTAAGTGTTCCTTTACCAATTGAAGCCATGTTTTATTTACAAGCTAGATGATGTCATGAAAGGTTTTTGCATTTTTTCTTGTTGCACAGACCCATCTTGTTGCACAGACTCATCCATTGTGAGCTCCCTGAAGAAGGAGTAAAAGAGTAACTTCGAAACATTGCAGTGTCGGAAGAATCAAGCATCGCTGTAGTGTGGACAACTTGTTTAAAGATAAGTGCACTCCGTATAGCCCCTAGGGGAATATGCATACAAGAAGAACGTGACCTATGATTAAAAACCCCAGCGCTTGAAAAGGCTCAGACAAACAAGCCACAAATTGTAAGGGTTCTGTATGATGGTCACTCATTCTACATTTACATAAATATAGCACGAGCCTATTTACATAGCGGAATATTTTTATAATGTCTTGATTCAAGCATTTCCTGCTATTCATCGGGTACCATTAGTTTACATGTATATTTAAGGCATTCAGTAACATGACAAAAGTTAAGTCAAACTTTCTTGTAGGTAGAGATTATTCCTATGAGTAGAAGTCTCAAAAGGTTTAGTCACAGGATGGAAAAGTTTGCATCCTATTTCAACATGGCTAATTTGCTGATCTTATGTTAATTGGCCTTGATCCTCTCAATATGAATTTGCAAGAAACAGGCATGATCAAGAGTGAAACCAACGTATACTGGACTTGTCTAGTGAGAGATACTTTTCTTGTGCCAGCTGATGTTTATGCTTACTATCATATGCAAAAGATTGCCTTTAAAATATTTTCATTCTCTGTTGTATCAGGTACTTTATATTACATGATGACACATAGGACCTCATGGGAAGGTGGATTAGTTGACCACATGTATTATATATGCCAAAGAATGTGAGTTCTGAAGCACTGCCTTACAGAAGGTCATTCCTCTGTTAGCACCATCCAGTCCATTTGCCACAGAGGTTCAAAAAGAGTCTTCCCTCTCCAGTGAAGTTGTATCATCTTTAGTATCTTAATAGGGTGGCAACAATAATTAACTGTGTAATAGACAGCCAAAAGGCAAATAAAGACTGCTCTTGTTATTAAGCCTTGTTTATAAGCTATCTGTGATATGTTGTATCAAGTTTAGTCACTGTTTAGTGCATAACTGCACCCAGTGAAAACCGACATTTTCCTCAGTTACAAGAAATTCAATCTCTAATATTAAATCATTCAATTAAAAAATTTTCAAATAACTGTAGAACAGTTAAAGCTTAATTTTAATTTTAAAAGAGTACCAAAGTTAATTAAACATTTCTGAGTTAATCTAATAAGCTCATATAAGACACTCTTTCAAGATAGCTCTCTTTGCTTCCTTCCATGTTGTTTCTCCTCATTTGCACCATAAAGAGAACATAATAAATGCAATGTTGAGTCACAAAGGTCCACTGGGCCCAGCATCTTGTCTCCAACAGTGGCCAACCCAGATCGCAAGTACCTGGCAGGACCCAAAGAGAACACTCAGGAAATAAGGTGGTACCTGCTAATGAGGGAAGCAATTTTAGGAGGCAATTTTGGCAACTGAGCTAGAGAAGTCTGGATTATATGTATTTAGTATGCATTTGTGTTTACTAAGCCATTGGGCTACCTCTGTAAAACAATTATTGAGAATGGTAATGGATGAAGTTTGATCCGATCCCATTTAGATGCAGAGTTAGATGTCATCTGCAATAGGTGGCACTTGATATTAAAGGACTAGATGAGGTTACAGATAGTACTGGGGAGAGGACCAAGCTCTGAGGCATTCCACAGGTGAATTCTCTAGGGTAGAATGGTGTGTTGGCCCATGCAACTGATTTTGATTTGTTGGCAAGTAATGATGCAAACCATTTTAAACAATGGCATTGATGCCTATGTTCTTGAGTCATTGAGTCAGAAGATGGTGAGCAACCATATTAAAGGCAGCCAAGAGATCAAGTAGAGCAATAAGGGAATCACCACCTTGATCCACATAGAGGTGAATACTGTTTGCTATGGCCAACAGAACTGATTCTGGTCCATGACCTTTCCTGAACCCAGATTTGTATCCATGTAGGATATTGGACTATACTAAATACCCCTTAGTTTTTCCCCTTAAAAGACTATACTAAATACCCCTTAGTTTTCTCCCCTTTTCCCCCCCTTAAATATGTAATAAACTATACTAAATGCCAACATGGAACTTAGATACATTCCTTCTATCATCTCCCTCACCAGACATATAAGAAAAAGCTTCCAAAATCATGAAGGCATCTAATCTCTATCCCTTTAATTCCTAAAAACAAATTACTTAGTCTCTCACTCATTTCTCTACTCCTGTGAAATGCACAATCCTTAGTTAAAATAAATGCCTATCCTTAACGATCTTCTTGTAGATAACAACCCTGACATATGTGGAATCACTGAAACCTGGTTTAAAAAATCTGTCTATGTTCTTTTAAATCAATTATCAAAAAATAAATATGATATTACATCTATACCTAGGTTAAACAAAAGAGGTGGTGGTATAATGATACTTTCAAAGAAGGAATTACACCTTGAATTACAGCAAATAAATCCACCACCCAAATTCGAAATTGCTCTCTTAAAATCCCATTATTTGCAAATTTGTTTAATCTACATACCCCCAAGCTTATTAGAACTCAATGTCTCTCCATTAATTGAATTCTTTGTTAGTAATCTAAAACTTGAAATTCCAACCGTCATATTCGGTGACTTTAACTTACATGTTGATAAAGACCCATTATCTCACAACTGCGAGGCCTTCTTAAATTCAATGTCAGCATTAGGATTTCAACAAATAGTGAATCAATCAACTCACAAAGCAGGACACACTTTAGACTTGATATTCATCAATTCTTATATCAATGCCACTCTCAACCCTACTATTAATTCAATCCTGTGGTTTGATCATAAACTAATTACCGGTGATATTAATGTCCAATTCTCTACCGTAGTACCCCCCAGCCACCAAGACCAAAATAGAATACAGGAAACCTTGTCAGTTAGATACCCTAACAGATCATCTCACTAAAGCTTTAAATGACTTAGATCTATCAAACAGTGATAACGCAATTAACTCATGGTTCTCTCTGTCAAAAAAAGTAGCTGATAATTGCTGCCCCCTTATCAAAAAAGATATTTCTATTAATAAGAAACACCACACCCCATGGTACACCAATGAACTACGAACACTAAAAACAACACTAAGAAAAGCTGAGAGACAATGGAGAGAGTCTCCTTCTACAGACACATTAACCAACTACAAATCTATATTACATAAATACAATAAATCCACCAATAAAGCTAAGAAAGAATTTTATTCTGACAAAATAAATAAATTTCAATATAACCCAAGAGTACTGTTTTCATATGTAAAAGTTCTGACCAATCCCATTGAAACTCCCACATCAAACAATTCTTTTAATTGTAATACAATTGCACAATATTTCAAGGATAAGACTTTGAACATACTAAAAAGCATCTCTCCACAGAATTCGAACCAGATTGTACTGCCAAGCAACCCTAAAGTCCATATAACCTTCTTTGATACAATTTCATCCCTTGAAATTGAAGGTATAATTTAAAAAAATGAATCCAGCTGCTCACCCAGTTGACCATATCTCAATAAAACTATTAAAAACTGTCACCAATATAGTCTCCAGACCTATTGCTGATATAATCAACCTATCTATTACTGAAGCGAATATCCCACACATTTTAAAAGCCGCAATTGTTAAACCAATCACAAAGAAACCACAATCAAATTCATATGATCTATCAAACTTAAGACCTATTTCTAATTTACCTTGTATTTCAAAAATTCTTGAGAAAATAACAATCAACTAACAGATTATCTTGAAAGGCAAAGTACCCTATACCCGGCACAACATGGATTTAGAAAATATTTTAGCATTGAGACCCTATTAACTTCATTACAAGATATTATCCTCAGAGGAGCCGATAACAGCCAAACTTACTTCCTGATCATGCTAGATATTTCAGCAGCATTTGATACAGTTAATCATAAAATCCTCCTGGATAGACTAAACAAAATAGGCATCAAAGACTCCGCACTGAAATGGTTTGACTCGTAATTAAAAAATAGAACCTTCAAAGTAAAATTTCTTGATAATGAATCACAACCAATTGATCTCCAGTATGGAGTACCACAGGGATCCTCACTGTCTGCAACATTTTTAATATTTATATGCTTCCATTGTGCAAAATTCTATCCAGCTTTGGTCTAACATATTTTGTCTGTGCTGACGACGTTCAGATTTTAATTCCAATCAAAAAATCTATCGACCTAACTCTTAAACTCTGGGATATATATCAATCTGCCATTGAAAAAATATTAACCCAAATGAATCTTTCCCTAAATAAAAAAAAACAACAGAAATTCAATACATATCACCTAAATTAAGCAAGACCAAAGAACTTCAAATTCAAGAAGCAACTAAAAATTACCCCATCTCCCTGGAAGTACGAGATCTAGGGATCTTCCTAGATTGCAAATTCACAATGAAAACTTGCGTTAAAAAAATCATTAACGATGGTTATTTTAAATTAAATACACAGTCCACAAAGGAGTGCAAAGAACAATGTAGGTCCAATTTTTATCTTCATCAAAATTATTTATTTAAATGTTCAAAGTCGCCACTCCAATTTTCAAAAACATGCACAATTGAATGACTGTTTCAGGGTCCCCCGACACGGACCCCGTGTTTCGCCCGTAGGCTGCGTCGGGAGGGACAGTCTGTAATTATAATGAAAGCTAAAAAGGAAGAAGAACAATAGTACATAAATGTATAAGAAAGGACCAAATTAAGGGTACAAAATGTATCTATTGGTGCCGAGACACATACCTTCAAGACAGCTGTGGAATTCATACAGCTAAAGCAGCGAGGAGGGCGGGCGGCCAGACTAACCACTGCGTTTAAAAGGGCAAATTTGGCGCGATTTGAACCACCAATCAGAACGCAAAAGAGCTTAGCCAATCAAAACGGGGCAGCACTGCATTCCGGAGGGAAACAGTGAAAGGAATCAAGGAATTCTTGATACCTTTAACTGATTATAAAAAGTACTGCCATTCAATCTCATTATTTAATCCTGCTGGATGCAGGCTATTAAGTGTGAAGATCCACTTCTGTTCTCTTCGGGTAAGCATTTCGGAGAAATTACCACCCCGACTTGGCGGATGAAGCACATCGATCACAAGAAATCTTAAATCATCCTCAGTATGTCCAGCTGTTTGCCAATGGGAGACTGCAGGAGCAGTTTCACAGCCGGTGCGAATGTTGGATCGGTGTTCAATGATACGCGTACGTATCTGTCTCGTGGTTTTCCCTACATACAATTTTGGGCAGGGACACAAGATCACATAGATTACTCCTCGTGACTGACAGGTAGTTGAAAATCTTAAAGGAAATTTTTTATGTGTAACAGGATGTTCAAAAGTAGTGGTAGAGAAGGTAAAAGGACATACTGAACATTGTCCGCAGGATTGGTGGCCAGAAAAATTACCTGAATCATAAGTGGAGATAGGTTGAAAATGGGAATGAACAAGCATATTTCTCAAATTTTTTCCCCGGCAAAAGGAAAAACGTAAGGGATGGTTAAAGATTTCATGTAAAGAAAGCATGGACCAGTGGCGTTTAAGAATAGAAGTAATAGTATACACATGTGTTGAAAAGGGCAAAATGCAATTAATGCATGAATCCTCTGTTGTGGGTTGTGAAAGAAAAAGCAGATCGCGATTGACATATAATGCCTCTTAATAGCTTTCCGGAGGACCCGGTGGGGGTACCCCCTCTCTTCAAACCGGAGCATCATCTGCTTAGCTTGTGTGATAAAATCATTTTTTGATGAGCAGAGGCGTCGAAGCTGGAGTAACTGCCTGGCTGGGATATTCATTTTTAAAGGGGTAGGGTGATGGCTGTCAAAACGTAACAGAGTGTTACGGTCCGTACTCTTACGATAGATAGATGTGTTTGAGCTCTCGCCCTCCACACCGCATTTCGACCCAATTTTTAATTTCCATAGCACGTCTGGCTCTTACTAGAAATTTTTTCCAATTTCAGGATACCTTATATCAGCAGGTCAAAGGGACAGCCATGGGGGCCACTATGGCCCCCAGTTTGGCATGTCTATACGTCAGTAAGTTTGAGGAAGACGTTATATACACCTCCCCACATTTCCAATTCATTAAAGCAGTATGTCCTTTTACCTTCTCTACCACTACTTTTGAACATCCTGTTACACATAAAAAATTTCCTTTAAGATTTTCAACTACCTGTCAGTCACGAGGAGTAATCTATGTGATCTTGTGTCCCTGCCCAAAATTGTATGTAGGGAAAACCACAAGACAGATACGTACGCGTATCATTGAACACCGATCCAACATTCGCACCGGCCGTGAAACTGCTCCTGCAGTCTCCCATTGGCAAACAGCTGGACATACTGAGGATGATTTAAGATTTCTTGTGATCGATGTGCTTCATCCGCCAAGTCGGGGTGGTAATTTCTCCGAAATGCTTACCCGAAGAGAACAGAAGTGGATCTTCACACTTAATAGCCTGCATCCAGCAGGATTAAATAATGAGATTGAATGGCAGTACTTTTTATAATCAGTTAAAGGTATCAAGAATTCCTTGATTCCTTTCACTGTTTCCCTCGGTGAATGCAGTGCTGCCCCGTTTTGATTGGCTAAGCTCTTTTGCGTTCTGATTGGTGGTTCAAATCGCGCCAAATTTGCCCTTTAAACGCAGTGGTTAGTCTGGCCGCCCGCCCTCCTCGCTGCTTTAGCTGTATGAATTCCACAGCTGTCTTGAAGGTATGTGTCTCGGCACCAATAGATACATTTTGTACCCTTAATTTGGTCCTTTCTTATACATTTATGTACTATTGTTCTTCTTCCTTTTTAGCTTTCATTATAATTACAGACTGTCCCTCCCGACGCAGCCTACGGGCGAAACACGGGGTCCGTGTCGGGGGACCCTGAAACAGTCATTCAATTGTGCATGTTTTTGAAAATTGGAGTGGCGACTTTGAACATTTAAATAAATAATTTTGATGAAGATAAAAATTGGACCTACATTGTTCTTTGCACTCCTTTGTGGACTGTGTATTGATTGTGGAGTGCAATTAGCTCCTTCTCTTATATTTGGATATCTCCGGTATTTTAAATTAAATGTCATTAAAAGATTAAAACCTCTTCTATTCCCAAAAGATTTTAGAACAGTTTTACAAGCACGTGTTTTGTCGAGATTAGACTATTGCAATTCATTATTTTTAGGCCTACCAGCAAATGTTACAAGACCATTGCAACTTCTGCAAAACTCAGCAGCTAGACTTTTGACAGGAACTAAAAGATCTGACTATATTACCCAATAGTAAAGGACCTCCACTAGTTGCCTGTTAAATACAGGGCCCAGCATAAAATCCTGTCCCTTATTCATAAAACGCTCTTCAATTAAAAGATTGAATGGTTAACTTCATCACTTCATTTCCATATTCCTTCAAGAATCACTAGATCAACAGGTACATGGATGTTGCCAATTCCTTCCCCTAAGATTGCGCATCTAAATAATGTAAGAGAAAGAACTATTTCTATTGCTGGACCCATACTATGGAACTCTATACCACAAGAATTATGATTGGAAGCAGACATTAAATTATTATAAAAGGGCATTAAAATGTAGAGATGTGAATCGTGTGATCGATCGTCTTAACGATCGATTTCGGCTGGGAGGGGGAGGGAATCGGATCGTTGCCGTTTGGGTTTTTTAAATATCATGAAAATTGTGAAAATCAAAAACCGGCACACTAAAACATCCCTAAAACCCACCCCGACCCTTTAAAATAAATCCCCCACCCTCCCGAACCCCCCCAAAATGCCTTAAATTACCTGGGGTCCAGTGGGGGGGAGGGCGGGAAAACCGGCACACTAAAACAACCCTAAAACCCACCCGACCCTTTAAAATAAATCCCCCACCCTCCCGAACCCCCCCAAAATATCTTAAATTACCTGGGGTCTAGAGGAAGGGTCCCGCTGTGATCTTCCACTCTCGGACCTCCAGTGCTTGTAGAAATGGCGCCGGCGCTACCTTTGGTTTTTCCGTACGGAAAAATGATTCGCGGCAGGAAATCGCTCCCGGACCCCTGCTGGACCCCCAGGGACTTTTGGCCAGCTTGGGGGGGCCTCCTGACCCCCACAAGACTTGCCAAAAGTCCAGCGGGGGTCCGGAACGACCTCCTGCAGTCGAATCATGTTGTCTACGGCCGGCGCCATTTTGCGCAAAATGGTGGCGCAAAATGGCGCCGGCCGTAGACAACATGATTCAACTGCAGGAGGTCGTTCCGGATCCCTGTGGACTTTTGGCAAGTCTTGTGGGGGTCAGGAGGCCCCCCCAAGCTGGCCAAAAGTTCCTGGGGGTCCAGCGGGGGTCCGGGAGCGATCTCATGCCGCGAATCGTTTTTCCGTACGGAAAATGGTGCCGGCCATATGCCGTATGGCTGGCGCCATTTTCCGTACGGAAAAACCAAAGGTAGCGCCGGCGCCATTTCTACAAGCACCGGAGGTCCGAGAGTGGAAGATCACAGCGGGACCCTTCCTCTGGACCCCAGGTAATTTAAGGTATTTTGGGGGGGTTCGGGAGGGTTCGGGAGGGTGGGGTATTTATTTTAAAGGGTCGGGGTGGGTTTTAGGGTTTTTTTAGTGTGCCGGTTTTCCGCCTTCCCCTTTCCCCTCCCCCTTCCCCCGATTTACGATTTTTGACGATAAATCGGGGGAATTGTTCTTGTATCGCGGCTCTAACGATTTTTGACGATTTAAAATATATCGGACGATATTTTAAATCGTCAAAAAATGATTCACATCCCTATTAAAATGTGGCTATTTAAACAAGCCTTCCAAGAGATGTTATCCTAATGATTTAAACAAGCCTTCCAAGAGATGTTATCCTAATGATATCAGACTACTGATTATATACCAAGGTAATGTATATTTTTTATTTTATTAATCTCTGCTCTTACTACACTACCTCTCTAACTCTTTAAATTTTATAATTATTTAGTTTACCATTTTATTTAGATTATTATTTAATTTTATTTATATTATGAAACTATGTATTTACTTCCTTTTTGTTTGGAAATGCAAATATTTTTAAATGAATATTTGTTAGCTACTGTAAACTGATTTGATATGTTCGCATGAAAAACCGGTATATAAAAATTATTCATTTAATAAATAAATAATACTACTTTTTCTACCCTCTTGGATAAACAGGGGAGGCTGGAGTTTGAGCAATAGTTATATATTATTTTAGGATAAGCACCAGGTTTTTTTAGGATAGGTTTGATAATAGTGTTTTTGAGTGAGCTGGATAGCAAGCCTTGGGTTAGAATGCAATTTATTATATTAGTTAGCCAGGAAGTTAGGACATATTTTAGGCTACAGATGAATTGTGGTGTAATTGGATCTAATGGGCTCACAGACAGATTGATTTGCTAGAGGATTGTTACCACTTCTCATGGAGAGATTGTCCTGAAGTCAGTCATGGGATCAAATTTGGATAAAGAAAAACAGAATTTGCCTGTGTGATTATTGAATTAATGGGCTGATTGGTGCCATGTATGTGTAAGGTGGAGGAGGTGGCAGGATGAAAGGAGGAGTGAATAGCTTGTATTTTTTCAGTGATGAATTTGGCAAAGTCTTCAGCTGTGTGGATAGAAGGAGTTTGTATTTCCAGTTTGGACAGTTTCCGTACCAGCTTGAAAAGTTTACTTGGGTGGTTCATGGACAGTTCTAGTTGTTTGTAAATATAGTCTTTTTTGGCTTTTTGGATGGCTGCTTTGTATTTTTTTAGAGTGTTCTTTGCAGAAATGAAGGTTGATATCAATTTATGTTTCCATCATGCCCACTCGAGGTAGATCCATCAAGCTAGGTTGAGAGAACATCGCACAAATCTCAGCTTTGGGTGAGTTTCCTCACTCTTAAGGTCATCAAATCTTCACAAGAGTGCACTGTTCTGTTCGTACATTGCACTCTGCTTGTCAAAGTGGCCCCTAATCCCTACACTAATACCTAAACCTCACCTCGAGTAGCTAGGTGGGCCTCCTATAGAGGTGTAAATACCTACCTAGTATGAGGGCCTTATAGCTAGTCTCTCTCTCTCTCACTCTCACTCTCACTCTCACTCTCACTCTCTCTCTCTCTCTCTCCAGCTGAAAAACATCACAAAGTGCAATAAAGCCATATCACATGGCTTAACACAAATGAAAAAGGTGTAGTTAAATGCCATATGATATGGCATTGCAAAGCCAGCCCACTTGGCCAGAAACTCCTCCCCTTTTCCTAATTTGCCTCGCACCATGCATGAAGGTGTTTTCGCATACGAAAAACACCTTTAATACATGTGAAAATGCCATATAGCACTTTGATAAATGACCCCCTTAGTCAGCTAAATCTAGACCAGCAACTTATCATGTCCCATTCATAGTCAGACCTTACTTTGTATGTCAGTACTATATTACACTCAGTCAGAAAAAGAATTTGTTTAGAGATTTTTAACCTTCTCCCAAAACTGAATATTCAGATCATTTATATTTGTTCTTTTGTTACTTTGCTTCTCAATGAATTTCATTTTTACATTACTACATAACTCCTCATTAATATTGTCTAGCTCAAACAAAACTCATCTCCTTTCCAAGATAACAAAATAGTTTTAAAATAGTTTTCTTAGCCAGTCCAATGGCATTTATCACAAATCTTTTCCCTCCTTTCCGTAACCTCTGATTCATATTCAATGTGCCAAAAATAAACCAGCTTACTAGACCATGTTATTTAGCAATTTAGCATTTTTTCTAAATAATCAAATATGTTCCTCCAGCAGGAACTCAATGACAGTTTGTAAACATATGATATGAGGAGTGTGAGGCTTGAATACCAAGATAAAGGGTATTATAAATTGGGAATTGAATTTGATCCATCATCTTGTCAGTGGAGAGATTCTCTTGGAGGAAGCTTTAAAACTAATTCTGAGCTGGGAGGGGGCCTGGCTGAGAAGTACATTATAGAAGAAACAGCAGCGTCACAGATTTACCTTTAGTAATGTTTGGTTAGGGACTGTGTGAAGAAAAAGAATTTGTTAACAGTACTATATGACATTTCATAATACCCCATCAGTAAAATTATGTTGGAACTTTATCACTAAGTCCAGCATGATTATTGCTATTGGCAATAGAAACTGAACTATCAACACCCATGGCATAGGAGAGCATTTTCCTCCTCCTACAGGGAATCCTGGAAAACCTGAGCCTAGAAGATTGTAGGAAAAGTGAAGATATTTTAAGACCCATAACCTACTGTGTCCCCTGGACACCAAAGTCCAGGGGTTACATGTGCATACTTTTAAAATAAAAAATATGCATGTAAGCCTTTTCCCACCGCAGCTCTGCCCTATGAAATGCCTACTTCAACTGCTGGTAAAAGTATGCATAAAATCAAGTTTTGTATATGTTTTACCTGCAGATCCCACAAGTTTATTTTAAGAGTGTAATTTATTTACAAAAAGAACATAAGAACATAAGAAATTGCCATGCTGGGTCAGACCAAGAGTCCATCAAGCCCAGCATCCTGTTTCCAACAGAGGCCAAACCAGGCCACAAGAACCTGGCAATTACCCAAACACTAAGAAGATCCCATGCTACTGATGCAATTAATAGCAGTGGTTATTCCCTAAGTAAACTTGATGAATAGCTGTTAATGGACTTCTCCTCCAAAAACATATCCAAACCTTTTTTGAACCCAGCTACACCAATTGCACTAACCACATCCTCTGGCAACAAATTCCAGAGCTGTATTGTGCATTGAGTGAAAAAGAATTTTCTCCGATTAGTCTTAAATGTGTTACTTGCTAACTTCATGGAATGCCCCCAAGTCCTTCTATTATTCAAAAGTGTAAATAACCGATTCACATCAACTCTTTCAAGACCTCTCATGATCTTAAAGACCTCTATCATATCTCCCCTCAGCCATCTCTTCTCCAAGCTGAACAACAGCCCTAACCTCTTCAGCCTTTCCTCATAGGAGAACTGTTCTATCCCCTTTATCATTTTGATTGCCCTTCTCTGTACCTTCTCCGTCGCAACTATAACCTTTTTGAGATGCGGCAACCAGATTTGTACACAGTATTCAAGGGGCGGTCTCACCATGGAGCAATATAGAGGCATGATGACATTTTCCGTTTTATTAACCATTCCCTTCCTAATAATTCCTAACATTCCGTTTGCTTTTATGGCTACTGCAGCACACTGAGCCGACAGTTATAAAATATTATCCCCTATGATGCCTAGATCTTTTTCCTGGGTGGTAGTTCCTAATATGGAACCTAACATCGTGTAACTACAGCAAGGGTTATTTTTCCCTATATGCAACACCTTGCACTTGTCCACATTAAATTTCATCTGCCATTTGGATGCCCAATCTTCCAGTCTTACAAGGTCCTCCTGTAATGTATCACTTTCCGCTTGGGATTTAACTACTCTGAATAATTTTGTATCATCCACAAATTTGATAACCTCACTCGTCGTATTCCTTTCCAGATCATTTATATATATATTGAAAAGCACTGGTCCAAGTACAGATCCCTGAGGCACTCTGCTGTTTACCCTTTTCCACTGAGAAAATTGACCATAAGAACATAAGAAATTGCCATGCTGGGTCAGACCAAGGGTCCATCAAGCCCAGCATCATGTTTCCAACAGAGGCCAAAACCAGGCCACAACAACCTGGCAATTACCCAAACACTAAGAAGATACCATGCTACTGATGCAATTAATAGCAGTGGCTATTCCCTAAGTAAAATTAATTAATAACCATTAATGGACTTCTCCTCCAAGAACTTATCCAAACCTTTTTTGAACCCAGCTACACTAACTGCACTAACCACATCCTTTAGCAACAAATTCCAGAGCTTTATTGTGCGTTTCTTCGATTAGTCTTAAATGTGTTACTTGCTAACTTCATGGAATGCCCCCTAGTCCTTCTATTATTCGAAAGTGTAAATAACCAAGTCACATCTACTCGTTCAAGACACCTCATGATAAAGACCTCTATCATATGCCCCCTCAGCCATCTCTTCTCCAAGCTGAACAGCCCTAACCTCTTCGGCCTTTCCTCATAGGGGAGCTGTTCCATCCCCTTTATCATTTTGGTTGGCCTTCTCTGTACCTTCTCCATCGCAACTATATCTTTTTTGAAATGCAGCGACCAGAATTGTACACAGTATTCAAGGTGCGGTCTCACCATGGAGCGATACAGAGGCATTATGACATTTTCCGTTCTATTAACCATTCCCTTCCTAATAATTCTTAACATTCTATTTGCTTTTTTGACTGCTGCAGCACACTGAGCCAACGATTTTAAAGTATTATCCACTATGATGCCTAGATCTTTTTCCTGGGTGGTAGCTCCTAATATGGAACCTAACATCGTGTAACTACAGCAAATGTTATTTTTCCCTATATGCAACACCTTGCACTTCTCCACATTAAATTTCATCTGCCATTTGGATGCCCAATCTTCCAGTCTTGCAAGGTCCTCCTGTAATGTATCACAGTCTGCTTGGGATTTAACTACTCTGAATAATTTTGTATCATCCGCAAATTTGATAACCTCACTCGTCGTATTCCTTTCCAGATCATTTATATATATATTGAAAAGCACCGGTCCAAGTACAGATCCCTGAGGCGCTCCACTGTTTACCCTTTTCCACTGAGAAAATTGACCATTTAATCCTACTCTCTGTTTCCTGTCTTTTAACCAGTTTGTAATCCACGAAAGGACATCGCCTCCTATCCCATGACTTTTTAGTTTTCGTAGAAGCCTCTCATGAGGGACTTTGTCAAACGCCTTCTGAAAATCCAAATACATTACATCTACCGGTTCACCTTTATCCACATGTTTATTAACCCCTTCATAGAAATGAAGCAGATTTGTTAGGCAAGGCTTCCCTTGGGTAAATCCATGTTGACTGTGTCCCATTAAATCATGTCTTTCTATATGCTCTACGATTTTGATCTTGAGAATAGTTTCCACTATTTTTCCTGGCACTGAAGTCAGGCTCACTGGTCTATAGTTACCCAGATCGTCCCTGGATCCTTTTTTAAATATTGGGGTTACATTGGCCACCCTCCAGTCTTCAGGTACAATGGATGATTTTAATAATAGGTTACTAATTTTAACTAATAGATCAGAAATTTCATTTTTTAGTTCCTTCAGAACCCTAGGATGCATACCATCTGGTCCAGGTGATTTGCTACTCTTTAGTTTGTCAATCTGGCCTACTACATCTTCCATGTTCACAGTGATTTCGTTCAGTTCATCTGACTCATCACCCCTGAAAACCATCTCCGGAACTGGTATCTCCCCATCATCCTCATTAGTAAACATGGATGCAAAGAATTCATTTAGTCTTTCTGCAATGTAAAGTGCTTTCAAAATCAAGCTCTAAAAATGTTAAGTTGTTTTCCAACCATACTTTTGTTATTTTAATTTATTTAGCAACATCTCATAAGGCATCCATCAGGATCCATAAAAACTAAGAACAAAAGAAATAACCTGCTCCAGATTTTTTTAAGTTTAAAAAATACCTACATGCATGTGTTTGGCCAATATTTTCAAAAGATTTTTAAGTGCCTTGTAAAGGAATCATAGCACTTTATTCTGAGCTATTTTATATAGCACATTCCAGGTAATAGCATTGATGGGTCATGTAAATAATGAGTTATTCAGCTATGCCAACCCATCAGTAAGGAGCCTGTACCAATGCACAGAGGGGCAGGGAGAGGAGACAAACATGAAAATTGTACCTACTTAATACTCAGAAGTAGAACTCAATGTATTGTGAATTGTTTAATTTTTTCTTCTTTACCACTGTACAACTAGCTACCTCAGAAAAATACATGAAAGCTTTGGGGAACAATTACCTGGCTTTTGGAGTGCATTTGTATAATGGCACCTTGTTTTTCACTTTGAGATCCTATCTCACAATCTCCAAGACCTACTAACTGGAACTCATCCTCGCTCAAACCCCTCCCACATGCACACCCCTCTGTATTCTTGATGGGGGGTTTATATTTGGCTCCTAACATGGGACTCTCAAGGCAATTTTTAGTACTGGCTAGCATTCTGGGACATTTGTATGTGTTCTCCTGCCTTTGTATCATTTGTGAAAAGGCATATGCAATTACTCCTGTCATTTCCTTTGTGCTGGAAAAAGCTTGCTCTCTGGGGCCAGAATGAAGAATCAGTGGATTGCATTAATATGACTCAACCAATCAGTGGTGTATGAATGAGCCCATAAAGGTGAGCATGAGGAGTACATTTGCTCTGCTGTGGACATAGAACAAACAAGCGGAGAGCCAACACAGTACTCTTGTGCAGTCAGTAATCAGTTTTTGATGACATAAAATAATGATCCCTGTTTCATGATGAAACATGAAAGCATGAAGTGAAGGTCATCCTGATCTTTACCTGCGAATACTCAGTGCTTTGCTTTGAGAGTGAAGGTTGCAAGATCTGAAGCAACACTAAACTGACAAAACCAATCTGCCACTACTACAATGTTCTGTATTTTCAGTGGGTCTCTCTGCAGCAGAATTCAGAGGACAAGGTCCTAATGAAAAGTAGAAGCCAAGGGTACATGATTTACAAGTGTTACAAGCCATCGGCACTACAGCTGTGTTACGAGCTTCCCAGTACTTCTCCTGCAAGGTGGTAGAACCTACAACACCTGCTATGTGAGCAGAGTAAACCGGAGTTGCCAGTCTCACCAAAATGCAAGAGTACTTTGGACCCTACAGTGGATGTCTACATCAAAGTCAAAAACTAGGGAAACTGGGAGAAGTGTTACACTTGGTGGACCGTGGGCCAATGCCACGGACTGCCGCGCTCACATTCAAGCTGGGCCGGGCAGGAGCACTATCCCCCGCACGGGGGGCAGTGTCCTGCATGCTGCATGACCACCCACAGCGCAACCCCGGCCAGCTCCAAACCCAATGAGGTGCGCCCCAGCAGCAGAGTGCCAGGTGTACCGGGCACCACTGATGTCGGTTGTTCCTGCTGAAGCAGGCAGCCTTCTTCTGCTCTGCACCCTGGGCCTTCACTACATGTGTGCACATGCCGACTGAGCCCTATTAAAGGGCCAGTAGTGGGAATCTCATAGAGACACCCTCTGATGATGTCATGGGGCCTCTGGTATTAAAGCCTTCCTGGATCTGCCTCAAACGCCTCGGCAATAGATTGACTCCTTTGAGTAGCTAGTTGCTTTGTGTTCCTGGTCCAGCCTTGTTCCTGTGTTTGCTCTTGGTTCCTAGACTCGGTCCTGTGCCTTGCTCCTTCTCCTGTGATTCCTACTCCATTGTCTCTTCAGTTCCCTCCTGGATTGACTCTTTGGATTGAACCTCAGCTTGTTTTTGACTCTGTTTTCTTCTTAGATTGTCTCCCAGCTGACCTTGGACCTTCTCTTGACTTCACGTGATCTGCTGCCTGCCCTGACCACAGTTTGTCTTTGTCTCTGTTGCCTGCTGCCTGCCCTGACCTCAGCCTGTACTGACGTGTTCTTCTTGCCAGTTCTCTTCTTCATGGATACCTCACTATACAGAGACCTGCGCCTAAGTCCAGCCGGCCCCGGCACCCAAGGTCTCAACCCATGGAGAACGTTTGCTGGTATTGGTGAAGTCCCTGTTAGGCCTCTGCATCAGCCAGTTCCACCTGCTGATGGTGAGGATCTGCAGGGCTCCTCCCTGCAGGTATTGCCAACCTCGCTTCGACTCAAGGGTCCATCAATGCAATAGTTTACCAAGGCCATGGACGGCGGACCTAGATGCCTAGCCGCCTTGAAAGCTATTCCTGGCCTAGCCCATAAACTGCTAATCCTCCAGTCGGCCTTAAAACATGTTGTAGCAGACATGAACTGACTCGCTGCACACCTGGATTCTTTGACCCTGCCCGCTGCCTCGCCGCCGCCCATAGCATGCTGACTCCTGACACCTGTCGGGTGGAAATTCCTTTGCCGGGACTGCCCCATCATGCAGGGGACCCTAAGTGGTGTCGGTGATTTCTGAATCAATACCATATGCATTTTTCTCTCCAGTCAGCACTCTTCCCAAATAACTCAGTTAAGACGACATTTATCCTCTTCCTCCTCGATGGTAAAGCTCTGGCCTGAGCTTTCCCCCTGTGGGAGCACTCAGATCCTCTTCTCATGAACCTCCAATAATTTGTCTCAACCTTTAAGCAGGTATTTGATGACCATGGCTGGCTGCCCACGATGGGCTCGGATCTCCTGCACCTGCGCCAAGGAAATCAATCATTAATGGATTACTCCATCGAATTTCAAACCCTGGCCACTGACCTAATCTGGCAGGGAGACAGTCTACATGCAATATTCTTGGAGGGTCTATCCCCAAAGATTAAGGATGAGCTTGCAGTGTGAGGACTTCCCACTTCTCTCAAAGGTCTCATCGATCTCACAGGGAAGTTTGACAGACAACTCCAGGAACGAGTCCGGGAGACCTGCTTCTTCCAGGGTATCGCTTCCTTCTATGGTTCACCCCATCACGCCCTCAGAGGATTTGCTAGAGGAGCCCATGTAAGTGGGCTGTTCCCATTTCACGAATGAAGAGAAGACTTGATGTCATCAACAGTGCCTATGCCTCATGAGAGGTCTAGAATGGGTAAATGTGAATTGGTTATTTACTCTTTCAGATAATAGAAAGACTAGGGGGCACTCCATGAAGTTAGCATGTGGCACATTTAAAATTAATCAGAGAAAGTTCTTTTTCACTCAACGCACAATTAAACACTGGAATTTGTTGCCAGAGATTGTGGTTAGTGCAGTTAGTGTAGCTGTGTTTAAAATAGAATTGGATAAGTTCTTGGAGGAGAAGTCCATTACCTGCTTTTAATTAAGTTGACTTAGAAAATAGCCACTGCTATGAATCACTCCTGTGATTCCTGCTCCATCGCCTCTTCAGTTCCCTCCTTCTGGATTGACTCTTCGGATTGGACCTCAGCTTGTTTTTGACTCCCTCTTCTTCTTGGATTATCTCCTGGCTGACCTTGGACCTCCTCTTGACTTTGCTTGATCTGCTGCCTACCCCAACCACAGTTTGTCTTTGTCTCTGCTATCTGCTGCCTGCCCTGACCTTGGCCTGCTTTCTTCTTCATGGATACCTCGCCACCCAAAGGCCTGCGTCTAAGTCCAGCTGGCCCCATCATCCAAGGGCTCATCCTGTGGGGAATATGGGCTGGTATTGGTAAAGTCCCTTTTAGACCACTGCATCAGCCAGTTCTGCCCGCTGATGGTGAGGACCTGCAGGTGGCGCTAACCTCACTTCGGCTCAAGGGTCCACTGACGCAACAGAAATGGTTAGTACACCTATTCCTGACAGTCATAAGATTAAGAGGGATCAGGATTAAAGTTCCCCTGATGCTGAATTCATTCTAATATTCACATAGAAGCCTTTGACAGATGTTAAGACAATCAAGATCACCATTGTGGATTTCAAGAATAAGGGTAAAATTGGAGGTAGCTGTGACTTCTGATATTGCTGCAACTTACGGTGATTCTACTAGTTTGGAAGTGCAGGCATTATCTGATGGGATGGAAGAAGCAAAGGGAGAAAGAACCTCTGCCATGAGAGTTAATTCATAGTGGGTGGATGTTGGTATCGGCCCGGCATTTGATCCAATGGCCTAAATACGGATAAAGAATGCCACTCCATCACCGCTGGCTGACTTCAACTCAAGATTTGCCAAAAAGACATATTCTAAAAATTGCACTGTTGCAAAAGCCTAGTCCTAGTAAGTCAGTACTAAGTGAGTAGAACATAACCCCATTCTAGTTGAGGGACTGCAACACTTTTGGATGATATATTACTTGGAATGCCACAGTCAATGCCTTTTTAGAAAAAGAAGAAACAAGAAAATACCAAGTAAATTAGAGTGTATAAAACAGGTGCAGGAAAGGGATCTAATAGAACTAAGAAACGGCATCAGAAAATCAAACTTTATATCTCATGTGTTTGCAAAAAAAGAAGCCAGAAGCTCAGCTAGTTGTCAATAGCATGCCATTAAATGTTTCCAAAAACAGAAAAGGTTCTGACTGGAAGGATTACAGGACTTAAAATTTATTCGCAGATGGAAAAGATAAGCCTAGAAGATGTTTTCATTCAAAACTGCAGGTGTCTAAAATTTCAATGTAGAAATAAAGGTCAGGAAACAAGTTGGAGATGATAACTTTTAATTAGACTAACTTAATACATTTGTGACTAGCTTCTGAGCCTTATCTGCCTTCATCAGATCAGTGCAAAATAAACTTAGGACCAGATGGGCTAAAAGATGTTCCCTATTCTGGGCCTGATCAGTAAGGATTTTTCCCAATTTACCTCTAGAAATAGGGTATAAAAATACTCACCCCCACCACCTTCACTGAAGGTACTTTTACCTATGGCAAAAAGGGGGACAAAGATAGGTCGGGAGAAGGATGCTGTTACACTCTGGTGGTTTAGTGTGCCCTTGGGCCTCAGCCTGGGCCCAGACCTTCAGGGCCGAGCCGAGGGTTGACGGTGGCTCCGCATGGCAGACGGGCTGACCCTCTGCCAGGCCTGCAAGCTCCCAAGGCCAACATCCAAGGATGCTGGAAGTTGAATGGTCCTCCGACCATTCCGAGCCCTTTCGGACCTGCTGCGAGCAGCATGGAGCAGCAGGCCTTGCCTGAGGCTGAGGGCAGATGGAGGCCTTGACACGAAGACAGGACTATGGTCGATGCGACGGCATGGCTGACAAAACACTTAGTTGATGTGACGGCATCCTTGATGAAGTCACTGGGTTGATGCGACGGCATCCATGACGAAGACACTGGGTTGATGCGACGGCATCACGGATGAGGAACTTGACAACAGCTGGGTTGATGCATCGGCATCACGGGCATGACGAGGAACTTGACATCCAAATAGGCAAAACACAAGGCATGGACATTGGCACTGTCTCTCAGGGCACCCTACTCAGGCCACCCGCGGGACTGAGTCGCGGACCACCCTGTCCCACTGTGCACCCTACACAGCCCTTGCAGGCTGGTCATGGACCACAAGGAGAATGGGACAGCGCAGGGAAGATCCAGGCAAAGAGGGACTCCAATGACAAGCCGGTGTCACCCGAAGCTCCCTCTAAGGATGGCGGGAACGGAGGCTCCGGAGCACAGGGACACTTCCCACCTGCAAGCCACCTCATTCTCGGGCATACACCATCTGAGAGCACCGGCTTACAGGAACAGAAGGCTCAGGAGCATCAGACGAAGACGCAGGGAATAACATCCTGGCAGGAAGACACATCAGGATGTGGAGGAAGACGATCATGACGAGACATCAAACATGGACTGGGACCTCAGGCAGAACACCAAGACATGAAGACGTGGTAGAAGGCAGACAAGACGAGGAGCTCCACGAAGAACAGAAGACCTTTCAAGCTCTGGCAGGCAGGAGCCTCCAGAGAGAAGTCACGATGATGCAAGGCGAAGAACAGACTGACGAAGCAGCCCTTTATAGGGCTAAAACAGGAAGTCCCATTAAAGGTGGGGCCAGCACACTTCCTGTGCCTGGCCCTTTAAATCCAGCAGAGAGGCGCGGGCCAGCACCTAAGGAGCAGCAGGAGCAGGGCTGTGCAGGACTGTGGACAGCGGCCTGCACAGCGTCATCGCGTAAAACGCTGAAGGAAGCAGGACTGGCCTGAGACGCAGGCCCGACGTTGGCAGCGGCTCCAGCCACTGCGGGGAGCCCCGGGGGCGGCTCCAGCCGCTGAACCAGCCCGGGGATGCAGCCCTAGTGCCGTGAAGAAGATCATGGTGTCGGGGGCAGTCCCAGCCTGAGGAAAGGAGCAGGAAGGCCGCGGCTCCGACCGCGGAGCAGAAGAGGAACCAGGGCGGCCTCCGGGCCATGGGGGCTGCAACAGTCTGTGGCTCCAGCCACGTTGGAGGCCCGACAGCGGCGTCCTGCCGCATCAGACTCACCAGCCTGGCAGACTCACCAGCACGGCCTGGTGAGTCTGCTGGCGGGGAAACCTGCGGGCAGCAGCATTCATAACAGTACCCCCTCCTCAAAAGCCCCCCTCCTCAAACCTCCTATCAACAGTTCGAGGATAAGGGTATCAGTCCATAAAGGATGGAGGAATTCGAGGGTCCAAAAAAAAAAAATGGAAGCTGGTAATCCGGGGACGGCATGAACAGAGCAAGCAACGGGAAACCACAAAAACACAAGACACGACGAGAGACCAAGGGCACGAGACCAAGAGCAGACGAGACCGAGGGAACACGAGACTGAGGGAACACGGGACCGAGGGAACACGAGACCGAGGGAACACGGGACTGAGGGAACACGAGACCGAGCGAACGGTGACCGCGCGAGCAGCGACCGAGCGAACGGTGACCGCGCGAGCAGCGACCGAGCGAACGGTGACCGCGCGAGCAGCGACCGAGCGAACGGACCGCGCGACGACAATACAAAAAACACAAAAGAGGGAGCAAGGGAACGGAGAGCGAGGGAGCGGAGAGTAAGGGAACAGAGAGCGAAGGAGCGGAGAGCAAGGGAACAGAGAGCGAAGGAGCAGAGAGCAAGGGAACAGAGAGCGAAGGAGCAGAGAGCAAGGGAGCGGAGAACAAGGGAGCTCAAAAGCGAAAGAGCAAAGAGCGGAAGGTGAAGGAGTGAAGGGGGAAAGAGCAAAAAGCGAGGAAAGGGAAATGAGGGAATGGAACGCGGGAACGAGGACGGGGAACACACAAGTGGAAAACAACAAGCGGAAAACAAAACAAATGAAGAACAAAGAACAAGACAAACGAGCAACCAACACAGAACAAGACACAACAAGCAACAAACAAGACCCAGACAAGGAGCACCACGAAACACCAAGAAGACCTGGGGGAGGGAACCCAGGGTGGGCAAAACAAAAACCAGCAGCACCAGAAGGGGAGCAAGCGCCTCCTGCAGGTCGTAAAAACCCCAAACTGGCCAACAAAATAAAAAGTCTGATGCAGGCACCTCCTGCAGGTCGTTTACAAAAAGAAATCCAGACAGCTGGCGCCTCCAGCAGGTTGTAACATGGGCAAAAACTAGCACCCCAGCGAGTCACGAACATAAAGTCCTGAAAAAATTTTCCGGTTCAAAAACAGTCCAGGAACATAGACAAGATTCAGGAACAAGGCGAATCCATCGCTGAACCCACCGTCGGGCACATGGCCTTGCATTCTGTTATGTATGGGATGTTTAGTGTGCCCTTGGGCCTCAGCCCGGACCCAGACCTTCAGGGCCGAGCCGAGGGTAGACGGTGGCTCCGCATGGCTGACGGGCTGGCCCTCTGCCAGGCCTGCAAGCTCCCAAGGCCAACATTCAAGGATGTTGGAAGTTGAATGGTCCTCCGACCATTCCGAGCCCTTTTGGACCTGCTGCGAACAGCATGGAGCAGCAGGCCTGGCCTGAGGTTGAGGGCAGACAGAGGCCTTGATACATAGACAGGACTATGGTCGATGCGGCGGCATCGCAGACAAGACATTTGGTTGATGCAACGGCATCCTGACAAAGACACTTGACAACAGCTGGGTTGATGCATCGGCATCACGGGCATGACGAGGAACTTGACATCCAAACAGGCAACACACAAGGCGTGGACTTTGGCACTGTTTCTCAGGGCACCCTACTCAGGCCACCCATGGGACTGTCGCGGACCACCCTATCCCACTGCGCGCCCTACACAGCCCTTGCAGGCTGGTCATGGACCACGAGGAGAACGGAACAGCGCAGGGAAGGTCCAGGCAAAGAGGGACTCCAATGACGAAGCCGGTGTCACCCGAAGCTCCCTCTAATGCTGGCGGGAATGGAGGCTCCGAAGCGCAGGGACCACTCCCACCTGCAGACCGCACCAATCTCAGGCACACACCATCCGGGAACCACGGCTCTGCAGGAACAGAAAGCTCATGAGCACCAGACAAAGATGCAGGGAAGAACATCCTGGCAGGCGGACACATCAGGATAAGGAAGATCATGGCGGAACATCAGGACATGGTCAGGGACATCAGGCAAGACATCAAGACACGAAGACGTGGTATAAAAGCAGACGAGACAAGGAGCTCCACGAAGAACAGAAGACCTTACAAGCTCTGGCAGGCAGGAGCCTCCAGAGAGAAGTCACGATGATGCAAGGCGAAGAACAGACTGACGAAGCAGCCCTTTATAGGGCTAAAACAGGAAGTCCCATTAAAGGTGGGGCCAGCACACTTCCTGTGCCTGGCCCTTTAAATCAAGCAGAGAGGCGCGGGCCAGCGCCTAAGGAGCAGCAGGAGCAGGGCTGTGCAGGACCGTGGACAGCGGCCTGCACAGCTTCATCGCGTAAAACGCTGAAGGAAGCAGAACCGGCCTGAGACACAGGCCCGACGTCGGCAGCGGCTCCAGCCGTTGCGGGGAGCCCCGGGCGTGGCTCCAGCCGCTGGACCAGCCCGGGGATGCGGCCCCAGCACCGCGAAGAAGATCATGGCATCGGGGGCAGTCCCAGCCCCGAGGAAAGGCGCAGGAAGGCCGTGGCTCCGACCGCGGAGCAGAAGAGGAACCAGGGCGGCCTCCAGGCCATGGGGGCAGCAACAGTCCGCGGCTCCAGCCGCATTGGAGGCCCGACAGCGGCGTCCTGCCGCATCGGGGGAAGACAGCACGGCCTGGTGAGTGAGTCTGCTCGCGGGGAAACCCGCGGGCAGCAGCATTCATAACAGATGCATACATGAGGTTTTCATTTTGAAAGCCCTGCATGTACTTTCTGTGTGTCCATCTGCACTTGCTTCAAAGCAGATATAAATGCACCTGACTACTAACCTTCTGCTGTGTACTGCCAGCCTGATTTTCAAAAGATAATCCCCTTTGGAAATTTGCTATCAGACCCACGGGTACATTGTACCCGTGGGCCTGCAGCTCTTACTGCCATTTTAAAAAAATGCCAGGAATGGGAGAAAACTGGTAGTGAATCAGCTCCTTTGTGTCTATAGCTAAGGTGCATACATTTGATTCTAAGTATGATATTGTCTGAAGATTTAAGTAACTTGTGAGTGGGGCAATATCAATAGTAAACAGTAAAAACATTTTAGTAAAAGATTGAGGGCATGGATGTTGTGAAAATATTGTAGGGTTGGATGTGCTTGGGAACTTTTCTGGCATTTTTTTTTATTGAATTCCACACAGATTAAAGGTATTGGGGTCCATATTCAGGACATTTGTCCAGCTATGTTCAGTGTGGTTAAAAAGTGAGATGAAAGAGGCTATTTTAGCCAAAAGATCTTCCTTCAAAAATTGGAAGAAGGATCCATCTGAACAAAATAGGAAAATCCGTAAGCATTGGCAAGTTAACTGTAAAATATAGATAAGAAAGGCTAAGACAGAATTTGAAAAGAATTTGGTCATAGAGGAAAAACCTTATAATACAAACTTTTTAAAATATATCCAAAGCAGGAAAACTGCGAGGGAGTCAGTTGGGCCTTTAGATGATCGAGAGGTTAAAGGGGCATTTAGGGAAAATAAGGCTATTGTGGAAAGACTAAATGAATTCTTTGTTTCAGTGTTTATTAATGAGAATGTTTGGGGAAATACCCATTCCAGAGACAGTTTTTAAGGGTGATGATTCAGGTGAACTGAACCAAATCACAGTAGCAGGCCAGACTGACAAATCATCTGGACCAGATAGTATACACCCCAGGGTCCTGAAAGAACTCAAAAATGAAATTTCAGACCTAGTACAAGTCATTTTTAACCTAGTGTTATAATCATCGTTGTACCTGAAGACTGGAAGGTGGCCAATGTAACCCCAATGTTTAAAAAGGGCTCCAAAGGTGATCGGTGAGCCTGACTTCAGTGCTGGGAAAAATCATGGAACCTATTATAAAGAATAAAATTACAGAAATATAGATTGTCATGATTTAATGGGACACAGCCAGCCTGGATTTATTTACCTAAATGAAGTCTTGCTTCACAAATCTGTTATATTTATTTGAAGGGGTGAATAAACATGTAGTTAAAGGTAAACTGGTAGATGTGGTGTATTGTATTTTCAGAAGGTGCTTGACAAAGTCCCTCATGAGATGCTTCTAAGAAAATTAAAAAGCCATGGGATAGGAGGTGATGTCCTTTTGTAGATTGCAAACTGGTTACAAAACAGGAAACAGAGAGTAGGATTAAATGGTCTGTTTTCACAGTGGAAAAAGGTAAACAGTGGAGTTCCTTAGGGATCTGTACTTGGACCAATGCTTTTTAATATATTTATAAATGATTAAATTTGCAGATGACACAAAATTATTCTGAGTAGTTAAATCACAAGCGGATTGTGAAAATTTACAGGAGGACCTTGTGAGACTGGAAGATTGAACAGCAGGGAGCATTAGTATCATGGGATCTGTTATGGTTTGTGGGTCTGTGGGCCCTGGGCCGAGGTGAGAGGTGGTACCGCCCACGGGGAGGAGCCCCATGAGCCTCACCATCGGGAGGCGAGGTCTCAGCTACCTGGTGTACAGGGTAGCAGGTGCTAGAGAGAGAGAGAGAGCAACACTGCCCGCGGAGCTGAGAGTGTGATAAGAGAGTCACACAGACACAAAGGTGCCACGGAGTCTGTGAAGTGGGGAATGACCAAGGAGGATTCCTCTGTAGAGATGATATGGCAATGGTCCGCAGAGCGGGGTACACCAGTGAGGGTCCTCAGTAGAGATGATACGGCAATGGTCCGCAGAGCGGGGTACACCAATGAGATTCCTCAGTAGAGATGATACGGTAGTGGTCTGCGGAGCGGGGTACACCGAAGAGGGACCCCAGTAGAGACGGTAGTGGTCCACAGAGCGGGGTACTCACAGTAGAGATATGATGGTTCCAGAGGAAGCCCCGGGGTACGGGGCTGGCAGTGGTCCTAGGCACAAGGCCCTCTGAGGAGCAGATAGACAGAGATGAGGAAAGGGCCCCCGAGGAGCGGGTACCCGGGATGTCTCATGCCGAGGAAGCAGGAGCTGGAACGGAAGTCCGTAGTGAGAGAAGTGGATTCAGCAATAAGGGAACTCATTGCCAAGTCATAGGCAAACAGGGCCAGCCGGCTTAAGAGTCCATGGGGAATGACGTTATCTGGGGGGTGACACGCCCCCAAGGTTCCTGCCAAGACGTACATAAGACTGGCCTGGAAGCATGTGCCTAAGGAACTCCAAGGGCAAGATGGCTGTCGGCAGCGTCCACGCTGTCCAGGAAGGCCTGGAAACATGAGCGAGCAGGCCAGAAATGGCTGGCAGAGGCCACAAGTCTACCCAAAGGAGTCAGAGCAGTGAGACAAGAGGTAAGCAACAGCGGTCGCAGCCTTCTGCGACAGACGGGCGTAACAGTACCCCCCTTCTTAGGTGGCCTCCCCAGGGATTTTGGTTTCTTGGGTAAGACACATGAAACTGCTTGATCAGTTCTTTCTGAAGGATAATGACTGCAGGCTCCCAGCTGTTCTCTTCTGGACCAAATCCTTCCCAAGAAATCAAATATTCCCATTGCTTCCCATGCTTCCTCACATCCAGGATGTCCTGTACTTGATAAGTAATGTCCTCCTCTGAGGCCAAAGGTTGGGGCTCAGGAGGTTTCTTGGAACTCGGACAAGATGAGAGGCTTTAAAAGTGAGATGTGAAAGACTTTATGAATCTTGAGCGATGTAGGGAGGCGAAGACTGTAGGTAACCGGACCCAGCCGGCGAAGTACTGCAAAAGGCCCGATGTATCTGGGAGCGAAGCATCCTGAAGGCAGTTTCAGGCGAAGAAAGCGAGTGCTGAGCCACACCTTGTCTCCAGGGTTAAACTGTGGGGCTGTCCGTTGATGGGCATCATAGAACTTTGACTTCTGGGCAACTTGCTGCAGAAGTTGTTTGGGGTGCTCCCAAAGTTGATGCAATTGTGCAGAAGCTTGCACCACTGGAGAAGACACAAACAGAGGGAGTGGAAGAGGAGGCAGAAGCTGGCGTCTGAACACTATTTGGAAGGGTGATGACCCTGGTAGATGCAGACTGGTGGGAGTTCAAGGCGAACTTGGCCCAGGGTAGTAAGTTGGACCAGTCATTCTGCCAAGAATTAACATACGCCTGAATAAATTGTTTCAGGGTTCAATTCTTCCTCTCTGTCTGACCATTGGCCTGCGGGTGGTAGGCCGATGTGAGGTCCAAGGCAATATCCAATTTTTTACATAGGGACCTCCAAAATCTGGCTGTAAATTGAACACCTCAATCAGAGAGTATATGTATCGGGAGTTTGTGGAGGCAAAAGATGTGGCAAATGAACAATTTTGCTAATTCCGGGGCTGATGAAAGACCAGATAATGCCACAAAGTGAGCCAACTTCGAAAATCAGTCCATAGTAACCCAAATGGTGTTGTTGCCACTGGAAGGAGGTAGGTCCACAATGAAATCTGTGGCTATGTGTGTTCACGGCTCACTAAGTACAGGAAGCGGTTGTAGGAGGCCCCAAGGACAGCCCGTCAGTGGCTTCTGATGAGTGCAAGTGGGACATGATTCCACATACGCTTGAGCATCTTTCTTCATGGTTGGCCACCAATAGAATCTCTGAAGAGTGGAAAGAGTTCTAGCTTGTCCGGGGTGGCCTGCCAGCGGAGGATTTTCCTTTGAAGTGGTCAGGGAACCACTCTCTTCCCAGATGGCATAGTGAGTGTGGTGGAGAGTAGAACTTTATTTGGATCAATGGTGTGCCGTGGAATGTCCGTAACATCTTATGTGATGAAAGAACGAGAGAGTGCATCGGCTCAAGTGTTCTTATTAGCTGGCCGGTATCATAGTAGAACATTGAAACAAGTAAAAAAGAGAGACTGTGATTAAGGCGTTGAGCATGGTGCAGGTACTCGAGGTTCTTGTGGTCAGTATATACTGTGATCTGGTGCTGCACTCCCTCGAGCCAGGGACGCCACTCCTCAAAGGCCAATTTAATTGCCAGTAATTCCTTGTCCCCGATTCTGTGATTACGCTCAGCTGGGGAGAAGCGCCAGGAGAAAAAAGAACACGGGTGCAAGTTGTGATTGGCTGAATGCTGGCTGAGTACTGCTCCAACATCGACATCCAAAGTATCTACTTTGACGATGAAGAGTCATCGGGGGTTGGGGTGACGCAAGCATGCTCTTGTAGAAACGCCTCCTTGAGCTCTTGGAAGGCGATCACGGCCTCAGGTGACCACTGAGAGGGATTGGCTCCCTTACAATTCATGGCTGTTAGTGGGGTGGTCAGTGTTGAATAATGATGAATGAATGATATGTAGTAATTCGTAAAACCAAGAAATCTTCGGAGTGCTTCAAGGCCCGTTGGTTGAGGCCAATCACGAATACTCTTGGTCTTCTGTGGGTCCATCTGGAAACCCTGGCTCAAGACCACAAAGCCTAGAAAAGGGACCATCTCCTGGTCGAAGGAACATTTTTCTAACTTAGTGTATATCTGGTTGTCCCTTAGGCATTGCAGAACGTTGGCGATGTCCTGGTGATGGCTCTGGAGGTCTTGTGAAAATACCAAGATGTCATCCAGGTAGACCAAAACACAACTGTAGAGCATGTTTCTGATGATCTTGTTCATCATATTCTGAAATACCACTGGAGCGTTGCAGAGGCCAAACGGCATTACCAGATATTCAAAATGGCCATCAAGGGTGTTAAATGCGGTTTTCCATTCATCACCCTGGCATATCCTGACCAAATTGTAAGCTCCTCTGAATCCAATTTGGTAAATATCTTGGCCCCCTGGAGCCTGTCAAAAAGTTCAGAGATTAATGGCAAAGGATAACGGTCCTTCTGGTAATCTCGTTTAAGTCACAGTAATCTATGCACGGCTGGAGAGAGCCATCCTTTTTCCCCACAAAAAAGAATCCTGCTTCAGCAGGAGATTTGGAAGGCCGAATAAAGCTTTTTGCCAAATTTTCTTGTATATATTCAGACATGGCCTTTGTCTCTGTTAGTGAAAGTGGGTAGACCCTTCCTCGGAGAGGCTCAGTGTTAGGCAGTAGGTTTATAGTACAATCAAATGAGCGGTGAGGAGTTAGGGTGTCCGCAGTTCTCTTTTAAAATACATCTGCAAAGGAGGAATACTGCAACAGAAGACCCGAAAAGGAGGTCGTAGTAGCTAGGCAAGGTATCGGGAACATGACCGCTAAGCACATTTTATGGCAGGAATTGCCCCGTTGGGACAACTGTAGAGTGCTCCAGTCGAATTGCGGGGTGTATAGTTTTAACCACGGCAATCCAAGGACCACAGGATGTATAGCCTTTGTCCAGTACCAGAAAAGAAATGGTCTCTGTGTGCAGAAATCCAGTGCGGAGTCAGATGGGGACAGTGGAGAAAGTAACTTCGCCTGGTAATGGTTTGCCATGAATGGAGGAGAGCAGTAATGGTGTTGGCATACAGACGGTGGGAATCCAAAGGTGTTCCACAAGTTGTCTTAGGATAAAATTTCCACTGGCTCCGGAGCCCACCAATGCCAGGGTGTGAAATTTATGAGTGTCCAAATTGATTGAGACAGGCAGAGTTAACGGAGGAGAGAGTGATGTCAGGCCTAGGAGAAGTCCTCCGGCAGAACCTAGGCCTGGGAGTTTCCCAGACAGAGTGGACAGGAGGGTACCACATGACCCGGTTGACTACAATACATGCAAAGGCCAGATCTTTGACGACGATGCTTTTCCTTCGAGGATAGATGGCTATGGTCCATCTGCATCGGTTCCTCCTCCTCAGTGCTTGGTGTAGTAGCGGTCTGATTAGACAACATTGGGCGAATGCATGGAGCACCTGAAGCCATTCTCTTGGAACCCCTGGCCTCGTGCAAACGCTCAAGAAGACAACGGTCAATGTGACCAGCGAGGTCAATAAGAGAATCCAACGCCTCAGAGAGTTCTCGTGCTGCTAATTCATCCTTGATACGCTGGCTCAGACCTTCGGGGAATATAGCACACAGACAACCCAGGTCCCAGTGCAATTCAGACAAAACAGTCCTAAACTCGATGACATAATCAGTCAGCGATCTGGAACTTTGTTGTAGATGCAGGAGTGTAAACCCGAAGATGGCTTTTTGGCCTGGGTCATCGAATATGGAGCGAAATAGGGGGAGAAAGCCCGGCAGGTCCTGGAGGATCGGATCCATTCGCTCCCAAAGGGGTGATGC
Organism: Rhinatrema bivittatum; assembly: GCF_901001135.1. NCBI lineage: Eukaryota > Metazoa > Chordata > Amphibia > Gymnophiona > Rhinatrematidae > Rhinatrema > Rhinatrema bivittatum. Next base: position 593,109,054 of record NC_042616.1, read on the forward strand.
CCAGCCCAACGCCTTTCCATCCAGAAGGGATAAAATGTATGTTGTCTTAGAAACCACATCAGGGAAGTATGCAGGTTGTAAAGAAAAGTGCATGTTGCACTGGTTCAAGAAGCCCTTACACAACAAGGGGTCACCTGCGAAATGAGGGGGTGCCGGCAAAAGCACTGTAGACCGGAAAGGTGACGCATGGGAAGCGAGGCTTGGCTTGGCAGGCATAGAGGCGGAGTTCAGCCGATTGTTGAGTTGATTTATGGCGCTAGCCAAAGTCTCCAGAATCTTTTGCTGTTCTGTAATTCGCTGGGCCAGGCAAGGGATGGCCTGGAGTGCCGAGACCTGTGCCGGGTCCATGGACTTGGCAATCTGTTATGGTTTGTGGGTTTGTGGGCCCTGGGCCGAGGTACAAGGTAGTACCGCCCATGGGGAGGAGCCCCGTGAGCCTCACCGTCAGGACGCGAGGTCTCAGCTGCTGGGTGTACAGGGCAACAGGTGCTGGAGAGAGAGAGAGAGAGAGAGAGCAACACTGTCCGCGGAGTGGGGAGTGTGGTAAGAGAGTCACACAGACACAGAGGTGCCACAGAGTCTGTGAAGTGGGGAATGCCTAAGGAGGATTCCTCTGCAGAGAAGATACTGTAGTGGGCCACAAAGCGGGGTACTCACAGTAGAGATGCGATGGATCCAGAGGAATCCCCGGGGAACGGGGCTGGTAGCAGTCCTAGGCGCAAGGCCCTCCGAGGAGCCAGAGATGAGGAAAGGGCCCCCGAGGAGCGGGTACCCGGGACGTCTCACGCTGAGGAAGCAGGAGCTGGAACAGGTCCGTAGTGAGTGAAATGGATTCAGCAATGAGGAACTCATTGCCAAGTCGTAGGCAGACAGGGCCAGCCAGCGTAAGAGTCCATGGTAAATTACGTTATCGGGGGGGGACGCCCCCGAGGTTCCCGCCATGACGTGCATAAGACTGGTCCGGAAGTGCACACACGCGCCTAAGGAACTCCAAGGGCAAGATGGCAATCAGCAGTGTACACGCCGTCCAGGAAGGCCCGGAAACAGGAGCGAGCAGGCCGGCGATGGCTGGCGAAGGCCACAAGTCTACCCAAGGGAGTCAGAGTAGTGAGACAAGAGGTGAGCAACAGCAGTCACAGCCGTCTGCGACCGACGGGCATAACAGGATCTATTTAATATTCGAATACTTGCTAGGTACTTGTGACTTGGATTGGCCACTGTTGGAAACAGGATACTAAGTTTGATGGACCCTTAGTCTTACCCAGTATGGCAAGTCTTTGTTCTTATATTCACTTAGCCAAATACCAGGTGTTAAAATTTCACGCTTGCTGAAGGCAAATAGTTTATCCAGATAAGTAGCTGGATAAATCTTACCCAGATAACTTGGAAGTCTTCTGGGGGAAGAGTTGAGTTATCCTGCTACCCTGCCAATAGGAGAGTATATTTAGCAGTGTGACTGCACCATTGAATAACTAGCATGTTGGTTGGATAAGTTTATCTAGCTAACTTATCTTGACACATACCCAACTCTGTTGAATAGTGTCTTCAAAGTCTCCTAAATATACACAGAAATTGTAGGCTGGAGAACAGCAGAGGGCATTAATGGAAAAAAAAGTGAGAGCTGTAAAGAGATGGCTTTCAATATTTATATTTCCCAGATGATATCAAGTTTCTTTGTATTTTCAAGACAACAAGGTGTTCTCTCAATCATGTATGTAAATCCGGGCTTCCCACACGTGTCCTGGGGACCCCACAGTCAGTTGGGTTTTCAGGATATCCACAATGAATATGCATGAGATACATTTCTATATCATGGAGCCTTAGTATATGCAAATTTATGTCATGCATATTCATTGTGGATATCCTGAAAACCCAACTGGCTGTGGGGTCACCAGGACACGTGTGGGAAGCCCTGTTGTAGATAGCAGTTTGTTGTCAAATGAAGACCGGAGCATTTTAGTAGTTTAGTTTATACTGAGAGAAAATTCCTTGTGCTGTCTTTGGTATATTTAGGCTTTTTGGCAAACACTGTACAAGACTTCAACGTTCAGTTTTCAAAGCAATAGATTATGAATTTAAAAACACAGATATTGCAGTTTTTTACCTAGGAGAGGATAACACTAAGGAACATGACTTCCATATTAAAAAAGATTATAGCTATAAGCCTGGGATATAAAGAAGCAGTTTTATATTATTGAAGGATTCAGGCATTATTAATAAGGGAATTAAAAATATGCAGACGACAGAGAAGATTAATTTATATAGCACCAGTGGTGAGAAAAATACTAGTATGATAGAGAGAGTCAGATGATTTTATTCTTGCACTGTCTTACCATCACCATCCTTAATAACAGCAGATGCATCATTAGAGCATTGGGGAGCATATAAAAACAGTGTGGCACAGCAGTAATAAAGGGGACAAGGCAAAACTGGAGCCAATCACACCATGTAAATGTGAAGAAATAGATAGTAGACCTATAAGAAGGGTTGGTACAGTTTTAGCTGGAGAACAGAACAGATTTATAATGTAAGCCCTATGGGGACAGGGAAATACCTGTAGTACCTGACTGTAATCCACTTTGAAGTACTGAAAAGTCAAAAGCGGAATATAAATTTATTTATTTATTTATTTAACAGTTTTTTATACCGACCTTCATAGTAAATAACCAAATACATACAGAAATCAGAAAGGTGGTGCAAGAAGCATATGATTGTATATGGATGCATTCAAAATGCAAGCAGGGCTGATAAATAATTTGACTTCCTGAAGTGGCAAATTTATGAGGGCGTCAGAATGAGATTGCAGACTCTTTAAAAAATAGTGTGCCTCTCTCCTAGATTTGCTCAACAAATTAGCATTTCTGAGAATTATGGATTTAAAGATGTATTTGGAGTTCCTGCCTGAACTCACTAATCATGAATGATGTTAAGAGCATGGCCTGAGGGGACTTGGAAAATGGAGACTCTCGCTTTCAATTGGCAGGATTCACAACTACTTATCAATTAGAAGGGCAAGACCTGGAAAACAGTTAAAACAGGAAGGAGTCCTAGGAGTAACCATCTCATATAGCCTTAAGGTATGTTAGCTATTCAAGGTAATAAAGCAACTGGAAAAGCTAACAGTAGGTTCAGGTGCATATGAAGAGGTAACATTAGCAGGAAAAAGGAGGCAATATTGGCCTGGTAAAGGTCACTAGGGAGACCCTACGCTCAGTTTAGTGTTCAGCTCTAGAGGCATAGAGAGGATGGGCATAGTTCTGAAGAGGATTACTGAAATGATATAGGGCCTGCAACACAAACCCTACACAATAGGATTAAAATGCTTGAAGTGTACAGGTTAGAGGAAAGAAAGTTAAGGGGAATATGATAGAAACATTCAAATATCTATCTAGCTACAATGAAGTACAAATAGGTGCAATTTTGAGCAGAAAGAAAATTCAAAGATGAGGAATTTGGAGAGAGAAAAGCTCAGGGGAAATATGGGGAAATACTTCTATACTGACTAGAAGGTGCATACCTGGAATACTCTACTAGCAGAGAGTAAGTGTGCTTCGGGGTGAAGGTGTAGCCTAGTGGTTAGAGCAATGGGCTATAACCCACGAAAACCAATCCTGCTGTTGCTCCTTGAGACTTTGGGCAAGTCACTTTACCCTCTATTGCCTCAGGTATAAAATTAGATTGTAAGCCCTGTGGGGATAGAGAAATACCTACAGTACCTGAATGTAATCCACTTTGAAGTGCCAAAAAGTAAAACATATATATTTAGAATAGAAGTAAATGATTGGAAAGATGGGTAAAAGACATAAATGGGAGGGAAAGCCTCAGTGTTTTCTGGGTCAGTATTGTGGAATTTGCTACAAAACAAACTCCAGAAAGAGAGAGACTATCTGAAATTCCATAAAATTCTGAAAAGAAAACTGTTTGAACAGGTTTTGGGGTAGAAGTATTATGGGGGGGTTTAATTGTGTGCTTTAATTTTACATTTTTACCTGTTTGTCATTTATTTTTGTTCTATTTTATGGTTTTTCTATCATTTTTAAGTATGTTTTATTGTATTTCCCTTTTCTATATGCGACTTTGTTATCCACATTGAACAACTGTATGCTTGCAATGATTAGAATACATGATGTTTTAACTAAATAAATAAATACCCAGAATGGTAGAGACCAAAGCTAACCGATTTGAACAGAGATCCTACAGGCAGTTAGGGCTGGTTCATAGGCATTAGGTGCCCTAGGCAAATCTTATTGCCTGCTCCCCATTCCCAACCCACCCAGTCTTATACGCACATACAATTAAAAATTATGCATTTTTACAAAGGATTTTTCATGAAGAAAGATATTGAGGTAAAAATATCATTTACATCATGTATATTATCTTGGCATATACTACTGTGGTGCCAACCAGAAAATCCTGCCATAAAAAATACTTGGAACCCATATGGAATTAGTCTATTGTAACATATGTTGGGTGTGGGCTTGGCCCTCAGAAAGCTATGAATAAAACTGAATTTCAATTACAATCTAGTAAACTTCCCATATCAAAACAGTCTTAACTGCCAGCACTCCAACAGCAACAACCCTACCTATGAAAAGGCAACACTGCCAAAATTACACCAGGCCCTAAAACGCCAATAAATTTCCTATTAGGAAAACAGAACAAGCCAGATTGCTATAGCTTCCTATACAGAAACTACACACTAGCAGAACATTTCACCTCGGTCACATGTGCAGAGCACAGACAGACTCTCAACAAATACAGAGTAAATTGACCATAAAATATAAAGAGAATCGTGCAGACAAAAACTGACCGGGAAAATGCAACAATCTAGACTCTGTATGAAGTGCAACAATGCAAAAAACAGAAACATTACTATGCCTCATAAAACAATCATAATAGTAAAACCATACCAATAAAAAGAATAAATATTTCAAAACAGCTGACAAATAGAATAAAATCCAATAATTAAAAGCTCATATAAAATTTTTTAAAAATTTCCCAACAGCAGACACATCAAATAACATCCAATAATTAAAACTAATAAGAATTTTAAAAAAAATCTCTTCATACTTGGGAAATTTTTATTTTCAGTCACAATGAGATTGTGATAGATTAGTAGAGGGAGATGGGTTGGGGACATATAAACTTTATCCTTTTCACATACACACACTCTCCAACACATACACATGCTTTCTTTCTCACACCTCTCCCTGCACATATACATATGCATTCTCTCCCTTATATAAAGACTCACACACATGCTCTCTCTCTTCTACACACATGCTCTATCTCTCTCTTCCACACACATACTCTCACACACACACGTTCTCTGACTTCTTCCCACACAGACATACATGCTCTCACACACATGTACATATACTCTCTGTCTCTCCCACACATGCTGTCTCACACATGTACACATGCTCTCTCTCACACACACACACACAGTCTTATTCACATATGCTCACATACCCACATATATACTCTCTCTCTCCACCACACATACACACATACATGCTCTGTCCCCAACACACTCATACAAATATGATCTATCTACCCCAACACATACACATATATACTCTTTCCTCTTCTCCTCTCCACATTCATGTACTCTCTCCCCACACACACAGATACTCTCACATAATGCTCTCTCTTTCTCTCCCTCTCTCTCGCTCTCTCCTTGGATACTGCAGGCCAGCAGCAACTTCCTCTTTGCATCCCTATGGCATCGGAAGGCCTCCTCTCTTCCCCTTTTTTAGTGCAGATGTTGCTCTTTACTTCAGCCACATGAGCCCAGTTGCTGCTGCTGCTCCAGCTCCTCTCTATAGGGCCCAGCCACTGCTCCAGCTCCTCTGTGCCTAGCCGAAGCTGCTCTGCCATGGCCTCCGAGTCCTGTTTTCTTCCCGCCCTGCAAGGTCCATGTCTACAGCCATGGCAATTAGGCCTCTTCTTCCTTCCTGCACAGGCCCACAACATACTTCTTCTTATGACCCACGAACAGGAAAAAGGAGGCCCAATCGTCACAGCCCTGCCACCAGAAACGTTCAGAGTATATTTCCACATATGAAGAGGGCCGATGGTAGCACTAGGCTGCCACACATCAAACCTGTGGTGCTCTAGGTAGCTGCCTCTTTTGCCTAGTGCTTCAACTGGCCCTGCAGGCTGTCAGATTTGTTCAGCTGACAGCAAGGGTACATTGTTAGCTAGAGTGTTCATGGAAATAACTGCGTAGATTGGATGGCTAATAGGTCCCTATCTACTGTCATCTTTTAGGTAACTATATTAATGAGCTCTAGCTGATGGAGTTTAATGGTTTTTGTAACCCCCAAAGGTGGAACAGGAAAGAGAGAGCTTAGAACTGTCATGGGGCAAAAACAAATAACATCTCTCACTCGCTTTTCCTCCAAAGGCCATCACATATAAAGAATACAATTTCTCATATTGTGATTATTAACAATACAAGTGATTTACCTGGAGATAGGGGAGAGAATTGCACCGAGATTTCATTGTAGCAAATAAATAATCAATAATAAAATCCTGAAATACAGTAAGTGTTAATTCACGGCAATAAATGTCTTGACTCAGATTCTCAAACTAAATATAATGTATTCAATAAAAGAATACAAATTTGAAGAAAACCTGCTTTGGTAACAAGTAAAAGTTCTTTAAATATTTTCCAGGAACTCACTTTAACAACTTCCAGTGAAATATTCAACATGTAAGTGTATTTCATTTAACTATTTGCCTCTTACTAATTACTTTATTTTCCCTCTCTGTTTCTTGCAGGTTTCAGTTCTTACTTAGAAAATCATCAGATAAATAGCTAATTATCTTGAAAACTCAAGATGTAGGGACGGAAACTTTAAAACTAGTGTGCGGGTGCTGAAACGTACGCATCTGTCATTGACATCTAAAGTGAGCAAGGACAACTGCAAACCCCACCCATACTCCTCCCCAATGTGCTTAAAATTATGCACATACAAGATGTATGTGCATAATGTAATGGCACAGATAAGCCAGGCAAATTTTCTGTGGGTAGAACATTGTTTTACCTGCAGAAGTTCTTTTGAAAATCACCCTCCCTGAAAACTTAGTGGTGTAGGGAGGGAATACACCACAGATTGAATAAGACCTGGGCTGCATAGCAGACAGGCATAAATGGTGTAGAATATCCTGAAGGAAAAAATACCAGAGGCCTCAAAATGAATTAAGGCTCTGAAGAAAGAAGAAGAAGCTATGGTGAACTATGGCCTAGTTTTGCAAAGCAACATATGAACTATGGCCTAGTAACACACACATTAGCAGAATCCAGGTGAAACGTCAACAAGTGAAGTCACAGGATGAGCATAAGATAAGAAGATGACAGGTCTGAGAAAGGGTATCTGTGAAGATAACAGATCTGAAAAAGGGTATCTGTGAAGAAAGTTTGTACATATGAAGTAAGATAAGATCAAACGGGAACAAAGAACAGCTGTATTTGCAGCAAGGTTAACTGAAATCTTGTGGTTTGGAGTAAATAGTAGTTATCAACTAGCTTACTGAAAATGTATATAAAAAGAGCTTGCAAAAAGAAAAAAATTAAGCAAATGTTCCAGACCATAGATGTGCTATGTACATTGTTGTAAGTATACCTTTGCTTCCTGCGTATACCATTGCTTATACTCAGTATAATAAATATATTATTGTGTGATTTAAGACTTGGTCAGAGTTGTTTATTTCCAAACAATCAGAGTTGTTATTACAAACAATTGGTGGATTGAATGCGGGCATTCGTCACATGTTTGTGGAAGCAGCTCTGATTATTTCTTGGGAAGAGTAGAAGATTTACGTTCTCCTGGTGTGATCCCCTAGGGCCCAGCTTGATCAACTGGTCCAGGAGTGATCGGTAATTAAAGCCAGGAGTCCTGTGTAAATCGTGGTGATAGTTTTGAGAAAAGGCGCCTGAGGTTTTAACGCTGCAGCAATTGTTGTTTTTCTTGTATTTACTGTGTGGGTTGATATTAGCGTGTATATATTTTGTGTTCTTATTTTGTTTTGGTTACTATATACAGTTATATGTGCGTAGACTAAGTAAACGACAGTTTAAAATGGTTAACACACACCCAACCCCTAAAAGGGTCCCAGAAGGACAATTAGGAAAGCCTAACACGGTACGTACATTATATGTTAACAGTGATGATACATGTACGGCTGTCCAGCATGTAATTAATTTATTTCCATTTGAGAAAGACCTTATTAAGAAAACAAATGACAAATGGGGTAAATACTCTGCTAAAGATTCCTTTCTTTCCTGGCCCATGGAAGGATCTTTGAAACTTAGTCATTTATTGCCATTGTTAACATTCCTACAAGATAATAAAAAGAAAAATAGTCTAAAGAAACACCTGCATGTCTGGAATTTATTTTCAGTGACAGGTGACTTATATACAGCTGATAAAGAAATAAAAAAGAAAAATAAGGTTATAGGTGAGATAGGATCAAAATCCCTAAATCCGCCCCCATATGTGACTACATGTCCCCTGCTGGAAGACAGTGATCACGAAATTTTAATGCCCATACCAGCAGGCTATGGTCCGTTGAAAGGTCCTGTACAAAAGCCTAAACCCTTATATCCGGACTTAGAACAAGCAGCTAAATTTGAACGGGAAGCTGCTGAGCTTTTCCCTGGAACAGATAACTTTAAAATTAAGGGATTAGTGCACCTGACACCTGCCGATGGCAAGGACTGTCAGCAATTACGGGTTAATGTGTTATCAGAAACCCCACAGAGTCGGTCAACAGAAACGGCTCAAGGGTCATCCTTGACACCAGAGATGATTAAAGAAAGGATTAAAACGAATGAGGAAGGTTCATATGGGGCTCCATGGTGGACCACTGTTAAGACAGAATTAGGCAATGCAAATATAAACACTCCTTGCCACCCGGAAGGGCCAGTAACTGAAGCACAGCTTTCAGAAATAAGGGAATTAGTCAACAAATATTGCAAGGAGTCAGAAGATTTGGAATTTATCCAAAAAGGTTTAGACATATGGTTAAAATGTATACAAGATTTAAACTCGCCACCTGCTAAGGGAGTAAGAAACAAGAAAGATAATGTGGAATTGAAAGAATTTCCTATCTTCTTAAGAGATAATGGGCAACAGCCACCCATTGCAGCTTATAAACCATATACACCAGTAGATATTAGTACGATTATACAAAAATTGCCTAGTATACATAAAGGAGCAAGGCTCTGGCTCGAGGCAATAGATACTAATACGGCCGGAACACATTTAGCCATAGGGGATTTTAAGGCGCTATGTGCAGCTTGCGGCATTAGTTTACCACAACTCTCAGCAGTAAGCGCACGTCCGAGACTTATCACCCATATTGCTGACGGAATTCCTTTCCAAGGCCAAGATAGGATAGATTTGGTAAATGCTTTAAATGTCCTGTATCCTACAAGCATAGATTTTACGGCCATCACTGCAACCAAATGGGATGGCTTAACTGATTTTGCAATGCACTTGACAAAATGTATGGACATGTATAAGGCACAAACTGGGCAGGATGCTGATATACAGCCAAACATCCCTGTATTTTTACATTTATTCTATGCTACTTTGCCTGCAAATATGCAGACTAATTTGAATAATGTTGTGGCACTTTCAACAAAAACATGGCCAGAGGTGAGAAACACTTTAATGCATTTCGCCTCAGTGCATTGCAAAATGATAAGAACTTCTAATAAAGAGCAACAGAAAATGGCTAGCAAATTAATGACATTACAGATAGCGGACTTAGAAGAGAAAAAGAATATGAAAACACAAAGAAATCAGGATACAGTAAACCTACAAGGCAGTGATATACAGGATTGTTATGTGATACAGGGTCCTCCGCGTACCCCGTATGAAGGAATATATCAGGGAGCATATCCCTCCTATATCCCCCGAGGTCGAGGGATGAGAAGGGGAAGGGGAGGAAGAGGTTTTGCACAAGGGATAATGAATAGACCGTCCCCTGATAGAAGAGCTCATGTGCAGTGCTGGAATTGCCAGTCATTTGGACACTATGCAACTGAATGCAGGCGATCAGGAGTCCCTGATCAACAAACATTTTTACAGACACCGCCGCCGCTTAACCAAACATTACAGACACCGCCGCCGCTTAACCAAACATTGCAGACATCGCCGTTATCAGCACCAGCTCAGTTACAGGCTGGCCAACAGCCCTCACAATTCCCTGTGTGGGACCAAGGTAATTATTGACAGACTGCAGGGAATAGAGGAATGATCCAGGGAGATACTGTATTCTTACATAATTCAGAGCCATTTATTCAATTATTAGTAGGTCCTCAGCAGGTTCCAATGCAATTTTTGATTGATACAGGCGCTACATCATCTGTTATTTGTGTTAAACCAAGCGCTGTAAAAAGATCCATTGAAACAAACACCACTATTGGCTTTGATGGCAAGCCCAGTAAAAAACATTTAACTGAATTAACCCCAGTAGTAATTAACACTACACAAGGTAAAAGAGAAGCTTCAGTTAAATTCTTAATTGCTGAGCATTGCCCTGTAAATTTACTAGGACGAGACTTACTTACTCAATTTGGATTAACTCTCACCTTTAAAATCCCAGCATCTAAGAGCCTCCTTTCCTTACTCACTTCAATAGGAAGTGAGGAGGAGAATGAAATCCCGGATGAATGGCAATGGGATCAACTACCTTTAGATTTGTGGAGCACTGAAGAGTCTCCTTATGGTAGAGCAAAAACAGCTCCAGCTTATCGAATTAAAACAGTACCATTTGAGCTGGGACCAAATGTGAGCCCTTATCCAGTAAAAGAAAAATTAATGGAACCTACTATGAAACATATTGCTAGATTGTTAAAACATGGTATTATTGAAGAATCACAGTCACCCTATAATACTCCTTTATTCCCTGTGCCAAAAGGAGAAAATGATGTCAGAATTGTTCATGATTTACGTGCATTAAATGATATAGTGATTCCACAATATCCAGTTTGTGCTAATCCTCTGACATTATTACAAACACAGCCCATATATAAGTTCAACTCTGTCATTGATTTATCTAATGCATTCTTTGCAATTCCTTTACATACTGCTTCTCGTGATTTAACATCTTTTGTATTAGGCACAAAAGCTTATCGGTGGGCACGGATGCCCCAAGGCTTTACAGATAGCCCGACTGTATTTTCAAAACAATTGAACAAGGATCTAGAGCAGTTCAGAAGTGTTTTACCTAAATCAGTATCTTTATTTACATATGTTGATGACATATTGCTTTCTGCTGAAACTAAAATAGAATGTTGTGAATGGACATTTAAATTATTACAAAGGCTTGGTGAGGCAGGATATAAATGTAATCAACAGAAATGTGTATTAGCTAAGACTCAAGTAAATTTTCTAGGTCAAATAATATCCTCAGCTACTAAACACATAACAAAGGACCTATTGTTAGAACTACAGAAACAGGAGTTTCCCCAGAATTTAAAGCAATTACGAGGTTTATTGGGAACTTTTAATTACTGTCGACAATGGATACCAAGTTATTCAGCGCGCATTTCTCCTCTACTGAGGCATTTACAGGTACCGGCTGGTACTGGGTCTTATGCGCAAATAAATTGACTGAAGATGACGAAATGGTAATACAAGATGTATTACAGACTTTACTACAGGCTGAAACCCTTAGGTACTGTAGACCCCAGGCTGAAAGTGCATATATGGGTCCGAGACATGGGAAACACATGGGCTGCTTTTGTAAATCAAGAAGATACACCGAAACAAGCAGTGGCATTTCTATCTGGATCCTATAGTCCAGTGGAAATGGCTCTACCTGAAATTCCAAAGTTATTAACTGCTATTGTCGCCGCTATTGGTAAATGGCGAGCTATGATGCCATATAGCTCGTTAATTTTACACTGCACTCATTCAATACATCATTTGCTAACGACTAGTCAGGCTGCATTGACAGCAACCAGATTTGGTAAATATCAAACAATATTGACTGGCCAAGATATAGTAACAGCACCTCTCACGAAAGCTCAGAATAAGTTACTAGATTGTTTTTTTCCTAGTAATGTACAGAGACAAATTGAAAGAAAAGATATCCCGGATCTTTTACTGACCCAGTTTGATCCCCTTGATAAGGGACTAATATGGTTTACAGATGGGGCACAGAAAGACCAGCAAGCAGCGTTTGCAGCATTAAGTGTTACACCCAGTTTAGATATTATTACCAAAATACAGTATCAAACAGAGAAAGGTGTAACAGCACAAGAAGCTGAACTCCTTGCTGTAATAGCAGCTTTGAAATCTTCAGGAATAAAAGAGCACTGCACAATCTATACTGATAGTTCATATGTAGTTAGTTCTCTACAATACCATTTATTGAAATGGAAAAGAAGGGGAATGATTACTGCCACGGGTCAGCCCTTACAACATATCAACAACTGGAAACAAATACTGAATTTATTATCGAAAAGGGAAGGGGTTGGTTCTAAAACTGCTATAGTATGGACGCCAGCACATACTGGACATATGAGCTTTGAGGCACAAGGAAATGACCTAGCAGATAAAGCTGCTACAGAAGTGCTTACCGTGAAACTAATGACTATGCAAACACGGTTTAGCTCAGAATTAATGCATACTCCATATCCCATGCCACTTGACATACTCCATGAACAACCTAGTGGTGAGGAATTACAGAAATGGGTGACAATTGGATGTTATAAAAAGGGAAAGAATGGCTCCACCCTAATGGAAAAAAATGTCTGACAACATCAGAAGTGTTGCGATACTTCTTGGCATGGCATGCAACCATGCATCTGTCTGCCACTGCACTATTAGCAGGCATACAAAGTAACCATTGGAACCAGAATCTTTATGCTTTAGCTGTACAGATAATTCATAACTGTTTAGTCTGTTCTACTCATATAGCTCGTCGAGGCCCAGCTGTGAGTCCTGGGAACTTGCCTATCCCCCAGGGACCAGGTTTGGAATGGCACATTGATTACACTGATATGATTGAAGCAGTTAAAGGAAAACGGTATGTATTGGTATGGGTGGATAGCTTTTCACATTGGATAGAAGCTTTCCCATGTACAAAAGAAACAGCTCATGTAGTTATTGATACCTTTTTACATAGAATTTTACCAGCCCATGGATGTCCAATCAAAATTGTATCTGATAATGGGACACACTTTAATAATCAAATTATGAATGAATTACAAGAGATCTGTAATATTATCCATCGACGTGTGTCAGTCTATAAGCCAACCTCGAATGGTTTGGTAGAACGATATAACGGAATATTAAAAACAAAATTGAGGGTATTGCTAGCAGCATTAAATAAAAACAAAACAAACAAATTATATACCTGGTTGGATGTATTACCATTGGCCTTAATGAATATACGGAATACGCCAGGTACAATCCATGAGATTACTCCATTTCAATTACAGACAGGACGGATTATGAATCCGGTGAGAATAAGACAAACTGATACTCAAGTAGAGTATTGGAAAAAAGTTCAGCCCCTAGTAGCCATGGCAGCAGATCTCATACAGACTGAATCGAAAAAGGTTCCTAAACAATCTTTTTGCGCTTCCTTTTCAGTAGGTGATCAAGTACTACGAAAGAATTACACCCACAAGACTTGGAAGGATCCGATATACGTTGGACCTTTCACTATCACAGACCTCAGCCATACTGCTGCTAAACTATCTGAACATTCCACTTGGGTACATTTGTCGGATATACGGACATTTAATCCGATACTATAATTGGACTGTTGCATTATCTTTTCTCTCTGAAGTAGACTGACGACTGCAGGAAAAGAAAATGTTATGTTTACTAACCTGTTTATATGTACTAACGTATACATGGCCACTTGTTATTTCTTTCCCTCTCCAACAGGCCCCTGTTTCAGGTTTAACAAATTTGTGGGTACAGACAATACAAGAATTAGTAAAGACTCTTCCAGCAGATGTTACTGATTGTATTGTCTGCACTCCACATCAAAAAGCCCATTCACATGTCCCAGCCATTTCCTTTCCAGTTCCATTACACCATATTTTAGGATTTAAAGATAATGGACCACACAATATGACCATAGATCCATTAGCAGGACAAACATGGACACAATATTTGGGTAATGCCAAACCTCCCCCACTTACAGCTGATTTACCAAAAAATGGTTTTCTTTGCCTTAGTAATGTTACTTCCCCGAACCCTATTCCTTGCAACTATACTTACTCCACATACAATACAACATGGATTATTCGTAAGGGAACCATCTTACCCAGCACCCCTTTCACTGACATTGTAATAAGCTGTAATTGCACATTTTCACATATTACTGCATCTCCTCCACCAGGTTGCCTCCCATGTATAGCAAATCTGTCCAAGATTGTACATGTAGCCACCGACACCCAATATATACGCACTTTCAATTCCACATACACTGTCTGTCCACGTCTGTGTGACCTCTTCAACATAGCAGACAATAACTGTTCATCTGAAAATGACTTATCTTTGGTTCCTTGTAGTGTATTAGGAAAATATAAATCTCCTTTTGTTTATGGCCCTTATGACAATAGCAATGATACCGTAATACAAAACTTTGCAAATCTTTATGTTGGACATTATTGGTTGTGTGATGGAATAGTTTTCCTCAAACTCCCTACATACTATGAATTTTGTGTGTTAGTTACATTTAACTATTTTTCTCGAATTATTCCATTAAATCACCCTATGCATACCCGCTCCCGAAGGAGTATTCCCTCAGCTGTCCCTGAAGATCAAGCAATCCAACTCTCATTGGATTATATTAACACAACCTACCCTTTAACTAAAACTAGATTAGACGCATTAAGCTATACCTCATGGTTACCATTTGCCCAACCTGCAGTTGCAGCTGAATTGGGAATGGCCATTCGGCGACTACAATCTGTCCTCCATGTAGTCACGCATGAATTAGAGATTGCCCTTAAAGCCCTTCAAGACACGGTAGATGAATTAACTACTGTTTCTACATATAATCGACATGGTCTGGACTATATATTGGCTGCCCAAGGAGGATTGTGTACAGTACTTAATAGCTCTGAATGTTGTACAGTAGTGGTTAATCGCTCTCATATAGTTTATAACGCAATGCAAAAGATACAAGAACTGGCTAGACTTCAAGCTAGCGATTTTGAGGGAGGAATCTCAGTAACTTGGTGGGATTCCATAACCTCCTGGTTTTCTAACTTATCTAGTCATTTGAAGGGGATAGTAGGAGTTTTTCTTGGATTACTAGTTTTAGGTATAATGTTATGTTTTTGTATTCCATGTATTTGTTCAGTATTACAATATTGTCGACCAAAGATGCCAACACCAAAACCAGTAACCAATATGATAGCGTATAGCAATATAAACTTGAGAACTACTAGAATGGTCCAAACCACAATCAGTACAGATGATAGCTGGGAAACGGAAAGTGAGAGCAGTTAAAAAAGGGAGGTCCTAGGGAGGTGTCCACAGATACAAAGAAGAAAACCCTAGTCTCTATGCTGTTCCCCTGTGTGAAGAATGAAGACACCTAATGTGAGCCAGAGTCAATCTGGCTCAAGGGAGGATTGTAGAATATCCTGAAGGAAAAAATACCAGAGGCCTCAAAATGAATTAAGGCTCTGAAGAAAGAAGAAGAAGCTATGGTGAACTATGGCCTAGTTTTGCAAAGCAACATATGAACTATGGCCTAGTAACACACACATTAGCAGAATCCAGGTGAAACGTCAACAAGTGAAGTCACAGGATGAGCATAAGATAAGAAGATGACAGGTCTGAGAAAGGGTATCTGTGAAGATAACAGATCTGAAAAAGGGTATCTGTGAAGAAAGTTTGTACATATGAAGTAAGATAAGATCAAACGGGAACAAAGAACAGCTGTATTTGCAGCAAGGTTAACTGAAATCTTGTGGTTTGGAGTAAATAGTAGTTATCAACTAGCTTACTGAAAATGTATATAAAAAGAGCTTGCAAAAAGAAAAAAATTAAGCAAATGTTCCAGACCATAGATGTGCTATGTACATTGTTGTAAGTATACCTTTGCTTCCTGCGTATACCATTGCTTATACTCAGTATAATAAATATATTATTGTGTGATTTAAGACTTGGTCAGAGTTGTTTATTTCCAAACAATCAGAGTTGTTATTACAAACAATGGGCAGACTGTGTGCTCACTTGTTGACATCTTCTGTGTTTCTGTACGTATCCTGGTCTGAAAGAAGATATTTGGACCACATAGGAGGATGAGCTTTCATAGGTGCTCTCTCTGCACCCTCTGCTCTGCATACTAACCTACTCTCGGTGGGCAAGTCACCCCCACAAATGTAAACCTCCCCGGAGCCTTCAGACCCCCGAAGATTTATTCCTGCCTTAGATTGGAATATCTTTGGCCTAGAGAGCCGCAACAGCCATCCAGCGCTTATTATAATCCATGGAGCAATTTTATTTTATTTTTTCGTCAATGGGAACAAAGGGAAACTTAGCGGGTCATTTTCTAAAGGGATCGCCCGTGAAAAAGGACTTTTCGTGTGTGATACCTAGATCAGGGCGTGTTCTGGGCGGCGTCCGCACCGGAAGGGGAGGAGTCGGGGCGGACGCCGCAAAGACATCACTGACGGCAAAAAGGTAAGGAGCCTTATCGCCGCCAGTAACGCGCCCAATGGCACCACCTTTCACGGTGGCGCTATTGGTTTGCGAAAGCCTGCAGCGATAGCACCGTGGTGGTGCGATCGTTGCTGGCTTTCGCAGGCCCGCTCCCCGCTTCGCCCCCCCCCCCACCGGTACAGCGCAATTCACAGAGCCGTGTGACGATAGAAAATCTAGCCCTTAGTTAGAACAAACCATGCTGTTTTACTCTATCACATGCCATGAGAAGAAAATCTGAAACTGTTTACCCCACCCTCGCACACACACACACACACACACACACACAAACTAAGGACAGTGTCAGTTTTCCCTCAGGGGATAACTACACTCACCATTCAAAAATTGTTTGTATCTGAATATAGAGATACATTTTCAGTAAGGCCCATAACTTCAAAACTGCATCTGTACTATAAGCCCACAGAGGTATAAGGGTTCTCCGTACACTGTGTTTTAATAGCGGCTTGTTGCGCAGCTAAAAGTAGGAATAATTATAACGATCTATGTTACCGTAATATATTGGCACATGTTTAGTGATAGAATTTATTATCTATTTCCAATATTAATATTTGTGCCTTAGTGTAAACCGTTATGATGGTACCTAACTTAGGGGATCATTTATCAAAATGTGATAAGGCATTTTCGCATGCGAAAAGCCCTGTTAATGCATGCGATAGGCCTTTAATGCATGCGATCGCACCATATCGTATGGTGTGATGCAAATTCAGAAAATAGGAGGAGTTAGGGGTGGAGAGTGGGCTAGGTTAGCCTGTCTATGAAGAGCTATTGCACAGCTGTAATGCTAATTTTAACTATACCTCTTTGAATTGTGTTAGGCTGTGTGATAGCTGCTGTGACCATGTGATAAGGTTTCATTGCCTTTTGTGATGTGATAAGAGAGAGAGAGAGCCTGGCCATAATGTCATGGCCCATAGGTAGGTATTTGTATCCCTATGGTAGGCCCACCTAGTAACTCGAGGTGGGGATTAGGTAAGAGTGTAGGGGGTTAGGGGCCACTTTGACATTCTACGTGACACCTACGAACAGAACAGTGGTCTCTTGTGAAGATTTGATGGCCTTCGGAGTGATGAAACTCACTCCAAGATGAGATTTGGGCAAGGTTCTCTCAACCTAGCTTGATGGTAACATCAAGCTAGGTTGAGAGAACCTTGCCCAAATCTCATCTTGGAGTGAGTTTCATCACTCCGAAGGCCATCAAATCTTCACAAGAGACCTGTTCGTAGGTGTCACTTAGAATGCCAGTGGCCCCTAACCCCCTACACTCTTACCTAATCCCCACCTCTAGTTACTAGGTGGGCCTACCATAGGGATATAAATACCTACCTATGGGTCATGACATCATGGCCAGTCTCTCTCTCTCTCTCTCTCTCTCTCTCTCTCTCTCTCTCATGGTCCCCCCAGTGGTTGAATGCAGGAAATACAACAGGTTGGCACTTATTGCAGAATCTGAAAAGGGTATTGCATAAAACACACCCATTTTGCTATCGCATGCTGTACTTACCGCATTTTGATAAATCCAGGCCTTAATGACGGTATAGAAAAAAAATTTTAAATAAATAAATGTGCATTGTCACAGCCAGGCTGGCCGATTTGAGGATGCCCCCAAGCAGGGGGGAGCAGGAGCAGGAAGGACCAGCATAGATCTTCTGCCTGACCAGTCCCCTTCCCTTTGGGTTGAGCCCTCCGGTGCTGATGGCTGGCAGGTTTTCTGAAGGCCGGTGCACTGGGTAAGGAGCAGGGTACTCAGAAACAAGGAGTACACCAGCAAGACAGGGTAGACAGGGAAAAAACAAAGACAGAGCAAGACCAAAACAGTATACAGCGTGAGGAATATATGCAAAAAAGGATAGGCCACTAGGAAGCCTGGACAAGACACATGAGGGGCACTGAGGCCCACAGGGAACAGCAAGACCACCAAGAGACTCACAGGAAACAGGAGGGGCACTGAAAGACCCACAGGGAGCAGGAAGGGTCACTGGAAGACTCACAAGGAGCAGAAGGGTCACTGGGAGGCCCATAGAGAGCAGAAGAGTCACAGGAAGACCTGCAGAGAACAGAAGCACAACTAGGAAACACACAGACAAAAGAGGTTACTGGAAGACCTAGACAGGACAGAATAAGACACAGAATTCAGGCACACAGGATAGGCCCAGACAAGACAAGGAGCACAGGCAACAGAGAAGATAAGGTAGGGCAGACAGACTAGAAGCCAAAATGGGGCAGGAGCTATACACAAATAATGGCAAGGTTAACCAAGCAAAGGGCCAAGAAGAAAGATCAAGGACAAGGTAATACAGGCAAGACCACAAGAAAAAGTGGCCAAAGACAGAAAGGATCCTTGGGATCCTGCTATGTACTTGTGTCTTGAATTGGCCACTATTGGAACAGGAATCTAGGCTTGATGGACCTTTGGTCTGACCCAGTATGACAAGTCTTATGTTCTAGGACAGTGGTTCTCAACCGGTGTGTCGCGACACACCAGTGTGTCGCCAAGCTCCGGCAGGTGTGTCGCGGCTCCCGGTGTTCCACTGCCCCGCTTGTGCTTCCCTTCTCCCTAGGGGCGGGGCCGAAGAATGAAGAGACGCTGCGCGCCAATGCCAGCGGGGCCGAAGAATGAAGAGACGCTGCGCGCCAACGCTAGCGGGGCCGAAGAACGAAAAGACCTGCGCGCCGACATCAGCGGGGCCGAAGAGCGAAGAGACGCTGCGCGCCAATGCCAGCGGGGCCGAAGAATGAAGAGACGCTGCGCGCCAATGCCAGCGGGGCCGAAGAACGAAAAGACCTGTGCGCCGACGTCAGCGGGGCCGAAGAACGAAGAGACGCTGCGCACCAACGCCAGCGGGGCCGAAGAACGAAAAGACCTGCGCGCCGACGTCAGCGGGGCCGAAGAACGAAGAGACGCTGCGCGTCGCCGGCAGCTGAAGAGCAGAGAGACCTGTGCGTCACCAGCGGCGGGGCCAAAGAACAAAGAGATGCTGCGCGCCGCTGCCGGTGGCTGAAGAGTGCAGAGACCTGCACGTTGCCGGCGGCGGGGCCGAAGAACGAAGAGACGCTGTGCGCCGCTGCCGGCGGCTGAAGAGCAGAGAGACCCTGCACACTGCGGGAGGTGGCTGGAGAGACGTTGCGTACCGCGGGAGGTCAGGCCAGAGGTGGCTGAGAAGTGGAGGCCAAACAATGAGAAGAGGCTCCATGTGAGCTTGTGTGCTTGTGGTAGAATGGGTGCCTGGGTGCATGAGTGAGAGCTTGTGTGCGTGTGTGTGTGTGTGTGTGGTAGAATGGGTGCCTGGGTGCATGAGTGACAGCTTGTGTGCCTGTTGTAGAATGGGTGCATGAGTGAGAGCTTGTGTGTGTGTGGTAGAATGGGTGCATGAGTGGGAGCTTTGTGTGTGTGTGTTAGAATGCATGCCTGGGTGCGTGAGTGGCAGCTTTATGTATGTGTGTGTTGGAATGCATGCCTGGGTGCGTGAGTGGCAGCTTTGTGTGTGTGTGTGTGTGTGTGTGTGTTAGAATGCATGCCTGATTGCATGAGTGAGAGCTTGTGTGCCTCTGGTAGAATGGGTGCCTGGGTGGTGAGTGGCAGCTTTGTGTGTCTATGTGTGTGTGTGTGTGTGTGTGTGTTGGAATGCATGCCTGGGTGCGTGAGTGGCAGCTTTGTGTGTGTGTATGTTAGAATGCATGCCTGGTTGCATGAGTGGTAGTGTGTGTGTGTGTGTGTGTGGTAGAATGGGTGCCTGGGTGCATGAGTGAGAGCTTGTGTGTGTGCGGTACAATGGGTGCATGAGTGGCAGTGTGTGTGTGTATGTGGTAGAATGGGTGCTTGGGTGCATCAGTGAGAGCTTGTGTGTGTGGTACAATGGGTGCATAAGTGGCAGTGTGTGTGGTTGTAAGTGACAGAGTATGTGTGAGCTTGTATGTAAGTGACAGCATGTGTGTGATTGAGAGAGACTGGTCAGGGAGGTGACTGGTGTGTGTGTGTGAGAGACAGAGACTGGTCAAGGAGGTGACTGGTGTGTGTGTGAGGAAGAGATACTAGTTAGGGAAGTTACTGGTCTGTGTGAGACAGAGACTGGTTGTGACTGGTTGTGGGCCCTAAGGAAGAGGACTGTGAGGACAGAGCTTCAGCAGCCACTGCTGCTTCTGGTGAGTGCTATTGGTCTGCAAGGGAAAGGAGTAGGAGAGTTGCTGGAGAGGGTAAGTAAAGGCAGCTTTTTAAGTTTATTTTTCTTGATTAATTGCCATTTTAATTATTGGGTGTTATGTGATGTGTCTGCTGTTTTGAAATATTTTGATATTTAGACAATTTTTAATAATTTTTATGAGTTTTTAATTGTTGGATATTATTCTGTTCATCAGCTGTTTTGTAACATTTATTAGTATAGTTTTACAATTATTTCTAAGTGGGAATCTATAGCAGCTTGGCTTGCTCTGTTTTCCCAATAGGAGGTGTATTAGTGTTTAGGGCCTGGTTAATTTCTGTCTTTTCATAAGGAGGGGTATTGTGCTTGCCAGTAAAGAGAGTTTGCTTTGCTTTTACTGAGATGTCATCAGATCCAGAATATATTTTTTTTGTATGGTGAGCTGTACGGGTAATGCCCTAGTTCTGCTCTGCACCCATTTTTGGGGGTCGACGTGGTTCCTGAGGATGCAGAATGTATATTTACATTTTGTCCCGTGATGGTCACATGTTCAGTGTGTCACGCATGTGAGAACCATCTGTCAGGTGTGTCCCGGCCAAAAAAAGGTTGAGAACCACTGTTCTAGGAGACTCCATGCTGAGGCAGGGAGTATACAGTAAGGGTAGTTCTTATAGGGCTGGCCTTGCTATGAAATGCAACCTTCAAGGAGGCAGCTAGAGAAGGTCTGAGCATGGCCCAGTGAGGGCCACTGCCAGCGGGGAGGCTGTCTAGCAGTCAGATTTGTGACATGCATACACTTACTTGGTGTTAAACATGACAGAATGTATGCACATTAACAGCATGCATGGACATTTTTTTAAATTAAATGTATGCCCATAGCTTCCAACCATGCCCTTGAAATTCCACCAATCTCCCCCTTCCCTCCTCCACCCCCCCTACCCAAATTCCTCTTTTTAATACACCTAAAAGTATGCGCATTGTGAAGGTGCAAGTGTGCTCAGGTGACTGAAACTCCATGTCCATAAACAGAAATTCAACGAATTTACCAGCATTACTGACTATTCTATATATGTAGATTGTGACTAGCCCTTTGAAAAAACTTATCCCAGCTACAGTTCCCTTCACATGTACACCATCTCTAGTAGCGTCAACTAACTATACTTTCACTTTCCTTTACTCTTTAACACCCTTTTTTTGTCACAGGGCTGGTTTTTGGGTAAGGCATGCTAGGTGGTCGCCTGGGGCACTGGGAGACAAGGAGCACCAGAAAAGATCCAGCGAGTGAAGAGATAGAGAGGCAGAAGCTCAACAAGACCACTGTGGATCCCATCCCATGGTGGCCCAAGAGAGACAGAGGCCCAGTGGGGCCATCACAGACCCCATCCTACAGTGGCCGAAGACAGAATGTGCACTGTAAGTAGAGATGTTGGAATTCCAATTTCCCTCCACAAAAAAACCTTATATAATAAAATACTATTGGTTGCCTATCATCTGGAGAATTAAATTCAAGGTGGCACTCTTGGCATTTAAAGGTATAAAAGGGTTGGTTTCATGTGGCTTTAACTCCACTTTGAAGTTATACTAGCCTTCTAGGGAATTAAGATCTAGCTTTCAATTACTTGATGTTGCATCCTTTAAAATGATTCGATTAGATGAGTCACATGACAGGCTATGTTACCTGCAGGGTCCTCTAATTTGGAACTCGTTACCAGGGTGTCTGAAAGTTGAAACCGGATTAATGAAATTTTGAAAATTGGTAAAAGCCTTCTTCTTTCAGACTGCTTTTAATATGTGTAATAGCATAGAAAGCACAGACATGACATGATGATGCTGTTTAACTATCTAGAAAAGGTAGAAGAATGACATGTTTTTATGTAGTAGTTGTATTTATATGAGTAATATTTTATGTTTTTATATACCATAATTATGGATGTTAAACTGTAAACTGCTTAGAATTGTAGATAGGCAGTTAATAAATATTATAAATAAATAGATAAATAAATAAAAAATAAATAAATAAATAGGTGCATGTACCAAAAACTTTTTTATATAAGCACCTCTACTTACAGTTCACACTCAAATTTTATCTGCCATCCACTGTACTGTACAGTACAGCTTATACTGAAGTATATACATATTTTTTTATTTTTTTATATAGCGACATTCGAACTAGTATATCACATCGGTTTACATAAAATAAAATAAATTAAACATAATTATTTCTAGACACAAAACAAAATATAAATTTCAACATTTAAGTTTGGCCACTTTTCAGTTGGCTCCATGGAAGGATTCTGATAAGTAACTGCTGGGCCATACCTCTAGACTTCCATCAGCTGCAGCAGGAATATGTCACTGAGTAGTTGAAAAAGAAGAGATATCAACCAACTTGCTCCCTTATGACGATGTAATAAGTCATCTTTCCCATTACACCTTCAGAGAAGAACAGAAAACTGGTATGGAATTTCTGGCATTATATATAGGAAGAGATGTATGACAATACATCCTAGCCATCTAATCCATGACAAATAAATATATGATTGAAACGAGTGTGTATGAGACTTTGTGGTAGACCTTGTAATCCACCTTTTCCATTCCTATGATGACATCTCTTAACCTGCAGTTTGGTGCACACTATATCCAACACAGGAGTTTGCCTTTTACCAACTGACAAATGATACCTTACCTAGCCTGTAACTATAACCAGTTATCATTGGGCCCAGGTGCACTGTAATGTGACAGGTATGTTTTAGCTATGAAACCTCCCATCTCTCTACTGTTCAAGAGGGAGACAGTGACAACGTTCAAGAACTCCTGCTTTGATAAGTTCAATAATTATTCTCTTGTTCCACAGAATTGATATTTCTTTGGTGTGGCTCTCTGGTGCCTCCAGTTCCTGCAGCTAAAAAAATGACAGGGCTGGATAGGAATATGCATTTGTTTTGAAACAAAATGGAAAACACAACAAAATAAAGTTCTTTCAGTTTGAAATGAAAGTAATTGCTAATATAATTTTGTTGGGGATTTTTCAGCATGTTTGTTTCAACCAACTAGGTTCCAGGTAGAGGAGGGGGGAGGAACAGGATCAATCACTAGCAAGCAGTTTTTCAACCAGCATATCTTGGCTTGCCTTTTTTTTTTTTTTCAAACCTGCACCTGAAAGAAACTGGACAACAGATGCCATTTTGAATCACTTGTGTGTGGGAGTTCAGAGATTTAATACACACTGGCTGAAGCTCCTGGTTTCTTGTTAGAGAGAGAGAGATGGACTCTCTACCTGGGTAACATCAAGCTAGGTTGAGAGAACAATGCACAATCTCATCTTTGGGTGTTTCCTCACTCCGAATGTCATCAAATCTTCACAAGAAAGCACTGTTCTGTTCGTACATCTCTTTTTGAATGTCAAAGTGGCCCCTAACCCCTACACTAATATCTAAACCTCACCTCGAATTACTAGGTGGGCCTCCTATAATATAAATACCTACCTAGGATGAGGGCATTATGGCTAGGTGCTCACTCTCTCTCTCTCACTCTCCCTCTCTCCCTGGTTGTAGAAGGGCCCTGACAGCTAGGCTGGTTCTCTAGGAGCTTAAAACAGCATTTGCAAAGTGCAATAAAGCCCTATCACATGGCTTTACACAAATGAAAAAGGAGTAGTTAAAGCCATGCAATACAGTTTCACAAAATTGTGAACCCACTCAATCACACCCCCAAACTCCTCCTTTTTTTCTGATTTGCATCGCACCATGCGTTAAAGGGGCTTAATGCATGCAAAAACGCCTTATAGCAATTTGATAAATGACCCTGTTAGCCAGATAAGTAACTGTATTTGAGACTTATCCAGCTATCTTACTTAGGTCTACAATCATCAAGCTACAATTTTGTTTCATGGGAGAGGTCCACTATCAAGGGGGATATCACTGAGATAGTGGAACTCCTCTCCAAAAAAAGATCACTGCTCTATAGCATGTTCTTTTGTCTTGCAGCCAAACACCACAGAATAAAAGAACTCAGCAAGCAGCCCTTTAGGTACAATGGCAGCCCCAATCTCAAGGAACCACCATTGCCTTAGAGCTGGCTGCTAAAGAGCTTGACACTGAAACAAAAAGACTGAGTAGGGGTCAGGACTGACCTGTGGCTCAACCTGGGTCCACCACTCAAGGAGGCCACAACTCCTTCATGTAAAAAGTGTTAAAAATTATGCACGGCAATGGCCCGACCCACACCCCCTCCAAAGTTTAACATTAAAGTCATTGGGGTTTCAGTGGTACTCCCCATTCCAATAGACACCAAAACTCATTTATGCCTGGTGTCCCACCCCCACAGCACCCCCCTTCCTCTACCCTTCCCATTCCAAAGGTGTGATGTAAAATCATTGGGCATTCAGGAAACCCCCAACTCATCCAACCCCCTGTACCCCAAGGAATCCCCACATCTCCTGACCCACCTCCCTCAACCCTTAAATCTTTGAAAATAGTTGGTCCCTAGTGAGGTCTGGAGCACCCCCAGCACCCTGCCGATGCCATTTTTCAAAATGGTGCTAACCTGTACTTGCTCTTATCACATGACTGGGGCAAGATCTGGGGATTGGACCCAATGTCAACTGGCTGGGGTGCTAGGGGGCGCCGCATAGGCCCGGCAACGCACGCAAGCCTTGGGATGCGCATATGTCCTGGGGCTTTGAAAAAGGGGCGGGAAGGGGGCGTGGGCATGGGCGGGGCACCGATACAGGGGCAGTCCGGGGGCGGTCTGGGGGCGGGACTGAGGCCTCCGGCACAGCGGCCGTGCCGGGGGATCGTGTACCATCAGCCAGCTGGCGCGTGCAAGTTACACCTGCCAGAGGCAGGCGTAAATAACAAAATAAAGGTAGGGGGGGAAATTTAGGTAGGGCTGGGGGGTGGGTTAGATAGGGGAAGGAAGGAGACGGTGGGGGGGAGTGGAAGGAAAGTTCAATCCAAGGCCACTCCGATTTCGGACAGCAGCTATGTGAAAAGCAGGAAACTCTGAACCAGCTTATTCAGGATATGGGCAACAGGTTGAATTCCATCTAGCTTATGATACAGAGGTTAGTGAAGCAAAAGATGTCTGTGAATGCCGGCATAGGTTGGGATTGTCCCCTCAGGTGCCAGAATTGGTTACACATGACACAGGCAGGCAGGACATGTCCTGCTGCCCTTCAACATAAGAATATAAGAACATAAGAAAATGCCATACTGGGTCAGACCAAGGGTCCATCAAGCCCAGCATCCTGTTTCCAACAGTGGCCAATCCAGGCCATAAGAACCTGGCAAGTACCCAAAAACTAAGTCTATTCCATGTTACCATTGCTAATGGCAGTGGCTATTCTCTAAGTAAACTTAATAGCAGGTAATGGACTTCTCCTCCAAGAACTTATCCAATCCTTTTTTAAACACAGCTATACTAACTGCACTAACAACATCAAGGTTGCCATGGAGGCCCTGAGTTCAACAGTAGATATCCCAGGTATGGTCATACCCAATATCGACCTCCTGGAGAATTTACAGGGTTTCTGGCAAGAGCAGGAAATAGCACTGAAGGTGTTGGTACTCATGAACTCCTTACAGCTACATCTGCACAATCAGCTCAAACTCTCACCGAGCTAGAAGCTTATAAGCTGGCTACCCTCTGTGGCTTTAGATCAATGCTTTGACTTACTGAAAGGAAAATGCTGGTGACTTGGGTGCAGGAATGTGAGCACAAGAGGCAGAGAGCAGTGGAATGTGGAGGAGAGTCAGCTCCCCTTGTTTCACTTTCAGCAGCAGCAGCAACCTGTTAGCTCCCACATCTTCCACCTCCTTTAGCTGCCTCCGTCTCTGCCCCCACACCCCACTCCTTCCTATGACCACTGCAGGACAATCTTTCCTCACATTGCCCACATCTTCAGCAGCTGGTAGCAGAAACCTATATTCCCCATACATACACCTAAGGACACTCCTGCACAAACTTTGGTTATATGATATCTTGGTGAGCCCATTGAGGTCACAGCCACAGATTCATTGGCATATACAAGGCTGCTGGTCTGGTCAGATATCACCAAAGTCACCCACCATTTTCTTTTCTGCCTGGCAAACACTATGCCTAGTTAATGAGTATTTTCAATGACAGGGGACATTGTTGATTTCATATCACTAACAACTGGCACCAGAGTTGGTGGAAAAATTGGTCTTTTCTTTATCAGGTTTCCTAGAATTTCTATGTGAGTGGCAAATTTAGCCACCTAACTCCAAAATTAGGCACCTAAACCTTTTGAAAGTTGACTCTTTTGTGATCAGTGCACTTGACCTTGATATGGAGCCCTGTTTTGACTCTATCTACAGGAGTCCACAGTGAGAGGGAATCAAACTCAGCAACTAGCTTCAAACTAGGTAATGTTCACATTTGTACACTTTTAATTTAAATAGTGTTAAGCGCCAACCTACGCTTATATCCAGGGATACAAGAACACTTAGATTTTGTGGAAAGTATAATTTTTTATTGATCAATATAAGTATTCTTGGCAGATGCTGATGCCATTTCTCTGACAAACTGACTGCCAGCATCTCATTGTATACATGAACTGATCCTTCTTTTATAGGTAAAAATACAATATAGGACTAGGTTAGAAATTCTAAGAGTGCATGACTACAGAGAGAATAATTTACATTGGTTGTCATGTCAACAGCATGATAAGATTATCCCTAAACTACCCTGATTATTTCTCCAAGGTGGGGCCCATTTACCATCACTCTTTAGATAGTCCTTTGTTCTGTTAGAATCTTGTTGGTCAGGGCAATTAACACATCTGAGGCTGTGTTTACAGATGCTCCTGAAAATAGTGCCTCTATTGTGACAGTATAGCCTGAAGTTTCCAACCATTGCCTTCTGCTTTTGTGACCCTATAATTAGGCATCACAATGTGGTTCCAGCTTCAACTGCTGTCTGGGTGACCTTGGAATTCCTGCTCAGTAAGTCATTTGGCTCAATAAGTCATTTGGAGTTCACATAGGCTAAGACAGCAGAGGATTCTGGATCAGTTGCCTTCTCCATGTTGGTTTTCAGGCTCAGGCACACATATCATTTCCCTCTTGTGCCACTCACAAATGGCATGAGTGGCACACCCAAGTACTAGACGAGCAGACAGAACCATAAGAAGTGATTATGGCAAATGGGCTAAAATGTGTAGGCTAACAACTAATCCTTTGTATGCATAGTGATCCCTCTAGATCCCCACTAAAGTAAATGAGACTCATAGATAGAACGCATTCTCTAATTAACAAATAATAGCAGTATGACTAAGTTTCACTAGATATCCATTAGCTCTATAGTTGAGCTGCAAGGATGGCTGCATTATAAAGAAGAGAAAACCTATACTAGCAAGACCACATATGTTATCTTTCAGAGTCAAGTAATTACATAAGTGTTGTAACAAGTATAAAGATAGGAAAAACAAAGAGAGACTAGTATGAAAGTATTATTTTTCTCATATAATACTATTTATACTGGGCGAGTCTCTGCAAGGAGTACAGTCTCATAATGAGAAGCAGAGACAGGAGTGGAAAAGTATAAAACAGAAGAGGAAGAAGTGCGAATTTTTGAAAAAAGAGCATTGAAAACAACAACAACCCAGGATAATATTTGCTAAAATGGCAAACAGGGATATAAACAATGCACATAACCAGGAGAGTGAAGGAAGCCAGGAAAATAAAGAGAAAAATCAAGAGTCAGCAGGAGATTTCACACTGTATTGTGCATGCATAATGTCTGACAAGTTACAAAAGTGTTGCAAAGCATAAGACATGTCTGATCATAGGCAGAAGTGGGCCTATAGGTAAACAGAAGTATCACACTACCAGAAAACATCTGAGTGAGGTTGTAAACAAACTCTAGGTAAATAACCTGATAAGTAGTGCTACAGGAATAAATGTTCAAAAAGATATACAGGGAACTCATAATAGAAGGGGAATAACTAAATTCAGTATATTGGGTAAGATTAGGAGTAAGGGAGATAGAATATGAAAGACCAGCAATGTGAGTACCATAAATGCAGGCTGCAGGAGAAGAAATAAAGGAAAATACTTATGCAGAGGCAGCAGTAGGGCAGAATTTAACTCAAGGGAATATTTGATTTACACCAAGACATATCACACTGTAAAGTAGCAAGCAGTGGAACAAGGTGATTGGTTAGTGTGATCAGACTATTTTTCATAGATAAAAGTAAAAGAGAGCAAATCAAATAATCATCTAGCTGATTCAGCGAGAAAATGCATATATGCATTATAAGGTATAGGACTGGAAAATACTACAAAACGGACTGTAGGGACTAATAAAAACTGCATTAATTCAGAGTGTATTATTAACTTGAAAACCTAAATAGTGGCATCTGCAAATGGGTACATAACTAAATATTGACTAAGTATATCATAAAAATATTTTTGTTATCACAATCAGTTATCACATGTCAATTAAAGGTCCATATAATGAAGGGTGCAAGACTTCTGTGCAAAGGATGGGATGATTTCTGAAATCATTGACACATGATGTATGCAGTTCTCTCAGTATGGTTGATTTCTGACATTGGAGCAGTGCCTCAATTCATTATTAGATGCATATTTTACAGATTAAAGCCTAATATAAGAGCAAAACAAATTCAAATTAATCAATGAGACAAATTCCATCATGCCATAACTCCTTGCATCTAGTAATCCCTACATATACTATTAATATGCATAATATTCCCACTTTATTATTAGGTAACATGCAATAATCAGAACCAAAAACAACTTAAGTGCTCAGACATTACATTGAAACATATATTTCACTGAACTGACACATAAATTCATTCATTGCATTCTTCAGGTGTCATGACACACAAATAACACAAAAAGACAAACAACAATGAACACATATTTGAGCTAAAAAAAATTAGACCAAAAAGTGTTTGGATCGATCCAAAATAAAACAAAAGTCAAAATTAAAATAAATCTATTTAAAAATGAAAAAAATCATACTGGGCAAAAATATAATCTTCAAGCGTTACAGCTCACATGGCAGAGAAGGCTTTGTGTTTTCAACCTGGAAAGATATAAAATCTGGCATACAATAAAATTAAGGTAATGGTTAAAGTGAAATTACAACTTGATTAAAACTAAACATTCTGATATGCCTTAATTCAGCAAAAAGCGGTCATGAAGCTACTTTCTTGTCTCTATTGTTATGCTTCTAGGAGGCACTACCACAAGTCGTGGTGTGAGAACTGCTCTCCATCTGCAGATCTAAAACCCCCTTTTGTTCCATTTCCTAAGGTGATAATGTATAAGAGAGAACACATAATCTAAATTAGCATATATGATTGAATTATGCTGCAAGTTACTGCTATACCTATCAGTAAACCATGGCATGGAGTTCTATATTTCTGAATTTGAGATATCTGTTATCATTAGAACATGACAAAAGTTTTTCAATTAACAAATACTTTAGCATTGATTATATGTATATAATTTTATTTCTCTTTTTTCTCTGGTATCTGAAACATAGAAACATAGAAATGATGGCAGAAGAAGACCAAATGGCCCATCCAGTCTGCCCAGCAAGCTTTCATACTTATTTTTCTCATACTTATCTGTTACTCTGACCGCTGAGGTCAGAGCCCTTATTGGTAATTTTTTGGTTCTAATTTCCTTCCACCCCCACCAATTGATGTAGAGAGCAGTGCTGGAGCTGCATCAATGTGAAGTATCAAGCCTCATTGGTTAAGGGCTTGATACTTCACATTGTTAGTAACTGTGTTACCTCGGCCGCGCGGGTCTCGGCGCGGCGGCGTGGGGGTGGGGCCGTCCGGGCTCCGGGGAGCAGCGGGGCCGACTTGGCAGCGATGGCGGCGCGAGCGGGCGAGGATCGGGGCCTCTCTCTTCGACGCGTCAGCCAGCTCTCGCGCGCTACTAGGGCCTCCAACTCTCGCGCGATTCGGGTCCTGGCCACGCCCCCCTCGACGTCAGACGCCGGCAGAGGCTTCACGGCGCGGGAAACTTGAGTATTTAAAGGAAACTGTTTCCCTGGTCCCCTGCTTCGGCCACATTTGCTGTTGAGCGCTTGTCTGGGGTTTGTGCCTGTGATTCCTGCTCATTGACTGCTGCCTGACTCGGACTGTGACTTGGATTTCGCTGCCTGCCGCCTGCCCTTGGATTATCTGCTTCTGGTTCCTGCTTGTCTGCTGCCGGCCCTGACTCGGACTGTGTCTTGGATTTCGCTGCCTGCCGCCTGCCCCTGGATTATCTGCTTCTGGTTCCTGCTTGTCTGCTGCCAGCCCTGACTCGGACTGTGTCTTGGATTTCGCTGTCTGCCGCCTGCCTTTGGATTATCCGCCTCTGGTTCCTGATGGTCTGCCGCCTGCCCTGACTCGGACTGTGTACTACGTTCCTCGCCTTCAGGTAAGCGGTTTCACCAGCGGTTCCACTACTATCTGTAAGGCTAGCGTAACAGTTGGCCGAAGCCATGGAGCCCGTTGATTTGACCGCTCTACAAGCCATTCCCGGGATGGCCAATAAGATCCAACAGCAGCAGGGAGTCTTGGATCAAGTGACGGGGGTCCTAGATCGGTTGGTGGCACGTATGGATGCTTTAGCCCACGTACCCACAGGGCCCGCTCCCATTCCGGTGGTTACTCCTGCTCCTATCCGGGTGCCCCCTCCGCCTCGATTCAATGGGACTGCAGTCTTATGTCGGGGTTTCATCAATCAATGCCGGATGCATTGCTCCTTACAACCTGCTTCTTTCCCCAATGATAAGACGAAGATTACCTTCCTTCTGTCCTTACTAGAAGGTCCGGCACTGGCGTGGGCGTCTCCCTTATGGGAACGAGATGACCCTATCCTCCATTCTCTGGACCGGTTCCTTAAAGAATTCCGTCTGATTTTCGATGAACCCGGACGTTCCTCGTCCGCAGCGAATGAATTGCTCCAGATACGACAAGGCTCCAGAACTGTGGGGGAATATGCCATTCAATTTCGTACCTTAGCAGCTGAACTGGCCTGGGGAGAGGAGAGTCTCACGGCCATTTTTCGACAAGGCCTAGCTGAAAATATCAAGGATCAATTGGCTGGTCGGGATCCTCCGGAGACCTTGGAGGGCTTGATTCGGTTAGCTATCCGTTTGGACTTACGTGTTCAAGAGAGAAACCGAGAGCGAGCTGTCACTCGCAGGAATTTCCGTTTGGCCCCTACGTTCCAGCAACCGCTGGTCGTACCTCCAACGTCTCCGACTGCGGGGGACTCGGAGGAACCCATGCAAATTGATAGATTTTGCCTGACTCCTGAAGAGCGGAATCGCAGACGGGCAAAGAATCTCTGTTTATATTGCGCTGGAGCAGGTCATTTCCTCAATAAATGCCCCAACAAGTCGGGAAACTCCCGGACCTAGGTCGGGTGGGAGAGGCCTCCCTGGGTTCCACCATTCCCTCTCCGCAATTATTATTACCAACAACCATTTGCCTCAATGGCGACTTCCTGCATTTCCAAGCCTTCATCGACTCAGGAGCAGCGGGAAACTTCATTCAGGAACACTTAGTGCAGAAGTATCGAATTCCGGTGGAACCATTACCCATTCCTCTGGCGGTAACCTCTGTTTCCGGACAACCGGTGGGAATGCATATTGCCTACATAACTAAACCTGTGTTGCTACGCACCGGTATTCTTCATCAAGAAACCATTCAACTATTTGTACTTCCAGCATCAGTGAATCAGATAATATTGGGACTACCTTGGTTACGGATTCATCAGCCGCACATAGAGTGGGCTTCTCTACAGCTCACAGCATGGAGCCCCTTCTGTTTCCACCATTGCCTTGAGAGACTTCCAGTTACCTCCGTATATGCCACGCAACTCTCCAGTGCTATTCCGCTTCCTTATAAAGACTTTCAGGACGTTTTCAATAAACAATCCGCAGAAACCTTGCCACCTCATCGAAGGTATGACTGTGCCATTGACATTCTGCCTGGGCAGACTCCCCCGAAGGGACGAATCTACACCTTATCGGAACCGGAGTCCACCGCTTTACGTCAATATATCTCTGAGAACTTAGTTCGTGGATTTATCCGACCCTCTACTTCCCCGGCAGGAGCTGGATTCTTTTTTGTTAAAAAGAAGGATGGGTCCCTAAGACCCTGTATTGACTATCGGGGTCTCAATTCTATCACCAGGAAGAACAAGTACCCTATTCCTCTCATTTCAGAATTATTCGACCGGATTAAGGGGGCTCAAATCTTCACCAAGTTGGACTTGCGGGGAGCCTATAATTTGATACGGATTAGGGAGGGGGATGAGTGGAAAACCGCGTTCAACACCCACGACGGGCATTATGAATACCAGGTAATGCCTTTTGGGCTTTGCAATGCTCCAGCGGTGTTTCAGGACATGATAAATGACATCTTCCGCGATATCCTTTATTCCCACGTCATTATCTATTTGGACGACATATTGATTTTTTCTCCCTCCTTGCCCCTGCATGTGCTTCATGTTCGACAAGTTTTGCAACGCCTCCGGGAGCATAAATTGCCAAACTGGAGAAATGTGTCTTTCACCAGCAACGCTTACCGTTCCTCGGTTATATTGTTTCTAACACCGGATTATCCATGGACCCTGACAAACTTAATGCCATTCTGCACTGGCCTCAGCCGGTAGGCTTGAGAGCCTTACAAAGATTTTTGGGGTTCTCTAACTATTATAGACAGTTTATTCCTCATTTTTCTTCCTTAGTGGCGCCACTCACAGCTCTCACTAAGAAGGGTGCTTCTATACTGAACTGGCCGAAGGAGGCGGTATTAGCCTTTCACCGGTTGAAGGCTGAATTCACCAACGATTTGTGCCTCCGCCATCCTGATCCTGCAAAGCCTTTTACACTCGAAGTTGACGCCTCAGCAGTGGGAGTAGGGGCGGTTCTTCTACAACGATCAGAAGAGGATCAGTGGGTAACATGTGCGTTCTTCTCTAAGAAATTTACACCGGCGGAGCGGAATTATACCATTGGTGACCGAGAACTTTTGGCCATAAAATTGGCCTTTGAGGAGTGGCGACACCTTTTGGAGGGGGCCCGCCATGTCGTCACGGTCTATACCGATCAT
Source organism: Rhinatrema bivittatum (assembly GCF_901001135.1). Lineage (NCBI taxonomy): Eukaryota > Metazoa > Chordata > Amphibia > Gymnophiona > Rhinatrematidae > Rhinatrema > Rhinatrema bivittatum. The sequence continues at coordinate 593,143,022 of NC_042616.1, forward strand.
AAAAACCTTGAATATTTGGCGACTGCCCAGCGTCTGAATCCACGTCAAGCCCGGTGGGCGCTCTTCTTCAGCAGGTTTCATTTTCTCGTCCGCTTCCGTCCGGCACAAAAGAATGTCCGAGCTGACGCCCTCTCACGTAGCTTCGACGTCATTGATGCTCCCCGTTTGCTTCGGGCCTTTCATCTTCGTTTTCCCTCCAAACCGGGTCCTCGTGGTGGGGAGCGGGGTCCTTGCGGAGGGGGTACTGTTACCTCGGCCGCGCGGGTCTCGGCGCGGCGGCGTGGGGGTGGGGCCGTCCGGGCTCCGGGGAGCAGCGGGGCCGACTTGGCAGCGATGGCGGCGCGAGCGGGCGAGGATCGGGGCCTCTCTCTTCGACGCGTCAGCCAGCTCTCGCGCGCTACTAGGGCCTCCAACTCTCGCGCGATTCGGGTCCTGGCCACGCCCCCCTCGACGTCAGACGCCGGCAGAGGCTTCACGGCGCGGGAAACTTGAGTATTTAAAGGAAACTGTTTCCCTGGTCCCCTGCTTCGGCCACATTTGCTGTTGAGCGCTTGTCTGGGGTTTGTGCCTGTGATTCCTGCTCATTGACTGCTGCCTGACTCGGACTGTGACTTGGATTTCGCTGCCTGCCGCCTGCCCTTGGATTATCTGCTTCTGGTTCCTGCTTGTCTGCTGCCGGCCCTGACTCGGACTGTGTCTTGGATTTCGCTGCCTGCCGCCTGCCCCTGGATTATCTGCTTCTGGTTCCTGCTTGTCTGCTGCCAGCCCTGACTCGGACTGTGTCTTGGATTTCGCTGTCTGCCGCCTGCCTTTGGATTATCCGCCTCTGGTTCCTGATGGTCTGCCGCCTGCCCTGACTCGGACTGTGTACTACGTTCCTCGCCTTCAGGTAAGCGGTTTCACCAGCGGTTCCACTACTATCTGTAAGGCTAGCGTAACAAACTGCTTGATACTTCACATTGTTAGTAACCGCTGCAATAAGCAAGCTACTCCCATGCTTATTTGTTTGCCCAGCCTATGCAATTTAATCTTTGTTGGTTGTTGTCTGAATACAAATCCTCTTTTCTTCATTCCCTCCTGCCGTTGAAGCAGTGAGCTGCACTGTATATGTATTAAATAACTCATATTCTTAGTCTATTTTCTTCTTTTATACATTGCTCTCACTCCATCCATTCTTTCAAAAGGAGAGCTCCTTCAGTTCATTTTTTTAAATCTTTAAACCTTGAATGAGTCTATTAAGATGTCTGAGGAGTGGATTATATTAGTGCTTTGTAATTCACAATCTGAAACCCCCTGTTCTATCACACCAAAAGTGCCAGAGAAATAAGCAATGGGGGTTATATTATCATGCTGAGCAGCAGCCACTGCCCATCTTTCAGAACCATAACTTACCCACAGATCAATCTCACAACTTAAATCAACAAGAGCCAAACTAAGTGTATTTAGTACTGACTGTACTAGATCCTGTACAATTTCTGAGTCTTCTGCAGTTAGTGTTAATTTGTGTTCTAAGTAATTTGCTTTTTTGTACTAATCATGGGTATCCATAGCCTGCAAACGTTTAGCAATCCAAATACTTTTACCATCTACCCCCAACTTAATTCCTATCAATGAAACCTGTGACTGACAAATTTGTGCTTTGTTGGAATTTATTTTGATTCCTCCCTGTTCTAATGTTTGTAAAAGTAACTCTGTAGTGTGCATGCAAACAGATCGTGTAGGTGCTGTGATTAACAGATCGGCTTTCTACAAATTGATAATTGTGTTTGTTATATTGGAAAGCTGTTAATTTCCTACATTGCACAGAAATAGGCACACAGTAGTATGCATTAGCCAAATCTAAGACTGTATAACACCTACCCAGTGGTTCCGTTTGGAAAGTAGTGGCTGGATTTGTAACATTAGGGTATTCTGCTATCACCAGTTCATTTAGTGTACGTAAGTCTTGCACTAATCACCACTTCTCTAAAGGTTTCAAAACTGGGAACAAGGGAGTATTGTAAGGTGAACCACTAGACTCTATTATACCCATGTTTAAGAAGTGATGCAATTTCTGGTTTAATACCTTCCTGTGCTTCTCTGGCTAAGGGATATTGATGCCTAGTTAAATCCTCAGCTCCTTTACTCTTTTCTCTAACATATAAATTACTAGAATGACACATATTGAGAAACATTTCTGACCACAGCTTACTTTCCAGCCCTACTACATTATCTAACCTTTGCTGTACCCTTTAGGTAATGTTTTTCTTAATGCTTGGTAAAACAGAGGTAACATACCAGGCTGATTCATCTTTTAAATCTAATCACATGGGAAGACGCTACCAAATACAGTTTCATTTCTAACTAAAGTAGGAAACTACTGTGAATATTTTACCTAACTTAAAAAGAGAGAAATCCTATTCTATTCTATTCTAACCACATGATTTTTTAATCCATTAAACAAAGAAAGCCAAAAGCATAAAAATAAAAAGGAAGCTTCTCTCATCTCTATCAGATCTCTGTTTAAACAATTACAAGTATCTGCTTTATTCAAAAGAGCAAGGCACTCAGAAACTAACTGCATGTGTCACCTCATTCTGCCATACAGGTTCCTTCCCTAAATAAACAGTATCTGTAGTATTTCATTACACATAGATATCTAACAGGCATTCCAGTCTGATTCAAGACCCAAACATATATTATATGCAGAGAAAAGGGACAAGAGAGCCTCAAAGCCATTTTCCTTCCTTATCTATCTCACATGCAAATATTTATTTACCCATCATTTAAATAAACCATACCTTATTAGTTTCTGCCCAAATTCAATGCTAGCCATCCAGAGAAAGCTGACGAAATCAAACGTTCTTAAAGAATCTACTAAATTAAATTCACTTTCTGTAACATTTCTCCACAACTTTAATTCCTCATCAGTCTGTTTATACCTTTCAAACAAAAGCAATTCATGTAAACCAGTTCTCCCCACTGTGTCCTACAACACCTTGAGCTTTACATACCTCCTGCTGTCTCTTACCTTCCAACACAGTTAAATCTCCAGCTTCCAGTGCCCTTTCAAGTTCTAAAACTTCCATGACAATTGTAATTTAGACCCCACTCACTGCAATGCATTACACCATGGCAGAAATTAGACATAAATAGAAAACCAGATTGCAAACTACACTTTTCCAAAAACTTTCCTTTTTTATGTTCCTCTAATAATCCCACAGCCCTGCAAGCATGGCAAGGACTTAAAACAAAGGACTAACTGTTGTATGTTAAACCTCTTTCTATTTTTTCCAGTACAATGTTATTAACAAATATACATACAAATAAACCAAAATCACTCTTAATAATTGTTCATTAAGCATAATACCAATAATCTACAAGTGGGCATCCCCAAAGCAGATCAAAATAAATAGTACACTTTTATTTACAATTGGCCAAAGAAAATATTTTGCTTGCTAACTAAAATATTATACTTACAAGTTGATTATGTAGGCATGATTAAATACTTACAAACAGATCTGTCATCCCCTACCGCAGTGGGGGACACTCTCTTCTGTCTTCTTGGTATTACTTTTTCAATAAACATCATCCAGAAATCTTCTGTTCCTGGGAATTACTATGCAATAAGCAAAACATCCTTCGGATGAGAGCCAATTAATGTTCGAGTACCAGTGTTAGGTCCAAGCCTGTCCAGCAGATTCAGATGTAAAACTGCATACTGCAAGGTAGCTGCAGCCACCATGTCCCTGTTCGGGCACCAAAATGTTAAGCGCCAACCTATGCTTATATCCAGGGATACAAGAACACTTAGGGTCTGATTTTAAAAAGCATTTACTCGAGCAAAACTGGCTTTTGCTCGAGTAAATACGCTTTACTCAAGTAAGTGGGCTTTTCAAAATTGCTACAATATATGCCATTGAATTGTCCATAGGATTTACTCAAGTAAGTGCACTTTACTCGAGTACATAGCTTTTGAAAATTGCTACGATAGTATGTCACATTTACATGCGTAACTCCTTTGAAAATTACCCCCTTAGATTTTGTAGAAAGTATACATTTTTATTGATTAATATAAGTATTCTTGGCAGATGCTGATGCCATTTCTCTGACAAACTGACTACCAGCATCTCATTGTATACATGAACTGATCCTTCTTTTATAGGTAAAAATACAATATAGGACTAGGTTAGAAATTCTAAGAGTGCGTAACTACCGAGAGAATAATTTACATTGGTTGTCATGTCAACAGCATGATAAGATTATCCCTAAACTACCCTGAATATTTCTCCAAGATGGGGCCCATTTACCATCACTCTTTAGATAGTCCTTTGTTCTGTTAGAATCTTGTTGGTCAGGACAATTAACACATCTGAGGCCCCTGAAAATAGTGCCTCTATTGTGACAGTATAGCCTGAAGTTTCCAACCATTGCCTTCTGCTTTTGTGACCCTATAATTAGGCATCACAATGTGGTTCCAGCTTCAACTGCTGTCCAGGTGACCTTGGAATTCCTGCAGGTCAGGCTCAGTAAGTCATTTGGAGTTCACATAGGCTAAGATAGCAGAGGATTCTGGATCAGTTGCCTTCTCCATGTTAGCTTTAACGCTCAGGCACACATATCACTAGTTATTGTGATATATACTTTTAATTTAAATAGTTGATGTGATATATATTTTTAGATTGTGATGACTGAAACAATTTTCTAATGTGTGTTTCAGCAACTGTCTTGTATGAAGACTTTGTGTGACAATTGATTTATGCCATTAATTTTTAACAGGTACATTTGGCCTCTTTATGTATAACTTTTACCTGAGCTTTTTATTTTTATAGTTGATGTGATTATATAAAGCATGGATCATTAGCATGACACCAGAAATATATTTATTCCTTACTGTGTGTTAGACTTCTACAAATCAAGCATTGGTGATGAGAGCATTTCATGGTATTGTGGTTCTTTAAGCTCATAGTCCATGAAGTTTGGGCTCAAAAAATCCAAGTGGCTGTCACTAGGTGTCAGCTTAGCCCTGATGCAAACCAAAATCACACATATGTAGAAAGTTGTAGGAATCTATCTACTGTAATTGAGCATTCTTCCTTTATCATACAACTGGGGACCTGTCTGTCCCTCTGATATCATTGGATGGGCAGGCACATGCCCACATCAGATAGAGTATATGATGGAGAATACTGCTTTAGAGCAATAAACAGTGAGCTGCTAGGGTGATTTGTTGTTGTTGTTGTTGTTGTCCTTTGTTATACTATGTAATCCTGCCTGGCTCTGAACTGTAGCCTTCAAAACACTTGTATTTGTAAATTACCTATGAATATTTTGTCCAAGAAAGCATTAGCAAAAAAAATAAAATAAAATTAGCATTCAAAGAACACAGAACTTAAATTTTCCTCACCTCTGTGCCTAAGTAGTGTTTGTGAATCATTTGTACTCTTTTGGAAATTGTAGAGAATACCTGGGATTTTCTTTAAATGCAAAACCAAGATAGTTGTCTCATATACGGTAAATTTTAGACTATGATTGTACTTTTAGTAATAATGTGCTGTTCTCAGTTGATTACTTCATTATTCATTTGTTTTGGCTGTTCCAAGTCTTTACACAGTGTCAGAATTCTTGGAAAAAAAAACCCTGTAATATGTAAGAAACACGATTAGACTTGGCAGAAGGCTTTAGAGCAGAGCTTTCCAAACTGTGTGTCGGGACACGTTAGTGTGTTGCCTGCAGTGTGCAGGTGTGTCGCGCAAGCCCGGTCAACTCTGATGCGAGTTTGGGCTTTTTTTTTCCTAGAGATTCACTTTTTTTTTTTCAGTTTATGGGTTGCTTATTATTGGGTGATTTTTGCTGTCAATCGCGTTTTTTTGGGGGGCTTGGTGGGTGGAACGAGCCCAGCCATCCTTGCATTGGCTGCTGCTGCCGATGAGGCCTGGCCATGAGGAGTACTGACTGCAAGCAGCAGTGTCTGGTGATCATGGAAGGGAGTGAAGCACTTAACTGGCAACAATCAAAAAGACGAGGTACATGAGTGTGGGGGCCAGACATGTGCTGGGGGGAGAGAGATGAGTGAGTGGGGGGCAAACGTGCTGGGGGGACAGACATGTGCTTGAGGGGGAGAGATATGAGTGTGTGGGGGCCAGACAATTTGTTTTATTATTGTTTCTCATAAATTATAACAATAACATGAATCTTGGAATATATATTTTTAATATAAATTTAAGGTTTTCATGAGATAGGTTGTGTCGTGAAACATTTTATTTATGTATATATTTAAGGAAACATACATAAATTGTCAAAATATGTTTCGTTCGTTTAACCGTTAACCTCTGGTTTACTAGTAGACTGAATTACCATGTCGTGAAATTATGTTTGTCTAAAAAGTGTGTCACCAACATGAAAAGTTTGGAAAGCTCTGCTTTAGAGAAACAAGCCCAATGGGAAAATCTACAGCTCCACTATCCTTCAATGAAACAGGGCTGGGGAATTGAAGCATCATCAGTTGCATCCTGTATACTTTTTGCAATTTGTTTTACAATTACTTTACACAAAGTCCAGGTGCATTAGAGTTTAGACCTGGTAGCAAACATCACTTGGTTTATTAAGCAGGAACACTATTCAACAGCATCCAATACACTGCTCTTCTTGGAAATGAAGCCTGTAGAAATGCTCTAACTCTCTAATGCTGCAGTTATAAGGTATTGCAAAAAGCTCTGCCTAGAAACAGAATGAGCTGGATATTCAGGGAGGAGGAATAGCCTAGTGGTTAAAGCAGTGGGCAAAAAATCAGGAGACTAGGGTTCAAGTCCTGCTGTTGCTCTGTGTGAACTTGGGCAAGTCACTTTAACCTCCATTGCCTCAGGTACAAACTTGCATTGTAAGCTCTCTGGGGATAGGGAAATACCTACAGTACCTGAATGTAAACCAATGTGATATCTCAGACTGAATGTTGGTATATAAAATAAATACATTCAATGCACATGTAACTAGTTTTGGTTGTTGCAAAACCTACAGGTTGGTTGGGAGAGCCACTAAAGCGATGATAAATCTTCCTGCTCAACCCCTACCACCAGCACGAAGTTAAAGTGGACTGCATTGGCAATCTGAACTGGCTCATATACAAAATCTGAGCTGTGAGGGACGGGGAACCTGGAAAATTGGACATACATCTAGATGTGAATTAGACAATATGTGCAATTTCCATGTATCTGGTTATCCAGAACATATCCACTGCATTTTGACCTTGGACATCTAAAAACACATCCCAACATTGTAACCATTTATAAGCTATGAGTGCCAATCATGTCTCTTATCAGATTCCAAGTATTTGGTCACAGATGCAGAGACTACTGAGGGGCACATAACAGCCCGAGCAGTTTGTAAGTTATTATTGTTCTGCTTGGCATCCATAAGTGACAGTTGATTCTTTATACAGAAGCAGCCGTTACTTTGGAATATCTATCGATGGCCAACTTGGTAGCTCAGTGGGAAGTGTATTGCTTTGCAGAAGACCTGGGTTTACTTCTTGGGTCTGGCTTTCGCTGTCTGCACTGGCTGGAGTTGGGGATGCTACAAACATAGCATTCATATCTTCTGGGAGGTTGGGAGAAGGAAGTTCCAGCTATTGCTCAATGACAATACCTATTGGCAAACTAGGGAGTACATGTGCCGGGTGCAGGAATCCATGCAGGTCTGAAGATAAGATCAGAAGATAACCAGAATTTGGGAATATGGGAATCCTTTTAGGCTTGCATGGATTCCTACACCAGGTTCCAGATGGAATTGTAGTCTGTGGCTCCTAGCCAAGGACTGCTATTGCAATGGCTTGCTTAGGTAAGACCATAAAAATAGGGAAATATCCCAGTGAACTGCAAGGAATTAATGAGCATGTGTGTGCCTTTTATCCCAAATCTGGAACTTCATTCAGCAAATATGACAGTGTGGAAAGAGGAAGTAGACCTGTAGGTGTGCTTTCTCAAAGGCCTAAATAAGAACAAAACTTTCATTGCTTGATTTTTGCAAAAACAAAGATAATATGCCTAATACTGGCATCAACAATGAACTTCTTTGACCTTCAGTGGTTTGACAGCCTGTCAGGAAAGCCAATTTTCAAAGAGAATTCCATGGGTAAAAAGCATTTTATCGGTGTCAGTAGCCTGTCTGAAAATTATCCACAACCTGCAGACTTTTACCTGAATTGAAATAGAGACATTTCCAGGGCAGAGTTAGATAAGAGAAGAAAACTATGTGCATGGCTTTATATTTTCCAAAAAATGCACATAGTATTAGTCAAAAACATAAAGTATTCGCAGAACAAAAAGGTACAAATCTCTACGGGAATTTTTTCCTGAGCCAATTTTCAAAGTTAAAGTACATGTGTATTTTGCAGCCTTATGTTATATAAGGAAAGAGAACAAAAGCTGCTGCTGCTGCTGGACAAAGCTAGTGTATATTATAATTGTTCCAATAAAAATTATAATTCACTATTTTATTTATTTATTTAAAATGTCTTATTAACCACTTCCCTACTCCAGTTATCCAAAACGGTATATAAAAGTGAACATTCAAAGTGAACATCAATCAACAAATACAAAACAAACATAACAAATATGCTAATTTCACATTTTGTAAGAGAACAAAAAATAATCACAAACATACTTCCATCCAAAACCTTAATTTGGGAATATATATTCCTCAAAACAATGTACAATGTCAACTTAAAAACACAACCAATGCCGTTTATCTACTATGATTATTACTGCACAAACGGTCTTGTCTTGGCTATTCTTGGGCAAAGAACTGAGTTGGGGTACTGAAAAGCAGAATTGGGGTTTTGTTTAACCTGTGTGCACAGAGGCAAAGAATCAGACAGCCCCATATCTCTCCATAAAACAAGAGGGAACTGCTCTGCTACATAGGCACTGGTGACTGATGCCTGAATTCCAGTCAATAGAGCTATAACCTCAGAAATGGCAGAGAAGATAAAGCAAGAAGGAAAACATGGATGGCATTGGTTGAAAGTGGAAGTCAGAATCCAGTTTAAGACTATGTAATTGATTTTTACAGTAGTGTGTGGGGATTCAGTCTCACTTCCAATTCATTTCCCCCACCCCCCCGAGCCACCAGGAGCATCATTTCTTGAGTCCCCTCTCACCTCCCACAGCACCAATTCCAATTCTCCAGCAGTCTCATTCCCTCAACCCTCTCTCCTCAAGACACAAAAGACACTTGGAACCCAAATGGCATTAGGCCTATTGTAATATGTATGACGTGTTGGAACCCAAATGGCATTAGGCCTATTGTAATATGTATTAGGTGTGGTCTTGGCCCACAGAAAGCTATAAATAAACAATTACAATATGGTAAACATCCCATACCAAAACAGTACTAACTGCTAGCACTCAGACAATAACAGCCCTACCTATGAAAAGGTAATTGTCATGGACTGGGAGGTTAGAGTCAGAGAGCACCCCCATAGAGGCAGTACAGAGCTGCAGGATAGGACTACAGCTGGTCTTCTGCCTAACCAACCTCCTCCCCCACAGGTTGAGCCTTTAGGTTCCAGAGGCTGGTAGGACTTTTTTTCTGTGAAATATCAGGACACGGATTGTTGACTGACCGTAGAAGCAGTCTTGTATTTTTTTCCTTAATGTCTGCACTTCAGTACCCCAGACTATAAAAGTCATGGTTCATATTGGTTGTCTCTGAATCCAAATTTCTCTTTCCTTTCACCCCCCCCCCCCCCCCTTCAAAGCAGAGAGGGATGTTGCAGTTGCATCAAAAGCATCAAGGCTTACTGGTTAAGGAGTAGATTTTAAAAGGTTGGACACCCGATTTTATATCATGCGTGCATGTTATAAAATCGAGAGTCGACGCGCACAAGGGGTTGCACAATTGTGCAACCTGTGTCCGCCGATGCCCGCAGCCTTCCCCCATTCCTCCTAGGCCGCTCCAATTTCGGAGCAGCCTCGGAGGGAACTTCCCAACTTCCTAACCTAACCTCTTTTCCCCTTCCCCTAACCCTTTTGCCTCTTAGCCCTATCCTAAACCACACCCCCCCTCCCCCGATCTTTATTTTACCTGTTGCACCTGCCTCTGGGCAGGCGCAAGTTGTGTACACCAACAGCCTGCCGGCACACGATCCTCCAACACAGTGGCAAATGACCGCTGTGCCGAAGGCCTCTGGCTCTGCTCCACGCCACCCCCAAGACTGCCCTGCCCCCTCCCCACCCCTTTTTCGAAGTCCCAGGACATATGCACATCCTGGGGCTTCATGCGCATTGCCAGGCCTTTCTAAAATAGGCCCGGCGCGAGTAGGCTTTTTAAAATCTACCCCTATGGGTAATATTCCTATGCCTTATGTTAAGGGTAGTAATTAGGGATGTGAATCGGGTGCCCGATCATTTTCGCTATCGGGATCGTCTGGCCGCGGGGAAAAAATCGTTTTCTGGCATTTCCCAGGTTTTTTTTTTTTTGTGAAAAATCATTTTTCGGGTTAGCGCACACGGGAGTTAGTGCGCGCTAACTCCCCGTTAGCGCGCACTAACTCATGTTAGTGTGCGCTAACAAAAATAGCAAAAAATAACAAAAAGTAACAAAAATAAACGTTTTTTTGTTAGTGCACACTAATATGAGTTAGTGCGTCATGATCCAAGTAGGAGTCGGGGCAGGCAGCATGCAGGCAGTCAAATACTAGACAGATGTTGAGGCAGGCAGTGTGCAGGCCGAGTCAGATAACAGACCAAGGTCAAGCATGAGAGATTTGTCTGAGAGGAAGCAAGTTAGTAAAAATTTGAAATCTATCATTAAAATCATCCATTGTACTTGAAGAATGAGGTGGCTAATGTAACTCCAATATTTAAAAAGGGCTCCAGGGGCGATCCGGGAAACTATAGACCAGTGAGCCTTTCAGAGCCAGGAAAAATAGTGGAAAGTGTTCTAAATATCAAAATCACAGAACATATAGAAAGACATGGTTTAATGGAACAAAGTCAGCATGGCTTTACCCAAGGCAAGTCTTGCCTCACAAATCTGCTTCACTTTTTTGAAGGAGTTAATAAACATGTAGATAAAGGTGAACTGGTGTTGCGTCCATCGCTGCTCGACGCCCTCACTCCGCCCTCTTTACCTCTGTGGCGACTCCTTCCGGGTCTGATGGACAGTTAGATGCTGTGGCGTCTTCTTGCCGTCTCCTTCCGGCGTCCCCGGACCAGCTCGACACTGCGGATCCACCATGTTGCCTGATGACGTAGGGCGCGCGCGTGCACACACTCCGATTGATGTACCAGCAAGGGAGCGAACCTCGTGGGCGTCCCCCTGAGATGACGTCATCTGCTTCCAATTTAAAGGTCTCAGTATTCGCTAACGAATCGAGTTAGCAAGGATTGATAGCGGGGATTGATTTGGACTCGCTTGTCTCTCTATGCTACTCTGCCTCCTCAGACTTACCAGGGGTACTCGCTCCTCGGGGGCCTCGCTCTCTTTTCTTTATTTCAGATTGCAGATAGGAACCGTTACTCGCTCCTCGTGGGCCCATGTTCCTGGACACTCTGAAGACTCTCTACTGCCTGGAAGCTATCGCAGATACAGACATTTGTGAGTTACCATTGCTCTCAGAGCTTTCCCTGGAACCAGGTACTCGCTCCTTGAGGGCCTAACCCTTTCCAGCTACTGAGCTTCCTTAAGACCTTATGTGAGTTTTGTCATCTAGTTCTGGTTATGAATACAGCATACCTGTCTACTCACTATCTATAGTTTCTCTACAGCTCAGCAACCCTGGGATCGATGTTCCAGTACCTGAGGGACTTCAGCCCTGCCGGGCATATCAGCTCACTACTGCCACCTCTGGTGGTTCTACTAACCTGTCTAATAAAAGAATTATCTGTGTCTGTCTCCATACCCAAGCCTAGCCGGTGGTCCCTCTCAGGATATCCTCCTGGGGGCACAGTCATCTGCCATCGGCCCAAGGATCCACTTATCTACATTCCTCTACAGCTGAGTGCCTCTCCAAGCACTCCGCTGGTAACAGATTGCTACTCCTTCCCCATCAGGAGTCTTCAGCAACAGACTCATAACAGATTGCGAGCTCCACAGTCTAACCTCTAACAGATTGTTAACTACTCCCTCTACAGGAGCTGAACATATCAGATTGCTAACTCCTCCTTCCACAGGAGCAGATCCATAACAACCAGCAGATGTAATGTATTTGGATTTTCAGAAGACAATTGACAAAGTTCTTCATGAGAGGCTTCTAGGAAAAGTAAAAAGTCATGGGATAGGTGGTGATGTCCTTTCGTGGATTGCAAATTGGCTAAAAGACAGGAAACAGAGAGTAGGATTAAATGGTCAATTTTCCCAGTGGAAAAGGATAAACAGTGGAGTGCCTCAGAGATTTATATTGGGACCTGTACTTTTCAATATATTTATAAATGATCTGGAAAGAAATACGTGAGTGAGGTAATCAAATTTGCAGATGATACAAAATTATTCAGAGTAGGTATGTCACAAGCAGATTGTGATAAATTGCAGGAAGACCTTGTGACACTGGAAAATTGGGCATCTAAATGGCAGATGAAATTTAATGTGGATAAGTGCAAGGAAATGCATATAGGGAAAAATAACTCATGCTATAATTACACAATGTTAGGTTCCATATTAGGAGCTACCACCCAAGAAAGAGATCAAGGCATCATAGTGGATAACACATGGAAATCATCGATTCAGTGTGCTGCAGCATTCAAAAAAGCAAACAGAATGTTGGGAATTATTAGAAAGGAAATGGTGAATAAAACAGAAAATGTCATAATGCCTCTGTATCGCTCCATGGTGAGACCGCATCTTAAATACTGTGTACAATTCTGGTCACCGCATCTCAAAAAAGATATAGTTGCGATGGAAAAGGTACAGAAAAGGGCGCCCAAAATGATAAAGAGGATGGAATAGTTCCCCTATGAGGAAAGACTGAAGAGGTTAGGACTTTTTAGCTTGGAGAAGAGACGGCTGAGGGGGGATATGATAGAGGTGTTTAAAATCATGAGAGGTCTAGAAAGGGTAAGTATGAATCGGTTATTTACTCTTTTGGATAATAGAAGGACTAGGGGGCACTCCATGAAGTTAGCAAGTGGCACATTTAAAACTAATTGGAGAAAGTTCTTTTTCACTCAGCACACAAACTCTGGAATTTGTTGCCAGAGGATGTGGTTTGTGCAGTTAGTGTAGCTGTGTTTAAAAAAGGATTGGATAAGTTCTTGGAGGAGAAGTCCATTACCTGCTATTAATTAAGTTGACTTAGAAAATAGCCACTGCTTTTACTATCAACATTAACATGAAATGCACTTAGTTGTTGGGTACTTGCCAGGTTCTTATGGCCTGGATTGGCCACTGTTGGAAACAGGATGGTGGGCTTGATGGACCCTTAGTCTGACCCAGTATGGCATGTTCTTATGAACAGGGCAAGGGCAGGAGCAGAAGACACAGATAGAAGTAGGAACACAGGAGGCACACACAGGATCAGGAACAAGGCACAAACAGGATCAGGACTAATGGAATAGGAACACACACTGCAGAGCAGGAGAATCTGTTGCTGATGCATTGGCTGGCTGCAAAAAACTTCCTTATATACTCATGTGGGATGTGATGTCATCAGTCAGTGCCACAGAAAGACCCAGCTTGAGGATCTATAAAAGGAATCCAGAGCTATAGGAAGTTCAGCCATGTTCTTTGGGCGCAACATGATGTCAGAGGTGCTTCGGATTAGAGATGAGGAGCAATACGGTGTCCATGTAACAAAATGGTGCTGGCCTCATGGGGAAGGAAGTGATTGGGGAAGACTTGGGGGCATTGAATATTTAAATTTTAGAGAGACTGTGTTTTTTTCAGTAGGGGAGATCCAGGGCTAGTGGCTTCTTGAAATGAAATGAAGAAACATGATCAAAATTGTATTTGTTTTTCTTTTGTTTTAAAAATAAAATGAAACAAAAATGGGAAATTTTGTAACAATTTCCCATTTCATGTCAAAAAAAGCACATCCCTACATAGCACTATTAGTTGTACTGGTTTTGGGGTGGGGGGGGGTGTTCAGATTTTGCTAAGCTTTATACTTATGATAAACCCAGCAGAGGTGCTTCAACCTGCTTTATTCAAGTGAGTGAGTTACCATAAACCTTTCTTAATAATCCAGATCAGAATTATATTTTCAGTTTAAAAGCAAGGAGTTCACATGCCCTTATTTCTGGAAGTCCATTTAGGAGCTGCCCCTGGAGAAGGGATGAAATGGTGAGATCAGGTGACTGTGCTGTCCCTCAAGGTTCCAATGAGTGTCCCTCACTGTCTCTGATGTAATGGAACTAAGGTCTATGCTGCTTTCATTAGCTGCAGAATTACCTAAAGAAAACAAAGAAAAATCTGGCTAGTCCAGTGGTCCTGAATTAAGTTTTCCGAATTTCAGGTACCTGTCTGTATCTAATTAAAAATAAAATATCATCCAACACGTATGCAAGTCAATTCTCTTCACTTTCAGGCCAATACAGTAAAGATGTGGAGAAAACAGGTCATCAGTGTTGAGCACCCGCTTTCCTAACGTGCACCAGCCACCTCTCCTGGGGTCGCACTACAAAGGAGGCGCTAGGGACAATTGCGCACCCCAGCGCCTCCTTGGCAGTGGGTGTCCAGGAGAGATGGCTTCAGCAAGTTAGGAAAACGGATGCTCAGTTTTACAAGCGTCTATTTCCCTAATCTGTGCACAGCCATGGACTAGGAAAACGGATGCTCGTTAATTGAGCGTCCCTTTTCCTAACCAGACTGCCGGCACTTTTTTTTTTTTACTATTTTTTTTTACCTTTTGGTTCCTCCGACTTAATATCGCTACGATATTAAGTCGGAGATTAAATTTCTAAAACCATCTCTACTAACATTGCATTTGGTTAAGAGTTGTTCTGGGCACAAAGGGGTGGCAAACCAAACTGAGATGGTTAAACACACCTTTTTATGAAGGAGGAAGCACATCTTCACTTTCTAATTCTAAGCTGGCCTGACCGCCCCCTGTGCTTAGACACACCCACAAACCTGAAAACTCTCCAGATTTCATCTAGAGGCTCCAGGATTTAACAAAACTTGCCAGAACTCTGGAGATATGTCCCAAACCTCTGGGTAACCCAATAGGTATATTACAATGTCAGGTGATGTGTAATGATACCCTTGATGTTCAAATATCAATCAAACAAGATGAATACATATCATAATCATTATTCGCTTTTGTTTCTTGAAAATAAGAATCTTTAGTTTTATTGCTGCCTTTAAGTTTAAATACAGGTTTGTATACAAATACACTTTTTATACAAATATACTTGTTATATAAAACATACAAATGAACAATTACCATTTTTTATAATCATTTCATAACATTATATCTCCTTTAATGACAGTATCACAATAACACCCCCCCCCCTTCTAAAAAATCTCATTCACCCAATTTATAGCCAACTCTCCATTCATTCATATATCCCCTCAAGCATTCATATAATATCACTCCAGATGTATTCCACACATTAAGAAAGGTGGAAAGAATGGAAAACAATTACCGGCATGGTTAAAAGGGGAGGTGAAAGAAGCTATTTTAGCCAAAAGATCTTCATTCAAAAATTGGAAGAAGGATCCAACAGAAGAAAATAGGACAATGCATAAATGTTGGCAAGTTAAATGTAAGACATTGATAAGACAGGCTAAAAGAGAATTTGAAGAAAAGTTGGCCGTAGAGGCAAAAACTCACAGTAAAAACATTTTTAAATATATCCGAAGCAGAAAGCCTGTGAGGGTGTCAGTTGGACCGTTAGATGATCGAGGGGTTAAAGGGGCACTTAGAGAAGATAAGGCCATCGCGGAAAGATTAAATGATTTCTTTTCTTCTGTGTTTACTGAAGAGGATGTTGGGGAGGTACCCGTACTGGAGAAGGTTTTCATGGGTAATGATTCAGATGGACTGAACCAAATCACGGTGAACCTAGAAGATGTGGTAGACCTGACTGACAAACTTAAATCACCTGGACCAGATGGTATACACCCCAGAGTTCTGAAGGAACTAAAAAATGAAATGTCAGACCTATTAGTAAAATTTGTAACCTGTCATTAAAATCATCCATTGTACCTGAAGATTGGAGGATAGCTAATGTAACCCCCATATTTAAAAAGGGCTCCAAGGGAGATCTGGGAAACTACAGACCAGTTAGCCTGACTTCAGTGCCAGCAAAAATAGTGGAAAGTATTCTAAACATCAAAATCACAGAACATATAGAAAGACATGGTTTAATGGAACAAAGTCAGCATTGCTTTACCCAAGGCAAGTCTTGCCTCACAAATCTGCTTCACTTTTTTGAAGGAGTTAATAAACATGTGGATAAAGGTGAACCTGTAGATGTAGTGTCTTGGATTTTCAGAAGGCATTTGACAAAGTTCCTCATGAGAAGCTTCTAGGAAAAGTAAAAAGTCATGGGATAGGTGGCGATGTCCTTTCATGGATTACAAACTGGCTAAAAGATAGGAAACAGAGAGTAGGATTAAATGGACAATTTTCTCAGTGGAAGGGTGTGGGCAATGGATCTGTATTGGGACCCTTACTTTTCAATATATTTATAAATGATCTGGAAAGAAATATGATGAGTGAGGTAATCAGATTTGCAGATGATACAAAATTGTTCAGAGTAGTTACATAGAAACATAGAAATGACGGCAGAAGAAGACCAAACGGCCCATCCAGTCTGCCCAGCAAGCTTCACACATTTTTTCTCTCATACTTATCTGTTTCTCTTAGCTCTTGGTTCTATTTACCTTCCACCCCCACCATTGAAATATCTAGCTTGATTAGTTAGGGGTAGTAGGGGTAGTAACCGCCGCAATAAGCAAGCTACACCCATGCTTATTTGTTTTACCCAGACTATGTTATACAGTCCTTATTGGTTGTTTTTCTTCTCCCCTGCTGTTGAAGCAGGGAGCTATGCTGGAAATGCGTGATGTATCAGTCTTCTCCCATGCCGTTGAAGCAGAGAGCCATGCTGGATATGCATCGAAAGTGAAGTATCAGACACATTTGGTTTGGGGTAGTAACCGCCGTAACAAGCCAGCTACTCCCCGCTTTGTGAGTGCGAACCCTTTTTTCTTCTCCCCTATCGTTGAAGCAGATTGTGATAAATTGCAGGAAGACCTTGTGAGTCTGGAAAATTGGGCATCAAAATGGCAGATGAAATTTAATGTGGACAAGTGCAAGGTGATGCATATAGGGAAAAATAACCCATGCTGTAGTTACACAATGTTAGGTTCCATATTAGGTGCTACTACCCAAGAAAGAGATCTAGGCGTCATAGTGGATAACACATTGAAATCGTCGGTTCAGTGTGCTGCAGCAGTCAAAAAAACAAACAGAATGTTGGGAATTATTGGAAAGGGAATGGTGAATAAAACGGAAAATGTCATAATGCCTCTGTATCATTCCATGGTGAGACTGCACCTTGAATACTGTGTACAATTCTGGTCACCGCATCTCAAAAAAGATATAATTGCAATGGAGAAGGTGCAGAGAAGGGCAACCAAAATGATAAAGAGAATGGAACAGTTCCCCTATGAGGAAAGGCTAAAGAGGTTAGGACTTTTCAGCTTGGAGAAGAGATGGCTGAGGGGGGATATGATAGAGGTGTTTAAAATCATGAGAGGTCTAGAAAGGGTAGATGTGAATCGGTTTTTTACTCTTTCGGATAGTGGAAAGACTAGGGGGAACTCCATAAGGTTGGCATGTGGCACATTTAAAACTAATCGGAGAGGATTCTTTTTCACTCAACGTACAATTAGACTCTGGAATTTGTTGCCAGAAGATGTGGTTAGTGCAGTTAGTATAGCTGTGTTTAAAAAGGATTGGATAAGTTCTTGGAGGAGAAGTCCATTACCTGCTATTAATTAAGTTGACTTAGAAAATAGCCACTGCTATTGCTAGCAACGGTAACATGGAATAGACTTAGTTTTCAGGTACTTGCCAGGTTCTTATGGCCTGGATTGGCCACTGTTGGAAACAGGATGCTGGGCTTGATGGACCCTTAGTCTGACCCAGTATGGCATGTTCTTATCTTCTTATCTTCTTACTCAATAATGCCTATCAAGTTTAACCATTCACTTCCAACAGTGATTCTTCAGGGTCAATACTAATCAAAACAATCTTCTCCACAATTATCTTCTGATCAGTTGAAATCCAACTTCTGTACATATTTGAAAAACTTCCTCTACATCTGATATTCTTGAATATTTTATTAATCCCCAACAAGGGGCCCTTGTTTCACCCTGTCAGGCTTCCTTGGGGGGGATATCCATGCATGCACTCATAAAATCTCCCACCATTCTCTGTCAATGTTATTATCAGAGTTTCAATCACTCCTTACTTTTTTCTATTTCCTCCTTAGATGCAATCACATCAACTGTTTACCTGGTATTATTTGTTGATGCACATAGTTGAGATCAGATTAAGAATGATTTATGCTTGGCGATTGAAACACAGGGACAAGCAGACACACATACTCATAAGCACACATACACACATAGATACACAGGCTCCCACACGCACACATATACACACACAGGCTCATACACACATACACACACACACACACATACACACACACACATACACACCACAGGCTCTCACTCACACATACACACACGCAAGGCTTCTTCTTCAGCCATTATCAGACCCCTTCTTCATCTGATGCAGGATGGGGTCTGCGGCAGCCTTCTCCTTCTTTGGCTGCTGAGGGTTGGGACCCCAGATGGCCATCAAAAAGGTCTCTTCAGCTGCTGCAGGATGGAGTCTAAATGACACAAGAAATAAAATGATGCATACAGGGAAGAATAATCCAAACTCAAGTACACAATGGTGGGTTCCATATTTGATGACACAACCCAGGAAAAGAATCTTGGAGTCAAAATAGACAATACTTTAAAATCCTTGGCTCAGAGTGTGGCTTTACTCAAAAAAAGCAATCAGAATTTTAGGTATTATTAGAAAAGAAATGGAAAGTAAAACAGAGCATATCGTAATGTCTCTGAATCAAACCATGGTGCAATTGCAGCTTGAGTAATGTGTGCAGTTTTGGTTGCCCCATCTTTCTAGCAGAGCTAGAAAAAGTACAGAGCAGGGTGACCAAAATGGTAAAAGGGATGGGACATCTTCCCTATGAGGTGAGGTTAAACAGGAAAGGACTCCAGCCTACAAAAGAGACAGTTGAGAGGACATATGATAGAGGTCTACAAAATCATGAAATAAGTGGAACAGATAAACAGAGAACAGTTATTTACTTCTTCATACAGTTAAAGGACTAGGGGTCACTCCATGAAACTAATAGGTAGCATGTTTAAAACAAATCAGAGAAAATACTTTTTTTCACTCAGCACCCAATTAAGCTGTGGAATTTGTTGCAAGAAAAGGTGAAAGCAGTTAGAATAGAGCGATTTAAAAAAGGTTTAAGTGTTACGCTTGGGCTCCGGTCAGGAGTCGTGAACACCACCCAGCAGGGTGGCTCCAGGTGGAGAGAGACAGGAAGCTAGAAACAGTGTCAGGTTCCAGGCTGAGTCAGGGCAGGCAGCAAGTATCAGAGTCTGGGTTCAGGCTGGGTCAGGGCAGGCGGCAAGTAGCAGTGTCTAAGTACAGGCTGGGTCAGGGCAGGCGGCAAGCAGCAGTGTCTGGGTCCAGGCTGGGTCAGGGCACAGTAAGCAGGGCAAGGCAGGTCAGAAGGCCCATAGGCCACACACACACACACAGAAGGCCCGTAGGCCACACACCAATAGCGGGGCAAGGCAGGTCAGAAGGCCCGTAGGCCACACACACACAGAAGGCCCGTAGGCCACACACCATAAGCGGGGCAAGGCAGGTCAGAAGGCCCGTAGGCCACACACACACACAGAAGGCCCGTAGGCCACACACCATAAGCGGGGCAAGGCAGGTCAGAAGGCCCGTAGGCCACACACACACAGAAGGCCCGTAGGCCACACACCATAAGCGGAGCAAGGCAGGTCAGAAGGCCCGCAGGCCACACACACACAGAAGGCCCGTAGGCCACACACCATAAGCGGAGCAAGGCAGGTCAGAAGGCCCGCAGGCCACACACACACAGAAGGCCCGTAGGCCACACACCATAAGCGGAGCAAGGCAGGTCAGAAGGCCCGTAGGCCACACACACACAGAAGGCCCGTAGGCCACACACCATAAGCGGAGCAAGGCAGGTCAGAAGGCCCGTAGGCCACACACACACAGAAGGCCCGTAGGCCACACACCATAAGCGGAGCAAGGCAGGTCAGAAGGCCCGTAGGCCACACACACACAGAAGGCCCGTAGGCCACACACCATAAGCGGGGCAAGGCAGGTCAGAAGGCCCATAGGCCACACACACACCGAAGGCCCGTAGGCCACACACCATAAGCGGGGCAAGGCAGGTCAGAAGGCCCGTAGGCCACACACACACAGAAGGCCCGTAGGCCACACACCATAAGCGGGGCAAGGCAGGTCAGAAGGCCCGTAGGCCACACACACACAGAAGGCCCGTAGGCCAGGTATGGAAAGCAAGGAAGAAGGCCCAAAGGCCGCGCAAGGCAAGGCAAGGAAAGGCCCGAAGGCCACGCAAGGCAAGGAAAGGCCCGAAGGCCAGGCAAGGCAGGCTAGAGCAGGGAGCCCAGGTGAGCTCGATGCCGAAGCACCGAGGCAACTGGCAGGCAGGGTTATAAGGACACACCCAGAGCACAGAGTGGACAGATAAGATGGACTGGGCCTGTCCGGAAAGCCAGCACTAGAGGGACCCCTGGTGGTGAGGCGGTTGCACTGCAGCCAAAAGTGTAACATTAAGTTCCTGAAGAGAAAGTCATTATAGATTTGGGAAAACCACTGTTTGTCCTCAGTTAAAGCAAGAAGAACTGGACCTATTCTTTGACATCCTGCCGAATATGTGCAATCTGGTTTGGCCATTGTCAGAGACAGTATACTGGGCTTGATGGAACTTTGGTTTGACTCAGTATGGCATTTCTTATGTTCTTATAGGATGAATCTGGCCCATTTTGGATCAGCCTACAGCACTGTTAAAAACTGGACAAAATAGTAAGAATCCATTCGCTTTCAGCTGTGGCAAATGAGAAACAAGGCATAAAATCTTCAGATTTAAAATATTGTAGTCTATTCTGATGGTCATAATGAAAGACAGAAGGTAAAATATTGGCTTTCAACAAGCTTTCATTTTAAAATTGCTGCAGCAGGTATAATCAATCAGGGCTCATAAGCAGCAGCACACCCTGCAGCTTTATTACCGGTGCCCTGTATTTAAGGTGCAAGGACTCATTTCTGACAAGCATTCCAGGTACTTGCAAACTACAGTGATTATAAATATATTCAGAAAATTATTAGGATGAAAGTATTTGTAATACCGATCTCCACAAGGTGGCATAGTTGTAAAACAGACTCCAGTGAGCTGATCCCATTCATTGAGCTGTAATAGGCTTGTGGTGCATTAGAGAATGTTAATATGAGCAGTATAAAGAGAATGCAAATATTAAAAGAAATATATATACAACAATATTTATAGTAGGCCTAGTTCTTTTTGTTGTAGTTGAAATCTGTTTGGTTTTTTTAAATAAAATACCATCATTCTCAAAATAAACTGTACTTTTGATACTCTGTACCTTACTAGATAAACATGACTGATGCAAACAGCCAATGTTTTATTATAAGACAAAAATATGTAGAGATTTTATAGACAAAAGCATTCATCATTGCATCTTAGACACATGGCCAGAATACATGCAGTGTGTTGGCTTTAATACATTTTGTATGTATGCTCTGTTCACTTTTCATGGACCGAATATGGCAAAAGCAAATAAATCATACTCTTTATAGACTCTACTGGCTCACACAGTAAGCAAGACTTCTTAACTGCAATAATCACAAGTTTTCTAAGAAGACACAGTTTTGGCAGGTCAGAGGCCACACCTGCTATTTCCAACTGACTCTGCTGATATAAATTCCAAAGAAACATCCAAAGCTTCTGAGACTTAAAAAATGCAGAGATCTGTTCCTTAAAAGTAGCTAAGGTATAAGAATATTCAAAAAATAATATAGATATTATTACATAGTAAATTATGGGAAATATATACCAATTGGTCCATGCAGCCTTCCCAGTTGTCTTTCTATGCTTCTCTGTCACTTAGGGCAGATGATCATATAAATTCCTACACTTAAATCAAAGCTAGCAGCTCTCCCCCTCCCCTACGTCTCCTACCTAACCTCTCAACTTACTACTGTCCCTCAATATCTGTCCCAAGCAAGGCTTCTAAAATTGCCTTCCCCATGTATGCAATGTTTGGTTTCATATTAGGAGCTACCATTCAGGAAAAGGATCTTGGTGACACTTTAGATAATAGATTGAAATCCTCAGTTCAATGTGCAACAATAGTCAAGAAAGCAAATAGAATGTTCGGAAGTTTTAGAACGGAACACAGAATAAAAGTGAGAATAACATAATGCTTCTCCCAAGTGTGGTGTACAGTTTTGGTTACCTTATTTAGAAACAGAAATATATAACAGAAATAGAAACGGTACAGAGAAGGGCAATAAAAATTATAAAAGGTATAAAAGGTTTCAGAGGTTAAGGTTCTTCAGCCTGTAGACAAGTTGACAAACGTGATATCATAGAAATGTATAAAATCATGAGTGGCATGAAACAAGGACATAAGGAATATTCTTATTTCTTAGCTGTTGCTTAACTTTAAATTTTATGATTAGCTCACAAAAAAAGTGTTCCACAGGATCCTAGAACCATCTCTGTCAATCAAGTGATCTGCGACCTAAATGGTTGCAATGTATATATTTATAAATGAAATATATGACAAATAAAAAAAAAGTCCTGTTTACTTAATCCTTGGTGAATCATTGAATTTATTACCATTCTAAGGACTTGTTTATATCATTGTAACCGACTAGTACAAAATTTCCATTTGCCTCCTGCTAATCCATTAGGCAGAGAAAGCACCGAATGAGTCATGAAGGAGCTGCAGCATGATTTTTACTCTTCTCTGACAGATGGGTTACTAAGTAGTGTTTGCTTGGGTCTTTGCTCAAGGGTTTTCTATGATAATAAGCAGGTAATATAAAAGCATTTGTGTTTTGAGATTTTACAATGTCACAACAATCTGAGTAAACACTCGATGCAATACCATACTTGAAGCAAAAGTTATCCATTTCACTGATGAGGTATTGCCAGGCTTCTGAATTTTTCTGCAGGTTATATTTGTTTGAAGATGGTTTTACCTCAAAAATAAGGAAATACTTGACTTTGAACAGGTCCCAGGATCAGACCCGGGCTCTAGCCTGATTTTTCTTTCACACTGAAGTCAATGGGGCCTTACCCCTTCAATTTCGGTGTAAAGTGAAAAAAAAAAAAATGAAATGAAACAAAAAAAATACACATTTTTTTTTTGTTTAAAACAAACCTGACGAATGACTGTGATCTATGAAACAACTTAATGAACCGAAACATTTTTTGGACCTTGAACATCCCTACTAATTATTACTTCCACATGAAAAAAAAAGGTTTTGATGCCAAAAGTGAACATGTAATGGCATTGTTACTTTCAATCACATAAGAGAAGACTTTCAGATCACCTTGGATGAGGACATCTATTATTATTAACTGTGTTTTTATACATACAATATAACAATACTAAATAAATTAAAAAATGAGCTGAGGCAAAACTAAACAATTTTAGTATACATAAACTAAATAAGTATTGAGTAATGAGTATAAACCAGTGAGAAAATGAGCCAAGATAAAATCTAAGGGCCTGATTTTCAAAAACATTTGCATGTGTAAAACTGGGTTTTACGCATGTAAATGTACTTTACTCATGTAAGTAGGCTTTTGAACAATATATGCCATTTAATTGTCCTGAGTATTTACATAAGAGAGTACACTTTACGCGTTTAAATGGCTTTTGAAAATTGCTGCAAAAATGTGTTACATTTACATGTGTAACTCCTTTTAAAATTACCTCCTTTGTATAAGAGGGGCAAAAGATAAACTTACCTTATAACAGCCAGTCAATCACATTCATGTTGGTACTATAGCCATAGTCAAGACGTGAGCAGGAGTGGGCTAATTCACATGACTACTACTTGGGGCCTAAGGGGGTCATTCTCTAAAGGGATCGCACGCGAAAAGGGACTTTTCACGTGCGATACCTAAATCGGGGTGGGTTCTGGGCGGCAGCGGCACCAGAAGGGGAGGAGTTGGGGCGGCACTGGGGCCGACGCGGCGAAGACATCGCTGACGGAGAAAGGTAAGGACCCTTATCGCCGCCAGTTTCACGCCGAATAACTACACCTTTTATGGTGTAGTTATTCGGTGCGAAAGCTGGCAGCCAGCACACCGCAGTGGTGCGATGGCTGCTGTCTTTCGCAGGCCTGCCCCCCCACTTCATCCCTCCTGCCCCCCGGTACCGCGCGATTCACTATTCTCTGTGAGAATAGTGAATCCAGGCCTAAGGGGGTCATTCTCTAAATGGATCGCACACGTTACCTAAATCAGTTTGGGTTCTGGGTGGCGTCGGCATCGGAAGGGGAGGAGTCAGGGCGGCACCGGGGCGGACGCCGCAAAGACATTGCTGATGGCGAAAAGGTAAGGAGCCTTTTCGCTGCCAGTATCGCGCCCGATAGCGCCACCTTTTACGATGGCGCTATTGGGTGCAAAAGCCGGCCCGCCCCCCGCTTTGCCCCGCCCCCCGTTACCACCGGATTCTATAAGGTCTGCGACGTTAGAGAATCCAGGCCTAAGTCTTTTATTACTGCTAGTAATAAGGTGGCTAGGGGTAGCCTGAGGTAGAACCGTTAATCTGGTAGTCCAAGGTCAGATGAGAAGATGCTGCTCCAGTGGTCTGAGACTTAGGTCCGCAGTTGGAAGGTAACCAAATAATGTTGAGTCCCAGTCTTCATTTGATGGCCATACTGGTGGTGTTAAGATGTCATTCTCTCCTTCAATGGAATGAACTTTGTAGTGTGACTGCCCTGGTGCTCTAAGGAAGGGGAGCTTGAGATTGGGTTCTTTAGAATTTCAGCTCATGCTGCAATTCATGGGTGCTGGGGCAACATCGGGGCCGATGCAATATAAAGCACGGAAAGCGGGAGCTGAAACTTTCCTAATGTGCGCATGGCGCCCACAAGGGGGGCGCCAAGCAATACTCAAATTAGGGGGTCGTGCTAGCAAGGAGGCACTAGGGCCGCGATGGCCATTTTCATTACTGGCAGACGGCCGGTTATGAAAACCAACGCCGAGTTTACCATTGTCGGCCTTCATAACTCGGCGGTCTGCTGTTTTTTTTTAATTATTATTTTTTACTTTAAAAAAGTACAGAAGAGCAGTTTTTTCTGCTTTTCTGTACTTCTTTTACCTGCGCTCAGCTAACGCCTGCTCCAGGCAGGCATTAATAGCTGAGCGATAAATGTGCGTCTCAGACGCACATTTATTTTTTTGCATGCGGAGTGAATGAGTAATAGGCTCATTCACATGCATTTGCACGTGATGAGCACTATTACATTCACTCCATTTCTGACGTGGGTTAAATAGGCCCTAATCCCCCTATTGCTGAGCGCACTGTATTGCATCGGCCCATAGCATGGTTGCTTCCTTGGCTTATGCTGACGTTTTTGCTCAGGTAGAGAATTGTTCATGGCATGTTTGATTAGCACAAGAGTGCTGGTGCATTGGCTTGGAGCTGTGTGAGCTGCTAGATTGTCTGACATTACTGGCTTGCTGACAGATCAATTTTAAAAGTTTTACATACGCAAAAATGCTCACATACGTGCATATTTGGGCTACACACAAGCAATGTGGATTTTAAAAAGCTGCAATCATGCACAGATGTACTCATGCATGCATGAGGAATAAGGGGGTAGAAAGGGGGAGGGGAATGGGCAGGGCATGGGCTTTCCGGGAGGGGCCAAGCCTTACATGCATAACTCCGAATTTTAAAACTGGAGACTGCGGCACGCATCGGCTTGTTATCCGTGTAATATACTGCTACTGCAAATGAGGAGCAGGTCAGTAGATCTCAAGTCTATGAGTGCGTAAAAGCCGACATGATCCTATCAAAGACATATGCGCGCCAGCAGGGCTCGAGTAACCTCTTAAAATTCGGTGCATACATACGCCCAGTTGGTGCATTTTAAAACATGCGTGTGAGTGCACGCACGATTAAAATATTCTACCGTATCCTCGCTCGTGAGCCAATCAACCTGTGATGTTTTAATGTGCAACCCCCTGAAGGTAAGACACACAAGGATGAAGTCATGCTAAGAACAGAGAGACAGTCTTATCACAATCATCATGGAATACCTGGTTAATGTTAAAGTGGAAACCAGAGAACTTAATATAAATTCTTTGTGGCAGGGCATTCCTTTAAATATAAAGGCTGCTATGAAGACATTTGTTTCCTTTCTTTGATCTTATGTTTGTTTCATAGATATGTTACATTTTTCAAGTCAGGGTCACAGATAGGATTAGCCATAATGGAGTGGATGGGGGCTTAAGTCTTTTGAAAATGTTCATGACAACATCAAAAAGTTATTTTATCAGGCTGCTCTGGTGATTCAGTGGCAGTGCTGGGCATTGCCATGCAGAGGGACCTGAGGGACCTGGACTCAGCTCCTGGCTCTGATCCTTCGCTCTCTGAGTCAGTTGGAGCTGGGGTTGGGGATGATGCGGAGGGAGCCATAGTCATTAGGCAGTGATGGCACCCATCCAGTAACTGGATTTCGATTTCGAGCTTATGAATGCAGGGTCTCCAGCTGAGGACTGCTTCTGAAATGAGTGGAGTAAATGTAAGTTGGGGGGGATTTCCAAAAAGGAAAAATCTGGAGTAGCTGCAAAAGGAGGCTCATGGTGCTAGATCTAGGCCTCCCGCCCCCACCCCGGTTCTGACTGAGCTGGCGTTTCTGTGGGGGTGTTCAGGTGCAGGGCAGAAAAGAACAGGCAGGTATGGGTGCTATTTTCGGTCCCACCCCCTCACACACTCCTCCGTCACACTTGCTAAATTTTTAAGAGAACATACCAGTAACTTGAACGCATTCAAACCACCTGCACTCTCTGCCACCACGAGGACTGTTTGACAATTGCCCCATAATGTGTTATTCCTCCACTCAGTCTCTGCGAAGTGATATTAGTTTAAAATGAGAATTATAATTTCCATCTGAGTAAATTAAATCCATTTGGAATCCATTGTAATTTGGTCACAAACTGGCAAAATCTGGTCCTATTTCAATCCTTCTTACCTCATCTAATGTAATGTAATGTAATGTAATGCGGCAGTAGCCACAGAGGCATTCACGGAGCGGGATGCCAGTGGTTGGTGTTCCACCTTCACGGAGCGGAAGGATGGAGGGCTGCCATCTCCAAAAAAAAACAAAAAACAGGGGTGGGTAAGAGTATGGGGCAGGGGTGTGGCCTGCTTGTTGCAGCGGTTGCTACCCCTAATTGAGCTGGATGTTCACTTGGATGCAGATACGGCGCTGCTCTCTACATTGGTGGTGGGGTGGAGGGGAATTAGGGCTGGAGGGTACTGGAAGCCAATAGTAACAGGTGGGAGAGAGAAAAAGGGGAAAACAAAATGGATAAAGTGCGTAGCTTGCTGGGCAGACTGGATGGGCCGTTTGGTCTTCTTCTGCCGTCATTTCTATGTTTCTATGTTTCTGTTTCTATGTATATAATTATATTAATTAAACGTCTTTAGTAGGAATTTTCAAAACTATGTGGGTAGTTGCAAAGTCTGCGCTGGATGCTTTTCCCTGCAGGACTAGGGAAAATGTAACCAGAGAGATTTCCACTTGCTTTTGCGGTGGATACTTTTTCCCTGAAAAACAAAGTTCATAGTTTTGAAAATGCAAAACTATGTGTGTGTTGTTATACCTCCCGCAACCTAATCCCATCCTGGATCCCGCCAATTTTGGTGTTTTGCTTGGCAGTCGGGGGCTGCTCCCATGAACCATCGTGCTTACCCTCCTGGCTGGGTAGTCCCTGCTGGCTCCTAGCATGGCTAAGCACCCCTGGGCTCACTCACTGTGGGACGTCATGCTCTGAATCGGTGAAGCACCAACGATGCTCCATGTAGCAAGACACTGCTAACTCCAACTTGTTGTGCTCCTCCTTAGGTGCGTGCGTGCCCCCAGTGTTGCATCATTTACAGGGCCCATGATGCCACCTGATGACGTTACACACTCAGGCCTATAAAAGGCCCTTGCTGTCTCTCCCTCACCACCTCAGCAACAGATCCAGCTACTTCTTGTACAGCGTGTTGCTTCCAGTATGCATATATTCATTCCAGCCTTGCCTTCAGTCCTCATCCTGCTGTCTTTGGTTTGTCTTCTCTCTTTGTTCCAATCTGTTCCATCCACGTTGCCTGCCTGTTCATATCCTCACCTGCGTATCCTGCCTATTCATCCCTTTTCTCCCTCAGACAGATTCCTGGTTTGACCTTTATCTGGATCTCAATATGACTGACTGCTGCCTGCCTCTGACCATTAGGGATGTGAATCGTTTTTTGATGATTTAAAATATCGTCCGATATATTTTAAATCGTCAAAAATCGTTAGAGGCGATATTTAATAGGAATTCCCCCGATTTATCGTTAAAAATCGTAAATCGGGGGAAGGGGGAGGGGAAGGGGGAGGGCGGGAAAACCGGCACACTAAAACAACCCTAAAACCCACCCCGACCCTTTAAAATAAATCCCCCACCCTCCCGAACCCCCCCAAAATGCCTTAAATTACCTGGGGTCCAGTGGGGGGGGGGTCCCGGTGTGATCTTTTACTCTCGGGCCTCCGGTGCGTTGTAGAAATGGCGCCGGCGCTACCTTTGCCCTGCCATATGACAGGGCAAAGGTAGCGCCGGCGCCATTTTGTTTTTTGTCCCCCGACGTCAGGAGCGTAGGAGATCGCTCCCGGACCCCCGCTGGACCCCCAGGGACTTTTGGCCAGCTTGGGGGGGCTTCCTGACCCCCACAAGACTTGCCAAAACTCCAGCGGGGGTCCGGGAACGACCTCCTGCAGTCGAATCATTTTGCCGTACAAAATGGCGCCGGCCATACAGTGTATGGCCGGCGCCATTTTGTACAGCAAAACGACATCAGGAGCGTAGGAGATCGCTCCCGGACCCCCGCTGGAATCACGCTGCTCCCGAAGGACTGTGCAGATGGACCACGGACATCCAGACGATAAAGCCTGGAAAACGTATGCCACGATTTCCAAGTGGCCGCCCTGCATATCTCTTGACAAGAGACCAATTGATTTTCTGCCCATGAAGTCGCTTGAGAACGCAATGAATGAGCCTTAAGCCCATCCAGAACAGGTTTACCACAACCAATATACGTGGACGCAATAGCGCCCTTCAACCAGCGTGCGATTGTAGTCTTGGACGCCTGAAGTCCCTTCTTGGGTCCATTCCATAAAACAAAGAGGTGATCCGACCTTCTAAATTCGTTGGTAACCTCCAAATAGCGCAAAAGGACCCGACGGACGTCCAAACGCCTCAAGTCTTTACCTTGAGAAGACTGCAGCTCCTCTTCCGAAAAAGAAGGCAACTCTACCGTCTGGTTAACATGAAACGCTGAAACCACCTTAGGCAAGAAGGACGGTACGGTCCGTAAGGAGACTCCTGACACGGAAATACGCAAGAACGGTTCTCTGCAAGAAAGGGCCTGTAGCTCTGAAATATGACGGGCCGAGGAAATGGCCAATAGAAAAACCGTCTTGAGAGTCAAATCCTTTAACGAAGTCATCTTAATAGGCTCAAAAGGTGCCGCACACAGGCCACGGAGTACCAAGTTCAAGTTCCAGGAAGGACAGGGAACCCACACAGGAGGTCGCAAATTCCGAACACCTCGCAAAAACCGTGCAACATCAGGGTGACTCGCGAGAGAAGACCCCTCAACCTTGCCTCTTAAGCAGCCCAGCGCCGCTACCTGAACTCGAAGCAAATTGTACGCCAACCCCTTCTTCAGGCAATCTTGCAGAAACGAAAGGATGTGACCCACGGACGAATGTCGGGGCGCAATGCTTAGCGCAGCGCACCAGACGTGGAAAATCTTCCAAACCCTAGCATAAGTAAGTGTAGTGGAAGACCTGCGCGCCCGAAAAAGAGTTGAAACAACAGCGTCTGAATAACCTCTCTTCCTCAACTGTTTCCGCTCATAAGCCAGGCCGCCAGACAAAAGTGATCTGCCAGATCGAAAAATACCGGACCCTGACGGAGAAGATTGGGAAGATAACCCAGACGTAGTGGACCGTCGACCGCCAGATTGACGAGATCCGCAAACCACGGGTGACGCGGCCATTCCGGAGCTACGAGAATCACCATAACTTGATGAGCCTCTATGCGCCATAATACTTTTCCCACAAGGGGCCACGGAGGAAACACGTAAAGAAGGAGCCGATGGGGCCACGGGAGCACCAACGCATCCATGCCTTCCGACCAGTGTTCCCATCTTCGGCTGAAGAAATGCGCCACTTTCGCATTTAGCCGAGTCGCCATCAGATCCAAGCGTGGGGTCCCCCAACGCTGGGTGATGAGATGCATCGCCTCTGCCGACAGCTCCCATTCTCCTGGATCTAGACGCTGACGACTGAGGTAATCTGCCTGAACGTTGTCCACGCCAGCTATGTGGGTGGCCGCGATGCGCGACAAATGTCGTTCCGCCCAGCTCATCAACAATGCCGCCTCTGTCACCACCGCCCGACTTTTCGTGCCGCCTTGCCGGTTTATGTACGCCACTGTCATTGCATTGTCTGACAGAATCCTGACAGCTTGGCCACGCACGATCGGAAGGAGGCGACGCAAAGCCAGATGTACCGCTCTGGTCTCCAAGCGATTGATGGACCAAGTGGACTGGAGCGCTGACCAGGTGCCCTGGACTGCTCGGGACTGGCAGACCGCCCCCCAGCCGGAGAGGCTGGCATACGTCGTTACCACTATCCAAGACGGAGGCTCCAGGTCCACTCCCTGCAGGAGATGACCTGGAGTTAACCACCAGGAGAGACTGGAGCGGGCCAGCTCCATCAAGGGCAACTCCAGGCCGTAATCCTCGGACCTGGGATCCCAACGAGAAAGAAGTGCTGTTTGCAACGGCCGCATATGCGCAAAAGCCCACGGCACCATCTCCATAGTAGACACCATATGACCAATGACCTGTAAATAATCCCAAGCCGTAGGAATGGGGAGGTCCATCAGGCGCCGCACCTGTGTCATGAGATTGAGCATGCGTTGATGTGGGAGAAATACCTTGCCCTCCAGGGTATTGAACTGAGCGCCCAAGAATTCCAACTGTTGGGCCGGCTCGAGTCGGCTCTTCACGAAGTTGACTACCCAACCCAACAACTGGGGTTGACGCACCACCAAGGAAACCGCCCGTCTGCAGGACTCTTGCGACTTCGCCCGGATGAGCCAATCGTCGAGATAGGGATGTACAAGAACTCCTTGACGACGGAGGGAAGCCGCAACCACTACGAGAACCTTGGTGAATACTCGCGGAGTGGTCGCCAACCCGAATGGAAGGGCACAAAATTGGAAATGATACCCCATCACCATGAACCTCAGGAATTTTTGATGATGCTCTCGGATACCGATGTGAAGATACGCCTCGGTCAGGTCCAAAGAAGCCAAATACTCTCCCTTGTGGACAGCCGCAATAACAGACTGTAGCGTCTCCATCCAAAAACGAAGCACACGTAACGCTTTGTTCACGCCTTTTAGATCCAAGATTGGCCTGAAGGTGCCCTCCTTTTTGGGAACCAGGAAGTATATGGCATACCGACCTGTCCTGATCTCGTCCGGCAGGACCGGGACCACCGCTCCCAAAGCCTGCAAATGGTTGATGGTTTGAGCTATAGCCAGCTGTTTTTCCAGAGGACCGCACGGCGATATCATAAAAAGATCCCAGAGGGAACGTGCAAAGTCCAACTCGTAACCGTGCCGAACAACGTCGAGCACCCATTGATCCGAAGTTATTTTGACCCACTCCTCCCAGAACAGGGACAGCCGACCTCCGATAAAAGGAACGGAGGAATGGGTCTGCGCGCCTTCATTGAGCGGGCTTGCCAGTAGTGAAACCTTGCGAGGCCCCTCCCCGCGTAGGCCGCCTGCCACGAAAGGAAGAAGACCAGGACTGGGACCTTGTGGACTGCTGCTTCTGGGGAAAGGCACCACCTCTTCCCGTACGGAAACGCCGTTGACCCCGGAAACGAGCCCTGGCATTCCCAAAGGGCCGAGACTGACGGGACTTATCCTCAGGCAATTTGTACACTTTGTTGTCTCCCAGGTCCTTAATGAGCTGATCCAATTCCTCGCCAAATAGCAACTTGCTCTTGAAGGGGAAGGAACCTAATCTGGCTTTGGAGGTGGCGTCTGCCGACCAACAACGGAGCCACAACAACCGCCTTGCGGAAACTGCCGAGGACATAATGCGCGCTGAGGTGTGCAACAAATCATATAGAGCATCCGCTGTATAAGCGACTGCAGATTCAACGCAATTTGCCTGCTCCGCCTCAGCTGGAGGAAGCTCCTGAGCGGTCAAGAGCTGTTGGACCCAGCGCAGGTTGGCCCTCTGGACAAGGCTGCTGCACGCGGCTGCCCGGACACCCAAGGCCACCACGTCAAAAATGCACTTCAACAAGACCTCCAGCTTGCAATCTTGGAGATCCTTCAAGGCTATTCCCCCCGTAACTGGGATAGTCGTGTGCTTGACCACGGCCATGACAGCTGAATCTACCGCGGGCGTCTTAAAAAGATCCAGGGATTCGGCGGGCAAAGGATACAGTTTTTCCATAGCTCTGTTCACCCGCAGCGAAGCCTCCGGCAGCTCCCATTCCCTTGAGACAATCTGCAACACTTTGGGATGTAAAGGGAAAGTCTGAGGGGGGGCCCGAAGGCCTGCCATAGCGATATCCCCTGTAGATGTATCCGCATTCGGAGGTGGAGATGTCAGTTCTAGCGCCTGCAGGACATGGAGGAGGAGGAAACTTAACTCATCCTTCCCAAATATTCTTAGCACCTGGGGGTCGTCCCCCTCCATGGATCCCTGTTCGTCCGCTGTTTGCAAATCCAGTGCCCCCGAAGGATCCGGAGTGGCTCCCGAGTCCCCCGAACCCGCGCCCCCCCCCCCCCCCCCCCCGCGGGCGGGTGACATGGGCCCCTGAGGACCCCATCCCCAGCGGGGTCCCCTGGTCCAAAGAAGTCTTGGGGATCTTCGGGGGAGAGGGACCTTCCGCCTCCCAGCCAGACTCTGCCTGTAAAAAAGCTTTGTGCATTAGGAGCACAAACTCAGAAGAAAATGGCACCAACCCTTTTAAAATCTTTTTTCTCCGAGCCTGGGGGGAGGGGGGCTCGAGGGTCCTCCAAAACGCGCAGGGAGCGCAGGCTCAGGTCGGGAGGCGAGAGAGGAGGCGAGGTTTCCTCCTCCAAAGCCGACAGGTCTGCCTGCCGCATGGCCAAGATGGCCGCTGCTCTCCTCCCCGAGGGAGGAGGGGCCGGAGAACGGCTGCCCAGAGCCACTCGCTGCCGCGATGCAGAGGGACAAGAAGAATCGCTGCGGGCAGCGCTCGGCCCCCGGGAGGGTCCCTCTCCCCCAGGAAGACATCGGGAGCAGAGACCCTCCTGGGAGAGTCGTGCCCCCGCCCCCCCCCCCCACAGGCCTTGCAGGCCGAAGATCGCAGCATCGCGGCAGCAGGGGAGCTGACAGAGAAAAGCGCGCCAAGAAGCAGGTAAGGAAAAACCTCACCAACAAATCGGGCCAGGTGACTCAGCCACCCCCTCCGGAGTCCGTCGAGGCACTGGCAGGCCGGGGCTGACTGAAAAGAGCTCACTGCCTGTCACCAACAGGTCTTAAGTGGCTCCAGAGCAAGAACTTCAATTATCTAATGGTTTTTTTTTTGTTTGTTTTTTTTAAACTTGCTCCCCTTTTATTATTTATTTTGGTTTGGTTTTTTTTAAAAGCCCCCTTCAGAACTAAGGCCCTGGAAAATGGGGAGAGGGTGACCGGCCCAACGGTAAACTCTCCCCCAGCCTCAGGGACACGCTATTCCGGGGAACTGAAGAAAGCAGTGCCCTCTGTGCCTGCCTCGCGCTAAGCTCCTACTCAAATAGCCTGAGAGAAAAACCAACAGAAGAAAGAATAAGCACAACAAGAGAAGGGAAGAGACTAATTGATCTTGTCCCCAAATTATTGTTATCTTTTTTTTTTTTTTTTCCCCAATACCGACCAACTGACCAGGCCAGGACCGCAGGTTATGCCTCTCAATCTGCTGGAGTCAGAGAAAATACTGAGGGATCGCAGGTGGCACACCGGTATATCTAGGGGGTGCTTTCAGTTTTCTCTCTGACTCCATCTGCTGGAGGGGAGGCATAACCCAGCAGTCTGGACTGATCCTGGCACGTACAGGGAACAACATTTAACACTTTTCCCTTTGCTGATTCAGTTAACTATATAAACCTAAGAAGAGAGCTGATTCTTTCAACTATTGTATAACCAATCAGATAAGTACAGTGGTGCTTTACTTATAACTGGAACACTATTTAATATTTCTTTAACAAATATGAGTCTTTGGGTTACGTTTTTGTCTTTCAGATGGAATTTCAGGTAGGTAAAGACAAGGTGTATTTCTTTGTTATCTGTCTCTGTGTTTTCAGCTACTCTTTTCTCTCTCACACAGGCTTTTTTAAATGCTTTCCAGTCTTTCTGACTATTGAATTCTCTTTCCTTTAGTTTAACACAGTTACATATGCCTTTCCTTGTTTTTTTTATATGTCTCTCTTTCTTCCTTTTCTCTCTCTCTCTGAATCTGTAAAGCTGTCAGTGTTGCAGTCTAGCTAGACTAACTTTGAGGTGTGTGAAAACGTAACTGACATAAGCTGGTGAAAATTAATCCTTGTCCCCTACACAGGTGTTGATCCACTGGGCTGGTGAAATGTTGGTAGCTGGTGCAGCTGAAGTAGCTGAATGGAACTTCTCCAAAGTCTGTGTGGGGAGTGTTGTCTCCTGGCTTGCTTCTGGACCTATCTAAGCTTTAACTAAAATAACAGCATGCTCCTCCAATACTTTATCCCCACTTATCTTCTGAAGATGTACTAGATAGGATTTCCTTAAATGTATGTCCACGAAGGCTTTTTGGAACTTGGATAGCAAATTTTGTAAAATAAAAAAAATAATTAAATTTCCATATTCTCACTAAAGCACAGAGGAAATATGAAAATCAATGTGAGAGAAGTACACGTACACACTTTCCTTTCTATTCACAAATCTGGCATACTCAGACACTTTGTCTTAACTGCTGCTGTAGACAAGTATATAAGGACCACTTGGAGATTGTAAATGTCCCTTTTCAATGCTCTGCTAGGAACAGAACTCTATTGCCAGCTCTCCTCACTGGATTTGTTCTCACTGCCCTGTCACAGAATTGTAAGCACAATCAAAATTCTCTCTCTTTTCCATACCAATGAAGCATTCTCCTTCTTGCTGCAAAGGATTATTCTTAGATTCAGAATTATTCTCAAATCCACACTGTAACATATTACACAGGTTTCAATATTAAGTAATCTGGCATCTAAAACCCGTGACCCCTTTCACAGATAATTATTTTCTTATTTATAATTTGTTTCTCTTCAGGGAAAATGTTAATTTAGCCCTTACAGTATTTAAGCAAAGTAGAGATCTCAAACTTTACTTCAGTGATAATGAAAGTATAGTAATAAATCCATCTCATAACAAACTCTCACTCTCTCTCTCAATCTCTATCAAAGGTGGACTTCAAATACCATGTGTCCACCAAAATTTTAAACAAGTAACTGACTTTCCTGGACTTATTTCTTACCTTGAACGCCAATTCCAAAGACACACTTTTTGCTGCACACTCATATTCAAACAAAACTCTTCCACAGAATGGTATGCCTGCCCTCTTTGTGCTCAACTTCAGTGGTTTTCTGGCACTTTAGAGCAGTCTGGGAACAGATAAGGTCTGACACCTTCTGCTCCCCACTCTGATCAAAACCAGACTGACTGACTTCTCAACTGCCATCCTTCAGTGAGAACAGTATTCTAGGGATGACCTCAGCTTAAATAGTTCCCAAGGGTATTTAAGAGCAAATTTTAACCTACTTTTAATCCATAAACTCCCCCCTTCTTTGTATGAAGTTGAAGGAATAAACGTTTGGGAATTTTTGGAACTGATTCCACATCTGGATGAGATCTGAATTTACTTGATTAGTGGAGAACTCAAATATGGTATTCCACAGCATCTTTTCAGCACATGCATACATACACACTGGCAGAAATTTTCCACAGCTCTAATCTTACCAATGCTGACTTTGTAAATTGAAAGTTAAAACCTTGGCAGCTATGCTCCTCCTTCTTAGCTCATTCTCTTCAGTCTTCCCTCCCTTTCTTAGTTGCAGAGAGGGAGGAAAATAGCTCTCGCAGCTGCCTGCACATCTTCCCCATGCAGTAACATACTCAGTGAAAGAAATGAAAAAGCATGCCACATCCCAGCAATGCTTTTGTTGCGGACATGGATCCTTGGATTGAGGTGGTGTTGGCGCAATCTGCTGGGAGGAGCCCTTCCAGAGTTGATGAGAGCAGAGGCCCATCTGGAGCTTCACCAATACTAGCCCACGTTCACCTTAGGTTAAGCCCATGGTTGCTGGGGCTGACTGGGCTTAGGCACAGGCCTCTGTGGAGGTGAAGGGGTGGGCAAGAGTATGTATAATTAACGAAGAGTTCATAAGCTATAGGTACTACCAATTATTTGTTGATAGATAATGTGGCTTTCAATGCATACTTCACTTTCAATACATATCCAACATAGCTCTCTGCTTCAACAGCAGGGGAGAAAAAAAACTAATACTTCACGCATATCCAGCATTGCTCTCTGCTTCAATGGCAGGGGAGAAGTAAAACTAATAGTTCACGCATATCCAGCATAGCTCTCTGCTACAATGGCAGGGGAGAAGAAAAACAACCAATAAGGGCTGAATAACATAGTCTGGGTAAAACAAATAAGCATGGGTGTAGCTTGCTTATTGCGGCGGTTACTACCCCTAACTCAGTGGTTCTCAACCTTTCTAATGCCGTGACCCCGCAATACAGTTCCTCATGTTGCGGTGACCCCTCGCCCCGCCCTCGCCCCGTGAGGGTGGGGTGAGGGCGGGGCTTTGGTCATATGGGGGCGGGGTTATGGATGGGGTTGGATTTTAGTGCACACTTATCATTTAATTATGACATTTATAATGTGAATGTAACTCAACTCACCATAGGTTCTCACATGCATGGCATACTGACCCATGATCGTCACGGGGCTAGATATAAAAGTACAGTTTGTATCCACAGGAACCCCCCTGACCCACAATAATGGATGTAAAGCAGAATTATGACATTCCCCATACAACTCACCCTACAAAAAAGATATTCTGGTTCTAGTGACATCTCAGTAACAGCAACTCAAACTCCTTCTATTTCCAGGCTCAATAGCCCTACTTATGAAAAGACAGCAGTTTACCACCAATGCATGTCCTCTGAGAAAACACAACAAATAAGACCGATACAAACGCTTACATGCTAGCAAAATATCTCATCTCGGTAACAGACACAGAACCGACCTAACATACTCCCAGGATCTGTAGTAATGCACATAAACTAATCCGCACACAGTTACACCTGTATTATGGAATACACTCAAACAGGAGCAACCCTATCTATGAAAAGGCAACACTACAAATATTAAATCAGGCCCTAAAAACCAATACACCTCTTATTAGGAAAACAGAACTAGCAAGCAGCTATAGATCCCCACACAGAAATAATTGTAAAACTATACTAATAAGCAGAATAAATGTTTCAAAACAGCTATGAACATCCAACAATTAAAAACGCATAAAAACTATTAAACATTCTCCAAACACCAATAAAATATTTCAAAAAAGCAGACATCACACAATTAAAATGGCAGTCAAGAAAAATAAACTTAAAAAGCCACCTTTACTTACCCCCTCCAGCAGCTCTCCTACTCCCCTTCCCTGCAGGCCGTGGCACTCACCAGAAGCAGCAGTAGAAGCTAAGCTCTATACTTATGGTCCTCTTCCTTAGTGCCCATGTCTCTCACACACACACACCATACCAGTCATGCCCCCATGACCAGTTTCTGTCTCTCACACACCAATCATCTCCCAAACAGTCTTTGGCACACACACACCAGTCACCTTCCTGAACAGTTTCTCTCATGCCATACACACACACACACACACACACACAGGCTTCCCACTCCCGTGTTCTACTTACATATACGGGCTTCTCACTCTCATAATCACTTTCTCACACACACACACACCAGTCACCTTCCTGAACAGTTTCTCTCATGCCATACACACACACACACACACACACAGGCTTCCCACTCCCGTGTTCTACTTACATATATGGGCTTCTCACTCTCATAATCACTTTCTCTGTCTCTCTCTCTCTCTCACACACACACACTCACTCACTCACCAGTCTCTCACTCCCATGCTTGTTCTCTCCACATGCACAGGCTTCTCATTCCCATAATCACTTTCTCTCTGTTACACACACACCAGTCTCTCTCATTTCCATGCTCACTCTCCACGTGCACAGGCTTCTCATTCCCTGAATCACATTCTCTCACATTCACACACACACACCAGTCTTTTTCTCTCACACACACCATCACCTTACCAAGCAGTCTCTCTCTCTCATGCATGCACACTCACCCTGGTTTCTCACTCCCATGCTTTCTTTCACCCCCACAACACCAGGCTTCTTACGCCCATGCTTTCTCACATACCCAGACTTCTCCCTTCCATGCTTTTTCTCTCTCTCACACACACACATCAGTCACCTCCCTGACTAATGTCTCACACACACATCAGTCACCTCCCTGACTAATGTCTCACACTCTCACACACACATCAGTCATCTCCCTGAGCAATCACTTTCATTGTCTCTCACATACACACACACATCAGCTCTCTGACCAGTCAATCACACACAGGCTGGCTGGCTGCTTCTCTCTCTTTCTCTCACTCACTTCCTCTTCTCCCCCGAGCACAAATGGGAGCTGCAGCAGCCTCCGCTGGCCAAGAAAGAAGAATCCCATCGGCCGCGGCAGGCTCGTGCTGCTCTCTCCTTTCTCCATTACCGGCTGCTTCAACTGCTCAGGGGCCGATGCTGCAGCCGCCGCTGCTACTTTTTCGCGCGGCGCGGCTCTCTCTCCTTCCCACGCACCACGATTCACTTCCTGTTCCGGGTCACGGGAGGGGGGGGGGCAGGCGCAGGAAGAAGAAAAGGCCCAGCCGCGGGTGCAGAGCTTCTTCTAGCGCCGCTGCCGTTCCCGCTGGGCTTGAACGTGCTGACAGCCCGGCGGCAACGGCAGCGGGAGAGACCGGGAGCGCGCAACCCCTGCGTTTTGGGCGTTCGACCCCCGCCGGGGTCGCGACCCATAGGTTGAGAACCGCTGCCCTAACTAATCAAGCTTGATATTTCACTTGGATGCAGCTCCATCACTGCTCTCTGCATTAATGGTGGGTGTGAAAAGGAAATAGAACCAAAGGTTACTAGGAGCCAAGAGAAACAGATAAGTATGAGAAAAAAAGAAGTGTGAGGCTTGCTGGGCAGACTGGATGGGCCGATTGGTCTTCTTCTGCAGTCATTTCTATGTTTCTATGTTTCTATGTTTCTATGTTTCTAAGATCTAACAAGTATGTGAAGTTGCAGGGCAGGGTCTAGTGTAGGTAAGATACAGGCAGAGTCAGTGTCCAGGCAGTGGCCAGTGGCAGGTGGAAATCAATTAGAGTCAGTGTCCAAGCAGAGGTCAAGCCAAAGATCCATCTGAGGAACATGGAAAGAAGGAAAAGTGGACGGGAGTCAAGGGATAGCACAGGCAGGAGAGAAGACACTGAAGACTGAGAACAAAGATGAAGACTGACCATGAAGAAGGCAAGGAACCAGACTGACCACAAGGAGGAAAAGGGCTGATGAACACAAACCAGACAGCCACACAGGAAGCAGGAACAAGGACAGGAACACGGAGCATGAACAGAAACACAGGAACTCAGGAACACAACTAGGAACAAAGGCACAACAGGAACACAGGAACGCCGAGGTAATGCATACTTCCAGAGAAGACAATTTATTGCAGAGGCAGAGCGCACGGTGAGATTTATTTATTTATTTATTTAGTACTTTTTCATACCGACATTCATGATACAGATCATATCATATCGGTTTACAAAGAACAGGGGTTATAACATTAACCTTAACATATACGATAATGCAAAAGTTACAATAAAACAAGGGTAATGGAACTGGGGAAAAGAAGAAGCCAGAAGTAGGAAAGTAACTCAGTAACTATAGCAAAACAATTACAATGTCTGAGATGTCATGAACTGAATAGAAGGCCTTAGAATGTGCATCTGTGGACTATCTGAGGCAGGCCTAGGTTAAGGGAAGGCTTGTTGAAACAGCCAAGTCTTGAGTTTTTTCCTAAAAGTCAGCAAACAAGGTTCCTGTCTGAGATCGGAGGGGATAGCATTCCAGATGGATGGTCCGGCTGTCGAGAAGGCCCGTTCTCTAGTGATTGACAGGTGGGTGGATTTAGTGGAAGGGGTGTGCAGAGATCCTTTGTATGCTTCCCTGATCGGTCTAGAAGAGGTGTGGAATCTGAGTGGGAGTTGCAAGTCAATGGGGACCTGGTGGTGCATGGTTTTATGAATGATAGTAAGGGATTTCTGAAGGCTTCTATAGCTTATTGGAAGCCAATGCAGATCTCTGAGGATGGGCGTGATGTGATCTCTTCTGTTGCTGTATGTTAGGATCCTAGCGGCCGCGTTTTGTAGCATCTGAAGGGGTTTAGTGGAGGAGGCAGGGAGACCTAGC
This sequence comes from Rhinatrema bivittatum, assembly GCF_901001135.1. Taxonomy (NCBI): domain Eukaryota; kingdom Metazoa; phylum Chordata; class Amphibia; order Gymnophiona; family Rhinatrematidae; genus Rhinatrema; species Rhinatrema bivittatum. The sequence continues at coordinate 593,183,993 of NC_042616.1, forward strand.
AGAATGGAGTTGCAGTAGTCTACCTTGAAGAACAGAATGGCTTGGAGAACAGATCTGAAATCGTGAAAGTGTAGGAGCGGTTTAAGTCTTTTCAGCACCTGTAGTTTATAGAAGCCGCCCTTAGTTGTGTGGTTGATGAACTTCTTTAAGTTCAGATGATTGTCAATTATTACTCCAAGGTCTCTAGCTTGTGTGATTAGAGGGTTGGGGTGGGTCAGCTGAAGGGTGTCGCTGTGTTCAGGTGATATGAGGAGGAGTTCTGTCTTGGCAGAGTTAAGTACTAGGTTTAGGCTGGTGAGAAGGAGGTTGATAGCTTGGAGGCAGTTGTCCCAGAACTTAAGTGTTTTCATAAGGGATTAATTTATCGGGATCAGTATTTGTACGTCGTCGGCATAGAGGTAGTGTTTTAATTTTAGTTTAATTAGCAGTTGGCAGAGGGGAAGGAGGTAGATGCTAAAAAGGGTGGGAGACAGGGAAGAGCCCTGAGGTACTCCTAGTGTAGAATTTATGCGTGGGGATTCTTTGTTGTTGATTTTGACTTTGTATCCTCTGCTACTGAGAAAGGAGTCGAACCATATGAAGGCAGTTCCTTTAATCCCTATGTCAGCTAGACGATTTAGGAGGATGGAATGGTTCACTGTGTCAAAGGCCGCCGAGATGTCTAGGAGCACTAGCAAGAAGGAGTGTCCTTTGTCCAGGCCCATGAATAGGTGGTCTGTGAGGGAGATGAGGAGGATCTCTGTGCTTAGCGATTTGTGGAATCCGTATTGAGTTAGTTGGAGTATTTTATGGTCTTCGAGATAATCTGAGAGTTGAGCATTGACTAATTTTTCCATGATCTTAGCAACGAAAGGTAGATTGGAAATAGGACGGGAATTGTTGGGGTCCTTGGGGTCTAGGTTTGGTTTCTTAAGAAGGGGTTTGAGGGTGGCGGGTTTTAGACGATCAGGGAATATATCTTGTGATAGAGAGCAGTTTATAATATCAGCCAGATGCTTGGAAATAGTGTCCGGTATTAATAGGAGTAATTTAGTCGGGATTTGGTCGAAAGGGTGAGTAGAGGGTTTCATTCTCTTTAGTATGGTTTCAATCTCCATGGCGGATGCGGGTTCAAATGATTCAAGTGATGCTCCCTTATCAGGTAAAGAAGAGGAGGAGATGGGGGGAGGGGTAGAGGGAGGGGGTAGATGTGTTAGGAGGTTGGAGATTTTGCTCTGGAAAAAGGTTGCAAGTTCATTGGCTTTAGATTGTGCTTGGTTGTCCGGGATGGAAGGGGTGGTAGTTTTTGTGAGTTCAGCTACGTAGGAGAATAGGGCCTTAGCGTCAAATATGAGGTCGTGAATTCTGAGAGCGTAAAAGTCTCTTTTTGTTCGAAGTGTTGAGTTTCTGTAGAAGTGGAGGACGGATTTGTAGGCAGATAGCATGCTGGGGCAGGGGGCCTTGCGCCATTTGTTTTCTTTCTGTCTTGGGTCTTGCTTAATTTTTTGGAGTTCACTGGAGAACCAAGGTTGTTTATTTTTTAAAGCAGGATTGATCTTTTTGGTCGACAGAGGGCATAATTTTTTAGCTACTGCTTCAGTGATGTTGTGCCATGAGTGTAGGGCCAAATTAGGGTTTGAGACATCTAGGTTGATAAGTTCCTTGACTAGGTGCTCACTGAGGAGATCAGAAGAACACGATCTTCTGTAGTGAAATGTGGAATGGAGGGGGTGAGAAATAGGACTTTCTTTCATCGTGAGGGTGGTGGAGATCATTGAATGGTCAGACCAGGGGACTGGGATGCATTTGGGAGGTGTGGAGTGTGTAAAACCAGAGCTAATGAAAATAAGGTCTAGCGTGTGGCCAGCTTTATAAGTGGGCTTGTTGATGATTTGCTTGAAGCCCATGGCTGTGAGGGAGGTGAGAAATGCCTCGCAGTTGGTTGAAAGTGGGGTTGAATCAATGTACAGGTTGAAATCCCCTAAGATCATAGCTGGGGAATCCAAGTTAAGATACTTAGCTATGGTTTCTACGATAGGGGAAGCATCTGAGTCTAGATGTCCTGGCGGAGCGTAAATGAGGACGATTTGAAGCATGTTTGATTTGAAAAGGCCTACTTCTAGCTTAGATGCAGCCTTGGCTGGTTGAAGGGTTAGCCTTAATTCTTTTTTGGCGGCTAAAAGAAGGCCTCCACCTCTTTTTTTATGTCTGGGAAGTGAGAAGAAAGCGTAAAGATGTGTAGGTAGCTGATTTATCACGGCTATATCCGTAGGTTTGAGCCATGTTTCCATTATAGCGCATATGTCTGGCTTAGAGGCAAGGAGATAATCGTTGAAAATATGAGATTTCTTTGTGAGCGATTGAGCATTGAAGAGTGTCAATGAGAATAGTGCCAGGCCTAGGAGTTGGGTGAAGGGGGAGATCATGATTGAATGAGAGTTCTGTTGGAGCATGTCCGGTAATGCGTAGGTGATTTTCCAATGTTAAGAAGACTGTGTTATAAGATGGGGATTGGGTAGACTTGGGTCATGCTTCTCTTATTGTGGGATGAAGTAGCTGAATGATGAGAGTGAGTCCATCTGCTGAAGAGCTGGGAAGTGGGAGAGTGAGTGCTGAATGAGGATTTGTCTGTTGGAGTACTAGGTGGTAGTCCGTCGCTGAGTGACGATCCGTCTGTTAGCCTGTTAAGTAAAAATACGTCGCTGAGAGAGAAAACATCTACTCGAGGTTCAAGGGGTGGGAGATTAGTACTGAGTAGAGTTCTTGTGCGCATGAAGGGGCGCACAAAGGGGTATACCCCTTTGTTGCGCTCCTTAGGTGAGCGATGCAGGCGCGCGGCAGCAGAGGCGCGCTCCCTTCCCTTTAGTAGATGTCCCTCGGCGCCGCCTCGAGAGCGTCGGTGGGTGGGATCCTAGCTGCTGGGCCCTCCTCCGGCTGGCCCAGGGGCTGGGTCTGGCATACGGCCTAGTGATTAGGTAGGCCTGCCGTGGAGGTGGGTCCGGTCGGCTGAGTCGGGCTCACGGTCGTGTCGGGGGCCTACCGTGGGGGTGGTCGAGATGCCTTATATATTGGAGGAGACGTTATCCGGAGGCGCCGTGGGCTTGATGGATCCTTGGTCTGACCCAGTATGACATATCTTATGTTCTTAAATAGTATCAGGTCCAGTGCGCGCAAGCCTAAATACAGTCCCTGCCAACACTGGTGTCTCTCTCTCATTCAGCGTGTTGGGCCTTCCTGATGCAGTGGTCTCCTGTGCAGTCATTCAGAGGCCTGCCCCGGCATCAGAAGTGTTTGTCAAGGCAACAGGGCTAGAGATACGAATGGCGGTCCATGGAATGAGAGAGTGGGCCACCAAGCGTAATAGTACCCCCCTTGTAAACCCCCTCCCTGAGAGTCTTGGCTTCTTGGGATGAGCAGCATGGATTTCCTTTAACAGATTAGTATCCATGATATTGGAGGCAGGCTCCCAAGTATTCTCCTCAGGGCCATACTCCTTCAATAGATGAGGTATTCCCTTTACTTGTCCTGATGCTTGGAATCCAGAACTTCTTTTACCTCAAATATATTGTGTTATCCTCGGAGGATACTTCTTGAGGCTGAGGTGGTTTCTTAGTGGGTTAAGAGAGAATTAACGGCTTCAACAGGGAAATGTGAAATACATTATGAATGTTCAATGTGGGGTGCAGCCAGAGTTCGTAAGTCACAGGTCTAATTTGTCACAAGATGGTGAATGGTCCAATGAAGCAGGGAGCAAGCCTCATAGATGGTATTCAGAGGTAAATGTGGCACATGCTTAGTCATACTCTCTAACTGGGCTTGAACTGCAGAACAGGCATCTGATATGCATTAGTAAATCTTTTGGGCTTCTCAGGTGCCTCCTAGAGCATCTTGGTGGTATGGGTCCAGAGGTATCAGAGTTCCTGTGCAGTCAGTTGGGCCACAGGAGAGGGAGCCACTAATGGGAGAGGTAGTGGAGGCAACATTGTTTCCTGTAGACTATCTGGAAGGATGACAATCCTGTGGCTGTATAGACCTGAGAGCTATAAGAAAAAACTCTACCCATGGCAGAAGGGATGCCCAGTTGTCCTGGCATTAGTTAACATAGGCTCTGAGGAAGGTCTTTAGTGTACGATTAGTACATTTGGATTGACCATTTCTCTAGGGATAGTAAGGGGTTGTGAAGTCCAAGTAAATGATGAATTTCACACAGAGCGACCACCAATATCTGGCTGTGAACTGCGCATCACGGTTGGACACAATGTGTTTGGATAGTCTGTGCAAGTGAAAGACATGGCTTGTGAATAGGTGTTAGACGCCATGTTGAGATCTTTTGAGAGACGTTCAGTATTGTCTGGGATCTGAGAATATTTTGCCATTATTATGAAAAAGGATTTCCCCTGAAGAAGACTATTTTGGTCGAAACATGGCCCATGTCAGGTGAAAGTTTGAAAGTTTTCAAATTTGGAATTTTGAGTGATCATCTATTTTGGGTAAGTATTCGATTTTAAAATAGTTAGTAGTTTTATATACACCTTGAATTAGTAGATGCTTTAATAAAATAAATTCTAGCACTTTAAAAAAAGAAAAAATATTTTTTGGAGCAAGAGACAATAAATGATTATATGAGAATTGCTCAGAAGGCTGAAAACTGCCTGCGGCCCATTGCGGGCAAAAGACAGCAGATTATAATTCTTTGAGAATGTGCTGATGATATTGTCTCTTGCTTTGAATTAAATTGTGGTAATAAGATTATATTCTATTTCCCTCTCTTTTCGCTTGTATTTTGAGCGATTATTACGAGAGGAGGTTGCTTCTGGTTTTGTGATTGTAGATCATTGTGAATAGGTGTGCCACTTTGTCTGCCAGGAAGCATAACAAAGTAGGCCATCTTTAATAAACGGTCAACTTCAACCCAGATAATAGAAGAGCCATTAGAGAGGGGGAATTCTACTATGAAGTCAGAGGACAAGTGAGTCCAGGGTTCCCTGGGGGATGGCAACGGCTAAAAAAGCCCCCAGGGTCATCTCAACAAGGGTTTCTGCTGCGTACAGGTGGGACAGGAGTCCACATAAGCCTGGATATATCGATGCATCTGTGGCTACCAATTATACTGCTGTAGCAGGGTGAGACTCTGAGCCTATCCAAGGTGACCTGCAACACAGGAGTCATGGGACCATCATAATACCTTTCTCTGAGTTTGCGTGGAACAACCATCCTCCCTGGTGGGGCATTCATGGTGGCGGTTTGAAGGATCCTGGCTGAATCAATGATTTGCTTGGGGGTTCTGGAGTGTCCTCTACTTGGAAGGAGTGGAAAAGCACATCTGCTCAGACATTCTTAAGAGCTGGCCGATACCTGAGCTCGAAATCAAAGTGTGCAAAGACAGGGACCAGTGTGCCTGTCTGTGGTTTAATCGTTGAGCCTAATGGAGGTTCCAGCTTCTTATGGTCAATGTAAATGGTAACACAGTGTTATGCACGCTCTAACCAATGATGCCATTCTTCCAGGGCCAGGAGGTCCCTATCATCGATTCCATAGTTGCATTCAGCCAGTGAGAATTTCCTTGAAAAGAAGGAGCAAGCATAAAGAAAACCATTAGAAGAATGCTGGCTTAAAATGTCCCCTACCCCCAAGGAGGAGGCATTGACTTCAATTATGAAGGGACAAGTCGATTCCAGGTGATGAAGGCAGGGTTTCTGTAGAAAGGCATTTTTCAACTCCTGGAAAACTGCAATGGCTTCGAGTGGCCAGAGCTTTGTGTTAGCCCCTTTTCAAGTGAGGGCGGTAAGAAGCACGGTGATCTTAGAGTAATTGGCAATGAAGTGTCTGTAATAGTTGGCAAAGCCCAAAAACTTCTGCAGATTCCGTAATCCAATTGGCTGGGGCCAATCCTGGATAATTTTGCGGTTGTCCAGGTCCCTGGAAAACCCTTTGTTGGAGACAATGTGTTACGAACGCACCCTGCAGGCCCCGAGGAGGGACACAGAGGCACGATTGTCTGCTCCTGGGAGAGAGTGAGCTCTTGGCCCACAGGGCTACTCGGGGAGGAGCCCCAAGGCATGCCCCAAGAGAGGTGAGCGAGTGCAGGCACGGGCAGAGCAAGTACACAGGAGCTGGGACGAATTGGGGTCAGTCCCCCATTGAGCCAACATGCACCAGTGAAGTCAGACTGAAGCAGAGGGCTGGAAACAAAGAGACAAAGAATTGGAACAGAAGGCTCCGGATCCTAGAACGAGGGAAGAGTCAGAGTACTTAGCAAAGACAAGGACTCCTGGTACTTGGACGAGACAAGACTCTGGAGACTTGGATGAGATGAGACACTTGGGACTGGGAAGGCACTGTCCTTAAGGGCGTCCTACACAGCCCAATGTGGACTGGTCACAGACCACACTGTCCCGCTGTGCCCTACACAACCTGAGAGGCTGGTCATGGAACACGCGGGGAGCGGAACAAGCACAAGACGGAGAGTAAGATCCAAACAGCACTTGAGAGAGGTCCATCCAGAAGGGGACTCCAGTCACTGAAGAATGACACTGAATGAGACGGATTTACTCCCACAAGGGATGGCTAGAGACGAAGTCCGGTAGACGTCAAGGCGGCTTGTGGATTCTTCAGGATCTAGATGAGGAATGAAGAAGATCGGTACACAAGAGAATGGTACCTCCGAAGGCAAGGGCATCTGGACCTGGGCATCGGGATGAGAGGACATCAGGATGAGTGGACATCCGGACATCAGAACAGGCGGACAAGCGGACATCTAGACGAGAGGACATCTGGATGAGGGGACGTCTGGACAACTGGATACAGATGAGGAACTCCAGGGCTTAAGGAAGGGAAGCCGAGGACTGGAACATACCACGAGGAAGATCCGATGAGAGATGAGACCTGAAACATCGGAAGGAGACATCGGAACATGAAGAACATGAAGTCATCTGGACAGGAGCAGGAGATGGACTCCTTGAAAGCTGAAGAAAGTCCAAGAGAGATGTAACTCGAGGAAGGAGTCATAACTCGATTCGAAGGCCCTGAGGAACTGAAGCAGGGCCTTTATATAGGGCAGGACCAGGAAGAGCCCTGAAGATGTCACCTGGTGGGGCTGAAGAGTGCTTCCTGCTTCTGGCCTTTTAACTGATGAGAAGAAGCACGTGCCTGCGCCTAGAGGGTCCCCGGAGGTTGGAGGGCGGAGCCAAGTCCTGTGGCAGCAACCAGCCACATGGAGAAGCAGGCCAGCAGTGGCTTCCTGCCGCGAAGAAGAGCTCCGATGGCGGCACTCGGGCCGCGGAGGAGGGAATCCCGGCGGGGATTTCCCCACTGCAGGTGTCAACGGCGCAGCTCCAGCCGCACAGGAGAAGATAGGCAGCGGCGACGGCAAGGCCGCGAAGATGAAGGGAGGCATGGCTTTGAGGCGGTCTAGGCACGAAAAAGAGCGGCAGTATTTTGTTAGGTAACCACTTCTCAGTAGCCTTGAAAGATTGTCCTGTCTCCATTGCACAGGACCCAGAACTTTTCCCTCCACCCTGCATGAGTGGTTCTCTGCTCTCCAGGGCTGGAAAGGTGACCCCACAGTGAAGGGATGGGAGGAGGTTACACTTAAATCAATTTTTTTAAAGGACTGGTTCATCCCTAAAAGGAAACTGCATCAATCTTTTCCTGCAGTTTTGCTTTATTGAAAAATCTGCTCCATATTCATCCATGAAACTACTTTACTATTTTCAATGGGAAGAATGACAGCACAAATTGAAGCAATTTTTGTACTACAACAAAACTGTGATAAATGCCCCCATGTATATTTACAATTGGTGTACGATGAATGAATGCATGGTTATGTGCTTGATTAATTGGATAGTTACAAGCTAGCACCAGGCCACTAATGACTCTTTTCTCATATGATAATTATAGTGTTATCACTATTAAAACTGCAAATCAGCATAAAAATAACTAACTCTTAATGTTGCCACCAAACGTGCCAGTGCTAACAGATATAAGTTAAATAATACTGCAGATAATTCAAAACCCTGAGGCAATCTTACTTCCAACTTCCTCCATGTAGAACAGTTATAAAATATCTGAACCAATCCAAAAAAGTTGAACTAATAACCTATTTCTTGTAACCTCATCAAGATTTAATGGTTAATCATATCAAAGTCAGCTGTACTATCCAATTGGATCAGCAAAACACTTTTTGTCCATCAATAATACAACTTGTGTTTTATATTTATTTATTTTGTTCTTTTTATAATACGCTGATATCCAAATATTGTTACGCTTGTGGACCCTTGGACCGGCTGAAACAGTGGATGGTAAGTTGCGGAGGCCCACAGCGAGTGTCTCAGCCGGGAGGCGGCATTGAAGAGACTCGGAAAAGGCTTCACCACTGGAAGTCCGCGGTCCACCCAGGAGGAGCCCGTAGGGACCCGGACCTCTTGAACTTAGGTGGGACCCTATGCAACCAAGGGTCCGGACGACGGCCAAAGAGATGGATGAAGGACGGCTGGGCTCAGGTAGTGAAGAGTCTTCACCCTCGGAAGCCCGCAGCTCCCCTGGGAAGAGCCCGTGAGAGCCCAAGCCGCTGGGACTTAGGAGAATCCTCTGAGCCAGCAAGTACTGGATACCTGAGATGATGGAAGAAGCCGAAGTCGGAGTCCAAGAGCGAAGCCAGGTTAGAAGCCAGAAATCTGATATCCAAACCAAAGCCAGGGATGTAAGCCGAAGACGGAGTCGTGGGACAAAGCTGGGTCAAGCCAGAAGTCAGAGAATGTACCAAACCAGAAGCGGAAGCCGGAGACGTGGTCAGGAGATGAAGCAGGGTCAGAAGCCAGGAGTCAAGAGTCAGCAGGGCGAGCCGAAGTCCAAAGCAGCAACTAAAGACACAGAAGACTGTGGAACCATGTTGCAAGGCCCTGAACTGCTGCAACTGCCGGGTTTAAATAGCCCGGCAGCGTCTGACGTCATCAGGGGCTGTTCCTGTGTTTTCCCGTGCTGGCCCCTTTAAGAGGGAACCCTAGCGTGCGCGCGTGCCTAGGGGGTGGGGCAAGCTGGGAATCAGCGCCAGCATCTCCCCTGCAGGGAGAATGCCGTGGAGGGCCGTGGCTTCGGCCTTGGAGGCCGGGGGGAAGGCGTCCTTGTGGCCGGGCCAGCCGAGTGGTAAGTGTAGGTCCCGGGGCACGACCCGGGACCGTAACAGTACCCCCCCCTCTTATGCCCCCTCCCTGGAGGCCTGGATTTACTTGGGTGATCCACATGGAACTGACAAAGGAGGTTTTTATCCAGGAAATTAGAGGAGGTTTCCAGGAATTCTCCTCTGGGCCGTACCCCTCCCATGAGAGGAGGTATTCCCACCGGCGGCGGTGGAATCGAATGTCCAGGACATCCTTCACCGTATAGGTGCCGTTGGTTTCGGCCTCAGTGGCGGTGGGTTCCGGAGGCTTGGCATGAAAGGTGGAAAGCACCACAGGCTTAAGCAGGGACAGGTGGAATACATTGTGAATGCGCAACGAGGACGGTAGCCGTAGGCGGTAGGATACAGCCCCAACTCGCTCTGCCACCATGAATGGACCAATATATCTTGGAGCCAGGCGCATAGAAGGGACCTGTAACTGAATATTTCTCGTGCTCAACCAGAACTTACTCCCTGGAAGGAGGACCGGGGCCGGGCACCGTAGTCTGTCAGCGTACTCCTTAGCCCTGGTGGAGGCTGTCCTGAGTTTTTCCTGGGTAGAAGTCCAGGGGGTGTGCAACTGTCGTGCCGTGAGTTGGACCACAGGCGAGGGTACTGACAGTGGCAGAGGCAATGGAGGCCTAAGGCTCTTTCCAAAGACCAGCTGGAAGGGGGACAGGTCAGTTGCAGAGTGTTTGTGGCAGTTATATGAAAACTCTGCCCAGGGTAACAAGGTGACCCAGTCATCTTGTAGCTCTCCGACTAAGGCTCAGAGGAAGGTCTTCAGAGTTCAGTTGGTCCGTTCGGCCTGACCATTGGCCTCGGGGTGGAAAGCAGTAGTGAGATCCAGCCGCACTCCGAACTTCCTGCAGAGGGACCTCCAGTACCGTAAACTGTGGACCACGGTCTGAGGAAATGTGCGAAGGGAGTCCATGTAGTCGGAAGACATGCTGTGTGAAGAGGCTAGCTAACTCCGGCGCTGAAGGCAGTTTGGTGAGAGGCATGAAGTGAGCCATTTTTGAGAAACGGTCGACCGTGACCCAGATCACGGTCTTCCCGTCGGAAACCAGCAAATTCACAATAAAATCTGTGGACAGGTGAGTCCAGGGTTCCGTGAGAACAGGTAGTGGTTGCAGGAGCCCCCAGGGGTGTCCATGCAGAGGTTTCTGCCGGGCACAGGTAGGACACGACTGGACATAGTTTGTGCATCCTTTTTGACCTGCGGCCACCAATAGAACTCGGTCAGAAGTTATAGTGTCTTGGCAATTCCTGGGTGTCCGGCGGTCAGTGAGTCGTGCTAAGACTCTCCTGCGGGAATGAGAGGGCACCACAGTCTTACCTGCTGAGGCTACCTCGGAGGCAGCCAGCAGGACTTTGGCTGGGTCCAAAATGTACTGAGGCAGGTTGGTGGTGTCTTCAGTCTCTGTCGTACGGGAGAGAGCATCCACCCGGACATTCTTGGAGGCTGGTCGGTAACGAAGGGAAAAATTGAACCGGCTGAAAAAGAGTGACCAGCGCACCTGCCCTGGATTAAGACGTTGAGCACAGCACAGATATTCAAGGTTCTTGTGGTCGGTGTAGACAACTATCGGGTGTTGGTCCCCCTCTAACCATTGGTGCCACTCTTCGGAAGTTAGCTTGATGGCCAGCAGCTCCTTATCACCGATGCCGTAGTTTCTCTCTGTGGGCGTGAACTTGTGTGAGTAGTAGGAACACAGCAGGGACTTGCCTCCATCAGACAGTTGGCTTAGCACAGCCCCAACAGCTATGTCAGAGGCATCAACCTCTATGATGAACTGGCATTGGGGGTCTGGGTAGCAAAGGCAGGTGTCCTGGAGGAACGCTTCTTTTAATTCCTGAAAGGCCCACGTGGCTGTTGTCGGCCAGTTCTTGGCATCAGCCCCCTTCCTGGTGAGGGCCGTCAATGGGCCACCATCTGGGAATAATGGGGAATGAATTGCCGATAAAAATTGGCAAAGCCGAGGAACCGCTGGAGTGCCTTAACCCCCACTGGTTGAGGCCAATCCTTGATGGCGACAACCTTGTCCGGGTCCATGCGAAAGCCTGTAGAGGATACGATATAACCCAAGAAGGGTAGTGATTCTTGCTCGAATTAGCATTTCTCAAGTTTCGCACAGCGTCGATTCTCTCGCAATTTCTGTAGTACCTGGTGGACATCTTGACGGTGCGTTCCCAAGTCATTGGAATATATTAGGACTATGGATGTGAATCGTTTTTGAACGATTAAAATTATCATCAGATAATTTTAAAATCATCCTAAATCGTTAGAGTGCACGATACAATACAAATGCCCCCGATTTATCGTCAGGGGCATTTGTATTGTATCGTTAAATAGGGCACGGGGATTATTTGGGGGAGGGTGGGAAAACCGGCACACCAAAACAACCCTTAAACCCACCCAGACCCTTTAAAACCAATTCCTTACCCTCCCCCACCCTCCTGAACCCCCCCAAAATGTTAAGTTACCTGGTGGTCCAGTGGGGCGGGGGCCCGGCGCAATTTCCCGCTCTCGGGCCATCGGTGCCATTTTGGCTGCCACTAATTAAAATGGCGCCGATGGCCCGATAAAAAAAACAAACCCACCCGACCCTTTAAATCGACCCCCCTTAGCCTCCCCCAACATCCCAACCCGACCCGAACCATCGCTAATTTTCTTTTTAGGGAGGCCTGCACCACTAAAAAAAAACAACCCACCCGACCCTTTAAATCGACACCCCCCTCCCAAAACCTTTTAAAGTTACCTGGTGGTCCAGGGGGGCCTCGGGGAGAGATCCAGGGGGGCCTCGGGGAGAGGAGAGATCCAGGGGGGCCTCGGGGAAAGATTTCCCGTTCCCAGGCATCAGCTGTTCTAAAAAAAAAAAATGGTGCCGATGCCCCTTTGCCCTTTCCATGTGACAGGGTATCCGTGCCATTGGCCGGCCCCTGTCACATGGTAGGAGCACTGGCTGGCCGGCGCCATCTTTAAAGATGGCACCGGCCATCTTTACTCATCAGCCATTTTTAAAGATGGCCGGCGCCATCTTTAAAAATGGCGCGGGCCATCCAGTGCTCCTACCATGTGACAGGGGCCGGCCAATGGCACGGATACCCTGTCGCATGGTAAGGGCAAAGGGCTATTGGCGCCATTTTTATTAGTGGCAGCCGACAGCCCGAGAGTGGGAGATCGCTCCCGGGCCATCACTGGACCACCATGTAATTTAAAACGTTTTGGGGGGGGGTCGGAAGGGTGGGGGAACCTAAGGGAGCTGTTTTGAAGTGTCGGGGTGGGTTTTTTGTTTATCGGCTCAGGCACAGCCGATAAAAAAAAACTCGATCGGGCCGCACAAAAAAAATTCACGATGTGAATCGGAACCAGAATCAGAACTGATTCCGGTTCCAATTCACATCTCTACTGTGCAAGCTATCACTGCCCCAGTTCAATTCGGCGGCAAGAGTTTGGAAGTCAATGGCGTGTTCCGCCAAGGGTCAATTACCCTGACGCAGCTGAAGCAGCTCGGATGCGGCAGTGGGTTTGCGGGAGGACTCATCGAAGACCCACCTAAAGGCAGAGAAGTGCACCAGGTTGTTCAGGCGGGAGTCCTGGTGCTCCCAAATATTGGAGGCCCACGCCAAGGGTCTCCCATCCAGCAGAGAGCTTGTTTTGACCCAGTCTGTCGGAAACTGAAGCGGAAGGAGGTTGAATCGGATATAGCACTGGTTCAGGAATCCTCGGCAAAACTTCACGTCTCCTGAAAACCTTGAAGGCACTGGCATCTGTATGGGTGCTGTAGATCCAGAACTTGTGCCAGCTCCGGGTACTGGAGAACTGGCAGCCGTTGTTCCGCCAACATGGTCGGCGATTCCCTGCACCATTGCCATCAGGGTGTCGAGGCAGGTTTGCTGCTATTGCAGACTCTGGGCAATACCTGGGATGGCTTTCAAGCCTGCAAGATCCGCCGGGTCCATGGCCTTGCAAACTGTTTCGGTTGTGGACCCTTGGGCCGGCTGAAACAGTGAATGGTAAGCTGAGGAGGCCCACAGCAAGTGTCTCAGCCGGGAGGCGGCACTGAAGAGACTCGGAAGAGGCTTCACCACTGGAAGTCAGCGGTCCACCCAGGAGAGCCCGTAGGGACCCAGACCTCTTGGACTTATGTGGGACCCTATGCGTCCAAGGGTCCGGATGGCGGCCGAAGAGACGGATGAAGGATGGCTGGGCTCAGGTAGTGAAGAGTCTTCACCCTCGGAAGCCTGCAGCTCCCCCGGGAGGAGCCCGTGAGAGCCCGAGTCACTGGGACTTAGGAGAATCCTCTGAGCCAGCAAGTACTGGATACCTGAGATGATGGAAGAAGCCGAAGTCGGAGTCCAAGAGCGAAGCCAGGTCAGAAGCAAGAAGTCCAGTATCCAAACCAAAGCCAGGGATGTAAGCTGAAGACGGAGTCGTGGGACAAACCGGATCAAGCCAGAAGTCAGAGAATGAACCAAACCAGAAGTTGAAGTCAGAGACGTGGTCAGGAGACGAAGCAGGGTCAGAAGCCAGGAGTCAAGAGTCAGCGGAGGTGAACCGAAATCCAAAGCAGCAACTAAAGACACAGAAGACTGTGGAACCTCGTTGCAAGGCCCTGAACTGCTGCAGCTGCTGGGTTTAAATGGCCCGGCAGTGTCTGACATCATCAGGGGCTGTTTCTGTGTTTTCCCGTGCTGGCCCCTTTAAGAGGGAACCTTTTCGCGCGCGCGCACGCCTAGGGGGAGGGGCCAGCCGGGAATCAGCGCTGTCATCTCCCCTGTAGGGAGAACATTGCAGAGGGCCGCGGCTTCAGCCTTGGAGGCCGGGGGGAAGCCGGGCTGGCCGCGTGGTAAGTGTAGGTCCCGGCGGCACGGCCTGGGACCGTAACAAATATGTTCATTGAGGAGTTCAAAGAATATATTCAATAAATACACAACAACTTTCATTACTACATTTTCAAATGTAGTTGATCCAGTAAAGACGTTAAACACAATTATGTCCCATGTGCCTTCCTAAAGCCAAACTGTTGTAAATCAAGAATAGCATTTTCCTGTAAGTCATTTAATTGAACTAAAACTCATTTTTCAATGATCTTTGCTAAAGGTGGTAAATTTGATATTGGTCTATAGTAACATTAGAAATTGGCAAAGATTCAGACATATATCCCTTCCTCAATGAGGCATTAACCATATCCATCATAAACCCGTACGCCATAGTTTGCATTGAATGCACCATCCAAACTGGGCATGGACGTAGAACTGAAGTGTGGAATCAGCTCGGCAATCCCAGGAATGAACTCAGACCACTGTGTAGATTTTTCCATCTTCATTTAGAATGTAACCATTTAATTGTACAAAAGGCAAACTTGCCTGTAACTTCTCAATTTTAACAACATAAAATTCTGCAATATTTTCACACTGTTGTATATCTGTCAACTTTCTGTCAACTTTCATTCAAGATGATCTAATTTGGTTCACACAGTAATTATTTCCTCTCTCACTATTTTATACCATCTTAGTTGATACGTTTTCTTCTCTCACATCTCCAGCTCTTTATCTCTCTATTCTATGAAATTCTCATTTTTTATTTATTAAATCAATTGACAACCAGGGAGATTTTCTTCATCTTGATCTCACTTAAGTTTCTCTCATAGGAGCAACTTTATCATATACCCTAGTAGTCAACACCTCATTCCTTCTTTCAAGTAAGACTTCAATATTAGATAATTGAATCTCTTCCTGGTTCCAGATTAAATGAAGTAAATTTGAGTTGTCTTTCAATCTAATTAATATTTTGCACTTCTTCGCCTGGTTTTCACATTTAGGGATCAGACCATGGCACAGACGAAATTTGGTCAATACTAATCAACTTCCTTTGAGCTAAAACCTCAGGGCAGAATAAACAAAATCCAAGATGTGCCCATCCTGATGCATAGGTTCTTCAATCATCTGAACCAGCCCACTTTTTTTTCCAATGTCTCTACAAAATGTCTAACACATGCTAATCTCACGTTATCAATATGTAAATTAAAATCACCTAAAATAATTAATTTTGGCATAGTGAACTGAAACTTTAACAAAACCTCCTCCAAATGACACACTTCTTCAACTAACATATGTGGTGGCTGGTATATCAAACAAAATGTCAAATGATTAATTTTGAGTAGCATACCTTCAGTACCTTCATTCAATCTTAAGGGGAGCCTTTTAACCTGTACATTCTTTCTGAAAAAAAGTTATCACTATTCCTTTTTTTTCCAATTCTCGCTTGCTCCTCAATCTGATATCCTGCGGGACACATCTCATTAACAATATTACATCAAAATCTTTGTGCCATGATTCTGTGACAAATAATATATCCAACTCATTATCAAGTATTAAATCCCTTTAGGCAACTCCTTTACTTCTAACAGATTGTGCATTTAAATAAACAACTTTCATTTTAAGTCTTTGTAATAACACCTGTCAAAAATGTACTATTATTATATGACAGATAAGAAAACCATCTACCTGAACTAGTTGTTTACATTTTTTTTTCAATATCTCCTCCTACCAAGTATAGCTGGAACATCATTCACCCTCTCCAACCCTTCCATTAAAATGAGAATATAAAACCCCTTAATACCCAAAATTATCCTTAAAAATATATCAATCTGATATGAGCATTTCATATTAACATATTCCTATTCAAAGAGAGAAAAAAAAATCAAGTAATAGATATACACTTGCACCCAATTGATCACTTTTACCAACTGTTTGTTCTTATACTGTCTTTCTTATGCCCTCTCAACGCCCATGAAGAGGCACACAAAGGAGCAGGCCAGGTGGAGATCTGTCTACAGGCTGCCCATAAGTCGACAGATGCTGGCGACTTTGAATGATGTCACCGTCTAGGGGGCGGGTCTCTACTGGCAGTCTCTCAATCAGAAACAAGCCTATGCTAGTAGCATTGAATCCAGGAAAGCCTCAGCCGGCTTTTGCGCAATTTTAAAGTGCAACCATGTAACCTCCTCTCTCTCCCCAAACTGTGAGAGCGCACTGTGCTTTACTCTCATGAGCCGCCCCGAAGTCTATTCAATATCGACCCCCACCCTATGCATTTCAGAGAGTATGTATCCCATCCTGAAAATTGGAAGGGGGGGGGGGTAATAAATGCCATTAAATAAATAAATAAATAAATAAATGCAAAGTAGGAATGTAAGAAAGAAATGTAGGCAGGTATATTTGCCCTTAACTGTGCAGACTTCATAGCCCATGCATGTTCAGTGTGGTTTCCCTGCCTTTTTCTATAGGGGGCTCGTGTTACCAAAGCAATTTTGCATGTCTGTAAAGGAATAATGAAGCTTCTATATGGGGAAGTGAAGCAGCAAATGTACTCCATGACTCGTAACAGAACAAGGACAAAATGCTTCATTATACAATCATTTACACCAATTTGCTACTATTCCGTTTCCCATGCAGCATCCACTCCAGTGCCGAACAGTAAATGCTTTTATTTTTCATGCTACCCAAATAATCACCTCCGCCTCCCTTTCAGCCTGAAATTGGCTTGAGGGTGAGTAAATAAACAAGAATCCTCAGAAAAGGATCAGATAATTCTGAATTTTCAGAAATTAGTTAGATTACCCAATTGTTGTTTTTTTTATTTTAAAAGTTATGCTGAACCAAAGAGAGAAAATAGGGACTAGAAATACAGTTGAAAATTATGGGAAAGCCGAATGGCACTTTTATTGTTGTCTGTTAATGTTCAGTAATTTTGTACAAAAGATTTTGTTTGTTTATGCATTTGAGTAATAAGTCAAATTATACAAACAAAAGCTGAAAACAAAATCAGTCAGCAAAAAGAAAGAAAGAAAACGATCTTCATTAACGTAGAGTGCTGGCTAACATAAGACAAAGAATGACAGGATTGTAGGTTAGTAAGAGTGCGGAGAATTTCTGCTTCTTGAGGACACCATCTGGTCTGCTGTGGAGTTCAGTATGGGTTTACACTGAAGACTGGAAGGATTATTGTTCATTTGCTGGCTAATGTGTGCTTGTCGTAAATCCTCAGCAGTCTGAAGTCATGGGGCAACCGGCTGGCAGCTGGTTCCCATCTACAGACTTGGGATAATCCCTGTTAAGTGCTAAAAAAAAAAAGCAAAATGTCATTTCTGAAAGAAAAACTTCACATCTCATAGAAAGAAACTGAATGGAAACCATCGACGGAACTGAATGTGCTATAATATCTGTTTAAGTAGTTCTGCAGTGGAAAAGAAATAGCCTAAATTAATGAACACAGATTATTGTATATTTACCAATGAAATGAAACACTCCAAGACAGGAAGTCATTTTGATATTATTAAAGTAGAACTGCTGCCGTCTACTTAGGCCTATAATGATGCATGGAATTTAGAAAGATAACAATAGAGGGGTCAATTTGCCTTGGGAAAGCAGCTAGAGGTAAATAGCTGTTTAGATAGACCAGCAAATAAAAATATGTTATTCAAAACCAGAACAAGTGCTGCTTGGGGGCTAAATAGCAATGAATATGAAGCAATTCAGGTCTCTCCAGTTCAGAGCATAGAATACATTAACTGCCACCTTTCCATATGCATGAGCATCATAGTCCCTTGTCAAACTTGTAAAGTCATTCCGGTGACACTGGTCCCCTATAAAGGAATGAGAGGAGACCACTCTGAGCATGTTCGGGTTGTGATAATCAGCATAAACTAAGAGCAAAAAGCCAAATGTAACTGCCCACAAGAGTATCTTCATAGCCCACAGCACCTCATTTGCATATTCAGTGAAAGTTATTTTCCCCTACTTCATGGGAATCAATGGGGAAATCTCCAGCATTCACTTGCATACTTATGTGAAAAACAATGTGTAACCCCTGTATTTGAGGCTGCTCAATAATTCATGGTGTACCCAACTCAACATTTTGGCTAAGTCTCTGTCCTCCCAATGTCTTTCTTTCACAATCTGGGGAGGTTGCAGCCCATCTGCATACTTCTCCCAGCTGCCTTGGTGGTTGACTCCGGAAGTCAACAGAACCCACTTCAGGCCTGAGCTAATCCCACCCCCTCATTCCTTGAGCAGCTGGCAAGGTACTGGGGTGGTTGCAGGCCTCTCTGTATCTCCTGTGGTTCCACTATATTTTCTCATCTTATGTTAATCCTTCCCAATCTTATTTTCCTCTGCAAACCATTACTAACACCAAGTCCACCTTCTTTACATTCTTTACCTCATCTGCCATTCTCTCATCTGCACTGTCCACTGCTTTTGAAATTAAAAGTTGTCCTCCTCTCATCCAGATATCTCCACTCTCCTTGACAATATCTTATCCTTGTTACTGTCATCACACCTTTATCTTTCTTTTATGTATTCTCCTGCTCCTCCTCCTACTCTCAACCAGGGATATCAATCTTAATCCTAGTCCTCCACTGCAACTTTCACCCCATTAATGCAAATCAAACCATTACCCCTCCAAGCTTATCACTTTTCCCTCTGCTCCTTCCAGCTTCTCTTCCTTTCTCATGCTCCCTCTGGAATGTCCTGTCTATTTCCAAGCTTGCCTATATTCATGACCTCTTTATCTCTCATATGCTTAATCTCCTTGCTTTGACTGAGATTTGGCTTTTCCCTGAAGACTCTGCTTCAGCTGCTGCTCTCTGTCATAGAGGTTATCGTTTCTCCCATACACTTTGCACAGGAGGCCACGGTAGTGGTGTTGGACTGCTGCTTTCCCCCTCCTGTGGGGATCAACCCCTTCTTCCACTTCAATCCTTCTCTTTTTTTCTTCCTTTGAGGCCCACTCCATCTGCCTATTCACCCCACTCCAGGAATCTATCATTTATTGACCCACACTGATAAATCTCCAACCTCCTTTCACATTGATTTTGATTCTTAGCTTTCCTTGACTCTTATGCTTCAAAACTCCTTCCTTATCCCCCTCATTTGATAGCCAACTTTGCTCTACTGCCCCTTCTCACAAGCATGGCCACTGCCTTGACCTCATCCTTTCCTGCAAATGCTGTCTGTGACTTCACCACCTTAGTTCTTCCTATGTCAGACCATCATCAGATAACTTTCACACTAAAACACCCTACCCCACAGCCTTGTCCAGTCAGCACCAATATTTTTAGGAACCTCCAATCCAGCAATCCTTGTGTCTTTTCCACTACTGTTTCATCTCTTTTATCCTCCACTACATTGTCTGAGTCAGTTAACAAAGCAGTTTCTTCTTTCAACACTATAGTCTCCTCTGCTTTAGACACTCTTGCCCCTGCCCTTACCCATCCAGTAACATGCACCAGCCTTGGCTCATCCCTAGAATTTGCTTCATATGTTCCTGTGCCTGCTCTGCAGAATGTCTCGGGCTAAAATCTCATGCCCACGCAAACTTCATACATTTCAAATTCATGCTGACCTCCTTCCAGTCTGCTATTGCACTTACAAGTAAGCCTACTATATCCACTTGATAAACACTCTTGCATCCAACCCTCACTGGCTCTTTGCTGCACTCAATTCCCTCCTCAAACTTCCTTTATCAAACTTCCCCCGCCCCTTCACACTCTGCCCATATGTTGCGAACCGTGGGCTACGGATCCTGATGCAGACGCGGTCGCTAGCTCATGGGAGAGCGTGAGCCCCTGAACCATGGCATGACTCAGGGAGGAGCCCCAAGGCACACCATGGGAGGTGAGAGCATGCAAGCACAGGCACAGCAAGAACAAGGCAAGACTGGAACCAAGGCAAGGAACTGCATAGCAGGAACAAGGCAGGATCAGCTGGACCTACATGCACCAGGGTGACCCAGCAACGCAATGCTGATCACGACAGTAGCCCTCCGGTCACTCAGAAGCCCTTTCGGATCCGCCGCTTGGGAACGACGAGTGCGTGAGGTAAGACGGAGGATGAGGGCAGAAACAAGACAAGACAGGAACTCAGGTTACTCGGAAGCGTTGATCCCTCGGTGTGTGACCTTGGCCTGCTAAGCGACGACTCTCTGGCACCTGATCTTGGTCCCCTCCTGGACTCCATCTCCAAGGGCCCGCCTAAGCCCCAGCGGTCTGGGTCCTTACGGGATCCTCCTGGGGGGACCGCAGACTTCCAGGGTGAAGCTCCAGTCAGCCCTTGCACCAATACCGCGACTCCTCAGGGTCCACCTAAGTCCCAGTGGTCTGGGTCCCTACGGGCTCCTCCTGGGGGGGGACCACAGACTTCCAGGGGTGAAGATTCAGCTCCTCTTCTAGTCTCTTCATCTGTCTGCAGTCGTCTCCGCCTCCAGAGCCGAGGGTCAACTGCGCTCCTCTTCTGTTCTGCCTCGCCACCCGATGAGAGAACCTACGGAACCTCCGCAAGGTATTCCATCCTCTCATCAGCCCAAGGGTCCACAAGCCTGAGCTTAACACTGCCTATGTCACCCAGATCCGACTCATCCATTCCAAGTCGAGGAGAACAACTTCGCCATTGGGGCTGGGGCTGTTCTAAGCCAATGGACTGCTTCTGGTACCATACTCCCATGCTCATTTTACTCTCGGAAAATTTCTTCAGCAGAACGAAATTACTGCATTGGGGACTGCGAATTACTTGCCATAAAGTTGGCCCTAGAAGAGTGGTGTCCCTGGCTCGAGGGCGCACAACATAAATTCACGGTTTTCACGGACCATAAAAATCTAGAGCATTTAAGCCAAGCACAGCGTCTTAATGCCTGCCAGGCCTGGTGAGCCCTTTTTTTTTCCCAGTTCGATTTTGAACTCTGCTACCGCCCTGCAGAAAAGAATCTTCGAGCAGATGCCTTATCGTGATCCTTCAAACCAGAGGATACTCTCGATGAGCCAGCTCATATCATCAACCCAGCTTGTGTCTCCTTGTCAGATACTCATGCAGTCCCTACGGGGAAAACTGTGGTGCCTCGACAACTCCGAGAAAAGGTGCTCCGCTGGGCCCACTATTCCAAGATCGCCAGTCATCATGGACAAGCATGTACCATGGCACTGCTCCAGCAGTTTTTCTGGTGGCCTACCTTGGTCTCCGATGCAAAGGCATACATCGAATCCTGTATCATTTGTGCACAACAGAAACCCCCAGTCGGGCGACCATGGGGGGCTTCTTCAATCGCTTCCAGCACCCGAAGAACTGTGGACACATTTGTCAACGGATTTCATCCTCCTAGGGTCAATACCGTAATATGGGTAACCTTGGACAGTTTCTCGAAATGGCTCATTTTGTGCCATTTCCGGGATTACCATCTGCACCTGAACTAGCGCACCACATATTCAGGCTACTTGGCTTACCAGTGGATGTTGTTTCCGATTAAGGTCCACAATTTGTCGCCAGGTACTGGTGCTCTTTTTGCCAGAAATTCAGTATCAACTGCCTATCATCCCAAGGCCAATGGGCAAGCTGAGTGGATGAACCGCTCTTTGAAAGCGTTCTTATGGGCTTATATTAATGACCAACAGGACAACTGGTTGGACCTCTTAACCTGGGAAGAGTTTTCTCACAACTCTCACATTGCCACTGCTAATGGAACATCTCCATTCGCAATTGTCTATGGAAAATAACCTCAACCACCTCTGCCCATATCTCTCTCCGTGCCGTTTCCTGTGGCACAGGCTACTGCAGATGCCCTTAAGACGATATGGGAACAGACGAATCTCCTCCTGCGTCAGACCGCCTCCCGGGCCAAGAAGACTGCTGACAGTCGCTGCCGTGCAGCTCCTGAATTTCTTCCTGGCCAGAAAGTCTGGCTAAGTGCTAAATATATCAGGCTTCAAATACCTTCCCAGAGATTTGCTCCTCAGTTCATTGGACCATTCCCAATTACTGGATGCATAGGTCCTGTGACATATCAGCTCCGACTGCCTTCTTCCTTAGATATACATTATACCTTCCACGTTTCTTTACTTAAGCCTACGGTGTTGTCCTGGCCTACCCGAAAGTTTCCTGAGCCACCTGCGCTGGTGGCAGAAACAGAGACAACATATCAAGTTCACGACATCCTAGATGTCCACCGTAGAGGCCACTGATGGGAGTACCTCCTCTCCTGGGAGGGTTATGGTTCCAAGGAAAACTCTTTGGAACCAGCCCAGAACATCTTAGACAAGACCCTCCTTAGGAATTTCCACCGTGCCCATCCGGTGTCCCTGGCCCTACCATACTGCCCAGGACCTCCAACCAGGATTCCTCCTCTAAGCAGGTCTCTCCACTTGCTCCACGGAAAGACGCCACCGACGGCGCTGCGCCCCCTCCTAGGCGCGTGTGCGTGCATCTCTGATTCTTTTAAAGGGCCAGCGATGTGAACCTGGCCGCAGACCCAGATGCTGATGTCATCACTCTCAGCGTACACAAACTCAGACAGCTCTCCTAAGTGTTGCCTTTGCAACAGGTCTCCTCGGTTCCCTGTTGATCAAGTGCTTGTTGCTTCTAGAGACTCGTCTCGTTCCTGATTCCTCGTTGTTCCTGGTTCCTGTCCCTTCTTTCCTACCCTGCTCCTTGCTTCAGATTGACTTCACGGACTTTGACTTTGCTTTGCCTGATGCTGCCTTGTGATTTTCTCCAAGCCTGACCTCTGCTACGTCTGACCTCGCCTGCCTTCTACAAGCCTGACCTCTGCTACGTCTGACTTCACCTGCCTTCTACAAGCCTGACCTCTGCTATGTCTGACTTCGTCTGCCTTCTCCAAGCCTGACCTCTGCTGCGCCTGACCTTGCCTGCCTTCTCCGTGCCTTGACCATTGCTATGCCTGACCACGCCTGTCTTCTCCATGTCTCGACCTTTGCTATGCCTGACCATGCCTGCCTTCAAAGTGCGAGAGGAAGATTCTCTAATTTCTGAGGGGTATGAAGAGAGACCAGAGATCTTACTACATTGGGAACTAGAAGAGGACCCTATATACTTTCCTACTAATTGACTCAGAAAGGATTAGAAACTGTATTTTTGTGATAGAGACTGAGAAATTCTGAATTTTCTCTTTTGCATATTTTTTGTACTGCTAAACTTTTTTCTTTTTTTTTGCTTTAGTAAAGTTTATTTGATTTGGAACTACGTACATTCTGTTTTTGAGAGCTTGTGTGCATGACAGCTTTGCTGTCTCCCATGGAAGGATACTAATCCTGAGCTGTGGCCAGAATTTTCCCAACCACTGCAGCATCTGAAGGTGGCCCCTTGCCTATGTGTGGGACTGGCTGGAAATAGGGGAGTTACATCTGTATACTAAGGAGCTACAAAAGCAGTTACATGCCATGTTAGGATAAATTGTAAACATCTTTTTCATACCATCAAGCAATATTAAGCCACCACAGACAGGCCTGGATTTAGGC
This sequence comes from Rhinatrema bivittatum, assembly GCF_901001135.1. NCBI lineage: Eukaryota > Metazoa > Chordata > Amphibia > Gymnophiona > Rhinatrematidae > Rhinatrema > Rhinatrema bivittatum. The sequence continues at coordinate 593,207,441 of NC_042616.1, forward strand.
CTGTGGCAAAATTTGGAGGTGGTAAAGTTCCTGCCCCAGACACCTTACACACCTCTAATCCACTGCATATATTGGTTGGAACTTTCCCCATCTACCTCAACTGTGCTATATCCCCCTACCCCAGACAAGAACAACACCTGAACGATGTATCCTCTTTCTGCAGTAGGAACGTCAGATCATGCCCATAGGCTCTGCAGTAGATCTGACATCTCCAGGCTTCTGTGCAAGAGACAGGGACTGTCAACGCATACTAACTTAGTCCTCAGTGTGTGCTCACTGCAACCAACGCATACATTGCCGGAGTGGCGTTCCTGAGGGTCTAATGGTGACAGCAGCCAAAAGGAAAGGTAGAAAGGTTCAGAGATTTGAGATGATAATGAAAACAGCACTGGAAGTGGCCAGGGGTGCTGTTTGTTTATGTTGAAATCCATCACCGACTGCAGAATAGCTTGCCACCACAGTTTTGTCAGAAATGGGCTCGTGCTTTTTGTGGTGTATCTGTTTCAGAATTACATTAAAGTTTAAGCTGTCTCGCTACCTAGGTTATTTGGGTATTTTTTAATTTACCTGATGCCAGATTGTCCCTGTACGCCAACTGCTTTAGAAATTGTCTTTTACAATGGTAGATAGGGCTTGATTCAGTGTCTATGGCAAAAGATTTTCATGAATCAGGCCCCTAGTGGCCTAAAAAATTAATTTGGCACCATGTACCTTTCAAAATTAATTAACATATGACTGTCTAAGCATGTTATTAGACTAACATAAAAATAACCCATAATATCCAACAATTTTGTCATATCATTACTGGGCGTGTTAGTCTTCTAGCTGAAGGGTCCTTGCGGAACCTGGCAAAAGTATTCCCTTCAGTCTGTCAGTAAGTGTTGCTTCCTAGGGTTTATGAATCCCTCTGCAGAATCCCCTGCTCCAGTGGAGTCAAGAAGCACTAGCCAGGTCCAAGAATCAAACCAAGATCTTCCACACAGCATCTCACAAAACCAGCCCAATCATTTTGCTACTTTAATATAGCTTTTATGAACACATACAAAGCAATGCAGAGCCAATGGATATGGTTCAAAAAGCCTGTAATGAAAGGCAGTCAGTTTACTGCGATCTGACTAAGATTAGTAGCTGTTCTAAAAAAAAAAAAACGAGGGTAAGAAAACAAAAGTGGTATTTACAGCCATAATGCCATATGTCAACATACTTAGGGGCAACTCTGAGTTGTTTGTCTTGTATGGAAATTTGACATAAGGGACTAACATGACTACAACTGCTCTAGAAGAACATATTGTTGCTGATACATCCAATGCAAATCTTACTGCCAGAAACCAATGCATCTGTTTGTGGGTCTATGCATGCAGAGGTACTGGCAAGCAAATATATGCAATCTGGTAAAATGACAGACAATCCCAGAATATAATTTTCAACAATGTTTTCCTTAAAAAAAATCAGACTTGTTATTTTAAAATATATTTTCACTGAAGTTATGTTTCACTGAAAGAAACAGAACAAATCATCTTCTTTATTGAACTGATTCTTCCTGGGATATATTTAATTACTGTACCAGTAGCCGGATAAGTCTGAAAAGTATTACTTGTCTATCTAAGTAGCATTTTATGGACTTATCCGGCTAAGTGCTGCTATTTAACCAGATAAATCGTCATTTATTCAGATAAGTCCGAACTTTTGCAGCTAGAGGCTTTTACATTCATGGACATTTGCCTGCATATTAGGGATATTCATTCGTTTTTGACAAATTACACAATGTCAATGATATTATCTAATTCATCTTGGATCAGACCCGATAATCGAAGAGAATTTTGCCAAAATTTCAGCAAAATTCGTATTTCGTGTTAGTGCGCACTAATGGAGTTACTGCGCACTGTGGGGCGGATTTTCAGAGCCCTGCTCGCGTAAATCCGCCCAAAACCGGGCGGATTTACGCGAGCAGGGCCCTGCGCGCCGGTAAGCCTATTTTACATAGGCCTAACGGCGCGCGCAGAGCCCCGGGACTCGCGTAAGTCCCGGGGTTTTTGGAGGGGGCGTGTCGGGGGGCGTGTCGGGGGCGGGCCTGAACCGCGCAGCGTTTTCGGGACGTGTCGGGAGCGTTCCGGGGGCGGGCCCGGGGGCGTGGCTACGGCCCGGGGCGGCCCGGGGGCGTGGCTGCGCCCTCCGGACCCGCCCCCAGGTCGCGTCCCGGCGCACAGGAGGCCCGCTGACGCGCGGGGATTTACGCCTCCCTCCGGGAGGCGTAAATCCCCCGACAAAGGTAAGGGGGGGGGTTTAGACAGGGCCGGGCGGGTGGGTTAGGTAGGGGAAGGGAGGGGAAGGTGAGGGGAGGCAAAGGAAAGTTCCCTCCGAGGCCGCTCCGATTTCGGAGCGGCCTTGGAGGGAACGGGGGTAGGCTGCGCGGCTCGGCGCACGCCGGCTATACAAAATCCATAGCCTTGCGCGCGCCGATCCAGGTTTTTAGCAGATACGCGCGGCTCCACGCGTATCTACTAAAATCCAGCGTACTTTTGTTTGCGCCTGGAGCGCAAACAAAAGTAGGCTATTCACGCTCCTTTTAAAATCCGCCCCTGTATATCTTACTTAGTGTGCAGTCATACCAGTTAGTTTGCACTGTTTTTCTAGCTAACAAACTCCTCTAAATTGATACTTTCTAATTTTTAAATAGCTTTTTTTAGTACGTACTAACATTATTTGCAGCGCACTACTACATACTTAGTGCGCTGTAAGTTCTATTAGGGCGCACCAACTAAACTGTTAGTACGCACTAACATGTTATTGCGCCCTAACGGGCCTTAATGCACATTAACATCTAGATAGTGCACACTGTCTCGTTCGGTGTACTGCTGTACTAATGCAATAAGGCCCATTAGAGCGCACTAACGCACTTCATCGAAAATTGCCGGAAAAAAAACCGACCCGCAGGAAACGAAATTTTCCGCAGAGGCTCGAGCCGATAACTTTAAACGAATCACATCTCTACTACATATGAACTCGTATTTTATAACCTGCATATATCGTTTCTGCGCAGGCTAAAAAATACAGTAGCAACTTTGCATGCACCCATATTCACGGATAAATGGGTGCACGGGAACACTTTTTAAATGTATCCTTCCTGTAGGTTTCCATTTTCTTGTACAGCAGTACATTTGCCCTAGGGTGTTTTAAGTGATGAAGCAATCTTCTTAGAGATGATTCTGTAATGAAGCCTTTTTGTCTGAAGTGTTTAGTCAGGATTTTTAGATGTTTGTCTGTCTTTTGGGTCAGAGCATGCATAAGAACATGCCATACTGGGTCAGACCAAGGGTCCATCAAGCCCAGCATCCTGTTTCCAACAGTGGCCAATCCAGACCATAAGAACCTGGCAAGTACCCAAAACTAAGTCCATTTCATGTTACCGTTGCTAGTAATAGCAGTGGCTATTTTCTAAGTCAACTTAATTAATAGCAGGTAATGGAATTCTCCTCCAAGAAGTTATCCAATCCTTTTTTAAACACAGGTATACTAACTGAACTAACCACGTCCTCTGGCAACAAATTCCAGTTTAATTGTGCGTTGAGTGAGGAAGAACATTCTCCAATTAGTTTTAAATGTGCCACATGCTAACTTCATGGAGTGCCCCCTAGTCTTTCTATTATCTGAAAGACTAAATAACCAATCACATCTAGCCATTCTAGACCTCTTATGATTTTAAACACCTCTATCATATCCCCCTCAACCGTCTCTTCTCCAAGCTGAAAAGTCCTAACCTCTTTAGTCTTTCCTCATAGGGGAGCTGTTCCATTCCCCTTATCATTTTGGTCGCTGAGCACGCAAATTCTCTACATCCCTGTCCTACATATGGATCTGGAGAGTATTTGAAGCCTGGTGTGAAGACCGCAGTCTCCTCCCGTGGACAGCCAAGGTTCCCACGATCCTGGAATTCCTGCAGGATGGCATGAAGAAAGGGTTGTCCCCCCTCCCTCAAGGTCCAATTTGCAGCACTGGCCTGCTTCAGATCCGGTGGACGGCAACAGACTATCAACTCATCCAGATGTGTCTCACTTCCTGAAAGGGGTTAAGCAACTCCGACCACCCCTAAAGTGGCCAGTGCCTCTATGGAACCTCAACCTAGTGCTAGATTTTCTAGCAGGAGATTCCTTCAGGCCAACAAGTGGTCTGTCACTACGTCTCCTGACCTTAAAGATGGCATTCTTAATCGCAATATATTCAACTTTGCGCATCTCCGAACTTCAAGCACTATCCTGCCGGGAATTGTTCCTCAGGTTCACTCCAAGCTCTATACAGCTACGTACCATACCATCCTTCCTACCAAAAGTGGTTTCCCAGTCCCACATGAACCAAACCATATTGTTACCATCTCCAGATGAGCACAAGGACTTGGAAGACTCGCGTCTCCTTCACCACCTGAATGTCGGCATAATCCTACTCTGATATTTAAAAACATCGGAACATCGCAAAACAGATAACCTGTTCATTCTTCACAGCGGGAAGAAACAAGGGGAAGTGGCATCGCGAGCGACCATAGCTTGCTGGATCAAAGAAGTAATCAAGGCAGCCTTCATAGAGGCAGGAAAGCCATTACCTCTACAGGTCAAGGTTCACTCTACAAGGGCCCAGGCATCCTCCTGGGCTGAAACCAAGCTACTGACGCCAGCTGAGATCTCTCGGGCGGCGACATGGTCCTCTCTATACACCTTCTCCAGGTTCTACCGCCTGGATGTTCAGGCCAGGGAGGACACAGCCTTCACAAGGGCTGTACTAAGTGGGCCATGGGCAGCCTCCCACCCTGTGTGGGAGTAGCTTTTGTACATCCCATTGGTCCTGAGTCCATCTGGCTACACGCTAGGAAATGGAGAAATTACTTACCTGATAATTTCATTTTCCTTACTATAGACAGATGGTGTTACGCTGATAAAGTGGAACCAGTTCGAAGTGCGCTTACCTCGTGCAGGAGGGTTCTCTGGAGTCGGATGAAAGGGTATCCACTAGGTAGTCCAAGGTCAGGGCAGGCAGCAGACACAGGAACCAAGCAGACAAATCCAGAGGCAGGCAGCTGAGCAGGGTAATCCAGTAGGCAGTCCAGAGTCAAGGCAGGCAGCTGACACAGGAACCAAGCAGACAAATCCAGAGGCAGGCAGCTGAGCAGGGTAATCCAGTAGGCAGTCCAGAGTCAGGGCAGGCAGCAGACGCAGGAACCAAGCAAACAAATCCAGAAGCAGGCAGCTGAGCAGGGTAATCCAGTAGGCAGTCCAGAGTCAGGGCAGGCAGCAGAGCAGAGCAATCCAACGGGCAGACCAAGATCGGGTAGACAGAAGGCACCAAGGAAATGTCAGGCTGAGAACACAACTCTAAGACGATCGTGGCCGAAGCAGAGAGCGTGGGAGAAGGCTCAGCTTAAGAAGCCAATCTCCCGCGCAAACGGGTTCCGTCAGCGTCTGACGTCAGGGGGCGGGTCCAGCCTCGAAATCACGGGATTGGCTGCCAGCGTCGCGAAGGGAGACAAGATGGTCGAGACGTTCGTCCCTGTTTGAATGGTAACTGACTCTTGCTAAAACAATCTTTGAAAATGCCCCTGATGAAGCTGGGGCGATAAGAATGTTTTGCTTGATAAGAGTCTACTTCATCTTGAATTTCATGGATGGAGGATTTTTAAATTAAAAAGAAAAAAAGTTCTATAAAAATAATTTTGCAGAATTAAAAAATGATGAAGGTGAATGATTGAGTAGACCGGTTAGTGTCTATCATAAAGACATATAACGTCAGGCTTGCTGACACCTTCTTAGGCTAATATTTATAAATATTTCGATTTCCACAAATTATTGTTATTAGACTTCAGTTACCCCAATATTGACTGGGTAAATGTATCATCGGGACACGCTAGAGAATTAAAGTTCCTGGATGGAATAAATGATAGCTTTATGGAGCAATTGGTTCAGGAACTGACGAGAGAGGGAGCAATTTTAGATCTAATTCTCAGTGGAAAACAGGATTTGTTAAGAGAGGTAACGGTGGTGGGGCCCCTTGGCAATAGTGATCATAATATGATCAAATTTGATTTAATGACTGGAAGGGGGACAGTAAGCAAATCCATGGCTCTCGTGCTAAACTTTCAAATGGGAAACGTTGATAAAATGAGAAAAATTCTTAGAAAAAAACTGAAAGGAGCAGCTACAAAAGTAAAAAGTGTGCAAGAGGCGTGGTCATTGTTAAAAAATACCATCCTAGAAGCACAATCCAGATGCATTCCACACATTAAGAAAGGTGGAAAGAAGGCAAAACGATTACCGGCATGGTTAAAAGGGGAGGTGAAAGAAGCTATTTTAACCAAAAGATCTTCATTCAAAAATTAGAAGAAGGATCCAACAGAAGAAAATAGGATAATGCATAAACGTTGGCAAGTTAAATGTAAGACATTGATAAGACAGGCTAAGAGAGAATTTGAAAAGAAGTTGGCCATAGAGGCAAAAACTCATAGTAAAAACTTTTTTAAATATATCCAAAGCAGAAAGCCTGTGAGGGAGTCAGTTGGACCATTAGATGAACGAGGGGTTAAAGGGGCACTTAGAGAAGATAAGGCCATCGCGGAATGATTAAATGATTTCTTTTCTTCGGTGTTTACTGAAGAGGATGTTGGGGAGGTACCCATACTGGAGAAGGTTTTCATGGGTAATGATTCAGATGGACTGAACCAAATCATGGTGAACCTAGAAGATGTGGTAGACGTGATTGACAAACTTAAGAGTAGTAAATCACCTGGACTGGATGGTATACACCCCAGAGTTCTGAAGGAACTAAAAAATGAAATTTCAGACCTATTAGTAAAAATTTGTAACCTGTCATTAAAATCATCCATTGTACCTGAAGACTGGAGGGTGGCCAATGTAACCCCAATATTTAAAAAAGGCTCCAGGGGTGATCTAACTATAGACCAGTGAGCCTGACTTCAGTGCCGGGAAAAATAGTGGAAACTATTCTCAAGATCAAAATCGTAGAGCATATAGAAAGACATAGTTTAATGGAACATAGTCAACATGGATTTACCCAAGGGAAGTCTTGCCTAACAAATCTGCTGCATTTTTGAAGGGGTTAATAAACATGTCGATAAAGGTAAACCGGTAGATGTAGTGTATTTGGATTTTCAGAAGGTGTTTGACAAAGTTCCTCATGAGAGGCTTCTAAGAAAACTAAAAAGTCATGGGATAGGAGGCGATGTTCTTTCGTGGATTACAAACTGGTTAAAAGACAGGAAACAGAGAGTAGGATTAAATGGTTAATTTTCTCAGTGGGAAAAGGTTAAACAGTGGAGTGCCTCAGGGATCTGTACTTGGACCGATGCTTTTCAATATATATATAAATGATCTGGAAAGGAATATGACGAGTGAGGTTATCAAATTTGCAGATGATACAAATTATTCAGAGTAGTTAAATCACAAGCGGATTGTGATACATTATAGGAGGACCTTGCAAGACTGGAAGATTGGGCATCCAAATGGCAGATGAAATTTAATGTGGACAAGGGCAAGGTGTTGCATGTAGGGAAAAATAACCCTTGTTGTAGTTACACGATGTTAGGTTCCATATTAGGAGCTACCACCCAGGAAAAAGATCTAGGCATCATAGTGGATAATACTTTAAAATCGTCAGCTCAGTGTGCTGCAGCAGTCAAAAAAGCAAACAGAAGATTAGGAATTATTAGGAAGGGAATGGTTAATAAAACAGAAAATGTCATAATGCCTCTGTATCACTCCATGGTGAGACCACACCTTGAATATTGTGTACAATTCTGGTCACCGCATCGCCAAAAAAAAAAAAAGATAAAGTTGTGATGGAGAAGGTGCAGAGAAGGGCAACCAAAATGATACAGGGGATGGAACAGCTCCCCCATGAGGAAAGGCGGAAGAGGTTAGGGCTGTTCAGCTTGGAGAAGAGACGGCAGAGGGGGGATATGATAGAGGTCTTTAAGATCATGAGAGGTCTTGAACGAGTAGATGTGAATCGGTTATTACACTTTCTGATAATAGAAGGACTAGGGGGCATTCCATGAAGTTAGCAAGTAGCACATTTAAGACTAATTGGAGAAAATTATTTTCATTCAACGCACAGTAGAGCTCTGGAATTTGTTGCCAGACGATGTGGTTAGTGCAGTTAGTGTAACTGGGTACAAAAAGGTTTGGGTTAAGTTCTTGGAGGAGAAGTCCATTAACAGCTATTAATCAAGTTTCCTTAGGGAATAGTCACTATTAATTGCATCAGTAGCATGGGATCTTCTTGGTGTTTGGTAATTGCCAGGTTCTTGTGGCCGGGTTTGGCCTCTATTAGAAACGGGATGCGGGGCTTGATGCACCCTTGGTCTGACCCAGCATGGCAATTATTTATGTTCTTATGGCCCACCCGCACTTACCACCCTATCGGAACTATGGGAAGGTGCACAAGCAACTACGAAAAAGAATTTTAAAAAAACATAGATAATTTTAGTACTCTGCATGGATGACGCAGATCAGAGGATGGAAAGAAATTGAAGGATAGAGCAGGACCAGTAGAAGAGAGGAGCAAGACAGTGGATGAAAGGAAAAGAAACGACTTAGCGGTCCATGGAGTGGGTTGAGAACCATGACCCCTTCTAGATCATCTCGGCATTCAGGCCGGGAGGCACAGTCGCTGGACAACTCACCTTTTGCCACGGGCAGCCATTCCAAAGAAAGAAAAAGGCAAATTTTGGCTCATGCAGATTCGGTCATACTCCCCAGGAGCGTTTGCGAATGACCAATTGCCCCCAGAGTAGTGCTCAGTGCAGTACGCATCCGTTGATTAGGCAGTGGCGCTACTCAGAACATGCGGCACGGGTGCTATTACAAAAAAAAAAAAAAAGTGGACATAGAATCGGCCTTCAGACTCCTTCCAGTACACCCCAGAAGTTTCCTCGGATTGGAACCATAGTGGGACAGAGGAGGTTAATGACCAGAGGAAGGAGGAAAAGGAAGTTCCACCTGGTAAGAGAATTCCAGTCTATCTCAGAGGAGTTTGGTGTTCTGTTGGCACACAGCAAAACTGAAGGTCCAGCAATGGTTATTTCCTTCCTTGGCATCGAGATGGATTCCAACAAGATGGCAGCCAGGCTCCCCGAAGAAAAGGTCAAAACACTCCGCAGGATAATACAACAAGCGGCATCATAAAAGAAGATAACGCTACGGGTGGGCATTCCATCCTTCGAACCTTGTACTTTGCATTTTGGTTATGGGAAAAGCCGTTATGAGAAGACTAGCAGTGGTCACAGTCTGGATTTATTTATTTATTTATTTATTTATAGATTCTTTTATACCGCGGTACGTATAGACATACATCACCTCGGTTTACAGAGAAACAATAAATTAGCAACAGGCTTTACATGTAACAGTTTAAAAAACAGTAAAACATTTAACAGCAACAGGCTTTACAGAAACAAGGGTTTTAAAGATAATATGCATACATCATTAAATATCAAACAATAAAATATAAATAACCATGTATTCGCAGGAGCAAATTAACTGTCAGCAGCGAGACCAATGTCACATTGAATACAATAGCCTAAATTGAGTAACAGTGGGGGGGTATGGAATAGCAGAATGTAAATACAAAATGCGAGGAAAAGAACTTGGAGTCAGTGAGGAATAATAAGGGATAGCTGAATTTTTAGGTTAGATGAGATTCATAGAGTGAATGCTTGTTCAAACAACCATGTTTTAAGGTTTTGTTTGAAGGTTTTGTGACAGGATTCAAGACACAGGTCCAATGGCATGTTGTTCCAGATTTTGATACCCGCTATGGAGCATGATCGGTCTATGGTGGATACATCGACCCCATCATTTACTAAGAGCTGCAAAGGATATACGTATAGATTCTAAGGTACCAACAGCGGACAAAGGAGGGGACACCAATGCCGGCACACCTACGGAGGATTGGTCTGCAACCACCTTCGAGTTAGTAGGCAGATCTGTGGCACCAGCTACAGGGATGTCATATGGCCAGAGCTATGACTATGGGACCGAGTTCCTGGGAGGAAACGGTTGGTGGTAAGGCCACGTTACCATCTTCCGAATCGTCAAATACGTTGACACAGTGAACAAGAACGGTGTATCTAGGAACTTCGGGATAAACACCTGGCTGGCCTGTCATTCCTTTTAAAAAGCGCATGAGCGGGGTGATGTCACTAAGTCCTTCATTCTGAAGAAAACGATGACAGGATGGTCAGGAAAGGTAGAGCCTACCATTGATAGCAGACACCCTATTACACACAACATGATGGGGACTCTCCGGATCCTATTAGCATTGACTTGCTCGTCTATGTTTGAAACTGAGCTATGTCGGCTGGACTTCTCACTCGCTTTCTTCGAAGCATTGAGAGTGAGCGAATCGGTGCAGCCATCAAAGAGGGCACAGGAAATAGCGGATTACTTAGGAGGAATGTGTCGGGTGCCAGAGGCGGTAACCATCAACATACACAAGTCCAAGATGGACCAAGCTGGAAGAGGAGCCTGCAAAACATGTGGCAGGGTGCGACAGCTGCCCAGTATGCAATGCGGAAAAGTATTTGGTAATGCAGCCAAAAGGGGGATGCACTGGCTGATTCATGCAGACAGAACCCCCTTAACCAGATATCAATTTGTAGCTGTAATTAAAGCAGCAGTTAAGAAAACAAATTGAGACACAAAGAAATTCACCATACACTCTTTCAGAATTGGCGTGGCTACAAATTGGCACAAGCCAGACTTCAAGCAGCCACGATAAAGGGAATTGGATGATGGTGATCCAATGCGGTCAATGCAATGGACCTTATGGTCTAATGGTCAGGATATGTGGTTTGTATCTAGGCAGTCTGGGCCAAATTCCCAGTTTAGGGTTACCCATGGAAATTTACCTTGGATAAAGTGACCACATCTAAACGAAATTCTTAATTATATCTTGCAGATCCGCAGCAGGCTAAGCATTTAGCTTGGATCATTGGGCACTCCTATGTATGGTGGGCTACCAAGAGAGCACACAGACGACCCTAAGGACCACACTTAAGACTGGCACCGTAAGGGTGGGTCGTCACATGGAGGAAAAAGCCAGGAATGCATTGTGAACAGTTATGGCCCCTCTACAGCACCCAAGGACTCGAGGGCTTCTCCAGATGTAATGATTAATACATCTGGGGGGGGGGGCCAAGGGCCTGTGGGTAAGGACCTGTGCTCATTGACGGTTAAGACATATTTAATAACGATCTACAGGATGCCATTGGGGCATAATATGACAAAGAATAAGACACAGGCTGCAACTTATTATTAATTGGGGGGGACACGAGGCAAGGGTCCTCCCTACCTCGTGTCTTGGCTGTTACCCGGGCCAGTTGGGCATATTGCAAGTGATGCTGGTGACATCACAGATCAGTGCCTGGGGCGGCACTAAAAGGTGGAAGCGGGGAATGCGCCGATGGTCGGGGCCCCCTTGCTGGTGGACAAGGGGGGGGAGCCCATGGAGTAAGGCTGCCTTGCTTGGTCCCTACGGCGGGCAGCAGTGGAGACATCATACCGGCTAGGGTATCCAGGGAAGTTTTTCTTGATGTGTTAAATAAAAGCTGCGGCCTTATTATACCAACAACAGTTTCTGTGTTTTACATGTATTCAAAACAAATGCATAATGGGGCGGATTTTAAAAGCCCTGCTCGCGTAAATCCGCACGGATTTACGCGAGCAGGGCCTTGTGCGCCAGCGCGCCTATTTTCCATAGGCCTGCCGGCGCGCGCAGAGCCCCAGGACTCACGTAAGTCCCGGGGTTTTTTGTCGGGGGCGTGTCAGGGGCGGGGCCGATCAACGCGGCGTTTTGGGGGCGGGACGCGGCGTTTCGGGGGCGGGATGCGGCGTTTTGGGGGCGGGCCCGAGGGCGTGGTTTTGGCCCAGGGCGGTCCGGGGGCATGGCCGCGCCCTCCGGAACCGCCCCCAGGTCGCGTCTCGGCGCGCTAGCAGCCTGCTGGCGCGCGGGGATTTACTTCTCCCTCCGGGAGGCGTAAATCCCCGGACAAAGGTAGGGGGGGGTTTAGATAGGGCTGGGGGGTGGGTTAGATAGAGGAAGGGAGGGGAAGGTGAGGGGAGGGCGAAAGCGAGTTCCCTCCGAGGCCGCTCCGAAATCGGAGCGGCCTCGGAGGGAATGGAGGCAGGCTGCGCGGCTTGGCGCGCGCCAGCTGCACAAAATCGGCAGCCTTGCGTGCGCCGATCCTGGATTTTAGCAGATACGCGTGGCTACGCGCGTATCTACTAAAATCCAGCGTACTTTTGTTTGCGACCGGTGCGCCAACAAAAGTACGCGAACGCGCATTTTTTGTAAATCTACCCCAATTTGTCTAAGGTACGGTAAGGGGCCAGAAGGTAGGGACGACAGCCATGTGGTGGTAGAGTGACGGCTGCTAGAATTAATAGGTGGGCCTGTGCCTACTGGCCAGAGCTCACCCTTAACCGAAGCGCCGTCCTCCCACGAAGGACAGCGGAACGAAGAAAGGAGGGGAAGAAGAGGCATGCGGTGACGTGGGTGGGAGAGTCGGCGCACAATCGGGCATCCCCCCCCCCCCCTTACACGTGCAATGATGTGGCACTAAGCCACGCCCCGGGCTTCGGTGCAGAGAGGGAGCGACGCCGGCCAATGATGTCATCGGCCCTTTAAAGGGCTGCGACTGAGGCCAGAGAACCCCTTTTTGATCGCGCACCGGAAAAATCTACCCACCCACCCCCCCCCCAGAAATGTTAGCAAAATACTTGACAATGTCTTTAAAGAGCGATGCTCGAAGGGAAGAATAACACTGTGTATTATATTAAGCTTTCAATATTATGATGTATACATTGATATAACAGCTAACATCATCAGCAGATAGCATACTTATGTTAGGTAGTACAGTTCAAAATATTATTCATTGTTGAGGGTTAAATATTATTCATTGTTGCGGGTTAAAGGAGGGGGCGGTTACCCGGGCCGGTTGGGCATATTGCAAGTGGTGCTGGTGGCATCACAGGACGGCGTGGTAGCCGATCAGCGCCTGGGGAGGCGCTAAAAGGTGGGAGCGGGGAATGTGCCGATGGTCGGAGCCCCCTTGCTGGTGGACAAGGGGGGGGGGGCCCATGGAGTAAGGCTGCCTTGCTTGGTCCCTATGGCGGGCAGCAGTGGAGACATCACACCGGCTCGGGTGTCCAGGGAAGTTTTTCTTGATGTGTCAAATAAAAGCTGCGGCCTTATTATACCAACAAGAGTTTCTGTGTTTTCCATGTATTCAAAACAAATGCATAATTTGTCTAAGGTACGGTAAGGGGCCAGAAGGTAGGGACGACGGCCACGTGGGGTAGAGTGATGGCTGCTAGTGTTATTGAGAGCCCCTAGTGAACTCCAGGAATTTTGATAATATAAAGTGTTAAAATCCTTTAAATAAAATATGAATTCCACAGTAAGCATAAGGCACATATGAAGGGATTCTGTAAACCTGCAATCTTGTGTCAAAAAGAATTTTAAAGGAGGTGGTAATGTGGCCAGCAAAGGAAAAACACTTAAAAAAATGCTTAAATTGCACAAACCAAATAAAACAAAAATTGGAAATATTAGAACACCCATAAATGTGTAAAATAGGTTTTGGTCCATTTAAAGATCAAAAGAAATATAATTTTTACCCTTTATAAGATTCTCTCCTTTTTGGCTTAAAAATAGGAGGAATAAAGGGTTAAAAACACAAAACACAATCACCAGAATTTTAAAAGCCCGGTGCGTGTAATAACCGGGGGCTACGTATGTGGCTGGGCCTTGTGCGCACTGAGCACATTTTAAAAACAGCCAGGCCATGCACATATCTCCCGAAAAGTACAGAAGGTCTGGTGGGGGGGGGGGGGGCAGGGCAGGATGGAGGCCCACTGGGCCAGCGGCCATTAGCCCTGTCCCGGGGAAACGCGCACTAGCAGTTCTGAAATAACAAAAAAAAAAAAAGTAGGGAAATGGGTTTTAGGGGTCGAGGAGGAGAGAGGAAAAGGGAGGCAGAGTAGGAAGGGGGTATAGGGAAGTTTCCTCCCAGTCCACTCCTTAATTGGTGCGGACTGGGAGGGAACTGGGAAAGGCCTACTCACATTGCTGTGTGTATTTTTGTTAAATCCCCCCCCCCCCCTTGCACGCATTAGATGACACCTGCCTGCACATGCACGCACCGATATCAAAATCGGCCACACGTGAGCATGGGAATCGTATTTTGTAACATGCATGCAGCAATGCACACATGTTAATAAAATAGCTGTGTCCATGTGCGTGAGCTGGGAACCGCGCATACATGTACGCCTGTGCGCATTTTTTTTGAGAGAGAAATGGTCTTAAAAGCCAAATTTTTTTGTAGAAGTGATTCCGATCCATCTCATTTTTATTAGTCCAGCCCAGATGTTTGCGGCGACAGCATAGTTCTCAGTAGTGCTGTCCAACATTCCAAAGCAGCTTGGAATGTCCAAACAAGCTGTAGCTATGGAAACCAACATGGCTTCTCTGAAATGAGGCTGGGGAAGGACCCTTACAAAAGGGGCGAAGTGACCAGGTCCCCTGGACCCACACAATAAGTTTTAAAAAAAATTAAAAGCCATGAAAATTAATTCAATACTGACCTTAGGTGCAACTAGGGGTTAATAGATCTGAAAGTGACATATAAGCACAGTGTCTCAGATAGGTCTTGAAAATAGTCACAGTAACATCATGCAGGGAAGGATACAGTAACTTTCTTTTAACTATTAGTTACAGTTGAGAATCTTGTACAGAATCTGTTGTGAGACTGCAGATGATGGACTGCTAGACTTTTACTCTATAAGAAAACCAGTCTAGAGCAGTCAAAAGCAACCTTAAAGTGAAAATTTATTCAAGGAATCATAATAGATTGAGTGAATAAAAATAGAGTTGTATTAATCAAAATTTAGTAAATGGTATAATGCTCAAGTAAGAAGCAGGTGAGGTTAGATTATGATAATTTTGACTTGGAAAGTGGAAATTTTACCATTTCCACAGGCCGACGTAATAACCTGCGCTAAAGCTGCCGCGGGTTTTTGCACGTACTTGTGTAGGTTTTTGCGCATGTTTTTCCCAAATAGCCGTGTGGCCTAGCTGCCAGCCCCCGATCTCCTTCCATAATCCTTCTTTTGCCTGGCAGATATTCCACCTGACGATCAGCCCTGCCAGGCTGGGATCTTTCCCCTCTCCTTACCTTCTCTTCTTCTTCTTCCTCCTCCTCCGCAGATCACAAAAGTTGCTCCTTCCTCTCGCAGGTAGAGGGGGGCGATGGGGTAGGATTAGGATCAGGAAATGAGCCAAGCATCTCTCCTCCTCACCCCCCCCCCCCCCAATCCCCTTCACTCAGCAGCGGGGTACAAGAGAGTGTTACTCCGTGCCCAAGAAGGAAGGAAAAAAGGAGCTCCCGAGTGCAGGAGAGGCAGAAGCAGCAGGAGATTGAAAAAAAATATATATACAATCATAGTAAAGCAAAAGCAAGGGCTCTTATCGTCAACAATCGCCCACAGCCATTTCCCAGCCCTGGCTTTTTACACGGAAAGCCAAAGTGTGCACGAGGCGATCAAAGAAGGCAATTAAAAAAAAAAAAAAGACAGAAAATGTATTTTATTTTTTTGTTAGCGATGCCAAGGGGGGTGCTGGGGTTGTTTCTTTTTCCTGTGCACGGCTGGCAGATTCCCAGGAGAGGTGTCCCCGTGCACCCTCATCAGTGCGGGAGTTGAACTATCCCGAATAACATGGCTGCCGATGGGGAGGATGGAGAGCACAACCCATGGAAAAGGTGGAGGGAAGGAGTCCGGGAAACCCAGAGCACCCCTGCAGTACATCCTGCAAGAGTACATCCTGCAAGAGCATTCCACTTCCTTCCTCCCTGGAGCTGTCCTCAGCAAAGGGCTGCTGTTGTCATCCAGAACTTAAGCATACAGCCTTTCTGCCTCCCACCAAGAAGCTGCACTATTTAATATTAATAATTATGGATTAATAGCTTTTAGCATTCTATGAGCAGCAACCTTGGTGACCTCCTTCCCCCGCTATTTTGATTTGCTTAATATTTTCTTTAATAGTGTGGGTTCTTCGTACTTTTTCATGGCAGAACTGGAAAAAATATTTATCAATGGACTTCAGGCTACACCTTTCAAATATTACCGATATATTGATGACATATTTATGATTTGGACCCGAGGGAGGAGAGACGGTCAAACAATTTCTCAACTATTTTACCGTATTCCCATCTTTCAGTCAGAGTCAAAATGAACTATTCCACAACAAGAGTCAACTTTATGGATATCACAGCTTCTGTCAACAATTGCCATCTACAAGCATCTATATACAGAAAAAAAGAAATGACTAAGGGATGCAACAGCTTCCACCTGCAAAACCCCACCTATGGAAGGAGCCAGATCAATAACTCCACCTCTTAGCTACGTAGTTTACAATGGGCATGTGTAACAGGCATGGGGAGTAGAGGCTGGAGCAAAATAAATAAAAATATAAGCAAAATCAGTGCATGCACATTTACATAACACTTTTAGGGCCTGATTTTCAAAAGCATTTACATGCCTAAAACTCGGGTTTTACCTGTTTAAGTGGGCTTTTACAAATTGCTACAATCTATGCCATTGAATTGTTCATAGGATTTACCTGCGTAAGTGCACTTTATGTGGGTAAATGGCCTTTGAAAATTGCTAGGATAGTATGTTAGATTTATGTGTGTTAACTCCTTTGAAAATTTACCTGTTCTTATACTCTAGGGATGTGAATCGTTTCTTGACGATTTAAAATATCGTCCGATATTTTTTAAATCGTCATTAATCATTAAAGAGTGCGATACAATAGAAATTCCACCGATTTATCATGAAAAAATCGTTAATCAGGCTAGTGCACACTAACGGGAGTTAGGACACAACCTAAAAATAGTGCCGGCCGTCCACTGGATGGCCCGCGCCATTTTTAAAGATGGCGCCAGCCGTCCAGTGCTCCTACCATGTGACAGGGGCCGGCCAATGGCACGGTTACCCTGTCACATGGTAAGGGCAAAGGGCCATCGGCACCATTTTTATTAGTGGCAGCCGACGGCCCGAGAGTTGGAGATCGCTCCCGGGGCCCACTGGATCACCAGGTAATTTTAAAACGTTTTTGGGGGGGGGGGGTCGGGAGGGTGGTGGAGGCTAAGGGAGCGGTTTTAAAGGGTTGGGGTGGTTTTTTTCGTCCTGAGAGGTCACTGAGGCACTCCTCTTCCTATCCCAAGGCCATCATCAACTGGCTGGCGGAGGTTGTAGGCGAGGAAGACGGGCCCTTGGGGCCTTGGCATGGTGACCAGGATGGAAAATCAGTCCCAGTCCTATATAGTAGCTCCGGGGTCTCAGCGGAGCATCCCTTGAAGGCAAGGAACACAGGTGTCCGCCAGCAGGGCTGGTAGAGGGACACGAGGGACAGGGACAGTTAGATATGTCTGTACCCTCTTTAGTGGAAAAGACCTCCCCTCTCCCTCCCCTTCCCCTCTTCTGGTAATGTTGCAGTTGTGGATCCCTGGGCTGAGGGGGAGTTGGCACTACCTGCGGGGAAGAGCCCCACAGGTCCCCACCCTTGGGCGGGGAGCTGGCAGAAACAGAGCCAGGTCCCCACCCTGTGGGGGGGGAGCTGGCAGAAACAGAGGCCCAACTGGAGCTTTGCCAATACCAGCCCACATTCCCCTTAGGTTGAGCCCTTCTTGAGTGCTGGAGCTGGCTAGTCTTAGGTAGGGGCCTCTGCAGTGGTGGAAGTCCAGGCAGGAAACATTGCAGGC
This sequence comes from Rhinatrema bivittatum, assembly GCF_901001135.1. Taxonomy (NCBI): domain Eukaryota; kingdom Metazoa; phylum Chordata; class Amphibia; order Gymnophiona; family Rhinatrematidae; genus Rhinatrema; species Rhinatrema bivittatum. The sequence goes on from NC_042616.1 coordinate 593,225,262, forward strand.
CAGCATGCTAAGGGATCATCAGGACAGTCTGGGGTCGAGTTAAGATTAAGGCAGGTGGAGCACAGCAATGTCTGTGTCCAGACCATGGTTGGAGGCAGGCAGCTAGAAGCAAGGTCGGTATACAAGCAGTGGTCGAGGAAGGTGGAGTACATGTCCTGTCCAAAGTCAAAACCAGATGATCAAACTACAAGGAAGTTAAAGAGGGGGAAGACAAGGACCACAGAGACACAAGGAGATGCTGAAGACAGATGTGAGGAACTAACAGACAAGGAAATCCAGGAAAAACCAGGCAAAGGGATCCACGGACAGAAAACATGGAGACAGGAACCACAGCAAGTAAGGAACCAAGAATTGAGACAGGAACGCAGGCAATGCCCTGCTCCTAGAGGAGTCGACCCATTGCCCAGGCAGGGACTTGAGGTGGAACTGGCCTAAATAATCCCAGGTGGTGATGTCATCAGTTGGTGCCAGGCAGCAATTCCCACCACTGGCCCTTTAAGAAGGGCAGGATCGGGTGCATGTGTGCCTAGGAGAGAGGAGCAATGGAGCCAGGGAGATCGCAAAGGCCAGCCACATGAGCAGGAGGAAGACTGTGTCGGCGCTTCTGCTCCATGGGAAGAGGGGAGAGCACTGGAATCCAAGTGGGCAGTCTTCCCTGGAATTGGGGGACTCAGAGGTGAGTGTGCAACAGTACCCTCTCCTCTAAAGTCCCCCTAAGGGTTGAGGCTTCTTGGAGTAAGAGGCGTGAAATTCTCTGAGAAGGCTTTTGTCCAATATATTGGAAGTGGGCTTCCAGGTATCCTCCTCTGGCTCATATCCTTCCCAAGAAAGAAGGTACTCCCATCTCAATCCATGCTTCCTCACGTCCAAGACTTCTCTTACTTGATATGTGGCATCGTCTTCTGAGGTGATCTTTTGCAGCTGTGGCGTCTTCCGAGAGGGCCAAGTATCAGGGGTTTCAGGAACGAGATGTGGAAGGAGTTGTGAATTCCCAAAGAAGTGGGCAATCGAAGTTGGTAAGTTACTGGCCCAAGCTGTTGCAGTACAGTAAATGGCCCGATGTACCAGGGACTGAGTTGCATGGAGGGAATTCAAAGCCTGGATATGGTGTGTACTGAGACATACCCTCTCCTCTGGTTTGAACTGTGGCACGGGCCCCCGATGAAGGTCAGTGAACCTTTTGGCTTTTGGACCCGCTTTCTGCAGCATCTGCTGAGTGTGATGCCAGAGCTTTTGGAGTTCTTGTGCAGACTGCTTAGTTGCTGGCAACGGAACTGTTAGGGGGAGAGGTAGAGGAGGTAATGGCTGTTTACCATAGACGATTTGAAAGGGCGATGAACCTGTGGCTGCACATGGGTGAAAGTTGTGGGAGAACTCTGCCCATGGAATCAGGGATGCCTAAACATTTTGGCAGGCATTGATATAAGCCTGTAGGAAGTTTTTCAATGTCCGATTGGTCTGTTCAGACTGTCCATTCGCTTGAGGGTGCTAGGCAGTAGTGAAATCCAGTGTGATGTTGAATTTCTTGCATAGGGACAGCCAGTAGCGAGCAGTGAATTGGATACCACAATCTGGGATAATGTGTTTGGGGAGCCCATGGAGTTGAAACACATTCTGATTGAAGAGTTGAGCTAGCTCCAGGGCCATGGGGAGACAGGCAGTGGAGTGAAATGAGTCATTTTAGGGAAACGGTCTATGACCCAGATAGCCGTATTGTCATTAGAGATGGGGAAATGTACACTGAAGTCAATGGACAAATGGGTCCAAGGTTCCATGGGAGCTGGCAACCTCAGTAACAGCCCCCAGGGTCATCCAGCCAATGGATTTTGCTGCACATATGTGGGACAAGAGTCCACATAGGCCTGAACATCCTTCTGCATATGGGGCTACCAGTGGAACTGCTAGAGTAATGCAAGGGGTCCAGGCTCATTCAGGGTGGCCTGCAACGCAGGAAACGTGGCACCATTTTAACACTTTCTCACAGAGCTTGCAGGGAACAACTGTCTTCCCTGGAGGCACGGTCATGGTGGATATGAGGAAGAATATCCCAAAGTGCTGGTACATCTGGTACTTTCTTCAAATATTTAGGAATAGCTATTATCTCACAATGATTTTGTAGGACCCAGGCTGGGTCGATGATGGAGTGGTTCCGAGGTGTCTTGAGTCAGAAATGAGCGGGAAAGAGCATCCGCTCAAACAATCTTGGCTGCAGACCTGTATCTGAGTTCAAAGTCTAAGCAAGTAAAAAACAGTGACCAGCCGGCCGGTCGGACATTAAGTCGCTGGGCTTGGTGGAGGTGCTCCAAATTCTTATGATCGGTGTAGATGGTTATTTAATGTTGTGCTCCCTCCAACCAGTGGTGCCATTCTTCCAGCCCTAATTTAATCACAAGTAGCTCCCTATCACTATTCCCATAATTGTGTTTGGCTGGGGAGAATTTCTTAGAGAAAAAGGAACTGGGGTGTAGGATTCTGGTGGAAGAGTGCTGACTCAGGACAGCCCCCTACCCCCAAGGAAGAGGTGTCTACTTCAACAATGAAGGGGCGCATAAGGTCCAGATGGTGGAGGCAGGGCTATCAAAGGAAGGTAGCCTTTAAGTCTTGAAAGGCTGAATTGGCCTCTGCTGGCCAGAGTTTAGTGTTAGCCCCTTTATGGGTAAGGGCCGTGAGCGGAGCAGCTATCTTGGAGTAGTTGTTTATGAAGTGACGATAATAATTAGCAAAGCATGGATTTACCCAAGGAAAGTCTTACCTCACAAATCTGCTACTTTTTTTGAAGGAGTGAATAAGCACAGGGGCGGTTCTATAATGAGGCAGGGTGAGGCAGCTACTTCAGGTGGCAAGATTTTGAGTCTGAAAAATTGCCCCCTGAAACCTTATTGCCACAGTTGCCTCACCCTTCATTCACTATCGAAAAAACTGGTGAAATATGTGATAAAGATATAAACAAAATATGACAAAAATCACATATATTCAACATGAACTTATCAAAAAAGGTTCACCCTCATATATGAGCCACAGTACATTTACACTGAAACAGTGTTTTAACTCTTAATCACTTATTTCGAATGTGCTCGCTCACTTATATTAATCAGGACATTACACATGTCCTGAGAAAACTCTCTGAGGTTGAACTACCATCAGATCAAATACAACTAGTTTCAACGAACGTTATTTTACTATACACAAACATGTCACATGTGGTAGCCATCGATATGGTGCAAGAAGTTTTATCCACCTTGGTCCATCGGATTCCGACATCATTTTTATTACAGCTAACTGAGTTAGTTTTGAGGCGTAATTATTTTTGTTTTGGGGGCAAGTTTTTTATTCAAACCCACGGTATAGCGATGGGGTCTTCAGTCGCTCCTGCGGTCACCAATTTGGTGATGAATCGGCTTGAGACACAGACAATTTATAAATCCCCTTTTTTTCAGAATGTGTGCCTATGGATTCGCTACATTGATGATCTTTTTTTCTTCTGGACATCAGATAAACCATGTTTGCAACGATTTGTTTTGTGGTTAAACACAATAGATAGCAATTTGAAATTTACATCAAAAATCGATGGCCAACAATTACCTTTCCTGGAGATTATGATAATCAAAAATGGAAATCAAATTCGAACCACTCTTTATCGTAAGGACATTGACAAGAATAATTTCTTGAAATATCAAAGTTTCCATCCAAGGGCCTTTAAAAATGACCTTCCAGTGGGCCAGTTTTTTCGCTTACAGCATATTTGCTCTTCATTAAAAGATTTTAAATATCAGGCGTATGATTTGGCCAAGCGATTCTTTGAGAGAGGCTACCCTTTTCAAGTCATTAGAGTAGCCTACAAAAGGGCATTCTCCAAGAGAGTCACTTTTACTGTATCAAAAAAGAAAACCTATTTCCCAGGACATTTATGTACTGCAGTTCATAAATCGTGCATCAGACATTGTCAAGAACATACATAAACACTGGCATGTTCTTCAACTTCACCCGATGTTTAAAGAACCACCTTTAATTTCATTCCAGAGAGGACATAATATTAGAAACCACCTTGTGAGAGCAGCATTGCCGATTTCTTCTCAACTACCTATAACTGGTCATCATGAAATTTGTGGCCATTGTGACATGTGTCACAATACGATGACTGGTGAGATTTGGAAAGATCCGATTTCTAACCTTGAGTATAAAAAGAAATTTTCAACTGATTGTGATTCCCACCATGTCGTGTACTTAATACAGTGTGACTGTCTACTATTGTACATTGGTCGAACATCGAGACCGATCAGGCCGCGTTTAAGAGAACACAGAAGCAGACTTAAGACAGGCAAAATTGAAGCGCAGATCGTGAAACATTGCCTGTCAGAAAACCATAATTTTTCAGACCTCCGGTGGACCATTTTAGATATGGTCTCAGTAAACACTAGAGGAGGAGACATGAAGACCCTGTTAAACTATAGAGAGCAAAGATGGATCTTTAAACTACAGAATTTCCTCGGGGCATGAATGACGCTATTGAATGGTCTTCATTGATTTAAAGGACTTTTCAATTCTCCAATAACATGCTTCAAGATCTTTGAATCCTAGCCCTGATTGGTCGTTTTTGAAACCGTACGCAGTCTTTAAATATGTCAGTTTTAAAATGGCGAGTCCTTTACTATGCCGCATATTACAGAAACCTGCTTTTTGACTCTGAATATGTAAGTTCATGTTAGCAATTTATGCAATTTGCCGGCGGTTTTGTGCTAAATATGTTTTTTCCATCTTTTTAGTGTCTAAAGCCCCTGAAGAAGAAACTCTTGAAACACTAGCGGTGTTGGGCATTCGGAAGAGCAAAGCTGACGAGCTTTTTGCTCTAGACCATTTCTTTGGAAAAGATAAGTTTTCCATTCCATTGATAATTTTTCATTTGATTGGAGTCAATGTTCTAAACCTTAATAATGGTTTCTATACTTTTTAAAAAAAAAGTCTTTCTAAAAAAATTTTTCCTCAAAAAAAATGTTCTTTTGCTTATAAAAGCGGCATAGCTCAACGTGATAGAAAAAAGTTACCCCATGATTAGTATAAGTGAGTGAGCACATTCGTATTAACTGCTCAAGAGTTAAAACACTGTTTCAGTGTAAATGTACTGTGGCTCATATATGAGGGTGAAACTTTTTTGAAAAGTTCATGTTGAATATATGTGATTTTTTTGTCATATTTTGTTTCAACCTTCATTCAGGCAAACCTGCAGTGCTGGCAGCATGGAGCAGTGACATGCTGGTGGGGTTTCCACTCCCCGCCAGCAAAAGAAAGGTCCTGTGGTGGCACAGAATTGTGACGTGCTGGCAGAGTTCCCACTCCCTGCCAGCAAAAGGTCCCAGCGGCATGAAACTGGGATGTGCTGGTGAGATTCCTACTCCCTGCCAACAAAAGGACAATCCAGCGGGCAAAGAAGAGTCACTGCAGTCCCGCCAGTGTTTTTTCCGCAGCCGGCGACAGGAAAGGGCCTACGGTGCTGCCAGCATTTCCCCACAGCCAATGGCAGAAAAGTGTCTGAGATGCCGCCAGTGTTTTCCCTGCACTTTGAATACTGTGTGCATTTTTGGTCACCACATCTCAAAAAAGATATAGTTGTATTGGAGAAAGTACGGAGAAGGGCAACCAAAATGATAAAGGGCACGGAACCAGGGGCGGCACAAGGCAATCTGCTGCTTGAGGCGAGGGATGAGATGGCGCCTCCCCCCCTCCCCCCAAGGTGTAGCATAGGTCAAATCAGCAAAAGAGATGGGGGGGGTTCCCCCTTAGAGTTTTGATTTTTTGGGGATTTGAAATGCTGGGGAAGGGGGAGGTAGGGTCAGGATTACTAGAGATGTGGCAGAGAGAGTGTCAGTTCTAATATTTCTAGGAAGCTGGTAATCCTGTCACACTCCCAGGAGCCCTACCACCTGCATCCCATCCTTCCCCTGCATTTACACTCTGAGGAAGTATGAAATGAGTGAATGGTGAGGGTCCGTGTATGGCGTACTCCCTCAGGATCAGTGCAAGGGCATTAGGTGCCCTAGACAAACCTTGCAGCTTTGTTCCCTCGCCCCTTCCCACATGCAATTCAAAATTATGCATTAATAGTTTCAGGAAAAAGAACATTAAATGTACAGTCATGAGATAAAAACAATACTTATAACATGTATATATTTATATTTACTACTGTGGTGCCAAACTCAATATCCTGCAAAAAACACACTTGGAACCCATATGATATTAGGCCTATTTTAATAAGTGTTGGGTGCAGGCTTGCCCTTAGAAAACCATGAGTAAACTGAACTACAATTACAATATAGTAAACCTCCCATATTAAAACAGCACTAACTGTCGACACTCACAGTAACAACTGTACCTTTGAAAAGACAACACTACAAATATTACAACAGGCCCTAAAACACCAAATCACTTACTGTTAGGAAAACAGAACAAGCCAAGCTGTCATAAATCCCTACATAAAAACTATATGCCAACATAATACCTCACCTCAATCACACATACAGAACACAGAGACCCTCACTATATACAGAATAAAGAGATGATAAAGTATAAATAGTAACCTGCAGACAAAAACTGAACTGGAAACCACAACAAGCCAGATTCTGTATGCAGTGTAACAATGGAAATACAGCAACTTCACCATTCCTCATTAAACATCAATCAATAAAATCAAGAAATATAAAATATCAATCATAATAGTAAAATCAAATTAATAAAAAAAATTAATATTTCAAAACAGCTGATGAATAGAACATCCAGTGATAACAAACATATATTGTTTTTTTTATTTCCTAAACATCAATAAAATATTTCAAAACAGCTGACACATCAAACACTCAATAATTAAAACTAAGCTAAAAAAAAAAAATCAGTACCTGGGAACTTTAGATTCCTGTCACCCTGAGATTGTAGATTAGTCAGGGGTGGGAGATATGCACAAACTTTCTCCTCTCTCTCATATATACACATTCTCTAACACACATGTTCATTCTCACACAAATTTCCTTATATTCTGTCTCACATACATGCTCACTAGAGATGTGAATCGTGTCCTCGATCGTCTTAACGATCGATTTCGGCTGGGAGGGGGAGGGAATCCTATCGTCGCCGTTTGGGTGTTTAGATTATCGTGAAAAATCGTTAAAATCGTGAACACACACTAAAACCCCCTAAAACCCACCCCCGACCCTTTAAATTAAATCCCCCACCCTCCCGAACCCCCCCCCCAAATGCCTTAAATTACCTGGGGGTCCAGCGGCACACTAAAACCCCCTAAAACCCACCCTCGGCACACTAAAACCCACCCCGACCCTTTAAATTAAATCCCCCACCCCAAATGCCTTAAATTACCTGGGGGTCCGTAGCGGCGGTCCGTAGCTTAAATTACCCCCGGGTCTGTAGCTAAATCGGGGAAAGGGGGAGAGCAGGAAATCCGGCACAGTAAATCGTGGTGTCTTCAGCCGGCGCCATTTTGCAAAATGGCCGCCGCAAAATGGCGGCGGCCATAGACCAATACGATTCGACGCAGGAGGTCGTTCCGGACCCCCGCTGGACTTTTGGCAAGTCTTGTGGGGGTCAGGAGGCCCCACCAAGCTGGCCAAAAGTTCCTGGGGGTCCAGCGGGGGCCCCTGGAGCGATCTCCTTCCGCGAATCGTTTCCGTACGGAAAATGGCGCCGGCAGGAGATCGACTGCAGGAGGTCGTTCAGCGGCGGTCTGGAACCCTCGCTGAACGACCTCCTGCAGTCGATCTCCTGCCGGCGCCATTTTCCGTACGGAAACGATTCGCGGCAGGAGATCGCTCCAGGGGCCCCCGCTGGACCCCCAGGAACTTTTGGCCAGCTTGGGGGGGCCTCCTGACCCCCAAAGACTTGCCAAAAGTCCAGCGGGGGTCCGGAACGACCTCCTGCGTCGAATTGTATTGGTCTATGGCCGCCGCCATTTTGCGGCGGCCATTTTGCAAAATGGCGCCGGCTGAAGACACCATGATTTACTGTGCCGGATTTCCTGCTCTCCCCCTTCCCCCGATTTAGCTACGGACCCGGGGGTAATTTAAGCTATGGACCGCCGCTACGGACCCCCAGGTAATTTAAGGCATTTGGGGTGGGGGATTTAATTTAAAGGGTCGGGGTGGGTTTTAGGGGGTTTTTAGTGTGCCGGGGGTGGGTTTTAGGGTGTTTTAGTGTGCCGCTGGACCCCCAGGTAATTTAAGTCATTTGGGGGGGGGGGTTCGGGAGGGTGGGGGATTTAATTTAAAGGGTCGGGGGTGGGTTTTGGGGGGTTTTAGTGTGCCGGTTTTCCTGCCCTCCCCTTCCCCCGATTTACGATTTTTTGACGATAAATCGGGGGAATTGGTATTGTATCGTGGCCCTAACGATTTTTGACGATTTAAAATATATCGGACGATATTTTAAATCGTCAAAAAACGATTCACATCCCTAATGCTCACTGATTCACATACTCCCTCTCCAAGACATGATCACTATGTCACAAACTCTCTCACGTTCTTGCTCATATACCTGCTCACTGGTTCTCACACAGGCCCACCAGCTTAAATAGTCCGTCTGCTCACACATATGCTCATTGGCTCACTCATTCTCTCTCGCTCACACACATGTTCACTGTCTTGCTCACATGCATGCTCACTGGCTTACAGCATGCTCTGGAAACCAGAAATCTGACTGTATTATGCAGTGCAAAAATGGAAAAAGAGAAACATCATCATTCCTCACAAAACACCAAGTAACAAAATCAAGAGATATAAAACATCATTCATATTATTAAAACCATACTAATAGAATAAATGTCAAAACAGGTGACAAACATCCAATAATTTAAAAAGTCACATAAATTTGTTCTATTTCCCAAACACCAATAAAATATTTCAAAACAGCAGACGCATAAAACGCCCCAAAATTTAAAATGGGATTAAAAAATCTCTAGCTCTCAGACCATAAAATAAATAAATGAATAAATATATACCTGAGATCTTTTGATTTCCAGTCATCCAGAAATTGTCACAGACTTGGGGGAAGGGGGCTGCACAAACTTTATTTCTTATTTCTCCCCTTCACACACATAGTTGGTCTCTCTCTCTCTCTCTCATTCACATGCAAGTTCTCTCACTCTCATGCACATCCAGGCTCTCATATATACACACAGGTGCAGACTGTCTCTCTTACACACAGACGCGCTCTCTCTCATACTCATGCAGGCTCTCACATGTAGGCATTCACTTTCATACACACATGCAGGCTTTCTCTCATATGTACATGCAGATGCTCTCTCTCATACATGGGCAAGCTGTCTCATACAAATGCAGACTCTCATATGTGCACATAGACTCTTACACATGCATGCAGGATTTCATGCACAGGCAGCCTCTCTGTCTTATACACACACCTCTCAGGCCCCCTTACCTCCTTTCTTCTGGGTTTTAGCAATGATGTTATTTTACTGCCTGTGGAGGGGGGGGGGGGGAAGAGAGACTTCCTAGCATGCCATTCTTTTTGTCGATGGGGCGTGAGAACCTCCCCCCTGTACGTCATCAAAAACTGCTGCCACACCCACGCAAAACTCTCTGCTGCTGATATGTGAGCAAACCGCACCGTTGTCTTCCTGCCAGTGAGGGTGGGAACCTCACTGGCACTTTCTCAAACTGTGAGGCTTTTTTTTTTATTATTATTATTTTACTTGCTCATTAAGATCTGTCACAGCCAGGTACAACTGTGCTCTCCAAGGAAATCTGTTATGACTGGTGCAGAAGAGACCCTGCGGATGGATCCCCCAATGAGGATATTGGGAAGAGCTTGTACCGACCAATCACCAAGCTTGACAAATCCAGTTCTTCCAACAGAATTCTTGCAACCCCCATGAAATGTTTCTGCTCCATTCGTCCATAATTTCCCCAGGCTATTACCTGTAACACTTTGCCTTATGGGCTTTCCATGAACACCAGAACCTGATTGTAGAGGGGATCTAGTGATTTGTGTGCCACGTTTGTCTTTGCAATACATACTCCATTTTCTACTAGATAAAGTTTGATGTAGGCAGCTGGAGGGAGGGGCTCTGGCACCAGCTTTTGCTGTCAATCCACGGGCCTGAATGATCTCTACTTGTAGCTGCCCACTCCTTTCCACCAAACCAACCTCAACATCACCCAATGATGTGGCTGTAAGAGTCTGATGACCCACGAATTGTGTGAGACCCATACCAGAGTAAGTCACTAAACTGTCCATCAGATGCAAGACACATTCCACTGTAGTTCAAGTGGTCAACAAGGCCATTTTTAGGGCTGACTGGTTGGAGGCCATCCATTTCAACTGTAGTTGCTCCAAGAAGAGGAAGGTCAAATGACTTTGTTTTTTCCTACAGAGCCCTAACTGTTCATGCTATCCTCAATGGCTTCATGGCTCGCTTGACGTACTGTCCGACTTGGCATCTCAACAGCTAGCCCTGTCTCTGTGCTGCGTTGAATAACCTCTTTGCCTCTTCTGCTGTCGCTTTCACCGTCATCCTTGTCAAAAGAGTTCATGCAAGGGAAGTAGATGGTCAGAGCCTCGAAGGACCCCGTTGTCTTCCTGCCAGTGAGGATGGGAACCCCACTGACTCTTTCTTAACTGTGCCATCATATTCCTGCCAGTGAGGGTGGGAACCTCTCCGGCACTTCCTTAACTGCACTGCCGTCTTCCTGCCGGTGGGGATGAAAACCTCACTGGCATTTCCTTAAACCATGCCACCGTTTTCCTGCCGGTGGAGTTGAGAACTTCACCGGCATTTCCTCAAATGACACCACTCTCCTCTTGCTCTGCCTCGTGCCACTGTGGACTTTTTGACAGAGAAATGAGGTGGTCACAAGAGGGCTGTTTTGTTTGGGGGGGGGGGGGTTTGCCGCCCCATAATTTTGCCATCTGAAGCGATCGCCTCACCCTGCCTAATGGTAGAACAGCCCCTGCATGGAATGGCCCCCATAGGAGGAAAGGCTAAAGAGGTTAGGGCTGTTCAGCCTGGAGAAGAGACAGATAGAGGGGATATGATAGAGGTCTATAAAATCATGAACATGTAAATGTGAAATAGTTATTTACTCTTTTGGATAATACAAGGATTAGGGGCCACTGCATGAAGTTAACAAGTAGCACATTTAAAAAAAATCAGAATTCTTTTTCACTCAGCTCACAATTATGCTCTGCAATTTGTTGCCAGAGGATGTGGTTAAGGCATCTAGTGTAGCTGGGTTTAAAAAAGGTTTGGATAAGTTCCTGAAGATGTCCATAAACTGCTATTAATCTACAGGGAATAGCCACTGCTTATTGCCAGCATTAGTAGCATGGGATCTGTTTAATGTTTGGTTACTTGTCAGGTACTTGTGACTTAGAACGGCCACCGTTGGAAACAGGATACTGGGCTTGATGGACCCTTGGTTTGACCCAGTATGGCATATCATACATTCTTATGTAAAATGCAGCAAGAATCCATTGGGCCTGTATTCCCTTACTGGAAGAGATCCTGCCCCCTTAGGGTCTTGACTAGGAGGAAGGTCTGATGGACCTACTCCTGTCAGGGACTCCATCCTCTGACCTAGAGAGGGGAGAGATCTCCATGGATTTGACTCCCCAACTTTCTCCAGTAGTACGCTACAGTACGGTAATTCTTCCTGCTCCCCTGTACCCCTCTCCTCTTTGGCTTTTCCTCCCTACTCCTGTCAGGGACTCCATCCTCTGACCTAGAGAAGGGAGAGATCTCCAGGGATTTGACTCCCCCACTTTCTCCAGTAGTACGCCACCTTACGGTAATTCTTCCTGCTCCCCTGTACCCCTCTCCTCTTTGGCTTTTCCTCCCCACTCCTGTCAGGGAACCCCCTCCTCTGACCTAGAGGAGGGAGAGATCTCCAGGGACCTGACTCCCCCCCCCCCCCATCCTCTGGTAATACACCGCCCCACAGCAATTCTTCCTGCTCCCCCTGTATCCCTCCCCTCTTTGGCTTTCCGTCCCTCATCCTCTACCCTGACCCCAAGTGGCTGGGCACATCGAGTAGGCCAGAGCATGAGGGGGGTGGGCGGAGGCCCCCAGAGGGAGATGCAGGGAGGGCTCTTGGTTCCAGAGGGCCCTTTCGCAGGAGGGCAGAAACAAAACTTGGTCCTAAGAACCAACCAGGAGAGGGAAACAGGTGACGTTGTGTGTGCTAGAGGCAAAGTAAAGAGTGCTGTGAGCTGGCATAGAGCTCGGTGGCCTCTCAGCTCCTGCCTTCCATTGCAAGCCACAACCATAATAATATCCACAGATGACTGCAGCAGAGCAGATCTGGGAGGAAGAATGTAGAGAAAATGGCTGCGAAGCTGCTCAGGACCTGCCTTGTGCCCGGCAGGATGAACGGTCAAGAGACACACACCTCCAGAGACCCTGTAGCGGGGCTAAGCATGTGTGTACCCTTAACTTCAACAGCTGTGGGACTGGGTTCCGCAGACACGGAATGCCCTCCGCTCTCAAGCATGGCAGGTACTCGGTGTCTTTACAGGAGACCCACACCATCCCAGTTGCCGAAACGACCTGGTGCTTGATGTGGAAAGGCGAGATGGCCTTCAGCCATGACTCAAGAGTGGTTGGCGCGGTGACCATCTTGATTTTGCAAGGTCCACAGGCCGAAGTGCTTAATGCTGAGGCTGTTGAGCCGAGTGGAATGCTGCATGAGTCTGCGGCTTTGGGGCTGCACCATTGACAGTTTGAATGTGCATGCGTCCACTGCCACGCCCAAAAAGGGCAACACCCACGGACTCGTTCTGGCTTTACCTACGTAAGAGTGGGGAAAGAGCGGGTTTCCCACTATCAGATCGACCGGTGGTATATTTCCTGCTGATTGATGCACTGGGCCACAGAATACACAGTGGAGCCGGCACGTCTTTCAGACCACTACCTAGTGGCACTTCAACAACTCACTCCTCATGAACAAGGGATTAATGTCATCAATCCAAGAATTCTAGACTGGAACCACTGGGAGGTGGACTTCTTCATGCTCGCTCAGTGGTGGGACATGGGGAAAGCCCACCTCTGGGTTCTCTGTAAAGAGCACGCCAGGGTGTGACCACCATTTGCCATCTTGCACTCCAGCGACTCTCAGGGGAAGGGCTGGAGCTGGAGGACTGCCTCTATGATACACAGGACCAGGGAGGAGACCAAGCTGTGCTCCTCGAGTATGAAGAGAGAAAGCGGACCCTGTGAATCCTCGAAGATCGTCAAGAGCGGGGGGCTTACGCGCAATTACGTATCCAGTTTGTGGGAGAGACAGACAATGGTTCACCCTTTTTCTATGGGCTGTAGAAGCAGAGGGTAGATAACATGCCTGTTTTCTGTGAACGGTACCCCCTTTACTGAATCATATAAAACCCAGGTGAAGATCCACGATTTCTACGCAGCTCTTTTCTTACCAGACCCTGTGGACAGGCGCCTGTGAATCCCTGTGGGAGGGACCTCCTGTGTGAACAAGGCCAGAAGGTGTCGGCTAGAACTCCTCTTGAACCTGGGAGACCTCACTGAAGCTCTAAGACAGATGCCAAGAGGAAAGTGCCCAGGCATCGATGGGTTCACCATCGAGTTTGTCAGTTTCTATTTTGATACCCTAGGACCTGATCTGCGAGTCCCAAAAGAAGCCTTTGAGACCAGGCACCTGCCCTTGTCCTGTTGGCATGCGATGTTGACCCTCTTGCCCAAGGGGGAGACCCATGTACGACCTAAAGAATAGGTGTCTGGTCTCCCTGCTATGCATGGACTATAAGATCCTGGCCAAGGTGCTCTCCCTGCCACTAGTATCCATGCTGGTAGAGGTGACCCACTCGAACCAGATCTACATGATCCCCTGATGGACCATTTTCGATAACATATTTTTGATTTGGGATGTGATTTTGTTTAGTAGGACTGGCTGCCAATGGCCTTTTTGTCGCTCGATCAGGAGAAGGCCTATGATAGGCTGGATCACAGATAACTCATGGGGACTCCAGAGGCATTTGCTTCAAGCCAGAGTTTGTGAGGCACCTCCGCTTTTGTATTCATGAGCAGAGTGCCTCATTAAAATCAACTGATCCCAAGCAGTGTTCCTGGTATTCGAGCAAGGGATACATAAGGGGTTTCCCCTGTTGGATCAGGTGTACACACTAGCCAGTGATCCTTTCCTGTGTCTGCTGCTCAGCTGACTCACAGAATTAGTGCTATGAGAGCCTGACATGCGGGTCGCCCTGACAGCATATGCTATGTCCTTAACATGGCTCAGGACCCGGCTGACTTGGAGAAAGTGCAGGGTTGCCAGCAAGTCTATTTGGCAGCATCCTCGGTCGAGATCAACTGGGCTAAGTGCTCCAGCCTTTTGGTAGGACCGCAGAGGGTGGATGCTTTCCCTGACCTGTCATGGGGCAGGGAGATCCTTAGGTACCTAGGATTCCATCTCTCCAGTGTGGAAACCATGGCCACTAGCAATTGCAGGGAGCTTGAAGAGAAGGTCGAAGCTTGTCTCAGGTCGTGGAAGGGACTGCTGCGACTGGTGTACTACTGCGGACGGGTAGGACACAACTGTGGCACCGCTTCACCACTTTGAACCTGACCCAGGAGTTCCTTGCCGGCACCCAGAGAAAACTGCTGGAGTATTTCTGTGGGGGACAGGAAGCAGGGGGGTCCCTGCGTTAGTCCTAACTCTCCCCCATAGAGAAGATAGACAGGGGCTCGTGTGCCTGAGGAGTCAGGTGCACACCTTCCACCTCCAGGTCCTGCAGAGATTTCTGTACAAGGTCCCTGTTCCGCAATGGCATCCCCTGGCAGCCCATTTTTTCTGCCAGGTGGGCAGCCTGCGGCATGCGTCTCAGCTCTTTCTCAAAGATGTGAGAATACTTGCCTGCCGCTCTCTCTTGCAGCTGTCAGAATTCTACAAAGAAGTGCTGAGGGCCTGGAGACTTCTGGGCGCGATCAGAGGCCTGGCTGACACAGACTGGGACTTCCTGGGCGAACCTATCCTCCATATTCCTGCTCTGGGTCTGCTGGAGGAACTATCTGTGAGATGCCAGCTGGTTGCAGCTTGGGTGACCAAGGTCGGGAACTTACCGGAGATCCTGATTGCCACGATGGGACACCTATTTGACTGGGCTCCTAGGTACATCAGAAAGGTAATCTCTGATCTGCCTGAGAGGGCTCTGTGGGCTGGGTGTCCCCGTTCATCTGCACTCCCCTCTCGCCTGCCAGATGGTGAGCTCTTTTGCACTCGGCCTCCTTGGGCCCACAGTCTTAGGAGGCTGCGGGAAATGCTCTTAGCCATCTTCTGAACTGTCTCAGAAGAACCTGCTCCTGCTGGTGGCCCATATAATGCGATGCCTCACCCTCTGCTCCCATCCTGACATGCCCCGGAGAGAAGAGTTAGGATTGGGGAGAGAAGAGGGGGGGTCTTCGCTGAGAGTCTGTCTACACAGGATTGACTCCCAGGTAGAAAGGGGACCGCATTTGGAGGCCGGCACGTGCAGCTATGGCCATTGGCTGGTTACTCGCACAGGCTTTCCGGGCGAACCCCTCCTGTCCTTTTTACGAACAGGAGGACCTTCCCCATCTGGGACTGAAATGTCTCAGATTGACCCATTCCTCTCCTTTTTAAAGGCTTAATTTGGGGGTTTTTTTTGATTAAATTTCACCCCTAACCATGTGCCCAGAAGGGGGACCCTGAGTTCAAAGAATGCCCTGGTCAGCTTTCTCCTGTCCACCAAAGAGGCAGTGAGGCGCTCAAGGGAGGGGAGATTGGCTGGGGCCCTGTTTTGGGCCATGTAAAAGTGAAGAACTTCTGTTTGGTGTCTACCCACCAGGTAGACATCAATGCCCACCAGGTACACCACCTGGTGGGCATTGGACAGATGCTGTGCTCCCCTCCCCATTATACTTTAATCCTTAATGTTTAGTTGGTTTCTTTTGATTTTTTTTCTTTTTTTCACATTTTGGTTGCCCCCCCCCCCTATTTTTTCCCCAGGCTCCGTTTAAACACCCCACCCCCTTTTTTTTTAGGTAAGCGCGCTTTTTGAAGGAAGAAGGAATCATGGAGGGGAGGGGAGGCCCCATCTTCCTTCCTATCACCCCTCTGGTGCCAGTGATGCCCCCCAGGTGCGGGAGGAATGGAGGGGCTATCTTCACTGGTGTGCAGTGGCTGGTAGAAAGAAAGTGGTAAGGCAAAGTGCGATGAGGCGCTGTCACCAGGCTGCATGTGGTGGCAACCCCTCCCCCCCCCTTCCCCATATTCTGAAAAATTCAACCCTCCAACTTTTAAAACCAGAATCCCCCACCCCTCCCCTCTGAAACCGGTGATACCCCCAAAAGGAGGGAGGAAAGAGGGAGGGACCCAACTACTCAACAGTCCACAGCTGATGGGGAAAGGGCAGCAGGGTGGAGGGTGATGGGGGTTCAGTCACCGGGGCACATACTGGATGCCCCCATACCCTGGGACCTAACCCTCCGCCCCCATATTCTGGGGACCTTCTTCTTAATAAAAAAAAAAATAAAGCCAAGGAAAAAAAAAATGCTGCCACACCATAGGGTTTTTATTTATTTGATTTGGTAATCGTGGTTTGCAGGCTGCATCCACTAGGGATGAAGCACTAGTTTTAGGCTGGGGCCTGAACAACGACAGGGAAACTTTTCCCGCAGTCCCTTAGTGTTCTGTGTCCCCACCAGGGGGCACGGAAGAAGACTTAATCTGTTTCCAATGGAAGGGGCAGGGCGGCCTTTGGCCGCCCCTCCCCCTAGCTAAGCCTGAAAATAGACGGGGACACCGCTCCCGGGAATCTGCCAGCCATGCACAGGAAGAAGAGACAAACCCAGCACTTCCCTTGGCACAGCTAACAAAAAAAAAAATACAATAAACTTTGGCCTTTTTTTTTTTTTTTAATTGCCTTCTTTGAGCGCCTCGTGCCTGCTTTGGCTCTCCATGTAGAAAGCCAGGGCCGGGGAAAGGCTGCAGGCGATCGTCGGCGGTAGGAGCCCTAGCTCTCGCTGTGTTGTGATTGTTTTTTTTTTTGTTTTTTTTTTTTTCCTCAATCTCCTGCTGCTTCCGGCTCCCCTGTGCTCGGGGATCTCCTTTCCTCCCTCCTTCTTGGGTACTACGGAGCAGCACTCTCCTGTGCCCGGCAGCTGAGTGAAGGGGGAGGGAGGAGGAGGAGAGGTGCTCGGCTCGTTTCCTGATCCTAATCCCAGCCCCCCACCCTCTTCTTCCTGGGAGAGAAAGGAGCAACTTATGCGACCTGCGGAGGAGGAGGAGGAAGAAGAAGAAGAAGAGCAGGTAAGGAGAGGGGAGAGAGCCCGGGTTGGCAGTGACTGATCGCTAGGCGGGCGCTTTTTTTGGGCGGCGGGGGGGTTGCCAGACAGGAGAATGATTGCGGAAGGAGATCGGGGGCTGGCGTCTAGGCCACACGGCCATCGGGCTCCGGTGACTTGCACCGGCAACTTTCTCTCTCTCTCTCTCTCTCGGTCTGGCCCGGTTGCCCTTCTAGCCTCCCCGCACCCTCCCTCTCTCTTTCCTGATTCTTCCTTTCCCTGGCTGATTTATCGAAAAGTTGGGTGGCGGTGTGATTTTTTTTTTTCCTAAGTAACTTCGAGGCTTTGCATGCATTGCAAAAATATCTGTCTCCTTCTACCTAAATCTGTGCACTTTCCAAGTCATTTCGTGATCCTGCACTTGGCTTAGTGGACGCCGCTAAGGTTTACGGGGGGAAAGTATTCAAGATCTTCCCCGTACAGCAGGGCCTCCGTCTTGTGCCTGTTGATAGCAAGGAACAACTGCTGTGGACAGGGGCCTGAGTGACGACAAACGGCAGCAAGTTGCAGTTTCATTATATGGGTGTGGGAGAGAGGGTCTCTATATAAGCTTTTATTTGGTGAGACTTGATTAAGTTCTGTCCTGCCAGAGCAGATTTTGGATGACTTTTATTTTCAAGGTTGTAAAGTCAGACAGAGACAATCCCCCTTTTCAAAAGTGCTGACCTGTAAATCTGTCATGAACAGATTGCGGGGCAGTAACTGAACGCTTCTTATTTTTGGACGAGTTTGGTAAAGCTTTGGGGGATCATCCTGGATCCCCCTCTGCTGGTTTAAGCTGTGAACATTGATGATTTGAGGATTGATGGAGAGCCAGCTTGCATTGGAAATATTGGGCCTTGCTGTTGTCATAGAAGGAGCGCAGGTTATTGTGTGAAAAGAATATAGGGAATGTCTAAAGTGGGGAGAGATGGTCTTAACTTCGTATAACATTTATTTAGTGGGGTTGCAAGGTATAACTATTTCAGCAGTTCCATTTATTTCATGTGCTTGGTAGTATCATTTTATTCGTTTTGACTTCCTTACTTGTGCTCCCGAACTCTTTAAATAGGCAGAGGAGACCAGATGTACTTAAGAAGATAAGAAGTGCCATGCAGGGTCAGACCAAAAGTCCATTGAGCCCTGCATCCTGTGTCCAACAGTGGCCAAAGGTGGCTCACTTTCTGTTAACTCCGTACAAGTGGTCGGTGGCTCTCTGTCACTTGGTTAATAACTGTTTATGGACTTTTCTTCCATGAACCTAACCAAAAGCATTTTAAACACAGATATGTTAGTTACCTTGACCACATCCTCCAGCAGCAAGTTTCATGGATTGATTGTGTATTGAACGAAAACTACTTTCTCCAGTTTATTTATTTTTGGTTTTTTTTTTAATATCTGTTAGCTTAAAGGACTGTTCCCTAGTCCTGGTATTATGTGAAATGTTAAATAACTGTTCTGTATTTACCTGTTTTACTCCAGTCATGATTTTGTAGCCTTTGCGTGGTTAGAGCATCAGGCTATGAATGAGGGAAACCAGTGTTCAAATCCCACTGCTGCTCCTTGTGATTCTGGGCAAGTCACGTCAGCCTCCTTTGCCTCAGGTTCCAAGTTAGGGCCTCCCATTTTGTATCTGTTGGGGGGGAAAATGCTTAGTAAATGAGGCTCTTACAGGCCAATCCACCTCTCCAGGGTGCCTGACTTAATATTTAAATCGGATGCCGCGGTAAAAAGGAGGTGCAAGGGGAAATTGCGCGTTCCTAGTGCCTCCTCGGCAGCGGGAGCCCGGGAGAGGCGGCTGTCTGCGGGTTAGGAAAACGGTCGCTCAGTTTTAGAGCATCTGTTTTCCTAACCTTTGCACAGCCACAGGTTAGGAAAATGAATGCTCGTTAATTAAGCGTTCCTTTTCCTAACCTTCTTTTATTTATTTTTTTACCTTTTTTTTTTAGGAGATTCTAATTTTTTAGTTCTTCCAACCACGTTATTAAGTCTGCAGAAGTACAGAAAAGCAGTGTTTTCTGTTTTACTGTACACTTTTTGGGCTCCTCCTTGGGAGAGACGTTAATTCTGGCGAGTAAATATGTGCGCATTGGGTGAACATTTTTTTTTTTTTTTTTGCATGGGGGGGAATAGATAATAGCCTCATCAACATGCATTTGCATGTGATGAGCACTATTACCTACATGCGTGATTGGATGCACTAACCTCCGTTTTCCATTGGGGGTTATGGATGCACGTCCAAAATATGCGTCCAGTCATGAGTTGAGCCATGTGCTGCAGCCAGAGCACAGTATTGCATTGGCCTGTCAGATTGTAAGTACTTCAGTCATATCACCCCCTCAAATCATTTTTTCTCCAGGCTGAAGAGCCCTATCTCTTTAGCATTTGTTCATAAGGGATCTCTTCCAAACCCGTAACTATTTTTGTTGCTCTTCTCTGTACCTTTCCTAACTCCACTACCTCCTTTTTCAGATGAGGTGACCAGAACTCTATACAACACTCAAGGTGTGGCTGCACCATTGATCTATACAGAGACATTATGATGATCTCTGTTTTATTTTCCTTTGCTTTCTGAATAATTTTTAGCATTCTCTTTCCTTTTTGGCTGTCGCCACACATTGAGCTGAAGATTTCAACTTACTGTTGTCAATGATTTGTAGATCATTTACATTAAGGGCAGTTCCCTTTTTGTGTCTTATCGTGTGGGAGGGGAACTTGCTACATCTGGCCTAATAGTAGTTATGGTTTGTAAACAGATATCTAAAGAAGGGACTTGCGTGGTCTGAAAAAAGTATCACAACCTACTGAAACTGTTTTCTCCAGGAGCCATTGGGCTACTAGGACTGCACTACGGACACTAATTATGTTCACTTAAAAGCAAGTTAAAGTTTAATAAGGTTAATAGCTTCTTTCCTTAGATATGTGCTTAATTATTGGTACAAAACTTAAGACACTTCCCTACTAAATAGAGCAATGACAACATAATTTATATAAATTTAAAGGCATACACCTGTTAGTTATGTGTATTGCTCTTTGCTCAGGAGAAGGAACAGTGAGGCTTACCACACTCACATGTAACTTGCTGGAGGAAGGAAGGGGAAAAAAGGGGGCATGTTGGAAACATCCAGATGTTTGTTCAAAGTACAGGATGCTGAAGTTTCCTCATAGAAAAGGAAATTCAGGAACCCAGAGGTCATGATAAGAAGTTAGGAGGAAGGTACAGAGGGAACTGGAGCCATTTCTCTCCACTGCAATCTATCCAGAATTCAGCTGCATGACTTCTCTTTCTCTAAGTGGCTGCACCATTATAACCTCCCTTCTCAGGCCACTACATTGGCCTCTTATTTGTTTCTGCAAACAGTTCAAGCTCCTCTTACTCACCTACAAAAGTCTTAGCTCTGCAGCTCCTCACTACCTCTTATCTCTCTCTGTGCGCCTCCTCATGTACTCCACTTATCAGACAAATCACTCCTATAGAAACATAGAAATGAAGGCAGAAAAAGACCAATCGGCCCATCCAGTCTGCCCAGCAAGCTTCCACTCTTTTTATTTTCCCATGCTTATCTGTTTCACCAACCACCAACTTCAGGGCTCTTGTTGGTAACTGTTTGAGTCAAATTTCCTGCTATCCCCTGTCATTGATGCAGAGAGTAATGTTGGAGTTGCATCAAAGGTGAGCATAAGGCTTGTGTTTAAGAGTTGTAACCACCATATCAAGCAAGCTACCCTGATGTTTGTTCACCCAGACTGCATAGATTGATGCCTTTTTGGCTGATGTCTGAATGCAAATCCTGTTTTCCTTACTTCCCCCTACTGTTGAAGCAGATAGCAATGCTGTATATGCAGTCAAAGTGATGTATCAGGCTTAATTGGTTTAGGGTATAACCACCATAATCAGCTACCGCCATGATTGTATACCCAGATTGTGAAGTTCAGTCCTTGTTGGCTGTTGCCTGAATGTAAATCCTGTTTACTACCTTTTTTTCCCCCTGCCCTATGCCCTTCACCTCTACTTTCAATTCCCGACTCTGTGCTTTCCCCCTGGCTGTACCGTGTGCTTGGAATAGACTTCCTGAGCTGGTGCAGCATGCGCCCTCTCTCTCACCTTGTTTAAATCCCATCTAAAACCCCACCTTTTATGAGGCTGCTTTTATTTATTTTATTTATTTATTTAACATTTTTATATACCGGGATTCATGTAAAAATTACATATCATCTCGGTTTACATTTTAACTGAAAACAAGCATGTAAGAATGCGATTACATTGAACAGGGCGTAAAGCTTGGATCTGAATAAATGGGGAAAACGCATAAATGTTATTAAAGACATGAAAAAAAGACATGTTTATGAGCCAGGTTTAGTCTGGCTGAAGATCTAGGTATATACTGGATTTATTTAATGACCGGGTACTCTTGAGTAAACTTTGGAGTGATCAGCTGTAGAGATGGGTTGCTAAATTATAAGGGTAGTAAGAATGGATCGTCTAAAGCTTAGCCTGTTGGCTAGTATGGTAACGCCAAAGGTATGTCATTAGCATAACTGAAACGCTTGCTCAAATAGCCAAGTTTTTAGTCTCTTTTTAAAACTGATTGGGCATTGTTCCAAGAGGAGTTCTGGCGGTAGAGAGTTCCATTGTGCAGGACCTGCTGCGGACATGGCTCGTTTGCTTAGAGAAGTTTTGATGTATGGTGTTAGGAGAGTGTCTCTGTATGCTGTTCTCGTCGGTCTGGCTGGTAAATGTGGTCTAAGTGGAATGTTGAGTTCCAGTGGAATGAGCTTGTGGATGGTTTTGTATATGATCGTTAGTGTTTTGTATAAGATTCTGAACTTGTTTGGGAGCCAATGCAGGTTCAACTTTTAAACCTTAACACCTGATTGTCCTGCTTACAGCCTCCTCAAAGTCTTAATAAATGAATTCCCAAGGCCTCTTTTGCCCTGTATTAATTAGATTGTAAGCTCTATGGAGCAATGACTGTCTCTTAAATATTTTTTTTGTACAGTGCTGTGTAAGTCGACTTGCACTATAGAAGTATTAAGTAGAAGTAAAAACGCTAATTTACTGAGACGTTGATAGATGTCTAGAATAGCCTCCCAGTACAGGCAGTGGAGACCAGCATGGTGACAGAATTTAAACACACCTGGGGCACGGAAGTGCAGTGAAAAGAAACCAGGTTGAAAGGCTGAGCAAAAGGCATGCAGGGGGAGGACACCTGTGTGTCAATCTACCGAGCATGGTGGAAGACCTAAGGGGGGAAGACAGCTCAACTGACTTGGATAAGGTGGTCAAGCAACTAGGAGACAGCCTTACTAAGAGATTCATGGATGGGGGCAACTGGGCAGAGTGGGTGGACCAATTGGGCCTTTATCTTCTGCCATTTGCCTTGTCACTATATTTCCTCAAAGAATCATGTAGTGGCTATTGGTAGGCATCTGGGGGGCACTAAAAAATACTCACTGTGAATTGGTTGCTCAATAACCTTTTTTTTTTTTAATTTTAACTGACAGTGTTCCAAGACACATTTCTTTGAAAACTGTCATTGGAAAGCATGTCTAGCTTTCTCACTCTTCTTGGTTTTCTTCAAAACAGTACTTCTAGTCTTCTTTGTTTAACCAGATTTTAACAAGTTGCTGGTTTACTCATGCACAAATGAAATTGAGAATGTCAAACTGGTTCCCCACTGTGGTGAATGTGTGATTTTTTTTTTTGATTTTTTTTTTTTTAATAAATCGATATGAACATTTTTTTGCTTTATAGACAAAGAGGTAATTGAGTTGAAATTGTATGTCCCGTGTGTTTCTTTTTTTTTTCTTCTGTTGTTCATGAATATGATGACGGAAACAGAGTGTAACAATGTAGATCATTTTGTGACCTTGGTTAAGAATATGCGTATCTGTCCTCTGCGTATTTGTATACAAAGTAAGATTTTAAAAAATATATTACAACTGTTCTGTCGAAAATCCAATGTTGGAGGCATGGAACAGTGGCATCTATGATGGCTTTTAAGGATTATAATGTGTATGCACTTGGAACAGATTTCAAACTACAGCTACAAGTCAAATCCACCAGTATTAACACTCCTTTCCTAGTCTCCTTCCTTTCCAAAATCTATCTGTCCTACAGAAAGTCTATACCACTTTCCAAAATGTTCCCCTTTTGTGGCCTAATAGTCTGGAAGTAAAGTGGTATTTCTTCCATGCTTCCTACCAAAACTGAAAATTAAATAAAAACATGGACTAGTGGGGGTTAAAATGTGCCCTGTGCTCTCTCCCCCCCCCCCCCCATCTTTTGTATTTCTGTAGCAATTGTAAATATCCAGCACAAAACTATCCTGCACATGTGATACTAGCACTATGAAAACTAACTCGGCCAGATGACATCATTCTTGGGAAAACGGAAGTTAACTTGGTCCTATTCTCTGCTAATAATAACAAAGGGTTTCTGCCCATAGTAACAGGACACGTACACATGCTAAAATTTATTTAGTTGGTTGTACAGTAATGGGGTGGGCATATGCAGACGCTTACGGATTGGCTGATGGAACCCCTTATATTGTTGAACACGCTCGTCAGATCTTCGAGCAGCAAGCTTAGAATTGTTTTCCACTTGTTTTGTGTTGCTTCTGCTCCTGGAGAAATCATGGCTTTCTCCATAAATAAAACCTTCTGCTTTTATGACCGATTTAGAACTGGTATTTATTGGGTTAATTAGCGAGGGGTTGCGGCCTTTTTAACACAATCCTGAATACTTAAAGCTCCCATGTAACCAGGTGACTCCAAAAGCACACACCAAGTGAACTGGCCCCAATTAGGTAGTGCCTAAAAAAAAAAAAAAAAAACCCAGAATATAAATCGAATAATTGTTTTAATATTCCACCTTTCATGACACTTCAGAGCGTGTTACATTCAAGGTCTGTAGGTATTTTCTATCCTTAGCGGGCTTATAATCTAAGGGACTGGTTTTGTATCTGTGGGAAAAATGCTCAGTAAATGAGGCCCTAAGTTGTACCTGAGGCAGTGGAGGGTGAAGTGACTTGGTCAAGGTCACAAGGAGTGTCAGTGGGGTTTGAATCTTGGCTTCCCTGGCTCTGAGCCAGCTGCTTCTAACCAGTAGGCTCTACTGATTTATATGATGATAGGGTAAATTCAATGGCTCCTGTTGGTTCTCTTTGCTGGGTAGTGCATTTTGAAGCAAAGACCTAATCGAACTATCAAAAGAACTCTGGGTTAAAGTTATGTAAAAGTACTGAACTGGGAATGAATATAAGAGAATTGTAAAACCCTTGACTATCACTCTAAACTTGGTCAAGAGGAGTATTAAGAAGTGAAAGGGGTATGGCACCACCAAGACCCTGCTTAGATCAAACCATCCCTCCAAACTGGGTGATCGAGCAAGGAGAAAGACCGATCAGAGAGGCAACTAGTAGCAACTTTGAAAAAAGCTAAAATTTTAGCCTGTGTCAAGAAGGAAGACCTCCCTCAAGAAAACCCTTCTTGTCTTGTTTGAAGTATGCAAAAGAACACTCGGGAGATTGTAGCTATATGGCAAAAAGTTTTGTAGCCTGACAAAACTAAGAACTTTTTAGCATGAATGAAAAGCATTATATCTGGTGCAAACTCAGCACATCACCAGAGAACCCCATCCCTACTGCACAGCATGGTGGTGGCAGCAGCATCCTGTTATGAGGATGTTTCTCATTGACAGGGACCGTGGCACTTGTCTGGACAGAAGGGACATTGAATGGAGAAAAGCAACTAGAAGTCTTTGAGGAAAACCTGCTGCCCTCTGCAAGAAAGCTGAAACTAGTGCAGAAGTTCACTTTTTCTTTTTAGCAGAATAACTCAACACACATATTTTATTTATTTAGCCATTTTATATACCATCATTCCAAATAAAGACCACAATGGTTTGCAACGTCATGTATATTATACATCGACAAGTGCAGTGACGTAATGAGGTCAAACAACATACTTCTGTTTGGCATCTGCTGTTCACAAAATAAGGTGTGGGGCTGGAAATTGCAATCATGCGGTCATAGGCAACAGGGCAGACGGCTAGCCTAGAAGAACACATAGACAGAAAAACGTGAAGTACTGGCATTGGACTGCTGAGGTTGAGAGAAGGGTGCTGGCATCAAGCTTGGGAGGGGTGGTCCATTTAAGTGTTCAGCAGTTCAAAGCTAGTATATTAATTTTAACAGAGGATTTAATTTTTGCAGTTCTGATTAGTGTGCCCATTCAATGCGGACTACTAAGCAAATATGGAATAAGTTAAACAGAGCATAAATGTCACGGCGTGGGGAATCAGCTGAATGGGAGATTTCTCCAGCAGGAGCAGGCCCAGACTGTAGGACAAAGCCAGACAGGGTCATCTGCCTGACCAGCTACCTCTCCCTTGGGTTGAGCCCGCAGGCTCTGATGGCCAGCAGGGCTTTCCAGGAGTAGTACATAGCAGGCTGGGGTCTGGACAGGCAGAGCTCAGATGAAGTCAGTGTCCAAGCAGGAGGTCAGGGCAGGCAGTGAGCAAGTAAGGTCAAGGCCAGAGTCAGTCCGTGTCAGCAACACGATCAGTCCTAGAAATGCTGACAGGGAAGGCAAGGCGAGATGGCACTTGGGAACTGGCACAGGAGATCAGGGTTGGGACTGGAACAGGAGGTAAGGTAGACAAGGGCTTGAACCGAAGGCCCACAGGGAGCAGAGGCCAAATGGCAGGACAAGCCAAAAACAGACAGGACAGGACAAGAGTGGAACTGGACAGCACCACGAGAACAGCACAAAGAATGTACAATGCAAGCTAACAGGAAAGTAACCCAATCAAGGTACCTATAAAACAAGACAAGGAAGAAATGGACAAGGAGGCCTAAGCAGGCCACAAAGCAAGGCAGAGCGAGGCTAGTAGGCCTGAAGGCCACAATGCAGGGCAAAAAGGCCAAGGAGGCTGCAGAGCAAGGTGAAACAAGAAAACCAGTGGCCACACAGAAGCAAGGCATGACAAGGTGGGCTAATGCAAGGAGCCAAGGTGATTTGATGAAGAGGCAGGGCTAAGTAGGGCTGGCCTTGCTGAGTCATGAGATCATCAAGGAGGTGGTTAGATCGGGAGAGAGCTTAGTTCCCTGAGGATGTCTGCTGGCAGGGGGGGGCTGCCTAGCAGCCAGGCTCGTTACAATAAATGACCATTATTAAAAAAAAAACAAAAACCCAGGAAATAAATATCACATCTGATCTAAACACATTGCACAGACATAGATATCCCATAAGGGATGATCATAGTGTCCAAATAGAATGAAGATGTCCGGTTGCTTAAGCAACATGCTGTGTTGTGCTTTTGTAAGATACATTCATTTTATACTTATAAATCACTTAGCGGACTACTGCATTATCTAGGTGGACTAGAACAGTATTTTTAAAGTTTGTGTACAGCATTGTAACTAGGACAAAACTAAAAGTTAACTCACAAATCTGATTTCACCAAGATTGGTTGTTTCTGTATTAGATCTATTGATTTTTAGCCTCCGTTCTATCTGAATAGAGTCTTATCAGGTTATACAATATCTGTGTGTGTGTGCCCCCTCCCTCTTGGAATTGGCTAAGCATAGGAGTATGCAATTTTGAGCAGGACTGTGACTCTCGCAGTTTGCAACTTTTGAAATGAGTTTGTGGGGGAGATTTGTAGGGAAGAAATGCTTGCGTGGGACATTGCATTGTAAAGTGTGGAAACAGGAGGGAGGAGAGGAAGACAGCTAATTGAGGTGAGACACAGTGTAGCGCCAGTACAATCCATATCATGTGTCTCAGTTCAGGGAACTCCAGTGGAGAGAAATAGAAATGAGGCTGTTTAGAGTGGTTTTACTTGTTACTTTTTTTTTTGCTCTAATATACAAAAGTTTCACTAGTAAGTGGTTACAATAGCTTCAAAAATATGAAAAAAAAAGCTGACCACTAAACCCCAGGCAGATATCTTCTGTGGTTTCATACTTGGTAAAATCTAGCAGATTTCACTTCCTTGTTTTTGTGCACAGTTGTTTTACCAGTTTTTACGTTTTCATTCAAAAGCCCTAGCGCTTGAGGTGGTTTAAGCTTTATAGGGATACAAGTTTTGCTGCATTGTCAGGCAAAAGCAAACTTTTGTTCTCCAGTTATTTTAGGAACATTCTCGCTGGATACTTCACATGCCAGACGTTTTATGTTCTGTCTCAAGAGAAGGTGACTCCAGTCCTTGAGTGCCACCAGCAAGTTGGGTTTTTCAGGATTTTCACATTGAATATTCATAAAATGCATTTGCATGCACCTCTATTGCATGGATATTTAAAAAACCTGACCACATTGCAGCACTCAAGAACCGGTGATGCCTATCCCTGTTCTATCTTAGCCCAGTGCAGAGCTTCCCACAGCCAGCTGGGAAGCTCTTGGCCCTGGACTCCGGATATATCTTGAAAATTTTGGTATGTGTAGGCCTCAAAACATGGGGTCCCCCATGCACACAGGCCTAGTGATGTCCTAAGCTGCCTTCCCTGAAGACTAAAAGTGGGGAAAAATAAGGAAAAAATGTTCCCTGGTGCTTAAGTCTTCTAAATGTAGTTGGGTTAGAGCAGAAGTGGTTAATTCCGGTCTGGTTTTAAGGATAGCTCTAATGAGTATGCATGAAATGGATATGCATACAATTGAGGCAATGTGCAGGCAAATCTCTCTCATGCATATTCATTAGGGGATATCCTGAAAACCCAACTGGCTCGGCGGCCCTCAAGGACCGGAGTTGCCCACCCTTGGGTTAAAGGTTCAGTTTCCATTCTGCTTCAGATCTTGTTCCTTCCAAGTCTACCAAGAAGGGTGCTAATTGATGATGACGGGGTAGTTTTAATGATGCTGACACCTGATATTTAGGATTAGGATGGAGATGACCAGTTTATTCTCCAAGGACAAGCAGGATGGCAATCCTCACGCATGGGTGACATCATTGGATGGAGCCCGGCCGGAACTTTGATCTCAAAGATTCTAGAGCTTTCAAACATGCCCTACGGAGTATATGCAGCTGTAATCACTATGCCTCCTAGGCAGAGTCCCTCAGTCTCTTTTTTTTTTTTTTCCATGGAGTCGTGTGCTCACGGGAGCCTTATAGTCACGGTATTCAGTTTTGCGCTCTCCTGTTTTTATTTTTCAGGAGCTGCAGTTGGTTTTTCTTTTCTGTTCCTTTCAGTAGTATTTTTTTTTTCTTCTTTTCAACTTTCTGCCAGCCACATTGCAGGCTGCACAGTGACTAAGGCCTGCTGAGTCTAATTTTATTCCTTAATTAAAAAAAAAAAAAATACTGCATCTGCAGTTTAGTTTTTGTGTCTTCTCCTTGCTTTTGTCTGCTTTTATGTCTATCTACTGCTGATAGGACCAACAGAATGCAGTCCGTGTGTGATCCATGTAGGCTACTTATCCTGGGACTTGCCTGAGCCCAACCCGGGCATGAGTTCATGTCTTTTCACCAATCGATCGCCATCGATGGAGGCTCGCACAGTGAAGGGATCGAGGACTGTATCATTCCTGTGGGGGAGAGACCTCATCCTCCCCACATTCTAAGAAACTAGTCACCATAATCGAAGCCCTGGATGCGCCCCCCCCCCCCTGCTTGCCAGTGCTGGTAATGCAGTGTCCTTGAGAAAAAGGGTGAGCAGGAGCCTGGGCACCTTCTGTGCCATGCCCGATAATGGTTGACCATACACACCTGTGCCAGAGCACAGATGGTCTGACGTGTTGCCATCAGGACCGTGTTGGGGACCAGGATTGCTATCGAGCGCCATGGGGGATCACCCTTGACGCTGTAAGGGACATTGAGTGCCATGCACATTACCAATTGCTGTGGCGCGGGAGCCCTTCTGTTCTGTAGGCTTTGGTGGACACTTATGCACCATAAACATCATCAAGCTGGAGGAATGGCATTGATGAGCAGCAGCACTGACCTCGAGCATTGTGGTCTGGACTGCATCAGGGACAAGGACTGCCATCGAGCACCATGGAGGCTATTGGGTGTGTTTGCTATTCATGCTGCTTGTGACAATGATGAGCACCAGTATCAAAATTGTTCCGAAGCACCTTGGAGCACCGAGGCATCCAGGGTACACCATGGCCTGGTGCCCTCGAGGCTATCGAGCGTTGGGGGTGGTGACAAGCGCTGGTTGCAGTGTCCAGAAGGGACATCAAGGGGCATAGAGGTTATGCATCAATGGCCAAAGGCCATCGGGTACCATGGACATTGACGCGCTCAGGTGCCCAGAGCCACTCTACAGCACCAAATGCTCTGGGATCATGGGACATTGGAGGCCCCGTGGGAATTAGAGTACCATCAGTGCTACTGAGCACTGAAGTTGCTGTCGAGGCTAGCATCAACCATAGTCATTGGCATGGACAACATCAAGCCTGCAGCATCCAGCACCCTCAGACAAATAGTTAAGCCATAAGGAGCCATCGAGGATGCTGGCCATCATCAGTTCCTTTGGACACCGATGCAGCATGTCTGTGCCACGGAGTACCCAGTGGCATGTTGGTGCCACAGAGCCTCTGCCTTTGGACACCATAGGCATTATTGGTACCGCCGAACCATTGACACCTTTGAGCACTGATCTCCATTGATGTTGTTGGTCCCCAGATATTTTTGACCTGCAGTGTTCGTGGGTCATCGGCTCCTTTGGGTGCCGTGTACGCCATGGGTGCCTCTGGCTGTCATCATCTGCAGGCGCCTAGGGAGCCATTGATGGTGCTGCATACCATCGAGCATGCCAGGCGCTTGTGGTGAGATCATGCGATGTCGTTAGTGCCATAGATGTGTTCCATCGCTTGTGAATGCTGAGGGCACTATTGGCACTGGGAGCACTGTTGCCACTGTGGGCATTGGTGGATGCAGTCAGATGCTGCAGAGCACCACCGCAGAGCACCACAGGCACTGCCCTTTCCATGGGCTTCCCTTCTTCCATTATGTTACGGAAAGGACAATGAGCCATTCACAACCCCAGTTCAAGGGCTGCGATCAGCTTCTTGAAGTGTTGGCAGATACCCTGGATACCATGGGGGAATGTCGCCTACCACCAGGGATGGCCAATGTTAGAACCCCTGTGGCCCTGGGGATGCCATTGTCATACTGTACATTCTGACTCTATTAGGTGTTTGTGCATGATGCACGCCAGTGTTGCACTGTCAGCTACAGCGAGGGTTGTCTACATCTCCAAGCACCTCAGGTGCTGGCAGGCGGCATTGTCTCTGTTGGTGCCGTGCACAGCTGTGCCAGAGATAGCAGGGCAACCATTGTTGCCTCAAGGTATCTGCTTTCTAGTCTGTTTCACACCTTAGGGTGTGATGGGACACTAAGAGGAGGGTGCCATCACATACTCTTGGATTGACTCACCAGGTGGTGCTTAGTCCCTGCTGTGCCGTGGAATTCTACCCACAAGCACTGAAACAGGGGAGCATATGTGCACTACCATCTGCAAGATGGGGTACTAATTTACCTTAGAAGCACAAGCTATATTGCAAGGGAAGAGCTCAGTAACCCACAATCCACTGGGAGCACTGAGTGGAGAAGATCACCTTGCTGGTGGCTGAAAAGAATCAGTAAGTACTGCTTGGGGAAATTTTAGAACTTAAAAGTTTTAGGGAGAAGTAAACTATTGGGGTATATTATTTAGTGTGTTTGTGTTAAATAGCTAGTCAGAGGGCAGGTAAAAACCAGGAGTTTTTGTTTGTCTTCCCCTCCCAGCTCTCTCCCATCCACTCCTTGCTCATCCTTTTAATAATTATTGTTGTTGTTTTAGTGTTTAAAAGTGTCACCTGCCTATAAATTAATCAGCCTTTTAACTTAAATTCAGAAATTCCCCATGCTTATCAAGCGCTTAATCATTCCATTATAGGTCACTACCAGATAAATAGTGAATACACTAATACATTTAAAGGAGCCAAATTTGTAGGCATTCCTATTCCTATAGAAACCTAAACTTAACTAGGAACTGAATAAATTTAAGAAGAAGGCAGCAGTCTAGCAGCAAGAAAGGGGCCTCCCATTCTTCTGCATCGAGTGACAAGTATAATTTTTTTACCTGCCAGTGAGAGGTTGTATGTGTGCACCCAGTGCAAAGAGCTCCTGTCTCTCAGACGAGTCTGATCTCTTGAGTCTAGAGTGGCAGACTGGAGATGCTGAGGCAGATAGAGATATCTAGATGAGACTTTCAGGGACATAGTAGCCAAGTCCCAACTCCACTTTGGCAGCCCTGGTGCTGCTTGGAGGAGGAAGGTCTCCTGATTGGAGAGCATCAACTGGTGCACCTGCTCTCCAGGTGGTATATTGTCCTTTTGCATCAAAGATGTGTCTCCCAGGGCTTCTGCCCAGGAGGGAAGGATTAGGTCAGTTGTCATAGTTGGTGATTTGATTATTAGGAATGTAGACAGGTGGTGGCTGGTGGACATGAGGATCACCTGATAACATGCCTACCTGGTGTGAAGGTGGCAGATCTCACGTGTCACCTAAATAGGATTTTAGACCGTGCTGGGGAGGAGCCAGCTGTTGTGATACATCTGGGCACTGATGACATAGGAAAATGTGGGAGGGTGGTTCTGGAAGCCAAATTTAGGAATTTTAGGTAGAAAGCTGAAATCCAGAACCTCCAGCATAGCGTTCTATGTGCAATTCACCAGAGGCAGGCAGAGCTCCAGAGTCTCAATGTGTGGATGAGACGATGGTGCAAGGAAGAGGGATTCAGTTTTGTAAGGAAATGGGAACAGTTTGGGGAAGGGGGAGCCTTTTTCCAAAGGGATGGGCTCCACCTTAACCAGGGTAGAACCAAGCTGCTGGCACTAACCTTTAAAAAGGAGCTAGAGTAGCTTTTAAACTAAATCAAAGGAGAAGTAAACATTCACTCAGCAGCGCATGGTTCAGAGGCAGGTATCTTTGAAGGATACTAATGAAGCATTAGAGTTAGGGCATCTCAACAGGTTCCAATAATAAGAAAAGTAGTCCAAGTGCCTATACTTAATTTAAAAACTCACCTGAGTTAAAGAATGTTAATACAAACAAAAAAACTCAGTTTGAAACATTTGTATGCTAATGCCAGAAGTCTAAGAAGTAAGATGGCGGTGAATGATGATATAGACTGAATTGGCATCTCAGAGACCTGGTGGAGTGAGGATAACCAATGGGATAGTGCTATACCAGGGTACAAATTATATCGCAGTGATAGAAAGGAGCAATTTGGTGGCGGGGTGGCGCTTTGTGTCCAGGATGGCATAGAGTCCAACAGGATGAAAATCCTGTAAGAGATTAAATGCACAATCAAATCTTTATGGTTAGAAATCCCTTGTGTAATGAGGAAGAATATAGTGATAGGAGTATACTACTGTCCACCTGGTCAAAATGATGAGACAGTGAAATGTTCAGAGATATTAGGGATGCTAACCAAATGGTAGTGCAGTAATAATGGGAGATTTCAAGTACCTCAATATTGACTAGGTAAGTGAAATATTAGGACATGATAGAGAGAGAAAGTTCCTGGATGGAATAAATGACAGTTTTATGGAACAATTGGTTCAGGAACCAACAAGAGAGGGAGCAATTTTAGATCTGATTCTCAGTAGAGCACAAGATTTAGTGAGAGATAACTGTGGTGGGGCCACTTGGCAATAGTAATCATGATATGATCAAATTTGACTGGAAAGAGGACAGTAAATAAATCCACGGCTCTAGCACTAAACTTTCAAAAGGGAAACTTTGATAAAATACGAAAAATAGTAAAAAAACACAAAAACCAAAAACACCCCCCCCCCCCCCCCCCACAAAACCAAACCCTGAAAGGTACAGCTACAGAGGTAAAAAGTGTGCAATATGCATGGATATTTGTTAAATACCATCCTAGAAGCACAGTCCAGATGTATTCCATATGTTTTGAAAAGGTGGAAGAAAGTAAAAAAAGATTACTGGCATGGTTAAAAGGTGAGGCAAAAGAGGATATTTTAGCCAAAAGATCTTATTCAAAAATCGGAAGAAGGCTCCATAAGAAGAAAACAGGATAAAGTATAAGCATTGGCAAGTTAAATGTAAGACATTGATAAGACAAGCTGAGAGAGAATTTGAAAAGAAGTTGGCCATAGAGGCAAAAACTCACAATAAAACCTTTTTTTAAATATATCCAAAGTAGAAAGCCTGTGAGGGAGCCGCATGGACCTTTGGATGATCAAGGGGTTAAAAGGGCACTTAGAGAAGATAAGGCCATCATGGAAAGATTAAACAATTTTTGCTTCTGTGTTTACTGAAGAGGATGTTGGAGAGAGACCAATTCTGGAGAAGGTTTTCAAGGGTGATGATTCAAATAAACAACGAAATCATGGTGAACTGGAAAATGTGGTAGGCCTGATTGACAAACTGAAGTGTAGTAAATCACCTGGACCGGATGGTATACACCCCAGGGTTTGGAAAGAACTGAAAAATGAAATTTCAGACCTATTTCAGTTAATTTATAACCTATCATGAAAATCATCCAATGTACCTGAAGATTGGAAGATGGCCAATATAACTTGTATATTTAAAAATGGATCCAAGGGTGATCTTGGAAACTATAGACCAGGGAGCCTGACTTCAGTGCCGGGGAAAAAGCGTGGAAACTGTTATAAAATCACAAAACATTTAGATAGACATGGTTTGATGGGACACAGACAGCATGCATTTACCCAAGGGAAGTCTTGCCTCACAAATCTCCTACATTTTTTTGAAGGGGTGAATAAAAATGTGGACAAAGGTGAACCAGTAGATGTGGTGTATTTGGATTTTCAGAATGTGTTCCACAAAGTCCCGCATGAGAGACTTCTAAGAAAACAACTAAATTCAAGGAATAGAAGGCGATGTCATTTTGTGGATTGCAAGTTGGTTAAAAGACAGGAAACAGAGTAGGATTAAGTGGTCAGTTTTCACAGTGGAAAAAGGTAAGCAATGGAGTGCCTCAGGGATCCGTACTTGGACCGATGCTTTTTAATATATTTATTAATGCTCTGGAAAGGATTTCGATGAGTGAGGTGATCAAATTTGCGGATGACATAAAATTATGCAGAGTAGTTTAAATCTCAAGCAACTTGTGATGAATTGCAGGAGGATCTTGCAAGACTGGAAGATTGGGCTTCCAAATGGCAGATGAAATTTAACATGGACAAGTGCATGGTGATGCATATAGGGAAAAATAATCCTTGCTGTAGTTGCACAATGTTAGGTTCTATCTTAGGAGTTACCACCTATGAAAAAGATGTTGGAGGCATAGTGAATAATACGTTGAAATCGTCGGCTCAGTGCGCTGTGGTGATCTAAAAGCAAACAGATTGTTAGGAATTATTAGGAAGGAAATGGCAAATAAAACGGAGGATGCATTAATGCCTCTGTATCGCTCCATTGTGATACCGCACCTTGAATAGTGTGTACAATTCTGGTCACCGCATCTCAAAAAGGATATAGCTGCACTGGAGAAAATGCAGAAAAAGACAACCAAAACGATATAAGGAAAGGCTAAAGATATGATAGAGGTCTACAGAATCATGAAAGGACTTGAACAGATTAATGTAAATCGGTTATTTACTTTCTCAGATAATAGGACTAGGGGGCACTCCAAGAAGTTAGCCAGTAGCTCATTTAAAACAAATTGAAGAAAATTCTTTATCACTCAGCACATTGTTAAGCTCTGGAATTATTGCCAGAGGATGTGATTATGGCAGTTTGTGTAACTGGGGATAAAAAAGGTTTGGATAAGTTCCTAGAGGAAAAATCCATAAACTTCTACTAATTAATAAGGAATAGTAGCTTTTGATCTATTTGTTAGGGTACTTGTGACTTGGATTGGTCAATGTTGGAAACAGGATGCTGGGCTTGATGGACCCTTGGTCTGACCCATTATAGCATATCTTATGTTCTTATGCACGAGTATGGGTCAATGTGTTTTTAAGAGTGGAGGGCATTATTCTTCCGGTTGCCCCCTGGTGTAAGTGTATGTGCATTTTGCTCAAGGCGAACACAAGAGGTTGTGCGTTGCTGCCACAAGACTGACCTAAGACTGTGTTCCTAGTCAAACCACTAGGGACATGGCTACCAAGCGGGTAATATCTGGTGTCTTTCCATCCCACAGTAGAGAGGTATGATTTCAACCCCTCTTATGTTGGTTATAATCCATACACTACACTAAACAACAAATATGACATGTATTGTATAACATGTTGGTTATAATCCATAATTATGCCTGGGTTCCTCTGGTCTCATTCAACTGCTAGATCATAGTGCATACTAGATAATGACTAGGTCTGATTTAGGGTTTTTTTAGGAACATGAGACACCAATGTGACTTCTCAATCAAATGCAAATATAGATGAAGGAAGTTCTTTTATGGAGGAGGCCTGCATCTTCTGGAGTTTGAGATCCATCTCTACAAGCGATTAAATGTCCCAGCCAAAATAACCAGCATATTACTGGCTTCAAGGAAGCCTTCTATCAAAGTGCACAAGACTGTAAATGGAAGAGGTTTTCACATTGATTTGCAACACACTCTAGTCCTCTGCTCACTTGCTCAGTTGTGCAACTCCTGTACTATATTATCTTTCAACCCAGAATCCAGCCAATTCTTCCAAAAGGGTACATGTGATATGCTGCAATAGTGCTCCAAATCATAACCAAGCCGATTTCACAGAACTCATTAATTCAGTGATTTTATAAGGGGCCTAACGAATATCCATCCACCAATAGGAACTCCTATGCCAACATGGGATATCAGCTATATACTATAAAAGCTTTCATCCCTACCATTTGAACTCTTGGGAGACATCCCTTTGCAATTAATGTCCTGGAAAGTCATGTTTCTAATAGTTGTAACAGCAAGAAGAATTGGAGAACTCCAGGCACTAGTAACATACAAGCCTTATACCATATTTCATGAAGACAGTCACAAGAACAAATCCAAAGTTCTTAGCTAAGATAACTTCATATTTCCACCTCAATCAATCAATAGAATTGCCTACCTTCTTTCCAGAACCTCATACCACAAAACAAGAACAGATTTTATCACAATTTAGATTGCAGAGGAGCACTCTTATCAAATAAGAGCAGTAGCAACTTCTACTGTGTTCCAAAGTCATTGTTCAACTATGGAAATTCTGAATGAGGCAACTTTGGTCAAACAAATACATTCATACACCATTATTGCCTAGACTGTGATTGAAACTAAGTACAGACTGGAAAATCAATCCTTGACAGTCATAACATAATAATCGAAAAACAAAAGGAAACTTTCTGCCTACAGTGTTGGATGTGAAAGAAGTATAAGAAGAAAAGAATCAATCTTTCATATCCCCAGCTAGGGAGTCCCACTTGTGTGGCTGTATTACGTGCTTGTCCAGGGAACATACAATACACTAAACAAATATTTATCCTATCAGACTTTTTACTAAAAGGACCTCAAAAGGAGAAACAATTGAAACAATTTTTTGAAACTTTAAGGCTTTCTGGTAAATAATCATTAACCCTCTCCACTCTCAGTAAAGATATACAAGAGTAATCTGCTGTCAAAATCTGATTATCACAGTGTCAGAATCTCTTAACCACATTTCTGTAAAACACATACAAGAAAGTTGTTGATCTACGAAAATGACTTGCGAAGCAACATCTGCACAGGCACAGTAGAGCTCAAAACTCTACTAGCTCAGAGACCAGTTCGTTACGTGTTGCTGGATGACATCACCCACATGTAATGGTTCATCCTGCTATCTACGGAAAACCCCATTTATGGTAAGCAAAATTGCTAAATTAACAATAAACAGGCACATCAGGATTTACATGTCTTATTTATTTTACTTTCATAGTGTTTTAATATGTTTGCCTCTGACATTTTTATTGTACATTTATTATCTACTTTTATTATGATTGTACTGTTGTAATCCACTTGAGTAGGCCTAGGCCGTGGTAGGTCTCTGTGACCTTGGCCTAGGCTCCACGTAAAGCCCTGCCTTGGACAGGGTTCTAGGTGTCATCTTCAGATTCACAACCCCCCCCCCCACTCCCTCTACACTGGGTAAGTGGAGCCAAGGAGGATCCTGGCTCCAGTGTTTTTTCCAGGATTGAGGGATGGGTGGGGTGCACGGGAGGCCCTGTTCCTTTTTTTTTTTTTTTTTTCTAATGTGTTTTGCTTTGTAAAGTAAAGAAGCAAAATGAAATAAACATTACACAAAATGAAATTTGTGGGGGGAAAAGCCCCCCCCCCCAAATGAAACAAAACAAAAATGTCCCCCCCTTTCCCACCCCTAGTTCATATAATTCTGGCAGTTTTCATCTGAGGTTTTTGGGGTAGGTAGGGGGGGGGGGGGGGTCTTTAGCATTTACCATGTGATTGACCTATTAGGGATTTTTCTGTTTGGTTAAGGGAGGAGAAGATGGGGGTTAATTCAAAGGAAGGGAGAGTTAAGCCAAACATTTACTGTAGGAGGCTCATACAAGTTTTTTTCTGTAATCCTTCTGTAGAGGAGGATAAGATAGCATGACACATGAGGCTGGGAGGAGCAGGTCAAGGTAAATTGGGATTTCTAATTTTTTGGTTTGTTAATCTTGTAGGTGGTCCAGTGGGTACCATGGATTTTAGGTTTCTCTCATTGAATGTGGCAGGCCTGGGAACTCCAATTCAAATACTCTGACACCTGCTGAAATACAAAGCTGAAGATGTTACGCTCCAAGAAACACATTTGAATGACTTGGAACACAGCAAGCTCAAAAGATGGTGGGTTGGTGAAGTACTTTGAGTTTGAGGAAAGCAGCGGTTGACTATCTTGTTTCATAAGAACCTTTCCTTTTAGGTAGAGGAAGTCCTCAATTATCCTGAGGTCAATTACTTGATAGTTTGAAGGGTATTCTTTAGAGGACCTATGGTGTTTTGTAATGTCTAAGCAGCTAACACAAATGACTGCTTTTTGGGCAGGCTTCTTGCAGAAATTACATGATTACCACTCATTGCCACTGAACTTAGGGGACGTCTTGAATCTGGTGCATGATTTGACACTTGACAAATCACATTGCTTACCCAGGGATAAAGTGGACCTCCTAGATGTTTGGACAGTATTACATCTGACTGAACACTATTACATGCTACCCAGTCTAGAATTGACTATTTTCTAGTATCTGCTCGCTTGTTTTCTAAAGTTACCCATGCATCTATAGGGCCTTTAGAAACCTTAGTCCACGCCCCTAACTGGGTAAATATGCAGTAGACTGAATCTTGGACTCGGAAGGGTCAATGGAAATTTCCGGCTTATATGTATAGGGTCCCTATATTTCAATCATTTTTTATTCAAAAATGAAATCAATGAACATAATTAATAAATAATATTTAGATACCCTTTATTTTAGGAAACTAAGGTAGTCCTGAGAG
The DNA here is from genome assembly GCF_901001135.1 of Rhinatrema bivittatum. Taxonomy (NCBI): domain Eukaryota; kingdom Metazoa; phylum Chordata; class Amphibia; order Gymnophiona; family Rhinatrematidae; genus Rhinatrema; species Rhinatrema bivittatum. The sequence goes on from NC_042616.1 coordinate 593,263,980, forward strand.
AAGATGTTATTGCATATATGATTAGGAGAAGAAAAGACATGGATAAAAGACTTAAGACTTGAAAAACAAGTATGACAAGACAGACTGACCCTGGCTAAACGGCCTACGGAATCTGTGCAATCTAATTTTATCTCTTCTGACTGCCTTAAACTTTTTAATCTTTCAGGGGGCACAAAAATCAGTGATATACTTTAAGTACCAATTTTTTAAGCATGGGAATAAGTTTAGTAAGCTATTGGCCTCTTTAATCAAATGTAGGATAGGTAGTACATTTATTGCTGCTATAAAGGATAAAACAGATAATTGTTTAGCAGTGGCTTTCGAGAATACTTTTGACTTTATTCCAAAGAGCATAGCAATAGGGAGGCTAGAGATTTGCTTTTTTGAAGGACATATGCTCTTGCAGATTATACCCTCTCAATTGCCCCGATTTGCCTTACAGGACATCCAGCTAGGTATACATCAAGCAACATTTTATAAGCCCCAGGTCCAGATGGGTACAGGGGAGAATTCTACAAACTCAGGTGGCAAAACCATTATATGCTATGTTTAAACAGGTGACAACAGAGAGAAGCTTTTCTTTTAATACTAGCAAAGCTTTAATCACAATTTTGCCAAAAAAAGGAGAAAGATCCCCTTATGCCAGAATCTTGTTGTCCCAATTACTATTAAATTTTGATGATAAAACTCCTTTGCACAGATCTTTGCTGATCGATTGGCCTTTTTCTGCCTGATCTAATAGACGATCATCAAGTTGGCTTTGTAAGAGGATGTTACTCTGTCCGTAGGGGTAGATTTTCAAAAAATACGCCGCGCGCACGTTATAAAATTCCAGATCAGCGCGTACAAGGGGGGGTTATAATTTAGCAAATATGCACAGCGATGCATCAGGACCTTTCCCAGTCTGCTCCAATTAAGGAGCGGAGTGGGAGGGAACTTCCCAACCCCCTACCCTAACTTCCCCTTCCCCTATCCTGCCCTCCCCCTATCCTAGCTACCCCAATCTTTTATATTTTACCTTTTGCACGCACCAGGGTTTTAAAATCTACCCCTTAATGTGTGAAAAATTTTGGTCTTGATGTATTATAATAAAATTCATAATATCCCTTCTGTATTGATTAGTTTCCATGTAGAAAAGGCATTTGATTGCATTGACTGAGACCATGTCCTGTTTGTTTTTGGAGCAATTTTGTTTCTCTGATACCTGTATGGGCATATTCAGCTATTATATGCTTATCCTACAACTAAATACTTTTGATAAGTGGGTGGTGTATGGAAGCATTTAGTATGCAGCTAAAATCATGTCAGGGATGTCCTTTTTACTTTGCCTCTGTCTTCTGTCATTGGAACATCATCTGCGGATTATTCAACCCGAAGATAACATTGGGGGATTCAAATTAAAGTCTGCAAACTTAAAATAGCAGCTTTCTCAGATGATTTTCTTGTTCATCTTATTCCTTTCCAGTCTCTTAATGCTTTGATGGTTCCAGTTTCATTCCTTCTCAAGATTCAAGTTAAACTTGGACAAATCTGACGGTTTGGTGTCTTCCCTTCGTATTCAAACCTTATGGGGCCATGCATTTCCTTTCAGGTGGGATCAAGATTCTATTAAATATTTGAACATAACATAAGAAGTTGCCATACTGGGTCAGACCAAGGGTCCATCAAGCCCAGAGTTCTGCTACCAACAATGGCCAATCCAGATTATAAGTATCTGACAAGTAACCAAATTAAGTAGATCCCATGCCAGTAATAGCAGTGGCTATTCCCTAAATCATCTTGATTAATAGCAGTTAATTGTCTTCTCCTTCAAGAAATTATCCAAACCTTTTTTTAAACCCAGCTACACTAACTTCCCTAACCACATCCTCTGGCAAGAAATTCCTGAGCTTAATTGTGTGTTTGAGTGAAAGAATTTTCTCCAATTAGTTTTAAATGTGCTACTTGCAAACTTCATGGAGTGCCCCCTAATCATTCTACTATCCAAAAGGAGTAAATAACTGTTTCACATTTACCTGTTCTAGACCTCTCATGATTTAAAGACCTCCATCATATCCCCCCTCAGCTCTCTTTTCTCCAAGCTGAACAGCCCTAACCTCTTTAGCCTTTCCTCACGGGGGAGCTGTTCCATCTCCTTTATCATTTTGGTTGCCCCTCTCTGTACGTTCTTCATTGCAACTATATCTTTTTTGAGATGCAGTGACTAGAATTGTACACAGTACTCAAGGTGAAGTCTCACTATGGAGCAATATATAGGCATTATGACATTTTCAATTTTATTCACCATTCTCTTCCTAATAATTCCTAACATTCTGTTTGCTTTTTTTGATTGCTGCAGCACACTGAGCTAACATTATCAATGTATTATCCACTATGATGCCTAGATGTGTTTCCTGGGTGCTAGCTCCTAATATGGAACCTAACATCGTGTAACTACAGCAAGGGTTATTTTTCCCTAGATGTATCACTTTGCATTTGTCCACATTAAATTTCATCTGCCATTTGGATGTCCAATCTTCCAGTCTCACAAGGTCCTCCTGCAATTTATCCCAATCTGCTTGTGATTTAACTACTCTGAATAATTTTGTATTTCCTAGCGTGTAGCCAGATGGACTCAGGACCAATGGGTATAGTGTACTCCTGATAGCAGATGGGAGACGGAGTCAGATTTCAAAGCTGATGTCAGCCTACATATACCCGTGCAGGAAGTGCAGCTCTTCAGTATTTCTCCATCTCCTAAAGCAGATAGGGACTCTTCTACACACTTGAAGAGTGTTAACAATTTTAAAACAAAGAAGAAATAAAACTTAATTCAAGAAGACGAGCCCCGCTCTCCTGCGGTGATACCTAAGGGTCCCTCCTGCAGTTGAGAATTCCTGAGGTGATTTCAGAGATCCCTCAGAGGTAAGCCTCGGTCTGGTAGCCAGCTCCCGGCATGGACTTAGCCCCCAGGGAGGCTGAGAGGCCGCGGGTGCGGAATCGATCAATGCGGTGAAGGTATTCCTCTCTCCCCCCGCAGCCAGAGACTGCCCGGCACAAGACCAGGAAATGCCGAGGCCAGGTAAGGTAGAAACCTTTCTTAAGTTTCCGGTCTCCGAGGCTCGAATAGCCGCACAGATCGTCCCTTCCGGCATCTGTTAAATCGGGTTGAGCAGCCCCAGTCTGGCCTAGACCCCGATGCGGTGCGAGGGCCCACACGAGTGGAGACCCTTCGGGAGGGGGTCGCATCTTTCCCACGTGGTCGTCTGCGCCATTTCCCCCCCTTGACCACAGCATTGTCTGCACATCAGAGTTGTGCGCACAGTGACACCGGGCGCATAGCAGCCCGCACAAAGGGCCCGAGCACATAAATATTTTTGTGTCCACAGCAGCGTGCACATCTTAGCTAGGTGCACAAAATAGTAGCCTGCCGCACATCTCTGCGCATCCCGTGTTCGGTGCACCCGGAACGCTCAGCGAAGCCTCCAGCACGCATACCTATGCGCACAGACGAGTTTTGAAGCTATCCACGCGCACAAACCATGGCACCGCCGGCCAAGAAGGCCAAGGGACAAGCTCTCTACCCAGCCTGCCACCTGTAAGCTGCACAACCTGAAGTGGCCTCCTCCCTATGCCAGCAGTGTGAAGAGGCTCAGGAGGAACCAAAGCAAGGTCCTCCACAGACTGTAGAGGGATCCGGATCCACTAATGATAGTACCCCCGGACCTCTGCATCTCCAACTCGGCGCCTACACAGGAAGGCACCTCGGGGGCCTCCACTATAACTCCGCCTGGAATCAACATGGAATCAGGGACCTTTTCCTGGGTAGATGTGAATCGGTTATTTACTCTTTCGGATAGTAGAAAGACTAGGGGGTACTCCATGAAGTTAGCATGGGGCACATTTAAAACTAATCAAAGAAAGTTCTTTTTTACTCAACGCACAATTAAACTCTGGAATTTGTTACCAGAGGATGTAGTCAGTGCAGTTAGTATAGCTGTGTTTAAAAAAGGATTGGATAAGTTCTTGGAGGAGAAGTCCATTACCTGCTATTAAGTTCACTTGGAGAATAGCCACTGCCATTAGCAATGGTAACATGGAATAGACTTAGTTTTTGGGTACTTGCCAGGTTCTTATGGCCTGGATTGGCCACTGTTGGAAACAGGATGCTGGGCTTGATGGACCCTTGGTCTGACCCAGTATGGCATTTTCTTATGTTCTTAATTCTTCAAAGGGCTGCAAACCTTTGTCTAAGCGCACTCAGTTCCGGCAGCGGCCCAGTTCTAGTCTCCACCAGAAGTGCAAGACCTTCCAAGCACCTCTCGGACCCATTGAGAAGGGCCCTTTCTAAGCAAGGGCCTCCCTACTGGGAACACAGACACCTCAGAGGATGAAACTGACTCCCTGGAGGAAGGAGAAATCCCTCCTGGAATGGAACCATGCCATGATTCTTCTCCAAAGACAAGCTACTGACTCTCGTGTCCCAGACTCTGAAGACACTGGGCATCCCAGGTACGGACACCACAGCGGAATCAAAGATGAACCCCATCTTGGTGTCCCTCAGTCAGGCCTCATGCTATTTTCCAATCTTACAGGCTGTACGGCAACTGATTGACTGGAATGGAATGCCCCAGAGGCCAGCTTCAAAGGAGGACGTGCCCTAGAAGCCCTATACCCCCTAGAACCCGCAGCTAAGGAACTCCTGTGGTTCCCAAAGGTGGATGCCATGGTCTGTGCAATTTTCAAGCGCACGACTATTCCCATTGAGTGAGGAGCAGCACTAAAGGATGCCCAAGACAGATGACTGGAATCCATCCTTAAATAGTCCTATGACATAACAGCAATGACTCTTCAGATCGCCTCCTGCTGCACCCTGGTGGCACATTCTTACTTGCTCCTCTCCAGAGAAGCAACCACGCCGGTGAGACTATCCTTCCTCACGGATGCAACTTTAGACCTTGTGCGCACCTCAGTCAGGAGCGTTGCCTCGACAGTGGCAGTCAGAAGACAACTATGACTCCAAAATTGGTCAGCCGACGCGACCTCCAAAGCGAACCTCACGAGAATGCCTTTTAAAGGATCTCTGTTGTTCGGAAGCGACTTGGAGAAGCTAGCCAACAAATGGGGTGAATCTCCAGTACCTTGTCTACCGGAGGACAGGAACAAAAGAAATCAGCGCTCCTCCCCCCGAAGAACCAAGGGTAGAGGAGCTCAGTGCTTTAGACCGTACAAGAACACACACTACCAAGCGCCGCAGGCAGGGCTCAGTGCTTTCAGAACAGACACAACAAGAGGGGAGCAGGCCCAAGTACAGACTCCGGCCGCACCCCACAATGAGAATCAGCAGACCCATCCATAGGAAGAAGTCGTAGGGGGCAGTCTTACCCTCTTCTACCAAAGATGGGTCGAGATAACGTCTAACAAGTGGGTCCTAACCATCATTTGAAAGAGTTACTTTCTGGACTTCCACAGCATCCCTCCAGAGAAATTTGAGAGATCACCATGCCACTCCCACTCCAAGAGGACGGCAGTGGAAACCACACTGGCAAGACTACTCAGCCTAAAGGCGGTAACCCCGGTGCCTATGCACCAACAAAATAATAGTCACTATTCCATCTATTTTGTTTCCAAGAAGGAAGGAACATTCCGCCCCATCCTGGACCTCAAGACCATCAGTCGTTACTGGAGGGTACCACACTTCCACATGGAAACCCTATGCTCAGTCATAAGGGCAGTACAGCCGGGAGAATTCCTGACCTCTCTGGACCTATCTGAAGCCTATCTCCACATCCCGGTCCATCACAACCATCAGCGATTCCTATGTTTTGTGATACTGCACCATCATTACCAGTTCTGGGCACTGCCCTTTAGACTAGCTACCGCTCCCCGAACCTTCACCAAAATCATGGTGGTAGTGGCGGCAACACTGAGGAAAGAAGGAGTCCTCGTACATCATTACCTGGACGATTGGCTGATCAGGGCAAAATCCCCAGAGGAAAGCCACCAGAGTCAAGACTCTGCTGCAGGAATTTGAGTGGGTCGTCAAAACAGCCAAGAGCTGCATGCAGCCCTCTCAATCACTAGAGTACCTGGGAGTACAGGGGGAAGGAAGCTGATGAGTCATCTGCGTAAACTGTTGAACTACGCTTGCCCCAAGGTATGGGACTACCTCAAAGTCCTCGGCCTCATGAAATCAACCCTGGAAGTCGTCCCATGGTCAAGGGCCCACATGCGCCCGCTACAACATTCCCTACTGTCACGATGGAACCCAATGTCCCAGAACTACTCTATTCACCTCCAGCTACCAGCGGAGCTCCAGACCCAGCTCCAATGGTGGCTACAGGAAGACCACCTGAGCAAAGGAGTAAACCTATCCCCACCGAACTAGGTCTTGCTCACCATGGATGTGAGCCACTGAGGGTGGGGAGCCCATTCTCAGGAACTGATGGCCCAGGGACAATGGGACAAGGAAGAGGCGGGATGGAACATAAACCGCCTGGAAGCCCATGCAGTCAGACTAGCCTATCTACACTTCAGCCACAGACTCCAGGGCAAGTCTGTCAGAGTAATGTTGGACAATGCCACAACCATTGCCTATATGAACTGCCAGGGAGGAACCAGACGCCAACAGTTGTCCCTGGAGATAGACCCCTTTATGGCGTGGGCAGAAATAAACCTGCAAGGGATATCTGTCTCCCACATCGCGGGAAAAGACAACGTCTCTGCAGACTACTTCAGCAGAGAGAGTCTAGACCCAGGGGAATGGACACTGTCGACCATAGCATTCCAGTTGATAGTGAATTGCTGCGGAACCCCAGCCATGCATCTACTGGCAACCTGGTCCAACGCCCAAGTTCTCAAGTTCTTCAGGCGCAGACGAGAACCGCAATCCCGGGGAATCAACGCCCTCATCCAGACCTGGCCACAGGAAGACCTGCTGTATGCCTTTCCCCCATGGCCCCTGCTGGGCAGGATCATCAACACCACAGGGGTCTAGTACTTCTAGTGGCCCCGGATTGGTCAAGACAGTCATGGTACGCAGACATGCGAAGACTTCTTGCGGGGAACCCTCTGTGCCTACCTCCACACAGGGACCTTCTCCGGCAAGGAATGATCCTCCATGAAAACCCGACTCGATTCTCTCTTAGGTCTGGCCCTTGAGAGGACTCATCTGAAGAAGAGCGGATACTCTAAGGCAGTGATTGACACTCTGCTTCGAGCACGCAAGTTCTTCATATCACTGACGTACATACGAATATGGAGAGTTTTCGAAGCCTGGTGTGAGGACCATGAGATTCTCCCACAGACAGTCAAAATTCCCATGATCCTGGAATTCCTGCAGGACGGCTTGAAGGGATTGTCTCTAAACTCCCTCAAGGTTCAGGTGGCCGTGCTGGCCTGTTTCAGAGCCAAAGTGGACAGCATCAGTCTTATCATCCCATCCCAGATGTTCCCCTTCCTGAGAGGAGTTAAACAAATCAGACCACCCTTAAAGTGGCCAGTGCCCCTATGGAATCTCACTCTAGTACTAGACTTCTTAGTGAAGTCTAGTACTTCAGACCAACACATAGTCTGTCACTACGTCTCCTGACCTTGAAGACTGCATTCCTAGTGGCAATATGTTTAGCCTGTCGCATCTCCAAACTTCAAGCGCTATCCTGTCTGGAACCGTTCCTCAGGTTCACACCGGGAACCATACAGCTACACACTGTTCCCTCCTTCCTACCAAAAATGGTTTCTCAGTTTCATCTAAACCAAACCATCTCTCTGCCATCTCCAGATGAACATAAGGACTTGGAAGACTCACACCACCTTCGCCATTTAAATGTTGGCAGACTCCTAGTTCGATACCTGGAAAGATCGGAATCTGTGTGAAAGACTGACCACCTATTCGTCCTTCACAGCGGGAAGAAACAGGGGGATGCGGCCTCGCAGGTAACCATAGCCCACTGGATCAAAGAAGTAATCAAGGCAGCCTAAGTAGAGGCAGGGAAGCCCCCACCTCTACAAGTCAAAGCCCGTTCAACAAGGGCCCAGGCAGTGTCCTGGGCAGAAACCAAGATGCTGTCGCCCGCCGAGATCTGTCGAGCGGTGATGTGGTCCTCCATACACACCTTCTCCAGATCTACCACCTGGATGTCCAGGCCCGGAAGGACACAACCTTTGCAAGGGCAATATTAGGGATGTGCAGAGGGACGGCATACGTTGCATTTGGTATTCGTATTCGTCAGGGGGGCAGATACGTTGCATTCGGCAAGGGGGGCCTCAGATACATTCATGCGTTCATTCTTATTCATTTCCCGGCTAAAATTGAATTAACTACAACCCCCTACCCTCCTGACCCCCCCTCCCCCCAAGACTTACCAAAACTCCCTGGTGGTCCAGCGGGGGGGGGGGGGGTCCGGGAGCCATCTCCTGCACTCATGCCGTCGGCTGCCGGTATTCAAAATGGTGCCGAAAGCCTTTGACCTTACTATGTCACAGGGGCTACCGGTGCCATTGGTCAGCCCCTGTGACATAGTGAGGGCAAAGGCTATCGGCGCCATTTTGAATACTGGCAGCCGACGGCCCCGAGTGCAGGAGGTCGCTCCCGGACCCCCGCTGGACCACCAGGGACTTTTGGCAAGTCTTGTGGCCTTTTCGGCCAACTTTATTTCAAATTCTCTCTTATAAATGTTTTACACTTACTTGACAATGCTTATGCTTTTTCCTATTTTCTTCAGGTGGATCATTCTTCCAATTTTTGAAGGATATATTTTTTTTTTTTTTTGGCTAAAATAACCTTTTTCGCCTTACTTTCTATGGATCTTAACCAAGTTATAAGACTTGAATATTCTCCCTTTGTTCACTAATTTAAAAAATATATTCTTACTATGGAACCATCTTCCTCTGTCGGTAAGTGGGAGGATCAATCTTTTTTTTTTAAATGATCTTGTGGCCCAAGTGGCTGTATGTTCTGCAGGTGCTGCCATTATGGTCACAAAAGAAAGATATAAATTTGGCCTATGCCATGTTAGTTTTGTTTCTTATGGCAGGTGAAGAATGCCAGAATTCCTATGCGTCAAATGATGGATTCTTTGAAGGAAGTCTAGGGATCCCCAATCTGGATGGCTATAATGTATCATGCAGTTTGATTTAGACCCAGAGCATGTTTTTGCATACCTCCAATTACAGTGCTACATGCCCAGTCTAACAGAGGATTTTAGGGCAAAAACAGACAATTTTTTTTTTTCCAAATTGAAGAACGAGAAAAATAGGTATTTCAGGACTATGTAAATCATTTTCTTCACTGTCTGCTAGTAATTTCAACATGATGCTAACTCAACGGCAGGTTGAGCTTTAGACTAACTAGACGAATACACATTTCTCTAACTGTTCTAAATGCATCTCTGAGCTGGTGGGAAATGCCAGTTTATGGGTCTTACAGTATACGTTTATTATGAGGGGCTTATGTGGTTTCTGTTCAGTCTTTCAAATCTGGCTTTGCTGAATCTGATCTCTGCCCAAAATGCCATACTTCCCAGGGGATGTTGGGTCATACAGGGCTTTGTGGATCAGAGCAGGAATTATTTAACATATGTCCTGGGACAATTGCTGGTATTTACCCCTGAAGGGCTTCTGTTTGGACTATGGGACGTTTAAAGTGCTGGGAAGAGGTAACTTTTTTTTTTATTGGGTAGGCATGCTTGTTGAGGCAATGGCTATTCTTTTTGCATGGCGAGACTCCAGTCCAACTGCTTACTGGACTTGGAGAAACCTGTTTCATTCCCTGATGCAGATGGAAAAGCTGAAGACAGTTCAGTCTTTGAAATGTAAGAGACCTGAGATAATTACTTGCAAACACTTTCTCCTAGAGCAAGAGCTGCTGTGCTTAATTACCCACGATATCTTTTTTTGTCTCTGCAAACTATTCATTTTCTGATGTTAGTGGAATGGTTTGCGTTTTATATTTTTTTTTTATATTCTTGTGATCATTGAAAAGGGACCCTACTACTTGTTGGCCTGCATCGCGGGGTAGAGGAAGGTGGGGGTTTGCCTAGTTTTACTATTGCATGTTTAATAGATATATCGTGGATTATTTGGAAAGGGAAGGGAACAAAAATATAAAAGTATACTGTCTTTGGTCTGGTGTGCTTAAGGGTCAAGATATACCAGATGTTTGTTCTTGTTTTTGTGTTTCAATAAAAAAAAAAAAGGGGGGAAGGGGAAAAAAGAAAATCATAAGCTCATTGAATGCTCATTAACAAAAAAAGTATGTTTGCCAAATGACGTGAAGGCAAAAATCTAATAATTGTACTACTTGGTTCTCCGCATCGTTACACATTTACACACTGCGCAGAAATCTTAGGTCCAAAAATAAATTACTCTTGCAAATCCCTTCACCAAAAACTACTAGATTCATTCTACCAGAGAATGAGTTTTCTCCATAGCAGGCCCCATTTTATAGAACACCATCCCTCCAGAGTTATGCTTCATTAGTGACACAAAAGCCTTTATAAAAAAAAAAAAAAAAGCCCCCAAGCACAATCTGTTTCTTCATGCTTTCCCTGACCTATGCACTCAATAATTCACCATACTCAGTTTTGTTTTCCTTTAATTTTTGTACTATATATATATATATATTTAATTTGCTAATTCTTTTGTTTTCTTAATTTTACTTAGGTCTCCAACCTATTTTATTTATTGCATTTTTGGTTACATTGTTGTTTATCCTTATTATTTTATCCGATGTATGTATTTTTGTTTTAATTTTTATGTATGTATTGTTGTAACCCGCCCCGAACTTCAGAGGGCGTGGGATATAAATACAATTAAATAAATACATAATTGTAGAAGAGAAAAAACTGTACTCGGAGAAAATCAACTGCAGTTCCACAAACCAGTTGGGTTTTCAGGATATCCCTAATGAAGATGCATGAAATGGATGTGCATGCAAATCTCTTTCAAGCATCTTCATTAGGGATATCCTGAAAACTCTGCTGGTTTGCAGCCCTCGAGCAACAGGAATTGCCCACCCCTGGACTAGTTCAGTACATTTGTGATTAGCATGTGGATTATGTCTAGCACTTGATAGATTTTGTAATAGATTGGTATAATTAAATTTTGGGGGACCGTTTTTCAAAAGCTAGTTACCCATGTTAATTGGACTTCTGAAAATTACCCCTCCCCCACAGGTAAAAGTCTGTGCATTCCGTGGAGGCAGGGTTACGGTACGGAATGCCATAGGACACAAGCTTTGCATTTGCAAAACTGTGCATCATGTTTTTCAAGGAAAATGCATCCATAGAAAAAGCAGGTGCAGATCTCTGTGGGTACTTTTTTTCCCTAGATTGCATGTACTTTTCTTTTGAAAGCTAAGTGCCTTGCTAAAAATTACCCGCATTCTGAAAATTGCCCTATGTAGCTGCTTTTTTTCATTTTAAAAAAAGGAAAATCTTATGTTAACTCAGCTGTACATATTTCATTTTGTTCTTTAAAATAGTAAAGTAAGTTTTTAAATCTTATACAAAAACTAAAGCACTGTGTGTTTCAGTTTTTCTCAATATGCTAGTTTTTCTGAAAACTGGAAAAAACTTTTTTTTGTTCCCCCCCATTACTTTAAAATTTTCAGAAAGCTTGCATTTCTACTGGATTCTCTTTTTACTACCAGGGGTTTTCTATAAAATCCAGATATCCTTTGGTCTAAATTTTCATATTCCAGAATGAATGTTATGATTGGCATTGCTTTATCTAAAACAAACCATGAGATGCTTCCAGTTCCTGTGTCAGTGATAAGGGGCAAAAGGGGCACTTTGTGCAAAGCAATTGCAGAGAGACTAAATAAATTCTTTGATTCAGTCTTCACTGAGGAAGATGTGAGAGAGAGAGAGACCCATGCCAGAAATGATATTCAAAGGTGATGATTCAGAGGAGCTGAAACAAATCTTAGTGAACCTGGAAGATGTAATAGGGCAAATTGACAAACTAAAGAGTAGCAAATACCTGGACCAAATGGTATACAATGAAGAGTGATGAAAGTACTGAAAAATGAAATTAGAGGCCTTCTATTAGCAATTTGTAAACTGTCATTTAAAATTGGCAACTCTCCAGTCTTCAAGTACCATAGACAATGTGATGCCAATTTTTAAAAAAAGATCAAGGGGTGATGCAGGACACTACAGACTAGTGAGTCTGATGCCTGTGCGAGGGAAAATGAAAGAAACTATCATATAAAATAACATTGCTGAACATATAGGCATATTTAGTGGGACAAAGCCAACATGGAATTAGCCAAGGGAAGCTGCTACATTTTTTTTTGAGTGCGTAAATAAACATGTCAATAAAGATGAGCCAGTTGATATAGTGCATTTGGATTTCCAGAAAGCATTTGACAAAATCCCTCATGAGACTTCTTTGGAAATTAAAAAGTCATGGGATAGAGGGCAGTGCCCAATTGTGGATTGCCATTTGGTTAAAAGAGAGACAACCAAGCAGGGCTAAATGGTAAATTTTCCCAAAGGCAAAGGGTGAATAGTGGAGTGCCCCAGGGATCTGTTCTGGGTCCACTGCTTTTTAATATATTTCTAAAAGACCTGGAAATGCGAACAGTGAGCGCGGTGATCAAATTTACCAATGATACAAAATTGTTCAAATTTGTTAGATCACAAAAGGATTGTGAAAAATTGCAAAAGGACCTTGAAAATGTGGTGGGCATGCAAATGAAATTTAATGTGGACAAGTGCAAAGTGTACTCAGGAAAGAGTAACCCAAATTATAGCTACGCAATGCAAGGTTCCATATTAGGAGTCTCCATTCAGGAAAATGATTTGGGCTTGATCATTGATATTGCAATGAAATCTTCTGCTCAATGTGTAGCAGCAGCCAAGAATGCTAGAAATTATTAAGAAAGGAATGCAGAGTAAAACAGAGAATATCGTAATGCCTCTGTATCACTCTGTGTTGCAACCTCTTCTTGAATATTGTGTGCAGTTTTGGTCACCACATCGCAAAAAAGATATAGCAGAATTAGTAAAGGTACGGAGAAGGGCGATTTAAAATGATAAATGGAATGGAACAATTCCCTTAGGAGGAAAGACTAAAGAGGTTAGGTCTCTTCAGCTTGGAGAAGAGACGGCTGAGGGGAGATACAATAGAGGTCTATAAAAAAAAAAACGAGGAATGGAATAAGTAAATATTAATCAGTACTCTTTCAAAGAGTACAAAGGCTAGGGGACACACAATGAAGTTACTAGGTTATACGTTTTAAAACTAATAAGAGAAAATATTTTTTTACTCATCGTATATTATGCAGAAATCCACTGCTTTATTCTTGGTTTTTATTTATTTATTTATTTATTTATTTATTTATTTAAAGTCTCTTCTATACCGATAGCCGTTCGCACATTGTATCGGTTTACATCAAACAAAAAACTTTTGGGCAGGGCCCTTACAAGTAACAGTCGAAGAAAGCTAACTCTAATGACAAGGTAACTAAATAAGGAGTATCATATGCAATTATAGTAACAGAAACTATTGATAAACTGATTGGCAGAAATAACTAAGTAAAAATAAATAAATAGAACAACTATAATAAAATAACTACAATCTATAATATATACAATCTATAAAATAACTACAAACTATAATAAAATAACTACAATAAATAAATAGAATAACTACAATAAAATAACTACAAAAGCTTGAAATCTATCAGGTACTTCTGCCCTGAATTGGCCATTGTTGGTAACAGGATACTAGGCGATGGATCTTTGGCAAGTCTTATGTTCTTATGATTCTCATTTACCTCCCCCCCCCCCCCCCCAAGAGATGTTAGAATTAGGAAGCTAATAAACATGAAGCAAGCGGCAGCAGATTTTCTCTTGGACTTCTTAAACACTGTCTGATATTTTATGAGATCTAGAAAGATTTACTGCCCTAAGAGCAGCATAACCAGGAAGCAGAGCAACTCTAAACTCCATGACAACTTGCCAGAACATCTCTAGAGTAACCTTGGCTAGTGGTTTGGTCAATGGTCCATATTTAAGGAATCTTTGACAGCAGAGCTCAGTTCCCCAACATGATTGTGTTTCGCATCTGAGCTGTATCGGGAGGGATAAGGTGCTGTAAAGAAACAAAGAAATTAAAAACATTAAGGTGTCATTCCAGCATCTAAGAATAACAAAATCAGAGCATCACAGGAACAACATGCATTATGAACATACCTGAACTGAAAGTAGTCAGATGTGCAGAAGACCACTAGCAATTACAGTATGAAACACAGGTGAATAATTGAACGTAAAAACGGCACCAACATGATCATGTGTAATCTTCACCAATAGGAAAAGGGGGCAGGACAGGGAGCTGTGGAGAGGGACTGGAAAGTGGTGGGGGGGGGGGGGAAGCTACAATGAAGCAGTAGTCAAAAAAAATTATATATAGCAGATTGGTAGGTCAATTCATCTCAGGCATATCAATTTATCAGTACAAGAACAACAAATAGTAATAAACACATTGTCGTTAATAGTAATAGGCAGGCAGGATACAAAATAGTCACATAATAGTCGTAATTTAATGTTTAATGTTATTTATATTTATCTTAACCAATCCCAGTTCATACTTCCTGTTCTCTGTAAGACACACATATGTTTTGTCATCCCAAAGTTACTTGTAAACCGAAGTGATTAGCAACATTGTTGCTAGAACTGCGGTATATAAAAAAATGTTAAATAAAATAAATAAATATAAGGAAGTCAGTAGAAAGGAGACAAATCAAATTCCAAGTTATGACCATATGAAGAATTTAACAAGAACATACATTGTTCTCAACATAACAGCTGATTATCAAAGTCGCCGCCACGGGACAGAGGAAGGATTTGGTCAATGACTAGAAAACGGAGATCATCAATCAAGTGACCAGCAAATTGCCAGTGGGCAATAAGGGGTGCTTCTTGACGCATTTGTCTAAGACAACTATGGTGTTCTAGTATACGGATATGTATCTTACGAGAAGTTTTACTGATTTGTATAGTAGAGGACAAGGATAGAGAATTATATAAACTACACTGATGGAAGATCAAAGATGATGAAGATCAAAGATGACAAAGATCGTAGGTTTTGTGAATGATTGGATGGTGAAAAGCAAAGACAGTTTAAAAAATAAAGAGCATACACTGCAGGTTCCTCAGGAATGGTGCCCAAAGGGGGCAGTTGTAGACGAGGGAGATGGGATTTGAGATGAAACTGTGTCACAGAGGTTGCAGCCCCTATGCAAAGCAAAACAGGGGGATGAGCAAAAAAACAGATGGAGGGATAAGACACCCCAGTGGTGTTGGATTATATTCAACACGTCTCACCCAGCTAGAGAGAGGCAAAACACAGGTTAGAATCTAGGGGCTCGGGGGAATGTATGTGGAAGAAATAATAGATTACAGTTAATGGAGTACGTTTGAATGCTTTTTTAATTATACGGTGAGGATAGCCACAGGCTAAAAATTGTTTAGCCATCATAGCTGATTGATGAATAAAGTCAATTCGGTCCAATCAAAGGTGGTGAAGGCATAAAAATTGTCCCGCTGGTACATTATTCCATAGGACTCGGGGGTAATGGCTCGTATATGCCAGCAGAGTATTTTTGCCCATAGTCTTCCGATGAATGGAGGTGGTTAAAGAGCCAGCATTAGCAAATACTAAAACATCTAAAAAAGAAATCTGGGTATGACTCATTGTGTCAAGGAATTGTAAATTCAGCTCTCACGTGTTGGGCCAATCCAGGAGCAAGAACAGTTGGATTTCTGTACCTGACCAAATGAGAAAAATATTGTCGCTGAAACGTAACCATGTGATAATGAGGGGCCAAAAGCTTGACAAGTAAAGGTAGTAAGACTCAAAATCAGATATATAAAGGCATGCTATGTTGGGGACCATAGTGGCCCCTATAGCTGTGCATTTTATCTGCTTGAAAAAGTGACTCTCAAATGAAAAAAAGTTTTGAGTGAGGGCCAGGTTGGGTGAGTTTGAGGAATTCAGTGGGAACCCTGCAATTTGGGGAGGGGGGGGGGGGCGGGGCGGGCGTTGATTAACGTGTCATGGATGATAGAAATGGCAGCTTTTTGGGGGATGTTTAAGTATAAAGACAATATCTAAGATTACCAAAAACAACGATCCAGGTGGTAAGGCAAGGGTGTCTAGGATGATGATGAAATGTCTTGAATCATGGATGTAAGAGGGGGCAAGGTACATAGGGCTGTAGGAATTTGTCAATGAATCTTGAAGGTGGTTCTAATATTGAGCCAATGCTGGCAGTAATAGGATGTCTAAGAGGGTTAACGAGGGATTTGTGGATTTTAAGAAGAATCTAGAAGGTAGGGGACACAGGATGTTTCTCAGTCAAATCAGCATCTTTAGTTGTAAGAACATGAGCAACAAGACAATTTCATTGCACAAATATGGAGTCTGGTCAGTTGTGAGTTCTTGATAATGAGAGTCCAGAAGTTGATGATGATAAACCTCAGTTCGGTATGATGAATGGTCCATTATCATGATGCCACCACCTTTATCTGCAGGCTTGATGATCATTGATGGGTCTGAAGATAGTTTTTGAAGGGCCAGTTGTTCATCATGAGACACATGATATTGTTTACATGTTGTCTTTCTTCACAGGTGATGACGTCTGAAAGCACAAGTTTCTTGAAGGTATAAATCACCGGATAGGTAGGACCAGGTGGTACCCATCTTGAGGGGGTAGGTCATCATGGAAGTATCCGTAGCTGCTAAAAGTTCAGAGAAAAAGAGTTTTCATTTGAGTAAGCGAAAAAAATCACTGCAAGTGTATCTGGGTATTGAAAGGATCATGATGGGTAGTAGGTATAAAGAGGCCATGGTTTAAGACATGCATTTCAGTTGGCAACAGTGAAAAGAGTTTACAAATTTGAAAAACAACGAATCAGTAAATGAAGTGAACTTTACAGAGGGAGAGTCAAAGAGATCACCACAGATCCATGTATGGGCAATTCTGTCACTGTTATGATCATGTTATTCAGAAATGTGCTGAAGACAGATCTTGTTGGCCACAGCCGCATGGATGCCTGTCTGTCCCAAAAAGAGTGAGTTTCCAGATGCTGGTCCAGCATGTGGTCAGTGGCAAAGGCTGAGGAAGAGGAGTCATAAGTAGATGGTGGGGGTAGAAGCTCATCGCCTGAAGAGTCGTCTGATGAAGCAAAAGATACATGCTTGCGAGGAGGGCATTTTGAAGTTGCTCATGGATAAATGAATACACAAGTGTAATCGTGTTTACCCTGAATTTAGCCACTTTAAGGTCGCTGCAAAATTTATCAAGATCCTGTTTGAAAATGGTGAGTTGAGCAGAGAAAGTATCATCTGGAAAAGAACCACTTTTAAGCTGTCAAATTGGGTGGACAGTTGAGATCTTAAGTCGGATGCAACCTGTTTAGTAGTTTCTACTATCAAAATCATCAAGTCCATAAACATTTATTTAGGATATAATTCCAGCGACTGATGAATTCTGGATTGTTGTGTGGAGCTGCACTTTTTTCCAGAAGCTCAAACCTGTCAGAATAAAATGAATGCGGCAATATTCAAAGAGCGTTGATGCATGGCGCTCAGCACAAGTTACTGTTTTCTGCAGAATACTCACGTCTGCTCAGGAAGTAGTGCTCAGAAGGTCTGCTGAAGGGGTGGCAAAATGAGGTGCTTCTGTAAGTAGTGACTGAAGATACTGCTCCGTACAGCTGAATGAGACCTGGGGAGCAGTGGTAGCTAGTCAAAGTCCACACTGGTAAGGAAAGCTCCAAATGAAAGTGAAATCAGGTTAAAGATTCTTTAAATATGGCCTGTTGACCAAACTATTATATTTTTTTATAAAATGTATTGATCGCGTTCCAATTTTTCAATAAAATTTCCAAAGCGATGTACACACATAGCAGAATCATACAAAAACATAAAATAAATCGACATTTTAAAATAAATAAATATTTTTATTTATATGTTTCCATTAAAGTGTACTACTCGACTGTACTACGAGTGAAGTCTAACTTTGTTTTCTAATTGGATATTTGCCCTCTTGATCTCTGCATGTGAGAGTCTCATTCCACTTTCATTTGGTGATATATATATTAAACAATTATGTGCTCTTTATTCCTCCAGTGAGAGCATATTTGGTGTAGGTCTCAAGCAGGTTACAAGTTAAATCAATAAATAAATGGAGATGTTGTCCTGTGTATATGTACACTCCTTTCCTCTCCTCACAAGGACAGGCTTTTGATTACATAGGGATATAGTATCTGCATATAGTTGTATGTTGCATTGGCAAGAAGATGATCAGAACATAATTTTTGAAGTGTGTGCTTTGTTGCCAAGGATGAGAATCAGGCAAGCTTACTAAATTAGTTTTCTCAGAAGAAATATTTGAAGAATAATATTGAAGTGATATTTTAATGATTGACTTATTGAATATAAGAAATTGGACTAAAAAATACAAATTTAGAAGTTTTTTAATGAATAAATTACAGCCTGTTCTTTTGGCAGGTATTTAAACTTGTTTATTACATTACTTCTTCTGCCGTCACTTCTATGTTTACTCACCTGCATTACAACTCTGGCTGTGTACACTGTGATAACTTGTGAGCAATATTTCCCACAATTATGATAAAGTTAGCTTAAACCTTCCTTTTAAAGACTTTTATTTCAAAAATGAAAAAAAATGCTGAGGTGTGAAGCACAGAACAGAGGGAAGGGGGAGGACAAATGGAAATCCTTGGAATACTTGAGAGTAAGGCAGTCCATAAATCCATTCAGCTTCCTGTTTTGATATTTAGTGCAACAGTTCTCAACCGGGGCGTTGCCAAGCACAGGCAGGTGTGTCGCTGCTCCCCCTGCCCCGGTGAGATGAGAACTCTTCATCCGCCTGGGCTTGAAATGCGACAGAGACCTGGAGTCAGTGGCACTCGCAGCGTGATCTCTTCTTCCCGCCCCACCCCCCCCCATATGGCCTGGAAGAGGAAGTGGTGAGCAGCGGCTGCGCTGGCGGGAAGGAGAGACCATGCTAGGTACAAGTGCTGCAGCATCATCCCAAAGCAGAAGAGCAACGCGGCCTGGAGAAATGTCAGCCCCTGCGGCCAATTGAATTCCTTTCTCGAGGCCAGAGGGCTGGAAGAGGAGGAGGCTGTTGCTGCCTATAGTTGTTTGGTGGGTGGGTGAGAGAGCTAGAGAGAGAGCTTGTGTTTGAGATCTTGTTTGTGTGTGTGTGTGATTGAGAACCTGTATATTTAAGTGAGACAGCATGTGTACGTATGATTAAGAGCCTTTCTGCTGGATTTTAAATCACCCACATGCGGCCGGGCCTCGTGTAACCCTCATTGAAGGGGTGGGCCGGGGGGGGGGGGGATCAGGACAGCGCCATTGATCACCGTCCTGGAGCCTCACGCGCTGGCCGGCTACCAACACACAAAACTTACTTCAGCTGGGAAGTTGAGCGATAAAGAGGGAAAAGTTAGGATTTAGGGGTTGGGGAGGAGAAGGGTGGTTGGGGTAGGGAAGTTCCCTCCCAGTCCGCTCCTTAATTAGAGTGGACTGGGAGGGAACTGGGGAAGGCCTCGATGTCGCCTCGTGGAAATTGCAATTATCTACCCCCGTTGCATGTGCCGCCCGCAAATATGTGCATGGGTATGTGTGCGCTGCCCACGTATTTTATAACATGCGCACAGCCATGTGTGTCCATGTGCGCGCGAGTCTTTAAAAATCTACCCCTTTGTGTTTGAGAGAGCGAGCGAGCAATGTGTGTAACTGCGTAATTGAGAGCCTATGTAAGTGAAAGAGAGCGTTTGGAATAGTTGTGGGTGGATCCTTGGGCCGGGGGCAGATGACCACACCCCCCAGGGGAAGATACCGAGAGGGACCACCGGTCAGGCTCAGAGTTTGGAGACACACACACACTAGTTCTTTTATTAAACAGTATATTGAACCACCAGAGGTGGCAGTAGTGAGCTGAAAGTGCCCGGCTGGGCTGTAGTCTGTCAGATACTGGAACAGCGATCCCTGGAGGCTGAGCTGTAGAGAAACTAAGTATAGTGAGTAGGCACGGTATGAACTGTGATGGTAACACTCACATAATAATCTACATCGATAGACCACACACCACAAGTAAGAGATCTTGGGGTGATTCTAGACAACCAACTCAACTTCACCAAGTTCGTTAACACCACCAAAGAATGCTTCTTCAAATTGCAAGTTGTAAAAAAACTAAAACCACTTCTACACTTCCGAGACTTCCGCTTGGTACTACAAGCTATCATCCTCCCTAAACTGGACTATTGCAACTCACTCCTCCTGGGCCTGCCCGCCAGCACCA
Source organism: Rhinatrema bivittatum (assembly GCF_901001135.1). NCBI lineage: Eukaryota > Metazoa > Chordata > Amphibia > Gymnophiona > Rhinatrematidae > Rhinatrema > Rhinatrema bivittatum. The sequence goes on from NC_042616.1 coordinate 593,284,303, forward strand.
TCAAACCACTTCAGATGGTTCAGAATGCGACGGCTAGAATCCTCACTAACACCAAAAAAAGGGAACACATCACCCCTATCCTCCAGAATCTTCATTGGCTGCCGGTAAAATTTAGGATACACTTCAAATCCCTTATGATGATTCATAAGGCTCTTTACAGCATCTCCCCCCTCAACCTATCTTTCCAACTGCAGCAGCACACTTCCAAGAGACCGATCAGAAGTGCATACCAGAACATGCTTCACACCCAGCCGGCTAAAACCTTACTGAGGAAACGAGCTCCGTCCACTGCAGGTCCCCCTCTTTGGAACCTGCTCCCACCGGACCTCTGCCAAGAACCTTGCCTTTTGACATTCAAAAAGAAGCTTAAGACTTGGCTATTCACCCAAGCTTTCCCTGAGAGCTAAAACCTGATAAAGCAATAGTCGTTATATATACCTATGTACATATGTTTTCTGAGTTTGGAACCTAGTTTCAGTTAACTGAGTTTTTGAATGTCTCCCTAAAAGTGTTCCTGTACACCTGTTTTAATGTATTTCCGCCCCAGAGGCGAATGTTCAGTTCCATGTAAACCGGTGCGATATGTATTGTATACAGGATCATCGGTATATAAAAATAAATAAATAAATAGTCTCTTGAAGCAGCCCAGGAGCTGGAATGGATTAGGCCCTCGAGGAGCGAGTACCTGGTTCCAGGGAAAGCTCTGAGAGAAAGATGGTAACTCACTAGTGTTGTAGGCAGCGATGACTTCCTGGCAGAAGTGGTATTCAGAAGCAGGTCTGAGAAGGTGGGCCCTTGAGGAGCGAGTACCGTTTCTAGACTGCGACCTGAAAGGCAAAAGAGAAAGCGAGGCCCCCGAAGAGGGGGTACCCCTGGTAAAGTCCGAGGAGGCAGAGTAGCAAGGTATGCGGAGAGTGAATCCCATCCGCAGCAATACCTAGAGAAAACCTTTGCTAACTCGATTAGTTAGCGAGTTCAGAGAACTTTAAATATCCGGTGATGATGTCATCTCAGGGGGACGCCCCCGAGGTTCGCGCCACTGCTGATACTAGAATCGGGCCGCGCGCGCCGGTCCGGGGACGACGGAGGAGTTCGGCAAGATGACGCTGCGGCAACCAAACATCCAACAAGCAAAGAGGGAGTCGCCTAAGAGGTAAGGGGGCGGAGTGGAGATGTTGGGCAGCGACGGTTGCAACATTGTGTGAGAGAGAGGAGAAAGTTGCAAGAAACCTCCCTCCCTCCCCCCAATTCACAACAATCTCAGGGCACCTGAAAATCGAACATTTCCACATATGGAGAGCAAAGCACTTTTTTTTTTTATCCTTATTATTGGGTCTTTGTGTCTGCTGGTTTTTTTAATATTTAATCGGTGTCTGGAAATTTTTGGTAAGAATTTTAAATTATTGGACATTCCATTCATCAGCTGTTTTGAAATAATCTGTTCTTTTTATTATTATGGTTTTACTGCTATTGATTTTATATTTCTTGATTTGTTTTATGAGGCCTGGTGATATTTCTCTTTTACCTTTGTTGCTCTGCATATACAGACTCTGGCTTGTTGCAGTTTCCAGTTCAGTTTTTGCCTGCGTGTTTCTAGTTATGTGTTTTGGTCTCTTTATTCTTTGTTAGATGAGGGTCTGCACATGTGATGAGGTGAGGTATTCTGCTGGCATGTAGTTTCTGGGTAGGACTCTATAGGAGCCTGACTTGGTCTGTTTTCCTAATAAAAGTATTGGAGTATTAAGGCCTGGTGTAACATTTCCAATGTTGCCTTTTCTTAGGTAAGGTGGTAACTGTTTGAGTGCTGGAAGCTGGTGCTGTTCTGGTTTACTATTTATGTAATTTCTGTTTAGAAAGAGTACTTATTTTTCTCTTGTGTCATTCTTAACAAATGACTTCTTTTTTTTTTTTTTTTGCTGTGTGTCACACATGAGCATTGTCTGTCAGGTGTGTCACGATGGGGAAAAAGGTTGCTCTAGTGACATGCTTTCTGAGAAAGTTTGGCTGTGTACTGACAGAATATTGGTCCAAAATGTTTTGGTGGTGGCTGTACTTCTAGGGTTTTATTACTAATGTCTCTAGTGACATCCTAAATCAAGTTCATCTACTGTTAGTCACCATGGGGACTATCCACTGAACTCTCAGCTGCTTCCAGCCCTTTTCCAGTCTGGGAACATCTCTGCCATCTGGCCAGCTGCTTCCCTTGCACTGGAACGTGCTTCCTTTTTTATTTCTGCTTTATGTCCTTTATTGTATTCGAGTAGTAAGTAGAAGACCTAATAATAATACTTGGCAGTTTATAGCACTACTGGACATACGCAGCGCTATTCAGTAGTGATAAGTATTCAGATATGACAAGTTTCTGCCCCAGAGAGTTTACAGTTTTAAGTGGGCGCCTGAGGCAGTAGGAGATCAGGTGACTTGTGCAAGTGTGAGAAGTAGGTTTTGAACCCTGAGCTTCCCTGATTTTTAGCCAATTGTTCTAACCAATAGGCCACTCCTTCTCCTAGAAGCTGCAGTAAAACACAAAAGTAGCAATAATGTGTTAGTGCTATAGTGATTCCTCTTCCACAGACTGACATATGGTGAATCTTGGTTATAGCAGCTAGAAATCATTTTCCAGCATGGTGCTCATAGATTTATCAGTTACAATAGTGAACTTCAACCAGTACTACTCAACTTTTGTGTCACACGCACTTGTTTACTTCCAGAATGTGCTATAAAAGGACTCTGGTGCCTTGTCGTTTTCTTTTCACTCCTATATCAGATTTTATTTTTATCTTTCTCCTTGTGCACATTGGTGATCCGGTATAAATCCATATTCTCTTAGTGCTGAATGCTGGGGGTTATGAAGCATTGCCCTGACAACGCTGATAGCAGTTTTAGTGGCTATACCGGTCTTGAAGATAGGTGGAGTCTTACTGCAGTTTCCCCCCAAGCAGTGTGTGGTGGAAAAGTTACCACTGCTTCATGCTCAGGTTCAGACCAGCACCCGGGCTTTGCTTTCAGCATTTTGCAGCAGACCAGCAGTGGCTCTTAAACCTTGCAGGAACTCCTTTCTGAGAATGTGTGTACAATCCTGCATGAGCCAGGGAGTGCGCTGTCAATGGGCAGCATGCCACTTTGCGTGGCACACACACACAGCACCTCCTTATCTTCCCCCCCCCCCCCCCCCCTCCAATCCCCGCTGAGCTTCGTCCTTTGAGTCTTTCCATCCTCTGACTTATTCCTAGGCTGAGTGAGAGGGGGAGAGGCTGCACGGAGCATGCGTTCTGAGTGTTGGGAGCAGCAGCAGTGGAGGAATTCTGGAAGCCACATAAGGGGCGCCAAGGTAACTAACCAAGCCGGCTGCCTGCACCACACAGACCTCTCCCTTCTCCTGCACTTGTATATGGAGGGAACTCGCTCACTGTGGGTGAGCTAATGTGTGTCTCTGCTTCCTCTCTCCCTTTGTCTAAAAATTTGGAGAAGAGACTAGTGGTTCCCTGGCTCTTCTTTTCACCATACGAGCCCTCTCTGTGTCTGTGTTGCCTCCCTCATGGAGAGAAGCGCACGCCACAAACAAGTTTGTTAATGTAGGTGAGCTGTGGGTTTGAAAAAGTTGGGAAATGCTGAACCTTTTTTTTGTTGGTCCATTACAAGATTGTTATATATGAGCTTCTGAGAACATGCAGGCTCTTTTTTTTTGTCTCTTCCAGAAATCGTCGATGGCAAATGCTCAAAGACTGACGCAAAATGAATATGCAGCGGGATGATAAGGTTCTTTTCCCGTCTTGAAATTTCTTGGCCTGTGGCCATCTGTTGTCGAGCACATGGGCACGACTGGTACCTGGGTCTTCGGGCAGCATTGTTCTGTAATTCGCGCACACGCACTAAAAAGGTTTTGGGTAGAGCAACTTAAAAGTTAGGTTTGCTATGCGGCTTTCAAGGATTTGCCTACTTAAAGGAGACGACGACGACACGACCACACTCTGGAAAAGCTGCAATAATGTCTATTTTCTAGCAGTGCACGTACTAACTAGATCCAGATGGAGCTTTGTGAGCGCTGCAGCTAGCATATGGAAAAAGCCTCACACAGTAGGATGCAAAATGGTTGTACAGTATTCATTTGAAAGGCCACATGACATAATCCATGTAATACTAGTAAAGGTCTCATTAACTGCAGGGGGAATGGTAATGTCTACAATAATTAAAGGTCAATTGCACAGTGAGGCATGTGTGACGCTGCGGTGTCCCAGCTCTCCTGAGGACCGTGCTCGCTGCAGAATATTCCACTCTGGCGTGGGGAGGGGGAAGGGGGCAGGGCACTTTTTTGCTTACCCCTTTCATGTGTGTTTGATTAGGAACATTTCCTGGCGATCACTGTTGGTTTAACATTCAGAAACTGAAAAGGCAAAGCAATTTCAAATGTCTGAATTTGTGTTCTTTATAAAGGTTGCAGCATTCTGTACATTTAAATACTTTTTAATTAGATTTATATTTTGCCTTTTGACTGGTAAGGGTTGAAAAAAATGCACAGCTAGCTCTTGGTTGCAGAGAGTCAGGAGTGGGAATGGTTGCATTCTTGCTAGAAATTGGAAGCAATAAGAGAACGGTTACTCTAGAATTAACTGTGGCCACCAGGTATGTGGTCAGGAATGAAATCTTCCAGGGCAACCTTTTTAGTTTTTTCTGCAAGAAGATCATTGCTTTCTTCTTCTTTTTTTTTTTTTTTTTTTTTTTTTGCTTATACAACAAAAAAGCTTGCCCATTTCTTCATGTAAGCTTATTTTGCTTACTTTGGTAAAAGAAATGCACTACTTTAGTGATCAAACTAAAAAGCACAGCTCCAGAAGCGCAGAGGAGCAAACATGCATTATCATGCTGCTGTGAATGGTGAACTCTTCTCTGCAGTGCTTACAAACGGGCCAATACAGTAAAGAGAGCAGGCGAGCACCTGCTCTCCCGGCGCGCGTATAGGCCACTCTCCTGTGCTTGCAATTCAATAAGTTAATTTATTTAAACTAGGGCCCGCGGTAAAAAGAGGCGCTAGGGACACTAGCGCGTCCCTAGCACCTCTTTTTGGACAGGAGCAGCGGCTGTCAGTGAGTTTGACAGCTGACACTCAATTTTGCCGGCGTCGGTTCTCAAACCCGCTGACAGACACGGGTTCGGAAACCGGATGCAGGCAAAATTGAGCATCCGGTTTTCAACCTGCTAGCCGCAGGCCCATTTTAATTTTTTAATTTTTTTTAACTTTTTTTAACTTTCGGGACCTCTGACTTAATATCGCCATGATATTAAGTTGGAGGGTGCACAGAAAAGCAGTTTTTACTGCTTTTCTGTGCACTTCCCCGGCGCCGGCAGAAATTAACGCCTACCTTTTGGGTAGGCGCTAATTTCTTAAAGCAAAATGTGCGGCTTGGCTGCACATTTTACTTACTGTATCATACGGGAATGACTAATAGGGCCATCAACATGCATTTACATGTTGCGGGCGCTATTAGTCTCGGGGGGGTTGGATGCATGTTTTTGACGCGCTATTACCCCTTACTGAATAAGGGGTAAAGCTAGCGCGTCAACCGGCATTTGGACGCGCGTTTGACAGTGCGCGCCACTGTACTGTATCGGCTTGAAAGTAAATTGTCCTATTAACCTGTGCTTGTTGGTTTCTTAATCTTTCTCCTTTGGAGATATCACCTTGACAAAAGTCTCCATCCACTTCCTTTTGTTTTTGGGCCTTGACTTGGCAAGTAATGGTTTAGTATCTTGCTTTTCTGAATATCAGCTGTTGTAAAGGATTTGAGGCAGGAAAAAAAAAGTTGGAGTATGCAGGATCACCGTTGACTGATTTCCCCCGCCCAAGACCAGTCCACTTGAGGTTATTGAGGGCCTCCACCCTGAATGTATTTCTTCCTGCTTTGGGGTAAGGGTAGGTTTTTGGGCCTCTCTTTCTTTCCTGCCATGTCAAACCTGTTTATATTCTGTGGGAGCAAAAATGTGAACTTTTTTTTTTTTTTTTTCCCCCCCATGGAAAAACATAGGAGTTGGGCTGGGTTGTCAACTCTTTCCTTTGTTCTCTTTTTCATATTCCACTGAAGTGAATTATGAACAGTGTGTCAGTCGCAAGCTTTTAAAAAGGTTCTGTTTCAGAGCTCTGCCTTGCCACTTTGGAAGAGAATACTGTTTCAGAGATCACCACGTTAACTTTTTTTTTTTTTTTGTTTTTGAACAGCTTGGCAGACCATTCTTAATATACCAGTACATGCATGCCAACATACTCATTAACCATACACGCCCCTCACTATGATGCTCACGTGCTCGTTTTCACTCCTACACTGTACACCTGCAGTTGTACACCACTAGAACCTATACTAACAAGACCTAGGATGCTAGAGTTACTATAAATAAGAATTTTGAGGTGATTGGATAAAACCATTTTTCTGTCCTCTTCTGGGGATCGTGGGTCCTCGTTGCTTCATTGTCAGCGACTTTGGGGAGCTGCTGCCTCCGGTGCCCAGACTCCTTGCCTCTGGATTCTAGAGCTAGAAAAGCAGCATGTCCTATTGGTGCCGAAAGAGGGAAGAAAGGTCAAGTCAGCAAGAGGTAAAATGGAACAGAAAAAACAGCTCAAGCAAATAGAAAAAAGAGGCATATTTTCTACGCAAAGCAGGTATGTAAGCACTGATGGTAAACTTGACCTCAAGGACTCGTATCTTTTTAGATGGGCTTTTGCATGGTCTGTTTAGTCAGGGCAGAGAAGGAGGAGGAGGAACGTAATTTACAAGAAGGAAACATTTTTGTATACATAAAATAGTGCAATAATAGAATGCATGGGAGAGAAATGACCTGCAAGCCATCTTGTCCTTTCTTACATGTCAAATATCTGCCAGTGTGAAATGAACAAGCATGTGCCCCTCCTTTTCATGCACAGAAATGAAATGTCACCATAGCACATGGACACGAAGGACAGAAACCCAAGCAGCTGGCTTGCATTGTTTAGAAGCTGGACTAAGTGGCACACAGAAAAGATCAGAACACAGCACCTGCCCAAATCAGCAAGTGAGACAGAGCCCGGCACTGTGTGAGAGAACACTTTCAGCCACACAAGCATACATGTTGAAATACTCCTGGAGAATGATAGGCATGTAATGGGGACTATTCCTCAGCATGCCTTCCTTAATCGGCCACAGCTGGCACCCAGGAGATAATAAATCGTCCCCATTTGAACACAGGAAGTATGGTGCCCTGTTCTGACTTCCAGATCAGCAACAGGATCTTCAGCAGGTCTGGTATGCTCCAAAATGCATAAGGGAAGAGCACATACTCGTTAGTCAACAGCTTGGCCGACATCTGAGCAGTCTATAAATCAGTTAGGTTACAGAACTGATGCACAGTCTTAGAATCATGGCAGGTGGATCGTACTCTACAAAGAAGAGGAGAAGCAGAACACTTCAGAGGCCGCAGTGAAGAAGAGAGGAGAGTGCTTGTCGGTACTGTCTTTTTTTTTTTTTTTGTGGAAGAAAGGGACTACCTGCTCCATGTACGTGCTGTCCAGGGGGATGTGTTGCCTGCCAAGAAGTCAGACTATTATTTGGACGTCCTGTTTCGTTCTCTTGTCTTTGGTGGTATTTTGAAGAAAACTACCTGCACACTGAGATTTAATGAAAATCTTAGCACCATCTACTTGTTTTAATTATGTTACAAATAAATAAAATAAAGGCAAATTAATATTGTTGTGAAAGAGGATCATCTGAAAAACTGTATAGCATAACCAGAAAAAAAGCTAAAAGTAGGATAAAATATTCTGCTCAAGTGCAAAGCAACAGTTGGAAAAATTGTAGTTGTTTAGACATCACAGTAACAAACCATTCTGTTGTGGGATGTCAGGTATTAAAGTGACTGATACCAACCACTAGCTGTATTCATCAAAACCGGTTAACATTCAGACTTCAGATGCCAAGCAAGAGTTAAGGATGGGCATCTGGCAACAACCCAAAGAGCTGGTAGAACAGTCTCTTGGGTCCCCTGGATCACAATTGTAGTGACGAGAGAGGGTGGCACAGTCTAATTTTGTGTTAAGGTCAGAAATATTTCATCCAAAACCATCTTCCCAAGAAGAGGAGGAGGGTGTGTGTTTTTGATGGTTAGTAAATTGCCCAGGCTAACTTTTCTTGTGAATTAGAACGTTAGTAGCTGGTACATTGTGTATAATTTGCATAACTGCATTACACCACATTTGCACATTTGATTTACGTTCTTGGGTTTTTCCTAATATTTTTATTTTGGGTTTTTCAGTAGCTCCCATAATAACTTTAATTTCAGTAATTGTTGTAGTCAAAGATGAGAAATGCAGCTGAGCATCCACATGCCAACGTAGGTTCTTGAAGGAGAACTGATGAATATGATACTTTATAATTTTCATTTCCCATCATCAGAGCCATGGGCAGATTCATACAGCACAGAATGGTAATGGATGATGTGGGATTTTAGTTCGGTCTCTGGTTTTATTGTTTAACTTGCTTCTTTCTAATTGACATGGTTTGTCGCCACACACATGATCTTATTGTTGTATTGTGTGTACATAGTAGACTGGAAATGCCCTGTACTCAGGTGAGAGCACTGTCAGTCTGACGTGGGTTTCATCACATTTTGAAAGCCATAAAAGAAATATTTCCACGCAGAAATCTGTTTTTCACACTGTAACAGAGGAAATAAACCAAAATTACCAGAAATCACTGGAAGGGTTGGTAACCTAAATAGAAAAATAAACCTGGGGATGATGGTATGCTCCCCTTCCCTTTAAATAAAGCTAGAGACTTTTTTTTTCCACTAATTTGGGTATCAATAATAGAAGCAAGAAACCTTACCAACATCAGTTTTAGTGGCTAGCAGCAAAGTTTATTTAACAGTATGCTCTTTCCATTTATTGTATTTATTTTTTGCATGATTGTGAATGTTTGTTTGGTTTCTGCAAAAATTACATATTGGTTACTGTTAATCATTAATTCTAACTGGTAGCACCCACTTCTGTTCCAGGCCTTAGTCTCTTGTAAAATAGTGACTACCCGTCATGCAAACTTGTGTCAAGTGGATGGGACTTTGTAAATTTGGAGAAATATCCAGTAGGATTAAGGTGATCATCCTTATATATATATCTTATTTTTTTTTCTTATTTCCTGACAAAAAGAATTATAAAGGCTACATACTTCCTTTTATATGTAGCTTGATTTAGTTAGTAAAAAGTTTCCCAGTTCTCTTGTGCCATATGCAGCAGAGGAATTGATGCATTGAGAGCTGGAGCCTAGTTCTTGAGTTACTTAGTGCTGCAGCTTTGTGCCTGTAATTGGAGTTGAATGTTTTATCCTTAATTTGCTGTAGTTTTGTAATGGGGTGCCTGGCTGGGGTTAGGTTACACCCCCACAGGTGTGGTACAGGAATGCAACACTGTACAAGAACTGACCTTCTGCCTAGCCAGCTCCCTACCCTGCACGTTGAGCCCTTGGGTACTGGGACTGGTAGGGCTTAAAATGGACAAGGTGGGACAGGCTGCACAAGGCAGGGCAGACACAAAGTGGAACTTGAGGTCAGACACAGGCTGGACATTGTGGGCCGAGACAGACTTGGATACAAAGGTCTGAGTATTGCAACAGAGAAGCTGAGAACTGAATACTAGAACAGGCAAAGAACTGAGGACTGGATATTGGACCAAGCAAAGGCTTGGGCAAGGCAAAGCAGGGAATGGATGCTAGGGGCTGGACTGGGCAGGGCATGACATGACTTGGCAAGGGCAGGTCTGGACAAGGCAGACAAGGGTAGGCGTAGACGAGGACAACACAGAACAGAGCACACTGAGGCCCAAAGGCAGCAACACAGAGAAGGCCTGAAGGCCGCTAAGCAAGGAGAGGCCTGAGTAAGTCACAGAGCAAGGTACAAGGGGAGGCAACAAGGTATGGAGCAAGGTAAGAGCGGCTAGGCCAGGGAGCCACGGGGTGACTCCATGAAGAGGCTCTAAGGTTCTGGTAAGGTGGAATTAAATGGGGCTGGAGCTTTGGTGTGGTGTGCGCAGTGAGGAAGAGCTTGGCAAGGCTGGAGGTGAAGCTCACTGAGGACCCCTGGTGGAGACGAGGCTGCACCACAGGCTGAACAGGAACAGATGAAACTGTGGAACAGATGAAACTGTGACCTACCTTTCAGTGGCAGTGGCAAGGGTATGAGCAAAATGATCATAGTTTTTTCTCTAGTAGCTTCTTTCTTCTGTAGCAGTTGTTATGAAGTATAGTACCCAAACAGGTTTGAGTTTCTGGATGTCTGCAGTGATTATTCATAAGAGATTTGCAGTCATTTGATTTAAGACCCAAGTTGTTAATCATATTTTGGCTGCTTGGGGTATTTAATTCTATTAATTTATTGAAAACAATTTTATATTCCTCCACCTCCACATCCAATGTATGTACAGGGTAGATTTACAAAATAAACATAATATACATATCCATAAACAATTCATAAAACAAAAATTTACAATACATTAAAACGCAAAACCAATTTAATAAAATTCTTGTTAAAATAAACTGCCTTTAATTTTATTCTAAAACTTTCTATATCCATTTCCTCCCAGCAGCTCTTCATGGAGGCTGCTCCAAAGCACTGGTCCTGCAAACAAAAAGACTCTTGAGCTGTTTCTGATTTATTGAAGGAAGATTTAATAAATGTACTCCCTCAACTCGAAGGGCCCACCTAGGTTTATAAAATTGCAACTTTAAACTTCAGGGAGCAAGTCTCTGAGCCATGAAGCAACTTAAGACTTTGGGACCCAGCCTTTTACAGCCAGTGTCAAAATTTGTAGGTAGTACAGTAGAGCACCTTTTTATCCAGCATGGTTGGAACAAAGACCATTTCAGATAAAGGAAGCTCCACCCCTCCTTCTGTTCCTGTGTGACCCGAATCTCCCATGGCCCACCTCTTCTCTAACCTGTTCCTACTCCCGCTAATGCATCTCCTGACTGTTATTTCAGCAGCTGTGCAGAGCTGAGTAGCAGTAGCAGGAGGGCCATGTAAGAGAAGAATATGACTGGAGCTCCATTTTCCAGGAATTGGTAATTTCCAGATAACTGATCTCCGGATGAAAGTGTTCTATTATGTTGGCACATTGCAGCAGTCTCTAAGAAATTGCATATGCTCTCCTCTCTTCTAAGGTGCACAAAATCTTTCAAACTTTTTTGCATCTTTTATGAAGGCTGTTACAACACCTCCTACTCCTACTTGTGTTAGGTCAGAGGGTCCTTCAAGCATAAGGAACATTATTCAGAATTCCAAACTGGGCTTTGTTCCAGACTTCCAACACAAATCAAAATTTACATCCTGGTTTACAGTTTTCTTACTTCAGAGGCAGACTAGGATTTAAAAATGCTCACAATTCAGTCTGTTCCAGGATTTCAGGTTACATGGTACTTCAATACTTTACCTTCACTGGCATAAATATGGTTACTTTAAGTTCAAGAGCTTACGGGTCTCCTCTGGGTTCTCGCATCTTGGCCCTCAAATTGTGAAGGATACCTTCCTGGAGTCCCAGTGCCCTTTTAGAAGCTTTGAGAAGCAATCTGGTTCTCAGGGATAGGACTGCAGGTCTGTCGTCGGGCTATAAATAAGCCCTTTTAGCATGCTCAACTTCCATTGCTCAGAGCTCCAGCAATTCACAAGTTTGAGGCCGACTACAGCTTTCTTGCCCTAACAACTTGTTAATTCCCATCACAGAAATCTAGTCAAGTTCTCTAACCCCTGTTATGTTTCCCTAAAATAAATGTTTAGTGTGAAGATTGTCATATTTCGGGATTGGATTGGGTTTAAGTCAAACTGAGCAGGAGGATATTAAAGTAAAGCATGACCTGTTCCATGCCTGACATGCTGGAGTCAGTTACAATTCGACCATAAGTTTCATGTTATGGACTTTTATTTATTTCTTATATAAGCTTCTCTTCCTTCCCAAAAAATTGGCAATAGGACATTATGATAACGTGTGAGCAGTCTTTGGCTTGCTGGAGGACAGAGTAGTCTGGACTCTAGCCTTTTCTCCAAGAATCAGATTCATTTATAATATACAGAAAAATAGGCAGAAAAGGTCTGCTTATCTCAGTGGTGCTAAATCAAAAGGTTATAGCAATAGGTCAGTCTTGTAGTAGGAACTAGGGATGTGCATTCATTGATATTTGTGCATCCATTTGTTTCATTCGTTTCACCGCTAAGCGCGTATATACCGTAATGAATGATTAATGTGCACACAAAACGAATGGTGTGTGCATACATCTATTGTGCACACCATTTTTGTGCATCCATTTTAAATATGCACATAGCTGCTAAATGAATGAAATAGATGCACAAATATCAACAAATGCATATCCCTAGTAGGGAACTGCCTTTTCCTTGTTCTAGGGCTTCTTGTTCCCTCCTGAGCTTATTCTCTTATTACCATGTTTAGGAAAATGCCCTGGGACCAAATGTACCTTCTGGGCTGTCTTAAGGTAGATCAGGCTAAATGCCTAGTCTTGGTCTTTTAAGGGGGGTTTGATATACACGCCTTTGCAGACATGCTAATCAAATTGCTCACTTAGCTGAACAGGCTGAGGCTTAATAATGGGACATTCTAGGATATTTCTTGGTGTCTTCATCAAATATATGATTTGTCTTCTAGAATACAACTTGCTCAGCACCAATAAATGTAATATTTTTTGTAGATGGCTTTCCAGTATCTCTGGTAGCCATGCAGTTTCATGAATCTGTACTGCAACTTTAAAAGTCTGCTAAGTATATGGAATTTGCTTAGCATTTCTTGGGGAGGATATTAATGCTTTTCAGAAATGTCTCTTGAGATTATAGCTGTCCTGTGCTTATGGGCTCGTCAGCCAAGCCTTGCTAGTTAGCAATGATGTGAATGTAGAGACACCTAGATCTCCATCAGATGGCCTGAGTCCCCAGCCCTGTTTAGACATCAGCATTACAAGCATACCATTCAATACTGCTCCTCTCCCTCGTCTTGCAAGAATAGGCAGTCTGCTAGGCACGAGGGGGAGTTAGACCATGTGATTAGGAGGCAGTGTAGTTTTGATTTCAAGAATGAAGGACGTGCATTGGTGTGCTTTCCAGAGTTAGGCCCTCAGCTTAGCAAAAGAAGGAGGAGAGACTGCTCTGCCAGTTCTTGGTGATAGGCTGGAGGGAAAGAGAGGTAAATAGTGACTTTTGTAATTTTTCCTGGACTGAAAGAGAGGATTTTGACTGGTTTGATCTGCACCTTCTGGGAGGCTGTAACCCCCCCTCTCCAGAGGTGCAGGAAGGACCTGTACACCCCTTTGACCCATCAAGAGGAGGTTGCAGTGACCAGCCAGTGAAACCCCTTTCTGGTATTTTTTCTATTTTGTGGGAAGGAAAGTGTTTTTGCTGCCCCCCTTCTTTGCCTAGTGAGAGAGCTAGTTTTTTAAAGAGGAGTTTGGAGAAGAAGATCATCAGGAGACCCCAACCAGAGTTTCCACCCTGGGACATGGGATACAGGCAGGTGAAGATTGGGAGGGCCCTTCTGGAATCAGATACTGCTGGGAAAAGGGACATCTGCCCTGGTTAGGATACCCTATCCCCTTGGGACAGATATTCATGCCACATTATGGATGGATTCCAGGTTTGAGGAAAAAGGGACACTTCTACAGAGGGATACATCAGATAGGCTTGTACTGCACTAAAGACAAGGAATCTGGATGTATTTGGACATTTCATTTATTCACATTATCGATTTTCCACCAGTCAGTATTAGTAAACGTTTTTGGAACACCCATCTAGTGAGACCTGCCTATTTTGTCCAGGTGCCTGTGCTGAAGAGCAAGAGCCACACACACACTCAAGGTTTCCCCTTGCCTGGGCCATGAAGGTTCTCCTTCACCCCCACAGAAAGGAATCCCCCCCCGGGATAAAGAAGTCGGTGGGAAAACAGAAGAACTAGCCCACGGAAAGAACTTCTTTGGCCCTTTGGAATCAGTATGGTTTCCCCCAAAAAGGGTTACATGAACATACAGAACTGAATTATATACATTGGCGCTTCAAAAGACCCTCTTACTCTAGTAAATCCATTTGCATTTATATCGTTTATCGGAAGAGCAGAAAGCGCAGTTGTGTGGCTCTGGCTTTAACAGATAAGAGGACCAGCCTTTTGGATAAGGAGGTTCCATGGAGCATGAATTCATCTATTTACAGTATTACCCAAGTGGCTGACATGTTGGCTAACTTTTCAATGTTAGCTGCACAAATGATCGTTCCTCATAGAGAAATAAACGTCGTACTATCTGACCTTAGTGTTATGTAAGGAATAACTCTCCCCAGACTGCACCAAAAGGCTGAAATTTGTGACGTCTTGGCAATGTGCTGAATAGGATATAAGACAGAGTGGTTTGTAAAAGTTATCAGCAATCCAGGATAACATAGTAGCACTGAAGAGCAAGCATTAGAAAACTTTAATTTAAAAGATGAAAGGGAGTAAATCTGGTAGATGAAATCTTAGCAAAAGCACAGAAAAAGGGCGGAGTAGACAGTAAACACACACAGAGAAAATACAACAAAATAATGTGTGGTCAATAACCGTTAGCAAAAAGGATTTTATTTCTAAATACGCACACATATATAAACAAGGACCCCTTGTTTATATATTACAATTGAATTGTGTGTCTAGAACCATGCACAACTGATGTGTGCGTATTTAGAAATAAAATCCTTATTGCTAACGGCTATTGACCAGTATATTATTTGCCACACATTTTTGTTGTAGGTGAAATCTTAGGCCATATACTAAAGGCTTTTGTGTCCAGCTTGATATTGTAATGGTTTCTGATTCTTCACTGTGGATTCCTCCTGCGTTAGATTACAAAACTATTTTCCATTCGTATCAAGATGTGATGGGCATCATTTAATCATAGAAACTAGCTGGAGCTTGTAAGTGATTGGCTAGCAGCAAATTTCATTGTCCAAGTGATTCCCAAACCTGTCATTGGGATCTCATGGCCAGCTGAGTTTTCAGGACATCCGCAATAGATGTGTGAGCAGTTTGCGTATACCGGGTCTCCAGTGCATGCAGATATTTCTCCCGCAGGGTTATTGCGGGTATCCTGAAGACCTGACTGGTTGCGGGGTCCCAAGGACAGCTTCAGGAATCGCTCGTAGGATTGCGTTTCCTGGTGGGGAGCCTTCAACCTTGAGTTGCCTTCCCCTCCCTTCCTGGATCAGCGTCTTTCTTTCCCCTGAGATTCTCTGGGCTGCTGCCGCTGCCCAGCAAGTAAGCTACCTAGATGATCCAGACTCTGTGAGACTAATAGGATAGGAAATAGGTTTCTTCTTCTAATGTAGCTTGATAGATCTCATAGTAGGAGTCCATGGTACATTGGGGACTGTCAGTTACACTTGGTGAAAGTTGTTCCTCTCCTTTTCCCTCATTCTTCCCGTGGTGTTGTTCCCTCCTCGCTGCCCTATGGTTGGCCATGTATATCTCGACTGACAGATGAAACGTGATGGTAGGATTATAAGCCCCTGTAGTTTGCTGGAAAATGGTCTGGCCTTGCATGCTGCTTCTTTCTTGAGGGTTGGAGAAGAAAGATAAAGAATAACTGTCACTATAGTGTTAAATCGTTTTTCCTCCTAATCATACTTCAGCAGCGCTACTGAAGACAACGTATTGGTAAAGTTTTTCACAGTTTGGACTTGGTAGTCTGTCTGTGGTCTGCTGAGGAGTTTCGTGTTTTATGTTCTCCAGTTTTAGAAGAAAAGAAAATTCTGGGAAGAAGCCTAAACATGAAGAAGTTTGACATTTCAGCAGTAAGGTTGTTAAAGACATAGCATCTCTCCTGTATATGGGTTTCTGTTTTATTTCTGCTTTTCTAAAGCACTCTTGACCAGGATGCTTTATAACAAATTACAGATATGCTAAATCTCTTTCCAAGGAATTTGTAATTTAAGCGGATACCTGCAATAACGGAAGATTTTAGGGTCTTGCCTATGATCACATGGAGCATCTATAGAAAAAGAAGTTGAACCCCAGTTTTCTGGTTCTCACCCCGTTATTCTGACACAGGAGTGAGAAATTCTGATCCTCAAGGGTCACCTGCTGGTCTGCTTTTCAGGATGCGCCCAGTAAATATGCAAGGCATGTGATGTAGCCGAGCCTCATGCATGTGCGTGGTGGGTAGCTGGAAAACCAGACCGGTTTGAGGCTCTCCAGGACTAGAATTGCCTACCTCTGCTCTAACCACTAAGCCACTCCCTCTCTCTAGTAATTTTGTAGGTAGTTCTATTTTGAAAATGACTGCTTACTAATTAACTCAAAGCATTTTCTGCAGAGCTTTGAAAAGCAATGTGAAGGCAAAGATCGGGGGTTTTTTTGTGTTTCTTTTTCGGCCTGGTGATGCAATGTGCGATTTAAAGAAGTGAAAGCCTGTCCTCCAGCTCATTTACTAATCATGTAAATGAGCTGGCTAATCATTTCTCAGTAAAATCTGTTGATTATTAATTATTTAGTTTGCCTTTATGCTTCTTGGCTGGTATTATGGTTAAATGCAGAGACATTAAATAATAGGTTTATTACCAATGTAGTACCTAATAGTATGCATAGCCACGAGCACTGAGGATAATGTTTGTGCACCATGCGTAATACTGTAAAATGTAAAGTTACTCCACCTCACACACCCGCTTGTTCAGCCAAAAAAGGAAGCCTCTCAAGCCTGGTCCAGGCTGAGGACCCTGGCAAACAGGGCCAGAGCATTGCTGGACTCCAGGCTGGCAGAAGGCAAAGCTGTCTCTACCTACCAGTTTGGCATTAGGAACATTTTAGACTGGGTTCCAGAGTGTGAACCCCCCCCCCCCCCACTACATGATCCTCTTTCCTCTGCTCTCCCCTCTCCCAAGCAATCCTCTCCCTCTCCCCCTCCCCCTTCCTCTTTCTAGACTAAACTGAAGCATGTGGACAGGCCTGTTCTGGAGAAGCCAGAACAGTTAAATGTGCATGGATGGATTCCGACCACCAAGTGTCACACTGCTGGTACAATGTTTCTCATATCAAAAGGATACAAGAAGCTGTGGCATGTTGGAATATAACAAAATCCTGATGTCAGGAAAAGAAATAACAACCTGCCACTTTCCCTCTCAATTTGAGCCCTGCTTTTAGTTTTCTTAGAAGCCTCTCATGAGGGACTTAGTCAAACGCCTTATAAAAATCCAAATACACTACATCTACTGGTTCACTTTTATCCACTTGTTTATTTACCCCTTCAAAAAAATGAAGCAGTTTTATTCCCTTGGGTAAGTCCATGTTGGCTGTGTTCCATTAAACCATGTCTTTCTATATGCTCTACGATTTTGATCTTGAGTAGTTTCCACTATTTTTCCTGGCACTGAAGTCAGGCTCACTGGTCTATAGTTTCCTGGATCACCCCTGGAGCCCTTTTTAAATATTGGGTTACATTGGCCACCCTCCAGTCTTCAGGTACAATGGATGATTTTAATGATAGGTTATACATTTTAACTAATAGATCAGAAATTTCATTTTTGAGTTCCTTCAGTACCCTAAGATGCATACCATCCGGGCCAGGTGATTTGCTACTCTTTAGTTTGTCAATCTGGCCTACTACATCTTCCAGGTTCACAGCAAATAGTGAGATCCCATACAATAAAAAACATAGTGGTAATAATACCCAACTATAGAAAAATTAAACAAAAATGTTTATCTATAGTATCTTAGATGTCAACTTGATGACCACAACTGTGGGGAACAGCAGAAAAAAAGATAAAAACCGAAGGAAATATCTTACAGAAACAGCGATTACGTGAACAAACCTGCAGTATTACAGATCTTAGACACTCAGTTTAATTTGATGAAAGTCCAATAGATTGCCTAGAATCTATTAAGATATATAACAGTCTGCTCTGTATTTCACAACACATTTGCATTGAGATAGGAAGGAGGCTCCAAGAGCCCTAGCTTCCTGATGGAGGGCCAAGTAGCTTTCTCTTCTTTCTTGAGTCACTCTTACCATATCAGGAAAGACCTTGACTACTTGATCATAAAAAGAAACACTTTAAAAATCTTAACATAACTAACATCATATTCATTAATGAGAGACTAATAATGTGGTTATTTCAGTAATTTCTTAAAAAGAAGATTCCAACGTAAACTTGACTGCTATCAAAATCTATAGAAGAATAAGCACCCAATTCCCGAGTAATAGAAGAACGAAAAGGTAACCTTATCTGGAGGAATATGCAAACTTACTGTAAAATATTTCCTCAGAGTTACTTGAGGTTGTTCACCCAGAAAGTGAGGAAAATTTAGAAATCTTAAATCTAAATGTCTCAATATATTCTACTCTCCTCGACCAGCTTTCCCATTCCTTGATTAAAGCAGTATTAATGTGTAACTATTTAATATTTGTTTCCAAGATAATAATAAACCTCAAGGAATCTTGATATTTAATGGAAGTATCCTGTGTAAGAGTTTTCATTTTAGCGGAAATTGAATTTACCTTACCAGAGCAGGAAGTAAAGGACAAAGCAAAGTTGGCCATTAAATCCCAAATGACCTCTAATGTTACGACAGCCTGTTTAGGAGGCAGGACGAAGGGTTAAGCAGGAGCCAATTTCAGTTCCGACAAAGTACCAGTCCCAAACAGCAAAATGGACACCTCTTCAGCGTCCACGTGCAGATCTCCCAAGAGGGCAGTGCTAGCAACTGCCTGGCCAGAACTCTCTCCTGCCAACAGTGAAACAGCCAAGGAGCCAACAGCAGTGGCGACACCCTCCATAGCAGATGCCACCCTGATGACTTCATCATCCAGTACTGCAGTCACAACAAGAGAGCTCTACAAGGCTATCTATTTATTTATTTATTTATTTATTTATTTATTATTTTTATTATACCGAGTTTCATGATAAGAATCACATCAACCCGGTTTACAATTAACATGTGTGTGGAGGCAGGGAGTAACATAGTGATAAACATTTCCCAATTCAACATTAAATATAGTGTGAAACTTAAAAAATATTAAAACAATAATTAGGACGTGAGAAAGTTACAAAAAACAGGGAATAATAACTAGGACCAGAAAGATACTCAAGATACTTGACAAACAAGTATCTTGAGGGGCTGAGTGAAACCTCCTCCCCGGGCAAAAAAAGTGCTTCCTTGCTGAAATCGCCTGTGGGGATCTCCACAGCCGCCTCTTCTGTTGCACGAACTGCGAACTCCATGTTCAAACACTGCCCAGGGAGTGCAGAGGCCTCAGAGAGAGAGACCCTAACCTTTTCCTTTCTTTTCAGAGACATAACAGATAATCGGAATTAAACGAAGTTCAACCAGGCAGACTGAGTTCACAGAGCATTCATGCCGCCATCTTGGCTCCTTCCCCAGCTTTTGGAAGACGTTCTTCATGAGCTTTCAAGTTTGGAATCCTTTCATACAAGTGGATTTTTATAATCTTTCTAAATCAAAATGCATTGCCTTAAACTCTCTGTATGCTGACACCTTGATTATATTGTCGAGCAAGGAGTGGGGGGCATTGTGATCTTGGATAAGGACTGCCAAATAATGCAAAGGGAGTTAGATCCATACTGCGTGTGTAATACAAAAAATAAGAGTGCAGAGTCCTTTAACTCTTCCAAATTATTATATTTATTTTTCTTACCAAATCATGCAGATTTATTTAATTGAAAGGAATTCCTGAGGTTCAAGAAGATTGTTAAAAAAACAAAACAAAACGAAAAAACCCCCAAAACACATGATGGAGCACTGCTCATGTACTCAGACCATGTGGGAAGAAGCTCCCCTAGTTTCACACTGGATATCTTTCTCACATTCTGTGTCAAACCTGAAGTTCTTTGTGATTGTCTTAATCCCCCCCTTTAAGGGGTGGTAACTTCTCTGAACACTTGCTCTGTAGAAGTGGATTTTCGCTCTCCACACCCTATCTCTTACTGGGCTCAGTTCAAATATTGAATGGGTACATTTCCTATAAACATGAATTCTAACAACATATGCTTTTTATGATTTAAAAAGTTCTCTATAGCTACCTGACTATGTAGCTTGTTTCCTTGAATTCCTTCATAACTATTCTGTCTAATGCTTCCTGGCAAATTCCCCCTCCTTTTCTGATATATTTATGATTTGATAGGTATCATTACATTTTTCAGATTGCACTATATAGGTTTCCACAGTTGGACTGTTTTTCATTTTTTATTTGTATTATCTAATTTCCATTTTGATTCCTGTTTATTGATTTGTGCTCCCCAGTATCCGCTTTCTGTTTTTCTACACTGGGATACCACTACCCGTGAGCCGATTGGTCCATGTTAACATCACGTGATCTTTTGCTATTGGCATCCTTGTCGGCGTCTTTATGATTATCTTAAAGGGCCTGTTCTGTGTATGGACTCCTGACTTGTATTGAATAAGCTTACAACAGTTATGATGCTGCTGTCTTTGCTACGTAAGCCCATCTTTGTTTTGTCCTCACTTTGTAATGTTGTTTTCATTTTTTTACAGTGAATGAACAACTGTCGTTTTGTCCCTGCTGACGCAGCCGTTTTCAGCAAAACACTGTGTCTGTGTCAGGGGACATTTTGATATGTTCATTAACAATCTTCTTGAACCTCAGGAGTTCCTTTTGAATTAAATAAATCTGCATGATTTTGTAAGAGAGAAAAAAATAAATATAATAATTTGGAAAAGTTAAAGGACTTTCAGTACTCTGCCCTCTCTTAGTCTTTGTATTCCTTGGGTAAGGAGTGGCATATCCACGAAATCCATTGTCACTTATCAGATATTCGGTTTTATGTTCTTTTATCCGGTGAGCCAACTTATGAATTGTAGGGTATCGTTCCATTTATTGTACAATATGGGGAATCTCTGCATTGCTGCTTATGTGGTTTTGATTTTTCCTTTTTGTTAATGGTTTTTGGCACTTTCTGAAACGATTTGTTTCTAAGTGGCTTGTTCGTTACTTTTCTTATTAAGTGCATTATATTACACAGACATTTTGTTTTTGGTTTTTTTTTTTTACTTTATTTCTCATTTTCAAACAAAATACAAACATAATAAATTTGCATTTAGAAATACATGAATTGAGTTGCACTATAAAATTAAAAAGAAAATTAAAGAAAATCAATTTCTCCACTATATAACAAAGATATCCTAAAGTTCCAACTCAATTTCATTAATATCAAACAAACTTGAGAGCTAGTTGAATCGTTAGAAAGAAACAAGGGGAGATAAATCACAGAAATTTCTTATTAAACTAAAATGGCCTCTTTCATAATGCCTGCTGTCTCTCTTATTCTTACTGATTCGAGATTGGTGATGAAGATGGGATTTTTCTTTGCTCTAGAAACTCTTTTAATTGTTCTGGTATAAAGAAAACAAAAATATCATTCTGTTTTCTTAATATACACTTACACGGAAATCTTAGTGTAAAAGTATATCCCAACGAAGTCACCTCCTGGCGCAACGTTAAGAAAGTTCTTCTCCTTAACTGAGTAGTATGTGCCAGATCGGGGAATATTTTAACTGATTTCTCCAAATAGTTGACAGGGTACTTCTGAAAGTAACTCTTCATTATAATATTTATATCACTTATAAGGGAAAAGTTTACCAAAAGGGTTCCCCAGTCAATGATCTGAGCACTTGACTCGAGTCAAGTACACAGACATTTTGATTGCGGCTATTTTTTTGGTATAGGACTATTTTATGCATGCTACCTGCCATATTTTTTAGATTTTTTATCTTGTAGGTGGATAGCCTTTTTGTATTTCTTTTTTTCATACAGCATGGCACATCAGTTGAGAATCATTGATCAATATTTACTATATAAAGGTGTGTATTTTCCACAAAAGAAACCATGCTTTATTTCATGTAAAGCTTGGGCATCAGCCCCTTACATGATGCAAGTGTACAGAATAAAACCCCAACCTCTTTTGAAGTCCCAAGTATATCACAGTTGGCTTCATTTCTGCCAGCTTTGGAATGTCTTACGCCTTTCTTTAGTACAAGTCTCTGCCATGCCGAGCTCCTGAGAAGAAATGAGCAATTTTAAACATGCCTCTTTGGCCACCACTTGTTTAACATATCGAGGGAGGCTTATCATCACAAATAAAGGGGGTCATTTATCAAAATGTGATAAGGCGTTTTTGCATGCGTTAAGGGCTTATCGCATGTGAAAAGCCCCGTTAACGCATGCGATAGGCCCACACCGCATGTGAAAACGTGTTTAACGCGTGCGATCGCACCATATCGTATAGTGCGATGCAAATTCCAAAAATAGGAGGAGTTAGGGGCGGAGAGTGGGCTGGGTTAGCCTGTCTGCGAAGAGCTATCACACAGCCGTAACGCCGATTTTTAACTACACCTCTTTGGATTGCGTTAGGCTGTGCGATAGCTGCCATGACCATGCGGTAAGGTTTCATCACCATTTGCGATGTCTCCTGTAAGTCGTATTTCAGGTGAATTGACTGGTCCAGAGCCTTAGAGAGAGAGAGAGAGAGAGAGAGACACACAGAGAGAGACTGAGACTGGCCGGCCATAATGTCATGGCCCATAGGTAGGTATTTGTATCCCTATGGTAGGCCCACCTAGTAACTCGAGGTGGGGTTTAGGTAAGAGTGTAGGGGGTTAGGGGCCACTTTGACATTCTACGTGACACCAACGAACAGAACAGTGGTCTCTTGTGAAGATTTGCTGGCCTTCGGAGTGAGGAAACTCACTCCAAGATGAGATTTGGGCAATGTTCTCTCAACCTAGTTTGATGTTACCAGCAAGGGTTAGGGTTAGGGTTACCATCAAGCTAGGTTGAGAGAACATTGCCCAAATCTCATCTTGGAGTGAGTTTCCTCACTCCGAAGGCCAGCAAATCTTCACAAGAGACCACTGTTCTGTTCGTTGGTGTCACGTAGAATGTCAAAGTGGCCCCTAACCCCCTACACTCTTACCTAAACCCCACCTCGAGTTACTAGGTGGGCCTACCATAGGGATACAAATACCTACCTATGGGCCATGACATTGTGGCCGGCCTTTCTCTCTCTCTCTCTCAACAATGGTCCCCTGGTGGAATGAAGGAAATACAACAGGTCTGGCACTTATCGCAGAATCTGAAATGGTATCGCAATTTGCACTAACTTAGCTCTTCGTACAGGTAATTAATGCAAATTGCAATAAATGCTATCGCATGCGGTACTTACCGCATTTTGATAAATCCACCCCAAAATTTGCTGAATTCAGTTATTTTTCTCTCAGAGCCCAAATCCACTCTCAGTAGTTATCCCCACCACTTGGCTTCCTTGACAGATGTTCTTCTCTGAAGCACTTTGGTAAGACAGCCCACAGGAGGAAGAAATTTGCCCTTTAGAGCTTTATATGGCATTAACTAGCCTCTCCAGTTCATCCTGCAATTGGGCGGAAACATTTTATTAAAAATTGGGGGCTGGCCAAAGATGTTTAGGAGCCAATGGGAAAAAAATGTTCCACCTAGATAATTTTCACTTGTTGCCTTTGTTCTCCTCCCACCACTTCTCTGGCCTCTGCTTATTTCTCTCCCCTTCTACTTTCCAGCCTCACCAGAACTTGAGCCTTTGGTAGCGGTGTCCTTCACTGGGTCCGAGCCAGTAGTAACCTTGTCATTATTCACCTTAGCAGCAGTGCTTGCTCTCTCTCACCACGCTAGCCTCAGTGGCAATGTTTTTGTTTTGTTTTTTTTGTCAGGTCCTGGAGAGTTTTGGACTTGGAGTCAGGCGCCAGGCCCCAAATTTTAAGCAACCTGGCAACAGTATTACATGGTCACTGCATAGGTTTAGTAAAATATATGACAAAAAAAGGCCCGTATCCCCAAAGCAGCTCCCCTGGCGAGATCTGTCACTTCAAGACACAAAGCAGTATCCTTCCTGCTTCCCCTGATACGATCTACTAATTAAGAAAACACCAAACTGCACTCAAGCTCTGTCAGCAATGCATACAGTAGAATACAGAATAGCAGTGTCTTATTAAATGCCCAGCAGAAAGCAATGCAGCAAAGGAATCGCACATCCAGAGCAAAGGCACACGATAATAAAGCAATGCCACTTCCCTTTCTCTGTTCTCATGAGCACAGAAGAGCAGCATGGTTCTGTTGCTTCTAGTTCAGTATTACAAAAATCTTCTCCCCCTCAGTTATACCCCCTTTTCATTTGCATAGTTGAAAGTATGTTTTGAGAGACTGTATAACTTTCCCCCAAATAACTGGCTTTTTCTCGTGATTCTGCATATCTGCTGTTTTATCTCTTTCTTTCACACGCTTGTTCACAGTCAACATATGTCATCTTGGTATGAGAACCCTGCGTCCACTTAAGGCCTAGCTTCTGAATACATCCTAAGCCAGAATAATCAGACTTTGGCTAAGCAATTCCACTACAAGCAGTCATTGCCGTTCTGGCAGCATTTCTCTACAGACTTCATTTGAAAAAATAAGTTTCAGCTGTGTCCTGCCTATTCTGTCCACCCCAACATAAATGGGTTGACCATTTTTAAAGCAGTAATAACATTACCTGGTATTCTGGGGTTTTTTGTATCTGAAAAATGACCTCTCTTACAGCTGGATTCCTCCTTATTTTTTTGTGAAAAATGGAAGGAGAAAACTATTTAGTGGCTTTCACTTTTACATTTCCTCGAATTCAGTGTGGGTACAATTTTCTTATGCATGGTGACACCCTCGAATGCTTTCTTTAGCTTTTTATAATTACTTCATAAGGATGGGAATGACTAAGAAGCTTTCCCAACCTCAAACACTTATTTCTCCCTGGGGAAAACATCTGAAAAGAGAACAAAAGTGTTTTCTCATGCTGGCCTCTGAAAGTAACTTAAGCATATTAAATATATATATATATATTATATCAAAAAAAACCCCTTACATTAACAAATGTATGGGAAACAACTAGCACTTATGTAAATTCAAAAAATATTTCAAAATGATTTATTACTGATAAAGAATCATTACTTTATTTAATAAGTTAATCACCTATCATCATTACACACATTGAATTTTCACATGTCACAAAAAGTACATACACATTAAAATTAACATAGAGTCCTCTAAAGTATATCCCTCAGTGCTCACCTACTTCTTACCTCGATCTTACCCTAAACGGACCTTGTACAGCCTAATCCCATTGATGTTAACTTAGGTCTTTGTTGATGAATACACCTCTTACATCAAAAACCTCATGTATAAATCTTAAATAATAACCATATATGTTTCCAAAGATCATAAATCCTAGGTGTATTGCATTCATGCAGTTCTTTAATCCATCCCGACAAGGGCCTCGTTTCGCCACTGCTGGCTTCTTCAGGGGAATACTCTTTTTCTAAAGACCCAACATCAACAGTTACCCATGGCTCCCACCTCGTGTCTACAATACATAAAACAGTATTACAAAAAACAAAAAATTTTTTTTACATAACTAACATAACTCATACTAAAATATATGTATGCCCAATTTATCAAAATTATCCAATTGAATTTAATTTATGTAAAACATTGCATATATTAATATGAAGTGCCTAAATAGTAATAAATCAACTCTATGATTTATAAAAACTTATCCTAAGTCCCACTCCTACCTAAAATTGAAGGAGCGGACTCAGACACAACACACTCAATTCACTCCAGCTCAATGGCTCCCGTTGTTTATCATGAAAAACTCCCGAATATGAGTGTGATCCTAAAAATTAGTTCAAACAAAAAAATCTTTAGTATTAAACCTTCACTATGTTTCTCATAGCACTGGTAGAGACGATATTGCCAATAGTTTTTTGATTGCTATATATATATTATATATATATATTTTTTTTTAAATTCGGTCGTTTCCCTCTGCTCCTTAGGGGGGGGACTCCTTGCCCGATCCTAACCAGTCATGAGCTTTCATTCACAGCCAAATGGGTTGTTGATCAGGTTTAATTCCCTCCCATTTAGCCCAGCCACTGTAGCTATCGGTCAGAGGTCAAGGATCACAGCTCCTTCTGGTACGTATGCACCGGCAGATGCTTGAATCTGTCCAGTATTTTCAGTGATGGTTGGGCGAAGGCAGTTCTCTCTACCCGTGAGAACTGTCTTCACTATATCCACAACTATGGTAGACCAAGGAGCAGACTGTTGGCAAGCAATCTATTTACATCCTGATTCTAAGTGCGGATCCGGTAATGTATTTGTCATCTCTGAACACCTGACTTATCAGCAGTCTTAGAGTCTTGGTTCTTGATGCGATCGATTTTATAGTTTCAAATCTTTGGTATGATTCCTCCTCAAGGTGGTTGTTAAGGAAGATTTCTTGGCATTAATACCACCCAGGGGCACAATGGGCTTTTAGCAAGAAAAACTGAAGGGGACCAATATTTTTGGGTTTGGTTTTTTTTTTCCCCAATATTTGGAGTCAAGCCATCAAAGAAGTTTTAATTTGATGCTTTGCAAGAGTGAAAAAGATGGAAATAGACAATATTCGGTAGCCTTTGTGAGCAAAGTAAGAGGGTTTATTTGAGAAGTAAATAGGATGAATATAGTGCACTCAGCCCTGCCACAAGCTGCCATGATGTTACATCAAGAGACCTATTTTGCTTGGGGAAATCGGAGCTATAATTCCATATTATAAGTAAGCAACAGAGCACAAAAAGGACCTAATGAAATTTAAAACTACTCCCTCTTTCCTCAAAAAAAAACCCTATTAAATTATACAAGGAGGGACTTCTTTCCTTTAGGTTTCGATAAGGTTTGGCTGGCATCTCACGTTTTCTGTAAGTGGTACTTCTAAGTGCAATAACATGGCAACCATACTGCATCTAAACACTAAAACTTATGGGGCAGATTTTAAAACCTGCGCGTGCGGCCTACATTTGTGCGCGCTACCCGGCGCGCACAAATGTACTGCCGATTTTATAACATGCGCATGTAGTCGCGCGCATGTTATAAAATCAGGGGTCTGTGCGCGCAAGAGGGTGCACACTAGTTCAACTTGTGCGTGCCGAGCCCTTTGGGACACCAGCTGGCTTTCTCCATTTCCTTCCCCCCCACCCCCCCCGGACCTTTGTTGTAGAAGTTACACTTGCCGGCCAAGCGGCCCTCGGACAGCCCCGCCCGTTTTTTCAAGCCCCGGGACTTACACGCGTCCCGGGGCTTTACGTGCGCTGCTGGGCCTTTTGAAAATAGGCCCGGCGTGTGTAATCCCCCCTAAGCACGTAAATAGTTTAAAATCTGCCCCTAAGCATTTGCAAAGTTTTGATACTAAAGAAATACATTTATTTCTAGCAAACCAAGTTAGTTGCAGCCTTCTGAGGCTTTCTTATTTAAAAGGGAAAAAAAACACATCATTTAAACAATTCCATTGAATAGTGTCACACATCCAAGGGTTCTCACAACAGATATCTTGGTGTGGCCACCAATTCTTGGTGGTAGCCTTCTTGACAGTTTTTGCTGAAGTACTCCCTTCCTCTTCCTCCTACCAGGACCAAATTTAGGAGTGGAGGACAAGGTGGCATGTTGCCTAGAGTAGAATTTTTTTTTTTTTTTTAATGTTCCACTTTTCAGCACTTCAGAGGGTAAAGTGACTTCCTCAGGCTTTCTGTAGACCTTGGGCAATGGGACTGCGTGGTATTTCCCTGGTTCGTAGCCCACTGCTCTAACCACTAGACTTCTCCTCCATTCTATGGAATAAGACCATGGAATAAGAAAATGCTCTCTGTCTGGCCAGGAAACGGCAAGATACTGGAGCTAGAATGAATGAATGGGTGGTATTTTGACCCTGGTGTTCCCATGGATTGAGGTGCTTTCAGAATGAGTAGCCTAGGGTGGCCATATTGGAAGCAGGTAGCAGAGAGAGAGAGGCATGCTTGGAGTATTGAGTGACAGTGACCGTGCCTTGCCTGAGCAGTAGTAGCAGCAGCAGCTGCTGGTGTCTCCTGCCTGGAAACATGACTTCAGATACTTGCAGCGGTGCTGGTGATGCTGCTGCTATACCCCAGGGAGAGCAGCACAGCCTTAAGGATAGGGGGCGGTGCACAAAAAAAAAAAAGTTACTCCAGGCATTCCCCCTTGCCTTCTTCGCTTTCCTACCCTATCTCTCTTCCACTCCCCTCCCCTAACTTGCTCTTCTATGGCAACCAGTAGTACGGGAGTGGGGTGTTCTTTGTGCATGATTCTGGCTGCTCCACCTTTATGAGCCAGCTCTTCATCCTGGTTCTTCATCATCATCCTGTTGCTAGTTTCATGCACAAACTGGCTTTTGCTACCGCTCATCTATTCTTTGGCTCACATGGGAACTGGTGCCTTATTTTCCCGTTTAGCTGAAATATAAAACTGCATTGGTAGCCACATGGAGCCATGGTGGCCATGTTGGTGAAACATTCCATTAATAACCCTTCGGTTGAGATTCATGATACAAAAAAAAACTTTTTAGTTTTTGTTTTAGAAACTTACTAATTCAGCCTTCTGGTCCTGACTACCACTCAACATATCTAATATGATTCATAGTATTTCATTAAAACAGATCTTCCAAAGCTTTTAACTGCTGTGACCTCATTTTAGCACTTGAAAATTCATACAACACCAGAGGACAACCAAAACAAACTACCTGTGGTGTGGTTTCCTTCCAACAATCACTCCACTCATCCTCACTGGACTCCCAGCTGATCCTCTCTCTCAGCTTCCATCCCCTCTAGTGGATCCCCTCTCTCAGTCTTCTCCCCTTCAGCTGATCCCCTTTTTACATCTCCAACCCACCTTCTCCAGTCCTTTTTGCATCCCTCTAGCAGATCCTCTCTCACCACCAAGCGTTTCTTATGACTACCAACTGATCCTGTCATCACCTCCTTCTCACTCCATCCTTCATTCCTTCTATCACATCTCAGCCTCACCTCCTCCTCCCAACCCTTCTTTCACATTCCCCCCAACTGATCCAATCTCACCTCCCCAGCTCCTCTCGTACATCTTCCAGTCAATCTTCTTTAATACCCCATCTCTCACCCTCCATAGCCAATCTCTTCTTTATAGTACAATGAATACATTAGTTGGTAAACTAAAGAAAGGCAAAGTGTCGTTTTGAAGATATTCAAGACTTGTCACCTTTTTGCTAAATTTTTTAGAGAGAAGGTGGATTTGTTGATGGGACAGTTGGATGGAGGAGACTTATGCTGTGACGAGGTCAAGATAAAATTTGTGATGGCAATATGACGACTAATCTAGTTAATTTTGAAATTCTTTCTCTTTTGGAGGTTAAACATTATATATATATGCAGATGACATCCAGATTCTTGTTCCTTTGGGACCAAATAGGGAAGCTGATTATGAGCAATTGGTAATTTTTGTTTGGAAATCGGTGAAAAATTGGTTGGCACTTGGCAGTAAATTAGTGCTGAATTCTAAGAGAACTGAAATTTTGTTTGTGGGAAATAATACATTAAATCTCACGTTAAGATGGATGGGGCAGGAGATTTTTCCTAAAGAGGAGGCTAGATCCCTTAGAGTTCAACTGGATTCAGTTCTGGGTCTTGAAAAACATGTTTCTCTTTTGCTGAGAAATTGCTATTTCAGACTCAAATTGCTCAGACAGATTAGACCATTTTTGGATATAACAATTCTGAGAACTGTAGTTTTCGCTTTAGTTTTTATCTTATATTGATTATTGCAATGCTTTATTTTTGGGAATTCCTGTTAGAACTATTTGAAAGCTGCAGATTATTCAGAATACAGCGGCCCATATTGTGAATGGAAGTCCCAGGAGAACTCCCTCAGAGCCGCTATTACTGGATTTTCATTGGTTGCCAGTAAGATCGAGGGGTAAATTTAAGAATCTGGCCTTGGCTTTTAAAACTTTAGAAAGGAGTCCCAACAACTGAAGAGTCATCTCAGTTTGTATAAACCCAGTAGAAGTTTAAGGTCCTTGAAAAGTCACTTTTTAAGGGTTGAGGTTAAAGTGTTTCAGCATTCTCGCTTGAAGGCAAGATTGTTCTCAGGAATGATTCCCCATTTTTGGAACAACTTATCACTGAGCCTGAGAGAAGAGGTAGATCTTTTCAAGTTTAGGAAAGCCCTAAAAACTTGCCTGATGAATGAAGTTGCCCTGTGGATAGAAAGTGCCTTTCAGCGGTGATGAACAAAATAGTCCCAGAAGGTCTGATTAATTTATTATGTGTGTTTAGATTTTTTTTTTGTTTTATTTTTTTGTGCATTGTATTTTTATTCTATGTGTTGTACTTTGTTGTAAATCACTTAGGAAGATATTTTCTGTTAAGCGATAAATGATTTTTAAATAAAAAAAATAAATGATGCCTCCCTTCAAACAGCCCCCTTCTCTAAACATCCCCCTGGATTCAGGGCAAGCGACAACCTTTTCATCTGGGCTTGAGCCAAAGGTAGATGACAACTAGTGAGAAGAGAAGGCAGGCTGATGACCAGGTAACATTTTTCTCTTGCATGGGTTCAGTAGTGGGTGAGGAAAGAGAAGTTCTGGCAGTCTTCATGGTTTCATGCACATTCAGCCCTCCTCCCTTCACCCATGGCTGGTGTCAAACCCAACAGTGATCTGCAAGCAGCACTAGCATTAGTAATGTCAGCGGCCTCAATCCCTCCTCACGCATGACTTCCTGTTACCACAGAAACTCATCCTAGGACAGGGCCTCTACAGGACCTGCGAGTTTGTGCTGGCTTGCAGGTCCCATGCTGCCTTCCACTGCTGCTGCTGTCATCAAGAGTGCTTCTGTTTGAGGCACTTGTGACCCCAGCTGAAGATTATGTGACCCACATGTTGGGATCCCGACCCACAGTTTGGGAAGCCTTGCATTAAAAAAAAAAAATGAGATCAAGAAAAAATTAAATTGAAGGAATATAATTTTCTGTAATTTCACAGGGTTTTGTATCATCGCAAACCAGGATCTTGGTGCCGTTGTGGACAATACGTTAAAATCATCAGCTCAGCGTGTGGCAGTGCTGAAAAAAAGAAAAGAGAAGGTTAGGAATTGCTTGGAAAGGAATGGAGAATAAAACTGAGAATATCATATCTCTGCATTGAACCATGGTGTGATCACACCTTTGAATATTGTGTGCCATTCTGGTCACCCACCTCTAAAAACATAACTGGTGTAGAGGAGGGCAACAAAACGGATAAAGGGGGCTCCCTTATGAGCAAAGGCTGAACAGGTTAGGGCTTTCAGCTTGGAGAAGAGGCTGAAAAGGGATATGATAGATGTTTATAAAATTATGAACTGGGTGGAACAGGTAATAGAGAACTATTATTAACCCTTTCCAATAGTATGAAGACTAGAGGACAGTCCATGAAACATAACAGGTAAGAGATTTAAAACAAATCAGAGAGTAATTTTTTTCACTCAACACAGTCATGCTGTGGAATTTGTTGCCATTGCATTTAGCATAGCTGGGTTTGAAAGAGATGTTCCGACGAATGTCGGTATATAAAAATCAACAAATAAAAATAAATTTGGGCAAGTTCTTGGAGAAAAAGCCTAAGAACCATTATTAGCCAGGTGGATTTGGGAAAGCTGCCACTTACCCTGGCATCTACCGGTTACTTCCTAGTGACCCGGATTGACCACCACCTGAGTCAGGGTGCTGGGCTCGATGGACTTTTGGTCTTATGTAACACTGTTGTAAGCTCAAACATGGGTAGTTTCAAGAGGGCTGAAATCTTGTTTGTTGTCTATCTTCAATCAAACTAACCTTGAGATATTAAAGCAGCAATCTCTCTCTTGTAGCAGGAAATTTTTTTAACCAGGGCCAAATTCTTCCAGAAGCTATGAAGAGTGTTATTCAGTAGCACTATATTTTGAAAAAATCAAGAATTTCTACTGTGAAAATGCTGAAAATAGCATCTTTGCTGTAATTAGAAAGCAGTTGTAGTTTCCATGGTGCTCTGATTTCAGCACTGAGAACACAAAAGAGCTAGAGAACACATGTTTTGTATGAGAGAGAAATTCTTACATACAGTTGCACTACCTATCATCAAAATATCAACTTGCATGTTTCCTGATTCTTGTTTTTGTTCCTGTGTCAACTATTTTTTTTTTTTAATTTTTAAAATTATTCTTTATTTCTAAAATAAAATGTTTTTTATCAATGCTCTGCCTCTGTAAAATCTCTTTGCTCACATTCATGCTCTCTCTGTTTGGCATGTGTGAATGTAAAACTTCGGGTTCTGTTAGGCATTGGGCTTGCCATTACAAGCCTGAGGAGAATGGCCTTCAGATTTGTGGGACTGTGGTTTCTTGAGGGCTGCAGGTAATATAGTGAAGTACCGGTAATAATCATGCTGCTCAGTTTGCAGAGCCAAGCCAGCCAGAAAATGGGAAGGGGCCAGAGTACAACTTGCTAAATCATTGAGCAATTTTACTTAGTTAATCAAATGGTTAGAGCGAGGCTTCCCTAGCCTTTGCTGGGGACCACTGTGGATATCCTGAAAAGCTTGACTGGCTGTAGAGTACTGGGACAGGTTTGGAAAGCCCTGGAGTAGAAAGTTAACTACTAATTTGTTTTGCTTCTAGAAAATAACATTCTTTCCCAACTAAAAAAAAAAAAAAAATGAAAGCACAATTTTATTTATTCTAGACCTGCGTCAGCACCTAATGCATCATTGCTCCATGTTAGAAGAGATGTAAAGTGGGAACCTGCCCCTTGTTCAGAATTGCTTTGTGTGAATCTGGAGGATTTTCAGTATTTTACTTATTACATACACCCTGTTGACATTTTGCTATTTAAACAAATTGATTTAAATAAGAGAAAGATCACCTAAAGTAAGGGGAAAATACACAAGGAGCTGTTATGTGAAAAAAATAGGAAAAAGCATAAGCATTGGCAAGTTTAATGTAAAACATTAAGACAGACTAAGAGACAATTTGAAAAGAAGTCTGCTGTAGAGACAAAAATTCATAATAAAACCTTTATAAACTATATCCAAAGCAGGAAGCTTATGAGGGAATCATGTTAAAGGGGTACTTAGGGAAGATAAAGCCATCGCGGAAAGTTACATGAATGCTTTGGTGTTTATAATGAGGATTTTGGGGATATACCTGTTCTGGGTTTTCAAGGGTGATGAGTCAGATGAACTGAACCAAATCAAGTGAACCTGGAAGATGTACTAGGCCAGATTGAGAAAGTGAAAAGTAGCAAATCACCTGGACCAGATGGTAAAAAATAAAAATTCAGACATATTACTAGTAATCTATAACCTATCATTTAAAATTGTTCATTGTACCTGGAGACTTGGAGGGTGGCCAATGTAACGCTGATATTTATAAAGGGCTCTGGGGTGATCCAGGAAACTATAGACCAATGAGCTTGACTTCAGTGCTGGAAAACATCATGGAATCTATTCTAAAGAACAAAATCACAGAACATATAGATTGTCATGGTTTAATGGGACATAGCCAGCATGGATTTACCCAAGAGAAGTCTTGCCTCACAAATCTGCTACATGTTTTTTGAAGGAGTTAATAAACATGGATAAAAGTGAGTTGGTAGAAGGCGTTTGACACAGTCTCTCATGAGAGTAGGGATGTGCATCGGGCGCCCGATCGTTTGTGCTTTCGGGTTCGTGTGGCCGCGGGAAAATTTTGTTTTCACACGGATCTGCTTTTTTTTTTTAAGTAAAAAATTGTTTTTCGGTTTGGTGCGCGCTAACAAAAAATAACAAAGTAATAAAAAATAAACTCCCGTTAGCGCGCACTAAGCCGAAAAATGATTTTTCACAAAAATTTGGGGGAAAAGTGTTCATTTCACGATTCAACCGATATATAGCGAATTAAGAAATATCGTACGATATTTCAATTCGTTATAAAAACAATTCACATCCCTACATGAGAGGCTTTTAAGAAAACTAAAAAGTCATGGGATAGGAGGCAAATGTCCTTTTGTGAATTGCAAACTGGTTAAAAGACGGGAAACAGAGTAGGATTAAATGCTCCGTTTTCTCAGTAGATAAAGGTAAACAGTGGAATACCTCAGAGATCTGTACTTGGACCTGTGCTTTTTAATATATTTATAAATGATCTGGAAAGGAGTATGATGAGTGAGATGATCAGATTTGCAGATGACAAAATTATTCAGAGTAGTTAAAGCTCAAGCAGATTGTGATAAATTGCAGGAGGACCTTGAGAGACTGAAAGATTGGGCATCCAAATGGCAGATGAAACTTATTGTGGACAAGTGCAAGCTAATACATATAGGGAAAAATAACCCATGCTGTGGTTACACGATGTTGGGTTCCATATTAGGAGTTACCATACAGGAAAAAGATCTAGGCATCATAGTGGATAATATATTAATACTGTCGGCTCAGTGTGCCGCAGCGGACAAAAAGCAAACAATGTTAGGAATTATTAGGAAGGGAATGGTGAGTAAAACGGAGAATGTCATAATGCCTCTGTACAGGGGTGTGACTTGCAGGAAAATATCAGCTCAGGGTATTTTTTTCACAACCAGCCCATGGGGAATATGTCTGACTTCCTTGTGCTTTCCATGTAGTGTGTGTTTCAACAGTTCCCAAAAGCATGACAAACTGACCCTTCAGATGTACATCATGTGACCTGGAGCCTGATGGAACCAAAGCAAAATATTTCCAACATATTTCAAATTTTTTCCTAAATAACTAAGTAATGGAGCACACCCAAGACCAAGGGTGAGCAAGTACAGCTGCAGGCCTCCTTCCATCCATGCAATCAGTTCTGCCCCCCCTCCCCGCTGGATTCCTAATCAGCTCTTGAACTAGTTGCCAAGTAATGAGACAACCACGCTGCCTGCCGGTGTCGGACACAAACACTCATAATCTCTCAGACAAAAAAACAGCCATATACACTCTTTCAAACACCCACTTTCTCTCTGGCACAAAGACACCAATACACATTCTCTGTTTGTTTGTGGATGTGTCTTGTCTTTGTTACAGAGCGAGAGAGCGTGCGTATATGTATGTGTGTGTATGGAGTGTTTTTCTATGTCAGAGAGAAAAAAAAAAAGATATCACGCACACATACTCAAATTCAAAGGGCCGGATATTCAAAGTGCGTTTAGTGCTAAATGGCTGGATAAGTAGGACTTATTCAGCTATATAGCAGCCACTGAATAGCCAGCTAACTTAGAAAAATGGTTAGCTTTCAAATATTTACCCCAAAGTGTGTGTGTGTGTGTGTGTGTGTCTCTCTCTCTCTGTGACACAGAAAGATGCCTCTACACACACTCTCTCTGACACACATTCTGTCATTATGCTGCTGTTCATGTGCTCGCACAGTGAGTGCCCTTGCTCCACTAGTGCTGCATCATTATGTAAAGTGTTTTGTTTCCTGCCAGCCCTCCCCCAGCCTTCCCTTTCCCACCCCTTCTTGGCACCCCCACTCTCTAGAAGACTCATTGGTTCCACAGCCCGTTGCCCCTTTCAGAGATTAACCTAGCAGACAGTAGCCTCCCAAACAGTGTACAGGCACTTTCTCTTGGCTCACTCCATCCTTTTCTGTAACTGTAGCTTGCTCCATTTCTCCTTGCCTCCACCACCACTTCATTCATTCCCATTGGCTATAGCGTCTGCTTTATGGTTCCTCAGGTTCTGCATTGCCTACCTATTCTGGGGGAGGGGACGACAAGAAATGATCCATGTTCTTCCTCCAGGTCTTATAAAAAGAAAAATTAAGCCCTGGTTGAGACTGGGGAGAGTCACAGGATCCAAAGCAGTACAGGTCCACAATCCTGCTTTCCCACGTAGTGCCAGTGCAGCCAGGGCTAGGGTATTAGGTGTCATAGGTGAACATTATATCCTGTACTTTCCAGCCCCTCCCATCGCACACACAATTTAAAATTATGCTTTATGACCATCGATTTTACATCAAAGGACATACTGTAAGTACAGTCTTTTGAGGTAAAAATATCACATAAATTACAATTTCATGCACTGCTGTGGTGCCAACCAGAAAACCTAGCAAAAAAATAAAAGTAAAAAGATGCTTGGATCCCATATTGCATTTGGTCTATTCTAACACATGTTGGGCTTGGCTCTCAGAAAGCCTTGAGTAAACTAAATTACAATTACTATATAGTAAAACTCCCATACCAAAACAGCACTAAATACCAGTACTCAAACAATGAAAATTCTATTTATGTGTAACGGCAACACTGCAAATATTGCACCAGGCCCTAAAACACCAGTACACCTTCTATTATGAAAACAGAACAAACCAGGCTGCTACAGATTCCCCCACAAAAACTACACGCTAGGTGAATATCTCAACTTGGACACACAATGCAGTACACAGATAGACCCTCACCAAATACAGAATAAGGAGACCATAAAGTATAAATAGAAATGAGTGGAAACTGCAAGAAATCAGACTCTGTATGCGGTGGAACAAGGGAAAAATAGAAGCATCACCATTCTTCTTGAAACATTTAAACAATGAAATCAAGAAATATAAATCATCAATAATAGAAAAACCATACTAATAACAATAATTAAAAGCTTATATAAAAATGTTTACAGATTTCTCAAAACCAATAACTATTTTTAAACAGCAGACACATCAGAAAACACCCAATAATTAAAATCAGTAAGCTTTATGTACTTAGGAACGTTTAATTTCCATTCATCCTGAAATTGTTGTGGATTAGTGGAGATGGAGGTGCATAAACTTTCTCTTCCCCTACATGCTCTGACATACATACATACATACATACACACACTCTCACTGACTCCCTGACATACACACACATGCATGCATGTTCCCTCACACATGCATGCTGACACACATACCTACTAACACACGTGCCAGCTCCCTTGCACCTTTGATGGCACACTCTCCCATACACATGCATGTTCACTCGCACATGCTGGCATACATGGCTCTTACGCTCACACATGCAAATACATGCTCACTGACACTCACTCTTTTCCTCAGCCTCCTCTGAATATATATATTTTTTAAAAATTTTTTACTTACATTGGTGGTCAGGGGGAAATCCAGACAGGGATATCTGCTGATGGTGCTGGTGTGGGAAGAGGTGGTCAGGAAGGCCCTAATGTGTGTGTAGGGGGGGGGGGAGGGGTAAGTCTTAAATATTTGTGGTCCCAACATAAGGTGGGTTCTGGTGGGTGGCAGAGCTCAAGGAGAGACCTTCAGTTGGTTGATAAGAAGCAGTGGGCAGTCTGCCTGCTGCCTTCCGTGACAGAAACATTGGCAGGATACCAGGCCTGGAGTGAAAAGAGGGGGCAGGAATGTTTCCTGCCTCTGCGGTGGTGAGGGAAGGAGGGGCTCAGCCCCAAACTGCATCGAGGGTGCCACGAGAAGGGGGGGAAGACAGGCCAGTGGGGACTGGAGAAACAAAGGGCAGGCCCATGGAGCCGCGGGGGAAAAAAAACCCAAAAGGCAAAACAAAAGTGAAAAAGAGTCTCCCGCTTTGCCAGGAGAGCTGCTGCAGGGCCCAGTATTAATCACAGCAGCTCCGCAGGTATGGAACTGCTGCGATCAACGCACTGTCCAGCCCACCAGGGCATGCTCGAAGCCCTAATAGGCCAATCCACCCCTGCTTCTGTATCACTCCATGGTGAGAGTGCACCTTTAATACAGTGTGGAATTCAGGTCACTGCATTCTAGCAGCACTGGAGAAGGTACAGAGAAGGGCGACCAAAATGATAAAGGGAATTGAACAGCTCCCCTATGAGGAAAGGCTAAAGAGATTAAGGCTGTTCAGCTTGAAGAAGAGACAGCTGAGGGGGGATATGATGGAAATCTAAAAAATCATGGGAGGACTAGAATGGGTAAATGTGATTCAGTTATTTACTCTTTCAGATAATACCAGGACTAGGGAGCACGCAATGAAGTTAATTAAAACAAATCGGAGAAAATTATTTTTCACTCAAAGCACAATTAAGCTCTGGAATTCATTGCCAGAGGATGTGGTTAAGGCAATTAGTGTAGCTGGGTTTTAACACAGGTTTTCATAACTTCCTGGAGAAGTCCATTAACTGCTATTAATCAAGTCGACTTAGGGAATAGCCACTGCTTATTTACTGGCTTTAGTAGCATGGGATCTATTTAACATTTGGGTTCTTGCCAGATACTTATAACCTGGATTGGCCACTATTGGAACAGGATACTGGGCTTAATGGATCCTCTGACTCAGTAAGGCAACTTTTTATGTTCTTATGCAGATTTTAAACACAAATTTAAAGTACACATACATAAAAATACATAATATGTTAACTACAGAGCTTGATGCCGTTTTCAAGTCTGTTGTACCTCATAAATACTTCTGGGGTTAACCTGGTATTCACCTTCCAACTTGGTCTGCTATGATACTGTAAATGGTAAATCTTTAGGAAACATTTACGCATCTAGTTAGTTTTTCTTTTCTTATGCCAATTACTTACTTTTAAAGATGGAGATGTGTGAAGATTTCATGATGCCAGATTTCCTCCTCTGGTGCAAAAACTGGTACTCCAGAGGACATGGTGATGTGGGGATAGATTTTTGAAAAGTTGAAGGCAGACTGGCAGTGGTAGACTCTGACATAACATGAGGAAGACAATTGTTTTCCAGAAGGGCAGTGAGTGTGTGGACAGAGTTGGTGGAAGAATAACTGAATGCAAAGAAAACACAGTACTCCCAGAGGGGGATTGAGCTATCTCAGCAGTGGGGAAGCAAGGCTAAAGCCAGAGCAGCAGTATTATGGTATTGCAGTAGGCAGAAACAGGCAGCTGCCTGGTCTTTTAATGTACCATCAGATTTCTATCTTTTGAATATCTATTTCTATGTTAGAAAACTTACCCAGTAGCTTTCTCATATTAGTTGCTGCTTATAAAATGGTTTTATGTAAAATAAAATTAAACAAAACAATCTTCAAGGTACCCTGAATATTTTTGCAACCAATTTGTTATGTACAAAGAAGCCAATGAAAGGTTATAAGCTGCTTAAAAGTAATCATCTTATAGATGATGCTGTCAGACTCCCTTTTTGCAGGAACATTGCTGTAAATAGCTGCTGCAGGAAGCTTCCAGGTGCATATGTTGCAATTTACACTAATTTGTGTAAATTGGAACTCATCTTATCCAGACTCAGTTTATTAAGAATACAATTATTGGTGCCAGCAAGATTTCGCCTCATGTTTTCTTTCCTCCTTTTTAGGGAATGTTAATATTCGGCCTGTATTTGGGTGGGGGATAGGGGTAAATCATGAGCTCTGAATTTGTCCTTCATGTATAGGTGTTGTAAATGGAAATAATATTTACAAAAGCATTTGCTGAGATCATGAGACATCCTCCATGAAGAAGTCTAGATCAGGAGTTTCCACCCTTTATTTTGGCAGTGCAGACCCCTTATTGTCCTCCAAAAAGTCTGGGGATCCTCAGTTCATTTACATCACTCTATCCTGTCCCACAAGCTTGTTCTTACTGAGCTTGCTCACAGCTCCAAGCCCATTCTCTCTCTCTCTTTCTCCCCATCTGTCCCCACTAGTCTG
Source organism: Rhinatrema bivittatum (assembly GCF_901001135.1). Lineage (NCBI taxonomy): Eukaryota > Metazoa > Chordata > Amphibia > Gymnophiona > Rhinatrematidae > Rhinatrema > Rhinatrema bivittatum. Next base: position 593,323,809 of record NC_042616.1, read on the forward strand.
TCTCTCTCTTCCAGCCTGACCCACCTGTCTCTCTCTTTTTCCCTCACCAGTTTTTATTTCCCCTCCCACCCACCACCACTATTCTGCCTGTCTCTCTCTCTCACTCTCTCCATCCCCGCCCCACCTCACACATTGCTGCTGCACTGTTGATTCGGCCAGTGCAGCTGTTCGTGGCCTGCTGCTAATCTCACCATAGTACCTAGCCTGCTGATAGTCTTGCTGGCATTGCTGTCCCAGCCTACTGGTAATTCCATCACTATGGTTTGTGTCTGACCCGCACTGGCCACTACTAATTCCACCACTTCTGCCCCCGACTTCCACGGAATACCGTTCACAGGCAGCACTGGATGTGGTTCTTTATGTTGTTTCTTTTTTTCAAAGTCTCTCTTTTTCATGGTTCTTCAGTTGATCTCTTCTGATCTGAATATTATGTACACCCCCTTGGTTTTTGGTAGGTTGATTTTTATTTTTGTCAGACATCTGACCCTCAGTGCTTTTTCGGTGAGGTTGTACTACAAAGAATTATCACAGTAGACCACAGAGGAAGCAGTTTTTTCATCTGTCTGCTCGCTCCTATCAGTTTGCTGCAAATCCCAGTATTATTGGGCACGTTGTAGGAGGTTGTCCTAAGATGCCTCAAGGCTATGTTTATTTTCAGGATATTGTAAACCAAGTTGATGGCAGAACTATGATGAGGACACAGGATTTTGAAAAGAATAGAATTGCTGCTTGTAAACTCTTTGTCCTCATTTCTGCTTCTCGGTCAACAAGCGGGCATAAATTAGCCATAATGTGGAGTGATGATATCCAGTGGTATCGACAGTGAGCCTGCTCTTAGAAACATATAGAAACATAGAATATAACGGTCTGTTCAGTCTGCCCAGCAAGCCTATGGTAGCATCTGCCGTGCCATACAGGTCACTCCCATCCTTAGTTTCCCCAAACCGTCACTCAGGGCCCTCGTTGGTTACTGTCTGAGTCCATTACCTCTTGCCGTTGAAGCAGAGAGCAATATTGGGGTTGCATCAGAGGTATCGGGCTTATTGGTCAAGGGTAGTTAACAGCTGCATCAACAAGTTACTTGTTTTCTCAGATCGTAAAATTCATGTCCTTGTTGGTTGCTATCTGAATCTAATTCCCCTTTTCCTCTTTTTCCTCCTGCTATTAAATGTCGTAATGCCTCTGTATCGCTCCATGGCGAGACCGCACCTTGAATACTGTGTACAATTCTGGTCGCCGCATCTCAAAAAAGATATAGTTGCGATGGAGAAGGTACAGAGAAGGGCAACCAAAATGATAAAGGGAATGGAACAGCTCCCCTATGAGGAAAGGCTGAAGAGGTTAGGGCTCTTTAGCTTGGAGAAGAGATGGCTGAGGGGGGATATGATAGAGGTGTTTAAAATGTAAAACTAGTCGGAGAGGGTTCTTTTTCACTCAATGCACAATTAAACTCTGGAATTTGTTGCCAAAAGTTGTGGTTAGTGCAGTTAATGTAGTTGTGCTTAAAAAAGGATTGGATAAGTTCTTGGAGGAGAAGTCCATTACCTGCTATTAATTAAGTTGACTTTGAAAATAGACACTTCTATTACTAACCACAGTAACATGGGATAGACCTTAGTTTTTGGGAACTTGCCAGATTCTTATGGCCTGGATTGGCCATTGTTGGAGACAGGATGCTGGGCTTGGTCTGACCCAGTATGGCATGTTCTTAAGGTGTTATCAGGCTCTTGGCACAGTAAATCGAGAAAGGCGTTTTTCCTTTCTCATTCCCACGAGCATGGGAAAGCTCATTTCCTCCTCCCTCCAAACCCCCCATGGCATCAGTTCCCAGATCCGTCTCTGATTAGGAGTTCTGCGTGGTGTGGAAGCCTGCGGCGCTGGGTGAGGTGCTGAGAAGTGCATCTAAATATAGTGAAGCAACCCCCCCCCCCCCCTTTGGGGCCATTTTTCTCTGAGCCAAACAAAAAAAGAAGCATCAACACAGGGCTCCATTGAAGCAGGCCCCTCCTCGATGCCAAGGTGAGAGATGGCCTCATCTGTTCAGGTCCAATCAAACTTTATGGTGCAGAAGATTCCAAGGGTGCTGCGTCATATATTTACCCGGACCCAAGGCTGACCAGGATGCAATCTGTATCATTTGCATAGATCTCGCATTCTAGCTTGCAGTCAATACACTTGGCACGGCATATAAAGGTGCTATTGATTTTGTTGGAGCAGAGCGCTTCAGTGCATATGCCCAAGAGTTGTGCTATGGCGTGGAAGAAGTTTCTGCTGGGGCTGCCCATGGATCAGGGTGCCGGAGACATAATTGCTATGGAGCACCTCTGAGCTGACAGCTGCCATGAGGTCAATTGTGTCCTCTGCTTTACCAGCAGCCATTGGGGCCTGAATTTCAAGAGCATTGACATGTTTAAAACTCTGTTTTACACATTTAAGTGCCTTTACCCATGTAAGTTGGGTTTTGAAAATTGCTACAATATAATACATTGATTTTTTACCAGCGTTAATTGTGCTTAATACGAGTAAATGATTTTTGAAAATTGCTGTGATAGTATTTTACATTTACATGTGTAACTCCTTTGAAAATTTACCTTTTTAATGCAGGTAAACCGACCCGGGTTTCTGAAGAGGATATCTCTCCTCCATCTCTGGCACAGAGCAGTGCGTACCTCTCTCAAGATTATCCAGCATTGGGTGTAAGTCCTCACCATTAGGTGCTGGAGCCTCCTCCTCCAGGGGAGTCCCTTCACAAATTGGAAGGGGAAGAAGTGAAATTGGTTCATTCTTAGTTCCTACTGGACTTTTCCCTCTCAGACCAGTAGAGATTTCGTCCTTCATCACCCTCATTGTTTGGGTTCATGGCTCAGTGTTCCCCTGCAGACAGGAGAGGAGGAAGATGTTCACAGAAATTCCTTCAGAACTCCCTGCTGGTCTTGCCTCAGTCTACCTCTCCTCTGGAGAATCTCTGCTAGTCCAAGTTTTTGGATAAGCTGGCAAAGAATTTGGCCATCAGGGTCAAAAAGGAATAGGACATGAGAACAGATGTCTTCGGGCTTCTTTAGTTCTTTTAACTTCCAGCAGACTCCACAGTTATCCCAAACTTCTCATAGACCCACAGATGAGAATGTGGCTTCATGACTTCTACTAGCCTAGACACTGGACCTAAAGTACAGGGCTAGGCCTCCCCAGAGTTTGGAATGGTTCAAGTACCACACCAATCTGTGGTGGTGGAGTAGTGTTGAAATGTGCCAAGTGCACTCGTGGTCACTTCCAACATGCCTCCTGGAAAGAATCCAAAAGTGTTGGATGTGTTTGGGGACGGGGGACACTATTCCAAATATCCATGCTGAGACCCTGGATTGCGGTTCACTAGCTCTACATGGTGCAGTATTTGCATGGGCAGGGCATCCCAATGCCTACGTCCAGGCACCCTTCCTTCTGGGAAACCAGAATATGTTGGTGGACTACTGAGCAGTGTTACAAACACACAAGTGGTCCTTGGATCAAGGAATCATGGATGACTTGCTCGGTCTCAGGGGTAGTCCAAAGATCGACCTGTTTGCCTCAAAAGGCAACAAAAAGAAGTTCTGCTGCAAGCACTTACATATTATCTAAACTGGAGAGTCAGTCTACATGTCTGCTGATTGCTCTAAACACCAGGACTTCCAGAAGTTCCTTCCAAACAAGGTGAGGATAATCTTCTTAGCACTAGCCTGGCCACAGCAAGTGTGGTATCCATATATCATCTATCTGTCAATTTGATCAGACAGGTTCTGCTATCTGAACCTGTTAGTGCTGGCCCTTCCTGGTGTGAATGTTGAACACACAGTATTTTTCTCATTACTCTTCCTCAAAGCAGTGGAGGATGTTTTGATTTCTTCCAGGAAACCAGAAATCCTACATTTTCATATGGAAGAGGTTCTTGACTAGGACCAACCAGTTGTATCTCTTCTACAGTATCTGTTTTGCCGTCTTCAGGCCTTAACACCCCTTCAATCATCTCTATGCTGTTGTGTTGTATCACCAGCAGGTGGAAAGGGCTCCAATCTTTCTCCACCCTTTGGTATCAAAGTTCATAAAAAGACTTGATATTCCAAACCTCCAGTCAGTAAACCTCCAGTACCTTGGGACCTCAGTGTAGTCCTAGCTGAACTCGTGAAACCTCCTTTTGAACCTCTTGTGTCATTGGACCTGGAAAATGTTTCTCATGGCCATCACTTTGGCACAGAGAATAAATGAACTACAGGCTCTGGTATAATATTCACCATACCTTCACTGTTTTCATAATAGAGTGGTTCTACAAACTTGCCCCATGTTCCTTCCAAAATTGTAGAATCTTTTGCCAGCGGTCATGGTCAAAACAACTAGCATAGAATTTTAAGAGAGGCTTAGGAAAAGTCCATAAAAGGATATTAGCCAGGTAGACTAAAGAAAGTTTGTTATCCCTGGGAGCAAGTAACAAGAAATAGATCTAGTTTTTAGGATCTGCTGGGGTTTTGCAACCCAAACTGGCCATTATCTGAGACAGTATGCTGGGCTCGATAGAACTTGGTCTGACCTACCATGGCATTTCTGATCATTCCACGTTAATCTTAACTATTGTGTTACCTTTATTCTTTCGAAGACCACATGTGCACAAACAACAGGCTCTTCACTTCTTAGACTGTATGAGAGTCCTGAGTATTACCTAAAGAGTACTCTACCTTACTATCAGTCTTCTTGGCTGTTCGTGTTATATAATCTTAACAGATTGGGAATGGCAGTACTAAACAAATTCTGTACAATTTGCTAGGGGGCTGTATAGTGTATTTTTATATGCTGAATGGTGAACAGATTATTAATTCTGATGAGGCTTATCAAGGAAGAACCAAGCTGTTTATTGAAGATATTTGTAAAGCTACTATTTGGTCATCTGTTCACACCTTCATATCCCACTACTGGCTAGACAGCATCTTTGGGGGCACCGTTCTGTGCAGCCTGTTCACCCACTAGTCTACTCTTCACTTGGTGTGGTTAGGTTGTTTTTAAGTAGTTGCTATCCTTACAGCTCTTATTTTGGGACTCCTCACATGTTTTGGCTACTTCATGCCTGCTTATTGATGGAAAAACCAAGATTGCTTACCAACAGTGTTTTCCATAGATAGCATGAATTAGCCATGGAATACTCGTCCACCTCCTGGAGAATCGACTACATAATTAGATTTAGCTCTGATATGGACTGAGGAGGCTCATGAGGCAATACCCACATGGGAACACTTGCACATGTTCAGTTGAGCTCTACTAGTTTGGAGAGATGATTTGATCAGTGCTGCTGGACGAGATCACCCATGTGTAATGGTTAATTCATCCTGCTATCTGTGGAAACTAAGGTAAGCAAACTTACTTTTTTCTTACAAAGTTAAATTTTCTTGAGCCGGAGCTACAAAAAGTTTGATGCTCATATATTTAAGTAAATCCTTGTAGAAAAACTACAACCCAGTTAAGTGTATTTGTGAGAGTTTGTGTTTCACAGCACTTATGCTCAAATTGTGATTTGTTCTGGAAACACTTTCAACTGCATTGTTTTAAATTAAGTTTTTGTTTTTTTTTTACTTGTTTTACTTACTTGTTTCAGTTCTGGTGTTTTACCTTTTATGCTTTAGATAGGGCAGCAGTAGACTTCTGTATGTGGAAGCCTGTGAAGCCATTTTGGATGCATGTATTTTAACAAGTCTCCCATCTAAGGGACAAATATTTCCTGTTTTGACTTTCTCTGTCTGTCTGCCAGGTACTTGGGACCTGGATTGGCCACCATCAGAGACAGGATGCTGGACTCGATGGATTTTGGTCTGACACAGCATGGTGCTGCTTATGTTTTTATGACTGGTCTGGTACTTCAGGGAAAAGTAGGGAATCTTGTTTTAACAATTCTGTGATATTCCCCTGCTTTTTTAAAAAAGATAAATGCACGAATTTCTTGTAAGGTGACTTCACATGATCAGATATTACAAATGAACATTGAGATTTGAATAAAGGCCATTCTGGGGAGAGGAGGGGAGGATTCGGTGAGAGGACTGAGAGGAATGGAAGTTAAACTTTGAGATGATATAGGAGATGTTCTTACAGAGTCCTTGTTGATGCCATTAGTATATTAGACGTGGCAGGATGTCGTGAAAAACGTAGAGCTTATGACTTCTAGAGGCCTCATAAGTGTGTTGCATTTCTGTTTTCTCAGTAACTTGTTTGGAGTTAGTGTACTTTTTATTTTACTCACATTGGTTTGTTTCCCAGGCATGCCATATGTCATTTATGTTCAATCCAAACAGTGTAGGAGATATAGAAAAAAAGAAAACACACAGCAGTTTCTGCTTAGAATATTCCTTTCTGAGAAGGGTTTGCTTTTTACAGGCTTTAATTTCTAATTAACGACACAATGACTGTCATTTTAAAATATGTGGCCTTTTTGAAAATTTTTAAAAGTAATGAAAGCTTACAAATGGTATCTTCTGGACGCAGTCTGTTTGTGGCATTTGAACTCTGTTTTTATTTCAGTATATATCCACTGCATGGATATATATTGAAATAGTACTAAAAAGCTAGGGTTACATAAACATAACTGTTTTCAAAATTGCAGATACAGGGCTCAATTCTGGAAAAATTCCTTTGTGTCCCAAAATGTGCCCACTGAGAGATGTTCACACTTTTTTGCTTTCACAGTTAAAATATTCTCCAGGGATGTGTTATACACACTTTAATATCAATATAGTATGTGGCTTACAAGCATAAATCAAAGAAAATTCTTTTTCACTCCGCGCATAGTTAAGCTGTGCAATTGCCAGAGGATGTGGTTATAGCAATTAGTGTAACTGGCTTTAAAAAAGTTTTGGATAAGTTCCTAGAGGATAAATCCATAAACTGCTATTATAGTTTATTAATAAGCAATAGTAGCTCGTGATCTATCTAATGTTTGGGTACTTGCCAGGTACTTGTCACTTGGATTGGCCACTGTTGGAAACAGGATACTGGGCTTGATGGACACTTGGTCTGACCCAGTGTGGAATAACTTACGACCACCCTAATGTAAATACCGCTATTCTATTTTATCCCTTCTAGGATGTTAATCTCACCTATTGATGGGTGCTTTCTCATACCATCGAGGAAGGGCATGAAGTCAAAAAGTGGTACCCATACTGCCAGAAAATTGAAGGGGGGGTGGGGGAGGAGTTCTAAGCTTTTACCAAAAGCACAAGTTGGAGGAGGGAAGGTTGCAGCCAATCTGCATCCTTCTCCCAGCTGCCTTGGTGGTCGACTCTGGAAGTCACCATAACCCAACTCAGGCCTGAGCTGCTCCCACCCCAGGTTTATCAAGCAGCTGACCAGGTACTGGAGAGGCTGCAGGCCCCTCTTTATTTCCTGTTGCTCCCCTACATTTCCTTTTCCTGATGCTAATCCTTCCCAGTCTTATTCCCTGCTGCAAACCACTAATAACCTCAAGCTCACTCCCTATTCCCTACATTCAATGCTCACCTGCCATTGTCTCATCTGCACTGTCCACTGCTCTTGAACATTAAAGATTTGTTCATCTTATCCAGCTACCTCCACTCTCCTGGCAGCACCTCATATCCTGGACACCTTTACCTCTTTTCTACATATTCTCTTACTCCTCCAATCTTATCGCTAGTCCCCTTCTCCCGCCCTCTTCTCTCCCTTTCTCGTGCTTCCTGTAGAATCCCACTCTGTTTCCAATGTCACCCCCCACCCCGGTGTGCCTGTCCTGCACGGGTAGGGCCATAAAAGTTTTTTTTGTAAGTTCTTTGGGGCAGGAAACCCTTCCCCAATGTGTGAATCTTTTTGGCTGAGGGAAGAAAGGTGTCCTTTCGGGTGCCGGTGCAGGGGTGACTTAACTTCCTCTTGATTATCCCTGGGAGAGGGGTCACTTCTCTTTCTGTGTGCCCAAATAAATATGCTGGAGTCACTGTGTTAATGTCCAAAATTAAAGTCTTTACCGTTCAAACAACGGTGATGAATGGCACAATAACTCAAACTGCAGCACCACAGACTTGTTTTGTTTCCTCACAGTCTCTTCCTTCTATCTGTGCAGGACTCTCATAGTAGGACCAGAGAATCATCCACTTTCTTGGATTAGTTAAAGTGGAGGTCCCAGGTGGATAGGGTTTATTTAGACTGATCAAAAACCCCTTTCAGTCTGATAAAAATGTTAGAGTCTATGGCACAGAGAGCAAATCCTCCCTCTCTCTCTCTCCCCAGGGTAGTGAAATACCGGATGGGTGTCCACAGTGATCTTTGCTTTCCTTTGCTCATAGTTAGCAGATCACTTGGATCTCCACTTGGTTCTTACACAGTCTCTTTATTTCTTCTCTCTGGATCCCTGATGGGAGAAATCCCCTTGAGGCAAACTGCTTCAAACAGGAAGGAAGGGCAGCCAAAACTTCCTCCTGGATCTTGAACTCTGTCTTTTATCCCCAACTGAATTGAACACTGCAGTTCCTCCTCACAATGGGGTCACCACCACTTCAGGGGCAAGCCTTCCATATCCACTGGCATCACAGACACAAAGGGTTCCCTAATCCCTGAGTCCAAGAAAGGCCCGGGGGTCCAGTGAGGCCCTTATCACTTAAAACCTTAAAACCCGAAAAATAGACCGAGGGGAAAAATCCTAACCAGCCTGGAAAAGGAATCCCTCCCGACCCTGGTCAGGACCACCAAGCAGGGCTTGCCTGGCTCCTCTGACTGGGCCTGAAAAAACAACTCAAGAAAAACTCTCTGCCTCCTAACTCTCAGCAAACCTAAGGACTCTGCGTCAGTTGCTTTTATCCCATACACCTCGCACAGTATGTCACGGTAATGGCATTGGACTGCTGCTCTCCCCCCTCCTGTAGCTTTTACTTCAGTCCCACTACAGACTAATACAACCTGCTCCTCACAGGTCTCCCAGTGAGCCATCTCTTTCCGCTATAAGATATTCAAAATTCAGCCGCACAACTTCTTTCACCCAAGTTGCTACACCCATATATTCCCTCTTCTCAAGTCACTACATTGGCTCCCTATCAGTTCAAGCTTCTCCTGATCACCTACAAGAGCCCTTCACTCTGCAGCTCCTTAATACCTCACCTCTTATTTCTCTCTACACCCCTCCTTGTGCACTCTGCTCATCAGGCAAATCACTCCAATCTGTGCCCTGCTCTACCACCAATTCCTAACTCCATGCTTTCCCCCTGGCTGCACCATGTGCTTGGTATAGACTTCCTGAGCTGGTGCATCATGCTCCCTCTCTGGCCTTATTTAAATCTCATCTTAAAAAAAACCCCACTTTTCTGAGGCTGCTTGTAAATCTTCACCCCTGATTGTTCAACTTACAGCCTCATTAATTTTTAACCATTGTTTTAATAAATGAAATTCCCCAAGTCTCTTATGCCCTGTTTGTTTGTCTTGATTAGATTGTAAGCTCTACTGAGTGGAGACGGTCTCTTGTATGCTTTTTGTATAGCGCTGCATACGTCAGATAGTGCTATAGAAGTGTTAAGTAGTAGAGGCATGCTGAATTTCAAGCACTTCTCATTCCCTTTTGCATGCGTGTGTGCACACAGCTCTTTTACATGGAATGATACCTTCAAGTTGATGCACGCTCTAAAACTGGACTGAATGTGCACCTGGTCAGTGTAATATTTTTGTGCAGGGAGAATGCTGATTCTTAGTTATAGAGGTGCCTACTGATGACAACAGTAGCAACCAATTTGCTCTTGTGAAACAGCTTCAAAGTGAGAAATAAATTCAGAGCCATTCAGTGTGTCCTGGGAGGGGGACCTGAATTTCCTTATTTAACAGAATAGTCCTAGGAAACCGAAAAGTAAAAATAAATAAATAAAAAAAATAGCAGGCCAGCCTCGTGACTCGGTCATCGGGCTGCCTGCTGCCATGCAGGAGACCCATATTCATTTCCCAAATCTAGTGCCTTCTGAGGCAAAATATGCTGGGGAGGAGGTAGTCATAGCCCCCAGGACAGGGAGCCCAGCTGTCCTTTTAAAAGCAGCATCTATAGGCTGACTTAATACACCCGTATAAAATAGTGTACATGGGAGATGCTCCTGTAAATCCCTGGGTGACTCTGTCCCAAACGGTTTTTTCACTAACCATATGAAAATGGAGCAGCTTACAGGAGTTTTATGAAGTTGGATGTTAAAAAAAAAAAAAAAAAAAAAGCTTTTAATTAATGACTTATTCTCCTTGAGCCTTGTCTTCCAGTGTAGTAATGCCTGACAATGCTAGAATATTTTTAGTGCCAAATATTGTAAGTGCTTTTTACCACCAACATCTAATTATTCTTCCTAAACTGGGGGCTTCATTTTCGTTTCATTGGTTGACTGCCAACTGAACTCTTAACTTAAGTCTCCAGGACAATGCAGAGTCTTTTTAATCATCTCACTATATTCCACTTGTAGCATCCAAAGTGGTCCTTGTTCTGCCTCTCCAACTAACCATCAAAACTGTTAGTTGATGCTCTTTTTTGCAAACAACTTTTTAATTGAATGAGCTAAGAAAAATATTGAACTATGAGCTCCTGCATGGTAGCAAGCATCTCTATGCACTATTCCAGGCAGCCAGCCTAGACAAGAAATATTTTCAGTTAGTGCATACTCGCCATAATACTTTCTCTCACACAACTGAGTAATCTTAATGCATCCTCTTATAGGATCTTTGAATACAAAATGCTAATCTGTATTATCCTATCATGGTTGTTATTTTTAAAAATCGCAACATAATGATGCAGTCTTTCTTCCCTCTCCCCTTTCGTATTTGCAGAAACAATCATGGGATGCATTAAAAGTAAAGAAGATAAGGGGCCTTCGATGAAATATAGGACTGATAACACTCCAGAACCTGCTACTGCTCATGTTGGCCATTATGGATCAGATCCCGCTCAAGCAACACAGTCACCTGCAATAAAGGGACCATCCACTAATTTCAACAGTCATTCCATGACACCATTTGGAGGCTCATCAGGGATGACACCTTTTGGTGGAGCATCTTTCGCCGCTGGGCAGAGTCCTTATCCTGGCAGTCTAACAGGTAAGCATTTTTCTCTTTTCTTGTTAAGTGTGAGTGAAATGTCCCAGAGGAAGACCAAAAAAAAAAAAAGACATGGGTCAATACTGTTCAATGGGATATCAAGGCCCGAAGCGCTAGCAAGAGAACTGTGCTTGACCAGATGTGTGTGGGAAACATGCAAAGAAGATGATGAAATAAAGTTCACTGGGCCTGAAATTTTAATTTTGATGCTGTAAACTCTGATTTTCATGTATAGAGCCCTTTCCCAATAAAAATTTCAGGTTTTTAATAGAATACATTGTACTTGTGTGCATATACATCTCAGTGGGCCAAGCTGATTAATCCATCTATGATATACAGGGAAGAATCATATGCAGCCTGAGTGTTTGATGTGCATCAGACTATAGGTTGACAAACATATCTAGGGTGTATACCATCCAGCACCAGTGATTTGTTACTCTCTTTAGTTTGTCAGTTTGCTCTATTACATCTTTCCAGTTCCCCGTGGTTTGATTTGGTTCCTCTGAATCATCACCCTTGAAGAAGTTTTCCAGCATAGGTATCTTCCTAACACCTTCCTTAGTAAAGACTGAAGCAAAAAACTAATTGAATTTTTCTGCTGTGGCTTTGTTTTCCCTGAGCACCCATTTTACCTCTTGGTCATCTAGGACAGTGGATCTCAACCTTTTTTTTGGCCGGGACACACCTGACAGATGGGTCTCACATGCATGACACACTTAACATGTGACCATCACGGGGCTAAATGTAAACATACACTCTACATCTATAGGAATCCCCTCAACCCTCAGCAATGAGCGCAGAGCAGATCTAGGGCATTACCCTGTACAACTCGTCATACAAAATGGATATTCTGGTTCTGATGATATCCCAGTAAAAGCAAAACAAACTCCCTTTAATACCAGGCACAATAGCCTTCCTTATGAAACGACAGTAATTTACCACTAATGCATATCCTATTGAGAAAACACAACAAATAAGATTGATACAAATGCCTTCATGCTAGTAAAATACCTGACCTCTGTCACACACCCAGAATTGACCTTCACCAAGTACAGAAAAACTACAAATTATAAATATGGAGACAGAAACTGGAATGGAAAACCAAAAAAGCCACTCTGCATGAAGTGCGAACCTTGAGAAATGGAAAGAGAAATATAGCACCTAACAGACTCTCAGGATTTGCAATAATGCATACAAACTAACCCGCACATAGTTACACCTGCATTATGGAACACACTCAACCAGTAACAATCCTATCTAAGAAATACAACTATTAAACCAGACCCTAAACACTAATACATTTCCTATTGGGAAAACAGAATAAGCCAAACTGCTATAGAGCCCCACACAGAAATAATTGTAAAGCTATACTAAAAATGTTACAAAACAGCTGCTGAACAGAATAATATCCAACAATTAAAAACTCATAAAAATTATTAAAACATGTCCAAATATCAATAAAATATTTCAAAACATTGCATAATACCCAATAATTAAAATGGCAGTTAATCAAGAAAAATAAATTTAAAAAGCCACCTTTACTTACCTTCTTCAGCAACTCTCCTACTCCTTTCCGTTCCAGGCCAATAGCACTCACCAGGAGCAGCAAGGGCTGCTGAAGCTCTGTCCTCGGTCCATTTCCTTAACGCCCACAACCAGACAAACAGACACACACACACTAGACCCTACGACCAGTCTCGATCTCTTTCACACCAGTCATCTTCCTTACCGGTCTCTCTCTCAATAACACTCATGCTCTCTTATATACAAGCTCTCAGTCACACACAAATGCTCTTGCACCCATGCACACCAGCTCTCACCCAGGCTTCCATTCACACCCACAGACACACAAGCTCTCATCAAAAACAACTTCTTCCTTCACTGCAGGGATGGGCTCCAGTTCCACCGTGGCTTTACTCCGGTGGGCCTTCTTTTTTCGCCACCACAGGGATGGGCTCCCATGGTGGCTTCGGTCAGGGTCTGGTTTCCTCTTCGCTGCTGCGCGGGGGCAGGCAGAATGAAGGAGGCTTCCTGTCGGGCAGTGGGGGGTAGGGATAAAGGAGGCTTCCAATTGGCCCGCAAGGGCTGGAAAAAGGCAAAAGGAAAGTTCAATGGGAGACGCGACACATTGGTTGAGAAGCGCTGATCTAGGGGTCCAACTGACTTCCTTACAGGCTTCTTGCTTTGAATACACATGAAAACGTTTTTATTTTGAGTTTTTGCCTCTGTAGCAAGCTTTTTGTTTTTCCCATTCTCTTTTGGCCTGCTTTGTTAATGCTTTACATCTAATTTGTTAGTACTTATGCCATTCCCTATTTTCTTCAGTTGGATCCATCTTCCAGTTTTTGTAAGATGTCCTTTTGGCTTTATTTAGTAGCTTTTTTTCACCTCACCACTTAACCATGCTGACAATCATTTGGTCGTCTCTTTAACTTTTATGCATTGAATACGTTTTATCTGGACTTCAAAGATGTTTTTACAGCATGCACTGCATCTTTTGGCATTTTCTAATTTCTTCATTTTATCAGTGTCTCCTTTTTTTAATCCTACTGCAGTCCTCCTTTTAATGATTATCTTAAATTTGGATGTTATGATCACTATTGCAAAAAGGCCTTGCCAGTGTTACCTCTCGCACTAGGTCTTGCGTTGCAATGAGAATTGGATCTAGGGTAGTCAATCTTCTCATCTGTTCCAGGACCAGCTGTTCCATGAAGCAGTCAATTGTGGCATTTAGGCTCCTTTACCTCCCTAGCATGTCCTGACGAGACATTTACCCAGTCAATATTGGTATAAATAAAATCTCCAAAGTGTGATTATTGCCACCCAAATCTGACAATGGATCACATTGCAAACAATTATAATGTTTGCCCCCCTCAAGGTGTACTAAGACTATAAAATGCACTAATGTTTAAGCTATCCAGTGGCTTACAGATTCAATCATCGTTTAATTTGCGCATACTTATCATATGCTAGAAATACATTTAAGGTTCTCTGTGATCCATCCCTGTGCTATACATAATGCTGATGGCAGTCATAACAAAATTTGGATCAAATCATTATTTCTTGTACTGAATTTGAGTGTATTACTAGATATAGATGAAGTCTTCAACTATATGGCATTCAGCAAATGGGATACATTGCATAAATGTTAACATGGGTGGAAAACTATTTGTAAAACTTGAACACTAGGCTACATTTTTAAGAACCAAGGGAGAAAATTATCTTTTCTTTGTCCTCTTCTGTTTGGGTTTTTTGGGGGGGAGAGAGGGAGGTTTGCATGGGATAGGGAGGGTTGCATTTTTGTGTAGATTTTTTTGCTTTCAGATTTCTTTTTTGCGTATTTGCTTGCTTTTATTTATTTTGCTTTGTCTAATATTTGATTTTGTTTTTTGTCTCCGACTTCTCTGTAAGCCTTTTTCTACTATGTGGGCAGCAAGCAGCCTTAGGCTGCAGTGCCAGCTTGAGTTGCATTTTGTCGGGGGACATAAATTAATGCAGGACACGACACTCAAGGATTAAAGTGAAACCCAACTTGGTGCCCTGCATTTTCACTCTAACATCAGCTGACTGGTGTCCTGGCAGAGGTGCGTGGGGCGCTGTCTTCTGAAATGTCGACACTTGTACCGCATGTGGGATTGTGAACCAATGCAGATTCTGCCTCCAGAGCAGCTGCTCCCCCTTTTCCTGAAGTCCGCCAGCTCAATGCAGCTGTGCCAAGAGTTTGTATTACAGAACCCCACGAGGCTCTGCCAGGGCACCACTTGGCTGGGAGGACGCCATGGAGCATGGGCAGTGTCCATGAGTGGTTTTCTCCAGGGTATAGGTTTGCAGAGATGGAATACTATTTCAGCCCTCCATCCTTCACTGATTTTGTCGTAACGTCTTTTTATTTAAGGTTAAATATTCTAGTTTGTTATTCATGTGTTTCATTTTTACCCGACAACCTGCAAATTCATCCTCCATGTTTGCTCCTTCTCTCCTTATACTGTCATCAGTTCACGTGAGCTTACAGGTCAGCATGAGATATAGAATAACATACAACATGTGTGGAAACTAATCTAAGTAGTCTGTTTCCCCCCAAGAATATCCATTCACTGTCTTCTGTGCTTAGGGCTTTTCTTTTCTCCCACCTCTAAACTCAGGCAGTATAGACAACAGATGATCAGTAGGAAGAATTTGCACTTTTATTTATGCAATTTTATGAATTGTAATTGACTTCACTTCTGTCTTCCATAAGGCAGCATTAATTTTTTTTTTTACTTTGTTCTTTTATTGCATCCTCACTTCTCTGTCGAAAAGCAGGGCTGAATTAGCCATGACAAGTGAGTGATGTCATCTGACAGTGCGAAACAGACAGAGCTTTTGCTCTATTGAGCATGTGTAGGAGTTCCCGTGCAGCCTCATGAGCTCCATGGACATGTACCCCTCCCTCTTTCTGAAAATGTGTTCATCTTACATGAAAAAAGTATGAAAAATATAATTATTTCATTGCCTTGCTGCCTCAGCACCCTCCCAAACAGCACTTCTAAGAGCTATATAAAAAAGGAAGGAGAAAATGTAGAGATCCAAGAAGCTCTCATCAGTGGTTTCAAAGACTGTACGTGTGGTAGAATGATGTCCATTACAGACGGACATGTCTGTTACTACTGCCTTAGACCAGACCATGACTAGGTAAACTATTACTGTGGCTGTATGTTTCCGTGGTCACAGAAGTCCAGGGAAAGGAAAATGGAAGAAATACATAAGCTCTGAGGAGCTCCAGTCACCTCTCAGAGCAGATCCTCTTCATGTTCCCCGGATGTAGCGTTGAGCAGGAACTCCTCCAAGAACTTCCCCCATCGGTGGAACAGGCCAAGTTCTCTGGGTCAACCAACCCAAAATATAAAAAAAAAACCATTCTGCAGAACTGGCAGCACATCTGGCGCCATCAATGTAGCTGGCGCACCAGTCCCAGTGATGCATAGGGCTTTGTCAAACCACAAAACATGAGCACCTTTGGCACACAAAACTGCAACGTGTAAGTCCTGGTCGCACCGAGCTCAGGAGCATGCAGCACATTGAGCTTTGACATCATTAACAATCCAAGTATTGGAACAGACTGCTCCATTGTCAACACACTGGGCCACGGTACTGCCAACTCAGTTGTTCTCTACTTTACCAGTAACTCCCATATGGATAGTTGGATTGTTTGGGGACAGTAGGTGATATAATACACTTTATCTCCATTGATTACCAGAACAATGTCACCATCTAGATTGTTGGAGCAAAGCCTTCATATAGAGATGCCAGATCCCATTTGTTCCACAGTCCCTTTAATTTTGAACTGGCTTCCAGTGCATTTCTTGCAAAATCTAGAGGAGGTGCAAGGGGATTCCATTCTGGTATCAGAAGAAGATATTCCACCTCCAAAGCTCAGCCAAAGAGCATGCTGTCCCTTGGATCAAGTGGCGGAACTGGTGAAAACTTTCTTCTGTAGCTTCTAAGGATAAGGGTACTCTCCAACCTCTCCTTTCCAAGATATCAGATTTACTCTTCTAAGAAAGAGTCTCTCAGCTTCCCCACTTAGTGAGGACAGTCCATTAGATCTCCCTACGAGTGATTCTAGTCGTAGATACTTGGCATCGGTATTCAGCCAGTCTGAAGAGGTTAACCAAGTTCCCTCATCAGTCACCAAATTCATCATTGTTGTCCTGGATCAGTATTCCCTCCTCCCTTGGATCTGAAGAGGGTTCAACAGGGGATACATCTGATCCCCTACACTTGTCTTTGCTTGAGGACCTCTCTTATTTCAGATCTCTTGACAAGCTGGGTACAGTGCTTGGAGTCAGTGATTGTAAGGTCAAAGATCCTCATGCTAAAGACTTCAAATCTAGAGAACTCATCTAAGGCAGCAGCCGTTTCAATCCATGGTAATCTGCAAAAGTTCAAGCAAGAATGTAGGAGAAATAGATTTCCTGTACCTCAGTAGCAAGGAAACTAGTCTTCAGAAGTCTCCGGGTTACAGAGTAGTAAAACTAGCAAATCAATCAGTAGTAACCAGAGTCTAATCTTCAGAGCAAGAAAACAAGAATATTTTCCAATATTCCACCTGGAAAGGATCCCAGGTTACTAGGCAATCTTGGTAAGAAAGTATTCCAGAGATCCATGCTCAGTGCACGTATTTCTGCTCGCCAATTATATATGGTTCAATACCTGGTTACATGCAAAAACTGAAGCCATTCCTTCCATCAGGTGATACCAACT
The DNA here is from genome assembly GCF_901001135.1 of Rhinatrema bivittatum. NCBI lineage: Eukaryota > Metazoa > Chordata > Amphibia > Gymnophiona > Rhinatrematidae > Rhinatrema > Rhinatrema bivittatum. The sequence goes on from NC_042616.1 coordinate 593,341,119, forward strand.
CAGCATATCCACAGCTGTTTCTAGATGTGGAAGAGTGTATATGCCATTTTATTTTCCCAATTTGTGAAGTTTTGACACAACTGCCCGCTCTTAATCTGTCTCTATAGGGGCACATTTACAGGATGCTGTCTCTATGATAAGCTAATGGGCATCCCCTGCCTGGGAGACCACCTCTTCAGAAATAAGCTCAGGGAAACAGTTGCTCAAGTCAAAGCGCAATCCCTGGAGGTCCAGTTCCTCTCAACCAGCCCAGAGCAACAGTCTACTTCATGCTGGCTCCATTATGTTTTTAAAAGCTCGTACTTCCAGAGATACCTCTTCTGGCAATTTGAGTTACCGGATCCTGCCTCTGCTTCTGCAGCAGCAACAGCTTCCAGCCCAAAGTCAACAGCAAGAACTCCATCAGTTAAAGCTGCACAACAGGCCAAACCTAAGCCTGGGCCAAGTTTTTCTTTGTTTTTTTGTTTTGTTTTTTTTTTTTACTGTCCTGGCCAGTAGGGGAGAGGAATGGCGCAAGATTACCAAAGACCAGTGGGTTCTCAAAATTGTGGAGTCTGGATACCACTTACATTTCTCCCAACTTCTGTGCTTCCTTATTGCTTAGCCTACGATCCAGATCCATCTCACTCAGCACAGGACTGCCTGGAGGTGGAATCTCTTCTGTGAACTGTTGCGACCGTCGCTGCCCGGTCTCCACTATGCCCATCTTACCTCGTTGGCGACTGCCTCTTTGCTTGATGGAAGTTTGGCCGCCGTGGCATCATCTTGCCGGCGTCCCCGGACTGGCTAGACACTGCACTCCGCCATGTTTCCCAGAAGTCTAAGGGCACAAGCGTGCAGCGCGGCCCGGCCCAGACTCAAGTACCAGCAGTGGCGCGAAGCTCGGGGCGTCCCCCTGAGATGATGTCATCCTCACCGGATACTTAAGGTCTCTGAATTCGCTAACTAATCAAGTTAGCAAAGGAAAGGATTCCTAGCTTCCTCCAGGTATCACTGTGGATGGGATTCGCTCTCTGCATACCTTGCTGCTCTGCCTCCTCGGACTTTACCAGAGGTACCCGCTCCTTGGGGGCCTCGCTCTCTCTCTTGTTTTTCAGGTCGCAGTCTGGAACCGGTACTCGCTCCTCAAGGGCCCACGTTCCCGGACTTGCTACTGAATACCACTTCTGCCAGGAAGTCTTCGCTGCCTACAACACCATTGAGTTACCATCTCTCTCTGAATGTTCCCTGGAACCAGGTACTCGCTCCTCAAGGGCCCAATTCATTTCCAGCTCCTGGGCTGCTTCTAAGAGTCTATTGTGTGAGAGTTACCATCAAGGTTCTGTTCCTGAACTCTGCATACCCTGCCTACTCACTATATTCAGTTTCTCTACAGCTCAGTTATCCAGGATCGCTGTTCCAGTATCTGAGGGACTACAGCCCAGCCAGGCACTTCCAGCTCACTACTGCCACCTCTGGTGGTTCAATATACTGTTTAATAAAAGAACTAGTGTGTGTCTGTCTCCAAACTCTGAGCCTGACCGGTGGTCCCTCTCGGTATCTTCCCCCGGGGGCGTGGTCATCTGCCACCGGCCCGAGGATCCACCCACAACTATCTCAAACACTAACAGTGAACAAGCGATAGAAACTGTTTTATCCCATCAGTATGGCCAGGGGTTCTACTCCTGCTAATTCCTTATCCCCAAGAAAACCGAGGGATTGAGACCCATCCTGGATTTAAGAAGTCTGAGCAAGAATCTGCATAGTGAGAAATTCAAAATGAACTCCCTTCACAATTCTTCCCTTCATCCGGAAGGGGGTGGTGGATGTGTGCCCTGGATTTGAAGGAAGCTTATGCTCGTATCCCCATCCATCCCTCCCACTGACTTTATTTATGCTTTGTGGTGGATTCCTTGTATTACCAATACAGAGTACTTCCTTTCAGACTGTCAGTCTTCATCAAATGCCTAGCTGTAATAGCATCAAGGCATCCAGGTCTTCCCTTACCTAGACAGCTGGCTAGTAATGATGACTCTGACAGTCTTAGTGAACTTTGAAAAATCCATTCTAGTTTCTACCCAGAGCATAAAATTCATAGGAGCATGAATAGCTTCCCTGCAAGAAAAAGCCTTTCTCCCATCAGGCTGAGTGAGCACACTCAGAACACTTGTAATCTTTTGCTGAACACAGATCAGACAATGGCCAGGGACATTCTAGTTGTTCTGGGATACATGGCGACAGCAGTTCATGTAGTTCTGCTGACCCCCTTCATATGCGACTCCTATAGTGGGGCCTTCACTCTCATAAGAACAAAAGAACATGCCATGCTGGGTCAGACCAAGGGTCCATCAAGCCCAGCATCCTGTTTCCAACAGAGGCCAAACCAGACCACAAGAACCTGGCAATTACCCAAACACCAAGAAGATCCCATGCTACTGATGCAATTAATAGCAGTGGCTATTCCCTAAGAAACTTGATTAATAGCTGTTAATGGCCTTCTCCTCCAAGAACTTATCCAAACCTTTTTTGAACCCAGCTACACTAACTGCACTAACTATATCCTCTGGCAACAAATTCCAGAGCTTTATTGTACATTGAGTGAAAAATAATTTTCTCCAATTAGCCTTAAATGTGCTACTTGCTAACTTCATGGAATGCCCCCTAGTCCTTCTATTATTCGAAAGTGTAAATAAGCGATTCACATCTACTCATTCAAGACCTCTCATGATCTTAAAGACCTCTATCATATCCCCCCTCAGCCTCTTCTTCTCCAAGCTGAACAGCCCTAACCTCTTCAGCCTTTCCTCATAAGGGAGCTGTACCATCCCCTTTATCATTTTGGTTGCCCTGCTCTGTATCTTCTCCATCGCAACTATATCTTTTTTGAGATGCGGCGATCAGAATTGTTCACAGTATTCAAGGTGCAATCTCACCATGAAGCAATACAGAGGCATTATGACATTTTCTGTTTTATTAACCATTCCCTTCCTAATAATTCCTAATATTGTTTGCTTATTTGACTGCTGCAGCACACTGAGCCGACGATTTTATCCACTATGATGCCTAGATCTTTTTCCTGGGTGGTAGCTCCTAATATGGAACCTAACATTGTGTAATTACAGCAAGGGTTATTTTTCCCTACATGCAACACCTTGCACTTGTCCACATTAAATTTCATCTGCCATTTGGATGCCCAATCTTCAGTCTTGCAAGGTCCTCCTGTAATGTATCACAATCCACTTGTGATTTAAGTACTCTGAATAATTTTGTAACATCCGCAAATTTGATAACCTCACTTGTTGTATTCCTTTCCAAATTTATATATATATATAGAGAGAGAGAGAGACTTCTGAAAATCCAAATACACTACATCTACCGGTTGACCTTTATCCACATGTTTAGTAACCCCTTCAAAAAAATGAATCAGATTTGTTAGGCAAGACTTCCTCCATGTTGAATGTGTTCCATTAAATCATGTCTTTCTATATACTCTACAATTTTGATCTTGAGAATAGTTTCCACTATTTTTCCCGGCACTGAAGTCAGGCTCACTGGTCTGCAGTTACCCAGATAGTCCCTGGAGCTCTTTTTAAATATTGGGGTTACATTGGCCACCCTCCAGTCTTCAGGTGCAATGGATGATTTTAATGATACGTTACAAATTTTAACTAATAGATCAGAATTTTCATTTTTTAGTTCCTTCAGTACCCTAGGATGCATACCATCCGGTCCAGATGATTTGCTACTCTTTAGTTTGTCAATCTGGCCTACTACATCTCCCAGGTTCACAGTGATTTCGTTCTGTTCGTCTGACTCATCACCCCTGAAAATCATCTCCGGAACTGGTATCTCCCCAACATCCTCATTAGTAAACACGGAAGCAAAGAATTCATTTAGTCTTTCTGCAATGGTCTTATCTTCCCTAAGAGCCCCTTTAACCCCTCTGTCATCTAATTGTTCAATAGACTCCCTTACAGGTTTCTTGCTTCGGATATATTTTAAAAAGTTTTTATTATGAGTTTTTGCCTTTATGGCCAACTTCAATTCAGATTCCCTCTTCGCCTCTTATCAATGTTTTACACTTAACTTGACAATGTCTTTGTTTTATCCTATTTTCTTCAGATGGATCCTTCTTCCAAATTTTGAAGGATGTTTCTTAATATGTGGAATACATATGGACTGCACTTCTAGGATTGTATTTCTAAACAATGTCCATGCCTGTTGGAACACTTTTAACCTTTGCAGCTGCACCTTTCAGTTTTTTTCTATTTTCCTCATTTTATCAAAGTTTCCCTTTTGAAAGTTTAGTGTTAGAGCTGCAGATTTACTTATTGTCCCCCTTCCAGTTATTAGTTTAAATTTGATCATGTTACGATCACTGTTGCCAAGTGGCCCCACCACAGTTACCTCTCTCACCAAGTCCTGCATTCCACTAAGAATTAAATCTAAAATAGCTCCCTCTCTTGTTGGTTCCTGAACCAATTGCTCCATGAAGCAGTCATTTATTACATCCAAGAACTTTATCTCTAGCAAGTCCTGATGTTACATTTACCCAGTCAATATTGGGGTAATTGAAATTCGCATTATTATTGCACTGCCAAATTGGTTAGCTTCCCTGATTTCTCTTAGCATTTCATCATCTGACTGATCATTTTGTCCAAGTGGACGGTAGTATACTCCTATTACTATACTCTTACCCAACACACATGGGATTTCTACCTATATAGATTCTACTAAACAGTCTCTTGTATGATCTTTAATCCTGTTGGACTCTATACATAAAAGTGCCACACCCCCACCTAATTGATCTTCCCTTTTGCGATATAATTTGTACCCTGATTTAGCATTGTCCCATTGGTTATCCTCCTTCCACCAAGTCTGTGATCCCAATTATATCAATCTCATCATTTGCTGCTTTACACTCTAACTCTCCCATCTTACTTCTTAGACTTCTGGCATGGCATACAGACATTTCAAAGTGTGTTTTTTGTTTGTATTCAGTTGTTAGGGATAATTCGGAAATCATTAGCTTCGGTGATATTTTACAAATAGGCACATGGACTACATTTGCTTTTATTGGAACCTCTCTTTTGGGATGCCCTAATTCTCCTGTTTCATTAGTATCCTTCCAGGATACATTTCTCCGAACCATGCACTGCTGAGTGACTGTCTGCTTTCCCCCTTGTACTAGTTTTAAAAACTGCTCTATCTCCTTTTTGAAATTTAGTGCCAGCAGCTTGGTTCCACTCTGGTTAAGGTGGAGCCCATCCTTTCGGAAAAGTCTCCCTCTTCCCCAAAAGTTTCCCCAGTTCCTTACAAAACTGAATCCCTCTTCCCTGCACCATCGTCTCATCCACGCATTGAAACTCTGGAGCTCTGCCTGCCTCTGGGGACCTGAACAGGAAACATTTCAGAGACTGCCACCCTGGAGGTTCTGGATTTCAGCTTCCTACCTAAAATCCTGAATTTGGCTTCCAGAACCTCTCTCCCACATTTTCCTATGTCGTTGGTGCCGGCTCCTCCCCAGCACGGTCTATAATCCTATCTAGGTGACGCATGAGGTCTGCCACCTTCGCACCAGGCAGGCAAGTTACCAGGCGGTGCTCACATCCACCAGCCACCCTGCTATCTACATTTCTAATAATTGAATCACCAACTATGATGGCTGGCCTAATCCTTCTCTCCTGGGCAGTAGCCCTGGGAGACTTGTCCTCAGTGCGAGAGGGACAATACATCACCTGGAGAGGAAGTCCTTGCTACAGGATCACTTCCTGCTACACCTACTGGGAGACCTTTCTGATCCAAGGCAGCACTGGGGCTGCCAGACTGGATTTGGGACTTGGCTACTATGTCCCTGAAGGTCTCATCAATGTTCCTCTCTGTCTGCCTCAGCTCCTCTAAGTCTGCTACTCTAGCCTCCAGAGATCGGATTCGTTCCCTGAGAGCCAGGAGCTCTCTGCACCGAGTGCACACATACAATCTCTCACCAGCCGGTATAAAATCATTCATGTGACACTCAAAAAATCATACATTCGGCTCTTGATCTCTGTGGATGTTTCATAGGAAATTAAACGGGAGCTTCACTGGTGGCTATAACTCTTCATCCCCCCCTGGAGTTTCAATTCGTGACCCCTAGTTCTATTGTTTTTCTTTCCAATGGAAAAGGTTTGAAATCCGTGCAGCATTAAAACCTTTCAGGTATCTGAAGGTCTGTATCGTATCACCCCTGCATCTTCTCTCTTCCAGGGTATACATATTCAGATCCTTCAGCCTCTCCTCATAGTTCTTCCGATACAGACCCCACCCCATTTTGGTCGCCCCTTCTCTGTTCAGCCTCCATCCTTCTCTATCCCTTTTGACATACAGACTCCAGAACTGAAGACAGTACTCCAAGTAAGACCTCACCAAGGTCCCGTACAAGGGTATTAGCATCTCTTCTTTTTTATTTTTTTTTTAACTGGTTACTTCTTTCTCTATGCATCCCAGCATTCTTCTGGCTTTAGCTTTCACCTTGTCACACTGCTTCACCATCTTCAGATCTCCAGACACTATTACCCCAAGATCCCTCTGTGGGTCTGTGCACAACAGTCTTTCATCTCCATTCATACAGAGTTCCTTTGAATTACCACACCTCATATGCATGACTTTGCACTTCTTGGCATTGAATCCCAGCTACCAAATCTTTGACCACTCTTTAAGCTTTCTTAAATCACTTTTCATTCTTTCTACTCCTTCAGACATGTCCACTCTATTACAGATCTTAGTTTCATCCACAAAATAGACAAACTTTACCTTCTATCCCTTCCACAATGTCACTCACAAAGATCTTGAACAGAACCAACACCTTGTGGTTCTCTCTTCAGAGTAGATTCTATTTCCCTTTACATGCTATCTCCTATTAGTCAACCAGTTTGTAATCCAAGCCACCACTTTGGTGCTTACTCCCAAGCTTCTCATTTTATTCACAAGCCTCCTATGCGGGGCTGTATCAAAAGCTTTGCTGAAATGCAAGTAGATCATATTGAATACTTTTCATCGATCCAATTCTCTAGTCACCCAGTCAAAAATATAAATCAGAATTGTCTGACAGGACCTTCCCCTGGTGAATCCATGCTGCTTTGATCCAGCAACCCACCAGCAAAATTTCATTAATTTTCCCACTACCAAGGTGAGGCTAACCAGCCTCCTCTCTGCTACCACACTTGTGGGGCGGGACCACCACTGCTCTTCTCCAATCCTCGGCACCACTCCAGTTTCCAGGGATCTATTGAACAGGTCTATCAGAGGGCCCACCAGCACATCTCTGAGCTCTCTCTCAGTAGCCTAGGGTATATCTCATCCGGCCACATGGCCTTGTCCGTTTTTCAATTTTCCTAGTTCCTCCCATACATTTCTTCTATAAATGGAGTTTCCAGCCCCATCTGTAGTCTTGTTAACAAGCAATGGTCCTCCTCCAGGGTCGTCTTTAGTGAACACCGAACTGAAGTAATTGTTTAATATTGCTGCCATTTGTTACTCTCCACACATTGCTCCTTGTCCCCTTTCAGTTTCACTGTACCACCTCTGATCTCCCTTCTTTCTCTAAAAATGTTTTGTCTCCTTGCTTTACCTCTTTGGCCAACCTTTCTTCCGCACGATCTTTTGCTTTCCTTGCCTCTTTTTCTCCCTCAGTTTTAACAGATATTCTTCCCTGTGTTCCTTTTTTGGGATTCTTTATACTTCTTGAACACTGTTCTTTTTGCCTTTATTTTTTCAGCCACCTCCTTAGACAACCAGATCAGTTTCTTTTTCCTCCTACTTTTGTTTACTTTTCTAACACAGATTTTGTTGCCTTTGTAATAGCTCCTTTTAAGTTGGTCCACCTCACCCATTTTCTCCCAGTCTTCCAGTTCTTCCTCCACGTATGTCCCCATTTTTGACAGTCTGTTTCTGAAATTCAAAATTTGGGTCTTTGTGTCACTTCTCTGTATCCTGTTTGCATAATTGAACCTCACCGTCTGATGATCACTGGTGTTCAGGTGAACCTCTATCCGAACATTAGAGACATTATCACCATTAGTGAGCACTAGATCATGTATCACACCCTCTCTCATGAGTTCCATTACCATTTGTTTGAGTAAAGCCCCTTGAAGGGCATCTACTATCTACTTGTCGTAGATTCTGCAGAAGGGATACTCCAGTCCACATCCAGCAGATTAAAATCTCCAAAGAGCAACCCTTCACCCTTCTTTCCCACCTTTTGGATATCTTCAATGAATTCTCTGTCCAGTTCATCTGTTTGAGTCTGTAGGCTATAGGTCACACCAGTAACAATGGAAGCACCATTTCTTTTTCTTTTTTTTCTTTTTTTTAAATATGGTCCATCATGCTTCTTTTCTAACGCAAGTCAGGACAGGAGAAAGGTTGAAAACCACTTCCTTAGAATGTAAAAGAGTGTTGGCTTACTACGGAAAAAAATACTCTGCCATGTCGGTAGGCCTTACAGCTATTTGTTTCTTATGATCCTAACCATCTGGGCATATCAGTTGCCAAGCGAACATTGTCCAGTTGGCCAGCAGACAGAATTGCACATTGCTATGCCTTAGAGTCTGATCTGGATGCCTGCTATCACAGCTCATCAAATGAGAGCCATGGCTACATCAGTGGCTCATCTGAGAGAAGTAACTATTGAAGACATCCACAAAACTACAGCTAGGTACCTGGAGAGTCGACTTTTTAGCTAGATGTAACTCTAAAATCGACTGTGGGGGTTCAGGAGGCAATGCTTGCACAGAAATTCCCTCTAATGCTTAAGAGAACAAAAGGTCTATGAGCTTAGAGAAAAGGGTCCATACATTGCTCGTGTGTCGTGGCTGTTTCATCTTGCTGTCTTCGGAGAACAGCGTTTACGGAAAGCAGACTTGCATTCCCTTCTTCCATCTGTTTCCTCTCTACTTCCCTTACGTTGCTTCCCATCTCTATTCTCCTGAAGCAGAATAGATCTACTTCTGAAGCATGAACATGTTTCAGGCATGAAAGGCCATCCACATAGAAGCTGTGGTGTGTGTTTGATGGGTGGGAATGGGCAGGATTGGCTTTTTTCCCTCACTGCTTTAACTCCAGGCAAGGTCCTTATCTGCTGACATGTCACTGTATTTTTCCCTTTTAAAAATGTGTATTTACATCTTTTATTTTAATGGAAGATGCAGCGATCTCTTCTTTCTAGAATATAAGTCCAGAAAGAGAATAGTGTTTGGGTTTATCTTTTATCAGTTAAGACTCTGAAATGTTAGAGCTAATTGACAGTTATTCCATTCTTTTGTATATATCACTGTAGATTCATGCTTGGTTTTATACTGTAAACTAACAAAAAGTGCCTATCTTTGCTGGGGTAGTCTAATATCTACCACTGTCTTGTGTGTGTGTGTGTGTGAGCTTGTGCATGTTTATGTATGTGTGTGCCTTTGCCTGCCTGCCTGGCCCTGTGTGTGAGAGCATAAGAGACAGAGCTTCACAGACAGAGTATATTAGTTAGTGAACAGTGCCCAGAGCTGCTCAGTTTGCCTGTGTGTGTGCGTGAGTGCTGCTGCCTGTTTTTGTTTTTTTTGGGGGGGGCGGGGAGCCTGTGTGAGTGTGTATGCCTGTACCTGTGTGTATGTGTCTCTGCCTGCATGTGTGCGCATGCGTGATAGGGCTTCGCAAACAGAGCATATTGTCTTTGCACAGTGCACCTTCCACTGTTCCGGGTGCCACCTGGTGGCCACAAACTAACTATATATATATATATATATATATATATATATATATATATTTGATCTAGGATAAAGAAGTCATGTCTTAAGTATGTTGCTTGGCAGTTCATGGAGCTATTTTCCTATCAGCTTTTGGCACATTTTTAAAGTCACATGCAAAGTTTCCAGTTAGCCGATGCCTAGTAAGATAGGACAAGCGTATTCATGGAGTACACACAGTTTCCAAAGGCATTCTGATTATGCTCTACCTCAATCTCAGATATCATCTCCTCCTCCCCCCCCCCCCCCCCAGTTCCTGCTTACCCCCTAGCTTCCCTCCTCAATGTCCCAGCCCCTTCCCCCCCCCCCCCCCACTACTGCTTGAGCCAGCAAAATGAGGAGAGTGGCGGTGAATTGTGCCGCATCCTTCTCCTCCGTAGCTTATGTGTGTGTGTTGGAGGAAAAGGGGCAGTGTGCACTTCAGCAACCAGGGAAATGGGGGATCAAAGACACATTTTAATTCGCTTTCTTGAGAAAAAAAAATTTGGAGACTATATTCTTATGTTGCATTTAATATTTTTCTACATGTATCTGAGTTCTCTCTCTCCCTCTTAAGGTGGTGTTACTGTTTTTGTGGCCTTATATGATTATGAAGCTAGAACCACAGAAGATCTTTCATTCAAGAAGGGCGAAAGGTTCCAGATAATAAACAATACGTAAGTTAATATTTTTCTGCCACTGGTATGTTTTTATTCATATTGGGCCAGATTTTATAACATGCGCACGGGCATAGATTTGTTCGAGCAACCCGGAGCGAACAAATCTACACCCAATTTTATAACATGCGCGCGCATATTCATAGTGGTTATCCTGAAAACCTGGCCTGTTTGTGGCACTTGAGGACTGGAGTTCGCCATCACTGCTTGAGGGCGTGCTCAGTGCAATAATTTTCTCCTAATAAGATTAGGAAAAGAGGTGTTCCTTTGACATATACTGTGAACCTACCACAAGATTTCTACCTTATGTCTTATCTACAAGGCATGCTTAGTGGGTCTGTAGCTAATAATTTAGCTCTTGGAAACTTAACAAGTAGAAAAGTTTCTGGCGGGTGCACAGCCCCTGCAGGAGATTCTTGTGCCTGCACTCCTGTGTCACTCCTGGATCACTGCTAGCATACTGTTGCTTTGTGAATGCTGTGGTATACCATCAGCTAGGTCTGTTCAGTGTATGCAATGTAATCTGCGTTCATGGAACAGACTTCATGCATACACAGAGACAAAGGGATGGGCGGACAGGACCAGAATATTAGGTGTATGGCTTTTTTTTTGCTTTTTTTTCAGGAAAAAATTCCTAAAAACTGACTCTTCCAGTTAATGCCTTTGACTGTTACTTAGTAGAAGATGGTAGATAAAAATCAAAAAGGTCCTTCTAGTCTGCACAGCAAGGTATTTAGGTTTGGAACTGCTGCTCAGTGTAGAAATGTTACACCAGTATTAATGACTTTTTTTTTTAGGTCTTCATTTCTTCCTCCAACCACTATGCTTATTCCCTTGCCTTTTTTAATTCCGCTACCGTTCTTGTTCTTGTTACATCTTCCAGGAAGTCATTCCAGGCATCCACCAACTTTTCTGTGAAAAATATTTCCTGACATTGTTCCTGAGACTATCCCCTTCCAGCTTCATATTATGACCTCTAGACCTGCAGTTTCCTTTCAGAAAGAAAACTGCACCTTCAGATCATCAGACACTATCATCCTGACTGCTTTTTCCTGGGGCACATCAGTCTTTTGCCCCTCCATCGTGTATAGCTCCTTTGAATTTATAAACCCCACATGCACGACTCTGCACTGCTTGGCATTGAATTCTAGCTGTCAAACCTTCGACCGCTCCTCAAGCTTCCTTAGATCACTTGTCATCCTCCTCTCTACTCCTTCAGGGGGGTCCACTGTGTCACAGATGTCAGTCATCCAAAAAAAGACACACTTTTTTTTTTTTTCCTTTTTTATCTCCTCCACAATGTTGCTCACAAAGATATTGTACAGAACTGGCCCCAAAAACAATCTGTAAGGCACTCCATTAGTCATCTTCCTTCTCCTCAAAGTGAATTCCATTTACCACACTAGCTGCTGTTGTCGGTCAGTTAACCAATTTCTGATCCCTTCCATCACCTTGGGACTCACTCCCAGGCTGATCATTCTAACTATGAACCTTCTGTGTGGGACAGCATCAAAAGCTTTGCTGAAATCCAAGTAAACTGTGTCAAATGCCTGCCCATGATCTAACTCTCTAGTCTCCCACACAAAAAACATTGATTTTAGATGCATTTGACAAAATTTCTATGGTAAAAACCTTGTTTTCTTTGATCCTGCAAGCCACTGGATTGTACATAGTTCACTCCTTTCCTTCAGCAGAATCTCCAATGTCCATCTGGTACACAAAAAATATCTCTTTAGACTCTCGAGCATTCTCTGACAACAAGCAGGGCTGAATAGTCATGATACGTGGGTGACGTCATCATGACTAATTCAGACTAATTCTTTTAGCTCATAGATCTTTTGTGCTACTGAGCAAGTGCAGGAATTCTTGCATGGATGTCTTGAACCCCTCTGTCCATTTTATTCTTTTTTTTTATACACTTTCAAATAAACACAAGAATCCCTTGTTCCAGAAAATATAAGATATGCAAGACAAACTACAAATAAGAAAAAAAAAATCTATACATTCTTCAAATATAAAAGAAAAAGGGGGGGAGGTCAAGAAGAAAAAGAGTGAATAATTACCATGAAAATAAGGTAAAAAGAATAATAAGAAGACAAACATCAGCTTATATTTCTGAATAGCCGATTCTGCAAAAGTGTCTTTAGGCATGCGAGTTTAGGAACGACTGGAGTTGTGAAGGTTCAAAGAAGATATAATTTACATTAAGATGTCTTATAAGGCACTTGCATGGATATAACAAAATGAATTGAACCCCCTTCGATAACACCTCAGTTCGCATAGAAAGAAATCATTTCTTTTGAAGTTGGGTGGTTCTAGTAATAGGATAAATCTGTTAGAAATAATGTTGTCAGGTTTTTCTTTCTATCAGGCAGGAAAGCAAAAAATACCAGCAAAGTTCCTCTTTTTGAAATCTCAGTCTCTTGTGAAGATTCAAGAATGTCCATAAGGTCGAGAGTAGGTTCTTGAGGCTGATTTCCATCAGATCCCTCTTCAAGTTGTGGCAAGTAATATGCCTTGGTTACTACTAGCATCTCTGCCACTGGAATTTTAAGAACATGTGAAATATAATTCCTGAACAAATTTAAAGGAGAAATCAATTTTATAAAGGGAAAATTTAGAATCCTTAAATTAAGGCTTCTCAAGGAATTCTCTGTTTTCAAGCTTTTTAGAGTGTATCTGTTCAGATTGAACCAGGGCATGTTGAACTTTCTCGATCGAACCAACCTGAGTTATCTATAGCTTCAATTTTAGTCCCATAAGAAGAAATCAGTTTTTCATTAGCCAAATCATGATGATTGGTATACAAAGTAATCTTATTTAAGGAAGAAATAGAAGCTTCAAGCAACACCAATGCATTCCATACAGCATCTAGTGTGATCACAGGAGGTTTCACAAGTCCCGTTTTCAAGGCTGGACTATCCAACACCGCACCGCCTACACTCAATGCAATGCCATCACCCGAGTGGGGCCGATATCAATGCTGTGGCCGGGAAGTCCACAGCTCCAATTGCCCCAGGAACAGGGCACTCCTCTCTGGCGATAGCCAGAGTCACCACTGTGGTCAATGGAACAAGGCTCCCAACTTCCTCCACAGCTGCTCCCTCCAAAATCGGCACTCCCCGACTCACCTCAGAAGAGGCGGTAGGAATTCCGAGTGCAATGAGGGAGATGGTGTTATCGGCACTCTGGGGCTTAAGGAGATCTCTTTGGCCAGCAGGAGCATCATTCGCATTCGCTCTACGTTGATCCCGGCAGCAGCCATCATTCCCAGACTTGTTGCTTTGCCTTCCTCTTAGTATGAGGCATTGTAAAGCAGGTTAAATCCAGATAAGGTAAAACAGAAAGAGGGAGCTTCTGCAGCTCTTCTTAGTTGGCAGCCATCTTGGTCGTCCCCCCCCCCCCCCCCCCCCATCTTTTTTTCATTAGAGTATCAGCACAGATATATACATTCTCTCTCTGTATTTTCTTTATTGATATCTCTTGGTACACTAAAATTTTCAAACTTTTTTCAAATTAGTATATTATCTTGGTGCCTCGACAGCCCACAAACACCACTTTTCAGTGCTATCATTAAAAAAAAGAATTTCTTCACAGAAATATCTGGCAAGAAGTCCACCATCAGTGGCTTCAAAGACTGTGTATGCATTAGGATACAACTGGGCACAATGTCTGTTACCAGAGCCTAGGACAGAATCACGACCATGCCAATTGCTATCATTGTGGCTGGATTTCTCCACGCTCTCAGGAGACAAGTGCCTGGAAGATGGAGGAACCGCGTAAATCTCTGAAGAGCTGCAGCTGCCTATCCTGCCATGATGGAGCCTTGTCAAGCATCCCCGGATGCTGAGTTGAGCAGGATTTCCTTGAGTAAGATTCCCACTTTGGTTGAGCAGGCCTCAAGCCCCATCAGACAGAAGAAGTGCTATTTTTCAGGAGTTGATGAGCACTTCACGAGGCTCGGGCCTAACAAAATAGTGCCATGCCTTGGAACCTGCAGGGCAATCGGCACCAAATAAGCATTAAGCTTCAGCAGTAATGGTGCAGGTGAATGGTGTATCGGCTGCACCAACATGTCAGGTTCCAGGACACCTTAATCTTTGGAGCAAGCTTCCATATCGTCTACGCACCAGGCTGAGGTGCTTCCGACGCAACGCTTCACTAATTGTCAGTTCTTTCCATACACCTAAGAAGATTATCAGGGGCAGGAGAAGATATGCTTCACTTACCTCTGCTAATTTCAAAAGCAGTTTCTCCATCCACACCAGATCCTAGTTGCTTTGTGGTGCCAGAACCATTTTACAGTGTATGGATATTATGCAAGAAGATTCTATCCTAGTGTTTGACAAGGATGTTAAACGCCAATGCCTGACCAGAGGGCATAACAGTCCTTGGACCAAGTGGCAGAGTTAGTGAAAATTTTCTTTACCTACCTAGTAGCTAGGGACAAGGTGGATACTCTTCAACCTCAATTCCAGGACATTGGATTTACTCACACAAGGAGGAATTCCTTTAACCCTTGACCCAGGAGGTATGCCATAAGAATCGCCGCAAGGTGGTTCCAGCTCTCTCGATTCTCTAGCAGCAGAATCTAGCCATTCATAGGAAGTTCACCTGGAATAAGCTCCTCTGAGGCAATCAAGGACCCTTACTCATTGGGGTCTTGGATCAGTGACCTCTCTCACTTAAGATCAGAGGAAGATCAATGGGAATTCCATCTGACCTGTACCTGAGCCACTGCACCATTTGTAACCATCTGAGGACTTTTCTTATTCCAAGGTTCTGGATAATTTGGGTAAGGTGTTGGGAGTTAATGTCTATAAGGACAAGACCCTTCAGTGTGCCCCAATGGCCAGGAAGTTATAAAGTATAGATTCCTATAAATATATAGTATCTAAAGTATAGATTCCAGAAAACATCAGGATTTGGGGTAGTACAGAACCTCATCAATCAGTTATGTTGGAAGCAGCATTAAAATGCACAAAAAAACCCCATTAATATTCTCTTTACAGTCCACCAGAGAAAGACCTCATGTTCCTGGACAATTTTGAGAGAAAGGTGTTCTAAAGTTCCAAGCTAAATGCTTGCATTTCGGCTCACCAGTTTTACATGCTAGAATAGAAAGAAAATACTTACACGATTGCATTCAAAAACTGAATAGGTAAATCAGATTAATACAGGTGAAATTGCATGTGACTCAATGTGCAAATCTATATATAACCCCAATTAATGAGTCAAAAATTCTAAAAAAAAAAAAAAATCATAGAAAGCATATACAAAATTTTTATTATAACAGTTTCATGGATAAGACATAAATACAATATATATAACTCAAATCTTCTCAGTCACACCACATTCATACATTAAAAACAAAATATACAAAAAAGTAGATCACTCTCCAAAATACAATAATACAAATGTATTTATTAATGACATTCATCAAAACTTCAATCTATAGCGTATCTTCCAAAAGATGTTTTAAATTCGTACACACTGGCATGAGTTCAAACTCTCCTCACTTCTGAAACATATCTTACAAGTTGTTTTCTAAATGTGTCAAAAAAAAATTTCAAAGCTGAAAATCTTCCCTTTCTCTTCCAAATGTTGACATGAAAAAAATCTTCCTTGTCTTCCCAATATTTTAAAACAAATTATATCTTCACTAACAACTTTTCCCTTTTCTTCTGGGTATGTCAATACAACTCCTATCATAATGAAAGGTTTTCCCCTTTTCCCCTACAAGGGACCCTCGTTTCATCCTATCGGGCTTCCTTAGGGGGAATATGCAACCTATAATAAACAAAATAAACCAATATAAAATACTACATACCAAAATCACCATATTAAATTAAAGAAATAATTACTGCAATGAATCTTTCATATCTGTGAAGTTACAGTCAAACAACTTGACACGTGACGCCAAAAAAGGCACTTTTATTATTACCTTCTATGAAGCTGTCGAAACACAAAAGAAACCTCTTAACTCCTTGATGCAGAGGAGTGTATATGACATCTTATTTGGCCAGTTTACAAGGTGTTTGATATGACGACCCGCTCCTCATCAGCCTCTTTCGGAGCACATCGAATGGCTTGATTAAGGGCCAGCAGTTTGTGCAGCGATGTCCACGATAAGTTAGCAGATGTACCCTGCTTCGGAGATCACCTTTTCAGAGACTAGCTCAGAGAAACAATTCCCCAGATCGAAGAGCAACATGTTGCAGTCCAGTTGCTGTCAACCAATTCAAAACAGCCCAATTCAAAGTGGTCCTTCGTTTACAAGTGGTCATACATTCAGAGATGCCCCTTCTGACAATTCCAGCAGTATCAAGTTCTGCCTCTGCTTCCTCAGCAGCAACAGCTTCTGGCACAAGGTGGACATCACGAAAGGTGCCATCAAAAGTAATATAGCAGGTCCAGCCAAAACCTGGAATAAGTTTCAGACCAGTCTCCGAATCCAGCACTTTTCCTATTCAATAGCAGGAAGAACTGGGCTCTAACTGGAAGAATGGTGCAAGATCACTGTGTGCTCAGAATTGTAGAATCTGATTGCTGCTTGCATTCATCTCTGCTTCCCCCACTTCCTTATTGTTCAACTTTCAATCCAGATCCATCTCACTTGGTGCAACTCCACCTAGAGGTGGACTTGCTCCTGTGACAGCAGACGATAGATCCTGTCCTTCCTAATTAGCATCATCAGGGGTCCTACTCCTGCTATTTGCTTATCCCCAAGAAAACCAGGGGATCAGAGACCTGTCTTGGATTTAAGAAGTCTGAGCAAGAATCCATTATGGGAGAAATTCCACACAGTTCTTCTCTTCATCCAGCAGGGAGAGTGGATGTGTGCCCTGTATCCGAAGAATGGCTATGCTTTGTAGTGGGATTTTCTCACTACCATAACTGAGTCCTCTCCTTTTAGTCTCTCAGCGGAACAGAGTCTTTACCAAATGCCTAGCGATAGTAGCAGCACATCTCCATTGTTGAGGCATCTGTGTCTTCCCTTACCTAGGTAACTGATTGGTGACTGTGAATTCCCAGGAAGCAGTACTATCCTCTCTACAGAAGACATTTCAGCTCCTACAGTCCCTAAGATTCCTGTTGAATTTCTAAAATTCGACCCTGGTTCCATCTCAGAAAATCAAACAATTTAGTAGAACCAGGGGTCACAATTTGAAACTCTAGTGAGGAAGACTTAGAACCAATGTCAGGAAATGTTTCTTCACTGAGAGAGTGGTAGATGCCTGGAATGCCCTTCCGGAGGAAGTAGTGAAGACTAAAACTGTGAAGTATTTCAAAAGGGCATGAGATAAACACTGTGGATCCCTAAAAGGCTAGAAGATGGGAATAAATAAAAAAGCTTAATAGGCACGGAGCAGCAGTTACTACCTTGGGAAGCTTGTTGGGCAGACTAGATGAACCATTTTGGTCTTTTTCTGCCGTCATTACTATATTACTATGTTACTATGAAAAAAGGAGTGACTTAAAAAAATTTAAAAAAAAGAAAAGTCTTGCCAGTGGTCAGGTTAGGAAAATGGATGCTCATAAAATTAAGCGTCTGCTTTCCTAACCTGCACACAGCCACTTCTCCTGGGTGCCTGATGCTGAGGAGACACTAGGAATGCACATTTCCCCTAGCCCTCCTAACACAGCGGCTCATTTGCCTACTGCATCGTGCGCCCAGGAGTGGTGGATGGGTGCATGTTAGGGAAGTGGGCGCTCAATTGTGAATGCCTGGTTTTTTTTTTCGTACGCTGATATTGCATCGACCTGCATATATGCAGTTCTTCCATAATAGGGTGGATCGCAAGAGATGAATAGTTGTGAGGCCTGACAATGGAGCAGAATCATCTTTCAGTAGTAAACCACCAAGGCTCTTTTACAGTCCAATGTAGGAAGGGCTATTTCCCTCTGATGTCTGTGTGGCCTTGGAAAGAATGTGGGCAACACGATGATTTATATGAAAAGCAGAGACCACTTTTAGCAGGAACTTGAAGTGTATCATGGTAGGAGCACAAGATGGCGCCGGCCATCCATTGCTCCTACCATGTGACTGGGGCCGACCAATGGCACCGGTAGCCCCTGTAACATAATAAGGGCAAAGGCTATCGGCGCCATTTTGAATACCGGCAGCCGACAGCCCGAGTGCAGGAGATCGCTCCAGGACCCCTGCTGGACCACCAGGGACTTTTGGCAAGTCTTGTGGGAAGGGGTCAGGAGGGTGGGGGTTTTATTTGTTAATGATATGTTGCATTCGTGGGGGTTCGCCTACGTTTCGGAACCCCCACAAATGCAACGAATAGGGACCTATATGTTGCGGATTGCGCATTCGTTCAAAACGAATGCACATCCCTAGACCTTGCTGTAAAATTGACTGAGGGGCTCACGAGGTAGTGACCGCACAGGAACTGCTGCACATAATCAATTGAGCAAAAGCTCTATGACCTTAGACAGAAGCATCCATTCGGTACAATCGGATGATATCACCCCACATGTCATAGCTAATTCATCCTGCTGTCTATATAGAACACTATTTATGGCAAGCAAAATAGCTTTTTTTTTTTTTTTTAATTCCATAAATACTGGGGCACTGCAGCAGCACATCTGTTCTTGTCTTTTGTCACCTTCCATTTCCAGTGCATTATCTAAACCTCAAGTTATTGTACATGGTTATTTTAAATGCCATGAACCATTCCTCTGTTGCTGTAATACATGTTAAATCCTGCAGTTCTTGTCAGGTTGTTGCCCAGAAAATGTAGCTCAGCACACAAATGTTGTGATTCTCTGAAACATTTTATTATTTCTCTGATGGCTCTCATCTTTTGACTAGGCCTAATTGTTTTCAAATCCTCTTAGCTGTCAGCTTTTCATATAAAAAGGTTTCCCTAGCACACAAAAGGCATGTACTGTATATAGTTATCACAGCATCTGTTAAACTGAGAAACAAAAAAGAAATACATACATAAAACCACTACCTTCCAATTTAGGTCTGTCACATATATTGATCATTTCCTGATGCTGCTTTTTGATTAGCGATGTACAGTCTTTAAAAATCAGTCGGGGAAAGGAGGTTAGCCTCTCAGTGCCTCGGATCCTTATGATAAGGTTGCAGACAGCGTTCCTTCCTGAGCCCGGTAAGGACGTGTTTGAATGCCGGGTACGGAAAGACACAGTACACTGTTTTTGTTGATATCGGTCTGCTGAGAATATGGTCGTGTAGCTGGCAGGTATTGTGTTGTACACATGTCCTCTGTGGATAAGGCCTGGTGGCACCAACAATGGCTTCTGCCTGCTCTGAAATGAAGCCGGTCCTCTGTGTGTAATACAGTGATGTTGGCAGAGGAGGCCAGTAATTATGGGTCGTCCCCCCCCCCCCTCCCCCGGTGGACAGGAAGTGCCGCACGTAAAATGCTGCCAGCTATGGGTTAGAAGATGCGCTCAACAGAGTAGCAAATGCAAAAGAAAAAAAGATCCCATTTAGATGCTACCCCACATATATAGAGGAAAACTGTACAAGGTCTCCTCGGTAGCCCTCAGTAAATGCCTTGTCCACAGAGGATTATATCATTATTAAAAGATAATGTTGCTGGCAAAAGTTGTTTCAGTTACCGAAACAGGAAGACAAGAATGACTGTTCTGTTAGTGACATAATGCTAAAATGTTATCTGCACTGCTGACAAGGAAGAATATTCCTCTGTGCTCAGTGGGAGCCTTCTCAAAGGAATTCTCTGGTAACATGTTTCTAATGTAAAAAGTTTACAGTAGACGATCGAAGTCAGAATTACAGTAACCTGTGTTCTGCTGGCACCCAGAGCAGCAATTATTTCACATGCCCCTGAGCTGGAAAAATGTATCAAGTGATAGAAAATACTTGTTTGCCATCCCATGCTACTAGTTTTAAGTTCTTTGTTATAGTTTTGAAAAATGCCCTAGGAGAAAGATAAATAGTGGAGTGCCTCAGGGATCTGGTGCTGTTTAACATTTTACAATAAATGATCTGGAAAAGGGAGCTTGATGAGTGAAAAACTGCTCGGATTTCCAAAGGATACAAAATTATTCAAAATTGTTTTCATATTTTATTTATTTATTTATTTTTTTTTAACAGACTGTGAGAAACTGGAGAATGTGACCCTCTCAGGTTGGGGAGCTGGGCATCTAAGTGGCAGCTGAAAGTTTTATGTGAACAAGTGCAAAATGCTGCACATAAGAAAAAATAATCCTAACTATAGGTTCACAATGGCAGGTTTCGGATTAGGAGCGTCAACCCAGAAAAAGAATCTCGGGCCATTGTGGGCAATATGTTGAGGTCCTCGGCTCAGTGTGCGGTGGCAGTCAAAAGTTTAGGAATGATTCGAAAAGGAATGGAAAATAAAACAGAGAATATCATGACATCTCTGATCCATGAAGTGAATGCTTCTTGAGTATAGTTAGCAGTTCTAGTCACTCCAAAAAAATATGATGATAGAACTAGAAAAGGTGGAGAGAAGGACAAGAAAAATGATAAAGGAGATAGAACAGCTTCCTTATGAAGAGAGGTTAGGGCTCTTTAACTTAGAGAAGAGACAACTGAGCGGGGATATGATAGAGGTTTAGAAAATCATGAGTGGGGTTGAAAAGGTAAATAGGGAACTTTTTTTTTAATCCCTTTCAAATAGTACGAAGACTAGGGGACACTCCATGAAACGAATAGGTGGCCGAGTTCCAACAAATCTGAGTCATTTTTCACTCCATGATCAATCAAGCTGTGGAATTTGTTTGCCGAGGATGTGGTCAAGACATCGATTATAGCGGAGTTTGAAAGAGATTTCAACAAGTCCATAAACTATAATTAGCCAGGTAGACTGTTTTTTCTATAAATCTCCCTCCAAGTCCCATTCTTTAATTGCTCTTAGTATATTCTGACTTTACATCTTTCAGGGTGATATGCTCTGATCCAGAGGTGTGGGTGGGAGTGGCTAAATAGGAAGAGCTTTAAGAACTATAAGCAGTAGCACTAATATTTCCTCAGGATTGAAATATAGAATATAACCTGCAGAGTGAAGATCCAGGCAGACCTCGGAAAAGATGGAGCGGCAGTGATCTATCAAGATGTTGGAACATGCAGTGCTGCTTAACCTGGGATAGATAATAAATATAAACTGGAGGAAATCAGTGGATCTTTCTGGCTTTCATTGCTGACTGAATTAACCAGAACAGAAATTTGCTGGCACTGCTAATTTAAGAACTTTGGGAGAGAGCGGGGAATGGGGTGGCTGGCCTGACAGTTTCCTCCTCTTCCTCCTCCTCCTCTTTTTGATTTTCCAGTGAAGTCAAAACCTGCTCCTCATGTGCTATGGTGCTGAGCGCCTTTATTTAGAGCAGAGTTTCCCAAACATTTAGCCAGTGTGACCCCATTTTAGCTCTTGAATTCACCTAATCCCAGAAGGCAACCAAAACAAATTAGCAGGGGTGCAGTCCCCCTCCAACAATCATTTCACTCTCACCCTCTCCAGTCTCCAACTGATTCTTTCTCAACCTCCACCCTCTCCAGGTGATCCTTTCTCTCAAAATCCATCCCCTGTAGAGCAGGAGTGGGCAAGCTATGGCCCACAGGCCAAACCCAACCCAATAGGCTATGTCCAGGCCTTCTCCTACTCATTTTGCCCCATTATCTCTAACCTGCCAGCACCTTGCAATGATGTCATCAACAATGGCCTGAAATCGCAGGCCTTTGTTGATGTCGTCAACTTGGGTGTTGGTGGCCGGCAGTGATGTCCCTCCTCAGAGGTGTAATAGCATAGGGAGAGCAGAGCAGCCCCAGGATCCGCCATTTAAAATAGGAGCAGCATGGCTGGCGGGACAGGAAGAGGAGCATCATCATGACCCCACTGGAATTGGCTGTGTGCTGACAGCTGACATACAGGGTCATTCATCAAAATGCGTTATGGCATTGTCTGTGATAACGCATTCGTTAACACCATAATGCATGCAATAGTTATGGTAGTGCATGGCATGAATGCAAATTTTTCAAAGGGGCGGGATCGGGGAGGGGTTTTGGCAGGATTATTGAAAATGAGGGGCATTATTGCACTGTGCTTTGGGCATTTTTGGGTTTGGGGATAGGAGTAGGGAGTGGGAAAAGAGAGAGAGTCTGCCTCTGGGGAGGCCTTCACAGTATATCACTATAGGAGGGCCAGCTAATAACTCGAGGTGAGGTTTTGGTAGTTGTTTAGGGTTTTGGGGCCATTTTTACATGCAGAGTGAGACGTAAGAACTGCACAGTACACCTTAGTGAAGATTTTACATCATTTGGAGTGAGGAAAGTCTCACAAAGACTGTCACATGGTAGGAGCAATTGATGACCGGTGCCATCTTGTGCTCCTACCATGCGACAGGGGCCGACCAATGGCACCGGTAGCCCCTGTAACATAGTAAGGGCAAAGGCTATCGGTGCCATTTTGAATACCAGCAACCGACGGCCCGAGTCCAGGAGATCGCTCCAGGACCCCCACTGGACCACTAGGGACTTTTGGCAAGTCTTGGAGGAGGGTCAGGAGGGTGAGGGTTGTAGTTAATTAAATTTAAAAGGTTGGGAAGGGGCTTTTTTTTTTTCCAACTGTAATGGAAAACGAATACCAAATTCAACTAATGGACGAATCGGGTTTCCCCCTATGAAAACGAATGCAACGTTTTTGGGTTTCGACGAATACCGAATTAGACGAATTTGTCCCTTCTGCACATCCCTAGAAGTTTTCCTTTCAGATTCGTTTTTAAAATTCTCTAAGGCTTGGCATTTGGTATCAGATGTTTGGTGTCTGATTGTTATGACTGCTCCTAAGGGAGACAGATGTGGCTTAGGAGTGTCTCTTACAGAGGACATGCATGCTAAAATAGCTGAACATCTTTACCGCTGCTTTTCTTAAAGTCTTCTGTTTATTTCATACGAGTTGATTACGTTTTCACATCACTAAATATTTTTCTCCTAGGACAAGCAGGATGGTAGTCCTCACATGGGTGACATAATCGGATGGAGCCCAGCATGGAAAACTTATGTCAAAGTTTCTAGAACTTTGACTAGGCATACTGAGCATGCCCAGCATGCGCTATACCACGCGTCCATCTGGGGTTCCTCTTGTCTCTTTTTTTTCCACGGAGCTTTCGCATCACGGTTATCTGAGCTCGTGGCTTTTTCACTGAAACTGCCTTGGAAAACTTTACACTGATTATTTTATTTTTTTGTCTCTTTTTCTCAGCGCATGTCCCTCTCTGGTTCCCCTTAGCCTCCGTCATGTTCTTCAGTGGTTTGATAAGTTTTTCACTTCTGTTCCCCTCTGTGGCGGCGGTGTCTTGGTTCTGTCAGCATCTGTTCCCCTCTGCCATTGCTCCTCGTTTTTTGTCCCTTGTTTGCATCATCTTGGCCTCCTCAGGTTTTCTTGCCTTCAGTGTCCAAGAACCATGTCCATCAGGGACCCACAATATGTGCGTATCCTCTGCCTGGGGGCATCGCATGACATCAGTGGGTGCCATTCCTGCAACCAAATGAACCCAAAGGGACGTTGCACTCATCTTGATAAGATGGAGAAGCTCTTCGGGATGGGAAAGTCTGAGCCATCGATATCTGCATCAGTGACATTTGACATCGAAGGACCTTGGAGCTGCACCAGTGTACACCGAGCCATTGACATCGGTGGGGCTGTCAGCTCTGTTGATGCCGTCTGTGGATAGGGACACCAAGGACTGGCCTCTGTCAGTCTCTTCCAGGATGAGGACATCGGGTTCATCGTCATCAACCTCCGTTCCGGGAAAAGACCGGGCCAAGCACCAAAGGAAGCTGAGGAAGCATCAGCTCAGTCATCTTCAATGCACGTACCGTGCTTGGGAAGGCACCAGCACTTGCTGTGATGCCCCCAAAGTAACCCCCCAGTGAGGAGAGTCCATCTTCCATCGATGCCGGGGGCCCGCAATGGTCTCCACTGGTCCTGGTGTCATTCACTGATTCACCTCAGGGATCCAAGGAAGATCTGGCCCCCCTCCTGCCTCCCAGTCCATTTTGGCATGAGCAATTTTCGAGGATGAGTTGGAACGTAAAGTCCAGCTGGCGATCAACCAGGCCCTGCGGGGCATCGAGCTGGTGGCACCAAGCATGCTGATGCCTGCACGTTCTGTGCTGGAACCGCTGCTGGAATGGCTCAATGTGCTTATTGGTATGTTACCGACTCAGCTGGCGTCTGTTCCTGGGAGGCCATCGATGCCCACCGGGGCACAAATTCTTCCCCTGACCAATACAATGCTTATTGCCAGTTCCTTCAAGGAGGAAGCTCCATTGAGGCCGCTAGGGACACCGATGCCTGAAGTCTCCTGTCCAGCTTTGCTAGGGTCGGCGCTAGTGCTACCAGTGTCCAAGCCTCTGGACAAAGGCCAATCACCTAGGGCCCCATCCCCTGGGAGGATGGCACTACAGAATCCTCCTCAGAGGACTCAGAGGGTCTCCCCTCAGAACCATCTCCTCCAGAGGAATGAAGGAGGTCGTTGCCTGAGGACCTGACCATCGTAGGTTTTGTGAGGGCAATGGCAAGAGACCAGCCCATTTTCAGTTGATAACTGTGAAGAGGACTCCAGGCACAAGATGCTGGAAATCCTCCATTTTGTGGAGGCTCCTAAAGAGATCGTGGCGGTCCTGGTGCACGAGATCTTTAAGGAACTGCTGTTAGGATTTGGGATCAACCCCTCACAGTGTCTCTAGTGAATAGGAAGGCGGACAGGTGTACCTCGTCCAACAGGCTACCAGATTTGAATAGTGTCAGCTGGCACACCAATTGGTGCTGGTCAAATCTGCTCTCGAGGGCCAAGCACTCCAGGACCCATGCCTCTGTGCCCTTGGGGAAGGATCACAGAGCAGTGGATGCTCTTGGGAGGAAGGTGTTCCAGGGGCCCATGCTCATTACCCTCATTGCCTTCTACCAGCTCTACATGAGCCAATATTCTCGCAACATCTGGAAGCAGGGTGCAGGAGGTGGCCGAGCGGCTGCCTTAACAGCAGCAAGACACCTTCTTGTCGCTGGTGCGTCAGGGCCTGACGTGCAGAAAACACGAGATGCGTTCCACCTACAATAATTTTGAGACAGCAGTGAGAGCCTCTGCAATGAGAATTTGTGCCCACAGAAAGGCATGGCTGTGGGCCTCTGATCTCCGACCAGAGTGTACAAGAAAGACTCATTGACTTGCCCTATACAGGAGAGAATCTCTTCGGAGATAAACTGAGGGACACGGTGGCCCATTTGCAGGATCACCATGAGACCCTCCAGCATCTCTCCAGCAGTACTTCAGACCCACCCTCCTCAACCAGGAGGTCTGCGAGGCAGGGTCAGAGGAGGTCTTTCTACCTCCAGAGGAAGTACTATCCTCCGGCCCCTCGCTCCATTTCGCAGAGGATAAGCTCTTGAGTCCATCCCAGGCAGCGGAGAGCTCCCATGCCCCAGCCAAATCCAGGAACGGGGTTTTGACTGAATCGTAGGTAGCATAAGCCAGCCATCTGTACCTGAGATGCAGACTACAGTTCTTTGCAAATTTGGTGGCCTAGTATAACCTTGGACCAGTAGATTCTGTCCATCATCTGCCAAGGGTACTGATTTGAATCTATTAGGTGTCCTGCCTAATTCTCCTCTGTACCCATTTTGGGGGCCGATAGCACGTCAGGAAGTTCTACTAGGAGAACTCTCCGTCCTCTTAATGGCCAGAGTGGTCGAGCCTGTTCCACCAAGGCAAAGGAGGGCAGGGATTCTATTCCCAGTACTTCCTGATTCCAAAGAGAACAGGGAGACTCCATCCCATCCTAGACCTGAGAGCCTTGAACAAGTTTCTAAAAAAAGAAAAGTTCAAGATGGTTTCTCTGGACACCCTGATTCCCCTCCTGCAAAAAGGGGACTGGCTATGCTCCCTTGATTTAAAAGACATGTACACATTGAGATCTTGCCAAGTCACAGGAAGTATCTCAGATTTGTGATGGGAAAACAGCACTTCCAGTACAGTGTTGCTGTTCGGGCTAGCATTGGCCCCATGTGTCTTTACAAAGTGACTGGCAGTGGTGGGAGTGCACCTCCGCAGGCTTGGAAGTGCATGTTTTCCCTTACCTGGACAACTGGCTGGTCGAGAGCACCTCTCAGGCAGGGGCAAATCGGTCCATGAGCTTGACCATTCGGGTGTTGGAGTCACTAGGGTTAGTCATCAACTACCCCTAGTTCCATCCCAGCCCATCACCTCAGTTGGACTTCTTAGGAGTCCTGCTAGACGCAGCTCAGGCAAAAGCCTTACCGCCATGCTCCAGGGCGGTCACCTTGGCGTCCATAACCGCAGTGATTCAACAGAGATAGCAGGTGTCAGCTCAGCACATATTGAGGCTGTTGGGCAACATGGCTGCAACCGTTCATATTACTCCCAGCACGTTTGCACATGTGCAGAGCCCAATGGACCTTGAAGTCACAGTGGCACCAGGCCCACATCAGAATCACTCCATCTTTTCCAGTACTGCTTATCCTGGTGGTGGGTTCTCTCGAATTTGGAAAGGAAATATCTTTCCAAACTCCTCCTATCCAAATTGTAGTCCTGGGAGAATTCTGCATTACTGCGGAGCACAGAATTTGCGCAGAATTCCCCCTCTGTGTAGAAATTCCAGTTTCTACGCAGAATTTGGAGCAGACCCCACTCTGCCACAAGCGGATTCCATCCTGCGTGCAGCAAGGAGGTCCCGGGGTGCCACATGGCAGTGAAAAGAAAGGAGGCCCCGGTGTGCCATAGCACGGTGAAGAGGAAGTAGGCCCCGGCGTGCCACGTCAAGATGAAGACGGAGGTGCAAGTCCCAGCATGCCGTGAGCAAAGCAGGCCCTGATAAGTCTGTGTGTAGTGGTTGCGTGAGAGGCTGTGTGTAGAGGTATGTGTTTAGGACTGCAAGCTGGTGTGTGTGTATGGGAGAGCATGAATAAGGATGTGAGTGTGTGTTTGTGTGCCAGAGAGAGGGAGTCTTTGTGAGGAGATTGTGAAGGAATGTGTATGTGTGTGAGAGATTGGGAGCTGGTGTGCATGAAAAAGGGAGTGTGTTAAGTGAGGGTTCTTATTTGTGAGAAGGAGCCTGTGTGAAGAGGTGTGTGTGTGTGAGAGAGAGAGAGGGATCCAATGTGAAGGGGTGTGTGTATGAGAGAGAAAGACAGGTAGCCTGTGTGAGGGTGTGTGTATGTGTGCGAGAGAGAGAGGAAGCCAATGTGCAGAGGGGTGTGTATGAAAGAGAGAGAGATAGGTAGCTTAAGAACATAAGAACATGCCATACTGGGTCAGACCAATGGGCCATCAAGTCCAGCATCCTGTTTCCAACAGTGGCCAATCCAGGCCATAAGAACCTGGCAATTACCCAAACACTAAGTCTATTCCATGCTACCGTTGCTAGTAATAGCAGTGGCTATTTTCTAAGTCAACTTAATTAGTAGCTGGTAATGGACTTCTCCTCCAAGAACTTATCCAATCCTTTTTTAAACACAGCTACGCCAACTGCACTAACCACATCCTCTGGCAACAAATTCCAGAGTTTAATTGTGCGTTGAGTGAACAAGAACTTCCTCTGATTAGTTTTAAATGTGCTCCATGCTAACTTCATGGAGTGCCCCCTAGTCTTTCTATTATCCGAAAGAGTAAATAACCGATTCACATTAACACATTCTAGACCTCTAGCCTGTGAGAAGGGGTGTGTGCGAGAGAGAGGAAGCCTGTATGAGGGGGTGTGTATATGCACAAGAGAGGGAACCTGTGAGTGTGAGAGAGAGAGGGTCAGAGGGATCCTGTGTGAGAGGCAGTACTGAGAGAGAGGTCAAACTCTGGGAGTGGATCTAGAGTGGAAGGTGTTTAGCCTAGTGGGGAAGGGGAGAGATAGTGGAGGGTGAAGGAGTTAGGGGGCCTATGAAGGCAAAATGAAAGGAGACCGGCCAGGGGAGCAGAGAAAGAGGAAGGGACATTCTTACAATGTGCTTCTAGGGAAATACAGCTCAAAATATTTAAAACTCTACATCTTTAACTAATACATTTCTTCTGTATTATATTTTAAATGAATTACTTAAAGATTGACATGTATATTATGCTATTTTAACCAATATAAAATATGCAGAATTTTGCAGAATTGTACATTTTTGTACACAGAATTTTAAAATTGTGCATGCAGAATTTTCAATTTATTTGCGCAGAATTCCCCCAGGAGTAAAATTGTCCTTACCACGGATGTAGCCACCCTGTAGTGAGGTGCTCATGTAGAGAGGCTCCACACCAAGGGCCTATGGTCTGCCCAGGAAGCACAATGTCAGATCAACTTCCTAGAGCTTCTGGCAATCAGGTACACTCTATGGGCTTTCAGAGATCAGCTAGGTGTCCAACAAAATTGTCGTGATCCAAACAGACAACCAAGTAGCAATGTGGTATGTCAACAAGCAGGGAGGCACAGGGTCATACCTCCTGTATCAGGAACTGGTTCAGATCTGGTCTTTGTCCCACAGGATGGTGCTCAGGGCCATGTATCTGGCCAGAGTGAAGAACGTGATAGTGGACAGACTGAGTCGCGCCTTCAGACCACACAATTGGTCGCTGGACCACGGGGTGGCGAATTGAATCTTCCACCTCTGGGGGAACACAGACGTGGACTTGTTCACATCCCCCTGCAACAGGAAGGTGACTCAGTTCTGCTCCTTGTACAGGTCAGACAGTAAACCAGCCTCAGATGCCTTTGCTCGCCAATGGGGCAAAAGTCTTCTGTATGGGTATCCTCCTATTCCTCTAGTGATAAAGACCCTCCTGAAGATTCACGAGGACAGATGGATTATGATCCTCATAGCCCCTCATTGGCAGAGACAGGTCTGGTTTTTCCTCCTTCAGGAGCTGTCCTTCAGGAAACTGATCAGTCTGGGGACTTCCCCAGATCTCATCTCGCAAGATCAGGCAGGCTGTGGCATCCCAACCTCCAGGCCCTGTCGTTCACAGCCTGGATGTTGAAAGGTTAGTTCTGCAACCACTCAGTCTTTCAGAAGATGTCTCGGGTCCTGGTAGCTTCTAGAAAGCCTTCCATTTGAAAGTCCTAAGGACTGAAGTGGAGGTTTTCCGTGTGGTGTGAGCAGAAAGCCCTACATCCGTTCTCCTGTCCCATACAAAAACTGCTTGATTATCGTCTGCACCTATCGGAGGCTGGCTTGAAAACCAACTCCATTAGAATTAATTTAATTTAAGTGCAATTGGCGCATACCACCAAGGTGTAGATGGTGCACCCAGCTCTGTGCAGCCTATAATTGTACGCTTCATGCGGGGCCTGCTTCAATTGAAGCCTCCCCTAAGGCCTCCCACTGTTTCTTGGGTCCTAAACATGGTGTTAGCTCAGATGATGAAAGCTCCTTTCGAGCCACTGCGCAACTGTGACCTGAACTACCTGACCTGGAAGGTCATATTTTTGGTGGTGGTCACTTCAGCGTGCAGGGTCAGCAAGCTCCAGGCCTTAGTGATAGGGTCCATATGCAAGACCACCCTAAGTTCCTGCCTAAGGTGGTGACCGATTTCTATCTTAACCAGTCAATCATCCTGCCAACATTTTTTACCAGGCCCTATTCACACCAAGGCAAACGAGCACTGCACAGTCTGGATTGCAAGAGAGCTTTAGACTTCTATCTGGAGTGGACAGTCCACCCAACTTTTCATTTCTTTTGATAGGAATAGATTGGGAGTTGCCATTTCCAGATACTATCCAATTGGCTAGCAGACTGCATCTCCTTCAGGTGGGACTGCATCTTGGGGATCATGTCAATGCTCATTCTGTCAGAGCAATGGCAACATCAGTGGCCCTCTTGCGAGCAGTGCCGGGCTGCAAAATGGAGTTCTCTCCACACATTCGCATCTCACTACTGTCTGGATAGGGATGGCTGACGTGATTAGTAGGTTCGGCCAGTCTGCCCTCCAGAATCTCTAGAGGTATAGAACCGAACTCTCCCTGCCTATTGTTTGGGTTCAAGCTGTTTCCCCCTTTGTTACCAACAGCACTGTGGTTGTTGTGCCCATTGGTGTCTGGTTGGTGCTTGTTGGTCTCTCTTTGTGTTAGAGAGCAGCGTGTAACTAGCTAGGGATTCACCCATGTGTGAAGACTACCATCTTGCTTGTCCTAAGAGAAAGCAGAGTTGCTTACCTGTAACAGGTGTTATCCTAGGACAGCAGGATGTTAGTCCTCATGAAACCCGTCTGCTACCCGTCTGGTTTTTTTTTTTTTAGCGAAATTCTATGTTATGAGACTGAAGAGGGACCCTGCGTGGACACGTGGTATAGGGCATACTGGGCATGACTATGCCTAGTCAAAATTCTAGAAACTTTGACATAAATTTTCTGTGCCGGGCTCCATCGCATGATGTCACCCGTATGTGAAGGCTAACATCCTGCTGTCCTAGGAGAACAGTGTTACAGGTAAACAACTCTGCTATCCTCTAGTCGCCTAAAATGCATGCATCGAGGCAACTTTGTTTCAGACTAGTTCATTCTCTCAAATATTCCAGAAGAGACATAACACATAATATCTTTATGTCCATTATTTCATAGCTTCTGTTTAATTTTATTCTCATGTGTGGGGATGTTTTTTGTTTTGTGTGGGTTTTTATTTAATATTTTTGTACTTTCAGTTACATATATCAAGATATTAGGATGTTTGGGTCACTGTTCAGTAGTACAGTCTGCCCTTTTCTGGTGTCCAGTGATCACTAGGGGTGCATGTGGCCCAAGTTCAGTGATTTTATGTTTTTATCCATATTCCTAGTTGGGGGAGTAAAGGAGAATACTAGCCTAGAATGTTTGGTTTTTTTGGCATAAATAATGTTTACTATTTCAACCCTACCTTGTGACTTTTTTTTTTTTTTTTAATTTCTGCATAGGAATATCCCAAGAGAGATTTTGTGTATTTAATGAGGGACTCCCTCAGTCGTGCGCTGTGCATGCTGCCAGCCCTGCCATCCATCTCTCTCACTTTCCTAAGTCTGACAACTTTCCAGACAGCCATAATAATGCCTGTGTATTATGAAATGAAGTCGCTTTTTTTTCTAACTTGTCTGTTTATCTCTTCATTTCGTTCTGCTCTACAGCAGCTTGGTGTGGGATTAGCCATTTCTTCTTTATTTACTGTGTTGCAAATGGGAAATCTGTTGTCCTTCTCGAAGGTCTTATGAGCAGCAGAACATTGGCATTTAACTACAGCCTGAAACTTTTGTTTTAAGGCGCACCGCATCGGCTGGCAGAAATCTTGACGGTCTGGCAGTGAAGTTAGCAGTCGGAAGAGTGTGATCACTTTGGATTCCTGTGCAAGCAAACTAATTCTGGTTATATGGTGCTAGATTGTCACCACTAAAATTGTTGGGCTCATAATTCAAACAATGGCAAAGGTTGTTTTTGGGGGTTTTTTTTATCACCTGCACTGAATGGAGCATTGTTCTCAAAAACAAAACACCAGTGGCCAAACATCAGCAACAAGAGACACCCCCCCCCCCCCCCACACACACACACACATACGGAGTAGCACACACTCTGCTCTCTTCATAGAAATGTGCCAAAAGCCTCAGCGAAAGTTTGTTATTAAGTCCAAAATTCACGGTCAGAAAGGGAAGGGACCCAGAGCTCTCATGCAGTGGCTCTCGCTAGAAACACTTTCTCAGTACTACAGAGCTTTGGTCTTCTGCGTTGCATTTGCAAACGGCATTTGTCCTTCTTTAAAGTGAGAGGCACTGCTTGCCTTCAGTGTGGTAAACCTAGAAACAACTTACACAACCCATAACTGAAAAGATTTACTTTTATTCAGTTTTGGGATCCCTTGAAAGAGTGCAGAACGCAGTTTGGGAACTTTCTCGAGGTACATCCCTGCACCGTTTTGTTTTGGTTTTTTTTATCATTTGGCTGCCCAAGCATTTCTTTGCCTGCCGCATGAGTACGAGTTGCAGTGTGTGTGCGTGGAATCAGTATCTGCTCTCGACATCACTAGTGGCATTTATCTTTGCAATGTTCTGGTTTATCAAAGGTTTCTGTCTTTCTGTGCAGAATAAAACTGGGCCATTGAGCTTGTGTACAAGATGCTGATTTTACTATTAAAAAATCTCGTTTCATTAAACTCTGTTTTTATTTCTTACAAGCTTTTTTGTTTTTTGGGGCTCTTTTTGGGTGAGGGACTGTGGATATGGCCTGTGATCTGCTGCGATCTGAAGGTAAATGCATTTGTTTTTTCAGGGAAGGAGACTGGTGGGAAGCAAGATCAATCGCTACAGGCAAAACTGGGTACATCCCAAGCAATTACGTAGCTCCTGCCGACTCCATCCAGGCAGAAGAGTAAGTCGTAACTCGCACGTTTTCTGGGTTTGCTTTATTCTTAGTTCTGTATAAACTTAGAAACCTTGCTGAGAATGGCATAGGACAGAGCAGTGTGAAAGGCCTTTAGCCTTAGATTTCATAGGGTTCCCCCTTATGAAATGCCTTTTTCTGCCCACATGCCTCAAATTATCGTCTTACAAAGCACTATCTGGAGCTGATAACTTTTAACGCCATGTTTGTGCGGAGCAGATACCTCCAAGCTGTAGGATTTCAGGGCATGATGACCCTTGAGTCTCTTCTGCCATCTGTTACCAGCATTATTCAATTACAAATATTACATAGTGGGACAGATAACCAGATGTTGTAAATAGGTTGCCCAAAATAATGGGGGGAAAAAAAAAGTTACCTGACTTCCGAGACAAAGGATGCTTGGAGGTGTAGGGGTATACTGCTGACAGTCCTGATGTGAAGGGGCCTGAAGGAGTTTAGCCAGAGGCAGCAATAGCAGGGACACAAGAGCAAGGGACAGCTTCCCGTCTGACTATCAGAAACTAAAAGGATTATCTAGGGTCCTGGTCCTAAGAAAGAGAGGCATGCGAGGGGCCTGTCAGATCTCTTTACTTCCAGAGATCTAGGAGCAGAAGCAGCTGGTGAGAGGGAGGGCTGAAGTAGGATGAAACTGTGTTGAACCGTCACATCGATGCCAGCCCTTCCCCCGTGGCAAACCCAATCGCACCAAGAGAGGCCTGTGAAGAAAAGGAAGAAAGTCTGGGCAGGTAGAGCTGCCACACTGCACAGGAGGGGAGACGACAGCAGCGGCTGGGAAGCAGTGACTAAGCCAGGCCACAAACAGCTGTTGGGGAAGAGCTGGTGAGAAGGGAGCAGCATTGGGCCCTTACAGCAGCTGTTCATCCCTTGATCAGCTGAGAGAAGGGGGAGCAACTGACAGGTTCCCCATGAAGAAAGGCAGTGACTGCTTCCCCGAAGACAACCCAGAGCCCGGTGGTGTGTGTCCTGAGCTAGTGCTGCTGTGATTTTTTTTTTTTGTTAAAAATGCTGTGATCAGCATCGGAGGATCTAGGGGAAGCCCTAACATGATGAGCTGAGCAAGGCTGCAGCCAGGAAAGGTTGGGGGGAGCACCAAAAATGCTAAAAATAAAAGCAAAATAAATTTAAAGTGGTGGTCAGGTGAGGAGACACTGAGTACCTGTACAACACCACGTTCTGACCTCCAGAGCAAGTTTTGTGGGGTTAAAAAAAAAAATGTAATTAAAAAGAAAAATAAAAGTGAGTTTCAGGTGATGGTAGCCAAAGGAAAACCTGAAGTTCCTTCCCAACAGGTTATTTGAATTTAAAAAATAAAAAAAGTTTGCAAGAGGTGAATATTAATGCCTGCAACAATCCTAAAATACGGTGCAAAAATGTGTTTGAATATGTAGATGTATTGTAAAATGTTTATTGCCTAAATAAAGAGCTTATGAAGAGTGTTTTGAGTGCAGAGATTAAAGTTTTTGGCGTGATTGTAGCATCCGAACAACCCCAAACCTAGTGGTATGTTCCAAAACATAACTGAAAAGTTTGTACCACCATGGTAACAGGATGAGAGTCTGAAGCCACAACCATGGAAGCATGGCAACTGTTTCCCCAGTGATGGGGCTAATGCGCCACTTTTAATGCAAGTTGCAGTGGAGGGTCACAGCACATGATTGAGACATTAGATATTTTAAAGGTATGGAAAATTCCCTAAATTTAATAGTAATGAAAGCAGAAAGAGAAGGGGATACACTGAAGAATTTAGATTTAGATTTTATTAATTTATGAATCACCTAATACAAAAGAGGACTAGATGATGTACAATAAAAACATATATAATAAAATATAAATACAAAACACAAAAGTGGAAAATAAATTAAAACCAATCATAAAACTACAAAATAAACATAAAACCTTAATATAAGCAAAGCTAAGAACATAAACTTCAAAACATGAGTACTGAAAACAAGTAAAATAGAATAAATACTAAAAGTAAGCGAGATTAAAAAGATACGTTTTAATGAGCTTTCTGAAACTCTTAATAGTATCTGATTGCCATTTACTCCATGTAACAGATAGGTCCAGGTCCTATTTCTTGCGATTACATCATCATGGCAGGGATCTCCACAGCTTATGAAAGGAGGGTGTAAGTTTAGAAAACAGGGAAAGTGTAGCCTGACATTTTACTGAGGAGAGGCGCTGTCATAGTGCTTTGCGCTCAGGTCTTTAATAAGTGCACAAACACTTGTATAAGTCAATGTATGGTTTTATCGTTGTAGCCCGCCCAGCACAACAGATTTGATATGGGCGGGAAATAAATGTTTTTAAATAAATAAATGAGAGAGAAAAGTTAAAACATAGCTAGGAATGAATGTAAACTATAAATGATAGTGTTTAAGGATTTCTTCTACTTAAGGTAAGATAAAAGGTAGAATAGAATGAAGTTATTTTATGCTGCACCACATATATTAAAGCAGCATTGTTTAATGATGAAGAGTCTGAAATAATTGTGTGTGACTGGATTGTAGAGTCCTGTAACACTGAGCAAGAAAGCAACTTATTGATGAAAGTTCTATAAACCTAAGCTATGTCTATCAAGTTAGAGAGGGACGGCTGTGAGTTCTTTTTTTAATTAGAGAACCTTGCCAAAATAAGAACAACAAAGCTATTTAAAGCAAAATAATAGCTGCATTTCCCTTCCAATGAAGTTTTGAAAAGAGCTAAAGAGAAGTTGCCAGAATGGAGCAATACAGGCAACATATAGCCCTTGGCCGAGAGCAAAAGAGAGAAATATCACAGTAAATAATATTTTGCGTGATACATTTGTGTTTAAATACCAGACTAGAGAGAGAGAGAGTGAAAATATGAAAAAAGAACTGTTCTCAGAGAAGTAAGGCTGGATCAATTATCTTTTAATTTCTTTAGTTAGAATTAATTTGGTTACAATAAGACATCGTGTAGCCCATATATTTAGATTACACTACATATGTAAATTGTGGAAGAACTACAAACACGGTGACAGGAAGTTAGTTTCTTTTATTTGGTTTGTTAAAAAGAGTATGTGAGTAGGTTAAAGAACATAGAAGAAGAGGTGTAGAAGAAGATGAAGTCTAGAACTTGTATGAATATGGTCAGTATAAGAGACGTCAGAGCTGAGAAAACGAAACCTAAGACTGATTTCCTGGAACTAACAGCAAGTGCAAATGGCAGAACAAAACTCCAGTAATGAAAAGAGAGAGAATTGCAAGAATAGCAAATAAGTGTATATAAGTGTGTGTGTGTGTGTGTGTGTGTGTGTGTGTATATATATATATATATATATATATATATATACACACACAATATATATATAGCCAGACCTGAGCTTAGAAAAGACATACAGAAAGAAGCAAGAATAAAAAAAAGAAAGTAGAACAAAAAATAGTAAAAGAAAGGAACATACATAAAATTACATATAAATAAAAAAAAACATTTTACTTACCTTGAAAAGGACCTTCTTCAAGCAAGTTTCCCGTCAGTGCTGAAAAGAGAGGATAACACAAAGTATCAATTCTTAGCATAAGAGACTGAGACAATGTATGAAAGAACAAAGAGTTGTAGTGCTTTGAACTTAAAATATTAAATTCTTATCTGATAGTAATTCAGAGAAGAATCTCTGAACTATTGATTGCTGTCTTGCTCAACTTTTTCATGGATAATTTGACATGCTAAAAAAAAAATAGAAAAGATTATGGAATATGTTGTTATAGAAATATATATATATATAAGAGAGAGAAAGATACACAAATATACATGTTTAATAACATAGTCAAAGTTATTTTAAAATAAGTTACTTGATTATTTTTATGAAGAAAATGAGTTTATCTTTTATTATAATCCCTGCTATCTTTAGACGGTGACTGAAGAGTTTATTTAATCAGGGTAATTTACCTAAGGAAGAAAGGTATATTAAACTGTGCACTTTGTGCATGTAAAAACTTGCATAGCGGGGGTACCATTTCCATTATCCCGGGCACATCTGGTGCGCTTCCAGGGAGATGATAGCCTTATTGAAGGCTTCTCTGATTTACTGGGAAAGATACTGAGCTGGTTTGGGAAGAGATTTGTTGAGCTGGCTGTAAGCCTGGAGTACTGCATAGCTGTGACTGCAGCTTTCCACGAGCACCAGCTTGTCAAGTACTAGGCTGGCGATCATGTGTGCAGATTAAGCTCCAGGAGCTTTGAGCAGGATCCAAGAGGGAAGGAGGTCTGGAATCCTCAAGAGAGAGATGGCGTGCACTAGCAGTCGGAGCTGTTCCCGGATTTGAATATCTCCCTTTACAACTGCTCCCGTGACTGTAAGCAAGTCCATTTACTTTGATTTTTATCTCCACTTGCTGATGGTAATTGCAGCAGCGTTGTTCTTTCTCAAGATTCCTCTTCCACAGCTGCTATGCCATTTTCCTTAAGATGAAAGGTGTTTAATGTAGCACGTGCCTGAGTGCCCCATAATACTTTGCAATTTTGTTTGGTTATTTATTATACCAAAGGGGCAAAGGTTAAGCAAAAAAGTGATTTTAAGAGATATTGGCAGGATTTCCATGGCGTATGGTGTACTGTTCTGCTTGCCATAGCAGCTCCCACGATATCAGGAAATGGGGATATATATATATATATAATATGGGGATATAGATATATATATATATATAATATATATATATAGACTCGTATCAAAAAGAGGGTAAATACAGCCCAAAATAAGTTACAGGAACATGAGGGGTTTTAGCCACCTTTCTTGAAAACATAATATCTGATAATAGAGTTAGGGGTTTTCCTGGGTGTTGACTTTACTTCTTACTGTGGCCTTCACAACCAGGGAAAAGGTGAAAATCTGTGTGCTGATGAATGCTTTTTCATCATTTATTTGTTTTGAATACCCACTTTAAAAAAAAGTTTTTAATAAAAAAAAAAAAAAAAAAAAAATACATCCCTGGCTGAGAGGCGCCATTTAATATTACTGTGCTGCATAAGCCTCCCTCTGCCAAGGCCATCCCACCAGGACAAGGGACTGAATCATCTGTTTTCCTTGTAAGACATCCTGTGCTGTTGTAAGCAAAACTGCTAACGCAGCAACTGTACTCGTCACAGTCGATTGTTACTCCTAATTTCTTTCAGATGGTACTTTGGGAAGATGGGGAGAAAAGATGCAGAGAGATTGCTGCTAAATCCAGGAAATCAGCGAGGTACTTTCTTAGCCCGAGAAAGTGAAACCACTAAAGGTATTTATTTATTTATTCCCCCCCCATCATCTCCCTCCTTCTACCCCATCCTTCCACTTCTAAGTTCACTTTTCACTCAAGCCTGGCCAGTTAGATAACACTTTCAGGATCTGGTGTGGCTTGGCGGTAGGATCCTGTCAGGGTCTAATCAGACAGTGTGCGGCGTAGAGCAGGCTTGGGGGCTATGAATGCCGGTGATGTCAAGCTGAGTGTACTCCTAGGTCCGTCATGAAATGTATTTTAGTTATAAGGTTAGATATTCCATCCTTTGCTAAAGGTAGCTCCAAGGCGATTTACATAAAGTAACAAGGCACTGAGTACATGAGCGATGGACACTTAAATGGATATAAGGTAGATTGTAAGTAATGAGGCTTCCTTGTGGACACTCAGACTAGAGCACTGAGAAAATGAAAGAGGAGCAGGGGACCGTTCTCCAAGTGGTTTTCTACACACATTACATTTTAAAGCAAGGGAACGAACACACTGCCACAAAGCCACCACGGTCTCTGCGTTTTGGAAGTGATTTTGGTTCATGGCCGGTTCTTTTTTGGCTTTGTCATAGTTTCTGTGTAGTTCTGAAGGGAAATCTTCCAGAACCCACTGAAAGCTGTGGGGCCTACTCACAAGTCAGGCCACATGTACTAGAAAGGCTGTTCCCATTTTATAAATCTGAAGGAAACTGCTTGGTACAACTGGCCCTAAGGGAGGACAAGGTGTCATTTTTAAGAATAAGTCCTACAGGGATAGCCTTAAAACCTTCCCTTTCCAAGTTTATTTTTTTATTTAGTTTCTCCAGTGTCCCTACCTCACGATTCACAGAGACTCTGAGCGGGTTGACAGTAACCCATAACATAAAAAACATCATTTGAAACCAAAACATAGAACAAAATCGTAACAGCCTCACTTCTTCATTAAACAGTATGACATTCTCGTCTCAGTAAGTGTGTCCTGAGGAATCTAGTTTTCAGGAAAAATAACTTAAATTTCTTCCTTTTGTTTTGGGAGCATTCAAAGATGTATACATCAAAATGAGAGGGTATTTTTTTTTCTTTTTATTTACCAAATAATTCTAAGGTTTTTAGAAGTTTTTTTTGTGGACCTGATTACATTGATCCGGATTCTGCCCTCCTCGACCCTGGGAAGGTTCAGTCATCTGCTCCCGACCACACAAAACTGGCAGCATGCCTTGCCAGCACTGGGGACATTCACAGTGCCCTTCCAGTGTGTGTGACGCTTGGCTGGCACCTGCACCATGTGCCCCCCTTACACTTTTCAAACTTTCTTTTTCAGCTCAACAGAAAATCTAAAGGGAGGAGGGGGGGAAACGCACATAAACTCCTTGCCCCTCCACAAAAAAAAAGTGGAGGATTTTAACATATTGTTGCCACCTCAGATTTTTAGCAGACAAATGTGGAATATGTTATAGATGCTGGGTTTTCCCAGATTTGAATTGGCCAAATAAACACCGCTCCGTTTCCTGGAAACTTTACAAAAACAAACACACGCACGGAATTTGAAAAGGAAGAGCCTTGCAAAGGCGAGGAGGGGGGGAGCCCGTTGATGGATTGCTTCTGGAAACATGAGCTCATGAGCGTATCTGGGGAAGCAGCGCTGGCCCCAGGGCTGGGGCCTGTCGCCGAGGTGAACGCTGCAGGCTTCCCTTTCTTTCGAGCCCTCTGGGAAGTGCGTGGGGACCACGTGCAAGGGGGGGAAACAAGTGTAAAAGTGAATTGTTACGTGGTCGGAGAGGTCTTCTTTACCACGTGAGCTGGTTTCCCCTCAGCAGAACTTCACATCTTTATCCTAATCAGCTTTATAGCAATGAGAGTTGGGAGACAGTATTTCGGTTTTGAGGGTTTTCTTCATCTCTGTCTTTGGTTTTTTTTTTTTTTTCTTTTCTGTTTCCTTTGAAAGTTTCTTATTTCCTAATCTCAGGCTTGAAATGGAAAGAGGCTGGCATATTATACTAACCGTGTGGCAGGAAACCAGCTTGCTTTATTGTTTGATATAATTCATGTTGCCTCTGCCCACATCTTTGCCAAGAAGGCCAGTTTTCTATGAGGAGGGGGAGTGCATGAAAAAATGTGGCACTCGTTGATCTGAGAAATCGGTTGCCATCTTGATTGAGATTCGATTCTTTTTTTTTTTTTCTCTTTTCAATTTTCCAGGTGCATATTCCTTGTCCATTCGGGACTGGGATGAGGTGCGGGGAGATAACGTGAAACACTACAAAATCAGAAAGCTCGACAACGGTGGCTATTATATCACAACCAGGGCCCAGTTTGAATCTTTACAGAAACTGGTCAAGCACTACACAGGTAGGTTGGCGTGTGGGTCATTAAAGCATAGTTGGTGGCAGATTCCCGTTGTAGGGATCATGCGCTTGGCGAGATCTGCCTGCTTCCAGGGGCTGCTGTTCAGATGGGCAGTAGCCGAGTCCTCACACTTCCTGGAGGAGTACGGGGACCTGCCTCAAGCTGTACTGATGACTTGATGAATTGTGACACATTTTAAGTGAAATGTCTGTGTGGCCCTTATTTTTTTTTTTTAAACTAGGTATAGATAGATTGATATAGTTTCTTAGCATCCAGTCAGATAAATCCAAAACAAGTAGGTTATGCACCTCTACCAGCAGATGAAGACAGAGCAAACTGACATCACAGTATATATTTCCCCTCCAGTGACATCAGCCTGCCAATATTCTCTGTCTCCAGCAGATGGTGAATGTACATCTCCCTTCTGGGGATTGCTTCATTTTGAAAAAGGAGAATTAAGGTTATTACATTCGTCCCACTCTCCTGTGGTGATGCCAAAAGGTCCCTCCCCCAATCGAGAATTCCTGAGGTGATTTCCGTGGTCCCTTAGATGAGTGCCTTGGTCCAGTAGCTGTTTCTTTCAGCCGGTGTGGACTTAGCTGCTTAAATAGCAGAAAGGCAGCAGGTCCAGGAAGCCGAGCACGGTGGTGACAGCATATGCCTTCTCCCCCTGCAGCCGGAAACCGTCTCTGTGCTCAGCCAAATGTTAAAAATAAATAAATAAATAACATATATATATATATATATATATATATATATATATATATATATATATATATATATATATAGTAGTGTAGGGCTTCCTCCTGCCAGTCATCATGCTTGGCTCGACGTTCATCCCACGATGTGAGCAGCCTCTGTAGGCTAGGTCCCGCTCTGAGGCTTTTTCGCTGTGTGCCATGTGGTAGGCTGCAATGGCTTTTTGCACGCTTTCTAAAGCTGCCCTCTACAGGCTTGTTGGTTCAGCATGTGCTTCTAGATGTGCCTCTAACTGTAGTCCAGGATGAGTGTTCAGTTTTTAGATGCTTAGTCGGGCCTTGTATTATGTGCGTCTAGGTTAAGCAGCGCCTTAAGTGGCTGCATGCTTACCTGCCAGTATTCAAAATGGCGCCGATAGCCTTTGCCCTTACTATGTCACAGGGGCTACCGGTGCCATTGGTCGGCCCCTGTGCTCCTACCATGTGACAAGGGCCGACCAATGGCACCGGTAGCCCCTGTGACATAGTAAGGGCAAAGGCTATCGGTGCCATTTTGAATACTGGTAGCCGACGGTCCAAGTGCAGGAGATCGCTCCCGGACCCCCACTGGACCACTAGGGACTTTTGGCAAGTCTTGAGGGGGTCAGGAGGATGGGGGATTGTAGGGGTTTTTTTTTTGTTTGTTTGTTTTAATATTCACTCCATAAGACGCACAGACATTTTCCCCCCACTTTTGGGGAAAAAAAAGTGCGTCTTATGGAGCGAAAAATACGGTAGTTAAAATTTATTAGATATCATTAAAATCGTCCATTATGCCTGGAGCGTGGCCAATGTAACCCCAATATTTAAAAGGGGCTCCAGGGATGATCCAGGATAGACCGGTGAGCCTGACTTCAGTGCTGGGAAAAATAGTGATAACTATTCTAAAGATCAAAATGACAGAGCATATAGAAAGACATGGCTTAATGGAACACAGTCAACATGGATCTACCCAAGGGAAGTCTTACCTCACAAATCTGCTTCATTTTTTGAAGGGGTTACTAAACATGTAGATAAAGGTGAACCAATAGATGTGTATTTGGATTTTCAGAAGGCGTTTAACAAAGTCCCACATGAGAGGCTTCTAAGAAAACTAAAAAGTCATGGGATAGGAGGCAATACAAACTGGTTAAAAAACAAGAAACAGAGAGTAGGATTAAATGGTCAGTTTTCTCAGTGGAAAAGGGTAAACAGTGGAGTGCCTCAGGAATCTATACTTGGACCAGTGCTTTTCAATATATTTATAAATGATCTGGAAAGGAATACGACGAGTAAGGTAATCAAATTTGCAGATGATACAAAATTATTCAGAGTAGTTAAAACACAAGCTGATTGTGATAAATTGCAGGAGGACCTTGTGAGACTGGAAGATTGGGCATCCAAATGGCAGATGATGAAATTTAATGTGGACAAGTGCAAGTTGATGTATATAGGGAAAAATAACCCAAGCTGTGGTTACACAATATTAGGTTCCATATTAGGAGTTACCACCAGGAAAAAGATCTAGGCATCATAATGGATAATTCATTGAAATTGTCGGCTAGGTGTGCTGCAGCAGTCAAAAAAGCAAACAGTTTTAAGAATTATTAGGAAGGGAATGGTGAATAAAAAAGAAAATGTCATAATTCCTCTGTATCGTTACATAGTGAGAATGCACCTTGAGGTACAGAGAAGGGTGACCAAAATGATAAAGTGGATGGAACGGCTTCCCTACGAGGAAAGGCTAAAGAGATTAGGGCTGT
The DNA here is from genome assembly GCF_901001135.1 of Rhinatrema bivittatum. Classification (NCBI taxonomy): domain Eukaryota; kingdom Metazoa; phylum Chordata; class Amphibia; order Gymnophiona; family Rhinatrematidae; genus Rhinatrema; species Rhinatrema bivittatum. Next base: position 593,383,932 of record NC_042616.1, read on the forward strand.
TGAGCTTGGAGAAGAGATGGCTGAGGGGGGGGATATGGTAGAAGTCTTTAACTGATTCACATCTACCCGTTTTAGACCTCTCATGATTGTATTTACTCTTTCGGATAATAGAAGGACTAGGGGGGCATTCCATGAAGTTAGCAAATAGCACATTTAAGACTAATCAGAGAAAATTCTTTTTCACTCAACGCACAATAAAGCTCTGGAATTTGTTGCCAGATGATGTGGTTAGTGCAGTTAGTGTAGCTGGGTTTAAGAAAGATTACGATAAGTTCTTGGAGGAGAAGTCCATTAACTGAATTAATCAAGTTGACTCGGGGAATAGCCACTGCTATTACTGACATCAATAGCAAGGGATTTACTTAGTGTTTGGGTACTTGCCAGGTACTTGTAGCCTGGATTGGCCACTGTTGGAAACAGAATGCTAGGCTTGATGGACCCTTGCTCTGACCCAGAATGGCAATGTCTTATGTTCTTATGTCGGTCGGTCCGGATAATGTTGGACAATGCAATGACTGTGGCTTACCTCAATCAGCAGGGAGGAATCAAGAGCCAGCATGTGTCGCTGGAAAGAGATCAGCTAATGGAATGGGAAGAAGTGCATCTTTAGATGATCTCAACCTCACACATAGCAGGAAGGGACAATGTAAGAGCAGACTTTTTCAGCAGGGAGCGTCTGGACCCAGGAGAATGGGCATAGTCAGACGAGGCATTAGGCATTTCTGCTGATTCTGGATCATTGGGGTCTCTCATTTCTAGACCTGCTGTTGACTTCTCGCAGTGCGAAAGTCCCACGATTCTTCAGTCGCAGGAGAGATCCGAAATCGTTGGGGATCAATGTCCTGGTGCAGGAGTGACCAGAAGACAAGTTGCTGTATACCTTTCCTCCATGGCCCATGTTGGGCATATTGATTCGAAGGATAGAGCACCACAGAGGGATGGTGCTTTTGGTTGCTCCAGATTGACCCAGGAGGCCATGGTATGTGGATTTGCAGTGGCTCCTGGGAGACTCACCCCTTCGACTTCTGGCGCACAGGAACCTGTTAAGGCAGGGTCCAGTTTTTCACAAATATCTGACTCTGTTTTGTCTTACGGTATGACACTTGAGAGGGGTCGCATGCTGAAATGTGGATACTCTGTGATAGTAATTTCCATTTTGCTTAGAGCTAGAAAGTTCTCCACTTCCTTGGCCTATGTACAGGTTTGGCGAGTGTTTGAGTACTGGTGTGAGGATCGAGGTACTTTTCCTCATTTGGCCAAGATTCTGCTCAGTTCGCAGGATGACTTAACTAAAGGTTTGGCCCTTCAAGGTACAAGTAGCAACTCTCATCTGTTTCAGGGGCCAGGTAAATGGTGGTTCCTTGTCGGCTCATCCTGATGTGGCCCGTTTCCTGAAAGGAGTGAAACATCTTCATCCTCCCTTGCAGTTTCCGGTACCCTTATTGAATCTTAACTTGGTCTTTGATTTCTTAGTGGGTCCTACATTTAGACCGATGCATAACCTGTCCTTGAGGTTACTGACCTTGAAAACGGTGTTTCTTGTGGCAATATGTTCTGCACAGAGAGTTTCAGAGCAGCAGGCCTTGTCTTGCCAGGAGCCATTCCACTGGGTGACTCCAGGGGCAATACAGCTGCGTGCCTTTTTGCCAAAGGTGGTCACTGAATTTCATTTGAATCAGTCCATCTCCCTGCTGTCTCTGGACAGAGAGAGCTGTAGAGGGTTGCAACCCTTGGATGTCAAGTGACATATCGTCTGGTATATGGAGGTTACTGAGCCTTTACAGAAAACGGATCGCCTGTTTGTCCTTCCTGGCAGCACTAAACAAGGAGAGCTGGCCTTGCGGCCTACAACAGCTTGCTGGATTAAGGAGGTAGTCACGGCAGCATACTTTGATGCTGGCAAGCCATTACCTAGTCGGGTTAGGGCTCATTCCACTAGGGCTCAAGCGGTGTCATGGGCAGAGGTTAGGTTGCTATCTCTCGTTGAAATTTACCAAGCTGCGACGAGGTCCTCCTTACACACCTTTTCCAGGTATTATCACCTGGATGTGCAAGCCTGGGAGGACGCAGCCTTTACAAGTGCGGTTTTGACAGGACCGCGGGCAGCCTCCTGCCCTATTCGGGAGTAGCTTGGGTACATCTCATTTGTTCTGGATTCATCTGACTGGACGTTAAGAAATGAGAAATTACTACTTACCTAATAATTTCCTTTTCTTTAGGACAGTCAGATGAATTCATCTTCCCTCCCTTGGCTGCCGAATGATTGCACTATGGTCCTTTTGTGGGACTATGTGTTACAGGGAATACTGGTAAGTGTTAGTCCAGTCCCTAGACTAGTGTTAATATGTTTCTTGTCCGAGCTCAGTGTTTCCTGTTGGCTATTGACATGGTTATCTGTTTTTATGTCAAGTTTTTTTTGCTAGTCTGTCCGCAGTTTGCTTTTGAAAAGAATACTGGCAGGCTGGAGTCACTGCAGGGTTATATATACTGTGATGTCAGTTTGCTCCGTCTCCATCTGCTGGTAGAGGTGCAAAACCCACTTGTTCTGGATTCATCTGACTGTCCTAAAGAAAAGGAAATTATCAGGTAAGTAGTAATTTCTCAATATATACAGTTGCTTGCAAAAGTATTCAGCCCCCTAAAAGGTCAGCAGATTTATGTGGATTACATATGTTACTTGCACAGATTGTTCCAGACAGTATATTTGTTGCAAACCAGTATGCTCTCAAAGTCATTCATTATTTCCCTGCATTTTTTGTAAAATAAAATTAAAAACTGAAAAAATGCTGCTTCCCCCTTCAACCCCTGTGCTGTGGAAGCTCCAAGTTTACACAGATGAAAGATATTGCGCAAACAATTGGATTACAATTGGCATCTACCTGTGAATCATTTAAAAAAATTTTTTTTTAAAAGTCAGCTTATCTGGATAAAAAAAACCCTAATTCCAGTAACATTGTTCAGACTGTGAATCTGAAGGAAAGCTGTGAAAATGAAGACCAAAGAGCATTCTAAGGAAATTTAAAGATAAAGTTATGGGATCAATTGTGAGGAAATGGAAGCTGCATCATTCTATCCAGACTCTCCCTAGACAAGGCCATCCCTCAAAACTCAAAATTAGAGCAAGAAAAGGAGACTTGTGAGGGAAGCCACAGCGAGGCCAACAATCACTTTCAAGGAGCTACAGAGTTCAGTGGCTGAGACTGGAGTGGAGGTGCACCAGTCAATCATATCAAGAGCTCTGCATACAACTTGCCTGCATCAGAGAGTGGCTAGAAAGAAGCCAATACTGAAGAAAAAACACATCAACATCAAAGTGACCCATCTAAAATGCGGGATAAGGTTTTATGTTCAGATGAGACAAAAATGGAGCTTTTTGGTTAAAATTCAAAAGGCTATGTTGTGGTACAAACCTAATACTGCCCATTCCTCAGCAAACACCAGCCCAATAGTAAAGTATGGGGGTGGCAGCATCATTTTGTGAGGATGCTTTTCCTCAGTGGGAACTGGGCATCTTGTGCAACGGACAGCAAGATACTGCAATACAACCTTCTTGAGTCTGCTCTTGGGAGAAAGTTCACCTTTCAGCAGGAAGATGAACCCAGACACAAGGCCAAAGCAACACAGGAGTGGTTGAACCAACCAAAAGGTGAATGTTCTATGGTGGTCAAGTCAAAGTCCAGTTCTCAATCCAATCAAGAATCTGTGGCACTATTTGAAAATTGCAGCCCATAAGCGTCAGCCAACCAACCTGAATAACCTGGAGCAAATCTGCCAGGAAGAATGGGCAAAAATCACTCCCAAACAGTGTGCAAAGCTGGCAGAAACGTCCCCCAACAGATTTAAAGCTGCAATTGCAACAAACGGTGGCTCTACCAAGAACTAGTCTGAAAGGGGAAGCAGCATTTTTCAGTTTTAATTTTATTTTACAAAAAATGCAGAGAAATAATGAATTATGACTTTGAAAATTACTTTAAGGGCATACTGATTTGCAATAAACATACTGTTTGGAACGATCTGTGCAAGTGTCATTTGTATTCCACACAAATCTGCTGACTTTTTAGGGGGGGTCGAATGCTTTCGCAAACCACACTGTATATGAATATGTTGATGTAATACTTGATAATGGCATTCATTAAAATTGTTTTCCTGTTGTGTGTTCTTGGGTTATAGGAGGGGGGGCGGTGGAAACTGATATGACTCAGTTTGACCATATTGTTGGGTGATGCTCTTAAAAGAAAAAGAAAGTTTTAAATTTGGCAAGCTTTGAGCTTTTCTGTGCAACTGGCATACATCAGCGTGAAAGACTTAAATCTGACCCTGGAGAGGGAATTCATTTCCAGATCAGAACACGAAAATGGTTTTGTGTGTTTAGGTTGTGTGTGCAATACAGCTGTTCCTTGAAATTGTAAAGAATCAAGCCAGGCACCTCGTCCCTGGGGATGTACTCTTCGGTGTAATCGCCAGACCTGAAAACTCTAGCATGGGTTGTTCCTCCCACTTTGAGAGTTTTATTAGGTATACCTGGATTTCCTTGGGATTTTAAGATGTGCATCCATATACTTGTGTAATAATCCTTCTCTCCATTTTTTATGTTTCTTTGAAAGGAAAATGGAAATTTTTTTTTAAGAGCTGTTGCTGCTGTTTTTTTTGTTTTTGTATTTTGATATCCTAGAATTGTTTATGTTGTAGGTAAATATCCGTAAGAAGCTTGCGCATGCTTTTGCTGCAACAAGCTAAAAACAGCCCTGGCCTAGATCTTGCAGTTTTTGGCCTGCTTGGGATAACTTTTTGAAATTGATGCTCTATAATTTCTAGGAAGAAAAGTGCAAAGTTATATAACCCCAAACAAATACAAGGTATGTGTGTGATTCAACACTATACAAACCTAAATAAACTATTATTATTCCCTAAATTCCTTGAAACCCTTTCTTTCTCCTTCATTAAGCTCTCAATTTTTCTTGAAACAAAGGGGAGGAGAGAACCTCAGGCATTTTTCCTCTCATGATAAATCCATGGCAGAGGGAAGTGAGCTAGAGCCAGGGCCAGGTTTAAGATTATGGTGCCCAGAGGCAGAATACTGGGGATGGGGGATTTCACCTCCAGAAATAAAAGAGCAGCAGGGCAGTCCCAGTGATTCAGCACATTCAGAATTTGGCACCCTAGGCACTTGCCTATGCCTAAATCCAGCTCTGGCTAGAGCTAGAAAAGTCTGCTTGAAATTGATTACAAGTCCACATTTTCAAATCCAGTCTGGCAGCCCTGGTGCTGCCTTGGAGGAGGAAGGTCTCCTGGTCAGAGAGCAACAAACTGGTGCAGCAGGAAAAGATCCTGTAGCAAGGACTCACTCTCCAGGTGGTGCATTGTCCTCTCGCACCAAGGATATGTCTCCCATGGCTACTGGCCAGGAGGGAAAGGTTAGGTCGGCTGTCATAGTTGGTGATTCGATTATTAGGAATGTAGACAGCTGGGTGGCTGGTGGACATGAGGATCACCTAGTAACATGCCTACCTGGTGCGAAGGTGGCGGACCTCATATATCACCTAGACAGGATTTTAGACCGTGCTGGGGAGGAGACGGTTGTCGTGGTACATGTGGGCACCAACAACATAGGAAAATGTGGGCGGCAGGTTCTGGAAGCCAAATTTAAGGCTCTTAGGTAAAAAGTTGAAATCCAGAACATCTAAGGTAGCATTCTCTGAAATACTCCCTGTTCCACGCACAGGTCCCCAGAGGCAGGCAGAGCTCCAGAGTTTCAATGTGTGGATGAGACGTTGGGGCAAGGAAGAGGGATTCAATTTTGTAAGGAACTGAGGCACCTTTTGGGGAAGGGGGAGCTTTTCCAAAGGGATGGGCTCCATCTTAACCAGAATGGAACCAAGCTGCTGGCGCTAACCTTTAAAAAGGAGAGAGAGCAGCTTTTAAACTAGAGCAAAGGGGAAAGCCGACAGTTGCTCAGCAACACATGGTTCGGAGGGAGGTATCTTCAAAGGATTTTAATGAAGCATTAGAGTTAGGGCATCCAATAAGAAAGGCAGTCCAAGTGCCTATAATTAAAGACTTGCCTGAGCTAAAAGATTCCAATTTATCCCTGTCAACTGAAAAGCAGCATACTTTGAAATGTTTGTATGCTAAAGCCAGAAGTCTAAGACGATGGGAGAGTTAGTATGTATAGCAGTGAATGATGACATAGACTTAATTGGCATCTCAAAGACATGGTGGAAAGAGGATAACCAATGGGATAGTGCTATACCAGGGTATGAATTATATCACAATGATAGAGAGCAGCAACTTGGTGGCAGGGTGGCACTTTATATCCGGGATGGCATAGAGTCCAACAGAATAAAGATCCTGCAAGAGACTAAATGCACAATTGAATCTTTATGGGTAGAAATCTCTTGTGTGTTGGAGAAGAGTATAGCAAAAGGAGCATACTACTGTCCACCTGGCCAAATGATGAGACGGAGTGAAAAGCTAAGAGAAATTAGGGAAGCTAACCAAATTGGTAGTGCAGTAATAATGGGAGATTTCAGTTACTCCAATATTGAATGGGTAAATGAAACATCAGAACATGCTACAGAGATAAAGTTCCTGAATGGAATAAATGACAGTTTTGTGGAGCAATTGGTTCAGGAACCGATGAGAGAGGGAGCAATTTTAGATCTAATTCTCAGTGGAGCACAGGATTTGGTGAGAGAGGTAACGGTGGTGGGGCCACTTAGCAATAGTGATCATAATATGATCAAATTTGAATTAATGACTGGAAGGTGACAGTAAGTAAGTCCACAACTCTAGCAGTAAACTTTCAAAAGGGAAACTTTGACAAAATGAAAAAAGTTAAAAAAAAAACCAAAAAAAAAAACCCTGAAAGGTGCAGCTACAAAGGTTAATCGTGTGCAACAAGTGTGGTTTTTGTTAAAAATAATAATAATAATACCATCTGAGAAGTGTAGTCCAGATGTATTCCATGCATTAAGAAAGGTGGAAGGAAGGTCAAATGATTGCCAGCATGGCTAAAAAGTGAGATGAAAGAGGTATTTTAGCCAAAGGATCCTTCAGAAGAAAATAGGATAAAGCACAAGTACTGACAAGTTAAGTGTAAGACATTATTAAGACAGGGTAAGAGAGAATTTTAAAAGAAGTTGGCCATAGAGGCAAAAACGTATAATAAAAACTATTTTAAATATATCCAAAGCAGAACGCCTGCTAGGGAGTCGGTTGGACCGTTAGATGATCGAGGGGTTAAAAGGGCACTTAGAGAAGATAAGGCCTTCGCGGATAGACAAAACACATTCTTTGCTTTGGTATTTACTGAAGAGGTTGTTGTGGAGATAAGTGTTCTGGACATTGATTTCAAGGGTGACAATTTAGATGAACTGAATCAAATCATGGTGAACTTGGAAGATGTGGTAGGCCAGATTGACAAACTGAAGAGTAGTAATCACCTGGACCGGATGGTATACACCCCAGGATTCTGAAAGAACTAAAAAATGAAATTTCAGAGCTATTTCAATTAAATTGTAACCTATCATTAAAATCATCCATTGTACTTGAAGACTGGCAGGTGGCCAATGTAACCCCAATATTTAAAAAGGACTCCGGGGTTTTCCGGGGAAACTATAGACCGGTGAGCCTGACCTCGGTGCTGGGAAAAATCATGCAAACTGTTAAAAACAAAATCACAAAACAATTAGTTAGTCATAGTTTAATGGGACACAACCAGCATGGATTTACCCAAGGGAAAACTTACCTCACAAATCTCCTACATTTTTTTTGAAGGGGGTGAATAAACATGTGAACAAAGGTGAACTGGTAGATATATATTTGGATTTCAGAAGGCGTTCGACAAAGTCCCTCATGAGAGGCTTTTAAGAAAACTAAAAAGTGATGGGATAGGCGATGTCCTTTTTTGGATTGAAAACTGGTTAAAAGACATGAAATAAGAGTAGGATTAAATGGTCAGTTTTCACAGTGGAGGGCCTCAGGGATCTGTACTTGGACTGGTGCTTTTTAATATATTCATAAATGATCTGAAAGGGGTATGACAAGTGAGGTGATCAAATTTGTGGATGACACAAAATTATGCAGAGTAGTTAAAGCTCAAGCGGATTGTGATGAATTGCAGGAGAACCTTGTGAATCTGTAAGATTGGGCTTCCAAATAGCAGATGAAATTTAATGTGGACAAGTGCAAGGTGATGCATATAGGGAAAAATAACCCTTGCTGTTACACAATGTTAAGTTTTATCTTAGGAGTTACCACCCAGGGAAGAGATCTTGGCATCTTAATGATAATACATTGAAATAATCAGCTCAGTGTGTTGCGGCATCAAAAAATCAAACAGAATGTTAGGAATTATTAGGAAGTGAATGGAAAATAAAACGGAGGATGTCTCTGTATTCCTCCATGGTGAGACCACACCTTGAATACTGTGTGCAATTCTGGTTGCTACACATCTCAAAAAAGATATAGTTGCACTGGAGAAAGTGCAGAGAAGGGTGTCCAAAATAAAGGGCATGGAATGGCTGCCCTAAGAGGAAAAAGTAAAGAAGTTAGGGCTCTTCATTTTGGAGAAGAGACAACTAAGGGTGGATGTGGTAGAGATCTACAAAATCATGAAAGGACTTGAACATGTTAGTGTATATTGGTTATTTACTCTCTCAGATAATAGAAGGACCAGGGAGCGCTCCATGAAGTTAGCAAGTAGCTCATTTAAAACAAATCGAAGAAAATTCTTTTTCACTCAGCGCATAGTTAAGCTTTGGAATTCATTGCCAGAGGATGTGGTTACTGCAGTTAGTGAAACTGGGTTTAAAAAAATGTTTGGATAAGTTTCTCGAGGATAAATCTATAAACTGTTATTAATCAATAAGGAATAGTAGCTTGAGATCTATTTAATGTTTGGATACTTGCCAGGTACTTGTGGCTTGGATTGGCCACTGTTGGAAAGAGGGTGCTGGGCTTGATGGACTCTTGGTCTTGACCCATTTTGGCATTTCTTATGTTCTTATGAGTGCTGAGCTATTTAATAACTGCAGGAATTTCAGCATGAGAAGCTGGTTTCTACTATTGCTGTACCTCATCAAATATATATTTGTAAATCGGTAGTAGTCCCTTAAAGCAGACATATAGTCAATGGGGATGGGTCTGTCCTGGGAGGGGGGGGAAGTATCAGTTTTGGGAGGGGGCTTCATTGTAGTCATGCCCACAGCAGCGATGATCTTTCCTCTGGGAAGAGGTGTAAGAGCAGTCTCTCCCCTAAGGGATGCTGGCTGCTTTCATGTTGTCATGAGTTAGAGGGAGAGAAGAAAGATAAAAGCACTAGGTCTGTTGGGGGAGGGGGGGTGGATGGAGAGAGAGAAAGAGAGAAGCAATGGTGGGGTGGATGGGGGACTACCAGTGGGGTGGGAGAGAAGAGAGAAATAATTGAGTGGGGGAGGGGGGAGCTCCCCTGCATCTGCTGATTTACCCCTGTCCCCACACACTGCTATAGTCAGTCAGCCTTGGCAGGAATGCATGAACTCAACAGTGCTTTCTGACATGAAGGTAGATGTACATTTTGTTGTAGATAAAAGTAGACTTGAACAAGGTCAGGTAACATCATGTGCTAAATAAAGTCACTATGACTGTCTTACTGACACCCAGGATACTTTGCCTCCCTCATAACATTGATGTTCCTTCTCCTAGTTTATGGTTAAACTTTTTTGCTGATTTTATCAGTTAATATGTTTTATTGTAAAGCGCTTTGCTGAGTTATTGTTATCTGTAAACTGAGGTGGTGTGCCGCGGTATATAAAAATCTTTAAATAAAATAAATAAATACTGTTTTGATCGAATACATGTTGTTGTTTTTTTTAATTGTATAAAGCATATTCACTTTAGACCATTTCACGCACAAGTCTGTGACTACAGTAGCCTCCTCCCCAGCAGCACCGTTCACGTAAAGTGTGCTGAATTTCTCCGGAGCAAAATGTCTAGCAGCAAAGGGGTGGCAGCACAAGCGAGCAGCAGGATCGATGAGTGGCATCTCGTCAATTCCATTGTGGCTTGTCTGTGGCAGAAATGACTTAATCCTGGCGATCATACATTGCTTGCCTCAGTTAAAGAGAATATGTCTGTGATTTGCTTCTTGATGTGGGTTCACTTTATTAAGCAGGTAAATTTACAAGGGTCTTCTTTTTTTTAATCAATTATCCAGAGCATGCTGATGGTTTGTGCCATAGATTAACAACGGTGTGTCCTACTGTGAAACCACAGACCCAAGGGTTAGCAAAAGATGCCTGGGAGATCCCTCGAGAGTCTCTGCGGCTAGAGGTGAAATTGGGACAGGGATGCTTCGGTGAAGTATGGAAAGGTAAGCACAGGCTACGACTGGAGTGCATGAAGCCAAAGTACTGTAAATTGCCAGAACTTTGAATAATAGCATAATGGTCTTCACTCACATTTAAGGGCCTAGCACTAAAACTTGCACTAACAATTTTTTTAACTTGTGTATACTAAAAAAAAAATGTATATTCACAGTAAAATACACTAAATATTTTAGTGCACATGTTAAAAATATCTTCAATTGCACAAGAGCACTGCTAGCATACATGCTAACCCATACAACTATAACTTCTAGGCACTAATAGCATTTGCATGGTACATAGTGTGAGTTGTGACAAAAACAGCATGCACGTGCTAAACTGAGCGTGCACCGTCCTCTTCCTCGCAGGATCGGCCCCTTTGCTGCCAACCTAGAAATGTTGGCAGCAAAGGTGCTGAGGTCAGAAGCTGGAGAGCCTCTGGACCCCAGGAAAGGAGGAGAAAGAGAAAAGCAGGAACTTCCAGGAGAAGGAAGAACTAGACCAGAAACACTGGACCGGCATCAGAAGGTACCGCAGCCAGTCCTCGCACAGCCATCCCGTTGATGCCAGGGAGGGAAATCTGCCAGTCCTGAGTTCGGGTGCCAGCATCCTCCACCCCTCCACGAACACCTTGCAGTGTTGAGGCAACAGTAGCATATTGACAGCTGGCCATGCTGAAGCCTCAGAGCACTAACCACAGCATGAGCAGAAAGGGCCATCACCATAAGTCAACAAAGCAAGTTCAGGCAACTGAAACCCCCCCCAAAACCATGTCCATCTTCTGAAGCTACTCCCTTTCGTCCTCTCCCTCTCCCACAATATTCGCTCCATCCGTGCCACACAGGATCTGCCATCTCTAGAAGGCCATACCACACATCAGAGGTGGAAAGGCTAGAGCGGGGCATACAGTCTTGACTCTGCCTCGTGAGCTTCTTTCCTAATTCCTGCTTGTTTCCAACTTAATACTTTCTATGAGAGATTTACAACTCAGCAGCTGCAGCCTTGTCTCCCCACTTAAAACTGCTGTCCTGCAGACTGTTCATACCATCTGCCACCATGCAGGAAACAGGACATGTGTAATGCAATGTTTAAGCCCAGTGGTGTCATCCAAGTGAAACTTCTGCGTAGGCCCTTTTTATTTGCCACAGTTATCACATTGTTGCTCACTGCATGGTGTATGAGGCACAATGTTTGAAAAACAGTTTAGTTTGTCATTGAGTCTTTAGTTTGAAAATACATTTACTTGTCTAAATGTGGATTTTTTTTTTGTTGAGTGTTAGTGTGCGTGTTGGCATCTTTCCTCTTTGTCTGCCGCTTATCTTTTGCTCTCTCCCATGTCCTCTACTCCTTACCTCACACACTTTTTGCTGGAACAGCCCCCTCCATCATTAACTCCTCCCCCTCCCCCCATACATCCTGAAAGCTTGAACTTATGTGCACACTACAAAGTTAACACCTGGTTTGAGGCAGGTGGTAAATTCTAGGCCTTAGTGAACATGTGTGCATGGAGAAGAGCATACCACACTATTTACTATGTGCCTACCAATGCCTCGCTTGCTGCGGACATTTCTTCATGCACTTGTACACATGAATTTTAGTACATACATACATGCTTTCTTCTTTTCAGATTGCCAGATTATATAGCACATTATTTAGTGTTAATGCTAGACCCTCGGGGGGATCATTTTTATGCATGATGTTACAAAGTGTCGACAAACACATGCAGAAGTTACGCCAGTTTTTAAAAATAGATTTTTGTGCACAAGTCTGCTTAGAAAATTATCCCACTGAATCTGTTACAGCTGCCAATTAGATCACAAAAATATTTCCTGAAAATTTTCATTCACGCTTTTTTTTTTTTTTTTTGGAAGTCCAATCCCCACCCCCATTTGGACCAGATAAACTTGCGTGTGAACATGACGCGTGCAGCAAGGTTTACCTGCATATTAGATGGGCGGCAATTTTGTGAAAAGCTCATTTCTGCGCATAAAACTGTTTTGGGTTTTTCCTTTTTTCCCCCTGCAGACATCCTTTTGAAAATGAGCCCTCCCTGCACATAGATCCGTCCTTAATCACCCCCTGGTCTAGCAGGACTACCAGCGGCCACATGTTAATGGCATGCTCAAAAAAAAAAAAGGGACCAGATAGCCCAAACAGTTCTCTGAAAAGTAATGGAAGTCATTATGAGCGAGATGCTTGCCTGGAGTAAAAAAGAATGGTTAGCAAGAATCCCTATGGGGAGCCAGTGAAGCTTTAGCATCCGCCCTGTTGGGTCTTTTGAGAATGTTAAGCCGGGAGACTGAAATGGGAGCTGTATCTGCTGCATAATTGTTTTGTTAAAACTTCTTTTTTTCCATAGCACCTCACAAAAGTCTTTGGATTGGAAAACAAGAGACAAAAAAAGGTTGAATTAGCCTGTCTGAAATGTGCGAGCAGCAGCAGTTGTCAAGGCTTCTGTCTTGGCTGTTGTCCGATTGCGCTCCTTTCATAAACATTCACAGTTCAATTACCTTAAAAATATAAAGGAATCTATTGAAAGTGAGCGTGCGTCTTAGGTTCACTCATCTCAGGCTGGATATCCTGGCTGCAAATGCCTAAGAAGTCCCTCCTTTGGAAAGTTGAACATCAGAGGGGGGGAGAGGTTTGCACAGGGGTGATGTCTACAGAGGTGAGGGCTACAAAAGGACATGTAGGATAAAAAAAAACAAAAAAACTTGGAGGCTGAGATGAAGAGACTTAAAAAAAAGCATTTAGAAATCATATTTGTGGATGTGGAAGGAACTGGCTGAAGGGATAGCACTTGGTCCATTTAGAACCCAGTGCCAAGTTGGTTCCCTTGAGGGTTACTGTTTTGATTGCTGTGCTTCCCTGGAGGAAGGGGTATGAATGGTGGTGGTGGTGGTCAGGACCACACACTGTAAATATGCTGTTAGACTTGCTGATCTTCCAGAGTAGGGCTCCCTACACCTGTCCTAGGTACCCCCACAACCAGTCAGATATTTGAGATATCCAGAGTGAATATGCACAAGATTTGTTTGCATACATTAGAAACCCAGTATATGCTCATTTATCTCATGCATATTCATTGTGGATATCCTGAAAACTCAGCTGACTGTGGAGTCCCCAGGACAGGTTTGGAGGTCTGAAGGGCTTTAGATCTCCTGGGCAAATAGGTAAAACAGTGGCGGATGTTTCACACTTAGAATAATTTACTTGTGGCCCAAGAATAACATAGTGTGCACCAAATGGATGAGAGAGACCAGGACATGTTAATTAGTAATAAGCTGAGAAAGCATATGCAAATATTAGCTTCAGCAGAGCTAATGTTGATGTGAATTAAAAATGTAAGCCATAACTTTTGCTTTACAGTATTCCAGAAGCACACCTGATAAGCAGTAATACTTGCCCTCTACCAGTGAAAATTTATATTGCTATTTTATAATTTAAAAAAATCATTGAGCAGCTTTACTTCAATTCCTCTGAACCACTTGAAGCAGCCATATTAGAAAGAACGTTGCATGCCATCTTTTCCTCTGGGATCTAGGTCTGATCCCTGGCATCATATATGTAAGGGACTCAGAAGCCCAGTGAAGGTGGAATGCCGTTGCCAGAAGCATATCAGAGGTTGCTTTAGAAAGGTGTTGGCCAGTGGGTGGAATCATACCAAAGGCAAATTCTGAGCAGAGTCTGAGGTTCTGGCCGTTTAAAGAATGTCATTATATAAGTCTCAGCTGTACATCCCTCTTCAGCTATATGTGCAAGTAAGAGGGAAGAAAACATCAGATTTTTCAGTGAAGGTTCCAAGTGTCTCAGCTTTGGGCCACCCCCCAATCAGTACAGAATGTTGTAGTATAGAATACTGGCAGGAAAGCACATTTTCCAGGAAAGCAAAGTGTTTGACTAAAACTGAAGAAGTAAAATATGGAATTTTTTTTCCCCTAGGAACATGGAATGGAACCACGAAGGTAGCCATCAAAACATTGAAGCCCGGTACAATGATGCCAGAAGCTTTCTTGCAAGAAGCACAGATCATGAAGAAACTGCGACATGATAAACTTGTTCCCCTCTATGCTGTTGTTTCAGAGGAGCCAATCTACATTGTCACAGAGTACATGACAAAAGGTATTTGTTAATTAACTACAAAGAGTGTGGTAGCAAGTTGATGAGGTTAAGCGGGTTTCACTTTTTTCCCTTGGTGGATTGTTGAAAGAAGAAATCTGTTTTGTGGTTTGTATAGCATTCTGGCAGAGAGGCTTTATTCTGCAACAGATCTGTTTTAATTTGTCCGCTTTATTTGTGATGAGAGCTTTATGCAGTCAGGCATGCTGTGATGATAAAATCTTTAATATGTTAATAAATACACATAATCCTTGCCATGAGCAGGGAACACACATTTGAATTTCATAAAGTGAAAGAGCATTGTGCATTAAGTGGTCAACCTGTAATCTGAGAGCAGTTATACAGCTGACTTTACAAGGATCCTGTGCTCAGATATTCTTTTTTCTTCTCTTCGTGTTATGAACATAAGGATTTAAATATTTAAACTTTTTTATTGAATAATATTCATTTATGTAAGAGCTTTATGAACCAACAGTTTCTCTGTCGAAAAGCAGGCATGAATTAGCCTTAATGCATGAAAAACATCATCCAATGGTGCCAATACAGACCCAGCACTCGCAGCTCAGTAAAGACTGCCTTGTGAACTCATTTTTGCTTCATCCAAGTTCCTGCTCGGACATATTCCCAGTCTCTCTCTACAGTTTGCTTTCTGGCCTCTTTGTTAGTTTTTCTGCCTTGTTGCATTGCTTTGCTTTTTCAAGCCCCTCTGCCTCAGCAGCCCCTCAACAGACCTTTTCAATTCTACAAAAAAGTGTATGAAATGGAGAAGTCTGGGGCTAAGAAGATCATGCCCTCAAGGCCTGCATCTATAGGGGCCAGCTGGCCATCATAGCTTTTTCATTCGATATTGCTTTCGCTACATGGGGGCTGGATGATGATACTGCCAACTACTACAATTGCAGTAGGATGTCCCTATGGGCACAACAACACCGCATCTGGAAAATGGAGGCCCCATGGAAGGCGCAGTGGAGCCACTGCTTGTCCCAGAGTAAAGTGTCAACAGACTTTCAGCACAGAAAATTGAAGCAGGATGATGCTCACACCAATCGGGCAAGGCTCCTCCCATGTGTAGCACCAGTTTCAGGATCCAACTCTGGTCAGGGGTTGAGTGTGGCACTTAAGTGTTGGCTGTGGTGCAGAGAAAAGTACCAAAGAAGGGTGAGAGATCTCTGGGGCCTTCTCCCTCAGCAGTCTTCTGCCAGAACAGAGCCGGTTTTGACCCCAAGGCAGGGCAAGACCTCACCGGTGTAAGTGCCATCCTCATTCATGGCACAGAAGGTCTCTATGGCACTAAACCAGTACTACTTTTTGGACCCAGCATGGTCCAGAGTGCCATATGTCTCTTTTTGGTATGGAGCTCCTCCATGGTGTGGCCTAATAAGGCCCTGTCCTTGGGGTGAAACACCTTGCCACTAAAGTGTAAAAGTTCGGCTACAACAGAAGAGGTGCTGTTCATCCGACATGGTGCTGATTAATGGGAAGTCTCAATGTATTCAGCATGTGCCTCTGTATAGATTACTGGGACCTAAATACCATAACCAAGAAAAAAAACTTTTTGACTGCCTGCGAGGTGCACAAGTCTTTACCAAGTTGGATCTCAGAGGAACTTACAACCTGATCCGGTTTCGAGAAGGGAATGATTGGAAGACCGCATTTAATACCTGTGATGGGCATTATGAATACCTGGTGATGCCCTTTGGCTTGGCTAATGTCCCCGCAGTATTCCAATCAATGGTCAATGAAATCTTCAGGGACCTTCTCTACTCCCACATGGTCGTATACTTGGATGACATCCTCATTTTCTCCAAGTCAGTTCCCGCTCATTGTGACCATATAAAGCGAGTTCTGCAGAGACTGCGCATCCCTTTTTGGGGTATATTATCTCCCACCACAGTCTCAGGATGGACCCTGCCAAAGTAAAGGCCATTCTGGAGTGGCCCCCGTCCCATCGGTCTTAAGGCCTTGCAATGTTTTCTGGGATTTGCCAATTACAGGCAATTTATTCCCAACTACTCCTACTTAGTAGCCCCTCTGACCTCCTTAACTAGAAAAAGATCTGACACCAAAATCTGGCCCAAAGAAGCCACGTGAACTTTTCAGCAGCTTATGATGGACTTTATTCGAGGTCCGTGCTTTCATCATCTTGATCTGACCAGACCATTCATTTTGAAGGTAGATGCGTCCACCCTTGGGGTAGATGCTGCCCTCTTTATAGCATAACTAGAACGATGTTCTCGTGACTTACTCTTTCTTCTCTAGGAAGCTTTCCCGGGTGGAACGAAACTACATCATAGGAAACGAGAACTTTTGTTAGTTAAACTAGCCATCGATGATTGGCGGCACCTGTTGGAAGATGCCAAGCACCCTGTAACTATCTACACAGACCATGAAAACCTTGAGCATCTTGTGCAAGCCCAGGGATTGAATCCCAGATAAGCCCGCTGGTCTTTATTTTTCAATCCGTTTGATTTTGCGTTGTGATACTATTCCGCTGACCAGAACTGCTGGGCCAATGCACTTTACCGGTCATTTGATGCAGAAGAGGCACCGGAACCCTTACAACCTATTGACTCAGCTAAGATTTGGCAGCCACCCTCACTGTCCCTCCCAGTAAGATGGTGGCTCCCCGATACCTACAGGAAAAGGTTCTCGAATGGGCTTATGACTGCCACCTGTCTGGACATGCTGGTGTTGCCCACACTTGAGAATTGATTAGATGTTACTACTGGTGGCCTCACTTGAAGACAGGTGTGAGTTCCTGCTCTGTGTGCTATGCAGAAATCTGATCATGCATGGCCATGGGGGCTGCTACAGCCATTGTTGGCTTCCCCAGAACCTGGACCCATGTGGCCACAGATTTAATCTGTGACCTATCACTCTCCAGCAGCACACCAAGTATGGGCGATCATTGACAGATTCTCCAAGATGGCCCATTTTGTTCCTTGTCTGGATCCCATCAGCCTGTGAACTTGCCAAGCTTTTGTACAGCATGTATTTCCACTTCACGGACTCTCCCACTACATACTCACAGACCCAGGGGTTCCACTTAACGGCAAAATCCTGGAAGGGCCTAGGCCTGAAGTTCAGTATCATCCTTTATTTCACCTCAGCTTACCACCTGCAAATTAATGGCCAGACCGAGGGAGTCAACCAGGGCCTCAAGCCATTTCTTCACTCCTATGTGTACCAGAGACAAGATAATTGGGCCGCCTTGCATCCCTGGGTGGAGTTCACCCATAACAACCACATCAGCAGCGCTACTGGATCCACACTGTTTTACATCGTCTTTGGACACCATCCCTATATTCAGTCATCAATCCCCGTATCTGATACCTCTCCAGCAGCCACCCTGGCAGAGCAGGCCCTCCAAGACCTGTGAGTTAAGACCCAGCAACTTTTGGACTTAGCTGCTCGCCAAGCCAAAATTCAAGCAGACAAAAAAAGGCACCCTGCATCTGACCTCCAACCTGGTACTTTGGTATGGCTTAGTACTGAGAACCTGAGGTTGAAAATGCCTTCTATGAAATTTTCCCCTCGCTTTTCCCATTGTGCGACAAGGGGGCCTAGTCTAGGCTCAAGATTCCAACAACCCTGCACATACATGACATCTTCCACATCTCCCTGTTGAAACCTGCAGTCCTCTCGTGGTTGGGCTGAGCACGGCCTCAAAAACCTGAACTTTCATCAAAGAAGACACCCAATTCGAGATGTAGGAAATCCATGACTCTCACAGGGTTTAAATCGTCCTATAATATCTCATTGACTGGGTGGGCTATGGGTCTGAAGAGAAGACTTGGGAGCCCACCTGCAATCTGCAAGTCCCCCATCTCTTAAAGGACTTCCACAAAAGGGTCCTTAAATCGGGGCCCAGAAGATGAGGGAGGGGGCTTTGGAGAAGAGATACTGTTACGCCCCTCACCTCTGATCTGAAGTGACTCTAGTACAGCCTCCGGCAGCATATTCTTCTAAGGACCCGAGATACTTCCTCCAACTCTGGACTGCCTTTATAGGTCCTCTAGCCAGGACTTCCTATGGTGGTGGCTGATGAGATTACATCCTTATTATATAAGGAAGTGTCTTGCAATCAGCCACTGCTTCAGCAACAGGTGGTCTGGTGCCTTGCGTTCCAGTATATGTTGCTTTCCTTGTCTCATTCTTGCCTTGTTCCATGTTCCTTGTCTTGATTCCTTGTGTTGTCCTTCCTCCTGTGTGCTCTTTCCTTGTCCAGTACCTTGCCTGTCTACCCTTGTTCCTGGCCCTGCTTGTTTTCTTCCTTGCTTGTCTTGTTGGCCTTGTCTGTCTTTTCTCTCCTGTTTGTCTTGGACTGACTACCTGGATCATGAACTTGGCCTGGCCCTTGACCTTCTGCCGTTTGCTGCCTGCCTCAACCTCTGACCTGTTATCTGTTCTGCCTGCCACAACCCTTGCTCAGTTAGGACTCTCATTCAGCATAGCTCTAAGAAGCCACCTAAGTCCTGCTGGCTGCAAGAACCCAAGGGCTCAACCTGTGGGAGAGGCAGCTGGTATAGGTGAGGCTCCAGCCAGTCCCATCCACGGGCTTTTCCGCCAACTGCCAGAGTTGGCCTAGCGAGCTTGCTCACTAGGTGGCTCCAACCACTCTGCAAACACCAAGGGTCCACTTCCTTCAACAGTGTTAGACTGCCTACTAGACGCCAACAGGAAAAGGCATGACCTGAACCTATCTGTAGCCTAAGGCCAGGACCAATTTTTCATGTCCTTGAGGCCCACTTGCCCACTTTTTCCAGTGTGGGGTGGGAGGGTTTGAGGTTCAATTTTTCTTTTCGAAATGAATATGTTGCCAGCGACCACTGGATCCTGAAAATTGTGAAGTCTGATTGCTGTTTGCATTTTTCTTACCCTTCTTTGACTCACCTCTCTCAAACTGCCCAGCTGCAGCTGGAGTTAGTTGCTCATGTAACAGAAGGTAATTGGGCTCATCCTTTCTTAGTAGACTTTTGAGGATTCAAGATAAATTCCTTCCAGATGATTCTTCCCTTTGATCAACCAAGGAATTGAATGTGTATTCTGGACATGAAAGACTTTTATATGCATATCTCCTTTCATCCTTCCAACAAAAATTCCTTAGGTTTGTATTGAAGGACCAGTACAAGCTGCTTCCATTCGGCCTCTTTGTGGCCCCAAAAGTGTTAACAAAATATCTGGCAGTAGTGGCCGTACATCTGTGTCACTGTATATTCCTGTATCTGGACAATTGGTTGGGATGTGTCCATCTCAGACAGGAGTTCTGGATCCTAAGTGACCATTTGACGTCTCCAGTCTCTGGGGTTCTTGGTCAACTTCCCCAAGTCCAACCGCACCCCATCTAAAAGGATTCCATTCATAGGGTAGACAGCCAAAGAGAGAAGGCATTTCTTCCCATCAAAAGAGCCACATTGCTGATTGGTTTAGAGAGTTCTTTTCTACAGCAGGTCCGTGCACCAGTAAGATCAGCCTGTCTGTATATGCAAATCCTTCAGTGGGCCCTATGAAGCCAGTGGAATCAGCTCTGTCAACCATTATACCACCAAATCTTCATAACCCCTAAGATAAGGGTACCCCATCAGTGGTGGATATATCTGAAGATTCTCAAGGTGAACCAGATCCCCCAGCAATCCTGTCTATCGACACCTCCACCAAGGGATGGGGGATGCACAGAGAGGCCAGGATCTGTATGCTAGGAGTGTTCTGGCACCTGCTATTTAGCAAGAAAATATCGATCCAGATGGCACCCAAATAACCAGGCTATACATGAACAAGCAGGGAGGCAGACTTGTTTGGTGTCTGCGAAGGAAGCCTCTGAATCTGGTCATGAGCTAGTCATCCTAACACCGATCTGTAGGCGACTTTGCTTAGGCACTCTGGAAGATGAGTACTTCAGCTTCATGAGTGGTCTTTGGATCAGAGGATCACAGATGAGTTGTTTAATCTTTGGGAATGAGAGTGATCTACCTGTTGGCCTCAGAGGACAACAAAGGTCTGTCCTGCTATAATTGAGCTCCTGATGCTTTTGTGTGAAACCAAAGCACTGGTTTACACTGTGTATACCTGCCAATTCCTCTCATTGTCGGAACTTAAGGTCATTCAGGAAAAGGTGAGATTGATTCTCATAGCACTAGCATGGTCATCTCAGGTGTGTCCATATCTTGTCCATATATCACCTCAGCCTCCAGTTGTGTTGGGCCTGGTGGGGGTTTCTCCAGCTGTCTTCAAACAGTAGGATTGCAGACTCTGTATCCAAGTCTGTCATTGCTGACCCTCATAATGTGGATGTTGAGCGAGCAGTAGTCACCTCCTTACACCTTTCTAAGGACATCTTGATTTTGGATAGAAAGCCTTCTATCAGGTGAACCTACAGCTTAAGTGGAAGAGGTTCTTAACTTGGTGTGGGACCAGCTGGCTGGATTCCTTTTCCCATGGCCCAAGAAACTTTCTTCAATAGCTCTTCTTCCTCTCGTTCTCAGGTCTAAGCTCATTTAAGTGCTATTGTGGTGTATCACAAGCAGCTGAATGGCACTCTGATCTCCCTTCACCCATTAGAGTCTAAGTTCATGAGAGGTTTGTGGTATTCCAGGTCTTCAGTTAGTAAACCTTCAGTGCCTTAAGACCTTAACATGGTCCTTGCTCAAGTCATGAAACCTCCTTTCAAACTTCTTGAGTTGGCAGACTTTAAGTTTCTCACCTGGAAAGTGCTATTTCTTGTAGCTATCACTTTGGCATAAAGAGTAAGCAAATTACAGGCTCCGGTATCATATTTGTGTTACCTGAAGTTCTTTCATAAAAGGGTGCACATCCTCTCACACTCAACCTAAGTTCCTTCCAAAAGTGGTATCTACATTCCACATCAACCAAACTATTGTGCTTTCTACTTTCTTTTTAAGACTGCATGCACACAAAAGAGAAAGGGATCTTCACTCCTTGGACTGCAAGAGGCCTAGCCTATTACTTGAGGTCTCAGTTTCATCCTCTAACTTCTCAACTGATCATACCTTTTGATCCCAGTAAAGTGGAATAGGTAGTTATAGTAGTAGACTATGTAGTGCACTGTTATGCACAGGCTGGCTTATAGATTATGGACTCTGTCCAGGCTCATCAAGTGAGAACCAGGGCAAATTCAGTGGCTTATGTCAGAGTACTACCATTTGCAAAGCTACTACTTGGCCATCGAGTAGTGCCTTCACATCCTACTATTGCACTGACAACATATCTTGAAGGGACAGTAACTGTGAGCAAGCAGTTTTGTGCTGCTTTTTCATGCAGTAGTCCAATCTTCACTGGTGGTGTCAAGGTGGTTTGTTTCAATAATTGCTCTGCAACTCTCAGCTTGGGATTACCTACACATTATGACTAATTTCTGCCTGCTTGTCGACAGAGAAAGCATGTTTGCTTACTTGTAAAGAGGATTCTTCGTAGTCAGCAGGATGAATTAGCCGTACTTGATACCTGCCCACCTCCCAAAAAAGACTCCCTCTCTAAAACGTAAGCTCTGAAAGAGACTGAGAGGCTCATTAGGTAGTACGTGTGTGTTGCATGTTATGGCTAATTCATCTTGCTGTCTACAGAGAACTCTTATAGGTAAGCAAACTTGCTTTTCTCCTCCTTTTGGACGTCCAGCTGAACTGGCACCAGCTTCTGTTGGGCAACAGTGCCATGAGGCTTCATTCACATGGGGATTTGTTTTTTCCTATTTTACATCCACTCCTAATGCACTTAGCCCAGTCATTGTAGTAACATTCCAGGGGTGGAGTGGGTGTCCTGCTGGGACCCATGTACCAGGGCTCCTTCCAAAACCCTGTTCCCTTGTTTGTAGCTCCAAATCCAGCCACTAGGTGTCACCCTTTTGCAGTGACTGGGACCGTGCCACCTCTGTAGTAAACCCAGTCCTCTTCGATCCAAGGAACGATAGACCTGATCTGGGATTCGAACAGGGGATCTTTCACACAGCGATGCACAGCACTGTCATTGAACCACCAGGCCTACCCAACATACTTGATTTTATGTCACAATGAGGGTGTTTATTTTATTTTTGATCCTTGACTCTGGTGCTGACAAAGAACAAACTATGCAGTTATAAGATAGCTAGAGGTCATGTGGAATTGCTAGTCTCTGCGAGTGATATTGAATATAGAGTATGTTCTGTCAAGTATTTTGTATAATGCATACTGTTCCCTTGCTAAATTTTCAAAGGACAGACTTAGATTTGAAGTTAGCCAAGATTATAAACATGCATAATTGTTTCAAATGTAGGCCATGTTTTACTGTACATTTTACCGTGGCCGAGGGTATTTGAATGAACTCTTGTCTCCTTCATTCTACTTTGTCATACAGATTTGGTGTAGCAAGCACTTCTTGATTTGTGGCATTTCCCATGTTTTTTATTTCTGGCAATTATCCATGGTGGGAGAGAGTGAAGTTTGTGCAAGAGAGACTTTACGACTGTATGTTGGCATGGTGGTTAGGTTTCTATACTGCCAGATTAAACCTGGGTCAATTGCTTCCCATGGACCTTATCACTCAGGGTGGAAGGGCTGCAGAAATTTCATTCATGGGTCCTAGAAGAGGAGGAGGAGGAAGAATGGTGGCACCTAGTGGCAAGCCAAAGAGCAGCATTAGTGGTAACTTTTATGAGAGAGGTGCATCTTTTGCAGTCATATATAGCTGGCGTATGCTGCAGTTTCTGACGTGTATTACAGAAAAAGGGAAAACGTTTCGTGCTGGCTGATTTAGGAGGGAGAATTTTCAGGATGAAGTAAAAAAAAAAAAAAAAAAAAAAAACTGTACAATCACTTTACAAGCTCTTTATCTACTTCCACAGGTAGCTTACTGGACTTCCTTAAAGAAGGTGACGGGAAGTTTCTCAAGCTGCCCCAGCTGGTTGATATGGCCGCACAGGTATTCAGACATGCACGTTAGTAGAAGTGCATTAGGGGTTGGGTGGGCGATGCATATTGACAACAGTGAAAGCTACAGCTAACCAGTTTACGTAGTCCTTGAACTGGGGGTATGGGATGAATATACACAAGAAAAGGTTGCTTTAAATATATACATTTTCAGAGGAATCAATACCATTGTTTCCATCAAAATTGATGAGTTTTTGTTTCCCTCAAGGATATTTCCAGAAATTTTGCTTCTAGCACATCCATCAAAAAATCAGATTTAAGATCTCAAAAAATACAGGAAAGCAAATATCTCTATGAGGGAGACTAGAGGGCTTCAGGAAATTGGCAGTGGGTTACAGAACCGTTCACCTCTAGGCCACTGATTGATGGCAGAAAGAGAGTTGGTGGTTTCAGTCCAATTCCTGACATATGAATGCCCATGTCATTAAAACCATCAGCACAGCAGGGCAGTAGCTGGCATTGTCTGTCAGCAGTCTCAACAGAGACCAAAGATCGGGCATGGAGACTGAGGTATCTTCTCATAGTAACATAGTAATAACTGCAGAAAACGACCATCCGGTTCATCTAGTCTGCCCAGCAAGTTTCTTGCCGCTCCGTGCAGGCTATTCCCATGTTTTTATTAAGGGTAGTAATATTAACAATGTCACCTATAGAGGTGACCACCTCCAGAACAGGGCGCTGTTTGGAAGCTTGTATTGCTATAGCACATGTTCTATAGAAGAAATAAACATTTTCAATGCAACTTAGGAAAGAAAATATTTAGAGGGATTCGGTTTAGATTGTGAATTAATAATTCCCCAGTTTTCAATGAAAAGGATTTTTTTTCATTCTTCAGTTGGTTCTTAATTTTTTTTTCTCTCCCTTATTCTAATACACCAGACATTGTTCCTTTCTTGCTGGGCTTCTCTTTACCAATTTCTTGTAGCTGTGAAAAACACAAAAAAAAAATAAAGAAAGAAATATATATATATATATATATATATATATATATATATATATATATATAATGCCATTTCCTAGGAGCATAAAATATGAGAAACTTTGAATTCCAGTAATGGCTTTTATCAAACGTATGTGAGGGGGAAAATAATTAAATTTCTTTTCTTTCCATTTGTTGAGATTGCTGACGGTATGGCTTACATTGAAAGAATGAATTACATCCACAGAGACCTTCGGGCAGCTAACATCCTTGTAGGTGATAACCTGGTGTGTAAAATAGCGGATTTTGGGTTGGCGAGGTTAATAGAGGACAACGAATACACTGCAAGGCAAGGTAAAATGCTTTCACTGTTGAGGAATGAGTAATTTGGAACACTTTCCAGAGAAGCATCGCACAGTGTGCTTCAAAGAAAGTGCTCTGTATAGCTACAGTACCTGAATGTAATCCGTTCTGAAGTGCCGAAAAGCAGAATATAAATCAAAGAAATAAATACTCTTTAAAGTTAAGCATTCATTCATATGGAAGGAGAGCACTTCATTCCATGTCCTTTGACTTGGGCCTTCTCCCAAAACCTGAAAAGTGGAGTATTTGCCAGAACATTCTAAAATGCTGACAGTTTTAGAACCTGTTTATGCATGAAAATGATTACAGCATTGGATATGTTGTTGGGATGTTTTCACACAATTCTTTGTATGATTTTAAAACACAAATTTGCTATTATATTTTCAAATAGACGGATGTGTACAGATCCTTGAACAGCTGTAATTCCTCTTTGTAACAAATTCCTTTTTTAAAGAAAACCCTGGTTATAACAAGCAAGTCTAGTCTCCCAGAGTAAATGTATGTTTAATGTGACATTCAAATACTGTCTTTACCATGGAGGTTAAGCCATTCTTCCATGTGAAACGTTCACCTTGCAGGCATCGTCATGGCTACACAAGCTCAATCTTGCAGGGGTTGGTTTTTTTTCTCCCACAATAGTTTTATAGCCCAGGTTTCAGGGGATCGTCTTGTTAACGATCAGGTGGGGGAAAAAATATTCAGGAAACACGTAAGCTTTTCATATTAACCTATAATGCTGTATGTGAAGCGAGTTTCATCCCTGAAGATGAGTGTCTGGACTTACAACGGGACTGCAAGAAGCCCTACTACCTAATGATAAATCTAAATTCTTAGCACCATAGTCTAGATTTTGGCATGTTCCTTGAATTATCTTGAAGGGAGACAAAAGGATAGTGAAAAAAAAATCTCTTTTTTTTTTTTTTAACTTTGCTTTAATTAGGAGGAATGCGCAGTAAACTCCAAGCAGCAACTATCTAACTTGGGGGTCAGTACCAAAAGGCACGCTCCGCACAGTGCACAGTTTAATCCTCAGTGGGGGCACATATTTTGAGATGAATTTTAAAAGCATTGTTTGCATTAAAAGGCCCATATATATATCTGGAAAATGTGATGTGTGCACATAAACCATGTTAAAAGGTCCATATAAGTGTAGAAAAACATAACCTTTTTTTTTTCTGCATAAACTTGTTTTTCTGTGTGCTGAGCCTTTTCTTTGTGCACATTTTCCTGTTTGTGTTCATTTTTTTTTGTTAACTCTTGATATATTAGCATACTATTAACTTATTGCATCAGGAGTTTAAAAAATTAGCTTGTGCGTTAGCTTGTTACTGAATTTCAGCGCACAATTTTAACACTCAGCTTTTTGCATCAGCCCCTTTGATCAGGGAAGCTAAGACCCTCCTTACCTTACCCTGGATGCTGAGGGTGCTTTGGTTGAATGGGAGTGGATGCAAAATGGAGACTGCATACTTCAGAATTAAATCGTCTTGGCATTCGTTTAGCCATCTGGATGTCATGAATTCGGAAGCAGAAAGCTAATTTTCTTAGCACATAAAGGGGTAGATTTTAAAAGCCCTGCGCATGTAAATCCTGCAGGATTTATGCGCGCAGGGCACTCGCGCGCTGGCGCGCCTATTTTGCATAGGCTGCTGGCGCGCGCAAAGCCCTGGGACGTGCGTAAGTCCCGGGGCTTGCTAAAATGGGCGGGGGGGGGCGTGTCTGCGGTCCGTGGGCGTGTCCGAGTGCCCCGACACAGCGGCCTGTGTCTGGGCCTGGCCAGCCGGCGCACGCAAGTTACGCCTGCCAGCAGCAGGCGTAACTCCATCGAACAAGGTAGGGGGGGATTTTAGATGGGGGGTGGGTTAGAGAGGGGAAGGGAGAGAAAGGTGGGGGGGGGGACAAAAAAAAAAGGTCCTTCCGAGGCCGCTCCGTTTTCGGAGCGGCCTCGGAGGGAACGGAGGCAGGCTGCCGATTTTGCGCAGCCTTGCGCGCGCCAACCCCAGATTTTAAAAGATACGCGCGTATCTTTTAAAATCCGGCGTACTTTTGTGCGCGAACAAAAGTACACGCGCGCACTGTTTTTTAAAATATACCCCAAAGTGAATAGCCTTTCACATTGATCCAGTTCTTAGGACTATTTTATCGTGATGAAAAACTAAGTAAAACGTATTACAAGATGAGGACTATAGAATGCAGTACAGTAAACGTCACCTAATTGGCAAATACTTGGTTAAGGTTGTCATTTGCAATGGCTGTTTCTCACCATCTCTAGTTTACGGTCATGTTTTTTGCTGCTGAATCGGAAACCAAACCTTCCCAGCTTCTTTGCTTATGGTAAGACCCACCTAAGTCCTTGATTTCAGGAAGGATCCTTTTTCCCAAAATCTCACTCGTGCTCCTGAGTTGCCAGTTCCTTGTTCCCATCGCCCCATTTTTATAAACAGGAGAACATGAAATCTTGTTTTCCACTTTCCCAGAGTTGCATTCCAAGATCCTCCTTCCCTCCCTAACCACCCCTTCCCCCCACACACACACGCAATATACCTTTCTAAATTCAATATTATAATACCGGCTTCCTCAGACATATGGCATTCTGCTTTTCAGAAGTCATCTCTACTGTGTGAAATACAGTTGTATTGGCAGGTCCTGTGTTTGTACGATCTTAGGTAATGTCAGTTAAATGTCAGAAGCTTAGGCATACATTAATTTGTCTATATAAGCAGCTTCTGAGCTTTAGTTGCCAAGTTTACAGAAAAAAATAATCTATACATCTGCATCTGTCTTTCTTTAAAAAAAAAAAAAAAGAAAGAAAGAAATACAAATGTTAACTTCCAGCCCATTTGTTAAAACCAACCAACAAACAAAAAAGACCTACTAACTTTCTGACATGCCTCTTCTGTCCGCTATGGCTATACAATCATGAATATGATGAGGTGCCGTCAGTTATTTCAGCTTTACTAATAGAGTGCTCTTTTATCTAATCAATCGAAAAATAATTCTAGGTAAAAAATGGTTGGCAATTAATTCAGTTGGATTGCTTGGTTATTTACAAGACAAATAAATGTTCTCATTATTTTCAGGAGCCAAGTTTCCAATCAAATGGACCGCTCCTGAGGCTGCATTATATGGTCGGTTTACAATCAAGTCAGATGTGTGGTCTTTTGGAATCTTGCTAACGGAGCTGGTGACAAAGGGTAGGGTGCCATATCCAGGTAAATACCAATCTAGGGAAGATAATCTCTATTTGTCATGAATTTGTATGCAACTCAGTTCTGCAGAACTGCGGGTTCATGTATATGACTGTCCCTGCCATTGACTCAGGTCCCAGGGCTTTTGTAGACCCCACCAATAAACCAGAGCTGGGAAAAGCACCTATCCTGGTGCTATTTTGTACGGCTTTACAAGAAAATGGCATTGGTCAGCCCTGAGACTCTGTATTATTTTATTTGATGTCAAACATTGGAACTGGTTCAGGGCCAGCCAGTGACATTTTTTAAGTGAGATCAGCAGAGCATGAACAGCTGGGAATAGTTTCTGTTCTTTTCTTTAGCTGCATACTCCCATGGGTAAACGAGGGTCGAGTAGGTCCCCAGCTCAGCTTATTTGTAGTAGGCAGGGGAGAGACCCAGGGAAGCCCCGCTGGGCTTGGTTTAGTCTAGTTGGGTAGATCATGGCTTACTGGTGGAGGGAAGGGGCCCAGGGAGGCCTCTGGAGTGTGATGGCAGTACTGCCAGTGGTGATATCCCCCAGAGCAGGAGCAGGGCTGGACCCAGGAACAGCCAGCTTGAACAGGAACAGGGACTGGTCAAGCAACCAGGATCTTTTGCCTATACCGGACACCTCCCTCTTGGATTGCGCTCTCAGGTCCTGGTAGCTGGCATGACTTAAACAGGAGGAACTCTCCTAGGGCAGATACAGGACAAAACACACAGGAACCAAAAGAGAGAAGGGGGCTAGAAATGGGGCTAAACTAAATACAAAATAAGAACAGAAATAGACAGGACACCAGAAGGCCCAAACTAAGGCCTAACAAATAGGATTAAAACCGTGCACAAACAAATAGAGACCAGACAGGAGGCCACAAAATCAAAGGCCATACACACAAGGCAATATCAAGGCAAGAAATAGAACTAGGATACAAGTAACAAGGACCGCAGCACAGAGTGCAAAAAAACTCCAATGAGTCACTGTACTCCCAGAAGGAGAGGTTTTTATGCGAGCTCAGTGCTAGGAAACATGGCTGCCAGCAGGGCTATAGCTTAGAGGACTGAGCAGCAGGGAATGTGGCCCACCGAGACCCCTGCTGGCAGGAAGCAAGCATTGCACATGGATCCTTACAGGGAGATGCACGAGATCCCAGGACCTGAGGCAGCAGCAGGGAGGGGGAACGATGCAGGGAGGTCCCATTTTGGTGCTTTTTTTGTGGTTGTTTTGGGTCTTTTTTTAATGTTTGCTTTTGGTTTTGCAAACCTGCTGAACCAAAACTTGAATTAAAAAGAGGTTTCCTAAATCAGTGGTTCCCAACCTGGGGTCCACGAGATCATCACAGGCGGTCCTCAAAAAGGGAGGCAATCAAAGCTCAACTACTGAGAAAAAGAGCAAACTCACCTCACTTCTGAGGAGCCCTGCTCTTAGACGCCCGCTAATCCCACAGCCTAATCCCATGCCAAGGAGAGGAAGATTACAGCCTCAAGAAACCCAAACTGATGCGGAGAATAGGTAGGGAAGAGTGCAGCTGATTGCCACTATGAGGAGTCTGAAGCTGCACAGAGAGGAGGAGGAGGAGGGGATGCGTACTGCCACCGGCCCTTCATCAGCTGCTGCCCCATAGGACCAGAGGCAGCAGCAAGCAGGGTGATAACCCTGAGGAGCATTTCTGGCCACTGCTACATGTGCTCTGGCTGTCCTGCTGGCTTGACAATAAGGGGAAAATGCTGCACTGAGGGACTAGTTTGGCAATGGTAGGGATCAGAGGTCAGGAAGGAAAAGAACATAGTGTGGTCAGCACTCAGAAAGATGTGGAGAAGGGGGGTCAAGGAGGAGAGGGCAAAAGGGAGAGCAAGGGAATGAAAGCATTTGGAAAGGGCCTTCAGAGGGCAGGAGGGTGTGCTATAAACTGCTTGACATCTTATAGGAGTGCTTTAAAGGTGCTGCTGCAACCTAAAGTTTTACTGAGATGTTTGTATTCATGAGTGCCTTGAAAATGCTGCTGCAACCTATTGCTGTGCTGAAATGTTTGTATTCTTATCTCAACCCGTGTTGATTTTGCTGAGATGTGCTGTATTCTTAGTCCTGTTCATTTATTTCAAGTTTAGTCCTATTGTATATTTTACCTAGATTAGTTCTGTCGTTGATGGATATCAAGTTTAGTCCTTACTGAAGACTCTTTCAGACTACAGCTATGTAGTCTCCTTCAGAATGTATATTACCTTTTGAATATGTTGCACCCCACTTTTTATTCAAAAAGATGAGTAATGAATCCAAATAAATAAAAGAACATTGGGGATGGAGCCAAGGGACATGCTGGGGTCCGCAAAATGTTTGGAAGTTGAGAAGGGGGTCTATGCTCTTTGCCCTCAACAAAAATATAAACCGAAACAAAACGTTTGTCTGCACATCCCTGGTCCTCAGCTGAGCCCACAGACCTGTCTCGGGACAGAGTTCTCCATTTGCACCACTCTGGAAGCCATCAGAGAGATGAACAACACCAGTTAGAGTGGATATGACCACTGTAGAGTTGCATTCATTTCTATGGTCACGTTTTTAACACTTTGTTTTTAATTAGATTTTAAATCTCTCTTGCTCTACACATGCCTCAGCTCTTATTTTAACTAAAATTTCACTCACTTTGCTTATTTTTAAAGCCTTCCTTTCTCTGCTGGGGCTAGCGTAGTTTTCTTCTCTTCATTTTAAGGACACTTGCCTTTAGAAGACAAATCTTAAGGATGCTATTAAGCATATGAACCTTGAAGTAGTCTTTTCTTATCTCCATCTGCCTTGCTTCTCACAATAGAAGTCCCTGTCTTTCAGGCCGTCTTCACCATAGAGCCCTCGGGTTTTGTGAGGAGGACAAAACTGACTTGGATAGGGAGTGACGCACTACAAGTGGTCCCAGCTCCTGCCAGAGATATGTGCTTTTATAACTGGGCAGACAGGATGGGCCAAAAATTCTGCTATGTTATAAACCACCTTGCTTTCACTTGAAAACACTGTCCTGGGAAGTTACTCACATTTCTCATTGTCTGTCCCCTAACAATAGAAAATGAATATTTAATAATATTTTCATGTATTTATGCATGCTCTGGTGTAAAGTAGTGATGAACATGAGATCTATTGAACAATGTCTTGCATCCAATATTTAGAACCATTACTACAGGATCTGAATATACCCAAATAGTTTTAGTGTGGCACCCTTCATATTACAAAAGCCATTAATCACATTGTGACTTTCATGCTTAAGACTAATGTATGGATGTATAAACTCATTACATACTAGGGTTGCAAAAATTCACAGAAAATACTGGGGCGGATTTTAAAAGCCCTGCTCGCGTAAATCCGCCCGGATTTACGCGAGCAGGGCCTTGCGCGTAGGTCCCGGGGTTTTGGGAACGGGGCGTGTCAGGGGCGGGCCCGGGGGCGTGGTTTCGGGCCGGGGAGTTCCGGGGGTGTGGCCGCGCCCTCCGGAACCGCCCCCGGGTCGGGTCTCGGCGCGCCAGCAGCCCGCTGGCACGCGTGGATTTACGTCTCCCTCCGGGAGGCGTAAATCCATGGATAAAGGTAGGGGGGGGGGGTTTAGATAGGGCCGGGGGGGTGGGTTAGGTAGGGGAAGGGAGGGGATGGTGAGGGGAGGGTGAAAGAGAGTTCCCTCCGAGGCCGCTTCGATTTCGGAGCGGCCTTGGAGGGAACGGAGGCAGGCTGCGCGGCTCGGCACGCGCCGGCTGCCCAAAATCGGCAGCCTTGCACGTGCCGATCCAGGATTTTAGAGGATACGCACGGCTATGCGCGTATCTTATAAAATCCAGCGTACTTTTGTTTGCGCCTGCTGCGCAAACAAAAGTACGTGATCGCGCTTTTTTTTAAAAATCTACCCCACTGTGTTTATATTTCAGTGTGATATTTGGGTTTACTTTCAATTGGCATTTAATTGAAAATAACAAGCACATGTACCTACCAGGTGCTGTTGCTGCTGAATTCAAACCAACTCTAACAGGAATTGATGTCTATACTGCAGAGTAAGAGGTGCACAATTCTTGGCGTGGTTTCTCTTTCCAAAAAATTGGTGCCAGTTTTAAACTTAGGGAAGAAACAGCGGAAGTTGTGGGAGGGGAGGAAATGCCAGATAGCCCAAGTATAAATTGCTCACGTCAGGGAGATGGGAAGAAGAACATAAGCGGACACTGCCCTACCTGCTTCACTTCTTCCTACATCAAGCAGATATGCCAAAAATATAAAAGGTGCATTTTAGGCACACATTCTACGTACTGAAAAACAGAGCTGATAAGAGTACATTAGTACTTGCACATAATATTCTCCTAGGACAAGCAGGATGGTAGTCCTCACATATGGGTGACAACATCAGATGGAGTCCAGCACGGAAACGTCTGTCAAAGTTTCTAGAACTTTGACTAGGCACACCGAGCATGCCCAGCATGCCATGATCCACACGTCCATGCGGGATCCCCCTTCAGTCTCTTCTTTTCTATGGAGCTGTTACCTTGCAAGTTTTTGGAGCTCTGCTCTTTAATGTCTTTGTCTCTGTAATTTCTGCGCCAGATCCCCCTTCTCCCATCAGTGCTTCAGGGCGGCGTGGTAAGTCTTTTGTACCTTCTTTAAGGTCGATTCCCAACTGTGCCGTTTCTCGGTATCCGCCAGTCATCGACCGCTTGCTGGCTCTTTTTCATGGCATGGGGTTTTCACCGATGCCCGCAGAACATGTCTATCGTAGATCCATATGAGGTCTGCATCTGGGGGTGTCGTCTATGCGACCAAATGACCCACAAGGGTCGTCGGGCTCGGCTTGCTAAAATGGAAAAACTCTTTGGGTCTAGAAAATCTGACACCTCAACTCCAGCGTCAGGCGCCTCTACTCCCAAAGACCATGGCAAACTGATGGAACTGTTTCCCTCAGTGTCCACTCCCCCTCCTGCGTGAGCACGGGACCGGAGATGGGCTTTCTTTAGCACTGTGGAAAGACCGGGCCGAACACCATGGTAAACCTCAGAAGCATCGGCACTGATCACCATCCTTGCATGGTGCCATGCTGCCCCCAAAGCGACCCCACGGAGAGGAGGCATCGACCTCCATCATACCCGAGAGTCCTGGGCGTTCCCCACTGACATCTGGTACAGAGTCTCCCCAGGGCTCCTCATCCTACTTCTCCAGTGGCCGAGACAGGTTTGGTTCCCAATCCTTCGGGGATCTCTGTCAGGGAACCGATCAGTCTTGGGACCTCCCCTGACCTGATCATGCAGGATCAAGGCAGGCTGCGCCATCCCAAGCTCCGGGCACTGTCTCTGATGGCCTGGATGATGAGAGGTTAGTCCTGCGGCTCCTTGACCTCTCTGAGGACATGTCTCGGGTCTTGGTAGCTTCTCGAAAGCATTCCACCAGAAAGTCATATGCTCTGAAGTGGAGGAGGCTTTCCATTTGGTGTGAGAGTCATGGCTTGGATCCATTCTCTTGTCATATTCACAAGTTGTTGGACTACTTGCTATCTCTTTCCAATGCTGGTCTAAAAACCAACTCTGTCAGAGTGCACCTCTGTGCTATCTGCACCTACCACCATGCTGTGGATGGTTCGCCTATTTCCATGCATCCTGTGGTAAGCTGGTTAATGCAGGGTTTGCTTCAGCTGAAAACCTCCCCTGCTGCCTCCTTTTGTATCCTGGGATCTCAATGTGGTTCTGGCTCGTCTCATGCGAGATCCCTTCAAGCCACTGAGTTCCTGCGAGTTGAAGTACCTGACGTGGAAGGTTATCTTCTTGATTGCAGTTATTTTGGCACACAGAGTCAGTGAACTTCAGGCGTTGGTAACATATCCACCTTACATAAAATATTTCCATGACAGAGTGGTGCTTCGCACCCATCCTAAGGAGGTGACTGATTTTCATAATCAGTCAATTGTCCTGCCTACCTTTTTTCCCAGGCTGCATTCTCACCATGGTGAGCAGGCTCTACACAGCCTGGACTGCAGAAGAGCCTTGGCTTTCTATTTGGAGCAAATAGCCGGCCACCGACAGTCCATGCAACACTGTTTCCTTCGATAAGAACAGATTGGGAGTTGCGGTCACCAAGTACATGTTATCCAATTGGCTGGCAGATTGCATTTCGTTCTGCTATACACAGGCGGGCCTTCAGCTTAGAGGCCACATCAAAGCTCATTCCGTCCATGTCATGGCAGCTTCAGTAGCCCATTTGCATGTGGTTCCCATGGCTGACATCTGCAAGGCTGCAACGTGGAGTTCCCTCCACATGTTTGCAGCTGTTTGGATAGAGATGGCCGTAAGGACAGCAACTTTGGTCAAGCTGTCCTGCAGAACCTTTTTCAGTGAGAAACAACCCAACTCTTCCTGCCTAGGGCCCTATTTTTCGGGGCAGGTTTCTCCCTAGGTTTTTTCCACACCACCGTGGTTGCGCTCGTTAGCGCCAGGATCAGTGTTTGTGGATCTATATAAGTTTAGGAGTAGCCTGCAGCTTAGTATTCACCTATGTGTGAGGACTACCATTCTACTTGTCCTAGGAGAAAGCAGAGTTGCTTACCTGTAACAGGTGTTCTCCAGGATGTTAGTCCTCAGGAAACCCGTCTGCCAGCCCGCGGAGTTGGGTTTCTACTATATTTATTTTATTTTTTCGTAATTCTATGTTACGAGACTGAAGGGGGACCCTGCGTGGACGCGTGGATAGTGGCATTCTGGGCATGCTCAGTATGCCTAATCAAAGTTCTAGAAACTTTGACAGACGTTTTCCATGCCGAGTTCCATCTGATGATGTCACCCATGTTGAGGACTATCATCCTGCTGTCCTAGGAGAACACCTCTTACAGGTAAGCAACTCTGCTTTAAAAAATACAAATAAATTGGAAAGAATTGCAAAGACTGTGAGGAGTGCTTGGTGTCATCAAGCAGGTGGAATCATTGCTAGGCCGATTGCAGCTGAGTTAAGATCTCTGTGAACAGTTCCTCCCCATCCTGCGAAGCAGACGGTGATGTCATCTAAGAGGGCCATGATTGCTCTGTTAAAACCCAGGCACTATGACATGCAGCTACCGGCACGTCCCATTGTACCAATGGGGAGTAAAAGGAAATCTCAGATTTACACCTCATCAGTTAAAGTGGAAATAAAAATAATGTAAAGTCTACAAAACAATACATAACATAGGAATAAAACAGATGGACTCAGGACCAATGGGTTACATGCTCCCCTACTAGCAGATGGAGATGGAGTCAGGTTTCAAAGCTGACATCACCTTAAATACACCCCTGCAGTGACCTCAGTCCTTCAGTATCTCTCCGTCTCCTAGCAGATGTAGACGTGCTTTCCCTGTTGGGATCTCTGTACCCTTTAGAAGAAGAAATTCTACTTTTAAATTGGAGAAAAATTGAGCCCCGCTCTCCTGCCGTAATACCTAATGGTCCCTCCTCCAGTTGAGAATTCCTGAGGTGACTTCCAAGATCCCTCCAAGCTGTGCCTTGGTCCGGTAGCCGGTTCCCGGCGTGGACTTTGCTGTTGAAGCAGCTGAAAGGCAGCGGGCACAGGAAGCTGAGTATGGTGGTGATGGCCAAAGCTCTCTCTCCCTGCAGCTGGAGACCATCTCTGTACTCAGTCGGTATGCGCTGAGCCCAGGTAAGTATAAAAAAAAAAAAAAAAAAAGAGAGAAAAGGGTACCTTCCGATTCAGAGACATTGGAGGGGTTTCGGTAAGATTTCCTCCAGTCTCCTTGCTCAGCTCGCTGTACCGACATCGTTCCCGATCCTGTTGAAGTAAGGGGAAGTAGGCCTCCGAGTGGGTTGAACGCCCCCCCGGTTTGCTAGGCCCCGCTTTAGGCTCAGTAGGCATACCACATGGTAGGCCATGGCGGCGCCATCTTGTGTGCGTTTTTGTGCGCCTTCTATTGCCCACCAAAGAGTGTCGGTACGCATGGTTCATGCTGGCTCTGCGCACACACTGTGTACGTAACATATCGTGCATCCATACGCTTACATCTCTCTTGGCGCAGAATTTAAGTAAAGCTGAGCACACGGGCTGTGGGCATGCCTCACCGTGGCCCGCGTAGGCACCCAAAATCTGTGCGCATAAAATTTTAAGCATGAGCTGTCTGAACATGCAGTTGCCATCTAATGGCTCCGGCAGCAAAAAAACATAAGCGCTATTCTCTTTGTGCTGCCTGTCATATTAGGGCTATACAGCCTGACCTTGATTCTTACTTATGTCAGCACTGTGAGGAGACCCAGGGAGAGTTGGCCTGCCTAGACTTTATTAAGCCCAGATCCTCCCACTCTGAAGATGGGTCAGCCACAACCTTAACTGGAAGTACCCTGGATCTGAGTAATCCTGGGGCTGGGTCTTCAATGGGAGAGGGAAATCCAGCAGCGCCTACCCCAGTATCTCCTGGGCTAGGCATGGACCTGGTGGCTTTCTCTTGGGTGGAATTTTTTCAAGGCCTTAAAGCCTTCATGCAGGCGCAGCTGCTTCACTTGCCCCTGGCCGGACAGAACCCCAGCCGGTAGGGCCTCCCTCTCCCAGCCCTATCAGCAGGCCTCGAGACATGCTTTATCTCACCAAGGGTATCCCTGGCAGGATCCCAGACAGCACGACGAAGAAGAGGATCCAGATTGCTTGGAAGATGGAGAAATTCCACCAGGCTTGGAGCCATATCCAGACCATGTTATGTTTTTTCCATAGAGATGAATTGCCAGCCCTGGTTTCCTAGACCCTGAAGACACTGGGAGTTCCTGGGGCTGACTCTATGACGGAACCAAAGAAGAATCCTATTCTGGTATCTCTACAGAAAGCCTCTTTCTATTTTCCAGTGCTAGAAGCCATCCAGGAGTTAATTGACCTGGAATGGGATGCCTCCAAAGTGAATTTTAAGGTGGTCGAGCATTAGAAGCTCTATACCCACTGGATCCAGCGGCGAGATAATGCCTGCATTTCCCTAAAGTGGATGCACTGGTCTGCATTGTTTTGAAGCAAACAACTATCCCAGTGGAGAGAGGAACGGCCTTAAAGGATGCACATGATAGGCGGATGGAGTCCATAAGCAAGCCTTTAACGCGACAGAAATGACTTTACAGATTACTTCCTGTTGTGCCCTGGTGGCTCACTCGTGCCTGCTCCTCTCGAGAGAGGTGGTTGACTCAAGGATGTATTCCAGAGAAGATATGGAGCCCGCCGCTGCCTTTTCAGCTGACGTGGGTCTGAGCTAGTCCGTATCTCAGCCAGAGGAGTGGCCTCAGTGATAGTGGCCAGAAGACAGCTATGGCTGCAAAATTGGTCAACAGATGCTCTTAAGGCAAATCTCAAAAAAGATGCCCTTTAAGGGATCACTCCTGTTCAGAAGTGAATTGGCAAAGCTGTCCAATAAGTGGGGTGAATCTCCAGTCCCCCAACTACCGGAAGATAAGAGAAAGCAGTTACAGTGCCCCTCGCCTATGAGGGGTTGATCCAGGGGCTCACAACACTTTTGGCCCTATAGAAACTCGACATTTCAGAAGTATCAGTCCTTTCGGAGTTGACAGCCCAAAAGAGGGGCAGGTTCAGGTTCGGCCCGA
This sequence comes from Rhinatrema bivittatum, assembly GCF_901001135.1. NCBI lineage: Eukaryota > Metazoa > Chordata > Amphibia > Gymnophiona > Rhinatrematidae > Rhinatrema > Rhinatrema bivittatum. The sequence goes on from NC_042616.1 coordinate 593,421,364, forward strand.
AATCCCCAAGGAAGTTTTGCCGACCTATCCATCTTTTTCATCGTACCCAAGAAGGAGGGTTCCTTTCACACCATCCTGGACCTCAAGAGTATCAACAGACACCTACTAGTAATTCATTTCCGCATGGAAACTCTGTGCTCCATGATAAATGGCCGTACAACCAAGAAAGTTCTTAACCTCCCTGCACCTTTCTTAGACCTACCTTCGTATTCCAATCCGGAAGAACATCTGCGTTTCCTACGCTTTGCGGTACTAGGCTACCATTATCAGTTCCAGGTACTGCCCTTTGGCCTGGCCACCGCCCCCAGAACATTTTACAAGATAATGGTGGTCGTAGCGGCAGCACTGAGAAAAGAGGGAATCCTTGTGCACCCGTACTTGGAGAACTGGTTGATTCAGGTGAAGTCATTGGAAGAGAGTCTTCAGGTGACCAGGGTGACGTCCCTGCTTCAGGAGCTTAGTTGCATCATAAACATGGACAAAAGCAGTTTCAAGCCCTCCCAGTCCTTGGAATATCTGGGAGCCCAGTTCAACACCAAGCAGGGTACTTGCCAGGTTCTTGTGGCCTGGTTTGGCCTCTCTTAGAAATAGGATGCTGGGCTTCATAGACCCTTGGTCTGACCCAGCATGGCAATTTCTTATGGTCTTATGTCTTCCACCCTCGCGGATAAGGAAGTTGACATCCCAAGTGCATCAGTTGATGAACGCGATACGCCCCAAGGTGTGCAGCTATCTTCAGGTCCTCTGTTTGATGGCATCAACCCTGGAGGTAGTACCATGGGTGAAGGCACACATGCGACCACTTCAAGGCTCCCTGCTATCACGTTGGAACCCACTGTCTCAAGACTATTCAATTCGCCTCCACCTACCGATGGAAGTATGTTCTCAACTCCAGTAGTGGCTGCAGGAAGCTCGCCTGGGCAAGGGTGTAAGCCTGTCCCTGCCAACTTGGCTGGTCCTCAGGACAGACGCGAGCCTCCGGGGTTGGGGAGCTCACTATCAGGAACAGACGGCCCAGGGGCATGGGACCAAGGAAGAGCTGCTCTGGACAATAAACCGCCTGGAAACCCGGGCAGTCAGATTGGCGTGTCTACAGTTCAGCCACATACTCCAGGGTCAGGCAGTCTGCGTTATGTTGGACAACGCAACAACAGTAGCCTACATCAACCACCAGGGAGGAACCAAGAGCCAGCAAGTGTCAATGGAGATAGATCTCCTTATGGAATGGGCAGAATTACATCTACAGATGATCTGTGCCTCCCACATTGTAAGAAAAGACAACGTCAGAGCAGACTTTCTAAGCAGGGAATGTCTGGAATCAGGAGAATGGGCATTGTTGGCCAAAGCCTTTCAGCTGGTGGTAAATCACTGGGGCTTCCAGTCAATCGACCTGCTGGCCGCATCTCACAATGTAAAGGTTCCCCGATTTTTCAGTCTTAAAAAAGATCAGTGGTTCCTGGGGATCGACGCCCTAGTTCAGACCTGACCAGAAGAGGACTTACTATACACCTTCCCTCTGTGGCCCCTGCTGGGCAGGGTCATTCACAAGATCGAGTAACACAAGGGATTAAGAACATGCCTTACTGGGTCAGACCAAGGGTCCATCAAGCCCAGCATCCTGTTTCCAACAATGGCCAATCCAGGCCATAAGAACCTGGCAAGTACCCAAAAACTAAGTCTATTCCATGTTACTGTTGCTAGTAATAGCAGTGGCTGTCAACTTAATAGCAGATTACAGACTTCTCTTCCAAGAACTTATCAAATCCCCTTTTAAACACAGCTATACTAACTGCACTAACCACATCCTCTGGCAACAAATTCCAGAGTTTAATTGTGCGTTGAGTAAAAAACAACTTTCTCAGATTAGTTTTAAATGTGCCACATGCTAACTTCATGGAGTGCCCCCTAGTAGCTCCAGATTGGCCCAGGTGTCTGTGGTATGCAGACATGGAGACTCCTGGTGGGGACCCCCCTGTGCCTCCCATCGCACAGGGACCTGCTCCAGCAAGGTCCAGTCCTTCACAAGGATACGATTCTATTGTGTCTTACGGTTTGGCCCGTAAAAGGGCTTGCCTGATGAAGCGTAGATATTCGGTGGCAGTAATTGCCATCCTCCTCCACGCATGAAAGTTCTCTAGGTCCTTAGCATATGTGCGGGTCTGGAGAGTATTTGAAGCCTGGTGTGAGGAACTCGTTGTTGCCCCTCGGACAGTCAAAATCCCACTGGTTCTGGAATTTTTACAGGATGGCTTGAATAAAGGGTTGTCCCTTAACTCCTTGAAGGTCTAGGTAGCGGCTCTATCCTGTTTCAGGGGCGAGGTGAACGGAACCTGCCTGTCTGCACATCTGGACATGGCCTGTTTTCTGAAAGGGGTAAAATACCTCCGGCCACCCGTACGGTGGCCGGTTCCCTTGTTGAATCTTAATCTTTTGGCAGGGTCCTCCTTTCAGCTGCTGCGCAGTCTATAAATTTATTAATTATTATTAGCTTATTAACCGTTATTAGCTTATTAACTCTGAAAACTGTGTTCCTGGTGGCGATATGCTCAGCTCATTGCATCTCCGAACTACAGGCATTAACATGTTAGGAACCATTCCTCTGGATCTCTCCAGAAGCATTACAACTTCATACCGTTCCATCCTTCTTGCCCAAGATAGTCTCGGAATTTCATTTGAATCAGTCTATTTTGTTGCCATCCGTAGATAGGCACAAAGACACGGAAGAATACTGCCTCCTTTGCCATTTAAACATCAGCAGGCTTTCGGTGCGGTATCTGGAAGTTTCAGAACTGGTGCACAAGACGGACCACTTGTTTGTTTTCATGGTGGAAGAAGACAGGGTGAACCAGCTTTGCGGGCTACCATAGTTCACTGGATCCAAGGAGGTGGTCACAGGAGCTTGTGTAGAGGCAGGAAAGCCATTATCCTTTCAGGTTAAAGCTCATTCCACTAGGGCACAGGCAGTATCCTGGGAGGAAGCTAAACTGCTGTCTCCCATCGACATCTGCTGAGTGGCAATGTGATCCTCCTTAGAAAGCTTGTCCAGGTTCTATCGCCTGGACGTTCAGGCCCGAGAGGACGCAGCCTTTGCAAGGGCAATGTTAACTAGACCGTGGGCACCCTACCGCCCCAATCAGGAGTAGCTTTTATACATCCCATTGGTCCTGAGTCCATCTGACTACACGCTAGAAAATGGAGAAATTACTTACCTGATAATTTTGTTTTCCTTAGTATAGATAGGTGGACTCGGCATCCCGCCCACATCTGCCCAAAAATGGTGTCAAGAAAGCGTCCATGAAATGAATATCGAGTCCGAGGTTATGGGTAAGCCATCACCCAATCCCTAGATCAGGGCATCTATAATCTTGCTGAGAATAGTTTGGTTGAATACAGTTACAATTATCAATTTTTAATCAAGTTTTTTCAATAGTATGTCCACAATTGCTTTTGAAGAGAATACAGAAGGGCTGAGGTCACTGCATGGGGTATATCTAAGGTGATGTCAGCTTTGAAACCTGACTCTGTCTCCATCTGCTAGCAGGGAGCATATAACCTATTTGTCCTGACTCTATCTGTCTTTACTAAGGAAAACAAAATTATCAGGTAAGTAATTTTTCTATTTGCTTAGGTGTTCACTGAAGAGGATGTTGTAGAGATACCCATTCCGGAGAAGGCTTTCATGGGTGATGATTCAGATCAACTGAACCAAATCACAGTGAACCAGGAAGATATGGTAGGCCTGATTGACAAACTGAAGAGTAGTAAATCACCTGGACCAGATGGTATATACCCCAGGGTTCTAAAATAACTAAAAAATGAAATTTCAGAGCTATTTCAGTTCATTTGTAAACTATCATTAAAATCATCTGATGTACCTGAAGATTGGAAGATGGCCAATGTAACTCCTATATTTAAAAAGGGATGCGGGGTAATCCAGGAAACTATAGACCAGTGAGCCTGACTTGAGTGCTGGGAAAAATCGTGGAAACTCTTATAAAGAATAAAATCACAAAACATTTAGATAGACATGGTTTGATGGGACACAGTCAACATGGATTTACCCAAGGGAAGTCTTGCTTCACAAATCTCCTTCATTTTTTTGAAGGGGTGAATAAACATGTGGACAAAGGTGAACTCGTAGGTGTGTTTGGATTTTCAGAAGGTGTTCAACAAAGTCCCGCATGAGAGCCTTCTAAGAAAACTAAAAAGTCATGGGACAGGAGGTGATGTCCTTTTGTGGGTTGCAAGCTGGTTAAAAGACAGGAAACAGAGAGTAGGATTAAATGGTCAGTTTTCACAATGGAAAATGATAAACAGCGAAGTGCCTCAGGGATCTATAATTGGACCAGTGCTTTTTAATATATTTATAAATGATCTGGAAAGGGGTTTGACGAGTGAGGAGATCAAATTTGCGGATGACACAAAAGTATGTAGAGTAGATAAATCTAAAGCAGATTGTGATGAATTGCAGGAGGACCTTACAAGACTGGAAGATTGGGCTTCCAAATGGCAGATGAAATTTATTGTGGACGAGTGCAAGGTGATGCATATAGGGAAAAATATCCCTTGCTGTAATTACACAATGTTAGGTTCTATCTTAGAAGTTACCACCCAGGAAAGAGATCTAGCGTCACAGTGGATAATACATTGAAATTGTCGGTTCAGTGTGCTGCAGCAGTCAAAAAAGCAAACAGAATGTTGGGAATTATTAGAAAGGGAATGGTGAATAAAACAAAAAATGTCAATGCCTCTGTATCACTCCATGGTGAGACCGCACCTTGAATACTGTGTGTAATTCTGGTCGCCGCATCTCAAAAAAGATATAGTTGCGATGGAGAAGGTACAGAGAAGGGCGACAAAAATGATAAAGGGAATGGAACAGCTCCCCTATGAGGAAAGGCTGAAGAGGTTAGAACTGATCAGCTTGGAGAAGACGGCTGAGGGGGGATATGATAGAGGTGTTTAAAATCATAAGAGGTCTAGAATTGGTAAAAGTGAATCGGTTATGTACTCTTTCGGATAATAGGAGATCTAGGGGGCACTCTATGAAGTTAGAATGTAGCACATTTAAAACTAATCAGAGAAAGTTCTTCACTCAACGCACAGTTAAACTCTGGAATTTGTTGCCAGGGGATGTGGTTAGTGCAGCTAGTGTAGCTGGGTTTAAAAAAGGATTGGATAAGTTCTTGGAGGAGAAGTCCATGATCTGCTATGAATTAAGTTGACTTAGAAAATAGCCACCTCTATTACTAGCATCAGTAGCATGGGATAGACTTAGTTTTTGGGTACTTGCCAGGTTCTTATGGCCTGGATTGGCCACTGTTGGAAATAGGATGCTAGGCTTGATGGACCTTTGGTCTGACCCAGTATGGCATGTTCTTATGCTACATGTGGCAGGAAGCAGGCAGCTTCTTGTGAACCAAGGGATTCCCTTCCCTCTCTATCTCCGGCAGTAAAAGTCGGGGTTGATGATCAGAGGGATGAAGGAATATTGGAGGAGGCCTTGCCAGATTGTGTGGGCAATGATGTGAAGGATGTTTCTATGGATTTTGTTTTACTCCTGCACAAGGCCTGTCTGACCAGGAAAGGCGCAGGGTTTAAATGGCCCCTGAATTAGAATTTGCAGTGGAACCCAAAGAGGTTTAAAGGGTCCCTGGCCAGGGCTTCAAGGGACCTGCTCTGCTGGTTGGGTCTTAGCCATCCTACTGGGAATGTTGAATCAGAGGAGTCTGATGACTTGCAGGATGATCCAAGTGGTGATCTGGCAGGTTGTGATCTTGCAGATGTTGAGATGATCAGACTAATGACATGGCAGGGAAGAACCAGGATAGAACCGAAGATTTTTCTGACCTAAAGGAAATTCTGCCAGGAATCCTTCCTGTTGTCTCTCTTGGAAGATGGCTGCCTGATTCTCTTTGGACTTTTCTAGTTTTATGGACTTTTGCAGTTTCTCTTCCAGGGATTTATTTTGTTAGTTTGGACTCATTGGTCAACAACGGACCTTCTTTTTTCATTTTATTCATTGTGGGCATAGTTTCCATATACATTTTCCATATTTTTCTTTTTAGCAGGATCATGCTATGCCACCAGCCTGACCTGAGGTGCTTTTTTTTTTTCCTCATGCCGCCATTTTCTGGCTTCAATTGTTGTTCTTGTCACTTACTTGCATTTTTATTCCTGTTTTCTTTTTTTACTTTCCAGGGATGTGTATCCTAAGCGATTTTTTAGCGGGCCTTTCAGCAATGTTGTTTTTGTATTATTGATTGTGCTTAGCTTTTACTGTTAGAATATTATCATGGCTTTGACAATTTCTACATTCCAAATGGTTTCATTGAATGTTAATGGGCTTTCCTACCCCATCAAGTGAAAGAAGATCCTAATGTATCTGCAGTCTTTACATGCTGATATAGCCCTGCTTCAGGATACTCATCTTTTTCTCTCTCTCAATTTCTCAAATTGAAGTAGGCCTGGGTGGGCAAGGTGGTTTTCAGTCCTGCTCAACATAAAAAGAGAGAGGTGTCCATTTTGATTCACAAGAAACTAGGGATGCAGGTCTCTCATCACATATCTGACTCCGATGGGTCTCTGTTAAGGCTTCTATTCAAAATGAATCTTTTATCCTTTTTAATCTCTATTCTCCTAACTCTGATGATCCCGGGTTTTGTTTTGTTTTGTTTTCACACTGTTTTTGCTCAGTTTTTAGGGATGGGTTCTGCGATTCTGGTATTATGTGGGGATTTCAACCAACCTTTAGATCCTTTTTTACACAGTCTACAACTAAAATATCCCTCACCAAGTCATAAGGTTTTACATGATTTTACTGCTTCTGGTTTGGCCAATCCCTGGTGTTTATTGCATCCTACTGACAAAGACTACACCTTCTTTTTCCTTCTCACTCTACATATTCTCGTATCAATTATTTTCTGGTTTCTGGGTCTGATACCTCACATTCATTCTGCTACTATTTATCCTATTTTGGTGTCTGATCTTTGTTCTCTCCTCTTATTGAAGATCACCAATGGAGGTTTAATCTGACTGCACTAGCAGATTCTTCTTTTCCAGCTTTTCATAAAGAGAAGAGTACTGATTATTTTTTGCATAGTAATCACCCCTGATGTCTGTTTTTCAACCATCTGGGCAGCCTTCAAAGCTACCATCCGTGGTGAAATTTATTAGTTACAGTATTCATCATAGGAAGGAACAGAAAGCCGTTCTAGAGTCTCTCTTCATGCTGAGGTGGCTGCTTTAGAAAAGTCCCACATTTCATCACTGTCTCCTGCTACTTTAATGCAGTTATTAAGAGCTCACTATGCTTACACTTAGCTCCTTTTTACTCAGCATGCTCACTATTACGCTGAAAACAATAAATGTGGCCATCTGTTTGCTGCATATCTTAAGCACCTTAAAGCTAAGAAACGTATCTCCATGATTTGTCTCCATCAAATGATGTACTTCTTTTGGATAATGATATATTATGTGTTTCCGAGATTTCTATTCTAACTTGTACCAGTCAGAATCCACTGCTTCCACAGTGAATATTAATCAGTTTCTTTTGCAGGTTTCTCACCCTTCTCTCACTGAAAAGCAACGAACATCCATGGACGGGACCTATCACTCAGAAGGAAATCAAGTGGCTTTATCTCATCTTTTCTGTGGAAAAGCCCCAGGACCTCATGGTTTTACTGTGGACTTTTATCAGGCTTTTTAGGATTTACTTCTTCCTCATTTACATACCTTTTTCTCTGACATGGTATCTCATCCTCTATCCTCTTCCTTTTTCTCTGAAGCCTGTGTTGTGGTTCTTCCAAAGCCAGGGCGGGATACTCAGCTGATCTCTAATTATATATAGATATCTCTCTCTTAAATATGGATTATAAAATTTTTGCAAGCTTCTGGCCGTCAGGTTGACGGATGTTATGTGCTCTCTCATTCGCTCTGATCAATCTGGATTTATTAAAAATCGGTTAATTACAAATAATGCTCGCCTCTTCCTTCATATGCAGGAACAGGCCACCTTTTTCTCTTCCTCGGTTGTGGCCCTATCTTTAGATGCTGAAAAATCTTTTGCCCATGTGGAGTGGAGGTATTTATTTGACACTCTAAGCTGGTTTGGCTTTGGTCCTACTTTATTATGGATGCAGTTACTTTATCATTCCCCGATTGCTTTTTTGTTTCTTAATAATCGGCTCACTTCCCGCTTTCTTTTGCATAGAGGTACTCAACAGGGATGTCCTCTCTCTCCCCCTTCTATCTATTTATTTATTTTTTATTTATGCATCTTTAAAGGTTTACAAAGCAAATAAACTTTGTATAGAAACAATGGAGAAAGGAAGCGAAAATAAACAAATAGTAAGAAACATAATTACAGAAACAAGAAATACAATAATCTCCAAAATGGGAGCATTAATCCTGAGAGAGGAGGATTTAGAAACATTATAAGGAGAAGAATTTCAGTACAATAATTCACATAGGTAAAGGTGACAAATAAAAACCCCAAAATATCTTAACCTAAAAAGATTCTTGGGTATCCAGACGGGCATGCTTATTGGCCTCCAGGAAATCCCATAGCTGGTCTGGACTAAAGAAAATAAAAGTATTAGCATTTATCTTAAGAACACATTTACAAGGATACCGAAGAAGAAAATTTGCACCAATAGCCAAAGCATCTTGTCGCGTATTTAAAAAAACGTTACGCCGCTCTTGAGTAAACTTAGCTACGTCAGGAAAAATCCGTACTAGGCCTCCATGAAAAGAAACATTAAAATGCTAAAAATGTTTATGACTAAGCTCAGATCCTGTGGAGAGTGGAAAGAGATCAGGAGTGTGGCTCTGTCAGTCACCTCTTCTGATGAATTCTCTAAGAAAGCAGTAAGGTTGGATAGATCTGCTACATTGGGAAAAGTAAAAGATTGACCCACCTTTTGCTTATATGGAAGAAACATATATTTAGTTAAAGCTGGAACTTTCTCAAGTGGAATTTGTAGCATGTCTGGAAAATATTTCTCAATGTAACAATCAAAGTTCACCTGAAACTTTGGGGAAATTAATAAGCCTCAAATTTAAATGCCGAGAATAATTTTCCAATGATTCCATCCTCCTAAGAGTGGCATAACACTAGTGTATCAGAGGCATTCACAGATTGCAAATTCTTAATATCATTTCCCATCGATTGAATAGACATAGAATGATCCTGCAAAATCTGTTGATGATCTCGAGCTACAGATTAGAGATGTGCTTCGGGTAAAAATTTCGTATCTGTCTTCATTTCGGGGGCCCCCCCCCCCCCCCCCCACAGGAATTTCGTGTTTCCCGCGGTTCGGGGGTTTTTTTTCGGGGGCCCCGATTTTTGGGTTAGTGCGCACTAAAACGATTGCATGGCCCTACTACAGATTCCAATTTCAATGAAACATTATCCAGATACTGGGATTGGTCCTGGAAGACCTGTGAGAGAGGCCTGCTATCAAATCCCAAATTGAGTCTAAAGTTACTACCGCTGGTTTGTGTTACAGTTATTAGTGAATCCCAAATGTTCAAGGATCTTACCTTGCGGAAGGGTAGACCCAAGAAGCTCTCAGTCAGTGGAGATGAATACTAAGCACAGACCGTACAAGGCGGATCAGGGGCACTCCCAGTCAGCCGGTAACAGATCCAGGAACAGTCCAAGTCAGTAGTCCGGCAGCAGGCAACGGGTCCAAGGGGCAATCAGAGTCAGCAGGCAGGCAGCAAGCAACAGGTCCAGAGGGCAATCCGAATCAGCAGGCAGGCAAAGGAACACACAGAGCACCAGCACAAGCAAGCCTGTAGCCGAGGTAATGCTGTGCTGGGCTCAGCTTGTTAAATACCTGAAGTTCCCGCGTAAACTCGGGGACTTTCGGTTTGATGTCCGACGCGCTGCGGGGGGCGGAGCTTGCGACTGCGTCACATCGGCCCGCGCTGTAGCCCGGGAGCGTCGCTGAAGGAGGCTGGAAGCCGGCGCCCCTGCTGCCCCAACTCGACGCGAGGTAACAGTTTGGAAATAGCTGTGGAGGGTCTGAGTGCTAATTGGTCACCAGATGATACAAATCCAGGAAATGCTGCCCCTTTGCCAGGGGGAGCTAATGGTTGTGCTTCACCAACTGCACCTTCACCCGCGGGAACTACTTCTCACAGTGAGATTCCATAAAGCCTTCCAACCTGTAATGAGCCTTTGTCTCCCTCATACTGGGAATAGTCGGGATTAGCCTTCAATTTTCCCCAGGGCATCGGTCCCATGCAGGGAAGCAGTCAACAGCGGCTTCTTAGGATCCAGCGGCGTAAGAGAAATTTCCCCAAGTGAAAGCAGCACTCCTCCTTGCTCCGTTCCGCCAGTGGAACTTACCCGCATAGTTTCTGGGGTGAAGGCGATGAAGTCCTTGATGACACGTTGGTCCAAGGGGAATGAGGATTCAGAGGGAAAAATCCTCACTTTACCCTTCCTCATGTGTGGGGCATAATGAGTTGTAAAATCCAACAAAGAAACTAGGTAAACGGGAACCAAAATGAACCGTGTCTGCCTCAAGCTGCCATCTTGGATCCTCCCCTCCCCCTTCTTATTTATCCTGGCTTTTAGATCCCTTATTGTTAGCTATCAGACAGAATTCCAACATTGAAGGTATTCCCATTGGCTCTGAAATGCATAAATTGTCTGCATATGCCAATGATGTGTTGTTATTCATTGTGGATGTGTGAATCCTTCTACCTCTCTTCCCCATTTGTTTGCTCTTATCTCATCTTATTCTTTACGTTCTGGTTATAGGGTTAACTGGCATAAAACTGAGATGCTTGCTTTAAATTCCCTTGAAGCTTTGGTAGATTATGAATTGGGTATTTTGACATAAGTGTCTCAAGTTCTCAAATATCTGAGTATTCATTTTTATGACACAATTTTCCATACAGTGTCTCACTGTGAGTCCTCTCTGTTGCAAATGTTACAAGACACTGTTTTACAATGGTCTCCTCTTCATTTAACTTGGTGGGATAGACTGGATACTATTAAGATGGTACTCGCCCCATGACTGAATTTTGCACTTTCTGTGTTACCCATTTTCTTTTCCAGAGATTTTTATAGGTTGACCATTTACTTTCTTGGTTTTTATGGTGCAATCAAGTCCTTCGTATTGCTCAATCTAAGTTGAAGGCTGATAAGGACAGGTTTTTTTATACCACCAAGCATTTATTTTGCAACAAGGTTATTATTGGTTTTCTCATTTACTTACCCTCTCTGACAGTCCTCTTTGGCTGTCAATCAAAAGGGCGCTCTTATTCCCCCTTCCCTTTAGAAGGATTTCCTGGGATTTCTTCCCCTCATTCTCATATCTCTCATTCGATTTTGTGCCCCCTGCACCGGGCATTTATGGAGTTTGAGCACATTAATCCCTCTACTGCGCCTCTTTGGAAATTCTCTCGCTTTGCTCCTTTATGGCATCACTCTTCTATCTTCGTTGGTGGTCACGTCCTCAAGTGGCACATTTGGCAGCACAATGGCATTTGGTTTCTTTCTTCTTTATATTGTAATGGCACCTTTCTTTCTTTATCCCAGGACAAGCAGGATGCTAGTCCTCACATATGGGTGACGTCACTGACTGAGCCCTATCACAGAAAACTTTGTCAAAGTTTCTAGAAACTTTTGACTGGCATCCTGAGCCCACTGAGCATGCCCAGCATGCCATGATCCCTCGAGCCACAGGGGTCTCCCTTCAGTCTTCTTTTTTCCACGCTGCTGTTAGCCTCGCGGATAAGGAGCCCTGTGTGGTGAATATTCACTACAAACATAGTTTCAAAAATTTCGGAAAAAATTATCCCGCAGTAGGGGTCTCCCTCTTTTTCACCGTCAGTGAGTGATTTTATTTTTTCCGATCGGTTCCGTTATCATTAAACCAAGTCAGGTCATCGATGGCTGTCCGGCTTTCACCATGACTACTGGGTTTAAAAAGTGCCCAAATTGCTCCCACACTATGTCCATAATGGACCCACATATCGAGTGTGTACTCTGTCTCGGCGAGAGACATGATGTGTCGACGTGCCCGAGATGCGCCGAAATGACGCCGAAAGGCAGGCAAGCACGCATGGAAAAGATGGAACATCTTTTTCATCTTCAACTGATGCCGTCGACTTCAACACAATCGTCTCCGGCTGGAGCGATTAGAAAAGTCGTTCTGAAAACTAGACGTCACCCGGATGAAGCAGGTGATCGGCCTTCACCAACCCCTTCCCAGTCATCGATAAAGTCTACATCCATAATCGAAAAGGGCATCGAACATTGACAGAAGCACCAAAATAGACATCGGAGGCCTCAGGGTCCGGACTTGGACCCGATAACCGGAATTCCTTCAATAATCATCGAACCAACTCTTAAGAAACCTCAGAGAGAGGAGTCTCTACTGCCCTCGAGGCCAACTCCTAGGCGATCCCTACCGATATCTGTGCCAGGAACCGTACCTCCACAGGGACCTGTGGAGATACCGATTTTGCCTTCACTGCCTCCCCCCATAGCTGCTCTGACTTCACCAGCTATGAGGGCGGAACTGGACAGTTATATCCGCCAGGTAGTTCGAGACGCACTCCGAGGCATGCCTTCGATGCCAGCACCGACAACTGTTCCACCCTCGATGCCAGTTCCATCGCTGACATCGGTCCCAACCCCGTCACCGGTGTCTATTCCGATACAGTCATAGAGTCCATCACCGGCCCCGGTTCAACCACCGAGACAGTCACCCTCGCCGGTGCCGGATATGTCCTTCTTAGCACCAATACTAGCGAAGTTGGACACTCTCATCTGTGCCATTCCAGTGCAACCAACCGATGCTCTGATGCCAAGACCGAAGGAAGAAGAGATAAAGGATTTACCAATGCCTGAGCCTATACCAGGTCTATCAGGAATCTCTCGTCCAAGACCATCTTTTTCTCCACTGTTTCCATCGAGACAACCGGTGAAACCCTCGATGCCTTCGATGCCATCCTTTCCTCTTCCATCGACTCCTCCTCGTCCAAGTTCCTCGGACACTTGGGATGATCCAGATACTGACTTTTCCTCGGAGGAAGTCCTCTCAGATCCTTCTCCTCCAGAGGAAAGAAGGAAGTCCCCTCCAGAGGACCTATCTTTCTCTACTTTCATTAAGGAGAGATGGCTGACACTATCCCTTTTCAGCTATTGTCCGAAGAAGATACTAGACAGAGTGGATTCACCTAAAGAAGTCCTGGCAATACCAGTTCACGAAGTTCTTGTGGACTTACACACAGGTTATGGGAACATCCCTGTACCATACCACCTGTCAATAAAAGGACTGATGCCACCTATCTGGTACAGCACATCCCTGGCTTTCAGAAAACACAACTACCTCACCAATCGGTGGTAGCAGTCAGCTCAAAAGAGGTCTAAAAGGATTAAACCTCATTCATCAAATCCTCCTGGAAAATGTTCCAAGGTTCCATGTTAATGTCCAGAATTGTGTCCTACCAACTCTATATGATGCAATATCAGCGTAATCTGTGGAAACAACTTCAGGAGTTATCGGAATCTCTTCCCCAACAATTCCAAGATTCCTTTAACATCATCATTTATAAGGGCCTGGAAGCTGGGAAACATGAAGTTAGAGCAGCATATGACAGCTTCGAGACTTCATCTAGGATGTCTGCCACAGGTATTAGTGCTCGCAGATAGGCCTGGGTCAAGGCCCCCGACCTGAGACCAGAGGTGCAAGAGAAGCTTGCTGATCTACCTTGAACAGGAGATAATCTCTTTGGAGATAAGGTACGTGAAGCAGTCTCTCAACTGAAGGAACACTCGGAAACATTACATCAACTTTCCTCTGTTCCACCAGAATCCCAACCATCCACATGTAGACTTCCAAGGAAGGACTCAAAAAGGCCATATTATAGACCATGGAGATACTATCCTCCTGCCCATGGTAGGTCATCAAGGCCAGCACAAAGATCACAGACCAGACAACCAAGAGCACCTAGAGCTCAATCCCCGCCGCAAACAGGCCCGGCTTCGGGATTTTGAAAACTCACCAGAGAACAGAAGCCTGCCTACCAATCCGACCCCAAATTTGCCGGTAGGTGGTCAGATCACTTTTTTCCATCACAAATGGTCGCACATCACTACAGATCAATGGGTACTCTCGAAAACATCTCAAGATTACCATCTGGACTTTCTAACTGTACCAAACGATACTCCACCCACCTCATCTTGGACAGTGAAAAATCAATCCACACTCTTACAAAAAGAATTATCCACCCTTCTGAGAGCCAGGGCTGTGGAACCAGTTCCCCGACCTCAGCAGGGCAGAGGATTCTACTCCCGATATTTCCTCATTCCAAAGAAAACAGGAAGCCTACATCCATATTGGACCTCCGGAAGCTCAACAAATACCTACGAAAGGAAAAATTCAGGATGGTATCATTGGGCACCATGTTACCTCTGCTTCAAAAAAAAGGAGATTGTCTCTGTTCTCCGGATCTTCAAGAAGCTTACGCTCACATACCAATATTCCCTCCTCATCGCAAGTATCTGCGATTCCTAGTGGGACATCAACATTTCCAGTACAGGGTGCTACCATTCAGTCTTGCCTCAGCACCTCGAGTGTTCACAAAGTGCCTGGCAGTGGCAGCAGCCCACTTGCACAAGGAAGGCATACATGTTTTTCCTTATCTGGATGACTGGCTTATCAGAAGCCAAAAAGACAAGGAGCTCTCAATGCTCTCAAGCTCACGATAAATCTACTCCATTCATTGGGATTCCTAATCAACTACCAGAAATCCCATTTCATACCATCTCACCTATTACAATTCATCGGAGCAGAATTAAACACCATAACATCAAAAGCTTTCCTTCCAAAAGACCATGCACAGACACTTGCCTCGTTAGCAGACTCTCTACACACACGGACACATGTGACAGCCCATCAATGCCTCACTCTTCTGGGTCACATGGCCTCCACAGTTCATGTCACTCCTATGGCCAGATTAGCCATGAGGGTTACTCGGTGGACACTGAGAGGGCAGTGGATACAAGCCATTCAACCACTGTCTTATCCAGTTCAAATAACTCAACAATTACGGTCTTCGCTCCTCTGGTGGACGAACATGAACAACTTGCTCACAGGCCTACCTTTCCAACAAACAATTCAGCAAGTAACATTAACTACAGATGCATCCACCTTAGGGTGGGGCGCACACATTGGACATCTCCAAACTCAAGGTACTTGGTCGAAACTCGAAGCCACATTTCAGATAAATTTCCTAGAGCTTCAAGCTATACGTTATGTGCTGTATGCGTTCAAGGACTGTCTTTCCCACAAGACTGTTCTGATACAAACAGACAACACGGTAGCCATGTGGTACATAAACAAACAAGGAGGTGCGGGCTCGTATCTCCTTTGTCAAGAAGCAGCACAAATTTGGGACTGGGCCCTAACGCACTCCATGTTTCTCTGGGCCACTTATCTGGCAGGCATTCACAACCTAGTGGCAGACCGCCTCAGTCGCCAATTCCAACCTCACGAATGGTCCCTGGATCCCTTAGTAGTGACCAGGATATTTCAACGTTGGGGTCAACCAACAGTAGACCTCTTTGCATCAGCACTGAATCACAAAGTGGACAACTTTTGCTCCTTGCACAAGCAGCGAAGTCAGTTTCCCAGAGACGCCTTGCTCGCCACTGGAATTCAGGCCTTCTATATTCGTATCCCCCGATACCGCTAATGACCAAGACTCTCTAGTGAAGCTGCAACCGGACAAAGGATCCATGATACTCATAGCCCCGTATTGGCCTCGACAAGTATAGTTTCCCATACTCCTCGATCTTTCCATCAGGGAACCAATTCGCCTGGGCACAGCACCCACTCTCATAACTCAGGATCAGGGCAGGTTGCGTCATCCTAACCTTCAATCCCTATCCCTCACAATATGGATGTTGAAAGCTTGATCCTACAACCTCTCAATCTTTCCTCTGTCTCTCAAGTGCTTGTAGCTTCACGCAAACCCTCCACACAAAAATAAATATCGTTCTAAGTGGAAAGATTTACCATGTGGTGTACACAAGAAGCTATTGACCCCTTTTCCTGCGCCACATCATCTTTATTAGACTATCTGTGGCACCTCTCAGACTCTGGTCTCCAGACCTCATCCGTAAGGGTACACTTAAGTGCAATCTCAGCTTATCATAATACCGTCAGGGATGCACTGATATCAGTACAACCCCTCGTTAGTAGGTTTATGAGAGGCTTAATTCAACTTAAACCTCCACACCGGACCACCAGTCACAGAATGGGACCTTAATGTAGTATTAACGAGGCTCATGCGTTCTCCTTTTGAACCCATGAATTCCTGTGATATTAAATTTCTCACTTGGAAGACTATCTTCTTAATAGCCATTACATCTGCTAGAAGGGCTAGTGAGTTACAAGCACTTGTCACATACTCACCCTATACAAAATTCCTACATGACCGAGTGATACTCCGTACATACCCAAAATTTCTTCCCAAGGTAGTTATGGAATTCCACTTGAATCAGTCCATAGTCTTGCCTACTTTCTTCCCAAAACCGCACTCACACCAAGGAGAGAGAGCTTTACACACCTTGGACTGTAAACGTGTGCTTGCATATTACTTAGATCGCACTACAGCCCATAGGAAATCCACCCAGCTCTTTGTTTCTTTTGATAAAAACAAACCGGGGAAAGGAGTGGGCAAACAAACTCAATCTGGCTTGCAGATTGTATAGCGTTATGCTATGAAAAAGCAGGCCTCCCTCTCCAAGGGCGAGTAAACGGACACTCAGTAAGAGCAATGTCAACCTCAGTAGCACACTATCGTTCTGTGCCAATAGCTGACATATGTAAAGCTGCATCATGGCATTCTTTTCATACCTTTGCAGCTCACTACTGCCTGGACAAGGAAGGAAGACAGGATTCAGCCTACGGACAGTCTGTCTTAAAGAACTTGTTTCCAGTATAGTGCCAACTCCTTCCACATCCACCCTGCTGTGATTTCAGGCTGCCTCATCTTTTCCAACAGTACACCAGTTGTTGTGCCCGTTGCACAAGTTGTACGCTGTTGGTCCAACACACAGATGACTCAGCCTGTAGCTTGCTAATCACCCATATGTGAGGACTAGCATCCTACTTATCCTGGGATAAAGCAAAATTGCTTACCTTGTAATAGGTGTTATCCCAGGGCAGCAGGATGTAGTCATCACGAAACCCACCCGCCACCCCGTGGAGTTGGGTCTGATACATTTTATTATTTTATTTTTGGCTAAAGCTTATTGCTACAAACGAGATTGAAGGGAGACCCCTGTGGCTCGAGGGATCATGGCATGCTGAGCATGCTCAGTGGGCTCAGGATGCCAGTCAAAAGTTTCTAGAAACTTTGACAGAAAGTTTTCCGTGATAGGGCTCAGTCAGTGACTTCACCCATATGTGAGGACTACATCCTGCTGTCCTGGGATAACACCTATTACAAGGTAAGCCATTTTGCTTTTTTCGATTTTCAAGTGGACTTTTCTCTACCTCGCTCTGTTCTATGCCTGGTTGCAACTTCATAGTAGCTTATTTTCTCTATCGTCATCTCAGTTCTGTGTTGCTGAATACCCTTCTTTATATGCTGTCTACAGAGACTTCGGTTCCTTAGACCATTTAGCCTCACATATTTACAAACTCCTGAAAGCTTCTCTTTCCCGCCCAATGTCTGGATTGCACACTATATGGCTCTCGGAAGCTGTGGTTAATTGGGAGTCTTTTTGGAGGTTTACTTTATGTATCTCACTTTCTTCCAGTTTGACTCAATCCTCCTTTTTCTTCTCTCATAGGGCAGTGTGGACTCCCTGGAAACTTTTTTGACTAGTCTCCTGTCCTCATACACTTGCTGGTCGTGCTCCGCGGCCAAGGCCACATTATCACATATGCTTTATTTTTGCCTTATATTTTTCTTTTTGGCAACAAGTGTGGGACCTGATTTCAAAAATTTTACATTTGTCTTATTCACTTACCACATTGTTATTTTTCAAGGGGCGGCTTCTCTCTTCTTTCTCTCCTCACCATAGCGTAAACTGTTGGATTTTCTCTTGGCTGTTACAATAGGTACATGTAATTTTGTCCAACTGGAAGCTTAGTGATTTATTATCATTACAATTTTGGTGGAATTCTGGCTGTTTATATTGCAAGTAAGAAAAAGCTATGGCTGTTAAATACTAAAGGGTAACTCACTGGGCGCAAGTGTTGAAGCCTTTAGATGATTATTTTGACTCCCTTTGATGTATTTGCTCATGTGTACAACCGAACCGTGTATCTGTACGATTCTTCTATTTCTTTACATGCTTGCTTGTTATACTTGCTACATGCCCTGGTTATGTTTTTGTCCCCATTATACTTGATTTGCTATTATTTTCCTTTTTGTCCCCTTTCCTTTTGTATTGTTTGTTGCTTTGCTCTGTAATTCTGTTAACCTCAATAAACAGATTTGAACTTAAAAAAATGAAAAATCTTATAAAAATCTTAAGATGAGAGATCCGATTTGTTGCCAGAGGCAAAAACTTCCAAATATAGATGAGCCTGATATTCATCTATGCCTGGAAATGTAACTTAGCAGGATATGACTTATCCGGCTAAGTTACAAGGAATATTCTGAATATCAACGTATAAGCGGCTACTTACCAGATAGGTTTAACTTAGCTGGATATAACTTATCATTGGCAGATCTAACTAGCTGAATAAGTTATCTGGCTAAGGTTGAATATCACTAGTTAGCCAATTAACTTATCAAGCTAAGGAGTTCCGCCCTGATCTGCCTCTTGCCCACCCACAAATTGACCGGCTAAGAGATAGCCAGATAAGTCCTACTTATCTGGCTGTTGAGCACTGAACGCGCTTTGAATACCGGGGCCCAGATGGGTCTTCTACATAATTGTAAGTCTGTCACCTTTCTTAGTGGGAATTTATTCCAGAGTTGAGGGCCTGACTCCAGATCACTTGTAGTCTATAGTCTTGAATGGAGGGTATCACAAGTTGCTGTTTTTTAATGGAGTACAAGGCTCAAACTGGAACATAAAAAGATTTAAAAAATGTAAGTTATTTGGGTCCATCAGTATGCAAAGCTTAAGCTTGAATTTTGACCTTGCAGATATTGGGAGCTATTGCAGTTCCTTCAATCTAGAAGTAACATGCTCCCTTTTACCACAGCCCGTAATTAAATGAGCAGAATTTTGGACAGCTTGAAGCATTTTTATGTGGCCAGAATATAAAGGGAGTTACAGTAATTGAGTAGGGATCACACCAATGCTTGAACAACTGATATGAAAGCTTCTTGATCTAATATATACCTAAAACAGCTAACTAGATGGAGCTTAAAAGTTATTTAAAACTGCACTACTCTGCAGTTTAAAGGAAAGGTTAATGTCAAAGATTACACCCAGATTTCGGGCTTCAGTCAGGATAGGAAAAGACTGGCTTTTGATTTGTAGGTATCACACGTTCATAGGAATAGATGATTGATGCACCCAGAGTACCTTGTTTTTCTATAGTTAAAATCAAACTTGTTTATAGTCATCCAACGTTCAATTGGTTATATGCAAGTTGTTAATGTGGCTATGGCAGCATGAACAGATTGGTACCAGGAGAAAGAGATAGCTGGATATCATCTGCAAAAAATGTATATTGAATCCAATGAAAGTGATGTTTCCCAAATGGAGTGAAGATAAAGATTTCAAAATAAGGCAGATAATGGCAACCTCTGGCGAGCTCAGAGATAATTCTTTCCAGTCCAAGATTTATCCTTTAATCTTACTTGTTAGTGTGGGAGACATTGGTAAAATGCCATTGATTATTGATTTTTTTTATATTCTCCAGACTTGTGACAAATACTTCTGCATGATGCTTCTCTAATTTTGTAGACTTGAGCTTTAAGTACAGCTTCTTCTGGCCTATCACAGCAGAAAAGGCATAGAGAAGAGGGTAGGATGGAGAAGAAACAAGAATGTGTATACTGCCCCATAGATGGGCATCTGCTTTGCTGGCTGATAGAAAGCCTTGGTGTTGCATATATTGCATGCATACATGGACCATCTTGATCCAAGCTCTCTAAATGTTGCCTTTTTCTTTTAGGGATGGTGAATCGTGAAGTTCTGGAACAGGTCGAGCGTGGATATAGAATGCCATGCCCGCAGGGCTGTCCAGAGTCCCTCCACGAGTTAATGAAACTGTGCTGGAAGAAGGATCCTGACGAGAGGCCAACATTTGAATATATTCAGTCCTTCTTAGAAGACTACTTCACTGCTACAGAGCCACAGTACCAGCCTGGAGACAATTTATAGGTCCACGGCTCTCCACCACCTGCACAATTCTGCCAAAAAGTCAAGGACTTGCAGAAAGACCCTTGCTTGTTTAAAGAAAAATAAGAACATCTTTTCCACTCTGCATGCTTTCAATGGCAAACTGGAATTCCAGATTACAATTGCACAAAACCACTTTGATTTTTTTTTTCCCCTCAAGTACCAACAGTGGGATTTGTCAGACAGTTCCAGGATCCACAGGAAACTGAACTGAATACAATTGGTAAAGACGAAAAAAGTGTTGGCATGGCACTTAATATCTGCAATATTAATATTTTCTTAATTCAGTCATTTTACTTAAATTCTGATAAGGGTGACTATATCAATTACATGCAAATCTGGGGCAGGAGTGAAAAACCGGTAACAAGGAACATAATGGGACCAAAAAAATTCCATTCCTATTCTACAAAACATTCTACCCTCCTTTTTTTTGTAGCTGTTTAAAGAATTTTTGTTTTAATTTGGACAAATCAGCCATACTTTGATATCGTAGTACGCAACCTTGATTTAAAATTCCTTCTGCATGGACTGGTTTAGACTAGATGATTTAATATTAAACAGTGTATGAAAAAGCCTGATTATATGCTAGCCCTCAGCAGAGGAACTCGCAGACAGTGAGGCACTGTTAATAATATAACTGGAACGTAGCATGAGAGGTTTTTTATTTTGTTCTTTTTTGCGTCGCTCAATTTTAAGATGCAATTAGAAATTGAGCTAACGTTTGAGTAGGTTCTGTTGATAAAATATGACCATACTTGACTTGAAATCCTATAACACAATCAGAGGAGAATATTATTTTATTGAATAGTTATATTAGCGTAAGCATAAAAAAAACCCCAGAAACCCGAGGGCAGTCCATTTTAAAGGCAAATCTGGCACTGCTCGTTGTAGCTAATCGATACTTAACGGTGATGGGTGCCACAGCTGTAAATTGTCACTAGTTCAGGGACTTGAATGATTGCACTTTTTCACTGTTTCTTGGAAGATGCGTTCTAGCAGCGGGTAAATGGGGCGAGACAATGGGAAGGCTTTACGGATGGGAGAGGGGCGGGGCTTTGCTTTTGCTGGCCTACTCCAACATGGCGGCCACCTCCTGCACAGTGCTTCCTGTCGGACGCATGGACGTCCAGCAATAAGATTGCATCTTCTGCTAAATTGATCTTCGATGTAAAAAGAGAGAGAAATTTGCAGCTGTCCTAATACTTTTTATTGATCAGACTTCTGATTCTGCTTGGGGGGTATCGCAGCATACGATTCTAGGGTGGTTATTGTCGCAGCCTGTGACAAAACCCGCTGCCATGCGAGTGGGGACGTGACTCCAGTACTGAAACCATTTTACACTTTTGAGTTTACATTGCTTGTTTAGTATTGAATCCTTCTACCACAGAGATTTCCAAAAGGAGTGTGCCATCATTTCAGGTTTTCTTCATTTCCTATCAACCTGTGAGATCAGATTTTTTTAAAAAGGGCTTTATATAAAGACTATGGAATTGTAATTTTTTCTAAACATTTTAAAATGGGTAACACAAATCATGTAAGTCTATGTACTAATTAATACAGTTAAAATAAAACAAGAGTGCCGTGAAATAGTACTGGCATTCATTAGGTTTTCATTACCTATTGCAACTATTTCTGTACAAATGTTTGTATAGTAAAGAAATTAAATATTGCCTTAATGGGTGCATTTATTTCCAGGTGACCATTTCAAAAGGAAATATTAAGTTATAAAGTGACGGGGGGAGGTTGTTGAGCTTTTAAAGAAGTTGGAGTGGATGAAAAAAGTAAGACAGATTAATCATTGTTCAGCTTCACTGATCATAGTTTAATGTATATGAAGAATCCTTTAAAAAAATAAAATAAAATAGTATATGGAGGCAGAATTGTACATAGGATTGTAGTACCTGCGGCAGGCAAGGGTATTTCCATCCCTCTATCTTGAGACCTTCCCCACTCTCCCTCCAGATTGCTCTTTGATCCTCTTTCCTTCTTTCTCCCCATAACCTGAATGGGAAGAGAGAGTTGTCCACCTCGCTCTGCATCTGCTGCCGGTCTGCACTTGCATTTCAGACACTTCTGTGGGGCAGGACTTATCCACCACACTATAATGTGGTTTAGAAAACCTTAGTGCCAAGCCCAATTTTTTTTTTTTTTTTTTAGAAGTCATGGAGCTCTTTATTTTCTTTATAATGTTTACCTCCCCTCTTTTTTGCTCCTTTTCCCTCCCTCTAGGGAGCACCTAAAGAGAAGAGAAGAAGCTGGTGGGGGAGGAGAGCAGTTGTGGTGAAGGCTCCAAGAGGAGGAGGAGGAGAATAGAAGCAGTGGGAAGGGGAAGGTCGAAGGGAGCAAGGGGAAAGTAAAGAAGCAAAAGAAACCAAAACACAAGCAAAAGAGAAACAAATAGAGCAAAAGTCATAAGAACAAATATTTCTCAGACTCCTGCAAATGTAACATTGCTTGCCTAGCACCCAAGTTCTCTATTTTTCCACCCCAATCACACTGCTGCATGGAAAGTGTAAATATACCAAAACCACTTTGTGCACTTGGGGCAGGACATTTTTTTTTCCTTAATTTATTAAACTTGAAATACCGCCAAAATAAAAGATGCAAACATTTGATTCCAAAAGAGTGAAAATGAGTTTAAGAAACGCTAAAATCTAGGAATGAGACTAAAAGCTCCACACTCAAATGAGGAAATGGTCGATCTGTTGAAGATTCTAGCCAGCAGTGTTGCTTTTCCACGGGGAAACACCAACTAGAAAGCATACAGCATAAAACTGCTGACCTTCTGTTGTAGTTGATTGATAATTTTCTAATGCCTCATTTTGAAAAAAAAGCTAACACCTAAAGAGCAGTGCGGTGATGACTCGCATGGCCGTGTGAATTTTAAGAGCGCCAGCCTTTCGTAGTGCAGCACATGTGATGCCACAGAACACATAATAGGTAGATAAGCATTGCCAAAGGTCCCATATAATACTGAATGTCCCTTTTTTGTGTGTGATTTTTTTCCTATTTAAATAGGCTGTCACCCTGCCCCCCCCCCCCCCCCCCCCAAGTAGTGCTGCTACAGTGCTTAGCTCCTAAAGTGTCCCACCTCTTCCCTTCTGCTGCTGTTCTCTGTTTTTCCGGCCTGCCTCTGCTACCTCTTGCACTTCTGCCGAGGTTCTCAGCTTTTTCAGTGCCCACCGCCTCTGCTTATATCATAAGTGTACTCTGTGCCCTTACTCCAATCTTTCTAGTCATTAATAATGTCAGAGCTTGATGGGAGGCAGGGAGAGCAGTTCCTCGGTGTGTGTTGCCCAACTGGAGGAGGAGGTAAGGTCACACTAAAAAGAGAACTCAGTGTGCGGCTTCAGGCTGGGAGGGGCTGATGCGAGATAAAGACACAGACCCCCCTGTCTTCTCAATTTTTTGTCATCTGATTTGTTCTCGAAAAGCTGAGTTGCACTGCTGGCGATAGTGCAAATAAAGGTATGATTGCTTTGCCAACCATAGCTGGGGTTTGGCACTGTGTTGTGTGATGCTGGAGGTGGGCAGGCCTGGGTTTGACAGTAGGCACACTAGGCCTGTGCCTATGAAAGCAGAAATCAAGGGGGGACAGCAGGCTAGCTGAAGATTTGCTTCCTTCCAATAAAAATATTAATTATACTAAAATATAGTGTAAAACTACTTTAGCTTTATAATGTAATATAAAAGATGGAAATGTTTGCCTGTTTGCTTCAGAATTTTTCAATTTTTGCTACAGGATCTATCCCTGAGCTGCCACAAGAAACTAGATGGGGACTGCGCCATAGACCACCTGCTTCCTGTTGTCCAATCTTGGTGGGAGTGGGGGGCAAAACCCTAAATTAGTTACTTGGGGTGACTTCTGTAGGCGAAGCTAAGGTGGATCGATGTATGCATTAACGGCCCTGGTTTCCTCCTTAGGTGCCCCCCATCAGTCATGTTGGCAGTAGAAGGTTACTCCGGACTGACTGGGCAACAGTGTTTCCAAGTCCTTTCAGGAAGAGGAGAGTGGGTGTAGTTAGGAACTAGCAGTAACAACAACAACAAAAAAAGGTGTAAAAACTTAAAAGGAAAAGTCCTACAGCTTCCTAGATGTTTCACTTCTTCCAAAACTGCAGTTGGCAGAAGAAAGAAAATGGAAGCAGTTTTAGCTATATCTTTTCAGTGCTCCCTTGTTCGAGAGGGAACTTATCCTCGATCCCTAAACTGTGGAACCGGTGCAGAGCTCCCAAGGAAAGTTACCAGCTTGGGCTCCTATTGGAGGTGGAGACACAAAGAGGTGAATTTTAAAAGCTTGGTGCCCGCCAAAACCGGGAGATATGTAAGTATGTCGGGCCGGCACGCGTTGAGCGGATTTTAAACGTCGTCCGGATATGTGCGCATCTCCCAATGCGTACACAAAATTTTTTTTTTATAAAAAAAAAAAAGAAAGAAAAAGGGCATAGTCTGGGAGTTCCAGGATTTCTCAGTGAAACAGGTGTGAAAATACCCGCACAAGCGTGCACCCAGGGTCCCCTGCCGCATAACTTTACTTAAGCGGTGGAGGGCGTGTCAGTCATAAAACAAAAAAATATAGATGTCAGCAGGGTTTTAAGAGTCGGGATTAACAATGGGAAAGGGGGACTATTAAACTAGGGGGGGTGTGGCAAGTCCTTTCCCTTGCATGGGTGAACTGGGAACAAGCTGGCAAAACTGGCCATGGCGTGGACCCGTGCCCCTTTTAAAATCCCCCAGTTATGTGGGGGAAGCGGGCTTTGTGAGCACCCTCGTTAAAATTGCACACTCTCGGCTTATTTTATAACACGCATGCATATACACGCGTGTGTTATAAAACAGCCGTGGCCCTGGGCATGAGCTGCCAAATGGGCGCACGTGGGCCCACGCCTGTTTAAAAGTTGTTTAAAGATACGCGGCAGGGAGAGCCCAGCGCGTGCTTGTGCTCATAAGTATTTACGTACTGGTTTAATTGAGAAATCCGGGAACGCCAGCCCACGCCCTGCCATTTTAGAAAAAAAATTGTGCGTGCGCAGCAGGAGATACGCGCATATCTGGGCTGCTTTTAAAATCCACGCCCCACAGGCCGTCCCGACGTTTGCGTGGTTCCTGGTTTTGGCACGCCCACACCATTCCCAGTTCACCAGTTCATTCACCAGTTTGCCCAGTTAACAGCTAGGTCTTTCAATCCCCCCACCCCCTCCCCTTCCCTGGTTTGATAGCCTACACTCCCCCAGTTACCCCAGACCTTTTAAACCCCTCAGACATGGCTCGATCCTTTTATTTTTATTAACGTTATATATCATCCATACCAGAAGTAAGCTTATATGGCAGGGTATGTCAAGGCGTGTAAATATTTCCGTGACATTTCTGGGCCAGGCCCCAAAATGCCCATGCCCTGACCCTTTTTAGAAACTTCGGATATCTCCGCGCTGTGGCATTTACATGCATATATGAGCACTTTTTAAAATACAGTTGGCACGCTACTTCGCACATCCCCTAATTGATGCAAGCGCCTGGCTTTAAAATTCATCTTTTAGAGAATACTTTGTTCTGGAAAAAGCTGAGTGGCTTTTTATAGTGTCTATTTCTCTTCTCGGCAGGATATATCTCAGATGACTTGAATTTAGTCAGTAGTATTTTTTTTTTTTTTTTGTAAATAAGAAATCTACTTAAAAAGGTATCCAAACACTGCATCGATAAAACTTTTTCCCAGAGAAGCCTTCTCAATATTTCTTATAGACTGTTCACTCACTGTGCTTACTATTGCTATGGAACATGTGTCCCTGGTTTACTTGACAAAATCTGGTAAACTTACGGCAAGAGCATAATTATGGCGCAGAACAGCCAGCTCACATGAGCTGGCCAGTAGAAGAAAGGGGCTGAACTGACCCTACAATGGCCTCTCGCCGCTGCCTCCCGCTGCGACACCTGTATGCACTGTAACCGGAAGCATGTGCCAGCAAGAAGAGGACTTTCTGAGGCAGGCTCATGGCCACCTTATGGGACGTGCAGCTGCACAGGGCACCCTGCTCAAGAGAACACTGTTGCATCAGTACTGCCTCCCAAAAACATGCGCTCTCCCTCACCAGCACCTTCACAGCATTCAATTTTGTACATTCTGGCTGCAGCCAGAAGCCAGTCCATCGGGGCCAGAGCTGCTGTTTTATGTGCAGAAGCTGGCACCTGAAGAACGTGGGAGGCACCTGCAGGAGATGGAGCCAGCTGTTCTGCGCTGCTGCCACTGTAGTCCTAAAAAAAAGGAGCAGTCAGGAGAAGCATTGCAGGTTTGTAGCCTGCATGAGAACCGCCATTGTGCTAGGACAGGAGTAGACTAAGGGAACTCTTCACAGAGAGACTTGGGTTGCAGGCAGGGCTGGATTTACAGGCAACAAAGGCACGTGCCTTGGGCACCAAATTATGAACATGATCAAAACTTGGGATTTCCCTCAGCTGCTCTCTGCTTTCCAAGGAGAGGGGAAGAAGGGAGACCCTTGCCTGAAGTCTTCTGTCTATGAGTGCAGTCATCTTAAATCCGGCCCTGGTTGCAGGCAAGGGAAGGAGTAACTGGAAGGAGACCGATTAGATGATCAGCCTGTTGTGAAGAGACAGGAGGCACTTTGCAGCGACAGGAAGGGGGAGTGGGAAGACGGGAGAGGAGGACTGGGGAGAGATGGGAAGCTGCAGCTGAGCACTGGTGGGGGAGAAGGAGGAAAGGACCATAGTAGGTGGGAGAGTGAGAAGCTGCTGAGTACTGGGGAGGAGAGGGATGGAACCAATTTCAGTTTTTGCTCCTGCGCTCTCAGCATTCCTGAACCTATGCATGTGCTGCTGAGGCAACTTGATTATTGGTAAGAGTATTGCTGCTGAGCCTGCTGCCTCTGGGTTAATCTGGCTTGTTTGGATCTGAGATGAATGGGGACAAAGGAGGGGAGACAGCATGAAGGAGGAAGAGGACTGGGTGAAGCTAAAACTATCCTGTGATCACAAATCTGGAAAACGTTCACTCAAAATATTCTAATATTCCTGATGAGCAAAGGAAATTCATAGTCTATACAAAAACCACTACAGGAGAGCCCTTCTCCCTCAAAATCTAAAAAGGTAATGTTTATATAAACTTCCAATCTATTCAAAGCCATAAATATAAGTGATTTTGCTCAATATGGACTGGATTTGCCAAGCTATGTTATCCCATGGACACAGAAAGGAAAAAAAAGTAATAAACCCCTATATGATCCTATGGAGAGTAAATCAACACTTACAAACAGATATACTATTCTCTCCATAGACACAAAATGGGGAAAATGTTTTAGTATATCTGATTCTGTCCTCCCGTGAAGATCAATGGGTGCTCATTTTCAGGAAAAAAAATTGTGGCTGTTCAGTATGCCAGCTGATCGATCTTTCTCATTTTCATAGGGTCATCATGCAAATTCAGTGGACCAAGCTGATTTATTCATGTGTGTGTTTTCTAACGTTCTCAGAAACAGCTTATCAGTTAATAAAAATGATTGTTGCACAGATTATTGTGCCTTTTTATTTAAGTATTGACTCTAGAACCGGTTAGTACCCTAAAATATTTAAATAAATCCTAATTAATTATTTGCTTTTGTGAAATCAGCAGGCTGTTTAATGGATAGAACGCTGAACTATTCTCAGGGGGAAAAAAGCCTCCAGCTAGCTCCAAAGTTTTTCAAAGTTTGTCAGGTTTGATGCATTTTATATGTTTTTGTATTCTGTGTTAATTTTTTTTTGTACATTGCTGTGAGTGATTTTTTTAAACTCTGGATAGGGCAATTCAGAAATATTTTTAAATAAAAACTGTAACAGAAGTTTGTGATAGGTTTTAACATAATTGATCATATTTATGTAATGCAACAACACTGCAGAAAATCTTAGTTGCTTTGAATGTTCCCATATTTGAGTCAGTTAATGTTATTACCAGAGGGCCAGATTTTCAAAGGGGTACGCGCGTACCCCCCGAAAACCTGGCCCAAACACCCCCTGGGCGCGCCGAGCCTATGTTGCATAGGCTTCCAGCGCGCGCAAAGCCCCGGGACACGCGTAAGTCCCAGGGCTTTCTTGGGGTGGGGCGTGTCGCGGGGGCGTGATGCGTTCAGCGCGTCATCCTGGGCGGTGCTGCGGACGTGGTTTCAGCCCAGGGCGTTCCAGGGGCGTGGCCGCGGCCTCCGGACCAGCCCCCAGACCGGAACATGGAGCACGGCAGCCGGCCCGGCGCTTGCAAAGTTATGCCTGCTTCGAGCAGGTGTAACTTTCGTGATAGAGGTGGAGGGGGTTAGGGAGGGGAAGGTGGGGGGAGAGCGAAGGAAAGTTCCCTCCGAGGCCGCTCCGATTTCGGAGCGGCCTCAGAGGGAACAGAAGCAGTCTGCGCGGCTCGGCGCGCACAGACTGCAGCAGCCTTGCGCGCGCCGACCCCGGGTTTTAATGGATACACGCGGCTACGCGCGTATCTATTGAAACCCCGCGTACTCTTGTTCACGCCTGGTGCGCGAACAAAAGTACGCGTGTGCACAGATTTATAAAATCTGCCCCAGAGTGAATATGAGAAATGGTTGCTTTTAAAGCTAAAGCAATTTTATATGAAATAGTTAAAATTTTAACTAACATTTTTTAAACCTCCCATTTCCAACACCAGTCCCCCTTACAATAAAACTTAACTCTAAATTCAATAAATTATTATAGAATTATTATTCTAATCTGCCTAGAACATTTGTATGTAAGAGTGGGATATAAATGTAACAAGTAGTGCTGACTGCTGTTAGTACTTTAATTCCCAAATAGCAGGTACTGTAGGGGGATAGGGAAATGCCTACAGTGCCTGAATGTAATCCACTTTGAAGTGTCTGAAAAAGCATAATAAATCTTAATTCTGGTGCTGTGCAGTATGTTAAAGAGGGCATAGAGTCAAAGAGGATAAAAGTTTGCAGGAAACAAACTGTACTGTAGAATCTTTATGGATAGAAATTCCATGTGAACATAAGAACGTGCCATACTGGGTCAGACCAAGGGTCCATCAAGCCCAGCATCCTGTTTCCAACAGTGGCCAATCCAGGCCATAAGAACCTGGCAAGTACCCAAAAACTAAGTCTATTCCATGTAACCATTGCTAATGGCAGTGGCTATTCTCTAAGGGGCGGATTTTCAGAGCCCTGCTCGCGTAAATCCGCCCAAAACCGGGCGGATTTACGCGAGCAGGGCCCTGCGCGCCGGTAAGCCTATTTTACATAGGCCTACCGGCGCGCGCAGAGCCCCGGGACTCGCGTAAGTCCCGGGGTTTTCGGAGGGGGCGTGTCGGGGGGGGGGGCGGGCCCGAACCGCGCTGCGTTTTCGGGGCGTGTCGGGAGCGTTCCGGGGGCGGGCCCGGGGGCGTGGCTACGGCCCGGGGCGGCCCGGGGGGTGTGGCCGCGCCCTCCGGAACCGCCCCCAGGTCGCGTCCCGGCGCGCAGGAGGCCCGCTGACGCGCGGGGATTTACGCCTCCCTCTGGGAGGCGTAAATCCCCCGACAAAGGTAAGGGGGGGGGGTTTAGACAGGGCCGGGCGGGTGGGTTAGGTAGGGGAAGGGAGGGGAAGGTGAGGGGAGGGCAAAGGAAAGTTCACTCTGAGGCCGCTCCGATTTCGGAGCAGCCTTGGAGGGAACGGGGGTAGGCTGCGCGGCTCGGCGCGCGCCGGCTATACAAAATCCATAGCCTTGCGCGCGCCGATCCAGGTTTTTAGCAGATACGCGCGGCTCCGCGCGTATCTACTAAAATCCAGCGTACTTTTGTTTGCGCCTGGAGCGCAAACAAAAGTAGGCTATTCGCGCTCCTTTTAAAATCCGCCCCTAAGTGAACTTAATAGCAGGTAATGGACTTCTCCTCCAAGAACTTATCCAATCCTTTTTTAAACACAGCTATACTAACTGCACGAACCACATTCTCTGGCAACAAATTCCAGAGTTTAATTGTGCGTTGAGTAAAAAAAAATTTCTCCGATTAGTTTTAAATGTGCCCCATGCTAACTTCATGGAGTGTCCCCTAGTCTTTCTACTATCCGAAAGAGTAAATAACTGATTCACATCTACCCGTTCTAGACCTCTCATGATTTTAAACACCTCTATCATATCCCCCCTCAGTCGTCTCTTCTCCAAGCTGAAAAGTCCTAACCTCTTTAGTCTTTCCTCATAGGGGAGTTGTTCCATTCCCCTTATCATTTTGGTAGCCCTTCTCTGTACCTTCTCCATAGCAATTATATCTTTTTTGAGATGCGGCGACCAGAATTGTACACAGTATTCAAGGTGCGGTCTCACCATGGAGCGATACAGAGGCATTATGACATTTTCCGTTTTATTCATCATTCCTTTTCTAATAATTCCCAACATTCTGTTTGCTTTTTTGACTGCCGCAGCACACTGAACCGACAATTTCAATGTGTTATCCACTATGACACCTAGATCTCTTTCTTGGGTTGTAGCACCTAATATGGAACCCAACATCGTGTAATTATAGCATGGGTTATTTTTCCCTATATGCATCACCTTGCACTTATCCACATTAAATTTCATCTGCCATTTGGATGCCCAATTTTCCAGTCTCACAAGGTCTTCCTGCAATTTATCACAATCTGCTTGTGATTTAACTACTCTGAACAATTTTGTGTCATCTGCAAATTTGATTATCTCACTCGTCGTATTTCTTTCCAGATCATTTATAAATATATTGAACAGTAAGGGTCCCAATACAGATCCCTGAGGCACTCCACTGTCCACTCCCTTCCACTGAGAAAATTGCTCATTTAATCCTACTCTCTGTTTCCTGTCTTTTAGCCAGTTTGCAATCCACGAAAGGACATCGCCACCTATCCCATGACTTTTTACTTTTCCTAGAAGCCTCTCATGAGGAACTTTATCAAACGCCTTCTGAAAATCCAAGTATACTATATCTACCGGTTCACCTTTATCCACATGTTTATTAACTCCTTCAAAAAAGTGAAGCAGATTTGTGAGGCAAGACTTGCCCTGGGTAAAGCCATGCTGACTTTGTTCCATTAAACCATGTCTTTCTATATGTTCTGTGATTTTGATGTTTAGAACACTTTCCACTATTTTTCCTGGCACTGAAGTCAGGCTAACCGGTCTGTAGTTTCCCGGATCGCCCCTGGAGCCCTTTTTAAATATTGGGGTTACATGTGCTATCCTCCAGTCTTCAGGTACAATGGATGATTTTAATGATAAGTTACAAATTTTTACTAATAGGTCTGAAATTTCATTTTTTAGTTCCTTCAGAACTCTGGGGTGTATACCATCCGGTCCAGGTGATTTACTACTCTTCAGTTTGTCAATCAGGCCTACCACATCTTCTAGGTTCACCGTGATTTGATTCAGTCCATCTGAATCATTACCCATGAAAACCTTCTCCATTACGGATACCTCCCCAACATCCTCTTCAGTAAACACCGAAGCAAAGAAATCATTTAATCTTTCCGCGATGGCCTTATCTTCTCTAAGTGCCCCTTTAACCCCTCGATCATCTAACGGTCCAACTGACTCCCTCACAGGCTTTCTGCTTCGGATATATTTAAAAAAGTTTTTACTGTGAGTTTTTGCCTCTACAGCGAACTTCTTTTCAAATTCTCTCTTAGCCTGTCTTATCAATGTCTTACATTTAACTTGCCAATGTTTATGCTTTATCCTATTTTCTTCTGTTGGATCCTTCTTCCAATTTTTGAATGAAGATCTTTTGGCTAAAATAGCTTCTTTCACCTCCCCTTTTAACCATGCCGGTAATCGTTTTGCCTTCTTTCCACCTTTCTTAATGTGTGGAATACATCTGGACTGTGCTTCTAGAATGGTATTTTTTAACAATGACCACGCCTCTTGGACATTTTTTACTTTTGTAGCTGCTCCTTTCAGTTTTTTTCTAACAATTTTTCTCATTTTATCAAAGTTTCCTTTTTGAAAGTTTAGCACGAGAGCCTTGGATTTGCACACTGTTCCTTTTCCAGTCATTAAATCAAATTTGATCATATTATGAGAAGGGGAATAGAATAGCAGTGGGGGGAGTTCTACCCTCTACCTGGCCAGAATGAACAGACATAATGAAATGCTAACAGAAATTAGGGAAGCCAACAAAATTGGAGGCTCAGTAATAATGGGTGATTTCAATTACCCGACTATTGACTGGTAAATGTCACATCTGGACATGCGAAGGGGTAAAGTTTCTACATGAAATAAATGACTGCTTCATGGAGGATCTGGTACAAGAACTGACAAAAGGGGGGAGCTATTTTAGACCTAATCCTTGGTGGAACACATGATTTGATGTAAGAGGTAACAGTGTTGGGCCCACTTGGCAATAGTGATCATAACATGATCAAATTTGACTTTATAACTAGAAGGGAGGGCACTGAGGAAATCTACGCAGATAGCATTTAACTTTCAAAAGGAAGACTGTGCTAAAATGAGGAAATGCTTAGGAAGAAACTGAAATGAGCAACTGCAAAGGTTAAGAGTTTATATTAGGCAAGGATGTTGTTTGAAAATACCATCTTGGAAGCCCAGACCAGATATATTCCATGCATTAAGAAAGGTGGCAGGAGAAGAGAGAGCACTGGCAGCTGGTTCACCTGCACTTCCTCCACCCTCTGGGGTGTTACCAGGAGAGGACAGAAGGCTTTAAAATATTCCGTGCAGTGGTGTCTGTCGGGAGAGAAGAGGAGACTGCACAGGCAGCTAGTTTACCTGCACTTCCCCCTCCTCTGTGACTTCAGCAGGAGGGGGCTGGAGATTTTAAAATCTTTTGTGCAGAAATTTTGTTGCTGGTGCCTCTGTGTTCGGCAATGGGAAAGAAGAAGAAAGGCAGTGGATATGCTCTACCATCTCAACCTGCTACTGCAGCCTCCTCGAGCCAGATGTCTATTGCTGGGTGTTTTGTTTTTTTTCACCAGGTATGTCGGGGATCAGTAGAACTGGGAGCAGTTTGCCCTCCACTGGCTTTCTATCCAGCTTCCAGAGGATCTGTCAGTCAGGCCGGTGGCCCGGATTCTTTCTCTACCACTGCCCGCTGGAGATGGGATCTCCTCAGGAGCTGTTTCTGCAGGTGGGTTGGTGATGAATGCCCTAGGTTATGTAGCTGGGCCTGCTTTACCATCTTCGAAGCCAGATATTATAACTTTAGATATGTTAGAGGCCGCCATCTCCAAGTTGGACCAGATTGTAACCTCGAAATGTGATTCTCTGGTTAACATTCACAATAATTCTGCAGTTTTGAAAGAACATTCTCAAGTTATTTCTGAGCACTCTGGAAAGCTTGGTGAATTAGAGCTCAAATGTGTTAAATTTTAGGAATGTGATGCAGCCCTTATAAAAGACTGTTCATCACAAGTCTTGGAAATTCAGGCAATTATAACAGAAGGTGTAATTTTAAGATGTTCAAATGTTCCTGTTTGTACTATGTTGTCACCATTAGAAAGTTTTATTTAGAAGTCCTTAAGATTTCTAAAAAATCTACACCAGAGATTAAAGTTTATTATTTACCTGAAAGTAAAAGTTCCTCTGGTTTCTTCTCAGCCAGAAGATCCTGGAAATGTTAGAGAAGCTTTCTGCTTTCTTAGAGCAATCTAACCCAGAGAATTTGGATAGGTCCACTTTATTGGTAGTTTTTGCCAGAGAATCAGATAAAGCTTGGACTCTTAAAAAAAATCTTTTGTCTAACTTGAGTATCCCTAACTCATCAGGGAACAAAGACATTTTTTGACCCATGAAAATTCTACTTGTGAGATGAAAGAAAAGTTTGTTTAAAAAAAAAATAAAAACAAAATCCCCTAGGGTTTTGGCCTTAGGTGCTACTTTTGTACTATGCTGCTTTCCTCGCAAGTATATAATTGAGCTTCAAAATGTCAAGTACGTCTTTACAGATCCTATCCAATTAGAAACATTTTTGCAAGGCAGACCAATTGCAGCTGAGGCTAGAGAGATGGGTCATATTCTTGGATGAATTCTTGTTTAAAATGAAATTTCTTTTGTGCTCTTCCCATTGATGTGGACTAAATGGCAATTTAGTCCACATCAATGGGATGTGGACTATATTGCTTTTTCTTTTTTCCTCTTTTTATATTCCAGGTGCGCTGATGATGTGCGTGCAGGATTCCGGAAAATGTGCGTGCAGGCCGCTATTTGTGCGCTTAGTGGGGATGTGTGCACCGCTGTGTGCACAGCCTATCTGTGCGCCCGGCACAGAGGCGTGCGCCGCTGTGTGTACAAGTCGTTTGTGCACCTGGCTCGCCACTCTGCGCATGCCTCAGGTTTGCAGAAGGCAAAAGGGCGACCCCCTGGAGGGTCTCCACGTGTGAGGACTCTCGCACCGGATCGGGGAGTAGCCGTATGGGATGCACGATCTGTGCAGCTAAATGAGCCTCGGAGACCGGAAACTTTAAAGAAGTTTTCTACCTTACCTTGTCTCTGCACGTCCCGGTTTCGTGTCGGGTGGTTTCCGGCTGCGGGGGGAGAGGGAAAATACCTTTACCGCTGTGCTCAGTATCGCACCTGCTGCCTCTCAGCCACTCTGGGGGCCAAGTCCATGCCAGGAACCAGCTACCAGACCGAGGCTTACTTCGGAGGGATCTTGGAAATCACCTCAGGAATTCTGGACTGGGGAAGGGACCCTTAGGAATCACTGCAGGAGAGAGAGGAGCTCGTTTTGTAGAGGTAAGATTTCTTTCTTCTTTGGTTTGGATTTTCTAACACTGTGCAAGTGTGTGCAGTGTCCCTAACTGCTTAGGAGACGGAGAAGTACTGAAGAGCTAAGCTTCCTGCAGAACTCACAAAGTCCACCACTCCTTCCCCCCAGGAAGATAATAGCATAGAGAAATGCAATAAACTAGCAGATCACTTTAAAAACAAAATCACCAACATTCTCAATCGTCTCCCCCCCAAACCCACTCACATCGACCTCCCACCCACCAACAACAACATTAACCTCACATCCCTTGATCTCACCACTACGATGGAAGTCAACGCCATCCTAAAAAAGATGCGGCCAGCCACCCACATCGCCAACAACATCCCATCTAAACTCCTCCTCACTATCCCTTCCGTCATAGCAAGACCGTTAGCGGATATCATAAACTGCTCCCTTACCTTCGGGACGGTTCCCGACCCGCTTAAACTCGCCATCGTAAAGCCCCTACTAAAAAAGCTCACCCTCGACCAAAATGATCCAGCAAACTACAGGCCCATCTCCAACCTACCTTTTATTTCTAAAATTCTGGAGAAAGTGGTCAACACACAACTTACCGACTTCCTAGAAGATAACAATATCCTCCACCCCGCCCAGTACGGATTTCGCAAAAACCGAAGCACGGAAAAGCTCCTACTTGCAATAACAGACACCATCCTAAAAGGCATGGACCACGGCCAATCATACATTCTAGCCCTCTTAGATATCTCAGCAGCTTTTGATACGGTGAACCACAAAATCTTAATATCACGCTTAGCAGAGATAGGCATCTCTAACACAGCCCTATCATGGTTCTCCTCCTACCTTGACCACAGAAAGTACTTAGTCAAACTTGATAAATCCGAATCCACACACATTCCTCTTTCACAAGGCGTACCCCAGGGCTCCTCCCTTTCCTCCACCCTCTTTAACATCTACCTTCTCCCTCTTTGCCACTTATTATCCAAACTGGGACTAAAATTCTTCTTGTACGCTGACGACGTACAAATACTTATCCCCATCCAAAACTCCCTCAACGAAACCCTGCACTTCTGGGAGACATGCCTCACATCTATCAACGCCCTCCTTTCCAACCTACACCTTGCACTCAATACTTCAAAAACTGAAATCCTAATTATTACTAATCAACCCAGCTTATCCATTCACCAACTGCAACAGAACACTTCACAAAATCTCACACCTCCGTCCACTGTCAGAGATCTAGGAGTTCTCTTAGATACACAACTTAGCTTCAAATCCCACATCAAATCACTCCTAAAAGGGGGCTTCTATAAACTCCAAACCCTCAAAAAACTCAAGCCTCTCCTCCACGCACATGACTTCCGTACCGTTATGCAAACCACTATACTATCAAAACTTGACTATTGCAACTCTCTGCTAATAGGCCTTCCAGCTTCCACAATCAAACCCCTCCAAATCTTACAAAATGCCATGGCTCGCATCCTTACAAACTCAAGAAAGACTGATCATATTACTCCCATATTACAAAACCTCCACTGGCTACCAATCACCTATCGCTCTCAATACAAAACACTTACTATCATACATAACACGCTATATAAAAATAACTCCCCCTGGATCGAAGATATGCCACACTTCCACCAGGCCAACCGTCCTACCAGAAACTCCCTTGCGGGCACCCTCCACACCCCTTCACTCAAAATTGCTCACCTCACAAACACCAGAGCGAGAGCCTTCTCCATCGCCGGCCCCACCCTTTGGAACTCCCTCCCCACCGAGCTCCGACTAGAACCTTCACTTAATCAATTCAAAAAAGGAATCAAGACCTGGTTATTTAAACAGGCCTATCCCAACGCCTCTCAACCCTAGCATTTGACTTCTCCTCAACACTCATTATTTCCCTCTCCCTAGTACAGTGTCCCCCCGCCCCCCTACACACCCTCCCTCCCTCACCACCCCATCCATTTTATGGCTTCCTGATATTCAGTCACCACCTCTCCTTCCCATCGCCACCACCTGCCCCCTTGTACAGTTCCTACCCCACCCCGCCTCCCCTATGCGCTTCATCCCCCACCCCGCGCTACCCCCCACTCTGTCGCCTCTTGTATATAATTAATTTATGTCCAACCTGGTTAACCACATGTAATCTCATTTAATAACTGTGGCGCCCGTTGGCTCTACAGTAAAGTTGTCACCTTTTAACTTCCTATCCTTCCTCCATCTATCATTGTAATTTCCTTTCTCAGTTGTCTGTAAACCGACATGATGTTTTTTTTTTACGAATGCCGGTATATAAAAGTTATAAATAAATAAATAAATAAATAGGCTGACGTCAGATTGAAATTTGACTCCGTCTCCCAACTGCTATCAGGAGTACACTATACCCATTGGTCCTGAGTCCATCTGCTACACGCTAGGAAATTTGCGTTTAGTGTGTTAGTCGGTGTGTGGAGGGTGTCATGAGAAGGCCTGAAATTAGGCAAGAAATGTATACTGCAGAAGTGGATATCCACCAATCCGCCGACTTTTGACACAACACAGAAACCTTGTTCATAAAACATGTGTACTGGATAAATATATTGACAAAACTGAATGTTTCAAGAAAAAGAGGGATTTCGGGAAATGATGGGAGGTATATTTAACTCTGTCTCCTTTTGCACGTAGGTTGCTTCTCAATGAATTGTCTACAGGACGATCTTAGGCAGTACTCTACTAATATATGAGTGAACGTGATATTATCCTTTTAGTAGTTCAGATGAGGAGGTTCAGTATCTTATAGGGATGGGGGGGGGGGGTTGGGAGGCTTGGGGATTTTCTGATTATGTTTTCTTAAGCATGAAGGTTTGCAGAACTCCTTTCTGATAGTCAATTGATGTTTATTACACAAATGTTTGAAGAGAAATACACTGGGTTAAATAGTTATTATAAGATTGTTATGTAGAGCAACAAAGACAAAAAAAAGCAAAATGCTGTTATGAGTCTGTGGCAGGATTATTGTGCCTGCTCCAGGCTCTCTTTTTTTTTGTGTTTGTCTTTTTCAATAAACAGATTTAAATATAATGCACCCACATACCATGGTCTGACCACTACCGAATCGACACACGCTGCACATTCAACTGCAACCCCCACACGCCACTCCCTAAGAAAAGAACCATCAATTTCAGAAAAAAATGCAAACCTGAAGGAATCACTGAAGCGCTTACAGAAGATCTCCATAAACTAGACCTCTCTGATGCCAGCTCTGCCTGTTCCTCCTGGCATCTACTTACCAGCAATATTGCAAATCGACTCTGCCCTCTACAAACGAAAGAGATCTGTTCGGAGAAGAAAGATAAAAAACCCTGGTACACCACAGATCTTAGAATAATGAAAATTGAACTCCGCAAACTGGAAAAGAAATGGCGTAGAAACCAAGATCCAGCACAACTACAAAAATACAAATCGCTTCTCCACCAGTATCGTAAAACGACAGATGAAGCCAAAAAAAACTATTACACAACAAGAATACATCAATACCACTTCAACCCACGTGCCCTCTTCCAATATGTCTCTAGTATAGTTACCCCACCTATAAACATCAACCCAGGCAACGAGGATAAAAATAAATGTGAGAAGCTAGCTTCCTATTTCCACGACAAGGTTGCTAATATCATGGCTCGCTTTACTTCTCCCTCTCCACCAGTATCCCTACTGACCACTAACACTATGATCACCTCATCCACTCTCTCAAACTTTGAAACAACAACATCAGAAATTGAAGGGATCCTCAAAAAAAAATCAAACCAGCCATGCACCCGATTGACATCATGCCAACAAAAACACTACTCTCCATTCCTACAAAAATTGCCTCTCCCATCACTGACATTATCAACAAATCTATTTCGACTGGTATTGTTCCAACACAACTCAAGCACGCAATTATAAAGCCCACACTCAAAAAATATGACCTGGATCCCTCAGAACCTGCCAACTATTGTCCAGTCTCGAACCTCCCTTTCTTGTCTAAAATCATGGAGAAAGTCATCAACAAGCAACTCACAGAATATCTAGACGAAAATCTATTACTCTTCCCATCACAATATGGATTCCGTAAGAACCATAGTACAGAAACCCTTTTAGTTTCACTCTCAGATTCAATACTAAAAACCTTCGATACTAGTCATTCTTACTTACTGGCTCTTCTTGATATTTCTTCTGCTTTCGACACCGTCAACCACAATACCCTCATTTCCCGCCTCTCACAAATTGGCATTGCAGGCACTGCCCTATGCTGGCTCCAATCTTTTCTGATGGACAGGACATACAGTGTTAAAATAGACTGCCATGTTTCGAAACCCAGAAAACTAGCTCAAGGTTTTCCACAAGGATCCTCTCTGTCATCTACACTTTTCAACATATACCTATCTCCTCTCTGTCAACTTCTGGTGAAACTGGATCTCCCACATTTCATAGACGCAGATGATGTTCAGATCCTCATCCCCATCAACGATGCCCTACCTAATGCTCTAAAAATCTGGGATACAGCCCTGGTGGAAATAAAAAAAAACTACTTACAGAAAACTTCCTAGCACTAAACACAACCAAGACAGAGCTCATCATCATCACATCACACAATAACATTGCTGCCAACCCTACTCTACATCCACCATCGGACTCTCTCAATTTACAAGTATGCAGCCTTGGCGTTATCATCGACAACCAATTCTCATTAAAGAAATTCATCACGGCTACAATCAAAAACGGATTTTTCAAGCTACAAACTCTAAAACGGATCAAACCGCTTCTACATCCACATGATTTCCGGACAGTGTTACAAGCTACAATATTGTCAAAACTGGATTATTGCAATGCTTTACTGCTAGGTCTCCCTAAAAACACTATACAACCATTACAGATGCTACAAAACGCTGCAGCACGCTTACTCACTAATACTCACCGCCATGAACACATTACACCAGCCCTCATGTTCCTTCACTGACTTCCTATAGCATCTAGGATTTTATTCAAAGTTCTCACCCTCATTCATAAGTCGATTTATAACCAAGATATGCAATGGTTCTCTGATCATTTTATCTTCCACACATCAAAGAGACCAATAAGAAAAATGCACCAAGCCAAAATTGCATCTGCTTCACTTAAACACATCAAACACGTCTCCACAAGAGATCGCTCATTCTCTATTGCGGGAACCAACATCTGGAACAAAATGCCCACAGATCTGCGTCTAAAACCCTGCCATAAGAAATTCAAGCAGAACCTCAAAACCTGGCTGTTTGAACAAGCTTACACTCAATGATCATTTCTTTTGCTGAAATGCCAAATACTTGTACCTGTTTTTCTCTGATCCAATGACACTCGCCCACTTATTTTTTTTTTCTTTCTCTCGCTACTAAAGTCCTACAGGATCGGGCTCTTACCTCCCTTTTATTAGGCTTACCATTAACAATGGAATATGATTATCATTAGTTTAATTGTTAGTTATACTTAATATTTGTTCTTAATTTTGTTCTTAATTTATTCTTAATAGATTTATTATGTACACCTTATTTCATATTGATTGTAAAGCTTGTTGCTGGTTTATTGTTTTATTGTAAACAGAGGTGATGTTATTAACGTGCTGCGGTATATAAAAAATTACGAAATAAATAAATAAAATAAGAAAAAAGCTTAAACTTCCCACCTGAAAAGTTAGAATGGTGTTAGTGAGTACTAACCAGTGAGTTTTAAAAAGGGAGTAAAGTTAAACTAAAACACTCTCTGCATGAAAACAAAAAAGTGGAAAATATTCCCTCAGCAAAACAGAAAGAAACCTAAAAGGACAGAGAGGAACATAAGTAACTGATAGGCCGATGCAATATCTGTGCGGGGGAAAAATAGGTGCTCATGATTGAGCACCCGCTCTCCCAACGAATGGCGATCGATCTCTCCGGGGTGCCTGATTTTAATATTTAAATTGGCTGCTGCAGTAAAAGAGGCGCCAGGGGAAATTGTATGCCCTTAACACCTCAGCAGCAGGGGCCCAGGAAAGGTGGCTGTCAGTGGATTAGGAAAAGGGACACTCGTTAATTGAGTTTCCAAATCTGTCCGCTGCAAATTTGTTTTTTTAAAGGTTGCCCTCCTTTTGTTCCTCTGACAATATTGCCACACTTTTTGGCCTGCTCCGGGCAGGTGTTAATTTCTGAGGGTAAAAATGTGCAGGCTGGGCATAGATTTTTTTTTTTAATGTGATGTGCCATTAGCTTCATGTGTAGTTGGATATGCATTTTGCATGCATTAATCCCCTTGTAGCATAAGGGGTTGTGGACACGCGTCTGCCCTTTTAAATTTAACTTCTCTCCTTCCCATGCAGGTACTTACTTTTCTGTGTGCTTTTAACTGCTCTGCAAGCCAGTTCCAGGGCTTGGATTGAATCTGGAGGATCGGTCCTTACCGGAGAAGGTCCCTGTGTGGAGGAAGGCACAGAGGTTTCCCTGCAAGAAGTCTTCACATGTTTACATACCATGGCCTTCTTGGCCAGTCCGGGGCCACTGGAACACTCTACCCCTTAACCTTTGTTTAGAGCCATGCCCTCTTAAGTTCAGAAAAATGCTAAAAACCTGGCTCTTTCACCAGGCTTTTCCTGGTGATTCATTTTCCTCGTTTGACTACTATACACCTCCCCGGCACCTTACTCATCCCGTCGCTCCATGACACCTCTCAATTGCTCTCTGATGACTCCATGTAGCCACTTACTACTGCTTGTGTATGTGTAGATATGTTTTTACATTTTGCATACTGTATTCTCTTTAGTTTTCATTTTTCATTTTGCTAAATTTCGCCTCTGTGCTTCCTTTTGTATTTATCAGTTGCCCTGTTCCCCCTTTCCCTGTTTATTGTAATTTTCCACCTTTATTACGTTAAAATGTAAACAGATATGATATGTATTTTAATGTCGGTATAGAAAAGCTGTTAAATAAATAAATAAAATGCACATCCAACCACTAGTTAACCAGTCCGCTTGGCTGAGCACACTG
Organism: Rhinatrema bivittatum; assembly: GCF_901001135.1. Classification (NCBI taxonomy): domain Eukaryota; kingdom Metazoa; phylum Chordata; class Amphibia; order Gymnophiona; family Rhinatrematidae; genus Rhinatrema; species Rhinatrema bivittatum. Next base: position 593,463,414 of record NC_042616.1, read on the forward strand.
TATTGCATCAGGCTGTGAATGAGAACATAAGTAATGTGAGCAAGGGCTCATAAGTGTTGATTCTTCAGTGGTTAAGATAGGGATATAGTGTATTCCTTTTCTTTCTTTTATTTTCTTTGCTTCTTATAAAATAGAGTTAATGAGAGAAACTGCAAATTCTTAGAAACTAGCCTAGCTGCATGCAAGCAATTTGCAAGAGAAACCCAGCAACCCCCTTCCCCCGCTTCCTTACTTGGCAACAATGAAACATAAGAACAAATTTGAAGCCACAATCTGCTGAGAGTAGCACATGTAGAACAGAGGAGGGAGCATGTGAACAACGGATTGTCAGAGAGAGAGAGAGGAATATTGCTCCTTTAGCAGTTGGAAGGAAGCAAGCAGAGATAAGACTGTCCCCCTCCCCACACCTGGCTTTAGCAAGGACTTTTGCATAGAAAACCGTCACTTAGAAACTGCACATAGACAAAGGCATCATGAACAATATCTTATTGGGCAAGGGCATTTGCACATACACAAGAGAAAAAGGAGGCTTGTATAAGCAAGAAAAAGTGTATACAATAATGTACTGCTTGAGCCTGTGGGAGTGTGCCTACTTCTGTATGACACCCATACGTAAAGTCCGTGAATAAAACTAAACTTGTATTCACTCTCCTTCCTTCCAAGAAGGATTTGTTTGCTTGTTGTTTATATCAAGTAATAGAATGAGTTCCCCTGAGAAAAACTCAAATTAGTCCTACACTCCTGTTCATGACCAGCTTTAGTTAAGGAAATTACAATTATAGCTGAGCTAGTTCAATAAGCCGAAGTGGACATAAGACTGTAAGCTCTCTAAGGACCGTACTTTAATGTAATACACTTTTAAGTGTCATGAAAGGCAGAATATAAATAATTATTTTATATGATTTCTCTCTCTTCTAACACCAATCACTGTCATTTTTGTATTGTTATTGTTCTTCAAGATTTTAATTTGCTTATAGTGGGCCTTGCATTCTATTAATGTTATTTATTTACATTTTCCAACCCTTTACCAAAAGAATCATAGGCAAGGTCCATATAAGCCAATATAAAACAAACAAAAAATTAAAAATATTAACATTAAAAAAAAATCTATTAAGGCTCCCTTTAGCCTTTTCTTTTTTTTTTTTTAAAGAATTTCCAATCTCGTAAAACAATGAGCAATTTAAATAAGAAAAATATAAATAAATAACGTTTCCCCCTCTCTCCCTGATATTAATCTGCCCTTTAATTATGGCTCATTAAAACATAGCTGACTATGACATCTATGGTATTATGTGTTTGATTTTAGTAATTGATGTGTTTAAGCACCCCCTTGAGCAACTGTTGCAAAGGAGGTTAAAGCCGTTTCTTAAATAAATTAAATATTTTCTAGGAAGGAGAAAGCAGGGAAGCGCGACCTCGTCACTTGTTCCACACTTGCCAAAGCGGTGCCTCTGCCCCTTCCAGCCACATTTTGCTGCGCGCATGCATCGATTCGCAGTCTTTATGCGTTTAATTGTTTTTTTTAGTCAATAATACGCGACTCGTATCCGTCCCTCGTTCACCCGCGCGTTCGAGCAAGACGAGCAGCTCCTCCGCCCCTGGCATCCGACAATACGAACCGGTTCCCGTTCACAAGGCAAAGAGCCAATCAGATCGCAGGGCCGGGACGGCGCCGACCAACCGCGGCAGGCTGGGCAGTTAAAGGCCATGGGCTAGGGGGCGGGGAGTTTCGGTCCCGTGACCGGCGCGAGAACTCTAGGCAGGGCTAGGTAGCGGGCCTTAGGCAGCATGGCGCGCGGCCGGGTGATCGGGCTCTCCGTTACGGACGTGCGCTTCCCCACTTCCGCCGGCCTCCACGGCTCCGATGCTATGGTAAGAGCTCCGTGCTCTCCGCCCTCCTGCCGCCGCCTTATCTAGCCCCGCCCGAGTCCACTCACGGGTTCTGTCTGCGGCCGACAACGTAACGTGCTGGACGGCGATTGCCTTTTTTGTGAGGGTTTAGATTTAAGATGCAATCTACAGTTTTAAAGGAGCTTCAAAATCTGAAGCTGAAACGCTTCATACTTAGTGTAAAGCTATATTTCCAAGATGTCAATCTACAAAACTCGTTTCCAACAAAGTAGAAACACTTCCTATGTTGCAGTGAGCTAACTGGCTGCGTTGCTGAAACTTCCAGCCTTGCTTGGCTGTATCGACACTTCCTTTGATCTTGCCATTGGGTTTTCTTTTTCGCCTAACTATATTTTCTTATATATGTTTATATGGTCTTGTTGGGATTAAAGGGGTGCCCCTTATTTATGGCAATGTCTACTGTTAGTATAAAGAAATTAATTTTCCGCTGGCCCCTGGGTCTTCTGTGGATTCAACAGAGCAAATATCCTGATTTATTTAGACTATGGTATGAATGACTGGGGCGAGCTGGCTACTTAAGTCTAGTATTTCTCAATTTCTTCTGTTTATCAATATACCTTTTAAAATATGTAGCCTGTTTCATAAGGCTACATATGACTCTAGTAGTTTCCTTTGCATTTCTCATAATTTAATGTAGTTTGAAATGAATGTGAATACCCAAATATTAGAAATGGCCACCTTATGCCACTTCTGATCATATCATATGCAGTAAGATGTCCTCCTTACCTTTGTTTTTCAGACATGGAGGTAAATCCTCCTAGGTACTACTTATGTAAATGTATGTTCTGCTAGTTTTTTGCTGGTGATATTTTAAGGAAGTTTATATGTGTGTTCAGGTTAAAAAAAACAAAACACTTCTGACCTATATGTAGTACAATCACCTGCAGTTAAGTTCACCCACTCCTCAATAAGTAGCAAAAATGTACTTGGCAATTTAGTACCAGAACACTTCTGAAAATCCCAGAAAAACCTATCTAAAATAGGATTAGATCAGTTGTTAGTTAATTACAAAAAACACAACCTTGGATTAAAAATAGCCACAAGCGGCAAAACTAGCACATTATTAAAAAAAAAAAAGACTGGGAAGCAAGCAGGACATTCCTTCAGCTCTTCTGTCATTGAGGTGGAAGTGGAACTGGTAAAAAAACAAAAACAACTTGTATTTTATCTTCACAAAAACTCTAGAGGGGGGGGAGGAATTTTCATATTCTGCAGAGCACCATGTTTTAAGAATTCGACAAATTGGCCAAAGATTCTGGACACCTTTGGCAAATATGTCTGCAATGTGTGGCTGACATTTTGGATATTGTGTGCAAAGGAATAGTCGCTATTGCATTGAACTAAGTTTGCTCTCTTCTTCCCTACCCAGTGTCTTGTATACTGGCAATACATCTTGCTGCCTCTTCCTATCCAAATCTGCTGGGTGTGATGGGGGCACAATTAATCAGGGAGAGGTTATTGAAGTTTATTTATACTCTGTATGTTTTAATTATGTAAACTGCCCTGATTATATTTGGAAGGACAGTATATAAATACTTGTAAACAAGATAAATACTCATTAAAGGCCTGATGTCTTAAAGGTTTTCTTCCATTTTATTGGTGGGTAAAGTATGTAGTACCCAGGTCTCTAAATAAGACCCTGCTTTCCCTGGCTTTTCTTGTCATAAATAAGTTGCATTGTGCTGGAGGGGGCTTCTGGGGATTCCTTGTGTTAATCATTTTTTGTTTTTTTTAACTAAAACTGTGTCTTACTGTGAAACAGAATTGGCAAGAGCCCCTTAAGAAACGGGCAGATTACTGAACAAAATCCCCAAACTGCAAGATTTTAATTCGCTAATACTTAATTATTGATAATTTATATTCATAGGAGTTTTCTGCTTCAATTTAGCATAATATCAAAAATTTGTTTAAATATGCATAGTCTGGTTACTAATTCATACAAGGGTGGGCAGTAATTGCAGATGATGATTGTGACATTTTAGGTACACCTTTTTAAACTGGAGCCTGGTGTGTACCAAAGGACAAAATTAATTGGCTTGAGTAGGCATTGTACGTATTACAGGTTCTGTCATTAACTTTCTGGGGCATGGTCCCAGGTGGGAATTATCCAGTTTGAATGACAGAGTTCATGTTAATGCTGAAAGGGCCTCCTTGTTTATTAACAGTTTAGAAGGGGGAGGAGCACACCTAGGGACCTGATCCTGGATCTGACAGCTGGAACTGTAGTGACTAATTAAATGATTACAGCCATTAAGAACTATTTCAAATCGGGCTAACACTTGGCATTTTACCTCTTTTTCACTTAAGCTAAATAGCCATTTTGGCAACTAGCACCTCAGTGGCTATTATGATTTCTCTTTATAAAACAACTTGCATAGCTCAAAACAATTTTGGAATGAGTTTGCTGTAATTACTTTTGCAGTTGTGTAAAACTCAGATGAATGCCTTTACAGTAATCCTTTGAGATGAGAGAGTGACTGATTCTTCGCAGCGTTATAAAGTAGTGCTTCCTTATCCTGCTAGACCAGTCCAGATCCATGGGTTTGACTCTACACTCGCCTCCCTTCAACTGATGGTTTTTTTCATTTACCACATCACTGTGGTGGCATGCACGGTTTGTCAGCTTCCAACTTCCTTGCTCAGTGTTTGTTGTAATAGTCTTACACTGCTAATATAAATTAAAAATCTGTTCTAAGCGGTGACAACCATCTTCAGCCTTGCCCTCAGAGGCTTCCGCCTCAGGGGGACAGGTACCTTCGACCCTCTACCCTGAGGGGGATGGCACCTGCAAATTCTCCAGGAATGTGGTTACCCCCTCCCCCCCCCAGCATGTATTTTCCTGGAGTTTGTTGACTATGTGCTGTGACAGGGTTGAAGAGCCATAAACAGATCTTGTTTTCAGGATATCCACAATGAATAGGCATAAGATGGATTTGCTTATGCTGCCTCCACTGCATTCAAATCCCATCTCATGCATATTCAGTGTGGATATCCTGAAAACCAGACCTGGTTTTTTTTTTTTTGGCTGGTGAGGACTGGAGTTGGCCACTCCTGTGCTATGTAGAGGTCTGGTGGGAGAGCTTTATTACAAGTCTTGGGGCTTGACATAGGTTCCATCCCTGTTGACCATCATGGCACCTACTATTGCGGATAGGTGAATTTTATAAATATTTTAAATACATGAATAAATAAAGCAACTAAGGGTGACTCCAGGTGCTTTGGCTTTCTTGGTTACCTCTGACGTTTCTGAACCCCGTGGGGAATAGGCATAGATTACCACCCAGACTCAGATGATTCACTGGACTCCCTAGAGGAAGGGGCGAGCTTTTCCAAGGATGAGGGCTCCTCGGTCATTAGGCTCTTTCTTAAGAAAGAGGTGTCCTCTCTTATTACTCAAGTTGTTTCCTCACGCAAGATGTCTGATTCTAAGTTAGAGTGAGATTTGATTTTGGAGAGAATCTGCAGGCCGCTGAGGACTTTCCTCTTCATAAAGCCTTGACATGCATGATGCTGGCAGAATGGGAATCCCCACAGGGAAGGCTTAAGTAGAGTACGATTATGAGCAAATTGTGCCTCCTACCCACGGCGAACAAGGAGAGGAGCTTCTGAGTTGCTCTCGTAGCAACTGTAACATGCAAGATTACTATACCAATAGCAGATGCCTTGGCTCTCAAGGACCCTCGGGATGGGAAGATTGAAGCCCTCCTAAATCAGGCCTTTTTGGCACCAGCACTGGCCATATGGTCCTCCTATTCATGGAGGATATGGTGCTCTGTGGACTGCTGAATTCAGCAGCTTTCTAAAAGTCCAGAGCCAACACATTTGGAATTAGTTGCCATTTTGGTAGACATTATATGTATGACCTTATTAGGGCCTCTTCTCTTTCAGTGGCCTCTAGTTGCCTCCCAAAACTTTGTGGTTGTGTACACCACATCTAAAACCTACCTCAGTAAGCTGCTGTCGCAGACTGGAGATGGACAAACAGCAGCTGACAGTCAGGACCAAGTCACTAGTACAAAATCGGGCGGCAGAAGCATAGTCAGACAAGCAGGGCTGAGGCAAGACACATTTTTGCATTGTTTGGAGGCATGCCATCAGGCAGGCAAAGTTAAATTATAGTCAAGGGGCAAGCAACAAGTTGGGGCAGGTGGATCAGGCTAGGTCACAGGTGAAAGCAGCAATAGGAACAATCAAAACCAAACTTATTGAACATAAGATATGCAATACTAGGCAGACCAAGGGTCCATCAAGCCCAGTATCCTGTGTCCAAGAGTGGTTAACAAAGTCACAAGTACCTAGCGAGTACCCAAACATTAAATGAATAGATCCCAAGCTTCTAATCCTTATTGATTAATAACAGTTTATGGACTTCTGCTCTAGGAACTTATCCAAACCTTTTCTAAACCCAGCTAATGTAACCACATCCTCTGGCAATGAATTCCAGAGCTTAATTATGCATTGAGTGAGAGAATTTTCTCATATTTGTTTTAAATGAGCTACTTGTTAACTTCATTGAGTGCCCCCTAGTCTTTGTATTATCCTAAAGATTAAACAACTGATTCATATTTACTTATTCAAGTCCTTTTGTGATTTTGTAGACTTCTAGCATATCCCCCCTCAGCTGTCTTTTCTCCAAGCTGAACAGCCCTAACCTCTTTAAGTCTTTCTTGTTAGGGGAGTCGTTCCATCCCCTTTATCATTTTGATTGCCTTTCAGTGTGCTTTCTCCAGTGCAACCATATCATTTTTGAGATGTGGCAACCAGAATTGCATACAGTATTCAAGGTATGGTCTCACCATGGAGCGATACAGAGGCATTATGACATCACCCATTTTATTCACCATTCCCTTCCTAATAATTCCTAACATTTGAAAACCTCTACAAAGGTAATAGGGAGGATTTAATGATTTTTGTAAAAACATTTTTTAAATTAATAATTGTTCAAAGCAGCTACATATTGTCTATACAGTTTATGCCTTGGTACAGCCAAATGGCGGAACGTTAGCTGATGTCGGCTTGGTGAATGAACAAGTTTCTTTGGGTTCTATCAAACTAAGTTCAAGAATGCTCAGTTTGGATTGTTAGGAAGAAGCAATATATGAAGATGATGGGTCTGAGCGATATCTTGAGTCAGATAAGTCCTATTTCTTCATTGCGTTGAAAATGTTTATTGGATGCCTATTTTTAAGGAATATTCTTCTTAAGACCAAACCACTTTAAAAATCTTGGGATTAATTTAAGGAAGATTTTATGGTCAGACACATCTTTATAGCAAATCTAAGCAATCAAATGCTATGACATTTTGCTGATGGGATCCATAGCTCGAGTGATGAACTGTTAAGTGTATATTATAAAAAATACAAAAGAAAATATATTTTTGGAAATAATAAAATTGATGAACTGGGTGATTGGAGGTTTTTTAAGACCAATGATTGAAATGACCTGTTAAAATGTCATTCCCTGTACGTACCCGGCTCAGCCCAGACTGCTGGGTTATCCCTCCCTTCCAGCAGATGGAGACAGAGAAAAACTTGAAGGGCACCCCTGTAAGTAGGGTGCGCCACCTGCAGCCCTCTTCAATATTTCTCTGTCTCCAGCAGATGAAGGTGGCAGAACCTGCAATCCTGGCTAATTGATTCTTTTCAAACAAACCAAAAAAAAAAAAGATTAGAGTGACAGGAATCCTTTAATTTGTCTGGCTGAAACAAAGTTTAAAAAAAAAATGTTTCAAGAGAAAAAAAAAAGCCGGACCTCCCGAGGAGCCGAGTCATTTCTCCTCGGTGGTAGGCCTGCCGGGAAGTTTTCTCTTCGCTCTCGTGTACCAGAAACAGCAGCCAGTGAGTGACTGGGTGGGATTTACCAGTGGGCCAGTCCCTCCCCCCCTGGCCCAGAGACAACGGTGGGTTGTGCTCTGGTGAGGCCAACGCGATTTAAAAAAGGAACAATCCTTGGTGTTTTTTTAGAGCTGCGCTGCTCTTCTTTGGCCTCCTGGGCTCTGGTGTTTACTTTGGGTGGCCTCCCCTCCTTTACAGCACGGCGATGCTGCGCGCCTTGGCCTGTAAAGCCTGCGGGGAGCCGGCAGCACGGCTCTCCCAAGATAGCCTCTGCTCCCGGTGTCTTCCCGGGGGAGAGGGCCTGCCGGCGGCAGTGGCTGGCAGAAGGGGGAGGCAGGCGCATCAGTCCGTGGTGCAGGCACCCCGATGCTGCCTCGTGGTACTCGACCTGCTCCCATGGAACGCAGGAACGGCAGCCATTTTAGGAGCTGCAGATGCCGATGCAGATAACTCGGCAGGGGGAGGGGAATCTCCCTCAGTTATTTCCGCAGGATTTTTGCCCCGGGTCTCCCCACAATTTATTTCCTGCCTTCCCTGCTCCCTTGGGAACCCCCCCTCGGGAAAATTTAAAGGGCCAGCATCCTTTTTCGGCTGATTTTATTTTGCTGTTACATAAGGTATATCTAGCTAGTCTTATGCCCATGGGGGGGGTGGGGATCCTGAGCCTCCTCCGGGGCGGCCTGGGGCTGGGCCCTCCTCCCGTGCAGGTTCCTTAGCCAGATCCTCCTGAGGTCTCCCGGATTCGGGTGATCCGGGAAGGGTACAGTTCTGGGAGCCAGGGAATTCACCTGTACATTGCTGGGGTAGACAATGTACAGGCAGATTTTCTGAGCCGTTAGAGATTGGATCCCAGAGAATGGGAGCTGTCCGATGCATTCACGTTGATATCTCATCTGTGGAGGATTCTCGTTTGGATCTACTAGCGACTCGGGGGAATGCCAAGGCGCCGTGCTTCTTCAGTTGCAGAAGAGAGCACAGAGTGGAAGGGGTGGACGCTCTTGTCCTCCCATTACCTCGCGACATTCTGCTCTACGCATTCCCTACTTGGCCTCTGGTAGGCAAGGTCTTGAGAAGGATAGAAGCCCATCCGGGAGAGGTGATGCTGGTGGCTCTGGAATGGCCATGGAGGCCGTGGTTCACAGATCTCCTTAACCTTGCAGTGGACGGACCGCTCCGTCTGGGTCATCTTCCAAATCTCCTGTAGCATGATCCAGTATTTTTCGACCAGGTGGATCACTTTTGTCTAGCGGCATGGCTTATGAGAGGTGGAAGTTGAGAAAGAAGGGGTAACCGGATTCGGTAATTTCCACTCTTTTGCGGGCTCGCAAAACTTACACCTCTCTTATGTATGTCCGAGTCTGGAAGGTTTTTGACTCTTTGTGTAGTAGGTTGAATGTTTCCCCTAGGCGGACCTCGATAGTCCACATTCTAGCCTTCTTGCAAGAGGGTTTGGCGAAGCGGCTAGCTTTCAGTTCTCTACGGGTTCAAGTAGCGGCGTTAGGCTGTTTACGTGGAAAGGTGGACGGTGCGTCCATAGTGGCTCATCCGGATGTGGTTCCTTTCCTTCAAGGTGCTAAGCATTTGAATCCACCTCGTCAAGCTGTCCATCCTGGAGTTTGAATTTGGTCCTTAGGACGTTGTGTGAACCTCCTTTTGAACCGCTCAGGTGCGTCATTCTGAAGGAACTTGCGCTCAAAACGGTGTTTTTGGTATCTGTCTGCTCGGCTCGGAGAGTTTCGGAAATTCAGCTCTTGTCGCAAACCTTTTCTTAGGTTTTCCGATTTTTGCGTTTCTCTTAGACCATGCCGTCCTTCCTGCCAAAGATTGTATTGGCTTTTCACGTGAACCAGTCTGTTGAGTTGCCTGCATTCCCGGATTTGGATCAGAATTCTCCACATGCTTGTGAATTGAAGCATTTGGATGTCAGGTGGGCGCTGATGAGTTACTTGGAGGTCACTAATGATTTTCGCCTGTCAATCACCTTTTTGTCTTTTGGAGTGGTCCTAGGAAAGGGCATAAAGCTTCCAAGGCTACTATTGCCTGATGGTTGAAGGATGCTATTGCTTCAGTGTACATATGTCATGGGCGAGCAATTCCAGAGGGTCTTAAGGCTCATTCGCTCCATTCTCAGGTGACATCCTGGGCAGAAAGATGATTTCCCCTCAGGAGATCTGTAGGGTGGCAAGGTGTTAGGTGTAGGGTGGCATTACTGTTTGGATGTTCGGGCTCCCGACTCGGAGAGCTTTGGCAGCAGTGTGCTTTGAGTGGGGCTTTCTAGGTCCCACCCCATGTAAGGCAGCTTGGATACATCCCAGCAGTCTGGGCTGATCCGGGTACGTACAGGGAAAGGAAAATTGGTTCTTACCTGCTAATTTTCATTCCTGTAGTACCACGGATCTGCCCAGATGCCCACCCATTTTTTTGATTCCGCTTGAGTTTATTGATTTTTTTCTGTTACACCATACAGCAGGATGAAGATTTCACAAATGCGCTTATTTTGTACATAGTTGGGTCTCATAAATTTGGTTTGACGATTTAACTTTTGGATTCCTGTTCCCACTTTAATTCTGCTTTGATATTGTTTATACTGAAGGGGGCTGCAGGTGGCGCATCGTACTTGCAGGGGTGCCCTTCAAGTTTTTCTCTGTCTCCATCTGCTGGAAGGGTGGTATAACCCAGCAGTCTGGGCTGATCAGTTGTACTACAGGAACGAAAATTAGCAGGTAAGAACCAATTTTCCTATATGTTCTATTTAGAACGGGCATAGAGGTTCTGAGGTCTTTTTCCCCCTTGACATAACATTCGTACAAAGACACACAGAAATTTTCTTTGAAATAACATGCAATTTGTGAAGTTTTGTGTGTTTGGTTTTTTGTTTTTTTTTGCTGTCCTATTGCTTCACACTTACCTGTTAATATGCTGGCATTATATTGGTTACACTGTAAAGCTTTGCTGACTCCATGTTGCCTGTAAACCGATATGATGTCCAACAACGAATGTCAGTATAGAAAAACCTTAAATAAATAAATTATACTTATGTATAAGTCGAAAAATTTTGGCCAAAAAACTGATCCTTAAAATTGCAATGGTCTTATCCACGGATCAATCCACATTAATGCCGGTAATTGAAGATGCTGCTTTTGTCTCTGCCACTCTTACTGTAAAAAGGGAAGTTGCAGGAGAGGAGAGAGGCGCCAAAGGAGAGGAAAGTAGATACTGTCAAAGAGGAGAGTTCCGATATGGAAGAGTGGCATTGCTGCCTCTGAAGTCACCGCTTTTGCTCATTGCCAAGGGGATACCTGGAACTGAAGGACAGAGATTGCAGGAGGAATCAGACGGTCGGCCGCAGTAAATGGTATTAGCGATCACCATTGCTGGCAGCACCGTCTTCTTCCCGCCCAGGACTGCTTGCTACTGCTGGGCTTGATCTTGCCACTCCTGCCTCTGCTGATAAGTCCGATGTCCGGCCACCAACAACTCCCCCTTTGTCGAGAATGTTGGGGAGATACTCATTCCAGCAATGGTTTTCAAGGTTGACTATTCAGATGAACTGAGCCAAATTATGGTGAACCTGGAATTAGTTGTAGGCTAGATTGACAAACTGAAGAGTAGTAATTCACATGGATCGGATGGTATACATCCCAGGGTTCTGAAAGAACTCAAAAATGAAATTTCAGACCTATTAGTAAAATTTGTAACCTATCATTAAAATCATCCATTGTACCTGAAGACTGGAGGGTGGCCAGTGCAACCCCAATATTTAAAAAAGACTCCAGGGGAGATCCAGGAAACTATAGACTGGTGAGCCTGATTTCAGTGCCAGAAAAAATTGTGGAAACTGTTATAAAGAATAAAATCACAGAACATTTATATAGACATGGTTTAATGGGACACAGCCAGCATGGATTTACCCAAGGGAAGTCTTGCCTCACAAATCAACATTTTTACATCGAACGACTTCTGAAAATCTAAATACACCACATCTACCGTTTCATCTTTGTCCAGATGTTTATTCACCCCTTTTAGAGCTGCACTTTAAAAGTGAAGTACTAGAAAGGTTGGTCAAGGATCTGGGAGAATACAAGCCGTAGAGGTTTCCTTAAGATGAGGCCTTGGGGCACCAGGAGCTGCAGTTGTTTCTGAGAATTTAGAAGATTCAGGCAAGGGAAGCAGGCCCCTTTGGGGGGGAATCATTCTAACAGTAGGAATTGCTCCTTTCATGTTGGCCAAGGAGTGACACCTTTGGCATGTCAGGAGATGTTCAGTCATCCCAATGAGATTCGGTGGGTCCTTCCAAAGTAATTCTGGGGGATAGTCACTGAGAGTGGACCCACATTAGTTAGCTGGGTGGGTCCTACATGTTCTGCAAAAGGGATATTCCTTAGTGTTTGCATTTCCCATAACCAAAGCCTTTATCATTGTTCCCTGCACATAGATTGCAAGGAGAGAAGTAGAAGAGCAATCTTGGAAAATTTTCAAAGATTGGAAGCTATGATTCTTGTTCTGAACAAGGCCCAGAGCCAGGGAAGATACTCAATTTATTTTGTGTTCCCAAAGAATGATGGGTCTCTTTGCTCTATCTTGGACCTGAAAGGGGTCAACAAGTGTTTTCAGGTTCCCTGTTTCAGAATGGAGACTCTTCGTGCTGTTATAGTGGCAATAAGGAGAGGGAGTTCCTGGATTAGGCAGAGGCCTATTTCCATATTCCCATTCAGGCATATCATCAGAGATTTCTCAGATTTTGTGTCCTAGAATAGCATTTCCATTCAAACTTTACTGTTTTGGATTTGCTACTACCCCGTTCACCATGGTTGCAATTCTGGAAGCCTTCTGCAGGGAAGACAATTGACTCATAAGGGTGAAATCATCCCACGACAATCAACTGACTTCTGCCAGAGCTGTCCAGGTCTTGGAACACCTACGTTGAGCAGTAAACTATTCAATAAGCAGGCTAAGCCCCTCCCAGTCCTTAGAGTTCTTGGGTGCCCAGTTTGAAACAAAAATAGGATGCATCTTCTTAACCAAAAAAGGAGTGGCCAAAATAGGGGCACGAGTGTGAGCATTTTGGTCTTAAATGGTTCAAAAAATCTGAGACTATCTCTAACTTTTGGAACTTATGGTGGCCACCTTGGACTTGGTTCCATGGGCCAGGGCTCACATACTTCCCCTTCAGTTGTCCTTGCTATCCTGTTGGTACCCCAAGACTCAGAGCTATGAAATTCATCTGCCTGTGTTGCTTCCAATAAGGGACACTCTGAAGGGGTGGGTGATGTTTTCACATTTGTTGAAAGGGATGGATTTGGAGTTTCCCTTCCTGATTGTAGTAAATAAACTTAGATACAAATGCAGTGGGTTGGTGGGAGGGAATCACTGTCACGATCAGGTGACTCTCAGAAGCCTCATGGTCCATAAACAGGCTGGAAACCAGGGCTATCAGGCTAGTTTTGTGCTAGTTGATGGAAAGTCAGTTCTAGTGTTGTCGGACAATGCCACCTCATGTGAACAAAGAAAGGGGTACGTAGAGTTCCAGGCTGGCCCAGGAGAGACATCTGTTGTTCCAGTGAGTGGAGCAGAATGTGGCTCATATTTCTGCAGTTCACATCACAGGAGTCTAAAATGTCTGGGCCAACTTTTTCAGCAGAAGCATTCTGGATACCAGGGAAGGGGAACTCAGCCGGGAGAGTTTCCAGTTAATAGTGGGCCAATGGCGTGTTCTTTTTTTTTTTTTTTTGGATCTGATGGCAACACACAGGAATTCCAAGGTCAACAGATTCTTCAGTAGTTGGGAGGCATGGATTTGCTTGCACAGGAAGTGTGGTACTCCCCTTTAGTTATTGTGACAAAGCCCATGAAACTTCAAATTCCTTGGTGTATGTTCAGGTATAGCACCTCTTGGAGAGCTTTTGTGAGGAGCTGTCAGTTTCACTGTATAGAGCAGACATTGTGGCCATCTTGACCTTCCTTCAGAGAGACCAAGACAGAGTGCTAGCACTCAGTTCTTTAAAGGTGCAGGTTGCAGCTATTTCCTGCCTCAGAAGTGAGATCAAACATTCTGTGGCTATGCATCCAGATGTAGCTCGCATCCTCACTGGAACCTTTTAATTTGGTCCTCAGTTCACTAGGAGGTATATCCTTTGAGTCTGTGAAACAGGCTTCTCTAAAGGATCTTTTTTTTAAAATATTTTTCTGGTTGCCATCTGCTCTGTTAGAAGTATTTCGGAATTATAGACTTTATGTTGCAGAGACCCTACCTGGTGTTTCCCGCTGCAGCAGTTAGCTTTTGGCTGGTTCTATCCTCTTACATGATGTTGCCCTCTCATTCAGTCTTTCTCATTGCCAGCCTTCTTGGAGAGCAAATGCCACAGTAAAGATAGCAGACTCCATCTTTCAGATGTCTAACACATACTTCTCAGATATCTGATGATGATGAACCCCTTTCAAAAAACGGACATACATCTTGTGCTGTTTGGCTGCTCCTGTAGAGGTGAAGCAGCTTCCTAGGCTACTCTGGCCAGATGGATCAAGAAGGTGATATTTGTTGGAAGGCTGTCAGGTGCCAGAGGTGTTCTGTGCTCATTTCATTAAGGGCCACTCATCGTGGGCAGAATCCTTTGCAATGGCTCCAGAAAATATCCCTAAAGCAGCCACTTGAATATCTTATGTATTTTAATAACATTTATAGTCTGCGTATAACAAAACCAGTAGGGCTAAGCGGGTTACAACATAATAAAATACTAATACAAATATAAAAATATATGCATGTGCAGATTTTATTGCATAATTTACTGTTCCTCTCAATCAGTCACATTCTTGCACTACCAATCAATTACCTTCCATTTCTCCAAATGCTTTCTGGAATAAAGAAGTCTTCAACTTTTCTTAAATATCTTAATATCAGTAATAGCTTGTAATTCAAGGGATAACTTGTTCCACAATACAGGCCTTATTAAAGAGAAAACTCTTTTCCTACTATCTGCTAAATATATTGCATTAACTGAGGGCACCTCAAGATAACCAAATTGTTGAGAACGAAGCATTCTAATAGGAGTATATGGATGCAGTAACGACCCTTCATTTTAACACTTTAAAAAAAATTAAAACTAATATTTTAAATTGAATTCTTTGGGGGGTGGGAGGAGGTAACCAGTGTAAGTCTCGAAACATGGGGATAACATGACCCCTGAGTGTGGTTTGTTTTTTTTTTCAAAATCAACCTGGCAGCTGAATTTGGTAAAATTTGTAAATCACAGAGACTTGATGCGGGCAGTCCTATATAGATAAAGCATTAAATAGCTGACAATACAGACACCCATACCAGGGCAGGAAAATCTTTTTTGTCCAAAACACAATATGTTGCAACATCCCGAGTTTGTAAAAACCAGATCTCATAATAGTTCTCAACTGTGGTAAAAAATTAGATTGAGGGTCAAAAACACCACCTACATTTTTTACACGTGGTTTAACAGGAATATTAATTCCTTTTAGTCGGAGAGAAAATTATCACAATCCGAGGAGCAATATTCTTCTTTGTAAAACATGACAACTCAGTTTTGACCAAATTAAAGCTAAATTACTCTCCTCCATCCAGTTGTTTATTGTGGTTAAACAGTCGGTTACTTTATTCATTGCTACAGCTATAGAATCATTGTCAGGAAAATATAATTGCAGGTCATTGGCATAAACCCTACATTCCACACTTAAATGTCCAATCATCTCACAGAGGGGAGCAAATGAACATTAAAAAGCGCATCCTTGGCCCCCCCCCCCCCCACCTTAATTCATACCATTCTGACCTACTATCTTAATATAAAATGTGTTTCCTTTCAGTGAGGACGAGAATCAATTAAGGACTAGTCCTCGTATTCCTAACTGTTGAAAACGATGGAAGAGAGTTCCATGTGCCACGGTATCATAAGCTGTGGTTATATCTAGATACACTGCAGTTACCAGGTTGTGCTTGCATGCCTTTGTTAAACGTTACACACTGCACATACAAGCCAAGGCAGATGCATTCTGGGCAGACAGAGCAACCCTGTTTTCCTCCCATCTGACTAGTCTAGTCTAAACGTGGGTAATCCCTTCTTGTCTGGACTGGTCTAGCAGAATGATAAGCAAAGTGAAATGTAGAGATATCTGTTAACTTCCTTTCCATGAGTCCTAGTAGACCAGTCCAGGAACACAGCAACTGCACATATATGTTTCTCTCTCTCTCTCATCCTTTTGGGAGGCATAAGGATTGTAGTTCTCTCCTTAGGGACATGTCATCTGTTCAGCTTTATCATCCTCCCCTCTTTCCTTCTGCTGGGGGATGCTGGTATAGGTTATCTTCTCCTGGAAAGAGTAAGGTCCTATTGATTTAGGGGCTCACTCCATTGCTTTGACAGAAGTAAGTGACGAGGGCCCAGTCTGCATCTCCCTTTATCCAACAATGATGTCACAGAAAAAAAAAAGTGTCTTCTGTCTCTATCAGCTGGGGAGTGGAGTAAAACCCACTTGTCTGGACTGGTCTAGCAGGACTCAAGGAGAGGAAATGAACCGGTACAACTAAATTTCTCCATATCTGCCATCATATTCTATGTTCCTAAATTATAAGCTATTATACTGTGTGAGTTTTCTTATTTTAAGAACTGTATCGTTTTGTTTCTGTATTTAAATGCAGCACACAGACCCTGACTATTCTGCTGCTTACGTTGTAATAGCAACCGATGCCACGGATGGACTTAAAGGTTATGGGTTAACCTTTACTTTGGGTAAAGGAACAGAAGTTGGTAAGTTAATTATGTGGCTCACACAAACACAGACCAGGGACTTGTGTTGAAGTTTGAGAAAGCTTTATGCTAGGAATTGCTCTGGATTTTTTTTGAAGAAAAGAGAATTTAGTTAGGGAAACGTTTCTTCTCTTTCAGCAGGGGCTCGTAGTGCTTTCCAATAATAGCACCTTGGATGTATCCTGCCAACTAAATTAATTCTTGTTCAGTCTTCATTATTCAGCATGTGATAATTGACTAGACCTTTCCCTCTGCTTGAGGTTAAGCTTCACGTTTTCAGGTATTGCTTCCCTCCTGTTGATTTTCAATAATGACTGGATATGTTTTGTGCAGCTAGGTCTTTTTGTTTCTTAGGTAGCATTTCCTGTGTGGCTTTTTTTTGTTTGTTTGTTTAATAAGCCCTTAATGAAGAAGTTACATTTTAAAGAAAGATCAAAAAGTCAAATGCTAGAACAATGTGGGTAAGTATAATGTGTATTTTTTTTCCCCCAGAATTAATGTGTTTAGTTGCTGAAACTGGTGAGAGAGAAAAGCATGCTGACCTAAAATAGTCTTATAGAAATGTATAGAATTTAAACAAAACCTTCCCTCCTTTGTAAACAGCCATCTTTTTCATTTAATCCCATTCACTCATGTTCTCGTATGTCATACATGAATCACTTCCCTTACACATGTCCTTAAATTGGTTCCATACCATGATCAATAACAGATATAAACAGCTAGTGCAAACTTCATATTGAGACTGTGTCACCCCTCTCAGATCCCAGCATTTCAGCACATCTCGGGGTTAATAATCAAAACTGCCCATATTAGTGAAAACTCCATGGTGCTTTTATCTGTGATATACTCTGCACCAATAAAGCAACAGTCTGCATAGGTTTTTGCTTTGATTATTCACCCTAGAAAAATTACCAGCAGATTGTGCCTGCTTTTTCTGTAGACATGCGTGCGTTGTTGCTGTCTCCATTCCTGGGGAACGCCGCGAGTGGAAGTGTACATAGATAAACAATGTGCATACTTCTACCAGCAGACAGGATGGGCAGTATTCAAAACTCCTCTTTTTACCTGCAAAAAGGGGTTTTGAGTATTGCCTAGGGGTGTATCCAGTAAAAAGTGTTCATTTATTTTGGTTTTCATTTTGCTTTTTGTTTTTTTTTATTTTATTTCTTGTTTGTTCCATTTTGTTTAATTTACCAAAGCAAAAAGAAACAAATAAAAGAAATAAAACCCCTGAACAACAAAACTAAACAAATGGATCACCCCCACCCCAGACCTTACCCCATTGCAGGTCTGCTGGTCCACAGATCTTCCTGGGGTGGAAGCAATTTCCAGTCGCTCCTGCCTCACTGCTCTGGCTTTCTAAAATGGCCAGTCAACCCGAGGATGGTGCTATTATGTTGCAGGGCAGGAGCACTGGGGATCACTCCTACCACCAGAAGACATGCAGTGGGGTAAGGGTTGAGGTGGGGATCCTGGGGGCTTTCACTGAAGCGATTTTGGTGGGAAGAAGATGGATTATGACTGGGACAAAGACTTTTTTTTAAATTATTTTTTCAATTTGGTTGCAGCCAAATTTTTTTGAAATGAAATTTTGTTTGTTTTTTTTGTCTTTCATTCTGTTTTGAAAATGAAACAAAACTCATTGTTGACATTTTCTCTTTTGTTTCAAGCGCAAGCACATCCCTATTATTGCCTCTCTACATCTTAACTTTTCTACATTCAGTTTACCACTGTTAATATTTTGACTATTTTGTTATGCCTCCAGTAGTCTTCTAGATTAAACTTAATGCTGTACCTCCATTACCTTTAAGGCATGTGCATACATTTTTATAACCCCCTGAAACCTAGAACATGCGCCCATATATATGATCCTCACTTTGAAGCCCCCTCCCTCCAAATTTTCAAAGGCAGCCATGCTCCTTTAGCATCACACTTAAAATCCAAAGACAAGTTGCCTGACAGTTGCATGCAGCATTATTGCTGCATATGTTTGCTTTATTTACCAGAAGTTCTCTGGAAGCCTTTACACTTTGCAAGTGCCGTAAATCAGCCAGGTCTCTCTCCTGTTTTTAGGTAAATTCACATGCACACTAATTCTCAGTCCCTGTTGCAGATTCACCAACAGTCTCAAGCTCATATCACCGCATGCACATGATCTATAGCAGCTTCCCCTGGAATTAGGCAGTTGCCTCCTTTTCCAATGTTTGTAAAACATTGAGCTTCCATAATGGCTGACTGCCATTAAGCTTCTCACTTTTAGGTCAGTGCATATGTTCTCGTATCCCTTCTGATCTAAATACAATTCACACTCCTTTTCTCCCTTTCCAGCCCCGTATTTTATATTAAAGTCGTAGGATGTTAGCAGAATTTGCTAATTTACAGTTAGAGTGTAATTTTCTAAAGTATGCATATCTCGGCACATATACGCAGAAGCAGGTGCCCCTAAAGTTACGCTTGCTTTTTATAAGCTGTGCTGTGGGAGCAGCCCAGTTTATAAAATACCATGTATCACCCCCCCGAAAGTACGCACGTATGTTGCAGTACATGCACGTTCTATTAATGCAGGGGTCCACGTAGTTTCTACTCTTAGTCTATGTCTATATTTTGCACATTAGATAAGTATAAAATCGGTTTATGTGCAGAGGCAGGAATTTGTATAACATTGTCCGATAACACGCATCCATGTACTCAAGGACATCCTTTACCATTTGCTCCAGAGCCCCTACTCAGAAACAGCACAGAAGAGATGTTAGACTCAGTTTCCACGATTTGATTAGCAGGTGTAAAAGCATGCGCATGTGCCTTCCAATGTATAAGCATACCCCATTTTTCACGTGCATACGTTTCAAGGCAGCTGTGACAGTACACATGCATTTTTCCTCGTCTGAAAATTTGCTTTCTGCGCACAGAGACTGTGTTTGCATGTATATGCTGATTTTGCATGCTCAACCCCCACATAAGTCTTTGAAAATCCACCCCTTAAAATTGTGATGTATTGGCACTAGGGTGTATAGGGTGGCTTTTTTTGTTGTTTTATTGGTCTGAGTGGTTTTTTTGTTGTTTTTTAATGTATGCTATTTTACAGTGGCACACACTAAAACGGAAAGCTGTCAGCATGGTGACAGTTCCCCAGCACACACCCCCTCCCACCCCCGGCCATGTTTCCTGAATTTTTATTTTTTTTTTGTAGTTTATGCGTGCAAAATAGTTCTCGTGCAATGTAGTGAAAATATCTGTGTGCTGTGTTCTTTGAAATACCATTTTATTTTCCTTTTCTTGAGCAACCAGAGTACAAGGAACATTATATCGTGGGCTTTCTTCCATCTCCCAACAGCCCTCTCCCACCCGACTGCCCCTTAACTTACCACAATGTTGGGGTTCCTCCCTTCCAGGGAACAGAAGCCGTTCCCAAGTTGCTCCTGCCCCACTACCATAGTTTCTCAGAATGATGCCGGTTAACCTGAAATTTAGCCGAACACCAAAATGGCACCAGCATCTTGGTCAGCAGGCACCGTTTTTATTGTATGGCAACATTTAAGGTCGATGCACAAAAAACGCTGAGAGCCATTATGATGTGGTAACGAATTCTTGCCCTTGAGGAAGGACGATAACGTCCGAAACCTGTACAGTGTCGGGCACAGACATGGCAATGTGGTAGTGGTCACATTGCTTGGACCATCGGATTGGAGAAACTCGGGCTGTAACTATATTTAACAAAAAGCTAAGTTTTAAGAAGTATTAAGAAGTTTGTTTAACATTGTTCAACATTATAGTGAATATTTAATGGATGAGTTTTAAGACACGGAGCACTTAAGCACAAAAAAATTTTAAAAAGTGGTACATGGACTGACCAATGATTATGCATAAGGCAGAGTGATTGAATTGGATTGCCACACAATGACGCCTATTATGATGGTCAATTAGTAATGCGCAGTTGAATGTTTACAATTAGAGGTGTGGGGATTCATAATTATTTGATAAACATTTAAGGTCGGCCAGTGCCATTGTGAGAAACTTCCCTGGCGGGGTCGAAGCGATTTGGGATTGCTTCTGTCCCTGCTGTATGAGGGGGACCCCCAACATTGCAGTAAATTAAGGGAGCCTGCAGGGTTGGGAGACAGCCGTGGAAGGCTGTTTTTAAAAAGAGCGACTTTTTTTTTAAACAGTAGTACAAAATGAAAAACAATTGACATTTTGTTCATTTTTCTTTCATTTGGAAAATGAAACAAAATGGAAAATGTCGTGACACTTTCCTATTTTATTTCAAATGACAGTGTATCCCTGTTTGGCATGTCTCTGCAAGATTTCCATGTAGACCTGTGCAATCTCCACATGCTCATTACATTCACAGGAAATCTGGAAGAGTTTTCATACTATGTAGAGGCACTGTGGGACTCTTTGTTACAGTAAATTCTTACATACGATCCAAAGTTTGGGTACTTTCCAGGTACTTATAGCCTGGTTTGGTTACTGTTGGAAACAGGATACTGGGCTTGATGGACCCTTGGTCTGACCCAGTATGGCATTTCTTATGTACAATGTCACTATACACAATAAATCTGTCTGCAGTCCCAAAATTTGCAAACTATACCAGTGTCACGTGGACCAACTCTCTAAAAGTAAATCTGCTTATAGATTTTTCTTCATTTGTTATAATCCAGACTCTTTTTTAAACCTGAATCTATTTGCAACTGTAATAAAAGTGCAAATCAAAAATCCCCACATTGCCTCTTAGCCAGGCTCACTGTCTCACTCTGGTATTCTCCGTTTTGCCTCCTGTATGTGTCAATTACTGAGTCTCCATTTTGTTTTCTGAAGGTCAATTAGTATATGACTTTAGTGCTTCCAGATCCTCCATTGTTTTGGCCTTACTATTCACAGCTACTACAATTTCAATGGCTAAGACCATTCCAATCAAACACAAAACAAGCCCCAATACCTCAGTAATCTGGGGAAAACACCACAGTATTCCCCAGTGAAATTTTTTAATACTTGCAATCAAAATCACCATTACATTTGTTGGACCTTCATGGATACAACTTGAAGAGGTAAACAAGCTGTGTTTGTCCCTTTGGTCCACTTTTAATTTTTTTTTTAATATATTAGTATGCTTAAATTGTAATTTTTTTAAAAATTGGTCCCGTATCGGGCTGTTACCACAAAACCTTAAATTCAAACGACGTCGAGAGAGCAAAAAAATCTTCATAACTTATCTCAAGTGTCCATATTGATCACAACCCCGACATGGCCATCTTTTGATCACCACTCTGCTTCAGGGGGTTCTCCACAAGCTTTCAACACGCTCTCAAACCAAGGTAACGTTAGCTTCCCGAACACGTCCTTTGCTGATACCTCTTTGGTAGACCTTTAAACATGGCGTCTGAGGCCCTTCCTTTTAAACGTATAGCAGCATCATGATGTCATCAAATATCACAATTAGATCAGGGAATACCAATTAATCATCTCATTAAGACCATTTGGGGCTACTGCTTTCAAACGAAAAATCCAAAATTGTTCCCGTCTGTTTAAAGCCAATTGGTTATCCCCACCTCTAGATGAAACATTAATTGTTTCCAAAATAGTCCACCTAAAGTCACGAAATTGATGACCTTTTTCCACACAATGCGTAACCAATGGAGCTGTCAATTTCTGGGTCTTTGTACAACTTTTATGTTCAACCGTACCCGGATTTTTCGTTTTGTACGTCCAACGTAAATCATATTGCACGGGCACTGTAAAACATATATGACATTGGTGGAATTACAATTTGTAGGTTTATTCAAAAAAACTTTTTGTTTTGAACCCGGATGAAGCCAGACCGATCCCCTCTGAGAGGGGTTATCCCCGATCTGTGATTAAAAGAGCCTATAAACGGGCGTTATTTGCGAATAGAGAGCTATTGTTGGGGTATAAAATTACCCGTGAGAATAATGATTTGACATGTGTTGTACATTACAGCAACAAAGTATGGAACGTAATTGATATTCTACGTAGACATTGGAATATGTTATCTCTCCACACGGGTTTTGAAAGAGCTCCCCTAATAGCGTTTGAGAAATTCCAACATATGAGACAAAGTAGTAAGGGCTTGTTTGAAACCAAGAATTGAAGAAGGGTTCCAGGAACAAGCTCCAGGGAATAGCCCTTGTGGCGCCTGTGAGATGTGTGAGCTAGGTTTGAGGGAATCGGTGGGAAGGAGGGGAGAGGGCTGCACGATCATGGAGTGGGGGCTCCCTAGAAAGAAATGCACTCATTATCTACTCCCCCACCCTGAAAAAATGATGCAGTGGTAGTGAAAGTAAATGGTGAGTACATTTCATCCCTGGCGAGTAAGCCGTGGAGGAATTGATCAAAGTTGTTTCCCAGGTCAACAAGAAGTTTGACTTTGTCCTGCAGCTCTGTCTGAGTCTTCTAAAATGTAGAAAAATGCATAGGTTTTATGGATGTTTCTCTCTTGGCAAAGCTTATGTCCTTTGGGGTGTGGTTTTTTTTTTTTGGGGGGGGGGGGTTTGTATAAGAAGCTAATTGATCTATTAGCCTACCAAAGGAGTGTGGCAGATTGGGCATGATACACCTAGCGTCTGTGGGAGAAGGAGGAAAAGCCACAGACAGAAGTTTTGCCTTGGGCAAAATGCAAGATCCTAAATAATATGGATAAAATATATAAAACTGATGGGGAAGCAGGCTGCATTTTTTGTTTTCATTTTTATGGCATGACTCCTCAAATGCCTTAAACATGCTGCAGCAGACTAATGTTTTGCTTTAGGGTTTATTTTGAGTTAAATCACTAGTATTTCTGCTGTGTTGTTAGTAGAGCTTAGTCAATGTTTATTGTTCTATTTACGGTTAATCCCGAAATACACCTTTTTATTGCCAAGTTGTAACCTGATTCTTGCTGCCTTTCTTACTATGGAGCTGCTATTCTAATATGCTCTAAACTGCTTTGGGTGAATTTCATACTCAGAAAAGCAGGTAAATAGAAGGAGACTTCATTTTTTCCTTCTCCTTCCCCCAAGCACCATGCGCTTCTAGATGTGCACATGTAAATTATAGAAAGTTGGAGCTATGCCTTGTTACATCCTAACTTTGTTTCCCATCCGGTGTGCTTGCAGACCTGATCAGGTCCTGCACTTGTGTATAGATGGAGCTGGTTGACAGGTTAATGTGTCTTTGCGCTCTCCCTTTGGAAGAGAGACTGATGGGGCTTTCAGTGCTTTACTAACTCTTTACTTGGCTGTATGAGTCCTCTCCATGTCTGCATTATCTGCTTCATTGAAGCTGGCATGCCCCATAACATTTTTGTTAATGTAAGCGTGCCCTGGGCTCAAAAATGTTGGGGAACGCTGATATATTGTATAATAAAGAAACTAGTGCTTTTTTAGTTTGGGGTTACTCGTACATTCTCCAGCACAGTGGATGTTGTGCGAATATGGAAATAATCGGCTATCCTCTACTGAGCTAGTTGCTGCTAAGATGGTGCCAGGGTGCGTGTACATAATAGGACTTCTAATTAAATGAAAATTGTCCACAACCTCTTGACTGCATTTGGACAGAATGCAGTCCTGCCTTTGGGGACCAGGGAAGCAGAGAGCTGAGCCATGGCTGACATTCCATTTAAAGGTCTGGAATTCCCTTCTGATGATGGTCTCTGACATTGGAGGTAATAGACCCTTGTGCCTTTGACATACACTAATGCTGTGAAACTAAATCAATGGTGCAAAAAAAATTCTATGCATAAAATCAGGCAGCTTAGTGTAAGCTTCTGTTTCCTTGTTTTCCCGCTTAAACAGCAGCCCTC
The DNA here is from genome assembly GCF_901001135.1 of Rhinatrema bivittatum. Taxonomy (NCBI): domain Eukaryota; kingdom Metazoa; phylum Chordata; class Amphibia; order Gymnophiona; family Rhinatrematidae; genus Rhinatrema; species Rhinatrema bivittatum. The sequence goes on from NC_042616.1 coordinate 593,487,725, forward strand.
TTACAGCAAGATAAATGTATGCCATATATTTGTTCCGTGATATTGCTGTTGTAGCAAACATGGAGAGCACTTCTGTGCTTATGGATCAGAGCGTTCACACATGACACATGAAAAGTGGGAGGAAAAGTCTGGCCCTGTAGCCTGCTGGGAATGCTGCCATGTAAGATACAAACCTAAAACCCTGTTCTCTGATTCCTGTTGCTATGAACCAGCTGTGGCACCAGCTCAGAATAAAGTGCTAAGTGACCTGCAAACTCCCTGGCCGATAAAGAATGGTGCGCTCGGCCAAGCGCATCGTTTAGCCCCCATTTGGCCGCGCGTTTTAGACGCACTATTATCACCCCTTATCCTGGATCGCTGTTCCAGTATCTGAGGGACTACAAAGGCAGGCATTAACCATATAAAGCACTGGGAAAGTGTACGGAAAAGCAGAAAAAACTGCTTTTCTGTTCGCCCTCCGACTTAATATCATAGCGATATCAAGTCGGAGGCACCAAAAATAAAAAAAAATCCCTCCCCCCCCAAAAAAAAAAAAAAATCTGCCCGCCAGTTGGTGGGTTGAAAAACGGACGCTCAATTTTTCCGGCGTCCGTTCTCTGAGCCCATTGCTGTCAACGGGTTCCAGAACAGACGCCCCGGTAAAATTAAGCGTTGGATGTTGGACCCGCTGACAGCCGCTGCTTCTGCTAATAAGGAGGCGCTAGGGATGCGCTATTGTCCCTAGCACCTCCTTATTAGTGCGACACCTAATTTAAATAGAGAATCGCGCGTCCAGGAGAGGTGCCTGGGCGCGCATTGGGAGAGCAGGCGCTCAACTTGGAGCGCCGGCTCTCCCGCATGTTTTACTGAATCAGCCCGAAAGTCTGCAAAGGTAACTCTCCAGAGGAAATGGGCTAAAAAATTCACAGTGTAGGTTTCTTTGTTTTGCTTTTCTCTAGATTATTTTATAGAGATAGATGGTAGGCTAAGGGTGGGCAGCTTCATCCTGGGGGGCCACCAAACAGTCAGGTTTCCAGGGTATCCTCAATGAATATGCTGAGAGATTTGCATGCCTCAGTTGCACACACAACTCTCTCTCGTACATATTCATTGGGAATATCCTGAAAATACGACCGGCTAGTGGCCGGTCGTATTATTGCTTGTTAGGCTGTTTGAAGGTTCGATGTGATGTATTTATGGTCTTCTCTCAACCTACTATGCAACTGTAACTGAATGGAAGAAAAATCCCGTGGTGGTGAGGGGAGCAAGCTAAGGGCTTTAAGTTGAATGAATAATGTTTTGAGCCTTATCCTCCAGGTGCTCTGTCTTTGGGACTAGGAGAGGAGTCCAATTAGGAGTGGAAGAAACAATTACAGTGGGGACCTCCAGAGAGGAAAACAAGTCACTAAAGAGAATATTTTCTAAGCTGTGATACGCATATAGCGTGTGAAAAATCTGCTCTGTATTGAAATGAGCTACTTTGCATGCATAAAATTTGCAAATGCATGCAAAGCAGCTCATTCCTACCCAATTTCATGCAAATGAAATAACCAGGCTTGCCTTAATAAAGCAAGCCACGTTATTTTCCTGAAGGTTAACACACGTCCCAATGCTCCAGGGCTGAAATTTAAAGGGCCACCAGCAGCCCAAATTAACTGCCCATCCCCCAGGGGTAGACCTGTCGAGGTGGTCCAGCAGGGGAAAAACATTAAAAAAAAAAAAAAATAGAATGAATAAAAAGTTGCATGGTGACACCTCGTCCCCCTGCCCAAATCTCACATTCGTTAACAAAGGTCAACCCCTCCCCCCTCCTACTTTAGAATAAGTCCCTGGTAGTCTAATGGGGCCCAGAGCCTTAGTCCCTGTCATTTCAGAAGATACTAGTGACTGGCTCAGAGCTTAAGGGGCGCTCCGGGCCCCATTAGACTACCAGGGACCTATTCTGAGCTATGGGGGGGGGGGATGGGGAGTGCTTTTGCTGACAAGGGTGGGGTGTCACTGCAACTTTTTTATTCAATGGTTTTTTTTTTTTAAACCTTTTTACTCTGCTGAACCACCTTGAGATGGGGGGGTGGGTGGGATGGATGGAGGTCTGTCTAGACCCCTGAGAGGGGAATTTTGGGCTGTTAGTGGCCCTTTAAGATGATGATGGCCCTGTGTGTGTGAGGGGGGGGGGGGGGGGGAGGCGCTGTTGCATGTTTTTCCAGTTTCTCCGCTATATTTTTTTCTCAAGGAGATTTTTTTCATGAGAAAAATATCATGGGGGAGCCGCTGTGATATTTTTTCATGGGATGGGGCGGGGGGAATACCACTAGAACACTCCCCATCAAGTGATGAAATATCACAGCATAGTAAATGACCTCCTAAATCTTTTGGAAACTCTTTACTTAGTAAGTTAATTTAAATAAAACAATGTCATTTCTAAAATAAATGCTTTTGATTAGCTCATTTTGGTCATTTGATTTTTTAAATTCTTCTTGCATAGTATCTCCATGTAGAAACTGAAATAACTAATGATGGCAAAACTATGGTATACAGATTAGAAGGTGGAATTCCTAGGTTCATTTCCACCTCTGAAAGGAGCATTGCATGTGGCCCTGGGAGTAATGGCAACTCTCGTCTTAGCCCTTCCCCGTAGTAAGGGTTACTGGAAGTACCTTCTTCCCAGCTTGTTCATGTGGTTGAGACCCGTGATAGGGATTTCTTGGTTGTTGGGCCTATATTGTGGAACACACTCCTGGAGCCATTAGGCATGATACATCAAAAGATATTCGAGAAGACTTTGAAAATCTGCAGTTTAAGCAGGCATTTACAATGTAATAGATATGGTAATTTAGAGAGCATTTAACGATATTATCCAGATTGCAGTAAATATCTATAGATCCATCAAAATCCGGGCATGATTGTCATCTTTGTAGGTTATTCCATTTTGGATGTTTTACTTTTAATATATTTTATAGATGTTTTTATGTTTTCAATGTCTTTTTATTTATAACATCTAATTTCTTAATATTGCATTGTTTCCTGCTACGAATTGTAGAATAGTAGGTTATACTTTTTTTTTCATGTAAATTATACTTCATCCTAACAGTACAATTTTTTGCTTTAGATGCCTTCAAAGAGCTCCTTATCCTCCTCGTTATTACTCATTATTTCAATATCACAGCTGACCCCTCTCCCCTTCCATCGTGCTTCTATTTTTAACATTCAGTTTCTTTGACTTTGACCTCCGTTTTTCCTATCCGGATCTTTGCATCCAGCTTGGCCTGCCATTTGCAACCTGTCCAGCATGCTCTTCATGTCTGTCTTTGTTGCGCATGTAATTCGGTATAATTTAGTGTAAACTGTGCTTTATTTCTTAGTTGCATGTGCAGTGAAGGCTCTCGCCGTGCACGTGGTCGATAAAGAAGTGGAAGAAATTGTCAATGATTTTAGAGGATTCTACAGGCAACTCACCAGCGATGGACAACTCAGATGGGTATGTATAGAGAGAGGTCACTATATTTTACTGAAATGAAATCTTGCAATCTTCGCAGGTGCATGCCATTAAGTAATTGTCTGTTTAAAGCAAAGGGAAAGAGTGGTAATTGTGTGCAACTTCAAGCCCACCCCCAGCTTCACACCTTTGTTGGTGCCTCTTTTCTTCTTTCCCATTGAAGCTGTGCTGCCTAAACCTCCTGCTAGAAATAGTGTGGCTGGTAATAAGTGTCAGGAAGCCGCAGGCAGGTGGCTTGCAAGAGATTTTTCTTGACTGACTAAGGAGGCGTGAAAGACCAGAACAGTTTAGAGAGGGGCAAGGCAGTGAGACCTGGTTTCACTTTAAGGTAAGTTTTCTGGCTTGGTGCAGAGTGGATGCTCTTGATTTGATTCCCCATGCCGATTCAGGTGGGGACCTGAGGTGGGAACACTGCTGGGTTACTGCAGCATGCAGAGCCTTGGAAATGGGGGCTTGCTGTTATCCCCAGAGGGTCACTGCAGTGCTTCAGTTGTATTACTCCATGTGATGTGTTAAGTTTAAAAAAAAAAAAAAAAAAAAAAAAAAGGGTTTCTCCCTCTACACCAGCAAAGAAGTGCGCATAACTAATAGCGTGGTGGGGAGTGGGTGGGGAGAGAGCTGAAACTTTGACTCTAACGTAGATGCTCGATGAAAAGGATTTTCATATTATACCAGAGAATCTGGAGATTTCTTTTGCTGTTAGGGTGAGTCATTTGGAGCCTTATTAGTAAGCATTTTTCCGAAGACAAAAAAATGGAAGAAAGTCTTTAGTCAGTAGACACCCCCACACCCCACCCCCAAAGACAGATTAGTGAGAGCAAATGAGGCCTGCTCATTAATGTAGCTGAAGTCTAAATGGAGGGTAGTTTAAATTATACTGTGCCACAAGAAAAGAAGCCACTGAGTCACACTGTCGCAGAAACACTTGACTGTTGCTAACACATGAAACCATAAAAGCAAAAGTAATTTTATTGCCTGGCATTATGTGATATTAAACAATACATTGCGTAGAAACAGTTATATTTCATTCTGACATGGGCAAGATGCACGAACTAACAGGTCAATACTCTAAGGCTGCGGTAGAAAGAGTGCGGCAGTGCCGGGCGCACCCTCGATCCCCGCACGCACAGTTCTCTTCACATACCGCTCGATACTCTATTCAAATTGCTTGCAAATGCAAGCCGCATCCAACCCATGCTCAACGCGCGTCCATGAAGCGAAACCCCTTTTACTGTATAGTCGGTATATTCAGCGCCTATACAGTATCCCGGGGTGCGCTGGTACCTGTCATTTCAAATGTCATTTCAAGTGACATTTGAAATGACAGGTACCAGGAAGTGGATGGTTCCCCCCCCCCCCTCCCGAAGCAAGGCGCAGGGCAAAAATTAAAACAAAAGGGAATAAAGTGTAAAAAAAAAAAAAAAAGTAAACTTACTGGCGGGAGCCGGCGGGCGGGTGGGCGCCCATTCATCCAGGCGGCGGCGGGAGCCCGTTCATCCAGGCGGCGGCGGCGGGAGCCAGCGGGCGGGCGGGCACGCATTCGATCCAGGCGGCGGGAGGGTGGGTGCGCGTTTATCCGGGAGCCGGCGTGCGGATGGGCGTGCATTCATCCAGGCGGCGGCGGGAGCCAGCGGGCGGGCGGGCACGCGTTCGATCCAGGCGGCGGCGTGCGGGTGGGCGTGACGTCATGACGCTTGACGTCGCCTTGAGCGCCGAAATCGCACGGGTCGCACAAGCGCGCATTCATTCACTGCCGGCGGAGGGAGCCGACACCTTGAGCGCCGAAATCGCACGGGTCGCACAGGCGCGCATTCATTCACTGCCGGCGGGGGCTGCCAGAGGCCGCTTTCGCCGCCGGCTCCCTCCGCCTGGATGAATGCACGCCCGCCCGCCGGCTCCTGCCGCCGCCGCCTGGATGAACGGGCGCCCGGCTCCCGCCTCCGTCTCGATCCAACGCGCTCCCACCACCGCCTGGATCGAACGCTCGCCCAGCCGCCCGCCGGCTCCCGCCGCCGCCGCCTGGATGAATGGGCGCCCACCCGCCCGCTGGCTCCCGCCACCGCCTGGATCCAACGCGCGCCCACCTGCCCGCCGGCTCCCACCGCCGCCGCCTGGATGAACCGGCGCCCACCCGCCTGCCGGCTCCCGCCGCTGCCTCTATGACCGCATGCCTGGGGGATTCGGAAAGTGACAGGAAAGTGACAGGTATTTATACATATATATAAACAACTTACGCTGCAATGTTAATATGGAGATCGTCCATGGTTTTTTACACTTTACTCCCTTTGGTTTTACCCCCATTTTTACAATTTATTCCCGTTTTAATTTTCGAACACCACACTAACACCAAGTAGAGGGTAGGCGGTAAACTAACAGGTTAAGGACGCGGCAAAATAGCGGGTTACAAAGGAGATAATCTGAGCGCGCGTTACAGTATCGGAGGGGAATAGCTAATTCCTTCATTATACAGCTAATTCGTTCATTTACATATCATATACATGCTGGGTGCGGAAAGGGTTATGCGTCTGTTTTAAGAAGCGCTAAGGACGCATGAAACTGGAGACTGGATCGCCTTACGCGTCCGAATTGTGCGCTCACAGCAGGTTACAGACGGGAAATCTTCAACCGCACGTTACAGTATCTATCTGTAAACTAGCAAGTGATGTAGAAGCAGGAAATGAAATGCATTCAGTAGCTAAAGCAGAGTGAAAGTGTTTGCATGTACATTTCCAAAATGAACACATTTTTCCAGTTCCAGCGATACAGATACACATAAAGGAGTGAATTTTCAAAGAGTTATGTGCATAAAAATGAACATATGTTCTTGTGAATAGCCTGTACTCGCGTACACACTGTTTTCTAAAGCACACACATTTGCTGTATTTTTGCTTTTGTGCGCACATCTACGCACGTAAAGGTGTGGTCGAGCGTTCTGGGGCGGGCCCAAGGGTTCCGTGCGTAAGTTGCTATTTTATCAGAGACTTGCGCGAGTACACGTGGTAACTTGCTCACACAATTTTACACCTGCTAATAATCTTATGCAGTTGATCAATTATTGGTTGAGTGGGAAGTCTGGGGGGACGTTAAGACTGAAGAACTAGGAGGGTCTCAGTGACCTGGAGAAGGACTTGGGTGATCCCGTGGAGGAATCAGAAAGCTGGTAATTTCAGTTAACACCCGCAACTTTTAAACTGTACTAACTTACCTGCAGCAAGTCATAATTTTTTCTGCATGTAAAAAAATGCATGCATATATTTTTCTAAAATAGGTAGGAAAAGTACCCTTACTCAATGCATTAAAATTAAATTCTTTCAGTTATTTACTTTCTGCTTTTCGGCACTTCAGAGCGGATTACATTCAGGTACTGTAGGTATTTGCGCTGCAGGTATTTGCGGCGTAAGCATACTTGTGCACATACGTTGGGGGTGAGGGAGAGATGAACGTGTTTTTTATAATCTGCCTGTACCTGAATCTCCACGCGGCCACATGCGCACATATATAAGGGCTGCGGAGTTGTTTGAAAGTTATCCTCGCTGTTTTACTGACACCTGAGGGTAGTGTTCAGGTTGTCCTTTGAATATGTTGTTAGAGAAGGAAGCATTTTCTCTTCAGCCTTGCACAAGTACGTCCTGTACTGCTGTGCCTTCCATATCTTTTTTTGAAATCTGTCGTCCATAGTTGTGAATAAGATGTCTGTTTTTCCATCCCATTTTCTGCAAACTTGTCCTTCACCTTATTCTACTGTAATATCTTACTGCAACTGAACCTATGAGCTATAAATGTTTCCACGTCAAGTGGGAACATTTTTTTTCATTAAACTGGCATACTGTTTTTTTAAATTAGTATTGTCTCCAGGATTGACATTATATAAAAAGCTTTTAGGAAAAATCCATAATAGCCACTGAACTTGTTGGAGGCTCATTAATAAACGACTTAAGTTGTTTAATAAAAACATGCTGTTAATGTACTTAATTAATTATCTAGGGACTGTATTTTAAAGATATTTTGTATTAAAATTTGACTATTGCATTATCCTGCTTATTGTAAACTGCTTTGGTTCAAACATTTTGTTTGAAGAAGGCAATACATAAGTACAACAGAAACATAGATAAATACAGAAACATAGAATATGGGCAGATAAACAATATGGCCCATCCAGTCTGCCTTTCCACATTTCCTGTTCAGCTTTATAGTCCTCCCTTCTCTCTTAAAGATCCTCTATGCTTATCACATGCTTTCTTGACTTCTGATCCCATCCTTTCTCCACCACCTCCGTAGGGAGGCTGTTCCATTTGTCCATCACTCTTTCTGTAAAGAAATAATTACTCCTGATCATATGACTCCTCATTCCAGAGCCACCCTCTGAACGAGGTCTGCCCTCCTCTACATTTATTCTTTGACGGTATTTCAATTTCTCTGTATGTCCCCTATCCTGCCTCTTCTCTAGGGTATACATTACTCCTGGGGGAATTATGCCCCCAAATCTTTAAAATTCTGTGCACACGTGTTCTAAATTCTGCAAAATTCTGCCCATTTGTCAAAATAGCACACTATTTATTGCAAATTATCAGTCGTATGCTTTCTCTCACATACCATCTGTCACACACATGTTCTATCTCCACACATACAACTCTCTCTCACATACCCTTTCTCTTTCTCCCCCCACCATACACAGATTCCCAAGTAGACACCTACCCACCCACACCGGCTTAACACGGGCTCACAAATACACTCTTAAGGCCTAGGCTTGGGCATGTTTTTCAGCCGCCAGTGGGATGAGGTCTGCTGGCAGTCCCTGGGTCCCCTCTCTCTCTCTCTCTCTCTTTCACCACGGTGGAGGTGGCGTGAAAGGAGGTAAACAGGAGCAAAAGCAGAGGTCAAAGAAGGATTCACATCTCCCCTTGCTCTAGGCCAGGGGCAGCAACCCATGGCATGGCGCAGCCTGGCACTGGACAGCTGAGCAGACAATGACCTCCGCTGCTACTGAATTGGGAAGCTAGCTCCAAGCCTCACATGCAGCAGTAGGAGTTGCATTTAACCAAACATCTCCAGCTGCTGTGGGGGCTGGTCTCGCACAGCAGGAGATGATGTTTGGTTAAATGCAACCGCTGCGGGTGAAGTCAGAGTCCGCTCAGCTGTCCAGTACCAGAGCGCACATGTAAAAGGCTGCAGAGCTCTGGCCCAGAACAAATGGAAATATGAATCCCCTCTTGACCTCTGCCCCTGTCCCTATTCACCTGCTCTTGACCTCTGCCCTGTCCCCCATTCACCTGCTTCCCCCCCCCCCCCTCCTCACTCATCAATTGTATGGTCCTGGCTTGCTAACCTTACACGTGCCACGATGCCTCCATGCGCTTCCGGTGAAGGCAAGCAAGCATTCTAGCATAGCAGTCTCGGCGGCAGAGTAGCCGAGACTGCTATGCTAGGCAAGGGAGGAAATTTGCAATTCTGTGAGGTGAGGGAGGAAATCTGTGGGGAAGGGAGAACTCTGTGCAAACTCTGCAGTAGCACAGAATTCCCCCAGGACTAATACATATTTAGGTCTTTAAGTCCTGTTCCCATACTCTTTACATTGAAGACCACTGACCATTTTACTAGCCAGTCTATGGACAGAATCCATCCGGTTTATACCCTTTGGAAGGTGTGGCCTCTAATACTCCAAATAAGGTCTCACTAGAGACTAAATCAGCGGCAATATCGCCTCCTTTCTCCTGCCGACTATTCCTCTCCCTTTGCACCCAAGCCGCCCTCTGGCCCTGCTTTGTAATAGTTTGAGCTTTAGCAAACGGCTTTGTAAGCCAGTGGTTTCAGGTTGGCAGGTGTATGGGCCGATGAGATGAATGGGGACCGCCGTGCTTGCTGGATGGTTACTAATGCCTAGATCTGTCAGAAGACAATTGCAGCCTAATAGCAAGGCAAGAATGGGAAGAAATACAAACAATCTTCAAAAGCACAAAGCACGGAAACAAAATACCGGATATAAGTAAAGCTAAAATGAAGGCACTAATTGAAAAGAACAAAAAGAGGACAGGTGGCTCACTGGTACAAGATCAAGGTGAGGAGGTCGCCAGTTCAAATCCTGAGAGTTCTCAGCGCTGAAGAAAAGTGAGATTTTTGGCTAAGGTTCAGGCACGGGGTCTGAGCTATGAACAACGGATGGTCCCATGTTGGCTTTTTGGCTGAGGTTGGGAATCTCTACAGTATGAGGGATTAATGCCCTGCCACCCACCCCCGGGGGGGACATGATGTCCTTGCCAAAGCAGGAGCATTAAATCTGCTGCTGCTGCTGCTGCTTGAAAACCAGACTTGACAGAAGTGGCTCCAAAGAACGGAAGATGGGTGAATACAAATAGTTTCTCTTCACAAAAGTGGGAGCAGGGAATGTTAATACTTCTCATATCCCATCACAACAAATTAACGATGGCAGAGAATCACACAAAGTACCAGTGCTTTTATTACCCTGTCTTATGTTTTAGACTTACAAACAAAGCTATGGTGGAGCCAAAATCATTACTTGTGAAAGCTCTCGCCAGCATCAGGCCGCCTGCATGTGCTCCCTTAGTTGGGCAGATCTCAAATGCCACGATTGATCTGCAATGATTTTTTTTTTTTTCCATTTAGTCCATTATGTCTTTTTTTTGTTGTTTTTTCTCCCATGGGCATAGTCTCCAAATGGGTTTGTTTTGTGCATTATGTTGACAGGAATAAACCTCATTCGTAAATCAGGGTATGTTGGAAACGATCTTAGTCTTTCAGATTTACTCCTAATGTTCTTCTTTATCCTTGGAATGTGTCAGAGCGCCTCCTTTGCTCTCTCCTCCATTTTCTAGCCCTCTCGTTGCGTACTCTGCAGGTTTAACTACCTGGTTTTGATATAAAAGTAGCAGTCCATTATCTCCTCTTTATCTTCAGGAGCCTACCTAACAGTAGGTGTTCCTCTTAATATTTCGTTAGTTTCTGTGGTCTGTCTCCTGCTGCAGTAGGTTTATGAACAGGTTCACCATGGCCTATAGCTGCATCATCTTCTCCTATGTTTTATACCCAGTTTTATGTCAGATGTTTTAGTCTCTTTGGGTATATTGGGTGATATTAGTTAGTAATAAGTGAAAATCCCACAGCTGAGGAAACTAGGGATGTGAATCGTTTTTGAACGATTAAAATTATCGTCAGATATGTCATGAGGGCAAATATAGTGCCGGTGCCATTTTGAAGAGTGGCAATACGGCCCGCGTGCAGGAGGTCGCTCCCGGACCCCCGCTGGACTTTTGGCAAGTCTTGTGGGGGTCAGGAGGCCCCCCCCCCCCCAAGCTGGCCAAAAGTCCCTGAGGGTCCAGCGGGGGTCCGGGGCGATCTCCTGCACGCGTGACGTCGGGAGCCAGGAACCAAAATGGCGCTGGCGCTACCTTTGCCCTGTCACATGATAAGGGCAAAGGGCCACCGGCGCCATTTCTCAACGCAGCCGTGGCCAGAGAGAGAGGGAGATCGCGTCGGGACCCCCCCACTGGACCCCAGGTAATTTAAAACATTTTGGGGGGGTTCGGGAGGGTGGGGGATTTGTTTTAAAGGTTCGGGGTGGGTTTTAGGGTTTTTTTGGTGTGCCGGTTTTCCCGCCCTCCCCTGATTTACGATTTTTAACGATTTAAAAAAAAAAAAAAAAAACATGACGATAAGATTTCCCTCCCCCCCCCCCCCCCCCCCCCAGCCAAAATCGATCGTTAAGACGATCGATCACACGATTCACACCTCTAGTGGAAACACCAGTTGCCTACGTTGGAATGTGTGCTTTATATTTTGTGCTTCTGTGAACAGCATATCACTAGCTAAGCCAGTTGACTCATTTACTCCTTCCTGCAACAAACTTAAGCCCTAGAGCCACAAAGCTGTGATTTTTTTTTTTCACAGGAGGGGTCCCACTATTGCAGGGGGAAGTGGCCACGATAGTGGGACCCCTCCCCTGAAAAAAGATCGCGGCTCTGTGACACATTCTTTTGTCTCGTGACCAAATACCGCGGGACAGAAGAACATGGCGAGCAGCCGTTTGTGTGACAGCATCCCCAAGTTCAAGATACCACTGTCACCTTAAAGGGCCGCAACCTAAAATAACCCCTAAAGCTTCAGCTAAAGAAAAGGATGAGCAGGAGTCAAGGCTGACCCCGAGCTCAACCCAGGGCCACCACTCAATGTGCCCTAAATCCTTAAAGTGAAAAAAAAAGTTTAAAACACACATGGCAATAGCCTCCCCACCCACCATCTAAAATTGTGCATAAATGTCATTGGGGGTTAAGGGATACCCCCCACCCCAATAATTACCTAAAGTGTTTGAGGTTTAGTGTATCACCCTCTCCCCCCAAAGGTGTGAAGGAAATGGATGGTTCAGCCCCTGCCCGCACCCTCCCGACTCCTCTCCAACACCCCTCAAACCTTAAAAAAAAAAAAAAAATGCTAATGGTCCCTCGTTGGGGCCAGGGCACCCCGGTCCCAACAAGGTACTGTCAGCCTTTTAAAGGTTCATGGGGTCAGGGATGTAGTGGACCCAGAACCACCAATGATTTATTTTACATCCTTGGGGGGTGCTGGGGGGGTTCACTAAACCTCTGTGTTATTTTACTTACAAAGAATTAAGTATTCCTGAGCTGCTTTGCAAGAATTTGCAAAACTCATGCATGCAAATGTCATGCAAGGCATTTCAGTGTAATAGGGGCACGTATATGGTCCAAACATCACATGATATATGCTGTTTAATGCGTGTGTTAGCCCTATCACGGCTTGACAAATCTCCCTCTTAGATTGTAAACACTCTTGTTAGGGAAATACCTAAAGCACTGGAATATAAAGGCAGAATATTAATAAAAATAAAATCGGCCTGAAACTAGATTCAACACACTCCACCTCCAACCTATTTGCCACTCATCCTATCTCGTTGGCTCCCATGGTATCACTCTTGTATGTGAAACCTGGATGTTTCTTACATTTACACATTAGGTGTTGTCAGATAAGGGTCATTTAGCCCATCGAGCTTGCCCAGTTGCTTCTGCTTACACAGCTCCTGCTCAGGGTATCACCATTCCTTGCTCTTCACCACCACTAGTGTACTAAAGTCTCCCAGCTACCATCAGTATACGTTTGACTGCCAACTGGAGATCACATCTTATCATTTTGGGGACTAGTAGCCCAATCATTCTGCCACCTCTACTTCATTATTCCTGAGAGCAACCCAAAACCGTACAGGTAGTCTATGCTAGTTGTGTAGTCTTGCCAGCTCTTCCGAGAAGCATGACATAACCATTCTGCCATTTGGTACAGGTTGACTTTGCCAGCTTCCCCTTTTGTCTCTCTCTGTTCCAGATAAATGGTTTTATGCATTCCCAGATTGAAACAAAGTCCTAGGCGCCTCTCCCCCCATCCCCCCACACACATTTCTTTATTTTCTCATCACTCTCTATCTATCCCAAGCAGGCTTGAATTCTTTATTTATCAAACCACACGTTCCCAGTACTCAAATCATGTTGTGTCTAGCAAGTAGAAGAAGCATGTTCCATTTTCTTCCTGTTCTTCCTGACCTCCTAACTCTCATCCTAGTGTTCTCCTAGGACAAGCAGGATGGTAGTCCTCACAGATGGGTGACATCATCAGATGGAGCCTGGCATGGAAAACTTTTGTTTCTAGAAACTTTGATTGGCGCGATGAGTGTGCCCGGCATGCCGCTATCCACGCGGCCATGCAAGGTTCCTCTTCAGTCTCGTTTTTACCGCAAAATAGTTGCCTCACGGTTCTTGGAGCTCTCTCCTTAAATTTTCAAAAGATTCTTCATCTCAAGGTTTTTTCCCTCTGGTATCCTCCGCTCAGGGTCCTTCTCCCCTGTCGGTCCCCCCGGCGTCTCAGTAGGTCTTTCTCTTGTTTCTTGCAGTCGATTCCAGACCCGGTGGCTGCTGGCCATTGACCGCTCGCCGGCTTGTTTTCATGGCATCTTCTGGTTTTCACAAGTGCCCGCGGACCATGTCTCATGGATCCACATGAGGTCTGTATCCTCTGCCTGGGGGCTTCCCACGATGTCTGCGGGTGCCCCAACTGTGCCCAGATGACTCCCAAGGGCTGTCGTTCCCATCTGGACAAGATGGAGCAGCTTTTTGGTGCTAGGAATTCGGCTGCATCAATTCTGGCATCAGGGACTTCGACACCGAGGGGTCCTGGAGACCACTTATACTCACTGTCGTCTTCTACGTCCTGTCCGGTTCCTCCTCGTGATGAGCGGGGCTTGGGGGACTGGCCCTCTCCATCGTCAGACCGTTCCAAGGCATCTGGATCATCTGCATCCTCTGCACTGGAGAAGGGACCGGGCCGAGCACTGAGGAGAAACACAGACACCGGCACCGGCAGTTGTTGCACGGCATCGGCGCTGACTCTGGAAGAACACCGGCCCATGCTGAGCCTCCTCCAAAGTGACCCAGTGGTGAAGAGACCACATCCTCTCCAAATCCTGGAAGTCCCAGGCATTCCCCACCGAGTGCGGTGCCGGGTACTGAGCCTTCTCGGCCCCTTGTGGAGGCTCCGGTAATGCCTCGTCCTCCTCCTCTATCTTCCACGTTCTCATCACCAAACCTTCAGGAGGAGTTGGACCGCAGGGAGTAGAAGGCAGTGCTACGAGCCCTCTGGAGCTTTGAACCACCCCCAGTGCCGTCCCCCATACCGGTTCCGGAACCAGCGCTTGTGCTGTTAGCACCACTGCTGAAGCATCTCAACGTCCTCTTGGGTGTCCTACTGATGCAACCGATGCCCATCTGCCACTGAGGTCCCCCTCCGGAGCAATTACTGATTCCTGGATCCTCCAAGGAGGAAGATGCCTCTACTTCCCGAGCCATCTGGAGTCCAGGACTGTCGGTTCCCTCAGAGTGCTAAGGTCAGGAATAAAGGAAGAGGAAGAATACTGACATCCACCCAGGAGGGAGGGAAAGTGGTGAAGGGGAAAAAGAGAGAAAACTGATATACATTATTACTCTTCCCCCACCCTGCTACTCAACAGCCATGTTAGGGTGACTTTAACTTAAAAGCTCCCAGGTATGCTAATTTAGTACTACCTTTGCCTTCTGTGTATTCAAAAAATGATTCAAGTTCTTACCTTTTTCTTTGTTTTTAAATGCTCTTTATTCTACAGCTTTGCTAAGGTAAATGTTGCCGTCCCCCCTTTCTTGCTTTCATTTCTAATTTTCTGTGTGGAACTGCCTTGGGTTTCTCTGAATTGCCTTGTATGAAAGACACCATATTAATACAGGCCTGGATTTGTCAATAAGCGCACTAGGCCTGTTGCTGGAGCGGCAAGTGTCAGGGGGGCAGCTGGCTGGCTGAAGACTTGCTGCCTTGCAGCTGTGCGAAATCATTCAGCAGAGAATAGCTCCCTCCTTCCTGATTTGATCCCTCTAATCCCAGGCAGCCTGCAGGGAACAAGACGGGGCTAAGCAGGGATGAGCATGGATCATACATAGAGCAAAGAAGAGTTACTTCTCTCCTGTCATTCAGAGACAAGAGGGGAGGAGTTGAGTTTGGAGCAGACAGGAAAGGGGGCCATTTTTGGGAGGTTTAGGAAGGCCTGGCTTTCGGGGTGTGCATCCTGTGCAGTTGCACAGGATGCCATGCCGCACCCTCTCCCTCATACCCTTCCATGCCGTGTAGGCAGAGGGAAAAAGAGAGGGCGTTCGGGGAACAATGGTGTTGGGTAAAGGGTGATAGGAGGGAGAAAAGTAGAGCTGGGTAGGAGAGAGAGGCTGATCACTGTGCTGGAGCCACTGCCACTATTGAAGGAGGGAGAGCTGTGCTAGAGCTGCCACAACCAAAGGGAAGAAGAGATGGATGCAAATTTTTGTTTTCACACTTGGTGCTGGTCAGCCTGGAGCCGGCCTAGTCTGAGTTGGGGGTTCAGTGGGGGTGAGGAGTGACTGGGGGATGAGTGTGGATTGGTAGGGGGTTGTATCTCTCTGTGAGAGAGTTGGCGGGGCAGTGTCGATTGGTGCCAGGTGGGTGTATATGCCAGGCTGGGTGGGAGATCAGAGATGGTTTGCAGGGGGATCAGGACTGGAGCATGGTAGGGACACCTCTGTTCCCTCCTCCCCCCCCCCCCCCCACACACACCCACCCACTCACCACAATCACAATTCAGATTTTCTCTCCATTGAACTCAGATTTTTTTATCCTCAGATCCTGAAACCTCCCTTCCTTCCTATTTCTTCCTTCTCCCCAGATCCTAAAACCCACCCAAACCCCTCTCCTCCTTCCTCAATCCCAGAAATGCTCTCTTCTCCCCCATCATAAATTCCTGATCTCTACTCCTACCTACCCAGTTCTACCTTCTCTTCACCCTATTCCTAGTCCTTCTCCCTTCCTCTCCTCTTCCCTGGTCCTCTCCCACTCTTCCTTGCTTTTCTCACTATTCTTGAGAATCCCTTTTCCTCACCCAATAAAAAGAGAATAAATTATACAGAGACTAGCAAGGTTGGAAAACTGCTTTTATTTTTATAATGTAAAGTAAAAGATGAAAATGTTTGTCAATCTGCTTCTGAATTTTCTAATATTTGTCACAGAATCTACCCCTGAGCTGCCACAGGAAACTGGGGGCTGTGCACCAGACCCACCTGCTCCCTGCTGACCACAGCAACAGCCAGTACCTAATTGTTTTTCTTCCCCACAGATTGGTCCAGAGAAAGGAGTCGTACATTTGGCGACAGCAGCCATTCTGAATGCTGTGTGGGATTTGTGGGCTAAACAGGAGGGAAAGGTAATCCTTGACGAGCAGACACTGTGGGAGTCTTCCACTTTTATAATAGGAAGAAGTGTTACATTGGAGCTGTTTCACTATCACATCCTTCCCCCTAGCATGCCTTTTGTTTTTGTATAGAAAAGCCTTTCCTTTCCAGCTCTCTTCTTTTTTTTTTTTAATTAATTTTTGCTCTTCTAACCTTGGACTTCCTTTACCCTTGGTTCTTGAACCTTGCACACTATGAGTGCTTGTGACTATGGTTTGGGATCCTTCTTTGCCCTGCATGCACTTTGTTCAAAAGCGCTATATAAATATTAGCTTAAAAGGAAAAAAAAGCGGTGAAACAGCTGCTCTTAAAGGAGCTGCTGTTTTGTTGTGGGTTTGAAAGGTGCGTACACAGTGCTCTTGAACAGAGACGGCGTTTTGTTTTATTCAGATAATGTAAGCACGTGCACAGATAAATAAAAGGGTCATCGGTGTCTCATCCTTTTCGGTTGCGTGAGTGGGGGTAAGGATGCTGCCCTTCAAGAGCCGTTACAGCCTGTGTCAACATCTTTGAAATGCTGTGCGGCCAGTTGGTTACCCGAGTGTGGTGCGGGGTTTTCTCTGTTTTCGGCTTTGCTGGGGCAGTGCGGCGAAGATAGGCAACGGGTCGGCATCTTTTTTTTTTTTTTTTTTTCCTCCCTCCCTCCCTAATTTCTGGGTTGTGTGAGGGTTTGTTTTCATTCGGGTCTAATGTTGCAGTTTTGGAGGCAGAAACCTGAGCCAAAATTGTCAATTGTTGATGATTACGTTGTTAAGGGGGTGGCAATTGGAGGGGGAGGACACATGTAGCTGGGGAAGGGGGAGGGGCTGCTACCCGAGGCAGCCGGTGAGAAATAGGGGCTGCTTCTCAGGCTGTAGACTCACCCTCGCTGGGATGTGGCGGGATGAGGAATTATGGAGGACTGGTAACTCTGTGAGCCACTGGGGGCATGGTGGCAGGCAGTTTGAGGGAGGGCTGGGGTGCTCGGGTTATGTTTTATTTCACAGGAAACTGCAGCCCTTTTGTAAAGCCGTACATTGGGGTAGATTTTAAAAGGGTTATGCGCATAAGTTATGTGTGTAACCCTTTAACCCCCCCCCCCCCCCCCCGTGCGCTGAGCCTATTTTGCATAGGCTCGGCGGCGCACGCAAGCCCCGGGATGCGAGTAAGTCCTGGGGCTTTCCGGGGGGGGGGGGGGGGAGGCGTGTCGGGGCGACGCGACATTCGTGGTGTTCCGGGGGGCATGGCCGATGCCTCCGAAACGGGTCC
This sequence comes from Rhinatrema bivittatum, assembly GCF_901001135.1. Lineage (NCBI taxonomy): Eukaryota > Metazoa > Chordata > Amphibia > Gymnophiona > Rhinatrematidae > Rhinatrema > Rhinatrema bivittatum. The sequence goes on from NC_042616.1 coordinate 593,505,242, forward strand.
CGGGCCGGGGAATCGTGCGCCAGCAGCCCGCTGGCGTGCACGAGTTACGCCTACTTCTTCTGGCAGGCGTAACTTTTAAAACACAGGTAGGGGGGGGTTTAGATAGGGCCGGGGGTGTGGGTTAGGTAGGGGAAGGTGCGGGGGGGTGGAACTGCCCGTTCCCTCCGAGGCCGCTCCGAAATCGGAGCGGCCTCGGAGGGAACGGGCAGTGCGCACAGGGCTCTGCAGGTGCAAGTTGCACAAATGTGCACCCCCTTGCGAGCGCCGACCCCGGATTTTATAAGATACGCACATATCTTATAAAATCCGGCGTACTTTTGTTTGCGCCTGGTGTGCGAACAAAAGTACGCGCGGGCGCACTTTTAGAAAATCTACCCCATTGTGTATTTGTGGAGGGGAAGGGGGGAATGGTAGATACACGAGTCCCGCCTTGCACATGTTATGCGACTCAGCCGAACATCCTCTAACCGTACCCTGTGTATCATTACATAAAACATCGACTGTAAGAGTTGCTCTGAGCCTGAAGAATCCAGGGGTAAGGCTGAGGTGCCTGTGTTCCTTATCAGCACTTGGTCTGGGCCTTGGAACTCAAGGGTAATCTTGTGTCCAGGACGGCAACACAGAGTGCCGCCAAGCCAACCACCACAGCTCGTGCTTTAATTTGCAAAGCAATCGGCAGCGATTTTTTTTTTTTTGCTGCTGATTTCTTATTATTAAAGGGCTTTCACTAGCTTTGCTATTTGACAAGATACTTTGTCATAAAGCCAATTATCAAGGGGCTCCCAGGAGCCTCTACCATCTCACCAGACGTTATCTGATTTTTAATCTATAAATGTATTCTCATTTTTAATTTTTTTCTACTCTTTACACACGTCCTGTTATGTTTTGTTTCTTTTTCAGCCTTTATGGAAATTACTAGCTGATATGGTAAGAGAATTTTTTAAAGCATTTTTTTCTTTTAATTTTTTTTAAACTGAGTATTTGTTGTAAATACGGTTTACAGAAGCTACAGCAAGACTCTCCGTCACATTTTAGAGTGCCTATCAAAAATAGCTAATCCTAGTGGTTTCATAACTAATAGGTATTTGCTGTTAATTATATAAGACTGTCTTGCAAAAATCTATTTACCTGACATTTGGTCAGATTGTATGTTAGAGTATCTAAAACTGCAGACCAAGCCTTTACTTTTATCCTTTTCATTTAATTAATGTTAATTAACATTTATATTTCTCATTTCTAGGCTAAAATAGATAGTACAAAATGGATTAAAAAAAAAAAGCACAAAAAATAGTAAACCAGTACAGTAAATAAAAACATTCATTATAAAAAATTACATAGTAAATCAAAAATAGAGTACAACCATCAGGAAAGCCCCCTTCTAACCCCATTAAATACTTTTATGCCTAATAGTATCAATAAAAAATATATATTTGCTAAACTACCCGAACCTGAATAATTCATAATTTACTGCAAAACGTGCAATTAAAGTCTACAGTTCAAACCCAGGACTTAGTTTTGACTTCTCTTTTCAAATATAAAGAACTTGGAACAGTTACCCAAAGAAATCAGGACCATTGCTCAAAATACCAAGTGGTCAATATTCAGAAAAGTAGTGAGCGAACAAGTTATCCTGACAAGTTGGCTGCATAACATGTCTGGGATGTTCAGTGGAGCAGTGCTGATTTAAGCATGCCAGTGAATACATCCGGATAAAATCTGAAGTAGACATCATTTTGTTTGACTAACTCTAGCTGAAGTTAGCCAGACAAGTTATCCAGATAATTCCGAGTGTTAGAGTTAGCCAGATAATTTACCCAGGTTATTTAACTCCCAAGTTATCTGGATAAGTTTTATTCTTAGCTGGGTAACTTGAAGGCAGTCAGAACTTGGAAAAATTGAAAAGCTGTGGCTTGTCTGGCTAAGTATTGAATTTAGGCAGACAAACCATTTGAATATTGACCCCAAGATTTTTAGGCATTTTCTGAATATTAAGTAATTTATTTACTGAGGTTTGAGAGCAAGTATAGAATTCATAAAGAGCAGACGTCTCCTATAAAAAGTCCCGTCCCTTGATCTGACTAAGCAGTTAGCTTTCAGGGAGGGTAACTGCGGACAGACCTCGTAATATCTGAAACTTCAGGCTGAGAGACACCATCCAAGTAATCGGGCACACTGGACCATATGTTGGACTAAATGCCAAAGATAAAATTGTAAATGCAATCCTGTATCTAATAGGCAGCCAGTGAAGGTGATGTGAGTTATGCTCGATCTTGACCTTTGACCCTAAATTACGCAAGTGGCCATAATCTGAGCTGCCTAAAATTTAGAAATGGTCTTTTTTGGCAGGCTGAGCGAGACCCCATTACAATAGTCAAATTGAACTTGTTACCATTGCCTGCATCACGGTCTGAAAATTAGAAACTCTGAGAAATGGATATAGTTGCTTTAACTAGGTTTAGTTTTCTGGAAAATCATTTTCACCTTCTGCTGTTTGGGGAGCCATAGACAAATTTAAATCTATTATTACCCCTAGATTTTGAGCTTGTCATATAGGGGGTGATTAAACATGCAGCAACTACTGGAGCATGATTACATTCTGCATATTGAAGCTCCTGAACCATAAAATTTGATGGCACAGTATTTGATGGCACCTGTTTAGTTAACATAACTCAACACATTTAAGTTTGAAATTATGTGCCTTATTGTGAACCGTTGTGACGACAACTAGCTTAATGACGGTATAGAAAAAATGTTAAATTAAATCTCAGAGGTCAATATTGAAAGCAGTTTGTCCAGCGAAGTCCTGGTCTATGTTGGACAAATTGCTGGATTTAAAATCCTGCTGGTCTGACTGCTCCAGACTGCTCCAGACGGCTAAAAAGTGATTGGATAAGTGCGGGGCAGGGCTGGTTATCTGTCTAGGTTAGCCGAATCAAAGTCTATTTTCAGCATTATCCAGCTAACATAAAGATGTTTTAGTTTTGTAATTGCTCTGTTGCTTTGGTGGTATACCTGTGGGTCTTCTTTCAGTTGTAACATTTGTTTGCAACATTTTAATTTGAGCTTTTTTTGGCTGATGCAGTATATGATCTTTAATAATTCAATCTGGAGTTTTCTGGACTCTCACTTTGTTTTCCTGCTCTGTGCTGACCACCCTACTGCATAATTAGTGCACAAGTACTGGCATAGGTTCAGTTCTTTAAATTATACTATTTTACATTTTGCCCATATGCATAACGGGAGTAACATTTATAAAGAATATCTGTTCTCACGACTTTCAACACACAACTTTGCTCTAAATACCAAATATTATGTTACTAGGATCCCAAGCAGTTAATATCCTGTATAGATTTCCGATACATTACAGATGCCTTAACCGAACAGGAAGCTTATGGTAAGCGCTGCTTTGACTTTGATATTCAGTGTTTAGAAATGAATAGCCCAATGGCTGGGTGATTAGTGCTCTGCATATCCACATGGGAAACTTGGCGTTAAATCATGGCGTGCACTCCTGCTCCTCAGTATAGCACTACTAATTTGTGCCATGTTAGAAAGCCGGTTGCTGGCTTTGATGCTTCTAAGGGGTCAGTGAAAGAAATGCAGTGGAAGATGTATGCTACTTTCTCTGCCACGAGAGCTCCCTCCAGTGCTTAGCCTGCATGTGCAAAAGAATACTGGAGACCATGCATAGTAGGGCCTAATGAGATCTGTTTGAGAAGGAATGAAAAAAGAGAACTGGCAAGACCAGTGAGTGAAAATATATATATATTTTTTTAAAGTTCAGCCAATACCTTATTTTGTGTATTCTTTCTTGCTGTATAAAAATCCTTGTATATAGTCCTCCTCTGTATAACCTTTATATATGACCCGTATATAATCCTCTTGTGATAAAACCACTGTGTAAAAATCCACCGTTTCCTAAAACCAACACTTCAAATAACCTCCCTCTCCCTCTAAGTAACCAACTAATATGGTCCTTAATGACCTTGGGCAAGTCACCTTACCCCTCTTCGCCTCTGGTACAAACCTACGGGCTGATACAGTAAAGTCTGCGGGAGAGCGGGCAATGCAGTATTTAAATTAGGCCCGGCGGTAGATCCGGGCAAAAGGAGGCGCTAGGGACACTAGCGCGTCCCTAGCGCCTCCTTTTTGACAGGAGTGGCGGCTGTCAGCGGGTTTGACACCCGACGCTCAATTTTGCCAGTGTCTGTTCTCGAGCCCGCTGACAGCCACGGGCTTGGAAACCGGACGCCGGCAAAATTGACCGTCTGGTTTTCAGCCCGACAGCCGCGGGCCGAATTCAATTTTTTTTTTTTTTACTTGTTTTACTCTTCGGGACCTCCAACTTAATATCGCTATGATATTAAGTCGGAAGGTGCACAGAAAAGCAGTAAAAACTGCTTTTCTGTGCACTTTCCCGGTGCCGGAAGAAATTAGCGCCGACCCAAAGGTCGGCGCTAATTTCTGAAAGTAAAATGTGCGGCTTGGCTGCACATTTTACTTTCTGTATCCCGTGCACATACCTAATAGGGCCCTCAACATGCATTTGCATGTTGAGGGCCCTATTAGGTGCCGCGGGTTGAACGCGCGTTTTCCTCCCCTTACTGAATAAGGGGTAAGGGAAAACGCGCGTCCAATAGCACTGTACTGTATTGGCCTGCTAGATTGTAAGCCCTCCGGGGATAGGAAAATACCCACAGTCCCTGAATGTAAACCGATGGGATATCCCTGATCGAATGTCAGTATATAAAAATAAATAATAAGGCTTTGGTAACATGTTGCATAACAGATTTTCTTTTGCAGAAATACTTCAGAATGGTAAACTTGGCCAAAAGGAAAGAGGTACAGTATAAGCATGGCTTGCCACATTCTGCTAGAAAACTGATTGATGAAACAAAATTAAACGAATAATTCTCATTATTGTTCTGTGCTAGAGAATTTTTTTCTTTCTCTAAGGGTAATCAGACATTTATTTAAAAAGAAAAATCCTTTCACAGCTGAAACCTACAGATTCTTAGAATTAAAAAGGCAATATATATATATTTTTTTTATTTTAAGGCCATAAGCTGGCTTAATTTTTACAGGTATCTGCCCTAATTTGTTCCACTGTCAATAATGGAATTCACTTGTTCTGCATCACACATTGAGAGAAAAAAGTAAGAATTCAATGTGCCTGGGTCGGCTCTCCATTGCATCCTTACCTGATCTTTGATTTGTTTCTCTGTAGTTTGGGACATTTGACAGGATTCTGCTGAGCATTTTTAACTTCTCGCTTTGTTAGTTCAGTTTAATTAACTTTTGTAAGTCAAAAACTTCTGTGCACTCCAATTTGTTCCCTTACTTTTGAAATACTGTAATTTTTAAGGCAGATCAGTTCTCTTTTTCTGATGCAATATGCTTGACTGGTTTATTGGTATTTTTTTAATGAATCGGTAGCAAAAATTGACTGCAGAGGAGGCCCTCAGGGCAACTAATGGACCTCCATTCCTCCAGCTGCTGAAGACTGCAGGATGGCATAATTGGGAAAAGTAATCTAATTATAATCAAAGAGAAAGCTGCCCTGCACCTGCATAGCTGTTATGCAAATTTAGCTCTGCCCCTCTCCCTTCTCTCGGGCCAATACATTAAAAACGCAGGAGAGCAGGCGAACGCCCACTCTCCCGGCACGCGCACAGGCCACTCTCCTGTGCGCGTGATTCTGTATTTAAATGAGGCCCGGCAGTAAAACAGGCAAAAGGAGGCGCTAGGGACACTAGCGCGACACTAGCGCCTCCTTTTGGACCGGAGCAGCGGTTGTCAGCAGGTTTGACAGCCAATGTTCAATTTTGACGGCGTCTGTTCTCGAGCCCGCTGACAGCCACGGGCTCGGAAACCGGACGCCGGCAAAATTGAGCGTCCAGTAGGCGCTAATTTCTGAAAGCAAAACGTGCGGCTTGGCTGCACATTTTCCTTTCTGAATTGCGCGGGAATACCTAATAGGGCTATCAACATGCATTTGCATGTTGCTGGTGCTATTAGGTTTGGGAGGCTGGACGCACGTTTTCAGCCCCTTACTGAATAAGGGGTAACGCTAGCGCGTCGAAAACGCACGTCCAATGGCGGGTTAACAGTGCGCTCCGTCTGTATCGGCCCGTTTGTGAATTGAGCTACAACCCTCTCTTTCCCTACTCTTCAGCTCCACCCCAGACTCCAGCTCTGCCCTTATCTGTATTGTCCAATCCACTCTCTATTAAATATGGGAATTGAGCCCTGGTGTGCTGCCTTGGAGGAAGAAGGCCTTATGATAGGACAGCATCAACCTGATGCAGCAGGAAAAGATCCTGTAGTAAGGACCTGCTCTCCAGGTGATGCATTGTCCTCTCGCACAGAGGATGTCTCCCCCAGGGCTACTGCCCAGGAGGGAAGGGTTAGGTCGGCCGTCATAGTTTGTGATTTGATTATTAGGAATGTAGACAGCTGGGTGGCTGCTGGGCATGAGGATCACCTGGTAACATGCCTACCTGGTGCGAAGGTGGCAGACCTCACGTATCACCTAGATAAGATTTTAGACAGTGCTGATGAGGAGCAGCTGTCGTGGTACATGTGGGCACCAACAACATAGGAAAATGTGGGAGGGAGGTTCTGGAAGCCAAATTTCCCTGTACGTACCCGGATCAGTTCAGACCACTGGGTTGTGTCTCTCTTCCAGCAGATGGAGTCAGAGAAAAAAGCTGAAAAGCACCCCCATCTTAACCTGGTGTGCCACCTGCGATCCTTCAGTATTTCTCTGACTCCAGCAGATGAGGGTGACAGAACCTGCAGTCCTGATCCTTTAAAAAAAACCAAACAAACAAAAAAAAAACCAAACATAAAGACAAGGGGTTTATTTCATCAAGAGGTGTTGAGCCTCATTTATTGTACCTTTGGCTAAATTAAGCTATTAAAAAAAAAAAGAAAGAAAGAAAATAGTTAGCTTTTTTTCTGGAGGTGAGTAGTGTCAGTCCTCCCGAGGCGCCTGCTTTGGTTGAGGCATGGCTGGGGTTGGACGCACCGTTAGCCGATTTACCCGGAGCTACTTCTTATCCCGCTGAGTAGGGGGATTTACCGGTGGGCCGGTCCCTCCCCCCCGCACCCTGAGACTGGATAATTCCTTGGGTGTCTCTTGTGCCGCGATTGATATCCCAGGGACGTTTTTTGCTCGTTTTCCCCTGGTTGACTGCGTTTTGGATTTAAGATAATAATTAAATTAATACCGTGCGCACAGGTTCCCGGGTCTCCGGAGGGGCGATTTTCGCTACTTTTTCAGACCCTTGCTGGCTCACTACAGCACTGGGATGCTGTGGGGTTCATTGTATTCTGCATGCGGGGAGCCGGTGGTGCGGCTCTCCTGCGATGGTCTTTGTGCTAGGTGCCTCCCCAGCGGTGAAGGACTGTCGGGGAGTAGCAGCGGAGCGATTTCAGAGCACTCCTGGAGTGCAGGGAGGAATTCGCACTCTCGCCGGCCTGGGGCTGCCCCTTCCCCCATCTAGCGCGGGAACGGCAGCTATTTTGCCTGCACCACGCTCCAGGGTAGGGCTGGATGCAGAGGGAGGGGAGATCCCTCCTCCGCTTTCCCCACCGAATTTGAGCCCGGTCAGGCCACGGATCCCTGTGCCTGCTTCCCCTCCAAGTTCTGACCCCCCCCCCGGGGGGGGGGGGGGCCTTAAAGGGGCAGCATCCTTTTTCTTCAAGGTTCATGCTTTTAATGCACAAGGCTTTCTTGGAGGCTGAGGAGGAGTTACAGGCTATGGGGCCCCCGCCAGCAAAGGTAGCTAGGCTCTCGGGGCCGGATGCCTCCAGAGAGAAGACGGGCCGTGCAGCTTCGGACCAAACAGGAACCCCAGCTTCCAATCCTTCAGATCCTCTTTCGCAGGATCCTCTCCTCAGGAATTTAGACGGGGTTGTTGATGGATCAAATCCCAGTGGAGAGGGATGATCCACGGGTTCTCAGATTATTTTGGAGGGAAGAGCTTGATCCTTTGATCCCTCATGTACTGACGGAATGTTGCGACCGTCGCTGCCCGACATCTCCGCTACGCCCACCTTACCTCTTTGGCGACTCCCTCTTTGCCTGTTGGAAGTTTGGCTGCCACGGCATCATCGTGCGGTTCTCCTCCGGCATCCCCGGACCGGCTAGACGCCGCACTCCGCCATATTTTCCAGCAGCCTAAGGGCGCGCAGCTCGGCCCCGACTCAAGTACCAGCAGTGGCGCGATCCTAAGGGGTGTCCCCCTGAGGTGATGTCATCTCCACCGGATATTTAAAGTCTCTGAAATCGCTGACTAATTAAGTTAGCAAGGAAAGGAAAAGGAAAGGTTTTCTTACGCTTCTAGCTACTCTGCCTCCTCGGACTTACCAGGGGTACCCGCTCCTTGGGGGTCTTGTTTCTCTTTTGCCTTTCAGGTCGCAGTCTGGAACCGGTACTCACTCCTCGAGGGCCCATGTTCTCGGACCTGCTTCTGAATACCATTTCTGCCAGGAGGTCTTCACTGCCTACAACACTAGTGAGTTACCATCTCTCTCTCAGAGCGTTCCCTGGAACCAGGTACTCTCTCCTCGAGGGCCTACTTCTTTCCAGCTCCTGGGCTGCTTCTAAGAGACTATTGTGTGAGTGTTACCATCAAGATTCTGTTCCTGAACTCTGCATACCCTGCCTACTCACTATATTCAGTTTCTCTACAGCTCAGCCTTCCTGGGATCACTGTTCCAGTCTCTGAGGGACTACAGCCCAGCCGGGCACTTCCAGCTCACTACTGCCACCTCTGGTGGCTCCATATACTGTCTAATAAAAGAACTAGTGTGTGTCTGTCTCCATACTCTGAGCCTGACCGGTGGTCCCTCTCGGGATCTTCCCCCGGGGGTGTGGTCATCTGCCACCGGCCCAAGGATCCACCCACAACTACCTCAAACACCTAACACAGAACTAGGTATTGAGACTCCGCAACCGAGCTCGGAGCCTACCACGGTGGACCCCGTACTCTCGGGGCTTCGGGCCCCCCCTAAAACTTTTCCCTTTCACCCGATGCTACTGCAACTCATGACCCGAGAGTGGGAGGCTCCCGAGGCCAGTCTTCGGGTGGGGTGAACTATGGAAAAGCTCTACCCACTACCAGACAAGTCCTTGGACGTCCTTAAGATTCCAAAGGTGGATGCGGCTGTCTCAGCCATCACTAAGTGGACGACCATTCCGGTGGCCGGGGCTGCCGCTCTTAAGGATCTTCAGGATCGGAAGCTTGAGGTCCTTCTTAAACAGGTCTTTGAAGTCTCGGTGCTTTGCGTTCGGGCAGTGGTGTGCAGTAGCCTCATGCAACGAGCTTCCCTTTAATGGTGCAACAGTTGCTCACTGCACAGGAGTTGCCTCCGGCAGAAGTGGAGCAAGCAGATCAAGTGGAGGCAGCGGTGGCTTACACCGTGGATGCCTTATTGTTGCATCCGTCGGTCTTCTATGGCTTTGCCCCGCTTGTTGCACCCCATCTCGGCTCCTCCTGCTTACCTGGGCAAGATGGCTACCACAGCATAGTCAAGCTGACTTCTCTGGTGTCCCTGGAACGGCTTTAGTGCAGCCGTACGCCATTGCTTCGCCCAGGTACCTGCTAGGGTACACGCGCACGCAACCCATGTCTAAGTACACCCAGTGGCGTGAACCTCGAGGGTGTTCCCTCTGCTGACGTCACGCCACCCCGGGTATATCTACTTCTCAAGATTTCTAGCTCGTTGAGTTGGCAATAGATTTGAATAGCTCGACTGTTCCTGTCTGCGCTACTCTGCCGCTTCTCTGCTGCCTGCAGGAAGCTTTCCTTCTGCCCTTTGGGGTTTACTGCTAACTTGGGTACCCGCTCCTCAGGGGCCTTCTGTTCTATTTCAGGTGCCATTCAGGGATCAGGCACTCGCTCCTCGAGGGCCTGCTCTCCCTGCCTCAATGCCTGTACCTACTACAACCATTTGGTGGAATCGCATCCATTACAGCTAACATCGAGTGAGTACATTAATCTCTCATCTGTCTCATCCACAGTATCTGTTGCGGAACTTCCTGACGTCATCTTGGAGAGAAGGGCTCCATCTGCCGAGGTCCATGAGACTACAACTCATCACTGCCACCTGGTGGCTACTCCAAGCTGTATAAATAAAGATTTATTCTGGTGTTTTGTGTATAGAGTCGAGCCCAGTGCTGTGGCTCCTCACGGGGCTCCTCCCCATGGGCATGGTTATCTCCACAGCACCCAAGGATCCACTAAAACACACGTAATAACAACACTTATATGATCATCTTCGTGCCTCCTCGCACATAATGGCTTCGGCAGTCTTGGCTAGAAGACTTCTGTGGCTCCGCAACTGGTCAGCCGATGTTTCCTCCAAAGCCCAGATGGGCAATCTTCCCTTTAAAGGGAAATTCTTGTTCGGGGATGATCTGGAAGCCCTTATCAAATCCCTAGGGGACAACAAGGTGTACAAGTTACTGGAGAATAAGCCTACAACCTCCAAGGCATTTGGTTCGGCTCGCCCTCTGTTTTGGGGCCAGCACAGGTTCCAGCAGGGCAGGGCTCCTTCCTTTACTCTCTGTCAGCCGTCTACGAGGTCTCAGTCTTGGGCGCTTTCCTTTCGCGGTTACAGGCCTCTCTGCGACAGGGGTCCTCAGGGATCTTCCAGGGGCAAGTCTACCCAGTGCTGGCCCACTCCTCTGTTCCAGTGATAGGCAGCTGCCTTTCTCTGTTCTTCGAGGAATGGGTCAAGGTTACATCGGACCAGTGGGTTCTAAGCATCATCAAACACGGTTACGCTTTGGATTTTGCTCGCCCATTGCGGGATCTGTTTTTGATGTTGCTCTGCGGGTCCCGCACAAAATGGACAGCAGTAACTCAAGCCCTGGGATCCATTATCCCGGTCCCTCCGGAGGAGTACAGGACCAGCAGATACTCCATTTATTTTGTGGTTCCCAAGAAGGAAGGCTACTTCCACCCGATCTTGGATCTAAAGAAGGTGAACAAGGTGCTTCAGGTACCTCGTTTTCACATGGAAACTCTCCGCTCAGTCATTGCGGCCATCCACTCCGGCGAATATTTGGCTTCTTTAGACCTGACGGAGGCGTATCTTCACATAGGGATCCGCAAGCGGTATTGGCAGTTTCTCAGGTTCATGATTTTGGGCGAGCATTATCAGTTCCAAGCGCTCCCGTTCAGATTGGCAACGGCTCCCTGCGTCTTCACCAAGGTGATGGTGGTTGTAGCAGCGGCCCTCAGGCGGGAGGGGATTTTGGTTCATCCCTATCTGGATGATTGGCTCATCTATGCAAAGTCGGAGGAGCTTTGCAAGACAGCGGTTCAGTCAGTATTGACTGTCTTCAATCTCTGTTGAGTTGTCAATTTTGCCAAGAGCCAGTTAGTCCCGTCCCAGGTTCTGAACTTTTTAGGCGCTCAGTTCGACATGTCAGTCTGCAAAGTCTTTCTCATGCAGGAGTGAATCGACAAGTTAATGGCGCAAATCCGACGGCTGTTGTCGCTACCGCTACCCCGGGTTTGGGATTACTTGCAGGTGCTTGGTTCTATGGCATCTACTCTGGAGTTAGTCCCTTGGGCCTTTGCTCATATGAGACCTTTGCAGAGGGCATTACTTTCTCGTTTATATCCGAAGTCGGAAGAGTTCCAAATCAGATTACTGCTCTTGGAACCCACCAGGTCGAGTCTCAATTGGTGGTTGATTCTGGCCCACTTGCAGCATGGTATGGACCTGGAGGAGCCTCAGTGGATGATCGTGACGGCAGACACCAGCCTCTCCGGCTGGGAAGCGGTTTGCCAATCGCGGGCAGCACAGGGATGATGGACAGGTCAACAGGCGAAATGTCCATAAATCGCTTGGAAACCAGGGCAGTATGTCTGGCGTTGGGCGGTTTTCTCCCCCTGGTGAGCCATCGATCGGTACGAGTTTTGTCCGACAATGCAACAATGGTGGCTTACATCAATCGTCAAGGAGGAACCAAAAGTTGTCCAGTGGCCTCAGAGGCCGACCAGTGAATGGTCTGGACGGAGTGCCATCTGGTCCGCCTGGCAGCTTCTCACATAGCTGGGATCGACAACTTTCAGGCGGATTTTCTCATTCGCCAGCATCTAGATCCCGGAGAGTGGGAACTCGTCGGTGGGGCATCCCTCGCCTGGACTTGATGGCAACTCAGGGAAATGCAAAGGCGGCTCTGTTCTTCAGTCGCAGAAGGGAACACAGGGCAGAAGGTGTGGACGCTCTGGTCTTTCCGTGGCCTCGTGACATTCTGCTTTACATCTTTCCTCCCTGGCTGTTGGTGGGCAAGGTCTCACGAAGGATAGAGGCTCACACAGGGTCAGTCATTCTCGTGGCCGTGGTTCACAGATCTGATCAACTTAGCGGTGGGCGGTCCTGTCCGGCTCAGTCATCTACTGAATCTTCTTCGACAAGGTCTAGTATTTTTTGATCCAGTGGATCGCTTTTGTCTAGTGGCCTGGCTTATGAGAGGAGGCAGTTGAGGAAGAAAGGTTATCCTGATTCGGTTATTTCCACCCTCCTGCAGGCACGAAAGAAGTCTACTTTGCTCACATACGTTCGTCTGGAAGGCTTTTGATTCCTGGTGTAGCGGGTTGAATGTGTCCCCGCGTCGCGACTCTATTGTTCACATTCTGGTGTTCTTACAGGAGGATCTGAAGAGAGGCTTGGTGTGCAGTTCTCTCAGGGTTCAGGTAGCGGCCCTGGGATGTTTGCGGGGAAAGATTGACGGGATATTCCTTGCAGCTCATCCGGATGTGTCACGTTTCCTGAAGGGCGCTAAACATTTGAATACTCCAGTTCGACCAGTGTGCCCTTCTTGGAGTTTGAATTTAGTTCTCCGTGGATTGTGCGGTCTTCCCTTTGAGCCTCTCAAATGGGCCACTTTGAAAGACCTGACTCTCAAGGTGATTTTCCTGGTGGCCTTTCTGCCACGGTTATGAGGTAAGTCGTGGGTTTTGTTGGCCAAAACAACAAAGGTGGCTTATATTAACAGGAGGGGAGAAACCAAGAGTCAGGCGGTGGCTCAGGAGGCCCAGGAGTTGGTTTATTAGGTGGAATAGCATATGTGACTCTTGGTGGCATCTCACATTGTTTGGGTAGACAACATCCAGGTGGATTTTCTCAGGCAAAGGCAGCTAGACCTCAGAGAGTAGGAGCTATCAGAAGAAGCAATGCATCTCATTTGGATCAGATGGGAAATGCCCCACATGGATCTAATGGCATCTTGGCAGAATGCCAAACCTGCACATTTTTACAGTCGCAAACAGGAACATGGGACAGAAGGCATCAATACTCTTGTACTGCCATGTCCTCCAGGAATTCTGCTTTGTGTTTCTTCCATGGCTGCTAGTGGGCAAAATGCTTCTGCAAATAGAGCAACATCCAGGGCAGGTAATTCTGGTGGCCCAGAGTGTTGCGTCATCCCTGGTTCACATATCTGGTCAGCATGGCAGTAGACGGGCCTCTAAGTTTCAGTCACTTATCAAGGCTTCTTCACCAGGGTCTGATATTTTTGGATCAGGCAGCTCACTTCTGTCTTGCGGCCTGGCTTTTGAAAGGGTATATGAGATTGAAGTGTTATTATGAGGAAGTTATCTCCACCTTACCACAGGCTAGAAGACCATCCACATCCTTGGCCTACATGAGGATTTGGACGGTTTTCAAGTCCTGGAATAGCGGGCAGGGAATATGGCTGACTCGTGCTTTGGTTTTGCATATTTTAGCCTTTCTACAGGAGAGATTGGTAAAATGACTAGCCTTTAACTCCTTTCGAGTGCAGGTGGCAGCTTTGAGCTTTCTTCGGGGTAAAGTACAGGTATGCCTCTAGCAGTGCACCTGGATGCAATTCACTTTCTTCAGGGGACAAAACATTTGTGTCCTCCAGTGCGGCAGACATGCCTGGCTTAGAATCTTAGTTTGGTTCTGAGAGGCATGTGTGAAGCTCCATTTGGACAGCTGCACAGGGCGACTATAAAGGATTTAACTCTGAAGGTGTTTTTTCTGGTGGCAATTTGTTTAGCTAGAAGGATTTCTGAGCTTCAGGCGTTGTCATGTCAAGATCCTTTTCTACAGGTTTTGGACTCTGAGGTCTTGTTGCACACAGTATCTTCCTTTCTCCCAAAGGTTGTTTCTGTTTTCCATCTTAATCAAACGGTGGAGCTTCCGGCCTTTTTGGATTTGGATTCATCTGTGCCTTATGTGAAGGAACTTCAGGTGCAGGATATACGGCAGGCATTGTTGAGGTACCTTAAGGTTACTAAGAGTTTCCATTTGTCAGATCACCTCTTTGTGTTTTGGAATGGTCCGAAGAAAGGGTGTATGGCGTCTAAAGCTATGATTGCCAGTTGGCTAAAAGAAGCTATTGCCTCAACTTACATATGTAAAGGTCGCTGAGTACCAGAATTGAGGGCTCACTCGACTTGCTCTCAGGTGACGTCATGGGCCGAGTGTCAACAGGTGTCCCCGCAGAGATTTGTCAAGTGACTATTTGGCAATTGTTGAATACTTCCTCTCCAGACATTATCATTTGGATGTCCGGGCTCCAGATTCCATGAGCTTTGGTGAGAGTGTTCTACAATTGGGACTATCTGTCCCACCCTATGTAGGGAAGCTTGGTACATCCCAGGAGTCTGGACTGATCTGGGTATGAACAGGAAAGGGAAATTGGATCTTATCTGGTAATTTTTGTTCCTGTAATACCACAGATCAGTCCAGAGCCCCACCCGTTGGAAGAGTGGAATCCGCTCGTACTGACATTTAATATATAATACAGAGTTGCTGAGGAATTCGGTTATGTTCTCCTTGGTTACTGTTGGAAGGGATTTCCACCTTTTGAGGGTTCACCTTTCCCCTGCTCATTGAGGTGATTTTGGAGTTTGCTGTTAGTGTTTCTGTTTAATCATCTTGGCTTGGGTACAGGTCAATATTTGAGACTGCAGATGGTACACTAGGTTATATGCAGCATCAATGAAACTTTTTTCTCTGTCTCCATCTGCTGGCAGGGAGGCAAAATCCAGGAGTCTGAACTGTTCTCTGGTATTACAGGAACGAAAATTAGCAGGTAAGAACCATTTTTCCCATCTTTCTTTCAAAAACTCTGAAAGTTGTTTAAGTACTGCTGCCTCTATCACTTTTGACAAAAAGGGCAAAGAAGAAACTGGGCAATAATTAAAATAGATGGATCGGCATTAGATTTTTCAGTATAGGTCCTGTTTTCAGCAGGGAAAGAAATATCCCAGTAGATAAGGAAAGTTTGTAATATCTGTAATACAGGGATTAATATTATCTTTCATCAGTTTCAGAATAGCCTTAAGATAGGGGTTTATTGGCGAGAAGCTGGGATTCATTTGTGTTATGATGGAAGAGATATTACTGCTTGAGAGCCAGTCAAAGAAGAACTGAACTGAGTGAAAAACTATTATGTATTGTCTGAACCTTATCTTTAAAAAAGACAGTAAACTGGTTACATTTGTTAGAGCATTTAAAAACAAGCTTCCTTTTGAAGCAGTCATTGATTTAACTTGCAGAAACATTCAGAGAGGTTGTTTCCAACTACATGTATTTTGCTGGAATAGTTTTGCTTTTTTGAATCATTAAGCTTTTTATGGTATGCTAATAATTGCAATAAATAGGCAGTAATAGCTGATGGATGACTGCACCATCTGCGCTCAATGCATTTGAGCTCACTTTCATACCTTTTAAAGCAAAGAAAAACCAAGAAGCAAATTTTAGTATGCTTCAAAAGAATAGTCTTGCTATCCCATCAGCAGTAGTTAGTAACGTAGTTCCATTTTTGAATGGCTTGATCAGTATTAGAGATTTGCAAATCAACTATTTTGGGAGTCAATTTCCAATTCAGTGTTTCCCAAATTGTGCCATGGCTAAAGGGCAGGAAGAGCAGGTGTCCCGTGGCTGAATTCTCATTTTCTATTTCCCTCCTTCCCTGCAAGATGTCATCCTGCTAGCTCCTGCTTCCCCCTCTGATGGCTCTCCTCTGCAATGGAAACTGCATGGGTCCCTATAGTCTTGTGAGACCTGCTGACACCATGTAGTTCAGATTGCAGAGGGAGGCAGGCAAAGGAGGAAGAAGCAGCATTCTGAAAGCCTGCTCCCAGACTTCTGCAGTTCAAAGATTGGGGGTGCATGGGGAAAGGGACAGCTAAATATGCCACCTTTGTTCTTGAAAACTGGAGGGGTGGCCAATGTAACCCCAATATTTAAAAAGGGCTCTAGGGGTGATCAAGGAAACTATAAACCAGTGAGCCTGACTTCAGTGCCGGGAAAAATAGTGGAAACTATTCTAAAGATCAAAATCACAGAGCATATAGAAAGACATGGCTTAATGGAACCCAATTATCATGGATTTACCCAAGGCAATTCTTGCCTCACAAATCTGCTTCACTTTTTTGAAGGGGTTAACATGTGGATAAAGGTGAGCCAGTAGATGTAGTGTATTTGGATTTTCAGAAGGTGTTGATAAGACAGGCTAAGAGAGAATTTGAAAAGAAGTTGGCTGAGGGGCAAAAACTCACAGTAAAATCTTTTTAAAATATATCCGAAGCAGAAAGCCTGTGAGGGAGTCAGTTGGACCGTTAGATGATCGAGGGGTTAAAGGGGCACTTAGAGAAGATAAGGCCATCATGGAAAGATTAAATGATTTCTTTGCTTCGGTGTTTACTGAAGAGGATGTTGGGGAGGTACCTGTAATGGAGAAGGTTTTCATGGGTAATGATTCAGATGGACTGAATCAAATCACGGTGAACCTAGAAGATGTGGTAGGCCTGATTGACAAACTGAAGAGTAGTAAATCACCCGGACCGGATGGTATACACCCCAGAGTTCTGAAGGAACTAAAAAATGAAATTTCAGACCTATTAGTAAAAATGTGTAACTTATCATTAAAATCATCCATTGTACCTGAAGGCTGGAGGATAGCAAATGTAACCCCAATATTTAAAAAGAGCTCCAGGGGCGATCTGGGAAACTACAGATCGGTTAGCCTGACTTCAGTGCCAGGAAAAATAGTGGAAAGTGTTATAAACATCAAAATCACAGAACATATAGAAAGACATGGTTTAATGGAACAAAGTCAGCATGGCTTTATCCAGGGCAAGTCTTGCCTCTCAAATCTGCTTCACTTTTTTGAAGGAGTTGTTAAACATGTGGATAAAGGTGAACCGGTAGATATAGTATACTTGGATTTTCAGAAGGCGTTTAACAAAGTTCCTCATGAGAGTCTTCAAGGAAAAGTAAAAAGTCATGGGATAGGTGGCGATGTCTTTTCATGGATTGCAAACTGGCTAAAAGACAGGAAACAGAGTAGGATTAAATGGACAATTTTCTCAGTGGAAGGGAGTGGACAGTGGAGTGCCTCAGGGATCTGTATTGGCACCCTTACTTTTCAATATATTTATAAATGATCTGGAAAGAAATACGACGAGTTAGATAATCAAATTTGCAGATGACACAAAATTGTTCAGAGTAGTTAAATCACAAGCAGATTGTGATACATTGCAGGAAGACCTTGTGAGACTGGAAAATTGGGCATCCAAATGGCAGATGAAATTTAATGTGGATAAGTGCAAGGTGATGCATATAGGGAAAAATAACCCATGCTATAATTACACAATGTTGGGTTCCATATTAGGTGCTACAACCCAAGAAAGAGATCTAGGTGTCATAGTGGATAACACATTGAAATCATCGGTTCAGTGTGCTGCGGCAGTCAAAAAAGCAAACAGAATGTTGGGAATTATTAGAAAGGGAATGGTGAATAAAACGGAAAATGTCATAATGCCTCTGTATCGCTCCATAGTGAGACCGCACCTTGAATACTGTGTACAATTCTGGTTGCCACATCTCAAAAAAGATATAATTGCGATGGAGAAGGTACAGAGAAGGGTGACCAAAATGATAAGGGGAATGGAACAACTCCCCTATGAGGAAAGACTAAAGAGGTTAGGACTTTTCAGCTTGGAGAAGAGACGAGTGAGGGGGGGAGGGGGGAATATGATAGAGGTGTTTAAAATCATGAGAGGTCTAGAATGGGTAGATGTGAATCTGTTATTTACTCTTTCGGATAGTAGAAAGACTAGGGGGCACTCCATGAAGTTAGCATGGGGCACATTTAAAACTAATCGGAGAAAGTTGTTTTTTACTCAATGCACAATTAAACTCTGGAATTTGTTGCCAGAGGATGTGGTTAGTGCAGTTAGTATAGCTGTGTTTAAAAAAGGATTGGATAAGTTCTTGGAGGAGAAGTCCATTACCTGCTATTAAGTTCACCTAGAGAATAGCCACTGCCATTAGCAATGGTAACATGGAATAGACTTTGTTTTTGGGTACTTGCCAGGTTCTTGTGGCCTGGATTGGCCACTGTTGGAAGCAGGATGCTGGGCTTGATGGACCCTTGGTCTGACCCAGTATGGCATTTTCTTATGTTCTTACGTTTGACAAAGTTCCTCATGAGAAGCTTCTAAGGAAACTAAAAAGTAATGGGATAGGAGGCAGTGTCCTTTCGTGGATTACAAACTGGTTAAAAGACAGGAAACAGAGAGTAGGATTAAATGGTCAATTTTCTCCGTTGGAAAAGGTAAACAGTGGAGTGCCTCAGGGATCTGTACTTGGATTGGTGCTTTTCAATATATTTATAAATGATCTGGAAAGGAATACGATGAGTTAGGTAATCAGATTTGCAGATACAAAATTATTCAAGGTAGTTAAATCACAGCAGATTGTGAGAAATTGCAGGATGATTTTGCGAGTGGAAGATTGGGCATCCAAATGGCAGATGAAATTTAATGTAGAAGTACAAGGTGATGCATATAGGGAAAAATAATCCATGCTGTAGTTACCCGATGTTAGGTTCCATATTAGGAGCAACCACCCTGGAAAAAGATCTAGGCATCATAGTGGATAATACATTGAAATCATCAGCTCAGTGTGCTGCAGCAGTGAAAAAAGCAAACAATATTAGGAATTATTAGGAAGGGAATGGTGAATAAAGAGGAAAATGTCATAATGCCTCTCTATCTCTCCATGGGGAGACTGCACCTTGAGTATTTTGTACAGTTTTGGTCGCCGTATCTCAAAAAAGATATAGTTGCGATGGAGAAGGTACAGAGAAGGGTGACCAAAATGATGTAGGGGATGGAAAAACTCCCCTATGAGGAAAGGCTAAAGAGGTTAGGGTTGTTCAGCTTGGAGAAGAGATGGCTGAGGGGGGGGGGAATATGATAAAGTTCTTTAAAATCATCAGAGGTCTAGAATGAGTAAATATGAATTGGTTATTTACTCTTTCGGATAATGGAAGGACTAGGGGGCACTCCATGAAGTCAGCATGTAGCACATTTAAAACTAACTGGAGAAAATTCTTTTTCACTCAATGCACAGTTATGCTGTGGAATTTGTTGCCAGAGGATGTGGTTAGTGCAGTTAGTGTAGCTGGGTTTAAAAAAGGTTTGGATAAGTTAATGGAGGAGAAATCAATTAACTACTATTAATCAAGTTGTCTTAGAGAATAGCCTCTGCTATTGCTGGCATTAGTAGCATGGGATCTACTTAGTGTTTGGATATTTGCCAGGTACTTGTATCCTGGATTGGCCACTATTGGAAACAGGATATTGAGCTTGATGGACTCTTGGTCTGACCCAGTATGGCAATTTCTTATGTTCTTATGAGAGGGAAAGGAAGATGATGATGCCAGGAAATGAGGGATAGGGAAATTGATGATGCCAGGGGTTGGGGGAAATGGGTGGAGGGAGAAGGAAGATGATGCTTCAAAGGGGTGGGGAAGGGAGGTATAGGGAAAGGGAAGGTGATGACAGGAAGTGAGGTTGAGGGAAGATACCACCAGGTGGTGGAGGGAAAGGGAAGAGAAACTGTGCCAGTGGGAAGGGGGAGAAGGAAGAGAAGAGAAACTGATGATGGGGAAGTGGTTGGTGTACCACAATGAAGTGAACCCTGTGCCACAAACAAAAAAGATTAGGAACCACTGGTCTAAATCGATTAATATCAAAATGCCCTCTCTTCGTTACTAAATCTTTATATTCAGAAGTTTTTTCGGTTGCGATTTCGGCAGACAGTTACAAGATATTAAAAGATGGTCAGACCATTGTATTATATGGGCACTAAGAGTGGCTGGAGATTGTGCCAGCAAAGTGAGATTTATAAATGAAAGATCCCAGGGTATGGCCTTATTGATGAGTGGAAAGTTATGAATTGTTCCCACCCTAGCCTGCCATGGAATGTAATAAAACTTCTGTAGTTTTCGAAGTGAACACTGGTCAACGTGTACATTGAAATCTCCAAGCACAATAGTAGAATTCAAGTCAATTTTCAAGGTGGATAAGACTTCAGTTAGTCGAGAGACATTTTGGGTTAACAATTTAGGAGGACCACCAAACTATCCAGATATTTATCAATGAAGAACTTTCAATAATAATTTCGTAATAGTTATGTTCTATCTCTATAAGCCTATTAGGCCTAGGTTGTAAAAAAAACAGAATACCCTGGGGAACATAATTGATTCAGAACAACATTATCTGTCTCAAGTATGCATATTTCTGTCACCCAGAGGCAATCCATGGTCTGGGACTGTAGCAGAGCTTATACAATAGGTACTTTCTCTTTAATAGACTGAATATTAAGAAACAGATATAGTTATCATTAAGGAAGTGGGTATTGTCTTTATTTGATGTAACTATCTGGGTCAGTTTGTGGAACTTCTGTGATGTTTATGGGGTCAATAATCCATATCTTCCCTCACCTATGATGGTAGGTATCATATTCATCATGAGTGCAGCAATTGTGAAAATATAGTTACATTTGTTTGCCTATATGTGTGTAGAATTTTTTTTATTTTCTGATAAATGTACATGCTTAGCAGGTAACTTTCAAACAACTCTGCATGGCCACATACATGTATATGGCCATACACAGATCTATGATAATATTTTATAATCTGTGCTTATCATAAAATACACACAAGTCTACCCAACAATATATGTGCTTATGTAAACAATTGCTGTGCATCGAAAGCACGTACTACTCCTACCAGTTTTAAAATATATGTGCATATATTTACGAGCAAAAATAAAAATAGGACTTGCTTGTGTAAAACCCAATATGCACACATGAGTCGCCATATTTAAAATAGATGCACGTAATTGAAATTGCCAATTTTCTGACTCCTCCACTAATTTGCCCAGGTCATTGAGACCCTCCTGATTCTTCAGCCTGAACTACCCCTCAGTTCACCCAGACCTCACACCCAGCCAAAAGTACACAATAAACAAGTCTAATATTAATTATGCAAGATAATTATCAGGTGTAAAATTCCATGAGTAGATTGCCAAATATATACACACAAGTCTCACTCAAAATGGCCACTTATACATGTAACTGTTGGCCGTAGACCACTCCTCTTGATCACGCGTATGTGTGCGCACGAAACCTAAAGTACGCTGGTACTTTTGATGTTTATAAAATAGGGATTATGCCAGTACAAGCTACTTAACGTGTGTATATGCTAATTTTCCATGCGTAAGTGCTTTGAAAGTTCACCCCATGCTTTTGAAAATGCAAAAGTATGTGTGTAAATGCAAATCCCTTTCCAAACCCGCCGCCAGAAACACCTTTGTTCACTGTGTAAAATTGTGCACACGCAGGCCATATGTGCGTAAATTTACCCTCGTGTCTAGCAGAAAGTTTTGTAAAAGGCCATTTCCTCAGGAAAAGCACTGTTTACCTTGGAAATGGTTTTGAAAAATTTCTCAAGTATATCTCCAGACAATTTCTTTAATTCTTCCACATTCCAGTGGATGGAATAAAGCCCTTTTTTTTTTTTACCCCCAAATCTCTCTCTCAAATGTTGTTTTGTGGGTATCTCGTTTTGGGAGAATGCCACAGGACATGACACATTTAGCTGCTGTGTGCTTTTAATTGTTTAGATGCATGTGCTCACTGGAGACCTTTTGTCATTGTTGCAGAGGAGCAGATGTTGAAGAATGGGTACCCTGCTTATACCACATCATGTGCCTGGCTGGGGTACACAGATCAGCACCTGAAAGAGGTTTGACTCTTTATACTGTAATAGTACATGTTTAGGACTTGAACTGAAGTGTGGAACATTTGACTTGTGTTAACTTGATCTGTGGTTTACAATGTTTGTTGAACAAAATTGGGTTGAGTGGCTGTTAGTAATGTTTCATTTAGTATTGGAAGTCTGGAGGAAGAGGATGCATGTAGGGTAAAATGTGAAATACTTAAGATAGTATAGTCCAGTGATGGCAAACTCCAGTCCTCCAGTGCCACAAACAGGCCAGGTTTTCAGGATATCCCCAATGAATATGCATGGGATAGATTTGCATACAATGGAGGCAGTGCATGCAAATCTTTCTCATGCATATTCATTGTGGATATCCTGAAAGCCTGCAACATGAAGTCTGGACACAAATCCTTATGGGAGCTTCAACTCATCATTGAACTGATGCTGAATTGAGCTGGAAAATGTCTGTTGTACAGTGCATATATTGAGGCCTTTGTCTGAATCAGCAATGTATAATAGAAGTTTTCTTCAGCCTATATGGACTCGTAAGAGAGTCCATGAGGACCTTGGATGATTAGGGCATAAAACGGTATATTCAAGGAAGATAAGACCATACAGAGAAGTTTAATGAACTGCATTGGTCTTTACTGCAGAGGATGTTGGAGGAATTCCCAAATCAGCCATTCTTTTCAGATAATAAATCTGAGTGAGTTCAGTTTGGAGGGGACAGTAGATGAAGTTTTAGAAGAAATGACATCATAACATAGTCTATGACAGCAGATAAATCTCAATTGGATGTCCAGTTATTCTAACCTATACTGCTAAGTAGGGATGTGTTATCGTATGGAATGAAAAAAAAACCCAACAAAATTCTTTCATTTTCATGCCACCATTTAAGAAAAAAATAAAATGCGCTCTGCCATAAAAAAAAAAAAAAAAAAATCACCTGGGCTTGCTTCCATCTGCCTCATTTGCCCCTGCTCCTCCCTCCCCCTCGGACTCTCCTCATTAACATACTAACAATTGGGTAACATTCCCTGGGGGAAGGAGCGATCCCTGGTGCTGTTTCTCCTGAAGCGCAAGCCTTCTGCTGTACAACAGAATGTTGGAGTGAGCTTTTTTCATTCCAGCTGCAAATGGCAGCTTAACCTAACTAATCATCTGGAACTAGAGGAAACACTCCTCAGCTTTACACTAGAGTAGTGAATCAAGTGCCTTATTTGAGTAAGATCAGTGTATCAGCTCTCACAATTATTACAAGACTGTTGCTGATGGCAGGGTCTTGGTTTCACTTTTTCAGCAAGAGAATAGGCATAGTCATTGCACATGGATGATGGCCAAGAACAAAATCTTGATTGGAAGATTCTCAGTTTGTTTGTTTTTTTACATTTTCATTTTAAGTTTTTTTTTTTTAATAAAAGTAAAAAGTTTGCATGGTTTCAAAATGACTTTAGAGCTGAGATACCGCCAATCAGCGTCGAAGTTCTTTGTTTCAGACCAGGTTGAAGGAAGACAGTCTGGCAGCAGTGCAAAGGATATGTTTTAGAACCTAGCCATACTCGTGCGGTGTCTGCATTTCTCTGTTCTTTTGTAAATAGAAGAATATTCATGGTGCTTTGCTGTCTGTTTTTCCATCTTGTTTGCTTCAGAAAGAGCAAGCTTCTTTAAGAAAATGGTGGCCTGAATTGCTGCGATTAACACGTGGATTAATAAATGATCTAACAATTACTGCTTTCTTATGTGTAGTGTAGGGATCAAAATCCGATGCTTAATTTCATACATTATTCACCCTGGGTGCTGAAATTTAAACATGTATGTTATTTTGTTGTAATAACAGATATAAAATGCTTTTTATTAAAGAGTAATGCATATGCTTTGGTTTCATAAATCTACTGTTTAAAATATATATAACTGATATTTTATTAAAGAAATGTTTCTTTCTGTCTAGCTCTGTGCCAAGGCACTTGGGGATGGCTGGACAAGGTAAATGTTACCGAACTTTTTTCTCATAGGAAGCAAAGCAATAGAAAATAGGGTCACATCAACTAATGGCATATGTTTTGTTAACAAATAACTGATTTCTGAGTAATTTGCATAAAAAAAAGTGTAATACACACAGATCATTGTCACTACTATGTCCAATACTCTATATAGCATTTACGGTAATTAAGAGACAGAAATATTGAGAGAGGCTATTGCGCTGTTCATGCTATTTGCATTTCCCAAGTTGGATTTATTCAGCAGATGGAGAAGGTACAGAGAAGGGCTACCAAAATGATAAGGGGATGAGGAAAGACTAAAGAGGTTAGGACTTTTCAGCTTGGAGAAGAGACGACTGAGGGGGGATATGATAGAGGTGTTTAAAATCATGAGAGATCTAGAACGGGTAGATGTGAATTGGTTATTTACTCTTTCTGATAATAGAAAGACTAGGGGGCACTCCATGAAGTTAGCATGGGGCACATTTAAAACTAATCGGAGAAAGTTCTTTTTTACTCAGCGCACAATTAAACTCTGGAATTTGTTGCCAGAGGATGTGGTTAGTTCAGTTAGTATAGCTGTGTTTAAAAAAGGATTGGATAAGTTCTTGGAGGAGAAGTCCATTACCTGCTATTAAGTTCACCTAGAGAATAGCCACTGCCATTAGCAACGGTAACATGGAATGGACTTAATTTTGGGGTACTTGCCAGGTTCTTATGGCCTGGATTGGCCACTGTTGGAAACAGGATGCTGGGCTTGATGGACCCTTGGTCTGACCCAGTATGGCTTTTTCTTATGTTCTTATGTTTTCCTCGATCTGGATAAAAGAACCAGTCAGATCAGTAGTTAATGGAAGAACTATAAAACAGTTAACCGTACTAGAAGCATAAAGATTGGGGATGACCTACTGGATAGGTGCAAGATACAGAACCTTTTCCTTCTTGATTGCCCTAGCTTGAATCAACAGCAACCAAAAGTCAACACCATCTGAAAGGTGTGATGGCCTATGTGAAAGTTAAGAATCTCAATCCAAGTTACCAGGTGTTTACATTGTAGCTACTACCAAAATCTGAAATTACAAATACTAATTGACACCATTGTAGGCAGGATCAGTAGCGTAGCCAAGAACATAATTGACATGGGTACTGAATTTTTTCATCCTCACGAGGTGATTCCTTCAGAGAAGATCTGAGGCACATAGGCAAAGCAGTGTGATTGCACTGTTCCTGCCTCACACTTCACCTACTTTTGTGGATAACTAACATTTCAATTACTGATACCTGGCACTTTATACAAGCACAAAAGATATTAGAAAATATATTAGAAATATATTTCTAATATCTTCTAATACATACTGTTTCTAGTATATATATATTTTCTATGTATATTGTCATGTCATATCATGTTATAACTGCTTTATTTCTCTGCAACACGTATCAGTGAAGTAATGTGCTAATAGAACAAGCCATCGCCTATGGTGACTTCAGTAGCCGAGTGGGTGTGAAACTGTTTCTTGGTGTAGGCCAAGAGAGAGCAAGTAGCCTCACCTCTGATGCTGATTATAATACCCTACTCCTGTGTTGCAGAGCTGGCTGACCTCTGATCAGTAACAAGGGTCCAGTTCTAAAAATACTTGGACAGGGTCCAACAGAGAAGTGGTGTGTTTTGTGTAAACAAGCTGAGAAAAGTAGGAAAATAAATGACCGTGATTGATCACTGTGGGGGTAATTTTCAAAGGGGTCATGCACATAAAAGTAACATATATCATAATTTTCAAAATCCCATTTACACGCCTAAAAACTTATTGAAAATTACTTCCTATGAATTTTGTTTCTTTTCTAAAGGTAAAACCAAGAGGGAAATTTATACATCAGAGATGTGCTGTGCCATTTATAGTGATAGTATTTTAGATATACAGTTGACGAAGGGCAGATGAGACAAACAATGACCGTGAGGTAAATAGGCAAATGTGCCAGTCATAACAGAAAATTAATTTCTCACTGCTGTCATGTTAATATTGCTTTATAAAAAAACAAAACAAAACTGTGCTAAACTGTTACATTTATATTTTTAGGTTTAAAGTTAAAGTTGGTGCAGATCTACCAGATGACATTCGCAGGTGCAAACTTATAAGAGAAATGATCGGACCTAACAACCTCTTGGTGAGTATATGTTTTTAATGTATGTTACTGCAGTTTGATGGTAGGGATAGGGAATCGGATCTCATTTAGGTATATGGGTTATCCTTCGATACTGGTCCGCCCGGTGCTGAAGTGAGCACCCCAAGACCTCGCTTCCTATGCAGGCAGGCTCCTCCCTCCAGGTACAGAATGGGCATGGTTAGGCTTTTATTGCTTTGATGGAAGCCAAACTCTCATTACTGAATATGGCAGTCATCTAGTTCAAAGTCATGAGGAGCAGACGGGTTTGTCTTGCTTTTTCATCTCCTGTCTCAAGGTTTTCCTTATTGAAAACCTTCCCCTCCCCCTCCCCCTCCTCTGCCGAGTATGTTGAAGGTGGGGACTAAAGACCAGGACTGATTCACCTGATCGTATCACAGGCAACTAAGTGGTCATCCTGTCCCTAAAGTGGGTATTTTGTATATCACTAGAAGAGCAGTATCTATTTCACAGAACCCTCGGACTGATGCAACATCCATCATCAGAGTTCTGATTAAACATTTATAGCCATAATATCACAAGCGATTATTCTCAATCAAAATCCTCCATTGGTCCACACTATCCTCTTAATTGCTTTTCATTGTGTGTGCTGGCTGTCTTGATTACTTTGTAAGCTCTAAGGAGTAGAAACTTTGTGTTTCTGTACAATGCTGGTATGCGCTGTACTAATCATGATGATGACGACAGTGTAAAGTGCAGTGATCTGAATTTGATTACCTGCTAATCGTCCAGTTCTGCAGGGCCAGTTAGAGAATAGATTTCAAGTGTTATCCTCAATAGCGAAGCTAGTAGCTGTCCAAGGAACAATACTTGAGGATGCTGTTCAGGAAGTGACAACATTCTCTTGTCTGTGGTATGGGTTCCTTGTGGTTTTCCCCTTGTATGCATAAGGGAGGGATGTGAGAGTAAACAGGTACAATTGTGGAGTTTAATCTATATGCAGTGATCCCCCAAAGACAGCTGAATCATAAAGCATCATCAGAAAAGAGGGCTTGCATGGGAGAAATGAATTAAATCAACTTATTTTCTCAGTTGGGCAAAATAAGTTATGGATGGCTGAGTAACGACACAGGGATAAAGGTCCATCATAATGAGTCCCAAGAGCTTTGATTCTGACTCAGCAGACAATACAGTGAATCTCCAAAAAGAGAACAGGCTTGAGAACAGAAGGAAAAGAAAAATAGGAACAGGAACCAACAAAATCCAGGAAGGCTGTTGCCTCCCCGTTGGCAAGCTCCAACCACATTTTCTCACAGACTACTCACGACACTGTTTGGGGAGGCTGCTGGGCAGCTCGATGCTTGGCTGGCCATTCCAACTGCTAAAGTCACGAGCACCGAAAACATTTTCAAACCTTTCCAGGCCGCCTGCGCTGATGATGTGATGCATGAGATCAGCACAGCCGGCCTGTGAATTTTGAAAATGCTCCAGCGTAGAGCAGAGTTCAGGAGAAGGGGGGAAACGGGTGGCCGAGCCTAGGACAGACACCAGCCCTAGACTAAGCGGCACCACAGGTTTATAGGGGGCTTTCTCAGAACCAGCAGAGCAAGGACTTGCACCAGTGGCACTGCTGCTGGTACGCCTTCCCTGCCGTGCAGCCTTGTACATACCCTCGCCTCCACAACGTGACGTGCAGAGCACGGGAACGTTGGAACCCAAATGGCGGCAGCCGTCGCTATGGACCGTATTCTCTGCCGCACTGCTCATGCTGCCCGCCCTCCAAGATTCAAGCACCCTGTTGCCAGTGTCTTGCACAACGTATGTGTGTGGAGATGCTTGGGAAAAAATAGCCATTTCTCTCTCAAATCTCTTGCTTATGTATTCTCTGCAGTGCTATATTACGTGAGCCATTTAACCCCAGCCTGTCTTTCTGCAGAGCAGAATGTTTGAATCCTAACACTTCTTTGCATAATTAAAGTAAAATGTTTCTGGATAGGTAGAGCTATCTGTAGGATGAGGTTCTAAACATTTTTCTCCACTTGTGCGCATTCATTGAGGTTTGAAAGGAATTTATTTACAGGTAATGTTTTGGAGGTAACTTTCAGACTGGTCACATATCTGCAAAATGCTTTTTACCCGCAAACCTTTTGCATTCATTTTTAAAGTAAAAATCCCCGCATGCTTTCCCTCTAAAAAAAATTCCATAAAGAAAACTACCTACATGCATTTATAACTTCTGTTTTGTTTGGGGAAAAATTCAGAACAAAAGAACTGCCATACTAGGTTAGGTCAAGGGTCTATCAAGCCCCATATCCTGTTTCTAACAGTGGCCAATCCAGGTCACAAGTACCTGGCAGAATCCTAAATAGTAGATAAGATTCCACGTTGCTTAAGCCCAGGGATAAGCAGTGGCTTTCCCCAAGTCTACCTGGCTAATAACTATTTATGGACTTTTCCTCCAGGAACATGTTCAAGCCTTTTTTTAAATCCAGCTATGCTAACTGCCTTTACCACATCCTCCGGCAGTGATTTCCAGAGCTGAATTGTACGTTGAATGAAAAAGTATTTTCTCCGATTTGTCTTAACTGAGCTACTTAGTAATTTCTTGGAGTTTTCCCTGGTCTTTTTTATTTTTTGAAAGAGTAAACAATTGATTTGCGTTTTCTATCTTATCCACTCATGACTTTACTGCCTTCTTTCATATTTCCCCCTCAGCCATCTCTTCTCCATGCTGGAGAGCCCTAGCCTCTTTAGCCTTTCCTAATAGAGGTATCATTCCATTCCCTTTATTATTTTGGTCGCCCTTTTCTGAACTTTTTCCAATTCCATTATATCTTGTGTTGAGATGTGGCGACCAGAATTGCACACAATACTCTAGATACAGTCAGACCATGGAGTGATACAGAGATGTAGAAGTATTAATGTGCGCTTAATTCTAAACCTCGCCTCCCAAGAATGCCACCCCTAGTGTGGGTAAAAGAAGGCATTTAGTGGTACCACAAGCACACTTTTACCTGTAAAAATGGGACAGTTTTCCAAAAAGCTCCCTTTCCTTGGGTGAAGCATGGTTTTAACCACAGAAATGGCTCTGAGAATTACCCTCCCTGAGGTTTCTGCTACATACCACTTCAATCGGTAATAATAACACTATATCATTTATATTTTCTCTGAATATCAATACCCTGTCCAAACGATGAGAAAATACTAGAAGTTAATAATATTTCTCTATTTAATATTCCTAAACCCAATACATTAATAAATTGTATACATAGTACAAAAAAATTCAATCTAACTATTCAATAAAAAAAACTAACTCACACACACTCCCATACGCACTATTAAAATATAACAATGTGACATATATAGGTATAATTTTTTAGAAAAGTCTGTATAAGTCCAGTTTGTATATACTGTTTTTCTACTTCCAATTTTTCATATACCGGTATGTAAAAATTCACTAAAGTGCCTCTATGATGTATTCTTCATATATTCAAACCGTATATTTCGATCAAATAAAGGCTCTTCTATGATGTAATCCGACGAAATACTTTTAAACACTCATCCCTTTTCTATAACATATTCCAACGTTGTTCTGTCCAATCATCTGACAAAGAATAAATAAATCATGTTGTTCCACTGTGTGAGTTAGTTTTTTTTTTTTATTGTATAGTTTGAATTTTTTGTACTGTGTATACAATTTCTTAATGTATTGGGTTTAGGAATATCAAATAGAGAAATATTACTACATACCAGTTCAAGGCATCCCAGCTTTCACATGGAACTCAGTTCCACCCATATGAAGGGCTTTTTGTTTCTGTTTTGTTAACCTGGAAAGATCTAACTCAAGGCTTCTTGAGTAGCCTAATGGTTAGAGCAGTGGGCTGAGAACCCAGGAAGCCAGGGTTCAAATCCCCCCTTCTCCCACTGACCCTCCATTGCCCCAGGTACAACTTTAGATCATGAGCCCTCTGGGGCAGGGTGCTGTACCTGAGCTTGCATTTGGAACTGACCAGTAATTAAATCTAAAATACTTGATGCTTGTTTTGCTCTGTCTTGTTTGATTTATATATTATCCATACTTTGTGTTAAGGTCTTGTGTTTTCTGTTTGTTGTTTTTAGTAATGTAAGCTGTTTTGTTATATTGTTTGAAAAGCAGGATATCAAAGACTAACGTAACCATGAAATAGATGCTAGAATAACTCAAGACTTCTATGGAAATTTTAAACTGCTCTTTACTTACTCACTTAGCCCGTAAGATCCCATTAGTCTTTCTTTCTCTGGCAGCAAGGCATATTAAGTCATTTGCAATTGAACTTAAATAAGCAGCAAACAAATGCAATCTTTCAGTTAGTCTCTGTAGGCTCATGAGGATTTGAATAAAATTAAGGGTTTAACTTTAAAAAGAAAAGAGAAGGAAATTCAGAGTTGAGGCTCGTGTTAATGAGGATAGGTCTTTGACGTGCTATATATCTGGAGTCCGTTTCTGGAACTGTCCTGCTCTGGCATTCGCTTCACATTTTATTTATTTATTTATTTAGAATTTTTATATACCGGCATTCTTGATAAAAATATCAAATCATATCGGTTTACAATGAACAGAACAATCGCAGTTGTGGCGTTACATAGAACAAGTCGTCAATAACATAAAAACCTTAAAAACATTTAAAAAGCATTAGATAACAGGTGGAAGTATAAATTGTCAGTAAGTAATTATAAGTAAGTGATTCAAAATACATCACTGTATCTGTTATAACTATCGGTTAAAATTAAAAATAATAAATAATAAATAAATAATAAAATAATAAAATAAAATAAAAATGTCGTCTATGAACAATTAACAGTTAACAAGAATGATTCTTCCTCCTCATATAAGAGAATTTCCTTTAAATATTTCCTAAACAGTTCCCAGGGTGAAAGAAGTCTAGTTACAGGAAAATTAATTAATCGTAAATTCTTTACCCTCATTAAATTTTCCATATATTCTAGCTCCTTGTGAATGCTAAGACTGTCTTTAATAAAAGCATTACCTGAATCTTGTACCAATTGTAACTTATTAGTGACAGTTAACATATCCTTTTCACATTTCTCTATTTTCTTTTCTGATGGTGCTGTGCTAGAGTAGTAGAATGTTTGGAAGCCTGCAGGCATTTTTGTGTGTTTATCAGAGTTTTACAGTTTTACAATTGCGTTTTTTGCTTCAAATAAGGTTGCTTATTTGCTTAAATTTATCATGCACGAACAGCAGTGGAGTGTCAGGAAATGCAGATAACGAGAATCTGAGCTGTGAAGAGCTTTTGAAGTTATAACTTTCTCTATAAATGTCAAATGGGCTTATTTCACCTCGAGGCTCGGGGATCCACCAATAACAAATAGCAGTGTAACATTGGGTTTCCCAAATATCTACTCTTGCAAAAGGTGATGTTTATTGAGCCACTATTCATCTATTTTGAAACGCACAAAAAATTATTTTGGGCATGCAAATGATAGAGCCTGCCTATAATCCTCATTATTGAGCTCCACTCAGCCATGTTCCCAAAGGGTTTTCTACTTACCTAGCATGCAGGTGGTATTCGCCTCCCTGAGGCCTCTACCCAAATGTTTCTCTTGCTCAGAGTAGGATTAAGGCACACTAAAACCAAGCTCAGATTTGTTCAGTTCAAGTTTGATTTGACTTGCGCACATATCCCTGTATTTAAACATTGATGTCAAAATGTACATGTTTTTCATCTTTTTGTTTTTTCCCAGATGCTGGATGCCAACCAGCGATGGGATGTACCGGAAGCCATTGACTGGGTCTCCCAGTTAGCTGAATTTAAACCATTGTGGATTGAGGAGCCCACATCACCCGATGATATTCTTGGACATGCAACGATCTCCAAGGTAGCAGGGCTTTTCCTTTTCTTCATCACAAGTGAGGTAGATCTGCCTGACCAATGCTATATCCGGTTTTCAGGATATTCACAATTTATATTTATGATTATACAGAATATAATAAATGTGTATGTGTAGGTTGTCCTAGAAATTGAACCCTGTGAGTCTCCTGGTTTACCCCTTCTGTAGACAGTTGAATCATATTCATTCTTTAGATTTACTATCCTTGGCTTTTTTCTTTAAATGTTATTTTTGAGAAACACTTAAATCATTTATTATATTCTGAATAGACTCTTAATTATTTATCAGTTCAGCATAAAATATTGTTCCCTGTACGTACCAGGATCAGTCCAGACTCCTGGGTTTTGCCTCCCCTCCAGCAGATGGAGACAGTGAAGTTTTGGCGGACTCTGTCTTAAACCCTGTGGTGCCACCTACAGTCCGCCAGTATTTCTCTGTCTCCAGCAGATGGTGGAGGTGCAAAACCTACAGTCTGGTCTTAATCAGTAAAAAAAAAAAAAAAAAGAGAGGAATTTAGTTTAAAAAAAAAAAAAAAGCAAAAAACCCAAAACTTTATTTAATTGTGAACAGGTCGGAAGGACTTCAAGTTTTCAGAGCCTCCGAGGGTGTTGGCAGGTCCCGAGTGGACTAGCCCCCCTGGTATTTGAGGCATTAGGAGCGTGGGGTTAAGAACCTCTATAACTGTTCCGCCCCCTAGGTTTGGGGTGATAGCGGGGAGCCCGGCTCACTCATCCTCAGAGGCAGAGGACACAGAATGACATCGAGCAGGTTATTTAAAAAAAAAAAAAAATTTTTGCCGCTTCGTTTTTTTCCTGCTACAGGGGCAGAGTGCCTCGCTGTGTCAGGTCTCCCTCTGTTATCGGGCTGCACTAGGGGTGGGCGTCTTACCCGGTCAGCGATTCTTTTCTTCGGTGCAACCTTTTTTTTTCTTCATACCGCGGCAAGTGGCCTGCAAGGCATGTGGAGACAGCCTTTGTTCTGCCTGCCTCCCCAGTCGGGAGGGACCATTGGCCGCCAGGAGCAACGGCGTTTCCAAGCCGCGCCGCGAGCTGGGAAGGCTCGGGCGGCTGCAGCAGGACAGTGCAGATCCGTTCCCACTCAGCGCGGGAATGGAAGCCATTTTACATACTTTTCACTTCATTTTCAGTCCCCTGAGGGAGGCAAGTGGACAGAGGAGGTTGTTAACAAGGAGGGGCAGAGCCCTGAGGGGGATTCTGAATCCTCCTCCTCATGCTCCTACACAAAGCCTTTAAAGCCCGCAAAGCTGCCAAGAGAAGGGCAGGAGCTGCCTCGTTGGTCTCTGGGGCGTGTGGTCCCAAGCGGCCTCTGCTTCCTGAGAAAGGGGCCGCACTGGTATCCTGGTCCCTCCGCCATTCCGCCCTGTCTCGTCCGACTGGCGATGTGTCCTCCCCAGATTCTTAACTGGACAACCCGAATTCAGGGGACAAGCCCCCGATTGGGGCGGATCTTGACAACGTGGACCAGGTCAAGCCACAGGGCATGGACGGAGATGACCCTAAGGTGGTCCATCTCTTTAGAACCTGCTCATTCTGGCGGTTTTGGAAGAATTAGGTATTGAGGTACCTAAAGAAGATTCCTGCCTGGGGAACATTGACCCAGTCATGGTGGGTCCGGGGGCCGACAAAGACCTTTCCCTTTCATTTGTCTGTCACCGATTTTGCTTTTTTGTGAATGGGATACTCCAGAATTGGGACCGAAGGTTACCAAAGCTATGGATAGGCTGTATCCCCTTCCTGAGGAGGCATTGAGCCTCTTGAAAGTGCCTAAGGTGGACGCAGTGGTGTCTGCAGTTACCAAAAGGACCAGCATCCCAGTGACAGGAGCAGCGGCACTTCGAGATCTTCAGGACCGTAAGCTTGAGGTGCAACTTAAGCACATTTCCGAAGTTTCTGTGCTAGGGGTCTGCACGGCTATGTGCAACAGCTTTTCTTTGCATGCAGGGCTTCGTCAGGTCCAACATCTGCAGAATATTACCTCTCTCTCTCAGGAGCAGGCCGTTCAGGCAGGACATCTAGAAGCCGCAGTTGCTTATAGCACTGATGCCTTGTATGACCTGCTTCGGACATCAGCCCGGTCCATGGTGGCACTGTTTTGGCCTGCCGCCTACTTTGGTTGCAGAACTGATCGGCCGACGTCTCCTCTAAAGCTCAGTTGGGTTCTTTGCCATTTAAGGGCAAATTGCTGTTTGGAAAGGAACTGGAGAGCATGATCCAATCCTTGGGTGAGAATAATGTCCACCGTTTGCCAGAGGATAAGCCCAGACCGAGGAGTACCTTCCCTTCCCAGTCTCGTTTTCGAGGGAATCGTTGATTCCGAGCTTCTTGTTCGTCGGGCTCTTCTTCCCAGTCAGCTCCTGGTAGGCAACAGTCATGGCCTCTGTCCTTTCGTGGCCATAGATTCGGAAGATCTGGGGCCTCTCAGTCCACAGGAGGAGTCAAATCCTCTCAGTGAAATGCGGCTAGTCCATTCTTCTGTTCCGCTGGTAGGAGGCAGACTCTCTCAGTTTTTCGAGGAATGGGCCAAAGTAACGTCTGATCAATGGGTCCTCACGGTGATAAGACAAGGCTATGCTTTAGATTTTGCTCGGCGCCTTCGGGATCGCTTCTTGGTCTCCCCTTGCTCGTACGAACAAAGCATCAGGCGGTGAGGGACACTGTAAGTCACCTTTTCGAATTTGGTGCAATTGTTCCAGTTTCACCCGAGGGACAGAGAAAAAGTCGTTACTCCATTTACTTTGTGGCACCTAGCGACCCACACTAGACCTGAAGCGAGTCAACAGGTGCCTTTGTGTTCCACGCTTTCGCATGGAGACTCTGCGTTCGGTCATCGCCTCAGTCCACAAGGGAGAGTTCCTATCATCCCTCGATCTCACCGAAGCATACTTACACATCTGGTGGTCTGGACGAATGCCGAAGTTCCTGCGGTTCTCTGTACCGGGTGATCATTTTCAATTTTGCGCTCTTCCCTTCGACCTGGCTACAGTACCCAGGACCTTTACCAAAATCATGATTGTAGTGGCAGCACACCTGAGAAAGGAAGGCCTTTTTGTGCATCCTTATCTGGACGACTAGCTGATTCAGGCGAAGTCAGAGGATCTCTGTCATTCGGCGGTAAGCAGAGTGGTTCAGCTACTACAGTCTCTCAGATGGGTAGCCAATCCTGCCAAAAGTCTCCTGACTCCCTCGCAGTCTTTGAATTCCTGGGAGCGTTGTTCAACACACGGCGGGGTCGAGTATTTCTCATCAAGGACTGCATTATCAAACTACAAGAACAGATTTGTTGACCAAGAATCCTCCAAAAGTATGGGATTACTTGAGGGTCCTTGGTTCCATGGTCTCCACTCTAGAGTTAGTGCCATGGGCATTTGCTCATATGAGACCTCTGCAATCAGCATTGCTTTCCCGTTGGAATCCGGTGTCCTAACAGTTTCACCACCTTCTTCCTCTCACGGATTCTGCTCAGTCCAGTCTCGACTGATGGCTCCTCTCAGACCACTTGAACCGGGGTATGCCTTTGGAAGTGCCTGTTTGGACAGAGGTGACCACAGATGCCAGTCTCTCCGGCTGGGGATCGGTTTGTCAAGACAAATCGGTTCAGGGCTTCTGGTGGTCAATCAACCGTCTGGAGACCAGAGCAGTACGGTTGACGTTGCAAGCCTTTCTGCCACTTCTGCAGGGGAAATAGGTAAGAGTCCTGTCGAACCACATGACAACAGTGGCTTATATCAATTGCCAAGGAGGAACCAAGAGCCAACCGGTTGCAATGGAAGCTCAGCTCCTGATTCATTGGGCAGAGCAGCATCTCATCAGTATCACAGCCTCTCACATTGCCGGGGTTGACGACGTTCAAGCCAACTTTCTCAGTCACCACCATCTCGATCCCGGAGCGTGGGAACTCTCCGCAGAAGCTTTCCATATGATATACGACGCATGGTCCAGACCAAGCATGGATCTCATGGTGACGTTCCGGAATGCCAAGGCTCCTTGTTTCTTCAGTCAGAGACGGGGGCGGAAGGCGTGGATGCCATGGTTCTTCCTTCGCTGACGGAAGTCTTGCTGTATGTGTTTCCGCCCTGGCCACTGATCAGAAGAGTACTTAGAAGAATAGAGACTCATCTGGGGGCGTGGTCTTAATTGCGCCAGAGTGGCCTAGACGTCCCTGGTTTGCAGACCTAGTCAACCTAGTGGTGTTCGGCCCACTGCAGTTCAGAGTTGCCAAATCTTCTGCATCAGGGGCCCATTTGTTTGGACGAGGTGGATCATTTCTCTCTCGCGGCATGGCTTTTGAGAGGCAACGTTTGACGAGTAAAGGATATTCAGATGCGGTGATAGCTACTCTTTTGCGGTCGCGGAAGACTTCTACCTCACTAGCTTATGTGCGAGTGTGGGGAATTTTTGAGGCCTGATGCATTCAGCACAGCATAGAGTGTACTCGAGCAGTGGTGTCGGATATTCTTTCCTTCTTGCAGGTGTGCCTAGCTAAGGGCTTGTCCTGCAACTCGCTACGTGTGCAGGTGGCAGTCCTTGGTGGTTTCTGTAGTAAGTTACGTGGAATCTCCTTGGCCACTCATCTGGACGTAGCGCGTTTCTTAGGGGGGACGAAACATCTGCATCCTCCACTCATGAGGCTTTGTCCGTCGAGGAATTTAAACTTAGTTCTTAAGGCTCTACTACTACTACTTTGAAGGATCTTACTTTGAAGGTGTCATTTCTCGTGGCCATTTCTTCGTACCGCAGGGTGTCTGAGCTTCAAGCTTTATCCTGCAGGGAGCCTTTTTTGCAGAATACTGATTCAGGAGTGACCTTACGGAAGGTTCCTTCCTTTCTTTCAAAGGTGGTATCCTCTTTCCATTTGAATCAGTCTCTGGAACTTCCATCCTTCTCTGACTTGGATCATTCTGATCCCCACTCTACTGATTTACGAAGGTTGGACGTCCACCGGGCCCTGTTGTGTTATTTGGAGGTTTCAAATAGCTTTCGCATGTCAGACCATCTATTTGTACTATGGAGTGGTCCTAAGAGAGGTCATGAAGCGTCTTGGGCTACTAAAGCCCGTTGGTTAAAAGAGGCCATTGGCTCCGCTTCCCTCCTTCATGGTCGTCCCTTCCTGGAGGGTCTACGAGCACATTCTATGCGTTCACAGGCAGCCTCTTGGGCTGAGTGCCAGCAATTTTTGCCGCAGGAGATTTGTAGAGCGGCCACTTGGAAATCTTTGCACACCTTTGCTCGTCATTACCAATTGGATGTCTGAGCCCCAGGGAGTTTTGGGGAAGGTGTACTTCGAGCGGGACTCTCAGGGTCCCACCCTGGATAGGAGAGCTCTGGTACATCCCAGGAGTCTGGACTGATCCTGGTACGTACAGGGAAAGGAAAATTGGTTCTTACCTGCTAATTTTCGTTCCTGTAGTACCACGGATCAGTTCAGAGTCCCGCCCTTTTCAGCGTAGGGATAATGGAGAGTCTGCTCGTTCAATTCTTGTTTAATTTGCTCTGCAGATAAGTGCTTACATAATTGGAATATTTTATTAATGTTTTCCAATCTTGTTACGGGCTCTGCTACGGTTTGGGTTAGTTTGCCTGGTTTCTATGGAGTTGAACCCCAGTTATAGCAGATAGTTAGTTAGTTAAGGATAGTTTTGGATCATTCTGCTTTGATACTTTGAAATACTGGCAGTCTAGGTGGCACCACAGGGTTTAAGACAGAGTCCGCCAAAACTTCTCTGTCTCCATCTGCTGGAGGGGAGGCAAAGCCCAGGAGTCTGGACTGATCCGTGGTACTACAGGAACGAAAATTAGCAGGTAAGCAGGCCAGTGCATCCATTAGGCGAACTTCGGTGGTTGCCTAGGGCGCCGAAGAGCAGCCACGTGGTGCCGCAAGCGGGGCCTATACCGCTCACGGCAAACAGAAATAGAGACTTGGTGCTTCTCAGGGCCACGAGCAGCACGCTGTTCACGGCCCTGAGAAGCACACAGTGTTGCGCACCCCCACCTGTTTCAGCGCCGACTGTTTCTATTTCTCTTTGCCGCAAACGGGATAGGCCCCACTTGCGGCACCACGTGGCTGCTCTTCGGTGCTCCCTACGGCTCGGCGCACTGAGAAGCTCACAATCGGTGCCGAAACAGGTAGGGGGGGAGCGCGACACTGTGTGCTTCTCAGGGCACACAGTCGGCACCGAAACAGGTAAGGGGGGAGGGGTGTGACCGGGGGGGGGGGGGGGGCGGCAGCAGCAATACCCTTGCTCTGGCCCTGCAGGTAAGAACCAATACCCTTGCTCTGGCCCTGCAGGTAAGAACCAATTTTCCTATATGATTTGACTTGATCTGATGCACATCCCTGCTTGAGATACATGTAATCATATTTAGTCATTTTTCATGTTATTTACTGCTATAATTTTGCAGGTAATTTTTAATCCAGATCTGGGTTAAGTATGTATATAGGAGATTCCCTTATGATGGTTAGTGTGGCCTAATGAATTATTATTGATTAGGAAAGAGGAATTGCAATTTTTCACATGGAGCCTGCCCCTATTAAGAGGATGAAGGGAAATTCATTTGTGCACCCTTTCAATGGCCTGCAGCATATGGAAAGTAAAAGCAAACACCACATGAACATAGCACTTGCTATTCCATTTGAGTGGCCTTTCTCCTTGCCCTCAGATCTGCTCATGGGAGGCCAGCAATGCACACCCTCTCATCCGTCCTTGTTTACATGTTTAAATTGTGGTTCTCTGTGCAGATCTAATGCTCCTCACATATTTACAAGGATATGGAGTTTGATACACAATATCTTCATCAAAACGTTCAAATTCTTTTCAAAATATGTGCAACATGAGAGATTTCTGGTACTGCTGGTAAATACGAGGCAATAGCTTGTATTCTAAAGACAGTACACCTCTCAGTGGGCTAGCCTAATGGTTGAGCAGCAGGCTGTGAGCCAGGGAAGCCAGGGTTCAAATCCCACTGCCACTGTTTGTGACCTTGGGCTAGTCACTTCAACCTCCTTGCCTCAGGTACAAACTTAGGCATGAATTTTCAAAGAGGTTTTTTTTGCATAAAAATAGCATGTATGCTCATATATTCTATTTTGTAAACATGAAGGGGTAGATTTTAAAAGAAGCGCGATCAGCCTACTTTTGCTTGCGCATCAGACTCAAGCAAAAGTACGCTGGATTTTAGTAGATACGCGCGGAGCCGCGCGTATCCACTAAAATCCTGGATCGGCGCGCGCAAGGCTATCGATTTTGTATAGCCTGCGCGCGCCGAGCCGCACTGCCTCCCCCCGTTCCCTCCAAGGCCGCTCCGAAATCGGAGCGGCCTCGGAGGGAACTTTCCTTTGCCCTCCCCTCACCTTACCCTCCCTTCCCCTACCTAACCCACCCACCCGGCCCTGTCTACACCCCCCCCTTACCTTTGTCGGGGGATTTACGCCTCCCGGAGGGAGACGTAAATCCCTGCGCGCCAGCGGGCCTGCTGTGCGCCGGGCCGCGACCTGGGGGCGGGTACGGAGGGCGCGGCCACGCCCCCGGGCCGTAGCCACGCCCCCGTACCCGCCCCCAAAACGCTGCCGACACGCCCCCGGAACGCCGCGACGACCGGGCCCGCCCCCGACACGCCCCCCTCCGAGAACCCCGGGACTTACGCGAGTCCCGGGGCTCTGCGCGCGCCGGGAGGCCTATGTAAAATAGGCTTCCCGGCGCACAGGGCCCTGCTCGCGTAAATCCGCCCGGTTTTGGGCGGATTTACGCGAGCAGGGCTCTGAAAATCCGCCCCGAAGAGTATGCACTTATTTTCCATTTTGTGCATATATTTTACTGTGTGTGGGGGGAGGGTAGGAGGGGGGTTCCAAGGCAGGGTTCAGAATTATGCACGTTAGTTGCTATTTTGAAAGAACTATGCACATATAGTTATTATTCCCTGTTTTTTGTAACTTTCTCACGTCCTAATTATTGTTTTAATATTTTTTAAGTTTCACACTATATTTAATGTTGAATTGGGAAATGTTTATCACTATGTTACTCCCTGCCTCCACACACATGTTAATTGTAAACCGGGTTGATGTGATTCTTATCATGAAACTCGGTATAATAAAAATAATAAATAAATAAAATAAATAAATAAATATACATTAATGACCCTAGTTGTACATTTTTACACCTGCTAATTGACTTGCGCATGTGAAATTGAATTTGTTTGTAGTTTTTGGGTGGGAGCTCTGGGTGAACTAGAGCAGATTCAGGGTGAAGTACTATAGGGTCTAGGTCAGGGATGGCCAGCCCCAGTTCTCCAGAGCCACAAATAGGCCTAGTTTTCAGGATATCCACAATGAATATGCATGAAATAGATTTGCATGCAGTGGATACAGTGCATGCAAATCTCTCTCATGGAGTTGGCCACTCTTGGTCTAGGTGGATAAAGTATCAGCAAACTGGTGATTTCAAGTATGCATGCAAGTAAGTATTTTCAAGAGCATATACTTGCATACTTTATAAAATATCTGCTTCTGCATATAAATCAGTTATCACACATTCATGTTATATTTTTTTTACATGCCTAAAATATACATACGTATGTTTATAAAATGGATAGAGAAAGTATGAGTTTTCTTGCATTGGTGAAACATGCATACTTACTTTCAAAGCAGAAATGCACATTAAAGACACTGTACAGCTTCTGCATTAATCTTTGTGCATCAATTACATGTCTAAATGCTATACCGCAGATAGGTTTGAAAGTTACTTTTAGATTGTAAGCCCCCTGGGGATAGGAAAATGCCTACAGTACCTAAATGTAATCTACTTTGAAGTTTTAGAATATAAATAAATAACATTAGATCACTGTCATTGAAAGAATACAGATAATGGTCATCTCATTAATCATATCTTTCATTTCTGTAGACTTCAATGACATTTTCCTTGTCAATATTAACATTTCACAAATCAAAATCTTATTCTGTAGTGACTCACTAGGTTTAGAGAGAGAGTCGAGTTCTATTTAGAA
This sequence comes from Rhinatrema bivittatum, assembly GCF_901001135.1. Taxonomy (NCBI): domain Eukaryota; kingdom Metazoa; phylum Chordata; class Amphibia; order Gymnophiona; family Rhinatrematidae; genus Rhinatrema; species Rhinatrema bivittatum. The sequence goes on from NC_042616.1 coordinate 593,546,326, forward strand.
AGTTCTAGCTAACCCTGTCTCTTGTAAGACATTTTATTTCTTTGTATTGAAGAATGGCCTTATAAGTGCTTTTGTATTTTTAGGCCTTGGTTCCATTAGGAATTGGAGTTGCAACAGGAGAGCAAGTAAGTCCTTTTGTTTTTCATGATGGAAATAGTAATCTTAGATAATGCCAGTCTGTAACTTGTAAGTAAAAACTGACTGTCAATATTGATTTATTTTTACCCTCAACTGCCCAGAAAATTCATTTAAAACTAAGACAACAGCAGCATCCTATTTTGCCCAGAAGCAGAAAATAGTAGGGAGAAAAAGGGTTAAATAAATCTGAAAGATAATCAAATTAACTGCTATAGCCAATAAGAAAAAAGGGAAGCAAGGTATTATCAGGGTAATTATGTACGAAACATGTTCAATTTTAATCTGAGCATTAGAATTAAGTCCCTAGAAATGCTGTTTTAATGACTTTACTGTTCAAAAGGCTTACATCATGTGCTTTATGTTTAAAACTATGCATAAAAAGCCTTAAAGCCTCACATGTTAGCATAGAAACACAATAATGCTCTCTTGGCAACATAGTCTTCATTAATGCCCTGTCTAGGTTAAACACCCTCACTTTGCCTCTTTCCTTCAACGGCCAGCAACATGCCCTTTTCATCAGTTTATTGCTTAATTATTATGGGGCGGATTTTAAGAGCCCTGCTCGCCTAAATCCGCCCAAATCCGGGCGGATTTAGGCGAGCAGGGCCCTGCGCGCCGGTAGGCCTATGTTCAATAGGCCTACCGGCGCACGCAGACCCCGGGACTCGCGTAAGTCCCGGGGTTTGGCGAGGGGGCGTGTCGGGGGGGGCGGGCCCGAACCGCGCAGCGTTTTCGGGGCGTGTCGGGAGCGTTCCGGGGGCGGGCCCGGGGGCGTGGCCGCACCCTCCGGACCTGCCCCCAGGTCACGTCCCGGCGCGCTAGGGGGGGGTTTAGACAGGGCCGGGCGGGTGGGTTAGGGAGGGGAAGGTGAGGGGAGGGCAAAGGAAAGTTCCCTCCGAGGCCGCTCCGATTTCGGAGCGGCTTCGGAGGGAACGGGGGTAGGCTGCGCGGCTCGGCGCACGCCGGCTATACAGAATTGATAGCCTTGTGCACGCTGATCCAGGATTTTAGCGGATACGCGTGGCTCCGCGCGTATCTACTAAAATCCCGCGTACTTTTGTTTGCGCCTGGAGCGCCAACAAAATTACGCCAACGCGCCTTGTTTGAAAATCTACCCCTATGTGTAGTATTCTAGAAAAAAAAGCATTAACAATTGATTAAATCAAAATCTCTGCAGATCTATTACTTGTTTCCCTCCTATTGTTACATTCCATTATATTAATTACATTTCCCTTTATTTGTGCATTTTTTATACAAGATGCCTAATGCAGTTTGGGATGGGTTATTGTAGTATATTTCACAGTGATGTAGTTGCTTAGGTTCCTAATGGTGCTAGCTGTTTGGTAGTGCAAGGGAAGGCAGTAAAAACACAATACATCCTCTAGTCAATTCCACAACAGTGAAAATAATTCCTTTTTTCACCAAATATAACAATCAGTTCAAGTTCCTGGATCAGCAGTTTTCCCTGAAATCCATCTCCATTGTCAAAATTGCTTATTTGTATTTCTTTTACTACTACATTTATTTATTTATTTATTTATTTTTAATTTTTATATACCGGAATTCCTGTATACAATACAAATCAGTCCGGTTTACAATAAACGAAAAGATTGCCCCAGTCTGGGAGGTCAGACCGGGGTTGTTTACATCGAACAATGAACATTGAAAAATAACATTGAAAAATAACAATTAACAATTAAACATTGAATGTTTTCGTGACCTAAATTAAATTAAAATAATTAAAAAGTTAAATATTGCATATATATATGTTGAATATTGTTCACTGTATAAAACAATAAATACATATCATTTTAGTAGGGCTACTAGACGTATGCAATACTGTCAACTTGCTCAATGCATTTTTTAGATTAATTTAAAACAATTGGACATCCCTAGAAAAAAAGACAATTTAATTGCAATTGTCTATTTTGTCTTGTTTCAGGAATGCTACGAAACAAAATAAGATGTCGAAATTTCGAAAAATTTGGTATTTCATGTTAGTGCGCACTAACTGAAAATGTTATAAGTTAGAAAGTGTCAATTGGAGAGCAGTTACTTAGCTAGAGATATGATTCTGCATTCCCATTGGCTGTCTCCTTAGTTATTTGTGCTGTCAAGATTGCAAGGTAGTGTTTCTGGGGAGATGGCCAGTGCCTGGTAACAAGTGTAAAACAAGTGATGTAATAATAGCATCAAGTTCTAGTCAAAAGCATGTAATGCAAATGCATATTTTGAATTTGCCAGTCCTTTGTATTTTAGGAAAGTGGCCCTGGCATTTTGAGAGATGCATACTTTGAATTCCCCTGGTGTTGGGGGGGTTGACTGGTAAGAGGAAGAGGAGTGACTGTATGGAGTGCCAGGTGGAAGAGAGACTGGATGGGGGGGGGGGGGGGGGGGTGGTGGTGGCAACTGGTGAGAGGAGGAGTGACTGGGATGACTTTATGAGGTGACAGGTGTGAGAGAGACTGGTTGGGTGGTGACTGGTGAAAGAGAAGCAGCGCGGAGTGTATGGGGGAGACCAGTGAGAGGGGAAGTGACTGGGGTGACTTATGGGGTGAAAGGTAGGAGAAAGATTAGGGTGGGGGGGGGGATGACTGAAGTGACAGGTCACCCCCCCCCCCCACACACACACACACACACACCAGGCTGCCTTTCTCTCACCAGTCACCACCTCAACCAGTCTGTCTCCCATTTATCACCCTATACAATCACCCCAGTCAACCCCTTCTCACTGGCCAACCCCCTAACACACACACTAGACAGTTACTCCCCCTCTCACCGTTCATCCCACACACACCAGGGGTATTCAAAGTATGCATATCCTAAAATGTCAGAGCCCCTTTCCTAAAATAAAAAGGATTGACAAATATGCATTTGCATTATATGTTTTTGCTGACCAGAACTTGATGCTATTATATCACTTGTTTGTGTACACTTGCTACCAGGCACTGGCCATCTTCCTCCCTCCCACCCCCAAAAACACCACCTTGCAATCTTGGCAACACAAACAAGTAATTAAGGAGAAAGCTAATGGGAATGCAGAACTATACCTTTAGCTAACAACCTGCTTCCTCAATTGACACTTTTTTACCTATTGGTAACATTTTCAGTTAGTGTACACTAAATCTGAAATCAGGGAAACCCGAAATAAACACCTCCCTGAACCATTTTAAAATCAAAATCAGACGACACAAAATGAAACGACATGGAGGAAAAAACCCCACACCCTTAATTATTTCCATTTGAAGTCATAAGACTAGAAACCTGACAAAGAAGATAGGACAAGAATGCAGCAAGTTGTCGCACAAAAAAATAGCTTTTTGGATGATGATTTTGCTATGTCATTGAGTTTGTTTTCAATAAAGTTATAGTGTATGATTACAGATTAGCTAATGGTCTTTAAACTGATTCTGAGATTGCAATCCCAAAAATACAATACTTTTAACCAAATTCACAAGTAGATTGCCTTTTAATGCTTAGTTCTAAGCAGGTCATGTCCTCAAAATACCAACAATTTATTCTCCCAAAAAACATTTTTGCTTAGGTTTTATCTTTTCACTAATATCCTTTTGTATTCCAACTAAATGCAAGATGACTTTTAAAGTTGCCAAAATGCTTCAGGCAACAAGGGTGGTGTGATGTAAATTGCTGTTTTTGGCATGTTCACTATGCATTCAATTCACTAAATAATTTATGGTCTATGGAGGGTAAATAGTGTTATACTCAAATAGCAGCTGTTGTAAAAGCAAATATTTGGGATAACTTCAGCAGAAAAAAAATAAAATATTTGTTATGACATGTTAAGAGGTTTGGAGCAGGCAGGTATAGCAAAGATGCTCCTATAACCGAGTGAAATCAGGGTTCATCAGGCTGGCATCAAGAAACCCCCCCCCCAAGGGGTGCAGGGCAAAATTGAAGGTAGTCTTCTGCCTAATCAGCCCCCCTCTCCTGCAGTTTGAGCCCTTGGGTTCTGGGGGCTGGTAGGACTTGCCTCTTAAGAACTTCATGGCTGGTGCTGGAGTCAGATACAGGCTGGGAGCAGGATACAAGCAGGGCTAGAAGCAAGGCTGATACTAATGGCATGCAGGAGCTGGATTCAGACAGGGCTGGAGCTGGGCTGATATTGAGGGCTGGCAGGACTGGAACCCGCTACAGCCTGGGAGCTGGAATCCATTATAGGCTGGGACCAGAGGCAAGGGCAAGGCTTGGGAAGGCATACAAGGGACTGGACTGGGCAGAGCAAGACAAGGATAAGACAACGACAGGACTAGATAAGAGCAGGTAACATTAAACAGGAAAACCCAATAGGGCACAAGGCTGGCTAAGTGAACCTAGAAGGCCTGAAAGCCCATAAGGCTGGACAGGAAAGCCCAAGAAGGCATTGAGCATGACAAGTGAACCTGGATGGTAGCAGGGCAAGGCAGGTAGGCCTGGAATACCACAGAGCAAGGCCAGGAGGCCAGAAAAAGAGAGCAAGGCAGATAGGCTTGGAATGCCACAAAGCAAGACCAGGAGGCCTAGAACGGCACAGAGCAAGGTGTAGAAGGCCAAGGTAGACCACAAGGCAGGGCAAGAGGCCAAGGTAGGATAACAAAGCAAGGGTGGCTAGGACAAGGAGTCAAGTTGACTCAATGAAGAGGCACCGAGGGAATGGATAGGCTGAGTTAAATAGGGCTGGAACTGAAGCGTCATTTAATCATCAAGGAAGTAACTTGCACAGCTATGATCTAGGCTCACTGAGGGGTCCTGCTGGAGGGGAGGCTACGCAGCAGGAAGAATTGTAAGAAGTGTCAGGAAATATTGGCATTGACATGTATTCTATCTGCAGATTTGTTCACTCTCGTGGATTCCATGGTAACCTGCAATTAGATTAGAATGTAAGAAATGCCATGCTGGGTCAGAACAAGGTCAGTTGAGCCCTGTATCCTGTCTCTGACAGTGGTCAGTCTGGATCACAAGTATCACGAGATCCTAAAAAAAGCAATAGCTTTCTTTTTGTTTATCTGACTTTCTTTAGTGGCAATTGTTTATAAACATTTCCTCCAACAATTTGTCCAAACCTCTTTTAAACCTTTTAAACTATGCTAGTTTCCTTGACCACGTCCTCTGGTACAGATTCCACAGTTTGTACATTGACGGAAAAGTCCTTTCCATTAATTTTTTAAAAATCTGCTGGTGGTTAGTTTCAAGTAGTTATTCCCTTGTGATAATATTATTTGAAAGGGTAAATAACCATCCTTTATTTACTCATTCCACCCCACTCATGATTTAACACATTTCTGTCATGTCCCCCCCTCAGCCATCTCATTTTGTAAATGCCACCGCAAGCAGAGTTGAGAATTTCAATGTTTTGTCCACAAAGACTCCAAAGTCCTTTTCCTGGCCGGTGACTATGGAACCTAGCATTGTGTACTTTTAGTTAGGATCATTTTTCTCTATGTACATCACTTTATACTTTTCCACATGAAATTTAATCTGCCATTCGGATGCCTGGTCTCCTAGTCTCAAAGGATTCTTTTACAGTTTCTCACAACCTGCTGCTGTTATGACAGCTTTGAATATTTTTGTGTCATCTGCAAATATGATCATATCGCTTATCATTCTCGTTTTCAGATCATTTATGAATAAACAGCACGGGTCCCAGTACCAATCCCTGTGGTATTCCGCTGATGAACTCTCTCCATTTGGAAAACTGACCATTTAGTCCTACCCTCTGTTTCCTTTTAACCCGATACTAATACACAATAGGATACTATATCCTATTCCATGACTTTAATTTCCTGAGACTTTGTCGAATGTCTTCTAAAAACTTAAATATACTATATCATCTGGCTTATCTTTTATCTACGTTTATTTACACCTGTAACCCTTAGCGGGGTTTTAATCTCAAGGGCACACAAACACATTTATTTTTCTTCAGGGGCTGCTCTGCCTTGTAAATTCCATCTCATGCTTGATTCTCAATTCCTAGGGGGAATTCTTTGAACAAATAGTTTTTATTGAGCAGAATCAAGACACAAGGCCCAGGCTGCGTGAACACTTCAACAGCTCCGGAGTATTGAAAAACAATAGTATATATGGGCTCTTTTACATTTTCACTAAGAGCCCTTCCCCCCCCTCCCCCTTTGTGGGTGATGGACAGTGTCATTGGACAGTGTCACCCCTGACCTCCCACCCCTCCCCTCCTCCCATAGAATACCCCATCCCATTTGATCAATCCTGCATTGAAGCTCACTTGAATTTCTCATCAATCACAAGAATTGATGTCTACGTGCTGCCGTATGATTACCCGCTTCCAGTTGAGCATCCCGTGTTCATTCCCTTAGTTATTGAGCACCAAACTTCTGGAACGATGTAGCAGGGCTTGCAAATAAGCGTCCCAAGTTTGTAAGAAGTTACAACGGTGGTGTGGTGACAATCGCGAAGTCAGATTGTCCATCTGCATCATACGGTGGAGATGAATGCGCCAAACCCAAAAGGAGGGGACGTCCTTCTCCCTCCAATACCATAAGATAACTTTCTTCCCCACCGCACACGCCTTTTTGACAAACATACCCATAGCCCGAACAAGTGTCTGGGGAATGCAATCAAATAACATCCACTGTGGAACGAATAGGAGACTCACATCTATTAAGTTGTGCAAATAATCTGTTATTTTCCCCCAATAGGTTTGGATGAGGGAGCAAGCCCAAAAATCATGCGACAGGGTCCCTATGGATAATTGACAGCATGGGCATAGAGCCGACGGGGTTAATTTAGCGTGGTAAGCGATTTGCGGTGAGACAAACGCTCTCCTCAGAAACTTGTAATGCATTTCCCTGAAATACATATTGCCAGTAACCATGATCATATTCCTCATGCATGCAGAAAAAAATCTCCATTGTTACAGAAAAACCCCCCATCCTGATTCCATTGCTCCTCAGTTGTAAGATAGGTGCTTTGAGAGAGGCCCTGAAATAACCCCTTGTAATACACGGAGAGAGAGCAGGGTACCTTGGTGTTCAAATTGAAAAAAGGTGTCCAATGCATGGAAGTGGGCCGGAAGTCTAGCCTATTGCACCAGTGGAAATGCCAAATTAGCATGTATCCAAAGAAATGAACACCAGTGAACCCATAGAGTTCCCTTAGTTTATCAAAGGGTAAAAGATTCCCCTCTCCATCCATCAAATGACCCAATCGAGTGACGCCTTTCGTCCCCACCCTTGAAAACTGACCGAATGGGAGCCCGGTGCAAACTCTTGGTTCCCCACTATAGGCAAAAGGTGTTATGAATCGGCTCCTAAGGAAAGGAGGAGTTAGCAATCTGTTATGATCTACTCCTCAAGAAGGGAGGAGTTAGCAATCTGTAATGAATCTGCTCCTGTGGAAGGAGAAGTTAGCAACCTGATATGCTCAGCTCCTGTAGAGGGAGTAGTAAACAATCTGCTAGGGTTTAGACTGCGGAGTAGCAATCTGTTATGAATCTGTTGCTGAAGACTCCTGATGGAGAAGGAGTAGCAATCTGTTACCAGCGGAGTGCTTGGAGAGAGCACTCAGCTGTAGAGGAATGTAGATAGGTGGATCCTTGGGCCGATGGCAGATGACTGCGCCCCCAGGAGGATATCCTGAGAGGGACCACTGGCTAGGCTTGAGTACGGAGACAGACACAGATAATTCTTTTATTAGACAGGTTAGTAGAACCACCAGAGGTGGCAGTAGTGAGCTGATATGCCCAGCAGGGCTGAAGTCCCTCAGATACTGGAACAGCGATCCCAGGGTTGAGCTGTAGAGATATTATAGATAGTGAGTAGGCAGGGTATGCTGTGTTTATAGCCAGAACTGGATGACAAAACTCACATAAGGTCTTTAAGGAAGCTCAGTAGCTGGAAAGGGTTAGGCCCTCGAGGAGCGAGTACCTGGTTCCAGGGAAAGCTCTGAGAGAGTGATGGTAACTCACAAATGTCTGCATCTGCGATAGCTTCCAGGCAGTAGAGAATCTTCAGAGTGTTCAGGAACATGGGCCCTCGAGGAGCGAGGACCGGTTCCTATCTGCAATCTGAAATAAAGAAAAGAGACGAGGCCTCCGAGGAGCGGGTACCCCTGGTAAGTCTGAGGAGGCAGAGTAGCTTGGGAGTAAAGTCGAAGCAATCCCCTTGCTAACTCGATTCGTTAGCGAATACTGAGACCGCTTATATTGGAAGCGGATGACGTCATCTCAGGGGGACGCCCCTGAGGTTTGCGCCCTTGCTAGTACATCAATCGGAGCGCGCGCGCCCTACGTCATCAGGAACATGGTGGATTCGCAGCGTCATGCCGGTCCGAGGAAGCCAGAGGGAGACTGCAAGAAGACTCTGCGGCAGCTAACCATCCATCAGACCCGGAGGGAGTCGCCACAGAGGTAAAGAGGGCGGACTAAGGGCGTCGAGCAGCGACTGACGCAACAAAAGTTAAGAGCAAACCCTGGGCAATCCTAGCTGTTTAGCGAGGAACAGCCAGGCCCTTCTAATGGGGGTGATTAAAGGGTTCTGAGCAAGCACCGGGGGTAGAGCAGTGAGCTGGCCCATCAAAATAAATTTCAGGTCTAAGGGGACCACCAACGTTTCCTCTGCCAGAATATTGACAAAAGAGGACTCCCCTAACAGCCAAGCTCATACCAGCCTAAAGTTGGCCGCCACATTGTATCTGGAGAGATCGGGCACTCCCATGCCTTCCGACTTCTACTTCATTGTCAACCAGGTTAGTGGAATACGGGCTTTCCTCCCCCGCCACAAAAAGACACGCAACATTTTATCCAAATGCCCAATATCACAGCATTTGAGCGAGAGGGGGAAATTTTGTAGTACATACAGCCATTTAGGTAGGAGAATCATTTTAAACAGATGAGCCCGCCCAGGGATAACGGGAGTTCCCTCCAGACACACAGCATATCTTGAGTGACTTTGAGGAGGTCTGGGATATTGAGGTTGTAGATAGCCTCTAAATTAGTGGACAAATTTATCCCAAGATATTTAATCGACTCTCCCATCCAACGCAGAGGGAAAGTATCACCCCATTGCTTTTTAAGAGACTCCAGGTAAGCAAGGGTTTCCGACTTGTCCCAATTAATTTGTAAGCCAGAAATAGTACTGAAATTGGTAAACAGCTCAAGAAGGGCTGGCAACGACTGCTGCGGGGACGTGAGAAAAACTAAAATATCATCCACAAAGGCTGCGTACTTAAAAATCTCCCTCTGCTCCTGGGAATGGAAATGGAATCCTCGTATTCCAGGCGACTCCTGTGTAGCAAGGAGCATGGCTCTAAAGTCAAAAGAAATAGTAATGGTGACAACGGGCATCCCTGACACGTACCCCACAAGACTGGGAATGGATCAGATTGTGTCCCGTTAACCAAAATAGAGGCAGCCGGGGTTTGATAGAGCAACTGAATGGCCTGATAAAAGAATTCCCCAAACCCCATTAGACTGAGCAGATGGAACATAAATCCACATTCCACCCAGTCAAAAGCTTTTTCAGCATCTAAACTGACAATGAGATAGGGTTCTTCCGTTCGGTTACAGAGTGCCGTTGCCACCTCCACCCGTCGGACATTTGTGAGGGCATAACATTTCTTGATAAAACCCACCTGCCCTGGCTTAATCAAAAGGGGCAGAATACCCCCCAGCCTATCTGCTAGGATCTTTGCCAGCAGATTATGGTCCACATTAAACAAAGAGATTGGGCGATATGAAGCGGGCAGTAGTGGGTCTTTCCCAGGCTTAGGGATGAGAGTTACATGAGCCGTATTCCCATGGCTAGGAAAGGTCCCCCCCGCCACCAAAGTATTGAACACCAAGGGAAGGAGTTGAACGAGTGGGTCTATGAGACATTTGTAAAACTCCGCACTATATCCATCCGACCAGGGGTCTTTAGTTTCTGCGTTTTACGTATGGCTAGTTGCACCTCCTCTTCCGAAATTCACTCGTTCAAAAATCAACTTTGGTCAGGAGTGATGGAAGGAAGATGAAGGTGCGCATAAAAATCATCCCAGTTGACTGAACTCCAGCCCTCAGACTTGTACAGGTCAGAGTAATAACTATGAAAGGATTGTAAAATATCAGGGGTGTCATTTACTATCTGTCCCCCAGGCTTCTTAATTGCAGGTATATGACGGGACCCCCTAGTGGATTTGATCAATGAGCTGATAGGGCCGGTGAAAATTCCCGGAAGATCAAAATCTTCCGACCATCGAAGGGGAGAGCTTTCCCCCCGTGCACCGCCAGCAAAATTTTGGCTTTATGTGCGAAGTTTAAAATCTTCGCAATGATCACCCGGGGCCGTTCCTGTTGCAACCGTTTCGGGCCTAATCGATGTGCACGCTCAATGCGCAGGGGGCCGCACGCCAGCGATAACGGCAGCTCCTGAGTCAGCCATGCTTCAAATACTTTGGAAGCTCCCTTTCATCCTGGGACTCGGACAGCCCGACGAATCTGAGGTTTGAGCGCCTGGACCGATTCTCCAGGTCTTCAAAACTGTCAGTATGCTGTGCCAGTGCCGCCTTTAAATCTGCCAGCTCCGACTTTGAGGCCTGGAGGCCATCTTCCGTATCTGAAACTCTCTGCTCCAGGTCAGAGAATAGTTTCTCATATCAAGCGATAGATGTGGTGAGGTCTTGTATTTGAGTGGATATTTTTTTAAATTCTGGCTCCAGGGCCTCTACGACTGCGGCCTTAATATCGGCCCAGTTTGTAGGGATAGGTGACTCCAAGGCTCCAACTTCCTCATCTGACATTGTGTCAGTAGGCCTCGGTCGCTCTCTATCTTTATCTCGGTCGTTTTTAGCCATTCGAGTCGACATTTTCAGCAGCTAATGCTTCTTTGGGTGTTTGAGATTCCAATGCTGTTTCCAGGGATCCACCAGAAAGCAATGGCTGTTATAGATGGGGGAAACCGGGAGCCAGAGAAGGAGAACTACATCCGCTCCCCTTCACAGCATCACGTGATCTCTCCCTAAGGGGAATTCTTTTTACGGTGGTAACTCTCACTTGTGGCCCAGATGATAAGATATTCCCAGTGTGTGTATACTGTAAGCTCTTCCCATGCGGTAGAGGCTGCGATGAATAGACAGGACCAGGCTCTGGGTGTTAAATAAAAGTTTACCAATTCATAATAATAAATTAAAGTTCATGTCCAGAAGTGTGAATTTACAACTGACTGATGGTACAGGTATAATTCTGGGTAGGTAGGTGTCTTTTTTCTACTGTTTGATTTTTTTTTAAGCATTGATTACATGTATGATGCCTAAAATAAATATCTTTCCCTAGGAGGATGCTGTGGTTATAGGTCTAATTGACAGCTTTGTCATTCCCCTGGACCTTGCAGGACAATTGGGAAGCATCAGACATGACATCATGGAAACTGTAGTTGAGAGCAGGGAGAGAGCAGCAGAGAAGAGGAATGGGGTGATTCGATAATTAGGAAAGTGCATAACTGGGTGGCCTGTATCATCTGATAATAAGATGTGGTAAATAAAAAATAGAAATATAACTACAAATAAAAGTGCTTTAAAATGTTTATATGCAACTGCCAGAATTCTGAAAAATAAGACTGGAGCTTTAGAATGTATGGCGCAAAAGGAAATTCTCCAAGGACAAGCAGGTTGGCAGTCCTCATGTGAGTGACATCATCCGATGGAGCCCGGCACAGAACTTTCATCTCAAAGATTCTAGAGCTTTCAGCATGCTCTACTGAGCATGTGCAGCTGTATCCATCTCCCTGTCTCTCAGGAAGTGTCCCTTAGTCTTTCTTTTTCTGCATAGCCTTATGGTCATATTTTCAGCTTTGCTCTCCTCACAGCTAATGCTATAACAGTTCTGGAACTGCACACAGCTGTTTTTTCAGGCAGAGCCTTGGTGTGTTTTATTTTCCGTCAATTTCCTTGCGGTAGTTTGTTTTTTCTCTCTCTTTCTAGTAGCAACTCTCTATCTACCACATGGTGGACCTTGTTTACTGTGCAGCTGACAGGGTTTTTCCCTTTAATAAATAATACTGCATCTGCAACTTTTTCCTGTGTCCTTTCCTTAATTTGTCTGTTTTTTGCCTTTGTCAGATGCTTGTTCGGACAGGCAGTGTGCAGTTTGTTGTGGTCTGAGTAGGCTTCTGGCCTTGGGACTTGCCTGAGTTCCTACCCAGGCAGGAATTCCAGGAAGTCCAGGGCGTGGACGGAGGCTCAAACTGTGAAGAAATACAGGACCAGATGTTCCCATGGGAAGGAGAGCTCATCCTCCCCACATTCCTGAGAGCTAGTCTCCTTAGCTGGTGCCCTGGATGATGCAGCCTCCCCTCCTGCTTGTCAGAACGATCTGGAACTGCATCTCCTTCAGAGAGAGGGTGAGCATGAACCTGGATGATCAGTTTCGCTAATGCATCATTGGTGCCATGTAAGCTTCGGTTGCCCATGAATATCTGTGGCAAAGCACCAGTGGCCCCAGGGGCGCCATGGTCGCTTTTGAGTGCTGGGAGCACTGTCAAGAACTATGGTCATCCTCGAGCACTATGGACACCCTTGATGCCATTGAGCACCGTGGCTGCATGACACTGTCAAGTGCCATGGACACCAGTTGGTGCGCTGGATCCAGTGCCATAGATTCCATTGTGCACTGGGGGTGCCATCGATTCCATCGTGTCATGGAGAATATCATGCGCCATGGGCACCTATGATGCCAGTAAGCACCATGGGCGCCACCGATGCCAGCCATCGGGTACCGTGACATTGTTGCCATCAAGCACCATGGGTACCATCGTGTGCCATGTGCACCATCGAGGACAGTGAGCGCTACAAACACCATTAAGCACCGTGGGTGCCACCGATGCTGTCGAACAGCATGGATACCTTTGGGTACTGTGGCATGGTAGCTATGGATGATATCGAGCACCCTGGATGCCATTGAGAGATGTCATCAGGTGTCTTAGGCACCTTTGATGCCATCAAGTCGAGTACCAGTGGCACTAGCAAGCACTGCACGCTGTGTACCATCAAGCTCTATGGAGGCCCAGGTTATCATCAAGCACCAGGGTTGTGCTTGTTGCTATTGAGCACCAGGCACCTAGACATTGAGTGCTGTAGATACCATTAAGAGCAGTGGGCATCTTGGATTCCATCCAATGTAGTGGCTGCCATTGGAGCTGTCATCCACTTATGAGCCATGGGCATCGTTGTGCACCTGGGTTGCAATCAGGTATCATGGTCACAAACGAGCACCATGATTGCCATTGAGCACCATGGTGGTCATCACGTGCGAGGCACATCGGGTGCTGTGGGAACTCACCACATTGAGTGCCATGAGTGCCCTTGTCGTCAAGTGTGTGTTGTGGGACCAAGTGACATAGGGTAATGCAGAGTGTGGTGAGTGCTGCTGCTGCTGCCATAGAGCATCATCGGGACAGTAAAGTGCTGAAGGCAGGGTTGCCACTGGTGAGAGTAGTCTGTGCCTCCGGATCACCATGCACTCTGCCAGGGTGCTACCATTGCTGTCGCCTCTGTGGAGTTCCTAATTACCATGGACAGTGGTACCAAGGGTGCCATCAACACCAATCCTGTTGTGGAGTGTGCCTGGGTGCTGTAGACTCCCAGGGCGCCATTCCTTCCATCACATTGTGGTAAGTCCCATACAGGGCATCTTCATTATCGCGCACTATCACCATGTGTACCAAGATATACCTTCCATGCTGGCCTGCCTGTGCCAGATGCATCATTGCAGTGGCTCTTGATCACTATCGGGAGTTGGCAGGTAGCAACTTAGGCATCTTCTAGTATCTTCATGTATCTGTCACCTGGGGGCACAATATGACACCAGTGATCCCCTTTAGGGTAAGCCTCTAGGGCGCATTCTCTCCAGTGCTGGCCCCAGTGGGGCAGTGATACAGCCCTTGAGTCACATGAATCAATGCAGCAGCATGGCCAGCTGAATCACTTTTGCTGTTCTTTCCTGTGCCTGGTTGCCTTTTTGACCCTAGTGTCTGATTGGCGGCCTCCAGCAACTGTCCTTGTCGCCAGTAGAATCACATAAGTCGGCGATTGTGCCCTTCTCTCATCCAAGGAGTTGGAGGTTTTCTGGAATTAAACCAATCTGGTTGAGCAGTGTGCTCTCCCTCCACCTTGGGGATGAGAGGTCTGACTATTGGCTTTTGAGGGATGTCTTTGGCAGATTACTTCTCTGTGCCTTGTTTTCTGCTCAGGGAAGGGGTTGTTTTTCACACTCCATTCTCTGGATTGGCTTACCCTCTGGGTGGCAGCTGCCCTCTGTTTTCGCATGGGACCTGAAGGCTGTCCATTGGGAGTTCTCGCTCCGTTGCATTGCTATGCAGTGGATGTGCCTTGTGGTGGGCAGTGAATGGGAACTCCATGTAGAACATTCTGCAGATGTGGATTCCTCTTACGTGGATGGCGTGCCTCTTTGGATACCTGCTGAGTGCAACATGCATAGTTTCACTTTGTGCCACTCCTGCTCATCAGTGTTGAGTTTGGGTGGCACTATTCCTTTGGGGGGAAGTTTCTCCATCCCTCTTGACTGACCTCTTGGCCTTCCGACAGTTTGCCATATGTATGTCTACTTGGGTTAAGGTAGAGGATCTCACAAAAGCGGTTCCCCCCATGTTGCAGTTACTTAAGGGTTCTTATTTTCTCTTTCAGAGGTGACCCTATCAGTAGATGCAATTGTTGGCTAGCAAGGTAGTCTGTATCCATGCAGACATTTGTGCTTGTTTACCATGATTTTATCTCGAGCCATAGATTTGATACCTATGCTTGGTTGATGGGCAATCTGCTCTACTGATCAGCCTGCTCTTCCTCTGGTACACTCAAGGTTCCAAGATCAGTGGAAGTTCTTTTCCACAGGGGCTGCTCCTTGCAGCAGTCCTGTTTTCTCTGAAAAGCAGAGAGATTTACAGACTACTTTTTCAGGTTGCTGTTACCAGCTGGAGTCTAGATCTCTCTCAGTATACATTGCCTATGTTTACTGAGGGTAGATGGGCCCTTTGGGCTGTGTTTGCCTCAGAGGCAGCTCCCTGCTGGGATTGGCTGTGGGGTTGTATGGTTGAGAAGTCACCCAACTGTATTTTCTACAGCCTGAAGGCAGTTTCCTTTGTTCTGTAGCCAGGGGTCTGCCTTCTTGTGGTGGTCACTTCTTCTGACTTCCAGTTAGAAAGTCCAGGAGGAAGACAGGGGACATATGGGGGAGTAGTCACCGCATATACCTTCACAAAAGGGGTATGCAATTCTTTCCCTGCTTGGGCCAGATCCCTAGCCAAGGTGCTTTTTTTTCACTAATGGTGAAGTACATCATTTAGCTGAACTTCAGTCGCAGCTCACTGCCCTGCTCAGCATCTTGGCATGGGGCTTCCAGTGGAAAAGTAGCCTGTCTTGTCTTGGCATTCTGGTTTTTAACCCCTCTGACCTTGGAGGTAAGACCTTGTATTTCAGCGGGTGGGTTCTTTTGCAGATGCTTCTTGCTGCCACTTCTCTGAGCGGATATGTGGTTTCCATACCCTCTGTTTCTTTTGGGTATCGCTCTGCATCCCCAATCTGTCTTGTTACTTGGTTGATAATGAACTGCAGTTTTATTTTTGTTGATTTTCAGTTGTCTTATAACATCAAAGAAGAAAAACCCCTTTGTAGTCTTGATCCAAGAGCTTTTTTCTCTTGTCCTTGGTAATTTGTTTCTTTGCCTCTACCCAAGAGGTTCTAGGCCTACTGGTGCTAATCAGAATTCACTGTTCAGAAGCTCTGACTGTATTGGTTTTTTGTAGTTCAGTGGGCTTCTCACACCGTGCTCGCATTATGCCTCTGCCTTCAGACGCCTTGTTGTGTATCTGGGTTTCTGTCTGTCATACCAACACCCAAAACACTTTTCGCTCCTAGAACCTTTATAGATTGGCTGCCTCACCAAAAAAGTGGGGTGGGGCAAATGGTGGTGCTTCTGCACTAAAGGATTTCCCCAATTTTCATATTTTCGGCAGACTTTAGCTTGGGATCCACCCATGTGTGAGGACTGCCATCCTGCTTGTCTATGGAGAAAGCAGTTTTGCTACCTTTAACAGGTTTTCTCCAAGAACAACAGGATGTCAGTCCTCAAAATACCCTCCTACATCCCCTGGGAGTTGGTTTTTCCATGTATCTGCTAAATCATGGACTGAGGGGATTCTACCTGAGATAAGGAGGTGGCTCTACTGAGCATATTGAAAGCTCTAGAATCTTTGTGATGAAAATTTCTTATGGGACTACATTGGATGATGTTACCCATGTATGAAGACTGACATCCTGATGTCCTCAAAAAATACATGTTACAGATAAGCAATTGTGCTATGTAGATATAATAGGCATCTCAGAGACCTGGTGGAAGGAGGATAACCAATAGGACTCTGTGATACCCAGGTACAAATTATATTGACATGACAGGGCAGATAAAGTGGTGGAGGGGTGGCACTATATATTAAGGATGATATAGTCAAGCAGGATAAAAGTTTTGCAGGAAACAAACTGCACTCTGGAATCTATATAGATGGAAAAGGGAAGAGTATAGTTGTGAGGATATATTGCCACCTGCCTGGCCAGGTTGAAGAAACAGACTGCAAAATGCTTAGGTAGAAAGCTTAAATCCAGAACCTCCAGGGTAGCATTCTCTGAAATGCTCCCTGTTCCACGCGCAGGTCACCAGAGGCAGGCAGAGCTCCGGAGTCTCAATGCGTGGATGAGACGATGGTGCAAGGAAGAGGGATTCCATTTTGTTAGGAACTGGGGAACCTTTTGGGGAAGGGGGAGTCTCTTCCGAAGGGATGGGCTCCACCTTAACCAGGGTGGAACCAGACTGCTGGCACTAACCTTTAAAAAGGAGATAGAGCAGCTTTTAAACTAGAACAAAGGGGAAAGACGACAGTCGCTCAGCAGCGCATGGTTCAGAGAGAGGTATCTTTAAAGGATATTAATGATGCATTAGAATTAGGGCATCCCGACAGTGAGGTTCCAATAATTAGAAAAGTAGTCCAAGTGCCTGTAACTAAAAACTCACCTGAGCTAAAAAATTCTAACTTATCCCTATCAATTAAAAAGCAGAATGAAAATACAAACAAAAAACAAACTTTGAAATGTTTGTATGCTAATGCCAGACATCTAAGAAGTAAGATGGGAGAATTAGAATGTATAGCAGTGAATGATGACATAGACTTAATTGGCATCTCAGAGACATGGTGGAAAGAGGATAACCAATGGGACAGTGCTATACCGGGGTACAAATTATATCGCAATGACAGAGAGGAGCACTCTGGAGGAAGTGTGGCGCTTTATGTCCGGGATGGCATAGAGTCCAACAGGATAAAACATCCTGCGTGAGACTAAATACAAAATTGAATCTTTATGGGTGGAAATCCCTTGTGTGTCGGGGAAGACTATAGTGATAGGGGTATACTACTGTCCACCTGATCAAGATGGTGAGACTGACAGTGAAATGCTAAGAGAAATTAGGGAAGCTAACCAAATTGTAGTGCAGTAATAATGGGAGACTTCAATTACCCCAATATTGACTGGGTAAATGTATCATTGGGACATGCTAGAGAGATAACGTTCCTGGATGGAATAAATGATAGCTTTATGGAGCAATTGGTTCAGGAACCGACGAGAGAGGGAGCAATTTTAGATCTAATTCTCAGTGGAGCACAGGACTTGGTGAGAGACGTAACGGTGGTGGGGCCGCTCGGCAATAGTGATCATAATATGATCAAATTTGATTTAATGACCGGAAGAGGAACAGTGTGCAAATCCAAGGCTCTCATGCTAAACTTTCAAAAGGGAAACTTTGATAAAATGAGAAATAACCCATGCTGTAATTACACAATGTTGGGTTCCATATTAGGTGCTACAACCCAAGAAAGAGATCTAGGTGTCATAGTGGATAACACATTGAAATCGTCGGTTCAGTGTGCTGCGGCAGTCAAAAAAAAAGCAAACAGAATGTTGGGAATTATTAGAAAGGGAATGGTGAATAAAACGGAAAATGTCATAATGCCTCTGTATCACTCCATGGTGAGACCACACCTTGAATACTGTGTACAATTCTGGTCGCCGCATCTCAAAAAAGATATAATTGCGATGGAGAAGGTACAGAGAAGTGCTACCAAAATGATAAGGGGAATGGAACAACTCCCCTATGAGGAAAGACTAAAGAGGTTAGGGCTTTTCAGCTTGGAGAAGAGACGACTGAGGGGGGATAAAATCATGAGAGGTCTAGAACGGGTGGATGTGAATCGGTTATTTACTCTTTCGGATAGTAGAAAGACTAGGGGGCACTCCATGAAGTTAGCATGTGGCACATTTAAAACTAATCGGAGAAAGTTCTTTTTTACTCAACGCACAATTAAACTCTGGAATTTGTTGCCAGAGGATGTGGTTAGTGCAGTTAGTATAGCTGTGTTTAAAAAAGGATTGGATAAGTTCTTGGAGGAGAAGTCCATTACCTGCTATTAAGTTCACCTAGAGCAGGGGTCGGGAACCCATGGCTCGCGAGCCAAATATGGCTCTTTTGAGGGCTGCATCTGGCTCGCAGACAGTCGCCACACTTTCCCGCTGACCCAGCTGCACCCCGGTCCTCCTCCGCCCGGGCTTAAAATGCTGTCAGCCCGGGCGGAACGCGGCAGGACAGCTGGAGTCAGCGGCACCGGCGTGCTCTCTTCTCCCCCCCCCCGCGGCCCGGAAGAGGAAGTGGAGAGTATCGGGTGCCTGCGCGGCAAGAAGAGGCCACGCTGGTGCGCTCGGCATCGGCCCGAAGAAAAGAAGACTGCAGCGCGGCTCGGAGGAAAATGAAGAGGTTCAACCGCGGCCGATGGGACTCCGCCTCCGCGAGGGCTGAAAATGAAGAGGTTAGCGTTGGGAGGAGGCTGCTGCTGCCGCGAGTTCCCGAGGTGGGGGTGGGGGTGGGGGGGAGAGAGTGAATGAGCGAGCAAGCATGTGTGTGTCTGTGTGTGACTGAGAGCTGATTTAGGTGATGGAGCATGTGAGTATGTGATTGAGAGCCTGTGTGTAAATGAGAGAAAGAGAGAGACCATGTGTGTCTGTGTGTGATTGAGAGCTGATTTAGGTGAGGGAGCATGTGAGTATGTGATTGAGAGCCTGTGTGTAAATGAGAGAAAGAGAGGACATGTTTGTAAGCATGTGAATGAGAGTCTGTGTGTGAAAAAAAGATAGCATGTATTTATGTGATTGAAAGCCTGTGTGTGTGTGTGTAAGCGTGAAAAGATAGACAGCATGTGTGTAAATGTGTAATTAAGAGCCTATATAAGTGAGAGAGAAAAAACATGTGTATATGTGAGTACTGAGAGCATGTGTGTATAGGTGTGTCATTGAGAGCCAGTGTGAGAGAGAGTGCTGGTATGTGACTGAAAGAGGAGAAAGTTCCAAGCAAACCACCCCACCTCCTGCTAATTCAGAACAATCTCAGGACACCTGGATATCAAACGTTCCCAGGTATGCAGAGCAAAAAAAATTTTGTATCCTTATTATTTTTCATTACTGGGTCTTTGTGTCTGCTATTTTGAAATATTTTGTTGGTGTCTGGAAATGTTTTATATGAGTTTTTAATTATTGGATATTCCACTCATCAGCTGTTTCAAAATATGTTCTTTTTGTTAGTACAGTTTTACTGCTGATGATTTTATATTTCTTGATTTGTTTTATAAGGATGGGTGATGTTTCTTTTTTTCTTTGTTACACTGCATACAGACTCTGGCTTGTTGCAGTTTCCAATTCAGTTTTTTCTGCATGCTTCTTGTTATGTGTTTTGGTCTCTTTATTCTATGTTAGGTGAGGGACAGCACGTGATTCAGGTGAGGTTTTCTGCTGGCGTGTAGTTTCTGTGTAGGACTCTATAGCAGCCTGACTTGGTCTGTTTTCCTAATAGGAGATGTATTGGTGTCTTAAGGCCTGGTGTAATATTTTCAGAGACTTATTGTACTTTAAAAGTGTGATCTTACATAAAATGCACACATTTACTTGTATTTAGTTTTAAACATATTGTATGGCTCTCATGGAATTACATTTTAAAATATGTGGCGTTTATGGCTCTCTCAGCCAAAAAGGTTCCTGACCCCTGACCTAGAGAATAGTCACTGCCATTAGCAATGGTAACATGGAATAGACGTAGTTTTTGTGTACTTGCCAGGTTCTTGTGGCCTGGATTGGCCACTGTTGGAAGCAGGATGCTGGGCTTGATGGACCCTTGGTCTGACCCAGTATGGCATTTTCTTACGCTACCAAAGATTAAACTGACTAGTAAAATAGGCAACACAATAATAATGGGAGACTTCAATTACCAGAGTATTAATTGAATAATTGTCACATCAGGACATGCAAGGGAGATAAAGTTCTTACATGCCATCAATGTCTGCTTCATGCAACAGTTGGTCATGGAACCAATAAGAGAGGACAATATATTAGGTCTAGTTCTCAGTGGAATGCAGAACCTGGGGCAAGAGATAAATGTGGCAGATCCATTTGGCAACAGTGATCATAATTTAATCAAATATGACAATATCACCGAAGGACGAATAGTAAGGAAAACTACTGCAACAACATTTAACTATAAAAAGGGAGATTATGATAAAATGAGGAAATTTGTTAGAAGAAAAACTGAAAGGAGCAATCTACAAGGTTAAAAACTTGCAGGAGACATAGACACTGTTTAAAATTACCATCCTAGAGGCCCAGAGAAAATATAGTCTATGCATTACAAAGGTTGAAGGAAAACCAAACGAGTGCCAGCATGGTTTAATAGTGGGCTGAAAGAGACAAAGCCAGAAGGGTATTATTTAAAAAATGGAGAGTAGACCCAAATGAGGAAAATAGGGAAGAGCATAAGCACTGGCAAGGTAGATGTAAAATAGTAATAAGGCAAAAAGAGAATTTAAAAAAAATAGCTTGCTATTGAGGTAAAAACAAGTAATACAAACTTTTTCAAGTACAGTTAAAGCAAATAGCCTGTGAGGGAGTCCGTTGGGCTGCTAGATGACCAAGTAATAAAAGGGGTGGTCAGGGAGAACAAGGAAATAGCTGAAAACTAGATTAATTCTTTGCCTCTGTCTTTACTAAGGAGAATGTCAGGGCCATACTCACACCAGAAACATTTTTTGATGGTGATGACTCTAAGCAACTAGATGAAATCACTGTGAAACTGGAAGATGTAATAATTCAGATTGACAGACTAAAAAAAAAAAATCACAGGACTGGATGGTGTGCACCCAGGAGGTCTGAAGGAACTAAAAAATGAAATTGCAGACTTTTTTCTAGTGATTTGCAATCTACTATTTAAAACAGCCACAGTACCAGAAGACTGGAGGGTGGCCAGCGTGATGCCAGTTTTTAAAAATGGCTCTTGGGTGATCCGGGAAACTATAGATTGGCGAACCTGACATCGGTGCCAAACAAAATGGTCAAAGCTATTTTTAAAAACAAAATTATTGACCACATAAATAGGCATGGTTTAAAACAAATTGTAAGAAGTATTTTTTCACTCAGCTCACAACCAGGCTATGGAATCTATGGCCGGAGGACATGGTCATGGGAAGGGTTTAAATGAAGATTGGACAAGTTCCTGAAGGAAAAGTCTATAAACAGTTATTAGCCAGGTAGACTTAGGAAAGCTGGTGCTTAACCCTGAGAGTGTGATACAAGAAATAGATCAACTATTGGGGATCTAACAGGTACTTGTGACCTGGACTGGCCACTGTCAAGAGACAGAATGCTGGGCTCAATGGACCTTGATTTGACCCAGCATAGAATTTATGTTCTTATGATGACATCAATCCTTATGATATGGGATAACGTGGGAGTCTGGGATGGCGTCCAGCCCTGGATCAGCTGCTTCTCCTCCCGCCAAGCTCCTCTGTACTGCTAGCCCTATCATGTCTTTGATGTAAGCTGCAGTGCCAGTCTCTTTCTGGCTCTGCTTCAGTGGTTTCATCTGGACTGGTGAGGGGCCTACTCACTTACTGGGCTAGAGAAGCATTCAGCAGAGGTTAGCTTATTGGTTTGGCAGGATCTTCGGTGTGATCTTTTAAAAGTTGTTCTTGATTTTAAAAGTCACTTTCAATTGAAACAACATGAAAAACTGAAAATAACTCAAAGTACTGTTCAATCTGGTGCTGACTCTAATGCAATTTTGATTTCGAAATAGGAGAATTTGATTTATTTAAAGTTTAAGTGGCTAAAGACAGTGCCATTACTTCTAGAAAAATTGAGACTGTTCAGAACTTGGCTCGATAGCGAAACATTACAGATATTAATTTTCCACATTTCAGTAATCTGCCTAGGCTTAAGTTATTTAAAAATTTAATGGAATGCTTTGCTTAAATTTCTCTGGTGAGGTATTGCCACAGATTAAGACTATTTATGTTTCTAATTTCTTCTCCTTTACAAATACTTTCTATAACTCAAGAGCTTGAAAAACATTGACTGTTTCCTCAAGTTCAAAGGTAATTCTCCTGATTCTTCTCTTCCTATAGCCTGATAATATTTTGATAATGTCTTTTTTTTTTGTGCTATGGATAAGGAATGTCTGGGCCGTAAGATAAGAATGTATCTGGATGTTTCAACTTAAAAAACAGTGCATTGCAAAAAGAGTCAGCTTTTGCCCTTAACTATCATGCTAAATTTTATATTGTATGTAAAGATTCTCGGTATTTATTTTGGGCTGCTAATCAATTGTCTGATTTTCTTGTTAAATTTGACTTACCCCGCGCCCTCCCAGCCAGATCCCATGTGCCAGCAGAACTTGGCTCTGTTTCATCTGAGGAATTAATCCTAAGGTACTTTTCTTTGTACTGTTGACTGCAGGGAAAAGTTTGTCATGTAGGGACAAAGCATTGGCATCCCCCACTTCTCCATTACCCCTTTTTTCCCCTGTACTGGAGCTTTGTTAGCAAGTATATGTGTATTAAAATATATTATTATTTTGTGATTTCAACACTTTTTTTCTTTTTTTTTTTTTCTTTTATCCCAATTTCAACTTGGTTTTTATGTTTGGAAGATAAATGCTGAAAAAGTCTCAGAATTTGTTTTTAAATAAACTGGAAATGCACAACACTCGTAAACGTTTTGCACTGTGCCTTATTCGGAAGAATAACAGAAACACAAGAAACCAGTTCATTAGGAGTATGCTTGTTAATCACATAGTTCCTGATATATATTGCTATGTATGAAATCAAAACAACACAAATGAGGGATTAATACTCACGATTTTAGTAAACTTATTATAACAAACTCAAAAAATGTATTTTTGTAAAAAAAATATATTGAAAATCAAAAATTGACATTAAAAATATTGAGGCAGTATCAGAAGAAATGCACAATGATACAATCTACTGCCTCCTGCCACGCAATGGGCCATAAGCAGTCCTCAGATAACTGTGCTACTATTCCATCTCCCGGACCTGTAAATGCCTATACTTTAATGTAGTACTATAGAATAATCAGCTGTCTACTAAAAATATATATTTTACTTATCTTAGTAATTCATAAACTTGCCAAACCATCAAAACAACTCATTTACTTCCATCTAATAAAAAATATATATTGTACTTATTTTGATAATTCATTTTTTTCAGTTTGATCTATTGCTATGTATGGCCATTACAGCCAAAGTGCTTTGGCATGGCTACCACTATTGATTGTACTACCGGTGAAATCAAACTGGGTACAATTCATCCACTTTATTATTCCAGTCTGCTGTGGGGTGTACATGTGTACTTGTACAATCCCATTGCTGCACTGAATGTGCTGTAGGTCCTAGAACA
This sequence comes from Rhinatrema bivittatum, assembly GCF_901001135.1. Lineage (NCBI taxonomy): Eukaryota > Metazoa > Chordata > Amphibia > Gymnophiona > Rhinatrematidae > Rhinatrema > Rhinatrema bivittatum. Next base: position 593,570,253 of record NC_042616.1, read on the forward strand.
GTACTCTAGTTTGTTGTTAGTGCAGATTTCTGTCAGGATCCTCTGAGTTGGTCTGTTGGCCTTCTGAATCCACTCTTGAATTTTCTCAACATGCCTGCTTTGTCCCATTGGACAAGCACATGCATGTATTTTGCTTCATCAACAATGCTGAAAATGTATCTTGCTCCACCCTAGCTCTGCATGTCAAATGTTCTCAATCAGATCACAGCACAAAGGCCAATAGTGCCATTTCCTTTATCACCTCTCTTGGTGGTTGCTTTGGAAAATAGCTGACGTGCAGACTTGCTTATGAAACGTTCATTACATTTGATCCTCTTTGCCGGCCGACATTGCATTACTCGTACAGCTTGCATCTTGGCCATCTTTAGAATCCTGTCTTTGTTTATATGTATTACTGATATCCCAAGTCAAAGGGTTTTCTTCTGCTCCATACACACAATCGTGCATAGACCCTCATTTCATCTTGTGGTCTTCGCCCTTTCCATCACTTGGAAGGCTCTCTGCCTTATGAGCATGTTTTTATTCTCATCATGAATGTTGCCCCCCCTCCTCCCTTAGCCTTTGAAAATAAAATCTTCTGTTCTCAGTTAATTGCAGTACCAATAACATTCTGGGCTTAATCCCCGGTACAAGTATGGTGTTCTTGACAATGAATTTGCTTAACTTTTCATGGTTATCGACCATCTTTGCATAGGTTACCCCTTTGCCAGTGTGGTGGTCATGTCTGCCTTTATGAAACAATTGATGTCACTTATTTTTCTTCAGTGTGGAAAAGTAATCTTCATTCAGTATCATGTGGTGTGCTACTCGAGAATTGATGATCCAAGTGTTGGGGAAATTTCCATTGGGAGCACTGCATTCCATTAACATATTGCAGCCTTGCTTTTCTTCCATTGTGTAGTTTGTGGGCTTCCTGTGTTCTCTTGGTTTGCACTTGTTCTTGCACAATCTTTATCAAAGTGGCCTTTTCCTCTACCCTTGAAACAATTTTATGGTTTGATCACTGGGTTTTTTTGTCTTTGGGTGGAAGTTTCTTATCATGCGCTTTGTTGGTTGCACCGCTGTTATAGTACCTCATTTGTAACACTGTTCTCTCCAACTCCACCAGCAATCTGTTTCACAATTACATGTGAATTCTGACTTGGATAGGTTACCTACAGCTGGACTTTCTCCATCCCAGTCCTTGGGCAAACCACAGAAGATTATTATATTGAAGTCACCACCTTTTATTTTGTCAACAATGTTCACAAGTTAAGTCATTGTACAATTTACTTTTCACTAAGAGTCTATACTAACATGCTCACTAAGCTTTTGCAAAAAACAATTGGCATCTCAATTCAATTATATAGAATTTACTGCCTACTGGTGCATAGAACTTCTGAAGTTCTTCCCACGTTTCTTAGTTACATGCTGGACATGCTATTACTGTTGATCTCCTATCACTAAAAAGCTCTTAGTTTTTTTGTTTCATTGTCTTCGGTTCTTACCTCATCTAGCTAGATAATTGTCCATAAGTTGTATTCCATCAACACCAATTTCATTTGGTAGCTTCACATGATATAGATTATAGGCCAGTCAATTTGTTGATGGCTGTACACTTTATAAGAATTACCATATGGGTCAGACCAAGGGTCCATCAAGCCAAGCATCCTGTTCCAGCAGTAGCCAATCCAGGTCACAAGTTCCTGGAAGGATCATTTATTACTATACCAGTAAGTAGCCTAGTGGCTGAATTCTGAATGGCTTAGAGAGACTGTCGATATTTTGCAGGGAGAGCAGTCCGAGAGTGAACGTCCTCCTTGACGGAGATGAAGAAGATCGGAACCAGCGGCTGCTTGTTTTCCGGGTTCCTCAAACACTGTCCGAAATAGTTCCAGGAATCATGGGAAATCTTGTAATACCGGATCCGAACGCTGCCACAGCAGGGAATCCCAAGCCAGAGCCTTGCCCTCCAGTAAGGACAATATGTACGTCATCTTAGTTATGTCATCCGGAAAGAGGGTAGCTTGAAGACGGAAATGCATGCTGCATTGGTCGAGAAATCCCAGGCATAGACGAGGTTCCCCGGCATAACGTGGGGGAGCTGACAGTGGAATTACTGGCCGAGGGTAGCCATGTATTGCCGGCAGTGCTTGTGCTGGTGGAGGACTTGTGTGTGTTGCGACCACCGCATCCAGACGGGCATTGAGTCGGTCCATAGATGCTGCCATGGATTCCAACATCCTTTGTTGTTCCATTATCTTCTGGGCCAAGCCGGGAATGGCTTGCAGGGCTGAAGCCTCTGTCGGGTCCATGGCCTTGGCTTACTGTTATGATTCTGAAGGTGGACCCTTGGTCCGAGGTAGAGTTGACACTACCCAAGAGGGTAACCCCTCTTGGGTCCCTACCGTCGGAAGGCGAGGCTGGACTCAGGTGGACCCTTGAAGACAGAGAAGAGATCTGGATGCAGGCGCCTCCAGCAGGTCAAAAGTCAGTCCAGGAGCCGAAGCTCAAAGAAAGGTTAGAAGCTGGTCTAAGGGTCAAAGGCCTGAGAAATGGTCGGCAGCCGGTCCAAGGGTCAAATCCTGAAGAATGGTCGGCAGCCGGTCCAAGGGTCAAAGCCTGAAGAAATCCAACCAACTGGACGAGAAGCAGAACCAGGAACAGAGAAGACAGGAACTCGGAGCACCAGAAGCTCCAACTACAAGCCAAGAAGCCAAGGCAAGGTCTGAGGAGCAGACCTTGCCTTAAATAGCAACCCGGAAGGTGGAGTTCACTGGGAGGAACCACGACAATTTCCTGTCATGGCCCCTTTAAATACAAAGTCTCTGCCATGCGCGCGGCTCTAAGGAGACCAGAGGGGGAGGAGTCAGCCCGGCCAGCTGGGCCCCGCAGCAGCCGTGAAAACATTGTGGGATTCCCGGAGGCGGCCCAACGCCTCGGGTGAGTTCTTCGGCCCCAGTTGCGGACCGCCGCGGCCATAATACCCTAATGCAGAGAAACTGCTATATCTGTACCTGTATCTAGTCTAGATAATAGCAAAGTCACTGTGCTGTGGAAATTATGGAACCCAAATTGGTATTGATCCAATATTGTATTCTCATCCAGGAATTCTGAAAGATGGCATAGAACCACTTTCTCAATTTTCTTTGCAAGGAATGGCATGGATGAGATGGGACAGTAGTTTGAAAGAATGGTTGGATTAGCTGATGTTTTTTTGTTTAAGATTGGCAAATAGCCAGAGTTGACTAGATTAATAATGAAATCTCAAATACCATAGCGAATGAGTTTCAGTAAAGCAGTAGAACAGGGATTTAGAAGACTGTTGCAGTGTTCAAATTATCAATAATTTTGAACCATCTCAGTATAATGGAGTGACCCTATTTTCCCCATTTAACTGTGCAGGACTAGGCATTTAACCTAGTCCACCTTAAATTCTACAGAGTGAAAGCTCTTTGCTGAGAGGGGAATAAGAATGTGAGCCCAGTGGAGATCAGGAGGCCCCACTTCTCCAGGAGTAGGAGCTCCTGACCCTCTCTCAGACCTTGCATTGGAAATACAGTGCAAAGGTAGGAAGTCATTGTTAGCATTCCTTTCTGTTTTGTGTTAATAAAAATGGAAATTGCAAGAGAACAGGCTGGAGTCAGCGTGGTTCCTGTGCCAGCCCACAAGATAACGTTCAGTCATCCTCACATTCAGATTGAGAAACAGGGGGCAGTCTGTCCCATCTTGTCCTATCCAGAACAATATTATCTATGGGTGAGTTATCAGAAAAGGTGGCACAAAGTAAGACGAAAAAAAACTTCTGAGAGGATGGTATTGGGTCCCACAGATGGAAAAGCATGGGGTTGCAATGGTGGACTTACAAGCTGCTTAACAGTATTAAATAATCCTGAGAATTATTAAAAGACGCTAAAATCCAGTTACCAATGTATGCCTTTTTAGCTGCGGTAACAGCAGCTTGGTACGGGATTAAATAGATCTTAAATGCTTCTAAATTCTCAGGAATAAGATGCTTATGCCACCTTCGCTCTAGTCTCTGTAAGAGGTGTGTTTTTTGTTTTTTTTTGCTCTTGTAAGGAATAAGTAAACAAGGTGCCCTCTTACTATGTTTCATTGATAGAAGTTGTAGAAGAGCTAATTCATCAGCTACTGTCACATGCAGCTACGCCTTCACTGGAGGCTGCTTCTCCGAAGGTTTTTTTTTGGGGGGGGGGGTTGTTTCCATTTATGACAAATTTTGTTATTTGTGCTGAATATCTGGTAACCATCTCTTTTACAACAGTCTCTATTCAAGTAAAACCTAAATATTTCCTGCTATTGGATCACCAGAGGACAAAATGTTACTGGGCAAATTGAGCAGAGTCTTTGGATCAGGGATACCAAGCATTTTTCTTATAGACACAAAATATGAAAAACCCTTTTTAGTACTTCTGGCCTTTCGTCAGGAAGCAGGCCCTATCTCCCCCTCCCTTACTCTGCATTGTCTGGAATTACATGTGCTCTCGTTTGCCTGGAAGTAGCACTCACAAAGAGCATCGGTGCAGCTGATTGGCGCAGGGTCAGATTTATACCTGGTTCATGTTGTGTGTTAAAGGAATGTATTAAAAATTGGTTTTGATTCAACTACCTAAATATTTTGTTTAGGACCTAACTTTTTTTTTTTTTTCCCTTCCCCTTGGTGGTGGCTGCATTTCTTTTGAACTGTAGTGCCACAACAGAGTGATGTTTAAACAGTTTCTACAAGCCAAGGCTCTGCATTATCTCCAGATTGACAGCTGCAGACTAGGAAGTGTCAATGAAAATCTGTCAGTGCTGCTGATGGCCAAAAAGTTTCAAAGTAAGGCTTCAAGAAACATTACAGCATGAAAACGTATTCTGTCTTCCCTTCCAAAACATGAAATATTGAATGATCAGCATGGTGTTTAGTTTTTATTTTTTTTTCCCCAAGCTATCGTCATCTGATGTGGATAAATTGTTCTAATTTAATTTTTGGTCATGCATTGGAAGTTTAAGTTTTGTTAATGCACATAGAGTTGAAATTCTGGACCTGCTGTCTCCCAGTGAGTCAACACAAATGTTCTCAGCATTTTAATTTCCAGTACAAAGGCTGCGCCATCCATCCTCTCCGTCAGTTATTGTTAAACGCTAACTTCATTCTAATGTCTCACAATCTAATTGCTTACGTTTAAGGGAAACTTGGTGCCTCTTTCAGAATGTGAAAAATAACCTTCCCCAGCTTGCTTTTTCTCCCCTTATAAACCCCTTCCGTCTTCAGCTTGCCCAGGCCACTCGAGTTCCATCATTGACCTAGGGTTGTTTGAAGATCTCAGCTGAAACTGAGCTCCTCCTCGGTACCTCCTCTGCCATCAGAGGCCATCGGCGTAATGGCAGCTTGCTACCCTGCCTCTCCCCCCTCTCATCTTATACCGCAGAGTTTGAGCATATCACTTCCATGATAAGCTCATGCTCCACCACCAGGCGTCTTCTGTCCCACAGCGCTATGAGAGTAACTGGCAACTTTGGGGGTTTGACTTATTCTGGGAGGAAATTCATTTACGTGGTCCCTGGTATGCATGATAATGTCAGAAAATATCAGTGCGTGGTGTTCTTTTGTACAGGTCGGTGTCACCAGTAAGTTAAGCAGAAGACGAGAGGAAGAGGTTACCTTTTGTTGGGAAACTATATGGTGATTTTTGTCATGTGTATTAGGAAATGCCTGCTTTTGCTTTAAATTTTTTCCTTCCTTTCTCCTATTCTGCTTTTTAGCTATATGTTTTCCTCCTTTCCTTCTCCTCTTCCTCCTTTTAGCTCCCTTGGGTCTGCTTATGCACCTGTTTTTCCTTCTCTATGCAGGGCCCCACCTCTCTTTTTTTATTCTACAGTAGCACTGTTCACCACTCCTAATAGCAGCACTAGAACCATTGTGCTTTCTCCACTTAGTGGCACAGTCAGCTACTCCTCCCTAGTCTTTTCTTCACTTTGTCTTCATCTCTCACTCTCCTCTTCACTCCACTCCCTTCCTTAGGGGCTGATGCAATAAAGTGCGCTCAGCCTAGCTCATGGGTCTTTGCATGGTTGGGCATGCATTTTGAACACGCTAGACTAGCATCCGATGCAGTGAGATCAGTGCGTCCAAAACACGTGCCCAAACAAATGTGTAGCCGAAAGCACCCATCACATGTAATGTAGAGGCTATTAGCTATTACCCCCATGTAGAGGCTATTAGCTATTACCCCCTGATGCAGGAAAGCGCTGGGCTTCCAACGCACACTTTTTAATGTGGAAAATTTTGGGAATCAAGGGCTCATGAGAAAAAAAAATAGCGGTCCTCTTACAATGAGGGTGTCCTCCTACTTATTAGTGTGACACTTTAATTTACTACTTTGATTGAGAAAAATAAATTATATTGACTTGATTAAAAACATTTTTTCTTATGGCCGCATAACTTAGATGCCCATAGCAAGAGACACTTAATATAAGACACTTCAGCAACCTCAGCAAAATAACCAAAATATTTGGCCTGAAGAGCAGGATAAAAATGGACGCTAGTGTTGAGCACTCGTAATTCTCCTCTAGCCTGCCCTTTTCTATGGAGCCCCTCATTTAAATACCGCATCAGGCACCCAGGAGATGTGGCTGCACGTGTGTTAGGAAAATGGGCGCGCAATACGAATACCCATTTTCAGTGCATGCCTTATTGCATTGGCCCTTTTATATCTCTTGCACACTGCTGCTGCTCCAGAGGCCTGTTGGTTATAAGTATTCATACTGAGAAACAATAGGCCTCTGTTAGCCAACTCTGGTCCTCAAAAAGCACAAATAGGTCTAGTTTTCAGGATAATAAATTCTTTTTCAAGTACATTTGAAGCAAAAAGCCTGTGAGAAAGTCTCTTAGGGCACTGGATGACCAAGGTGCAAAAAGGGTGCTCGAGGAGGATATTGGGAATATAAAGAATGAGAAGTGACCTAGGAAAGCTTGAAAAGTAGTCAAAGGTTTGGCAGTTGGGATACGATTACAAGAAGTGCAGAGTCATGCATTTGGAGAATGGCAATCCAAAGGAGCCATATGTGTTAGGGGCTGAAAGACTGACATCACTGACTGTGAAAGAGAACTTGGGGTGATAGTGTCTGATGATTTGAAGGTGGCAAAGCAATGTGAGAGGTGGTGGCTAAGACCAGACGGATGCTGGGCTGCATAAAGAGGCATAACTAGCAGGCAAAGGATAGATAATCTGTACAGGGGCATAGTTATTGGTGAGGCCTTACCTAGTGTACTACATACAGGTTTGGAGATCTCATCTCAAAAAGGTAAGGACAGAACGGAAGCAGTCCAGAGAAAGACAACTTAAATGGTGTGGGGTCTGCACAGGATGCCATATGAGATGAGACATTTAGATCTTAATATATGTAGCCTGGAACACAGGAGAGACAGGGGAGATATGATCCAGACCTTCAAATACATGATGTACAAAAAACAAATCTCTTCCGATGGAAAGGAAGCTGAAAAACTAGAAGTCACAATATGAAATTCCAAGGAGGAAAACTTGGGAGCAATGTCAGCAAATATTTCTTCATGGAAAGGGTGGTGGGTGCATAGAATACCCTCCCAGAAGAGGTGGTAAAGAAAAGAACGGTATTGGAATTCAAAGGAGCGTGGAATAAACACAGAGGCTTCCTGCTGGCTTGAGAATGGATATTTAAGACGAGGTAACTTTTCTGCTACAGAACAGATATAGTTTACATATAGGCTTGAGGGTGGCCTGCACGAGTAGCATTTGCTACTAACTTTATCACAAGGGAAAAGTCGCTCTCCGTTTTGACATTGGGGGGGGGAGGGAATTGGATTCAGACGACTGCCACCGCTGGGCTCTGACTTTCTCAGTCTGGGGTACTGAGATGCAGACATTAGGGAAAAAACCACGGAACAGCTTCTGTGGCAAACCATGTTCAAGCAGCATTGTCTGAATTATCAGGAAGCTGCTCACCCTATAAAAATGTTGTTAGCAGTAATTTTGTTATGGGTTTGACAGTTGTTTGGTTTTATATGTAAATATTACTACCCTTAACATAAGGCTTGGAGGTAACTAACATGGAGCAGCAGTTACTACCCTAAGAACCTAGCTGGGCAGACTGAATGGACCATTTGGTCTTTTTCTGCCATCATTACTATGTTAACATACCCACACGTAAAGTATTATTTAATGGTTAAGATTCTGAGCAACTAAAACAACTATCTGTGACAATGGATGATGTAATAGATCAGATTGACATACTAAAGATTAACAAATCACTGTGGCCAGATGGCATCTATACCAACCAGAGTTGTAAAAGAACAAAAACAGGGGTGGCTAACTTTTGGTCCTCGAGCTACAAATGGGTCTGGTTTTCAGGTTACTTATAATGAATATGCATAAGATAGGTTTGCATGCACCCAATCCATTGAATGCAAACCTATCTCATGCATGTTCATTATGGATATCATGAAAATAAAGCCTGTTTAAAGCTATTGAGTACTGGAATTGGCCATGGAAGGCGGTGGGAGCCACAGCAGAGAGGTTGAGCTCTTCTTGCTTGACCCCATGGATATGCCACTATGGCTACCCAGGATTTTTATGTACTATTTCAAGCACCTTAATCCTTGATTTAGCTAATGGAGGGGTAATCAGATTTTATTTCTAAAAGTTAAATAAAATAAGCGTACCTCAAAAAAATCTACAATTCAAGAAAAAAAAAAGTAATGACCATTCTCTGCCTAAACATCTCTGAAAGACGAGATCCCTGGTTTTTGTTTCCCCTATAAATTTTATGCAGTGTAACAGGGTTCTCTCCTCTTTGTTTCCCTAGCTTAAATATGTACATCTATCCTTGTTTTCAGTTCCTGTTTGTCCTCACGCTGGAGGAGTTGGGCTCTGTGAGCTAGTACAGCATCTGATATTGTTTGATTATATTTCGGTGTCTGCAAGCCTGGAAAACAGGTCAGTAATAAATGTTTACTAAAATGTAGCCTTACCACTGGCCCCACTTCATTAGCAGGCTATTCTGTCCGCTAAACCTTGTTTGTACTCTCCACACGTCTTGCTTTGGGAACTGCTTTAATGTGCTAAAACTTTTTTTTTTTTTTTTTTGTCATTAACTCTAGTGCTTCACAAATTCCTTCACCCACTCACATATTGATCCGTGCTAGATTACTTTGAAGCTGCTGCCAGCATAAATCCATCATTTAGAAGTGGCCTGCAAACATGTCAGGTGCCCGACACAAGAAACCTGTATCTCAAAAATTACGTGGAAAATCATTTAATTTTCTCACATATTTTCAGCCCAGGTGTGTTAGAAAATACAGTAAGGACATCAAGACTCTGAAGTGGGTAAAGAATTACCAACAGTCTCTTCTGCATTAAAGCAGTAGTAGAAGCTAAACTCTTCAAAATGTCAACTAGTCTGGCAGAAAACATTTCATATGGACAAGTGCAAAGTGATGCATGTAGGGAAGAGCAACCCAAATTACAGCTACATGATGTAAGGTTCCACATTGGGAGTCGCCACTCAGGAAAAGGATCTAGGCGTCCTCATGGATAATATGTTTAAATCCTCTGTTCAGTGTGTGATGACGGCCAAGAAAGCAAATAGGATGCTAGGAATTATTAGGAAAGGAATGGAGAATAAAACAGAGAATATCATAATACCTCTGTATTACTCCATGGTGTGACCTCATCTTGAGTACTGTGTGCATTTCTAGTCACCACATCTCAAAAAAGACATAGCGGAATTAGAAAAGGTACAGAGAAGGGTAACCAGAATTATAGGGGAATGATTCCTCTATGAAGAAAGGCTAAAGAGGTTAGGACTCTTCAGCTTGGAGAAGAGATGGCAGAGGGGAGATACGATAGAGGTCTATAAAATAATGAGGAGTGGAATGGATAAACGTGAATTGGTAGCTTACTCTTTCAAGATGTACAAAAATTAAAGAACACCCAGTGAAGTTACTAGGTATTACATTTAAGACAAACAGAAAATATTGTTTTTACTCAGTGTATGTTTAAACTCTGGAATTTGTTGACAGAGGTTGTGGTAAAAGCTTTGTGTAGCTGGTTTAAAAAAAAAAAGGTTTGGACAAGTTTGTGGAAGAGAAGAGACGGCTGAGGGGGGATATGATAGAGGTCTTTAAGATCATGAGAGGTCTTGAACGAGTAGATGTGAATCAGTTATTTACACTTTTGGATAATAGAAGGACTAGGGGGCATTCCATGAAGTTAGCAAGTAGCACATTTAAGACTATTCTTTTTCACAACGCACAATTAAGGTCTGGAATTTGTTGCCAGAGGATGTGATTAGTGCAGTTAGTGTAGTTGGGTTCAAAAAAGGTTTGGATAAGTTCTTGGAGGAGAAGTCCATTAACTGCTGTTAATCAAGTTTACTTACGGGCGGATTTTAAAAGCCCTGCTCGCGTAAATCCGCCCGGATTTACGCGAGCAGCGCCGGCGCGCCTATTTTGCATAGGCCGCCGGCGCGCGCATTTTGCATAGGCCGCCGGAGCGCGCGTAGGTCCCAGGGTTTTCTGAAGGGGGTGTGTCGGGGGCGGGGCCGAACGACGCAGCTTTTTGGGGGTGGGGGCGGGCCCGGGGGCGTGGTTTCGGCCAGGGCGTTCCGGGGGCGTGGCCGCGCCCTCCGGAACCGCCCCCGGGTTGGGTCTCGGCGCGCCAGCAGCCTGCTGGCGCGCGTGGATTTACGTCTCCCTCTGGGAGGCGTAAATCCATGGATAAAGGTAGGGGGGGGGGGTTTAGATAGGTCCGGGGGGGGGTGGGTTAGGTAGGGGAAGGGAGGGGAAGGTGAGGGGAGGGCGAAAGAAAGTTCCCTCTGAGGCCGCTCCGATTTCGGAGCGGCCTCGGAGGGAACGGAGGCAGGCTGCACGGCTCGGCGCACGCCGGCTGCCCAAAATCGGCAGCCTTGCACGCGCCGATCCAGGATTTTATAAGATACGCGCGTATCTTATAAAATCCAGCGTACTTTTGTTTGCGCCTGGTGCGCCAACAAAAGTACGCGAACGCGCTTTTTTTAAAAATCTACCCCTAAGGGAATAGCCAACTTATAAGTACATTTTTATTCAAACAAACACATCTACAAATTCCAATACAGGCTAACAAGCGTGTATCATATATGTGAAGATTTGTTTTTAGAAGTCTACAACATTTCATCAAAAAAATTATTACACAATAAATCCCTCACTAATAAAAGAAAACAAAACCCCTCATATATATACACGCACACATACTCACACACATACTCACTCATCATACTCCTATTAAACATATACAGAAACAGAAATGTCATGTGATGGATTTATCGCTAACTTGTCTTGAACATCTTCATGAATTGCGCTGAAGTGGAGCACAGCTATATAGCTGGCTGCAATGGAAGCTGCCGAAGTTTTAGCCGACTTGTCAAAGGCCTTATAGATGGTTCTTAGTAGGTGTCGTAGACCTTCTTGCACGTCTGTTAATGGTTGTAGTGTTCCTTGATCTCCCTGCTCATAGAGACAAAGGGCTTCAAGTTTTGGACATACTCATATATTTATTGTGTAATGTAAAATTGGTGGTGATAAATACGTGCATCTAGCAGGGAACCTTGAAAAATCTTGTGACCAAATTCATCCACTACCCTGTTGCCTTTTCTGGTGGGTGTATTGGAATGCAATGTCATTTTCTTTGCTTTTTTCATTGCCGATACAATGACTACAGAGGCATGTGGAATTTGAACCATGCCATAATGCGTGGATTTTTGCATCCTGAATTTTAGATCTAATTTCCTACATGTTGTGAGTATGGTATGAGGGGATTCCCATGCTTTGTCCATGACAGAATCCAGCAGTGTATGCAAGGTCAGAGCCATTGGTTCTGATGGGACATCTAAGATGTTTAAAATGCCTGTTGCCTCCACTCTAGGATGAGGGATCTTGCGGGTCTCCACCTTTAGGAGTGTACCCAATTCTCCAGAAATTTGGGGCAGGTTAGGTCTTCAGGCAGTGAAGAAGGCTCAGAGGGCTCTTCCGGTGGGTCCGAAGGGATTCCCTTAGAGCTTCCCATGAAGATGGAGGTGACTCCTTAGGCTTGTCATCGGCTCAGGGGAAAAACGTGGACTTCCCAGCGAATGTGGTCTGAACTCCATGTTTATAGGTGATGGAGGATATTCCGATTGAGGGGAATAATCTCCTTTGGATGATATTGGAGAATGAGGTAGTTTAGAAACATGTTCTGTAGGGAGGTTCGCAAAGAAGGATTTCAAGATGGAGGTGATTTGAGACATAGTTTCTCAGCAGAGGTACCTGGGGCTACTGAATGTCTACGTCCTTTAGGTGATGGCTTAACTACTGACCAGCCCAACGAAGAGTGAGATTCGGAACCTGGAGATGAATGGGATCTGGAACTCTTCCCTCCCAGTGGAGGTAGTCCTGCTGAAAGAATGCTCATGTCCGGGGTCCTAGGTCTGGGCACTGGAGGTTCTTTTACTGGAAGTCTGGGTCTATTTTGTAGAGATTCCTGTAGAGAAGGGGAATGACATCTATGATTCTTGAAATAGAGATCCCATCCAGAGTAAGCTTAGTCTGGGGAAGAGGATATGTGGATAGGAGATTCCTCCTCCATTTCCTGGTCTGACAGCTGTAGAGCTTTATGTAATGATCTCACTCCCCCAGGGGAATAGTTTTGGCGACTGTTTTGATCTGAGAATGAAATTAACCAAACTTCGAGGTTTGTTGGTGCGTTATGATGCGATGACGCATTATTTTTATGGAGAGATTTATCCGGTCTCTTTTTTGTTTTGTCTTGCGCTGAGTGATGCGTTGATGGTTTTAATTGTGTCAAACTCAACGTTGCTTCGTGCATCAGGTGGTATGGCGCTTTTATTTGCGTCAGCTTCCAAGATATCTTGAAGTGCGTTGTTCCCGATGCCCTGTCTTGCTTCAAGTGGGCTGATGCTTTCACATGCATTGACTTCTCCGACACCTTAACCTGTGTCGATGGTCTCGAAGCCTTATCGTGCGTCGGTTCAGTGCTTTCCTTTGCATCGATTCTTCTGACTCCATAGTCTGCATCAATCTGACTGACAGACTAACCTGCAACGATTACACCGAGGGCTTTTTATGAGCCTTAGCCTTTGGCAATTTAATCACTTTTGGTGGTGGTAGCACAGTAGGATTTTTTCCTTTTCTGGCTAATTTTGATGTCTCTGGATCCTACCAAAGATCGCCTTACTGGGTCTGGATGATAGAACTTCGGTTCCAGAGAGGATTGCGTTGATCCTCCTTCATGCAGTGAAGATGGGGTGTAGGATCATAATGTTTGTTCCCAGAGCCTTAGGAGTTTTGCAGCTCTCTGATGCTGGGTTCTGGAAGACATTCTTCCACAGTCTCTACAGGCAGCTTGGTCATGTTTGGGACCAAGGCACAAATAGCAGTAGTTGTGCCAATTGATCACCGACATGATGTTGCCACACTGGCAGTATGTAAAGCCAAGGGTTTTAGGCATTGGAGCACTTAAAAGTGCTTTTTTGAGAGAAAAAATAAATTGACAAGAAATCCTAAGGAGAAAAAGTGAGAGACTTGACTCCACACATACGTGAGGAGTGTGGAAAAAAAAGAAACTGAGGAGACTCGCTTGAGGCATGCGTGAAGAGCAGTGCAGCCACACGGGAAAAGCTCTGCAAGCTTAGAGAGAAAGCTCCACCCCGTGACACCTGGATGAGGACCCCAGACAGCATGGCTAAATAAGCCTGCTTATCAACAGAAAAACCAAAGTATTCACAAGGGAGGGAGTTTCATTTGAATAAGTAGAGGTGGATAAGTGCAAGGCGATGCATATAGGGAAAAATAACCCATGCTATAGTTACACAATGTTAGGTTCTATATTAGGTGCTACCATCCAAGAAAGAGATCTAGGCGTCATAGTGGATAACACATTGAAATCGTCGGTTCAGTGTGCTGCGGCAGTCAAAAAAGCAAACAATGTTGGGAATTATTAGAAAGGGAATGGTGAATAAAACGGAAAATGTCATAATGCCTCTGTATCGTTCCATGGTGAGACCACACCTTGAATACTGTGTACAATTCTGATCGCCGCATCTCAAAAAAGATACAATTGCGATGGAGAAGGTACAGAGAAGGGCTACCAAAATAAGGGGAATGGAACAGCTCCCCTATGAGGAAAGACTAAAGAGGTTAGGACTTTTCAGCTTGGAGAAGAGATGGCTGAGAAGGGGATATGATAGAGGTGTTTAAAATCATGAGCGGTCTAGAACAGGTAGATGTGAATCGGTTATTTACTCTTTCGGATAATAGAAAGGCTAGGGGGCACTCCATGAAGTTAGCATGTGGCACATTTAAAACTAATCGGAGAAACTTCTTTTTTACTCAACGCACAATTAAACTCTGGAATTTGTTGCCAGAGGATGTGGTTAGTGCAGTTAGTATAGCTGTGTTTAAAAAAGGATTAGATAAGTTCTTGGAGGAGAAGTCCATTACCTGCCATTAATTAAGTTGACTGAGAAAATAGCCACTGCTATTACTAGCAGTGGTAACATGGAATAGACTTAGTTTTTGGGTACTTGCCAGGTTCTTATGGCCTGGATTGGCCACTGTTGGAAACAGGATGCTGGGCTTGATAGATCCTTGGTCTGATCCAGTATGGCATGTTCTTATGTTCAATTACAAGCATTCTCTCTGATATTCCTTTTGTCTTTTGGGTAGCCTACTGCACTCTCACTATGAGAGACTTATTCCTTCTGATCCTGGGTGCAGATTCCTCTTCCCCCCCCCCCAGCCCCCCCTCCCCTTTAGATCCTGTGAGTACCCTGCTGAGAGAGGAGTGTGAGTACGAGTGAGAGGGAGAATGTATAAGAGGTAGAGAGAGATATGTGAGAGGAGGAATGAGCCCCAAGGGATCCTCCCCCTGGCCCTTATTGCATGTGAAAGCCAGTCATGTGGCCCTAGTTTTAAAAAATTTGCCCATCCCTGCTCTATACTGTATAAGGCCGTTAAGCCTTAGTAGTTTGAGCCTAACATAAGTTACTCAGTTTTGTGGAATAGTGGTATGGGAACAAACTCTTAATAGCACCTGTTTGAGCCATATAAATAATTTAAAAATATATATATATTATTAAGGAACAATTTGTTTGAGTGTGTCTCATAAAAAGCTTTTTAAAATAACTCTTTATCTTGTCATGTAAAAATATATAAATTGGTTGTTCTGTCAGCAGTTAGGTGAAAAATATTATATGTGTTTATGCATATACCTCTACCTTATTTCATGACAGCAAGCGCTTTAGTTATTTTTTTTATTTTTTTTATTTATTTAAACATTTTTATATACCGACATCCGTTTGCACATCGTATCGGTTTACAGATAACTTGAAACTTGGACAGAGGAACTGTCAACTAGGCATAGCCTTTACAAAGAACCAGGGTAGTTTTTGTTGAAATGGTATTTGTTGAAATGGTGGCTTTCAAGTTTAAAAATAATTGCAGAAACTGCTTACAAATAATTTCTGAACTTGAATGTGGTGCAGCATTCACCAGCGGTATTGGTTGTGGGTAAACTGGATTCTTTATAGGTGCTTGATCTTTGTAAGTTCTTGATACCTTTGCATTGGACCAACATGAAAATTATCCAAAGATGTTATCCATGAACTTTTCAGGCCACATTAGTTTTTCCTTAAGATGTGACAGTGAGAATGAAAGGAAAGAAATATATCATAGGGTAGAGAGAGGACACACTTGGGAAAGTGTCAATATAAGTGGGTAATCTTGAGTTGCTTGCATTACCTCATTGTCCTTGTGATCACCATTTTGGGGGCCAATATTAACATTTCCTGCTTGGAAGGATGTCCTCAAGCAAGGTGGACAAAGTTGCTTATATATTGCTAAACCAGACTATTTATGCAGACAATGTGATACTTACCGTAATCCCTTTTCTGCCAAGGTGTCTGTTGCTCCTGTGCCCATAAGGCATTTTATATTATTCTGAAATGCTGTTTTCAAAATACAATAATTCTTTGTTCAGGTTTAACAATGCAATTCAAAAATTTTCTTTTCAGGATAAGGGCTTTCATATGTTGAATTATCTCTGCCTAAAGCACAACTTTCACTGTGTTTCATGAACTGTAGGAAATGTTGTAATTTAGTGTTCACCCTGATGATGCATCAGTTGAAGGGGAACAATGGATACTTTTGTGAGAAAAATGTGTGGGATACATCTTTATATTTATATTTTCTGAAACTAAACTAAACTACGTGTGTGTGTGTGTGTATATATAATTTTTTTTTTTGTGTTGAAAAATGTTTTTGGATGTTTTATAATATTGTTTCATTAGTGTTCGTTTGCTGGTATTTGATATTTGTTTATGTATTGAACACTTTATTATTTATTTTTTACCATTATTTTTGTTGAATATATTTATATATATATATATACACGTTTAGTTTCAGAAAATATTGTTTAGATACTGTTTTCAGAAGGAAAAGGGATTAGTCTCTTTACCTTGGCAAATCATAGATTCCACTCCCACCTTTTCCTGTGAAAACAGTGATTTGAACAGTAAGACTCTGAGCTACAACTAATACTTTCTAAAGTGAGACAGTAGCATGCTGCCATTCGTGGTTTCAATAACAAGATTAGCCCCAGGCCTACTGAACCTGACCTGTAGTTGATGCGCAGGTGGTGTTCACTGTGAATAGGCTATAGCAGTGGTTCTCAACCTTTTTCCCATCGTGACACACCTGACAGGCCACTCTCAAATGTGTGACACACTGCTCATTTCAATTCACGGCGGAAATAAAAAGCAAAGGTTCGGTAATTATTTTTATTGTTTAAAATGACACAAGGAAAAGATACGTATTCTGTCAGAACAGAAATTGCATAAATAGTAAACATCCCACACCAAAACAGCACCAATTTCCAGCACTTACCTAAGAAAAGGCATCACTGAAAATATTACACCAGGCTTTAAGACACCAATGCATCTGCTATTAGGAAAACGGACCAAGTCAGACTGCTATAGAGCCCTACACAGAAACTACACACCAGCAGAAAACCTCACCTGAATCACATGTGCTGACCCTCACCTAACAAAGAATAAAGAGACAAACGCATAACTAGAAGCATGCAGAAAAAACTGAATTGGAAACTGCAATAAGCCAGAGTCTCTGTATGCAGTGTAAAACAAATCAAGAAATATAAAATCAGTAGCAGTAAAACCATACTAACAAAAAGAACAGATTATTTTGAAACAGCTGATGAGTGGAATATCCAATTAAAAACATATAAAAAATTTCTAGATACCAATAAAATATTTCAAAATAGCAGACACAAAGACCAAGTAATGAAAAATAAAGATACAAAAATTTTTTTGCTCTGCATACCTGGGAATGTTTGATATCCAGGTCTCCTGAGATTGTTTTGAATTAACAGGAGGAGGGGCGGTTTGCTTGGAACTTTCTCCTCTCTCTCAGTCACATACGAGCGCTCTCACTTACACTTGCTCTCAATTACACACCTATACACGCATGCTCTCAGTCACTCACATATACACATGCTTTTTCTCTCACTTATATAGGCTCTTAATTACACATTTACACACATGCTATCTTTTCACGCTTACACACACAGGCTGTCTTTTTCTCTCACACACAGACTCTCATTCACATGCTTACAAACATGCTCTCTCTCTCTTTCATTTACACACAGGCTCTCAATCACATACTCACATGCTCCCTCACCTAAACCAGCTCTCAATCATTCACATGCTCTCTCTTTCTCTCATTTACACACAGGCTCTCAATCACATACTCACATGCTCCCTCACCTAAACCAGCTCTCAATCACACACAGACACACATGCTCTCTCTTACTTACACACACAGGCTCTTAATCATACATACACATTATCTCTCTCACACACAAAGGATCTCAATCATACACACATACTCTTTTACACAAACAGGTTTTCAGTCACAGATTTACACATACATGTTCCCAATCGTAAACTTGCATTCATGCTCTCAATCACAGACATACTCTTTCACATATACAGGCTCTCAATCACACACAAACATGCTATCTCACACAGGATCTCAAACACACATGCTTGCTTGCTCATTCACTCTCTCTTCTTCCCTCCCTCCCCGGAACTAGCGGCAGCAGCCTCCTCCCAACCCTAACCTCCTTCATTTTCAGCCCTCGCGTGGAGCAAGGAGTCCCATTGGCCACGGGGGTTGACATTCTTCATTTTCCTCGAGCCGTGCTGCTCATTCCTCCAGCCGCGCCTCTCTTCTTTCCTTTGGGCTGATGCTGCCTGCACTAGTGTGGTCTCTTCTTCCCGTGCACGCACTCGCTGCTCACCACTTCCTCTTCCGGGCCGCAGGAGGGGGGGAGCGGGAACAAGCGGCCATGCCGATGCCGCTAACTCCAGCTGTTCTGTCGCGTTCCGCCCGGGCTGACAGCATTTTAAGTCTGGGCGGAGGAGGACCGGGGAGCAGCTGGGTCAGCGGGGGACCGGGAAGTGTGGCGACACCTGCTTGTTCTTGGCGACACACCGGTTGAGAACCACTGGGCTATAGTATGGTAGGATGAGGGCTCCACAAGTATGTTGAGCTGGTTACTGCTGCTTCAACACCTGAAATCTTTTGATCTCTACAAAAGGTAATTCTTTGCCTGAAATTAAAATTGGCATTGGCTCAAGCTAAAGGCAGAGGAAAGGTATCTTGAAGAATTGTGCCCACTGCGATTGGCCTACCCTCTATTACTGCTAGTCTTCCTAAATGTTTATTCCACTTTTTCAATATCATTAAATGTTTCGTTATGCCTAGTTATCTCTTTAAAAAAAGAGGGAAGTTGCAAATGTCCCTTAGATTATTGGTTTTACTTAGAGCAGTGCTTCCCGAACTTGTCCTGGAGAATCCCCAGCCAGTCAGGTTTTCAGGATATCCACAATGAATATGCATGAGAGATCCTTAAAACCTGACTGGCCGGGGGTTCCCCAGGACAGGTTTGGGAACCTTTGACTTAGAGAAATTAATTTGAATTGGAGGGCTGCCTATATCTAGACTAGAGGTCTTCTATTGAACTATTCTGGCCCCTGACCAAGCTGTCATTAGACACTCTTGAGAATAAGCCATTACATGCAGCCATTATGGGTGGGGTCATTCTGACATATTCTTCAGGTTGTGGGGCATACAAGTCCAAAAGGTCTCAATCTGTTCGAGAAATACGTGAATTGTTTGAAAATCAGGTTTGCAAGAAGTTGTGAATGGTCAATTAGCAATGAACTGAAAACTCTCATAGAGCCTAATGTGTTTTAATATACTGGGAAGATGACCATGCTGATCCCAAAAAGATCAGGTGCCATTCATTACTACTGGAAATTTCCAGTGAATGAAATACTAGGAACAGCAGATAAGAGCCTGTTGCTGGAAGGTAGGATCAGACGAGGAAAAATGTAGCAGTCAAACTAATTATAATCACCTTGGATCACGGCTATTCTGTATTCAGTGACTGGGGGTTTTCCAGGAAGGTAAATGCTGTTGCACCCACACAGACTATGTGCCACAATTGTCAGTGACATATGAGATCAATATGTTTGCTACAATAGAAGCCAAGTGCCTTGATAGACTTTATTCTTGGTATCGATACAAAAAGAAATACTTCTCCCTCTAGTAGTCCTTTTATGTGGTGTTGGGTTTAAAGGCTTATAGGATACATAATTTTAGGATCATGGCAGTATATTGCTGCTGCAGTAAAAGGAACAGCAACTTACTAAGAACCTCCTTGGAAAATAAAATAGGATATAAAATCATCTTGGGGGCCTAAAATCAAAACTCTGGCCATTGATGCATTAAGACAGAGCCAGTCTGTCCCAGTAAAGAAAATGCCCAGTTTTTGCCAAATGGGTGTTCCCAATAATATTTGAAAACAACATAAAAAAAAAATCCTGGTTAACAATATTTATAAAACAGAAGCAAACAGAGGCAGAGGCGTTTAAACACCATGTTGAGATCTGGAGAGACGTGAGTTTTCGTCCCGGAGCTTTGAATATTTTGCCGGTAGTAAAGAGAATCTATACATCTGTTCCCCTTGAAAGAAGACTTTTTATAGTCGAAACATGGCCCATGTCAGGTTGGGTATTGAATGACCTCTATTTGGCTAAGTATTCTCTATTATTTAAATTTTGGTAATAAGCCGGTTCAGAACTTTCTAATAGATGCTTTATATTAAAATTGGTTTGAATTTAATAAATCTAAAATTATAATAGTTACTTGATAAATACAACTTAGAAAGACATGAGACAGCTCATAAGGCTGACTACTGCCTGAGGCCCATTGAGGGCGAGAGACAGCAGATTAAACCTTTCCTCGAGCATACGCTGATGATATTGTCTCTAGTCTAATCTAAATTTCTTGTGGTAATAGTTGAAACACTATTTCCCTCTCTAAAGTCTGTTGCTTTTGTTTTGAGTAACAATATTTATAGAAATATATGCAGGGCCCCTGCTGTCCTGTAATGTTGCTAGAATAGCTGACCCTTCCTTTAGATTTGCTATGGGAGACTGAGGGCTGAGTTGGGTCGAGCAGAGGCAGCACCTGACTGGCATGTTTCTATCCCCCCCCCCCCCCCCCCCCCACACACACACGGACTTCTGGATCCCCTACAAGATCCTAGAACCTTCTCCTCTCACCCATCCCAATCTTCTCTCCTTCACTTCCTCATTCCCAATCCTCTCTTCTCGCATCTTTATTCATGAACCTCCTTCCTTCTTTTCTCTCCACCCCCAATTTCTCTCCATCTCCTCTTGCCATTCCTGAGATCTCCTATTCTCCTTCTCCCCCATATCAATACCTGAGAATTCCCACCCATATAATTACCCCCCAAAAAATAAATTAAGGCATAAAGCAAGGTAAGAAAGCAAGTTTATTTGTATTATAAAAAAATAAATTTACATTATTTAATATGCAAAATCATTTTTATATAAATGTACTCCGTGGGGTAGATTTTTTTTAAAAAAGCGCATTCGCGTACTTTTGTTTGCGCACCAGGTGCAAACAAAAGTACGCTGGATTTTATAAGATACGCACGTAGCCGCGCATATCTTCTAAAATCCTGGATCGGCGTGCGCAAGGCTGACTATTTTGGGCAGCCGGCGCGCACCGAGCCGCGCAGCCTGTCACCGTTCCCTCCGAGGCCGCTCCGAAATCGGAGCGGCCTCGGAGGGAACTTTCTTTCGCCCTCCCCTCACCTTCCCCTCCCTTCCCCTACCTAACCCACCCCCCCGGCCCTATCTAACCCCCCCCCCCCACCTTTATCCACGGATTTACGCCTCCCGGAGGGGGACGTAAATCCACGCGCGCCAGCAGCCCGCTGGCGCGCCGAGACTCGACCCGGGGCGGTTCCGGAGGGCGCAGCCACGCCCCTGAAATGCCCGGGGCGAAAACACGCCCCCTAAACGCCACGTCCTGCCCCCAAAACGCTGCGTCGTTCGGCCCCGCCCCCGACACGCCCCCTTCCGAAAACCCCGGGACCTACGCGCGTCCCGGGGTTCTGCGCATGCCGGCGGCCTATGGAAAATAGGCGCGCCGGCGCGCAAGGCCCTGCTCGCGAAAATCCGGGCGGATTTACGCGAGCAGGGCTTTGAAAATCCGCCTGCATAATTGTTGCAGAATTTCAGAAACTCTTGAGTAATCAGGGAACTGAGAATTTGCATTCCAATTCCCAGAAATCGTTTTCTAAGGAGAAAGGTGCAAAGAGGTATAGTGAATTTGAACGATAACAAGGATCAATGTGTGGAGAGAGACGAAAAAATGGCCGAAATATTAAACAAATACTTCAGTTCGGTGTTCACTAAAGAAGACCCTTGAGAAGGACCTGTTGCTAGTTAAAAAGTCTGTGGATGGGGGTGGAGTACACAAAACTCCATTTACAGAACAGAATGTATGGGAAGAGCTAGGAAAACTGAAAGTGGACAAAGCCATGGGAACTGATGAGGTTCTGTGTGGGGGTATATTTTATAGTATGTCATAAACAAGCAGAAACAAATATTGCAAAAACAAACTTTAGTTTACTAAATGTTGCAAATATATGGATAATAAAACAGCAAAGTAATAACATTGAATACAGTATCAAAATAAGCTGTACATTTGGAGATAGAAATAAAGATAGAACATTAATCAAAGAATAATAAAGAACAAAAGGATGAACATCTCCCTTAAATGTCCTCCTCATAATAAGCCAGTATTCTTAGGAAATCCAGAGGACTTTATGAGCCTGGAGATTCTGAAAAGAACCAGCTATACGCTCTCTGTTCCTGCAGCTCATCTAATCAGAATAAGCAAATGCTATGTCATATATATCCCTCTCTGCAAGTTAAGTGCTTCAATTTGCACTTTTACCCAGGAAGGTATTTCAGTACCAGTTCTTTAATCTCCCATTTGGTAAAGGACATCAGTTGTTAACTTATTATCAGCTCATTGGTATGGGTACTAGTCTTTAGCATTTGATCTTCCCAGGTGGTAAAGAAAATACCAAATGAGTGCCACAGGGATCAGTGTTGGGACTGGTTCTATTCAATATCTTTGTGAGCAGCAATGTGGAAAGGATAGAAGATAAAGTTTGTATATTTGCGGATGAATCTAAGATCTGCAACAGAGTAGACACGCCGGAAGGAGAAGAGAGAATGAGATGTGATTTAAGGAAGCTTGAACGGTGGTCGAAGATATGGTAGCTGGGATTCAATGCCAAGAAGTACAGAGTCATACATCTGGGGTGTGGTAATACAAAAGAGCTGTATGTGATGGGGAGTGAAGGGCTGTTGTTCACGGAGCAAAAGAGGGGTCTTGGGGTGATGGTATCTAACGATCTGAAGATGGCGAAACAACGTGACAAGGCGATAGCAAAAGCAGAAGAATGCTGGGCTGCATTGAGTAATAACCAATAAGAAAAAGGAGGTGATAATCCCCTTGTACAGGTCTTTGGTGAGGCATCACCTGGAGTTCTGTGTTCAGATCTAGAGACTGTATCTCAAAAGGGCCAGAGACAGGATGGAGGCGGTCCAGAGAAGGGTGACCAAAATGGTGGGGGGGTCTCCATCAAATGACTTATGAGGAGAGGTTGAAGGACCTAAATATGATTACCCTGGAGGAGAGGAGGTGCAGGGAAGACATGATACAGATCTTCAGATACCTAAAAGGTTTTAATGATGCACAATTAACAACAAACCTTTTCCATTAGAAAGAAATCAGTAGAATTAGAGGTCACGAAATGAAGCTCCAAGGAGGATGACTCAAAATCAATGTCAGGAAATATTTCTTCATGGAGAAGGTGGTGGATGCTGGAATGCCCTTCCAGAGGAGGTGGTGAAGACAAAAACAATAACATATTTCAAAGGGGCATGGAATAAACTCTGTGGATCCCTCTATCCACCCATCCCTAGGTTTGTTTTTCTGATATAGTCTGCCATTGGCAACAAGATAAATTAGTAATTTGGTATTTCCTTAGGTGTTATCCATCAAATAAATTTACCAAAAAGAGGACTATTGTGAGCCTTTTATTCTGAGGGAAATCATCTGGAAACTTAGGGCTTGCCCCATTTGTTCAGAACTCTCTTCCTTGAAAAAGGAGCTGGCTGAATTAGCTGCAATAAAGAAAGTTTCACCCACTTTACATTATTCACGAATTAATTCCCCATTACCACAGAAAAACCAAAAGTCAAGGACAAAGGGGTTTATAGTGGGCTCAGATAGGGTAAGACCTGTGACCCATAGACACCTGTTCTTGACAGCTGTGCAGCCCACAAGTCTACCCCCCCCCTCACACAGGGCATTAAGGAACTCAGAAAACAACAGGATTACAGTGGGCTCTGGTAGAATTAGACTAGTGATGCGGAGACACACCTTGTATCAAATGACACAAGTACAATATGCCTTCTCTGTATTAGATAATGAAGAAGCTCTTGCGAAAGAGATTGAAGTGTTATCTGAAAAGAAGGAAGAAACCCAGTGCATACAGAAATTCCATAATACAATCAGTAACCAAAGGAAAAAGCTCATTGTGCTGGGTGACTCTGTCATCAGAGGCACTAATCTGGGAACTCTTAGCGAGTGAAACACTACAGTTAAAAGCCTCCCAGGATCATCGGCGAGCAGAAATGCTATTCAAATAGTCAAAGTGATCAAAGAAGAAAGCAATCTTTAAAGTTGATATTATCATCCATCTGGGAACCAACAACCTTGCTAGAAACAGCATCCAAGCAGTAGGGAGAGATTTCCAGTCCCTAGCGAAGCAGATTAGTCACATGGTGACAACAATTGCCTTTTCAGAAGTGTTACCTGTTCATGGAAAGGGGACGGAGAGGCTAAGCCATATTAATAACTTCAATGTATGACTCAAATCCTGGTGTAAGGAACAAAGTTTTGGATTTATTTGGGGCTTGGGGCCATATATGGAACAGTAAAAAGCTCTTTGTCAAAGATGGCTTACATCTGTTTGTGGCAGGAAAAAGGATCCTAAGAGATAAATTCAAATCCTGTCATAAGGCATTTAAACTAGATGCCAGGGGTGGCAGAAGGAAATTAGAATGTCACCCCCAAATGCAAATGCAATGGAAAAGGGTGAAGTGGATAACAAAACTCAACTAAATAAGTCACAAAAGGAGTCCAAGAAAAGCAGTAACCTGAACGAGACAACCTGGAAAGCTATGAACACAAATGCTTGTAGTTTGGGCAATAAAATCCCAGATCTGCGAGCCCTAATGGTAGAGGCGGACTTCGACATTGTTGCTGTCATGGAGACGTTGTTCATGGAATCTCATGATTGGGATGCGGCAATACTGGGCTATAACTTGTTAAGGAAGGACAGAGGACAGGAAAGGGGGAGGAGTGGCTCTTTATGTCAGAAACAATATCCAAGCATCTGAGCTGCAAGGAAGATGGGGCAAAGAAGAAGCACTATGGGCCAACCTAAAAAAAGATGATGGGGCATCCATTTTTTATTGGAGTGGCTTACAGGCCTCCAAATCAAATGGAAGAGCTTGACAGAGATCTGGTTGAAGACATCCAAAAGATGGGAAAGAAGGGAGAAGTGGTGATTGTTGGAGATTTTAATCTGTCGGATGTAGATTGGAGAATCCCTTCTGCAGAATCTAACAATAGTAGAGAGGTAGTGGATGCCCTGCAAGGGGCTCTGTTCAAACAAATGGTAATGGAACCCATGAGGGAGGGAGCTATACTCTAATTAGTGCTCACTAATGGAGATAATGTCTCTAATGTCCGGGTGGGTGCCCACCTCAGCACCAGTGATCATCAAACGGTGTGGTTTCATATCACAAATAGGATACGGAGAAGAAGCACGAAGACCCGAGTTTTGCAGTTCAAAAACAAAGACTTTGATGAAATGGGGAAGTACCTGGAGGAAGAACTAGAAGGATGGGAGAACGAGAGATGTGGAACAACAATGGACCAAACTAAAAGGAGCAATTACCAAGGCAACTAATCTATATGTTAGAAAAGTAAAGAAAAGCAAAAGAAAAATGAAACCTATCTGGTTCTCGGTGGCTGACAAAAGCTAACAGAACAGCGTTCAAGAAATATTAAGGATACCAAAGGGAGGAGCACAAGGAAGAATATCTGGTGGAACTGAGGAAGACAAAGAAAGTAATCAAGACAGCAAAAAGTCAAGTGAAAGAAAGGATTGCCAAAGAGGTAAAGGGAGGAACAAAGTTTTGGATTTATTTGGGGCTTGGGGCCATATATGGAACAGTAAAAAGCTCTTTGTCAAAGATGGCTTACATCTGTTTGTGGCAGGAAAAAGGATCCTAAGAGATAAATTCAAATCCTGTCATAAGGCATAAGGCATAAGGCAAAACATTTTTCAGATACATCAGAGAAAGGAGAAAAGTTCAAAGTGGTATAGTGAAATTGAAAGGTGAAAAGGATCAATGTGTGGAGAGAGATGAAGAAATGGCAGAAATATTAAACAAATACTTCAGTTTGGTGTTCACTAAAGAGGAACCTGGAGAAGGACCATTGCTAGTTAACAAGACACTGGAGGGGAATGGAGTAGATATAACTCCGTTTACAGAAGAGAATGTATGGGAAGAGCTAGGAAAACTAAAAGTGGACAAAGCCATGGGGCCTGATGAGGTTCATCCCAGGATACTGAGGGAACTCAGATGTGCCGGCGGGCCCGCTGCGTGACCTGTTCAATAGATCCCCAGAAACGGGAGTGGTGCCGAGTGATTGGAGAAGAGCGGTGGTGGTCCCGCTTCACAAGAGTGGGAGCAGACAGGAGGCTGGAAACTACAGGCCGGTTAGCTCACCTCTATGGTAGGAAAAGTAATGGAGTCGCTGCTGAAAGAAAGAATAGTGACCTATCTACAGTCAGAAGAATTGCTGGACCAGAGGCAGCATGGATTCACCAGGGGAAGGGCCTGTCAGACAAATCTGATTGACATTTTTGATTGGGTGACTAGGGAATTAGATTGAGGAAGAGCGCTCAATGTCATCTACTTGGATTTCAGCAAAGCTTTTGATACGGTCCCGCACAGGAGGCTTGTGAATAAAATGAGAAGCTTAGGAGTGAGTGTCAAGGTGGTGGCCTGGATTACAAACTGGTTGTCCTGACAGAAGACAATGTGTGATGGTAAATGGAACTTACTCTGAAGAGAGAGCGGTGTTAAGCAGAGTGCCCCAAGGATCAGTTTTGAGACCGGTCCTGTTCAATATCTTTGTGAGCGACATTGCGGATGGGATAAAAGGTAAAGTTTGTCTTTTTGCGGATGATACTAAGATCTGCAACAGAGTGGACACGCCGGAAGGAGTGGAGAGAATGAGACTGGATTTAAGGAAGCTGGAAGAGTGGTCGAAGATATGGCAGCTGAGATTCAATGCCAAGAAGTGCAGAGTCTTGCATATGGGATGTGGAAATCTGAAAGAACTGTATTTGATGGGGGGTGAAGGGCTGCTGTGCTCGGAGCAGGAGAGAGACCTTGGGGTGATAGTGTCTAATGATCTAAAGTCAGCGAAACAATGTGACAAGGCGATAGCTAAAGCCAGAAGAATGCTGGGCTGCATAGAGAGAGGAACTCATTGCTCTCTGCTTCTACAGCAGGAGGAAAAGGGGAATTAGATTCAGACAGCAACCATCAAGGACATTGAATTGTACAGTCTGGGAAAACAAACAAGTATGGAGGTAACTTGCTGATGCAGCAGTTACTACCCTTAACCAATAAGCCTTACATTTTTGATGCAACACCAACATTTCTCTGCTTCAATGGCAAGAGGTAACTGGGAATTAGACTCAAACGGCAACCAACAAGGGCCCTGACTTTGATGGCTTGGGAAACTGATAATTATAAAGGTGGCTTGTATGGCACAGTAGTTACTACCATAAGTTTGGTGGGCAGACTGGATGGACCGTTTGGTCATTTTCTGTTGTCATTTCTATGTTTCTATGTAAAGTGAAACTTCTTGACTTCAGTGCTAAGCGATATGTATGGCATGAAACAAACAAAGCACATCAACCTGATAACACTATTCATACAATAAAGCCTGGTGGTGACAGCGTTGTTGGAATGCTTTGCAGCAGCGGAGACAGGAAGGCTTCTGAAGCTCGAGGGAAAAGATGGATGATACGAAGTATAGGCAGATTCTGAAGGAAAACCTGTTCCAGTCTGCCAAATATTTGGAACTGGGGAGAAGGTTTGCCTTTTAAGTAGGACAATGATCCTAAACATAAAGCAGAAGCTACAGTGAAGTGGCTTCGAAAGAAGAAAGTGAATGCCCTCAAGTGGCCCAGACAGAATCCAGACCTAAATCCAGTAAAAAATCTGTGGCAAGACTTGCTGAAATCCATAGATAATCCCTAGCCAACTTGAAACAGCTTGAGCTCTTCTGCCTAGAAGAATGAGAAAAAACTACACCATTCCGCTGTGCAAAGGTGGTAGAGATTTACTCTTAAACAACTAAGGCCGTTGTTGCAAAAGGGGTTTCCACCAAGTATTAAGTCAAGAGGTATGAAGACTTGTGCAATGAAGAAATGCTTGTTTTTTATTCTTAAGTTTGGAATATTTCTATAATTGTTCTTTCATAATGAAAATGTAGACTGTTGTGTAGATCAGTGAAACCCTCCCTACTTTAATGCATTTTTTTTTTTTAAAGGGAATGTGAAAAAATGTACAAGGCTGTGAAGACTTGCGAGTGACCTTGGGCAAGTCCCGTCACCCTTCATTGCCTGAAGTACAAACTGAGGAGTGAATTTTGAAAGAGTATGCATGCCTAACAATAGCATATGCTATTTTGTAAACATTTGAGAATATACGTGTATTTGCCATTTCATGCATACGTTTTGCTGTGGGGAGAAAAAAGGTGCGGAATAAGGGCATTCCAAAGCAGGGTTCAGAAGTATGCATGGTAGTTGCTATTTTGTAAGAGGTATACGCATAAACATTACTGCTCTTAGTTGTACACTTTTGCACTTGCTAATTGACTCTCGCAAGTGAAATTGGACTTGTGTGTAGTTTTTGGGTGAGAGGTCTGGGAGAACTAGTTGGGGTTCAGGGTGAAGTACTAGAGTCTAGGTGAACTGGAGAAGGTATCGGGAAACCGCTGATTCCAAGCATGTTCATAAGTATTTCAAAACCGAATACACGTGCTTTATAAAATACCTGTTTCTGTATATAAATTGGGATTATTACGCTTACATTTTTTTTTTTTTTTACATGCTTAAAATATACGTGTAACCCTTAAATGGGGTGTTAGTCCCAAGGACACACAAACTTCTATATTCTCAAGGGCTGCTCTGGCTAGCAATTATCTCCCATGCTCAATTCTAAATCCTGGGGGATTCTTTTTATGGGGGGAAGCTCTCGTTTACGGCCCAAATGTTGGTGTCTTACTTCCAGTATGTACAGGAAGGGGTGAGATGCTGGGACAAAACCTACAGAACCAGGGTCTGGATGTTTAATTTAATTATTACTAATTAGTTCTTTATTTTATGTCCATTTGTCAATTCCATCCTCCCCCCCCCCCCCCCCCGTGCTCTAGAGGCATGGGGCACCCCATGGCACCCCATGCCCTCTTGCTGGACACCTATGAATTTTTTTTTACAGGTACGGGGGTGTTGGAGGGCAAGGGTGGAGACCTAGGACAGCTAATTTTTAGAGGCTAGAGGTGACCCCCTTCCATATTGGCTATTCCTAATATGGAAGGGGGAGGGTCAGGGGTGGACTCTATTGGGGTTGGAGGTCCTCTAGAGCACATAGTGGGGTTGCTGGATTGGGGAAGGGATTTGGGCAGGGGGCTGAGTTGTTGCCGCACAGCGGCTTTTTTGTGAAACCACCTCAAATGGTAGCCCCCGGTTGGGAGCAGTGGTTTAGTAAGACCCCAGATAATTTTTAAAAATCTTTTGGGAGGGGATATGTGTTGAGCCACATGGCCCTTTAAAGCGATGGTGGCAAGATATCACAGACTGCCCCTTCTGCGATATTGGGCTCCTCCCACAATAATATATTGTGGCTTATAAATCTAACTCTTAGATTTTAAACCCTCTGGGGATAGGAATATACCTATAATTTCTGAATGTAACCTGCTCTGAAGTATGTGTACGTATATATATATATGTACAAATCACAACCAAGAGTACTGGATCCACTTCCCATCTTGCTTTTTAAAATTCTTTTGTTGCAGAATGTGTGAATATGTGGATCACCTTCATGAACACTTCAAATATCCTGTTACAATCAAGAAAGCAGCCTACATGCCTCCACAGGTATTTTACCAGGAGTTGGCTGCTGTTATACATAAATGAATAATCCTTTCTGAATGCACCCCTCTAGGATGTTGAGAAATATGAACACAGCCAACTTGCTTTGATATGATTAGCTTTATTGGCACTGTTTCTGTTGTGCATGTTATGAGCAATGGTAATAAAATGCTGGGCACTGTTTACAAAGTGTAAAACCAAGGGGTGGGAAATTTAAAAAGCAATGATTCAGTAATCACAAAAATTAATTTGTCACATTACATGTTGAAATGGAGGCATCATACAACTGTGCCATTGTGTTACAAACTATGTATTGTGATACCAAGTATAATCATTCACCTCATATGTCCATTTAGGTCCATATGTAGTTAAACACAAAACAAAAATGATTTCTACCTCCATTTTTATGCTATATTATTGTTTGGTTTTTTTTATTGTACACTACTTCAGATATGTCTGACTGAATTGGGGGGGTGGTATAAATATTTTTAAATAAATTCAGACAGTTCAAGAAGCACTCAAACAGGGGCAACCTATTCAAAACAAGTGTTCAAAGTATAAACACCTCACAAATGATTCATAAGACTGATACATTTTGCATGGTTCAATACAGACTAAAATTGTAGTGCTATCCATAATATCCACTCAGGATTAATGCTGTATACCATAAGGGGTACTGCCCCGGATATAAGTGCAGCTGCAGTGGCTACCTTGTGCCTGCCTCTGACAAAGTATCTGCACTTTCAAATTATTGCTTGGTAGTTTGTAGGGACACTGAGACCCCAAAAAGCCCAAGGATTCACATAGGTCTTAGAAATGCACCTACGAACTAAATTCAAAAAAATGCTGGAATTTACAATCTGTGTGATAGGGACACTGCTAACAAAACTACAATATTTATTAAAAAATAGTAAGAAAAGTGCATAGAAAATAGATGCTGTTTGCAAGCAGCTAAATAAGAAGGATTGATATAGTTAATGCTAAGCCTAGGGAGATTCACATTAGGCTGTTCCTTCAAATATGGATAGAGCTGGGCCAGAAGCTTGGCACAAATCTGATTCTGCAAAGAACCTCTAGTGAATTCTGGGCCGGTCCCTACTGAACTGCTATTGATTTCCTGAAAAACAAAATATTGCAATATTACACCACCTTGTGGAGACTGGGGGCATTAGCATGTCAAGCCTCACTGTTAACACTGCTGCCAAAAACTGTAGAACATAGCAGTAATTAGGCTGCCACTTGTCTGTTATTTCAATGAGTGCAAGGGAAAGAAAGTCTTACTGGGGAAACAAAGTGCAAAATAAGAAATCCAAACAAGCGAAAGCTCCTTATTTTGTCACCAATAATTTTTGTAAGATTGAGTCATTTTGTTGCTTTTAAATTTTCCATCCCTTGGTGTTACAATAAATGTGCTAATGTGGAAAGTTACTGCTATAATTGGTTAATGTTTCCAACAATTATAAAAACGGGTGAGACAGCAAGCCCAAACACATGCTCTCTCACTTACACACGCTGCCCATTACACTTGTACAAACCTTCTCTCTCTTACTTGCATACGTGCTCAGTCACATACCCATGCTCTCTCTCCCTCTGGCTTGTTCTCACTCACAACCCCCTCTCCTCCCCAGCACAAATGGCAGTTGCAGCAACCTCCTTCTTCAGCCCCTCCACGGCTCAAGAACAAAGCATCCCATCAGCAGCAGGGGCTAAAGCTGCTCTCTCCTGGCGCTGATCACCAGCTGTGCTTCATTTTAGCCTGGCCCTGTGCTGTTACTGCTACATTATGCGGCATGGTCCTCTCTTCTTCGCACACACCATAGGGGTGGGAAGAAGAAAGGGCCATGCCGCTAATGTTGCAAGCTTCTATTAGTACTTGCTGCCGTTCCTGCCCAGGTGGCATGGCAGCAGCATTAGTGGAAGAATGGCTGCAGCTCAGTGCAGTGGAGGAGAGGGAGGGAAGCACAACCGGAGCAGTGGGAAGCTGCAACACACTGGTTGAGAATCGCTGCTCTAGCAACAAGGCTACTTCTAGCTGGAAAATATATAAATATACAGAATTATGCATTTTCTTTAACCTGCACTTTAACACATATTGAAATAACACTAACCTCTAATGACAATTTTATGGAATCTCACATAATATTAAATACAATAGTACTAAGAATTTAGATGGGCTTTCACCTTTTGCGATAGAAAAATGCATCACTAGCTGTATTTTTAGTATATGGTGTATTTGCCAGTATTGCATATGCTGCATCTTAAATAGTACACAGAAATAAATCAATACATGGTATATAATAAGTGATTAATATGAATCACACAGCTACACTGGGAATTAAAGATTTACTCACCGTCACAACAAACCCCTAAAGGCATCGAAATAGTGTAGGAAACATGAGCTTGTGGGATAGAGTGCACAGGTAAACCACAGACGATGAGAGAAACTGAGGAGTAACAAACAGCATCTGTGTTTGTAAACATACACAACAGCATACTCTGTTTGTGCTCTTCACAGTCTGTCTCTCATACCAGTCACCTCCCTGACTAGTCTCTCTCACACACAAACACATCACTGCCCAGACCAGTCTCTCTCAATTACTACCTCCTAAAAAAAAAAATAAAATGATTGTTCAGACAGCAAGACTAATGCATTTTTCTAAAGGATATTTTTAATTTCTTTATTCAAGGATCCTGGCTATTCAACTGAAATGAAAGAAGAATCTGTTAGACAACACCAGTTTCCTAATGGAGATGTTTGGAAGAAACTAATTTCTGGCAAAAATGTGTAGTGATGTGAAGTCCAAAAGCTACCGGTTTTGGAAAGGAAAAAGAGAGGCCACAGGCTGGACATCAAGGATCAGAGGCCATGCCTGGTTGCCAAAAAAAATTTCTCCATTTGTTAAAATAAAATCAAGAGTAGGATGTCTCTAAGGCAGACAGCAAATGGAATGATACTGCTGAAGCCACTACAGAAACAAATCAATGTGACAGATAAATTGTAACTAGCATTTCATAGTGAAATCTGCTGAAATAATTTAGTGTTATACTTCCTTACTCATATTTTTATCAACTATTAAATTAAATTTCAGTAAAATCATACCATCATTTAAGTAATCTAACACATTGTTTAGTTCTACCTGTACTTATTAGGTTGAGAACATGAATGTACTTTCTATAGTGTCTCTATTCCCCCCACTTTAAGAAACTGAGTGCCTGCTGCATTTAGCTATACCTCCCCTTGCTGTCCTAGCTATTGCCTTTTTGGTTCAGAGTGATACACCAGCCTAAGGTCTGGGAAGTCCTCCTGTCAACCACTGCTGAAATCTTAAGACTTGAAAGCTGAGGTGATTATCCTTGTAAGGAAAATAAAAATGCTCTAAAATGAATCTGTATCACAAGAACTGACTAAAGTTTAATCTAGTATAACAAACAAAATCCAATACAAATTGAGGTTGGATACTAATATAAAGTAAACAGACATCTAAACCTTCACCTTTTTTTTTTTTTTTAGGAATTCTTATTAACTAAGGACCATCATACGTAGAACCCAAACAAAAGACAAGTCTGTAAGAATTGTAATAGAAAATTATATAGACTGATGATTACATGCGATGTGACCATCATCTTCAAAACGTGCAGTGATTGTCCAATAAGTGAAAAAAAGGTTTGAAAATATCACTGAAGTATAGTGGACATAACATCTGACAAAATAAGTTCAGCACCTTGTCTCATTCAGGAGCCCAGCATGGATGCATGTTTCGATTTTTTTCTGCTTCAAAGGAATGTTCATGTCTACGGTCTCTGTAGATAAAGCCGTGCTGCACTCATCGAAGCCATCATCTCTCTTAACTGAGTACAGCACTGTCTTCAGAGACCGTGGACCTGAGTATTCCCTTGAAACTCAGTGGATCTAAACATGGATCTTTGTTGGGCTCCTGTACAAGATGTACTTTGACAGATAAGTTATGTCCATTATAGTTCAATGATATTTTTTAACCTTTGATTTTTCACTTATTAGAGAATTACTGCACTTTCAGAGGATGTTTTGATGGGTTCAACATATGATGGTCTTTAGTTAGGAATTCTTACTAACAAATGTGAAGATTTGGATGTTATCTGTTTTCACTTTAAATTTCATCTGTATAGAAATATAGGAAGTCTGGTTCTCACAATTACAGTGCAACAATGCCTTGCAATATAGTGACTCACATATCAGAATTTCACAATATTGCCATTCACAGTTTGGGACCTGAATTTAAAATAGAGAAAGCAGAGACTTGCCATATTGGAAATATGGCCTGTACATGATTAAGGAGTATGCTTCATTTTGCAAACTGATGAATAGCAAAACTCAAAATTACAGTAAAGAAAAAAAAATAGGCATAACCCTTTGAGGAAAAGTGAGAAACTATCAGGGAGAAAGAAAAACCAAGACAGCCGGTAAGCTGAGTCCCCAGTGAGAGTGAACAAGAAAATACTCAGAAGTGGTAAAAGTATAAAACAGCACTTGCTGCACTATATTATAAATAGAACAAGAGTCTGATTTGTCCAATGCATGCTGCCTCCTATGTTAAATGAGAAGAGTTTATTTATGGCAATATTTTAAATATGTGGTGGTTTTTAAATGACAATAGTTTTCTGTCAGTGCCTTGCAGCTTAATAACAAGATAATATTTGACATCCTTTGATCACTATGTTACTTGTCAAGAGAAAATAACATATGAAACTTTAAATTGCTTTATTACATTTTCAGTACTATAAAAGGCAAGTGAATTCCATGGCCTGGCAACTTGGATCTTAATATAAACAAAGTACCAGTATGGCTCCCCTAACCTTGCTTTCAGCTGAGATTAGTGACATATGAAAACATACATGTAAAACATCTGGTTCTTTAACTTAATCCTTTGTAAAAAGGGGTTCTACAGCAACCTAATCAATCCATGCATTGAAGAGCAGAGGACTTACTTGCAGCAACTCTTTATTTACTGTAGCGACTTTTTTGTTGTTGTTGTTTGGAGTTCGTTTTCTGTGTTAACACTCAGACTGTAGATTATGTATCTAATTAAGTATAGCATCTTGGCATTAGCACAAAAAAGTAAGAAGCCACTTAGTGTGAAACCTGCACAAAGTTAAATAGAAGTAGCAGCGCTAGCAAAAAGACAGCGTTTTTATTTTGATTTGTGTTAGTTCCTATGAAACAGATTTTTAAAAGCCTTGGCTCCATGGGCTGATTACTGTCAGGGACGCAGCAGCGGCTGCTGCAGCTCCATAACATAGATGAATACCTTTACACCAACAAAGCAAGATCAGAGGTAGAAAGTGGCAAGCTAGTTACTGGAATGTTCTTCAGCTTAAAAAAAGTATACCTAGGAAGTGCTTTTTATAAATTCACAATTACAAAACAAATACTAGCAGATAGTGTGATTGTAACTATTTACAAATACTGAAACAGGAACTTAATGTTCAAAATATTTACATATTATACAGCCATCTCCATCTTAATAGCAGGATGAGGACTGTAGCCTTCAAGCTGAAAATCCTCTGCTTTAAAGTCACTAATGTTTTCAATCTTGCGAAGAAATCTGAGCTTTGGGAAAGGTCGTGGTTCCCTTAGAAGCTGCAGTAGAAGGAAAAAATTATGATTTTTGTTCAGCAAAAATACTCTGTTTTGGGGTTTTGTGAAAGAATGACAAACAAATATATACATAATGATCATAGCTAAGACCCCAACAGAATGAAGGCCATTGTAACATAGCAATGACAGCAGATAAAGACCAAATAGTCCATCTAGTAGCAATTTGGTTATGGTAGTAAAGGAAAATTGTTTACCACCTGCTAATTTTCATTCCTGTAGTACCACCGAGCAGTCCAGACTCCTGGGTTTTGCCTTCTTTCCAGCAGACAGAGAGAGAGAGTTTCGCAGACACTGCCACATATCAATACTGCAGGTGGCGCACTAGGTTAAGTACTCAAGCCAAGATAGCAGCCATAACAATAACAATTACAAAATCATATCCCCTGAACGAACAGTGGAAAGTGGAAACTTAGATAATCTCACCCACCGTAAAAACATGTAGGACTAACAAAACCTATGCCAATCTTCAAAATAAATATAATAAGATACCAAGCGGACTTTCCAAAATTTCCTTTCTAAAACTGGGCGGCACTCTGGACTGATCTGTGGTACTACAGGAACGAAAATTAGCAAGTAAGAACCAATTTTCCTTTCCCTGTATGTACCCAAATCAGTCCAGACTCCTGAGATGTACCAAAGCTTCCCTAATTGGAGTGAGACTCCCACTCAAAGAACACTGTCACTAAAGCCCATGGCCTCAGGAGCCTGGATATCCAAACGATGTCTGGCCAAAGTGTGCAAAGACTTCCAAGCAGTCGTCCTACAAATCTCTTGTGGAGACACTTGCTGACATTCAGCCCAGGATGCCGCCTGGGACGAGTAGAATGAGCCCTTTCTTTGCACCACTCCACAGCCCAAAAAAAGGGGATCAGACAACCTGAAGTCATTAGTAACTTTAAGATATCGTAACAAAGCGTGCTTGACATCCAAAAGCCGTAACTCTCTCGCATGAGGTGCTGTAGTTTCCAGGTTTGGGCAAGCCGGGAGCTGCACTGATTGATCTAAATGAAAGGACAAAACCCCCCCTTCGGCAGAAAGGCTGGAACAGTCTGCAAGGAGATCCCCGAATCCGAAATTCTCAAGAAAGGCTCCCTACATGACAAAGCTCAGAGATCTGTCTGACAGAACAAATTGTAACCAAGAAAACCTCCTTCAAAATGAGATCTTTTATAGTAGACCTAATATGCTCACACAATGCCGCATACATGCCTTTGAGGACCAAGTTAAGACTCCAGGAAGGACACAGCTTCTGAACTGGAGGGCACAAATGCTTCACTCCTCCGCCATAGCCGCACCACATCCGGATGTGCAGCCAGAACCACTCCGTGGACCTTGCCTCGAAGACAACCTAATGCCTTCAACTGAACTCTGATGGAGTTAAAGGAGAAACCCTTCACCAACTTTACAAGAAGGAAAAGATATATGCAACGGAAGCTCACACAGAAACATACTCAGGGAAACCTCTCTCAAACGTTCCCTTTTAAAAGCCAAACCGCGAAACAAAAGCGAGCCGCCTGATCTGAAAATATGGGGACTTGGCGCAGCAGCTCTGGCAGAAGAGCAAGTCCCAACAGGCCATCCACCACTAGATTGAGATCTGCAAAGCAAGGCCAGCGAGGTCACTCCAGAGCCACCAGAATCATGACTCCGGGGTGAAGCTCCAAACGCCACAAAATCTTGCCCACCAGCAGCCACAGCGGAAACACATGTAGCAGAATGTCTCGTGGCCAAGGAAGAACCAAGGCATCTATTCCCTCCACTCCGTGCTCTCTTCTGCAACTGAAGAAGCGGGGTGCCCTGGCATTTTGTTGAGTTGCCATCAAATCCATGCAAGGCTTGCCCCACTTGTAACAGATGATTCATCACTTCCTCCAATGGTTTCCTTTCCACGGGATCCAGCTGTTGACAGCTAAGAAAATCCACTTACACCCTGTCGATCCCGGCTATATGAGAAACCACTATCAATGCCAGAAGTTGCTCTGCCCAGTGGATTAGCTCCCGAACCATCTGAGCCATCGCTCAACTCTTGGTACTACCCTACCAGTTGATATAAGCCACCATCATTGCATTGTCTGACAAGATCCTAACCGGATGACCGCGCAAGAGAGGAAGAAAACACATGCAGTGCCAACCACGCCTCTCTCGCCTGAAATTGGTTGAGAGACCAAGACATTTCCTCCACCAACCACTGGTCCTGCACCAACTGGGCCTGGCAGACAGCTCCCCCAACTGGAGAGAGTGGAACTGGCTGAGTCCGTAAGCGGTAGTGAAATCTGGAACTGCTCCAAAAACAGATCCCACCAGGACAATAATGTTCCTGAAGAAGTCTCATATGAGTAACGCCCAAAGCACTGGACACCATGAAGCAGAGACCCTGTAGGTACTCCCAGATCCTGGGTCCCTGGCTCTCCAGCAATTTCCGAATTTGCGACTGCAATTTGACAATGCGCTCCTCCGTAATAAAAACCTTCCCCAGCTTGGTATCGAAGTGTGCTCCCAAAAAATTCCCCCACAGGAGAAGGAATGGGATGACTCTTGGACAAATTCACAATCTAGCCAAGTGATTGCAAGTACTGCAGCAGCAGATCCACTACTTGCCTGCAGAAGTTCTCCGACTTTGCCTGAATGAGCCAGTCATCCTGATACGGGTGCACCAGCACCCCCTCCTTTCTGAAAGCTGCTGCTACCAGCACACCATCACCTTAGGGAAAGCCCATAGAACCATT
This sequence comes from Rhinatrema bivittatum, assembly GCF_901001135.1. Classification (NCBI taxonomy): domain Eukaryota; kingdom Metazoa; phylum Chordata; class Amphibia; order Gymnophiona; family Rhinatrematidae; genus Rhinatrema; species Rhinatrema bivittatum. Next base: position 593,608,388 of record NC_042616.1, read on the forward strand.
ACCACTCCGGACAGCAGAGCGCAACATTGAAAAATGCAGAAATCTCTGATGGATGGGTCGGATTCCTATGAGCAAGAACACCTCAGTCAGATCCAGAGACACCAAGAACACCCCCTTGCGGACCGCTGCAATGACTGGAGAGTTTCTATACAAAACAGAGGAACCTTGAGAGCAATGTTTACTTTCTTCAAGTCCCTTCGTTCTTTGGAACCACAAAATAAATGGAGTAACGTCCCGTTCCTCTTGCTTCCAAGGGCACAAAAGCATCTGAAGACAGTCTAGGGTCTGCTGCATCACTTGTCTCCTTTCCCCAGAGGCACAAGGGGAGATCATGAATAGGTCCTTTAGTGGACGAGCAAAATCTAAAATGTAACCTTGGTTTATCATGCTTAAGACCCACTGGTCAGCAGTGACTGGCCCACTCATAAAAAAAAAAAAAGTCAACCAATCCCCTATAACCGGGAAGGAGGAGTGGATTGGCCTTGCTTTATTGTAAGGACCTGGCTCCAGAGCCTCCCTGGCTAGAGCCATCTCTGTTCAGCTTCTGGCCTGGAAAGGATTGGCTCCAGGACTGCTTGCCTCTCTGAGGCCTCCTCCCGAAGACCTCTCCTGGCAAAAACACCTATTTACTCGAAAACCAAGAGCGTCCAGAAAAGAAACTCCTTGCCCCTTTAGACCTGTCCTCAGGTACCTTGTGAACTTTATTCTCTCCCAGATGCTTTATCAGCTCCTCCAAATTCTCTCCAAAAAGAGTAGCTGTCCCTTAAAGGGAAACGCTCCTAATTGTGACTTGGACGAAATGTCTGCTGGCCAGTTCTGCAACCGAAGAAATCTCCTGGCCAAGCCTGCCAACATTATTGTCTTAGAGGACGTCCTAATGAGATCATACAGCAAATGAGCGCCATAGGCAACCGCAGCTTCCAGCCGCTCCGCCTGCTTAGCCTCCTGAGAGAACATGGATTTGTCAGTCTGCAACTGATGCACCCAATGCAGCTCAGCCCGAAACATACAACTGCTGCACACCGCAGCTCGTAAGCCGAGCACAGACACCTAAAAAATATGTATGTTTTTTTTAAGATGAACCTCGAGCTTCCTGTCCTGAACATCCTTCAAAACTAAAGTACCGGCCCCCGCAATAGTATTTTTTTTTTTAGTTAACTTCCACGCATCCACCTTCGGGACTGTCAGGAGCTCCAGAGTGTCCTCAGGCAATGGATACAATTTATCTTCTGCTCTGCCTAATGTCAAGCCAATATCCGGAGTATCCCCACTTCCTGGCCACCAACCTTTCGACCGACTTGTGCAACAAAAAAACCTTCATTGGACCCCGTAAGCCATCCATAACTGGATCCATGCCTTCCTAATCGGACTGCTCCAGCGGAACCTTATCCAGTCCCCCCCCCCAGGAAAGGATCCGTTACTGGGGGGTCTACGCACTATGCTCTGACTCAGAGGAGTCATCTTTGGTCACCCGCTCTCCAGACAGGGCTCGCTGAACCTTGCTAGACGCAAAAGTCCTGGAATGCTTGGACTTCCTCGTGGGCCGCGGACCTTCTAACGCTCCTTGTTTGGAAATGTGTTCTACGGCTTTCCAGGCCAAATAAGTCCTGTGCAGCCAGAGGATGAAACCTGCCAAAAAAGCAGATGAATCATTGAAGACCTCCCCTAGGAGGTCAACATCCTCCCCCGACTGCCCCCCTGGGCCTCAGATCTGCCAGCAAAAGTGGCAGGGGAGATCCCCCTTCCACTCCAGCAGCGTCTATAGCAGCCGTGAAGGACTTCACTCACGGGGAAGAGATCGGCCTCTTTCACCAACGCAGCCATGACCTCCAAGGCTGCCGAGTCGCCACCTGCGCAGTTGCTCCCGATGTGCCCTCTCTCCCAGAGAGACACCGGGAATGCGGCCAAAGACTTCCCAGGCCCTCGCTGCCATCTCCATGGTCACTCCCAAAGTGACCTCTCTCGCAGAGAGGCACCGGGGACACTGGCCGGCACACAAAAGGCGGCTGCACATCTCCTCACACGCGGTGCATCGGCAACCACGTGGCATGCTCCGGCACCACCTGAAGCAGAAAACACTAGCAGGAGCTGCTGGAACAAAGCGCCTGCCAAAAGCAATAGCATGCTGTCGTCACTGACTGGGAAAGAAAGTATAAACAACTGCTCCTGCACTTTTTTTCAAACTAGCTTTCTTCTAAATTTTATGAAAAAGACCAGAAAATTAAAGAACTTCCTTGAAGTGATTAGCAGCAGGGTTTGCAAGTGCACCTGGAGGTGAGGGAACTGGATCCACCAGCAGTCTGCCTCCCGGCATGAGAAGATTGAGCACCAAGGGTCCCCAACCCCCCCACCGCCCGTCCACCTCAAACCAAGAGGGATGGCCCCACTAGGACCTACCAGCCTCCTGGGAGGAAACGGCTCTAAACTTTCTATTCTTTCCTTTGTTTTTTTTTTATATATAGGCTTTTATATACCGGTACAGAACTGCAGTTTTACACCTCTTCCACCTGCTAGAGACAGAGAAATACTGAAGGACAGAAGGTGGCACATTAGATTATATGGCAGTGTCTGTAAAACTTTCTCTGTCTCCATCTGCTGTAATGGAGGCAAAACCCAGGAGTCTGGACTGATCTGGGTACGTACAGAGAATTGCATTCCTCGCGGGTTACCCTCATGCGTTCTGTTAAGCGTAGCAACTGCCACTGCGTGCAAGTTACCCCCCATACAGAAAGGTTATTAAATATCTAGGGAGCTGCAGTATTTGTCCTATGCCCTTTTGAATTCATTAACTGTTCTTGTCTTCACCACCTCTTCTGGGGAAGGCATTCCAGGCATCCACCACCCTATCCGTGATGAAATATTTCCTGATATTGGTTCTTTTCCCTTTGAAAATTAGCTTACAGGCCCCACTGGTACAATGTAGCTATGGACAACCCTCACAGTCATTCTGAAAATCGCTCCATTCCCTCTTATCACTAATTTTGTGTATGGTAACAATCTTATTTCAGTCAATAGCAGCTCTATGTAATATTAAATCTACAGGAATTTCTTACTTGAGAGGGGAGGGATCCTTGAGAGAGTGTTAGATTCTTCATATTAGCGCTTACTAGCTACAGAATCTTAAATACTAACCTGAAGTTTTAATGGCTCAGTGTGATTAACATAGATATGGGCATCACCCAAGGTATGGATAAAGTCACCAGGCTAAAAGAGAGGAAAGAAAAAAACAGCAAAATTACACATCCGTATTGGCTGTACAATTCAGACATTAAAGTTTTCTCGAGATATATGTCTGCCCTAAGTAGTTTTGCACCTGAACCTGCTCTAATCTATTCTTAGTATTACAGATAAAGATTACTTTTGCTGGGGAATTATGGGGTGTGCCTGCATCAGCATGCACCATTTACGTTAGTCTGAGGGGGTTACTCACTAAAGCAGCATGCCATAGGGCATTAAGGCTCTGCCGATGCAGGTGTGGGGGTGGCAGGTGCTGGCCTTCAGCCACTTTATCACATCCTACATCAAGCTGAGTAACCTTACTTTATATCTTGTTGATTAGAAGAGATGCGGCCTGTTTCTTGTAAGCCATTATTTTTATAAACTTTATATGATCTGATACATTTTCTTCTGCAACGTAGGGAGGATAACTTTCAAAACATGCACCACGTGCACCCATGCCCCATGTATTTTGCATTGTGCACGCAAATGTTCATGTATGATGTAAAATGTTTAAATGTACACTAAAATCTTGGCACATATTGAAAAAAATACATGAGAATGTATTTTTCAAGATTGCCAGATAAGTTCCAACTTATCTGGGGATGTGGTGCTTTTTGAGACTTATCTGAGTGGTGCAAATCTCCTATATTCACATGTATTTGTGCTTCTAAATTTTAATAATTTATGGGAGGAGATTTCACACATGTATTTTCGTGTAGAGTAAGTAAAGTATCTTTTATACATGTAAGGCCTCAAAATCTGTAACAAGCGCAAGTGAAGGAACTTATCAATCCACCAGTTTGCCCAGTATCTCTAAGTCATCAAGACCCTCCTTGTTCTTCAGCCTAAACTCCTCCCACTTTACCCAGAGCCTTCACCCAGTCAGCATTTGGCAATGAGGACTTTTATTCTCATATCAGATACTGACCAGGCGTAAACATATGCAAGTAAGACTTACACGCGTCACTCTGGCAGACTAATGTATGTGTGAAAATGTTGGCCCCCCTTTTTTAGATGCGTATTTTTGTTCATGAATCCCTCACTTAATGCACGAATGGTAGATTATACAATAGCATGTACTTGCATACATGTTATTTTAGATGCGTAAATCCTAGTTTTAAATTTGCAACCTTTTGAAAATTCATCTCAAAATGTTTCAGTAGAGTTATTAGCTGTTTTTTTTCGTTTAATAATCATTGCCCTTCACTTTAATCTCATACCATGTGCCCACCAACAAAATAAATGGATCTCTTATATCACTTTGCATTATACCCTAAAGCTGGATGCCTCATTCTGGTTTAAAAAAGGTAAAAAATAAATCAGAGCTTGCAAACTGCTCGTACCTTCAATCCCGTCACATGTGCAATCATGTACGTGAGCAACGCGTAACTAGCGATGTTGAAAGGCACTCCTAATCCCATGTCGCCTGATCTCTGGTACAGCTGGCATGACAGTTCATCATTTATCACATAGAACTGGCACAGGGCATGGCATGGAGGCAAAGCCATTAAAGAAATATCTACATAACACAAAGCCAGAAAATGCTGTAATTAGAAATGTACAGTAAAAATACAAAAAAAAAGTACACAACTGACTATTTACCATCAAATTGCAGACATTCAACCAGATAGATTTGGGTTTTTTGAAGTGTCCAAAAGATATTACTTTCTGCATGTGCAAAAAGGCCTTTGTCAAAATATGATCTTCCAATTTCCACTCCGCTCTTCCAGGAGTCATGTTTCTAATCCAACTTGGCAGTCAAAGGTCAAAAATCCATAAAAGGGTCGCCAATCCCCCCCCCCCCCAACAGTTCATATTTTTTTGTATTCAATTTTAACTTATTTTACAAAAAAACTGGATAATACTGAAAAATTTTGATTTCAATTCCAAGATCACACTTGATCGATCAGAGCTCATAGGAACAACGATTTGTATATTGTCTGCATAGATATCGCCGCAACCCTCGTCCAGACCCCATCGACGGCCTCGGCTCCTGCTCCCAAACACGGCCACGTGATTGACACCCAGTGAGCCCCTCAGACTCGCGATCGGACCCTGCTGTGACGTCTACCTGCCGGCCCCCAGCGCCAAGATCTCCGCCTTGACCTGCATGATCGGGAGGCGCCCAGAACCACGTCAACCGGAGGCACCGTGCAACCAGCATAAAGACCGCGCCGGTGAGCCACGATCTCCCTCTTCGCCGTAACCCTCATCTGGACCCCACCAACGGCCTCGACTCAGACTTCATCCATTCCACCACCTACCCCTCGGCCAACCCCTCCCAATTCCTGGTCTACCTTCTTAAACCCTCCCCCCCCCTTACCATCCAGGCCCTCCCCTTCTTCATTACAACTCTCCAAATCCTGTTCCTTTCAGGAACAAAATGCATCTCCCGCCAGCAAAAACAACCACCCTTTCATACAGGAAACCTTACCACAAATGCCATGTCATTAACCACAATGCACTACACATCAGCAAGGAAGTTTAGATAGAGAAATGCTTTCTCTATCTTTCATAGAATTTCTTCTGATGATACAGATGGGCACAGTTAAGGAAAATTGGTTCTTACCTGCTAATTTTCGTTCCTGTAATACCACACATCAGTCCAGACTCCTGGGTTTTGACCCCTGCCAGCAGATAAGACAGAGAAAAAAAAAAGTTTCACTAATGCTGCATATTACCCAGTGTGCCACCTGCAGTCTCTCAGTTTTGTCCTGTACCCAAGTCAAGATGACTAAACAAACAGTAGTAACTAAGACTCCAAAACCCGCCTCAACGAGCAGGGGAAAAAAGGTGAAACCTCCAAGACGGAAAGTGGAAATGCTTTCCAACAGCAACCAAGGAGATCATCATTGAATCCCTCAACAACTCTCCATTATACCTGCAGAGAAGCAGGTGGAGCAGTTGGAGGGAGCGGTGGCATATGATGTCAGCCAGGCGACTGCTTTGATTGAGATAGTGGTTGGCTCATGTCTGTTTCCATCCACCATGAAAGGACTGCCCCCAAGACTGCACACAGCCCGATCCCTATCTTTGGGGCCCCAAAGAGGCCTTATTTTAGCACAATCTCCTATTATTATTATTCCAAAAATTGGAATGGGTGGGAAAGGCTCTTCTCCCACCCTTCGGCCTGTCCTCCAGCAACTTATGCTCTTTGGACTTTCTGAGCTGCTTTACCAGTTGCTCCAAGTTCTCTCCAAACAGTAATTTGCTCTTGAATGGAAGAGCTCCTAACTGTGACCTGGACCATACATCAGGCAACCAGTTTCTCAATCAAAACAACTGCCTGGCTGACACCGCTGGCATCTTAATCCTAGAATACGTTCTGATTAGGTCATATAGGGCCATCCTGCACATATGCCACCGCTGCCCCCAACTGCTCCACCTGCTTCGCTGCAGAAGCAGAGGTAAGTTCCTTCATGTTGGATCCAACGCAAAAAAGCTCTTTGCATAAAACTACTGCAAACTGCAGCACGTATGCCTAAAGCCAAAACTTAAAAAATTCTCTTGAGATGGGACTTCCAATTTCTGGTCCTGAACATCTTTCAGTGCAGCTGAGCCAGCTACAGCAATGGTAGTGGTCTTGGTCACTGCCGACACAGAAGCGTCCACCTTTGGAAGCATCAAAAGCTCGAACGTCTCTTCGGGCAACAGATATAATTTAGCCATAGCTTTACCAACCTTCAGGCTGGTCTCAGGAGTGTCCCACTCCCTGAACACCAATTTCCAAACCGATCTGTGGAAAGGAAAAGCCTTTGCCGGACCTCGCAAACTGACCATAATAGGGTTCTCTCCTTCCTGGTCGGACTCTTCCTGTGGAATCTTGATACTCAGCCCCTTAAGAACATGTGGAATCAAGGACCACCGTTCTTCTTTATGGAAAAGACATACCACCTTAGAGTCATTCCTTTTGTCCACCAGCACTTCCTCTGGACCATTATACAGCCCGGACACAGGGCTGGAGAGAGCAGGAATTAGGCCTGTTTTCTAAATTTCCCAAATAATTTTTATTTATTTAAGAAGGCTTTATGAGCTTTTTTGTTAGCAAATTCTTCAATTACAATTGAAATCTTTATTTATACATGTTAGAAATAGATATATTTAGCTTTTTTGTTTTTTTAATTTTGCCCAACAAAAGTAGGCATCTTGAACGTTGTAGGCCCTAGCCAAATGGCTATGCTGGCACCCCCTCTCTCCTGGAGTGCCCGGACAAGTCTGAAGCAGACCCTGCCATAGCAAAATCATCCTGTGAAGCCTCAAACTTCAGAGCCATCAGAGTCCTCCCTGGAATTATCCAGACAAGTGAACATTCCCAGAATCCTCCAGACACTAGCAAACCTCCTCTTCCTGGAGACAAGAATCACCCTTGGGATGATCCTGGGAACGAGACCTATCATCACCTACTTTCCTGGCCAAATAAGCCTTATGCAAAAGCAAGATGAAATCCGAAGAAAAGGTAGAGGAATCATCTGAATCCTCCCCCAGCTGGTCCTCTTCAGACTCAAGAGGCTCCCTGCCTCTCCCCAGAGATCTACACAACTGGTGATAAAGGAGGTGGGGTAATCTACTGCTTCTGCAGAAACCTCTGCTGCAGCTGCTACTTTTCACAAAATGGCCACCATTCCCACGCTAACAGGGAAAACATCCATAGCAGGCCCCGATGCCCTCGAAGCTGTCTTGGGAGCAGCCACTTGTAGCACCTACTCCCAAACTGCCTTCCCCTCCGGAGACGAATCGGGAACACAGGTCAGCTCTGGAGAGACGTGCTGCAACTCTCCACATGATCTGCAGCACTTGTCATATGCCATAACTCCCCCTCAGGCAGGAGCCACGCGCAGGCCCGACAGCCGCATGTTGCCAGAAGCTGCGCGGCATGCTTACCATCTGCTCCCCCAGATCCCTGAGTAGCACCAGCAAAGATACAACTGCCCGGACTAAAAGAGACCTGACCTCCTGCTCAGGAACTAACAATGCTTCTTGTTTATTTATTTATTTTACTTTAATAGCCGAGTACAGTAACAAGAGAAAAGAAAATTCAGGTACTTCCCTTAACACTGGCCAACCAGCTGATCTGATGCAGGGTTCAGCAGGTTCTATTGGGGGAGAGGGAACTGGACCACCAGCAGCTATCAGCCCCAGAGAAATGAAAAGTGAACCAACCCCACTCATACACTTCAAACCAGGAAGGATGACCCCACCAGGACGTAACAACTCCCTAAGAGGAATCCTAAAGAATATATATATTTTATATGCAGCATCAGTGAAACTTTCTCTCTGTCTCCATTTGCTAGCAGGGGAGGCAAAACCCAGGATTCTGATCTGATCTGGGTATGACCAGGAATTGGTTATTTCCACTTGTGAATGGGAAGCCTTCTGTGCCGCTGACAACTCGTCCTCAAAGCAAAGGACCCACATGCCACAAAATGGGTGAAAGTAATTTTGTGCAGCAAACTCCAGTCTGACGCAAGAACAGAATGAACCCCTCATACTTCCAGGGTAGAGTTTGCGGTGCGACATGCAGAATGCTAGCATAGTACCTTTGACTTCATGTTCTACTAATCTTTCTACCTTTGGGATTCCAGGCACACATGATGATCCTCCTGTCATTAGGATTGCTTCGGATCGTGTCAATCACTCCCTGTAGCTGGTCAACTCCCTGGTCTGAATAGTCTGAAGAATGGCACACAAACACAAAGCAAAATAAAACCAGAAAGAAAAAAAAAATCAGCAAGATGACAATGAACAACAAGTTCAAGTCTACAGGGTATGGCGAGATTCACTGTTTTTATCTACTTCTGAGACCTTTATCACCGCAATGAGGGAGTTTTACAGCTTAACATGAAATCCTTCCTCCTGTGCAGGGGCCAGGGGAAAAAAAGAAATCAATTTCTTTCTTGATCTGACCTCCTCTATGCAATAGACACAGACTTCAGTTGCCTGCAGCAGCTCAAAGGAAAATTAGTTCTTACCTGATAATTTTCGTTCCTGTAGTATCATGGATCAGTCCAGACCATGGTTTAAGCCCCCGTTCCAGCAAGTGGAGACAGACCAAAGTTCTAAGGGTAGCCCATATAAGGACGGAACCCACCCTGGAACCCTCAGTATAGCCACTGTCAAAGCAGAAAGTACAAGATCAAGCAAGTAACAGGATAACTAGTAATTTAATTTAAACCAACAAAATAACAGAAACAGTTGAATGAGCTGTGTAACTAAACGCTCTTGTATATCTACCCCTGATCATCGTAACTATGCTTCCGGTGCCTATCAGTAAATTCCAGGAAGATGATGCAGGGATCAAAAAAGAAAATCCTATAAGAAGGAAAAATTCCAAAAATGACAGGAAGAAAATTCGAGGGGACAGAAGAAGAATGGGCGGGCGTCTGGACTGATCCGTGGTACTACAGGAACGAAAATTATCAGGTAAGAACTAATTTTCCTTTCCCTGTACGTACCCGGATCAATCCAGACCATGGGATGTGCCAAAGCTTCCCTACAAAGGGTGGGACCCAGACAGTCCCGCTCGAAGCACTTGCCGACCAAAGGAACCAAAAACTGGAGCCTGAGCCTCGAGACGGTAGTGACGAGCAAAGGTATGAAGGGATTTCCATGTAGCCGCCCTACATATATCTTGCGGCGACACCGAATGAGACTCCGCCCAACAAGTCGCTTGAGAACGTAAAGAATAAGTTTTTAGGCCCTCAGGAACTGCTCGGCCCTTGCAAATGTAGGCCGAAGAAATCGCCTCCTTCAACCAGCGAGCGATCGTAGCCTTAGAAGCTTGCTTCCCCCTGTTGGGTCCACTCCACAGGACAAAAAGATGATTGGAAACCCGAAAATCATTAGTGACTTCAAGATAATGCAATAAGATTCGTTTGACATCGAGACGACGAAGATCACTATTACCAGACGCCGAGATATCCTCTGGCGAAAAAGAAGGAAGTTCCACGGACTGGTTAACATGAAAAGACGAGACAACCTTAGGTAAGAAAGAAGGGACGGTCTTGAGAGAGATGCCAGAGTCCGAGAAACGCAAGAAAGGGTCTCTACAGGAAAGAGCTTGAAGCTCAGATACCCTCCTGGCGGAGCAAATAGCGATCAAGAAGACAGTCTTGGGAGTCAAGTCTTTGAGAGTGGCTCAGAGAGGCTCAAATGGAGCCTAACAAAGAGCTCGAAGAACCAAGTTTAAACTCCACGAGAGACAGGCGGATTCAAGTGCTTAGCGCCCCTGAGAAAACGAACAACATCCGGATGAGAGGAGACTGCCCGACCTTAGATGGTGCCCAGGAGGGAACCAAGAGCCGAAACCTGAACTCGAAGGGAGCTAACCGACAGACCCTTGGAGAGACTACGCTGAAGAAAAGTGAGAATCACCGCAACCGAAGGCGAACATGCTGAAACACCCAACTCCTCGCAGACGTTTTCAAAAACCTTCCAGACTCTTACGTAGGTAAGCGATGTTGACTGTTTGCGAGCACTGAGGAGTGTGGCAATAACTTCATCCCTATATCCTCTGCTTCTCAAATGTCTCCATTCAAAAGCCATGCCGCTGGACAGAAGCAATCCGCCTGATCGAAAAATACGGGACCCTGCCGCAGAAGATGGGACAGATGACAGAGACGAAGAGGTCCGTCCACAGTGAGATTCACCAGATCCGCGAACCATGGCCGTCGGGGCCAATCGGGGGCCACGAGAATGACTGGTCCGCGATGAAGTTCTATCCTCAGTAGAACCTTCCCCACTAGTGGCCATGGTGGGAACACGTAGAGAAGTACGTCGGAAGGCCAGGGAAGGGCCAGCGCATCCACCCCTTCTGAACAATGCTCCCTCCACCGGCTGAAGAACCGGGAAGCCTTGGCATTGGAAAGCGTCATCATGAGGTCCAGGTGAGGGGGACCCCACCTGTGCACGATTAGGTCCATTGCCTCATCTGACAACTCCCACTCGCCGGGGTCGAGATGTTGTCGACTGAGAAAGTCGGCTTGAATATTCTCCTTGCCCGCTATGTAGGAGGCCGCAAGGCAATCCAAGAGCCTCTCTGCCCAGAAAAAAAGCTTGCTGGCCTCTAGCGCCATTAGACAACTTAGAGTCCCGTCCCCCTGTCGATTTATGTAAGCCACCGTGGTGGAATTGTCTGATAGAACCCGGACCGCTTTGTGTTGAATCAGAGGAAGAAAGAATTTGAGAGCCAGGCGAACCGCTCGGGCTTCTAAACGATTGATGTGCCACTGAGACTGGGAGAGGGACCAGAAACCTTGAGTCATTTGAGATTGGCAGACATCCCCCCAACCAGAGAGGCTGGCATCTGTCGTCACAATGACCCAAGAGGGAGTCAGAAGAGGCATTCCCTTGAGAAGTTGTGCCGGGGAGAATCACCATTGTATACTGGCAATGGTAGAGTCAGAGAGAGGGAGAATCTCTTGGTACAGTTTGGACATCGGTTTCCAATGGGATAACAATGCTTTCTGTAAAGGACGCATGTGAGCAAATGCCCAGGGGAAGAGATCGATCGTGGAAGCCATGGTCCCTAAAACTTGCAGGTAATCCCACGCCGTGGGAAGTGGTAGAGAGATGAAAGTGTTCAACTGATTGATCAGGTTGAGAGTCCGAAAGAAAAACTTTCCCGACCCGAGTACTGAAGACAGCTCCCAGGAATTCCAGCTCTTGTGATGGCTGAAGATTGCTTTTGGAGTAGTTGATTATCCAGCCGAGGGATGTGAGTAGGGCTAAAACTCTGTTTATCGCGAACAAGCAGAGGGCAGCGATTGGGATGTAAAGATAAGCCTCTGTCAGATCGAGGGAAGCGAGGAACTCGCCGGTACAGACCACCGCAATCACTGCACGCAGGGTTTCCATCTTGAAACGGGGAACCTTGAGGGCCCGATTGACCCTTTTGAGATCCAGGATGGGGCAAAAAGAATCATCCTTTTTGGGAACAATGAAGTAAATTGAATACTGGCCAGCGCCCTGTTCTTGCAGCGGTACCGGAAGGATTGCCCCCAACTCCTGAAGTCTCAAGAGGGTGTGACAGACCGCAGGCCGCTTGGAACGGCCGCAAGGGGACACGACATAGATCCGGTAGGTCCCTGGAAAACTAACGTGTAGCCGTGTTCTATCACCTCGAGGACCCAGAGATCAGAAGTGATTTTGGCCCACTCCTCGAGAAACAGAGAAAGACGCCCACCTAAGTTTCGTTCGGAGGAATGGACCGGCTGAATCTCATTGGGGAGCTGACTTAGTGGTCGTGTGTTGCTGATGGCCATCCCAGAAACATCGACGGCCGCAAAAGGAATGGGACCAAGACTGGGACCTGGACACCCCCCCCCCCCCCCCCCCGAGGAAGGAGCCACGAGACCTGTTGCTGTAACTGCGGTTCCCCCTGAAACGAGTGCGAGTCGGGAAGAAAGACTTCGACTGTTTGGGACGGTCCTCTGGTAGCTTGTGGACCTTGTTCTCACCCAAGGATTTGATAAGCTGCTCTGGGTCCTCACCAAAAAGCAACTTGCCCTTGAAAGGAAGAGTGCCCAATTGAGCTTTCGAAGAAGCATCAGCTGACCAATTACGTAGCCAGAGAAGACGTCTGGCCGAGACTGCAGAAACCATAGCCTTCGCCTGGACACGAAGCAAGTCATAGAGGGCATCCGCACCATAGGCTATAGCGTCCTCCAAACGCTCAGCCTGCTCTGCCTCTGCAGACGGGAGGGTCCTGGGTGCTGAGTAACTGTTGCATCCACCTAAGGCTTGCCCGCTGCATATAGTCACCCGGACTCAGAGCGCTAAAATCTCAAAAATGCGTTTCAAATAAAATTCAAGCTTACGGTCTTGCACATCCCGTAATGCAGTAGCACCCACCACAGGGATGGTGGTACGTTTCGTCACTGCTGTGACAGAAGAATCTAATTTAGGAATCTTTAACATGTCCAGACAGTCCTCAGGTAGCGGGTATAGCTTATCCATAGCCCTACCAACTCAAAGCCCCACCTCTGGGGACTCCCATTCCCTGAGGAGAAGCAGGCGGTGCATTGGATGAAATGGGAAAGTATGCGGTAATGCCCTGAGTCCCGCCAGGACCGGGTCCGCATTTGGTGTCATCGCTGCCGCCACAGAATCATCTGGTGGGGCATCAATTCCCAATTCTTGGAGAACGAAAGGAATAAGGGGCCCCAGTTCCTCCCGCTGAAATAAGCGCAGGACATGGGGGTCGTCACCCTCCAGCGGTGGGGGCTTGGGCCATGGTATCATTATCCCCTACATCAAACGGGTCTAAGGGAGGTTGGGGGGGGGGTCTGCCGGGGAGGGGGGGCACCCTGGACCACACGAACCCTAACCGGGCCCGGAACCACATCAGGTGACGGCACAGGCAAAGGAGGGTCTACCTCCCTCTGTAAGCTGGCCAAGTAAGATTCATGCAATAAAAGGACAAATTCTGATGAAAAACTGGTCCGGGCCGAATTTTTTCTGGGGGGAGGGGGGGTCCGAGCCCCCCCCCCCCCCCGAGAGCGAACCGGGCTCAAATCGGGGGGGGGGGGGGGGGGGAGGGAAAAAAAAATAGGGTCCCCAGCCCCCGGAGAAGCAGGAAGTGTTTCATCAGAAACCCCCAAAATGGCTGACGCTGACGTGCGTTCCCGAGACGGGAACGGCTTAGAAACACTATGGGGAGCCCTTCCCAGAGGACTAAAAGCTGGCGGTTCAAAAGAGGAGCCTTCACCCCCCGAAACACACCTGGAGCATATCCCTTCACGGGAGAGTCGGGAGGCCGACTCTCCACAAGCTAAACAAAAAGGTGGCCGCGGCATTGAGCAGGAAAGCAGCTGTAAAGCTAATTGAAAACAGCTGAGCAGGGAGCCCCTGAGGAGATGGGCGGGAGATTGAACCCCGCTCCCTCCTCACAAAATCAAACTGCTGCCTTTTTTAAATTTTTTTTTTAAACAAAGACAAGTAAAAAATATATTCTGTGAAAGCTTGGGAAAACAAAAAACAGTTTATTCACATAAATAATTCATTGCATTCACAGAGGCAGGGGTATAATCCTCCCTGAAGCTCCACTGAGGTATGGGCATCTCGGGACACGGCAGCAGATACAAAACGTGGGGAGAGGGACTGGCACCACCAGTATCACCCACACTAGGTCACTGAGAAGGGAACCTAGGCTGACAAATCAAGGGGCAAAGCCCCCCTAGGAACCCCAAGAGCGAGGGAGACAGAACTGTCTGCCCTGACACAGTCAGAGAAAAAAAAATCTCTTTTTTTTTTATATTTAAAAATTAAGTAGTAAATTAAAAGAGTACTTTTGCATGAGCTTGCCCCAGAGAAAGAAGAGGAAAGAAAACACAGGGGGCAAGCTAAACAGGGAACCAAAGGGTGAGCTGTTCCACCTGCTGGAGACAGACAAATACTGAGGGTTCCAGGGTGGGTTCCGTCCTTATATGGACTGCCCTTAGAACTTTGGTCTGTCTCCACCTGCTGGAACGGGGCTTAACCCATGGTCTGGACTGATCCGGGTCCGTACAGGGAAGAGTAGGTTTGCAGGACAGTTTCTAACAACTTAGGGCACATCTGTATATGTGCATATTCAATTTAAATTATATTTTACTTTATAAAAGTACACTAGTTTTTCAGCTTCTCTAGTGTCTGAATAATTTGTTGTGTTTGCTTGGAGGAAGGGATCTCCATGATCAGTGCAAAGAAGGGAGGAGCCCCTGTCACACACTGCCCTGTCAGCGCTGATCTTCTCACACACACACAGTGTCCCAAAATCACTCTGTCCATCCCAAACCCTTCCTTCCTCTCCCCTCAAAGTTGATACCCCATTCACCTCTCTCACACTCCCTTGCCAATGTCCCCTCTTCAAATACTATCTCAAATCATCTGGCCCCCCAGCCCCTTTGCTAAACCTCTCTTCTCAAGGTTCCCAACTGGCCTCCACTGCACTGGCCAGCAGTATGAGTGGTGGCACCACGGGATCACAACCTCCTTAAGACACCAGGAGAGAATCATGCAAGACATTGTAGTGCTGTATGATTCAAAATGCAAGGCCAACTGGTAGAGGAGGATATGGCCCAAGGTGCCACCCTTCTCCTATTGCTGGCTGGCTTAATAGGTGGGAAGGAGGCAGGATTAGAGGAGAAAGAGAAAAGGGAGAAAATTCCCCATTATGGTTTCAGCTGCACAACCATCACTGTTCTGTCCCAGTTTCTAGCAGTTCCAAAGGGTTACCAAATTCCATGGCAAAGATCAGATTTTGTGACTGTTGCAGTGTAGTAGGGCTCTAGTAGTAAATAATAAATGTACACCAAGGAGCCCTTGCACTGTACCTCAGGAGTTTTCTGAAAAACTGAGAATTGAAGAGACTGGGGTTCACCTTCAGTTTTCAATAGAATCTCCCACTTTCTAATCACCATTTCCCTCCCAGTTCTCTTGAGAACAACTTACTATATCCTGTAAATCTAGGTAAGATAACGTGTTGCATTTATAAGATTAAGTTACATTTTCTTTTGAATTTCTATTTTTGTACTGCTGTCTACTGCTACAGCCTGTAAATTTTTTTTTTTTTAACAAGTTATGTCATTATAAACTACACAGCCTAGTTACTAAGACTAAAGGAAAATTGGTTCTTACCTGCTAATGTTTGTTCCTTTGTATCACAGATCAGTTCAGACTCCTGGGTTTTGCCTTCCTGCCAGCAGATGGCAATAGTGAAACTTTATCTAACAATCAGGCCGATACAGTAAGGATGCGGTAGAAAGAGTGCGGCAGTGCTGGGCGCACCCGCGTTTGCAGCACACACAGTTCGGATCACATACCGCTCGATACAGTATTTAAATAGCATGCAAATGCAAGCCGTATCTAAAGCGCGTCCAAGAAGCGTCCATGAAGCGCAATCCGTTTTACTGTATAGGCGCTATACAGCGCCTACACAGTATCCTGGGTGCGCTGGAACCTGTCATTTCAAATGACGTTTGAAATGACAGGTACCAGGAAGTGGATGGCTCTCCTACAGACCCCGCTGTCTTTAGCGCCCGGCGCCAGCAAGCCCCAGCAGCCGGCGATCGGAGGCAGGGAGCACAACAAAGCACCCTCCTTCGGACGGGCAAGAGAGACGAAATTTCACAGTCCCAAACCAAACCAACCCAATCGTCAGGCAAGCCCCAGCAGAGTGAGACGAAATTTCACAGTCCCAAACCAAACCAACCCAATCCCCAGCAGAGAGAGACGAAATTTCACAGTCCCAAACCAAGCCCCAGCAGAGAGAGACGAAATTTCACAGTCCTGTGACCCGAGCGCCCGGCTGGACGTCGGAGGTCACGGCGTGCGCGTATTCACCTTCGCCGGCGGGGCTGCTGGAAGCCGCCTCGCATGGGGAGCGCCCAATCCGCTGAAGCTGCTCTCTCTCGCTGCCCTTCTACTGCTGCTGCTGGGGGCTTGCGTGGCCGCGGCCAGGGCAGATGAGCGGGGGCTGGGGGAAAAGTTTGCCCGGGACTGTGAAATTTCGTCTCTCTCTGCTAGGGCTTGCCTGATGCTTGGATTGGGTTGGTTTGGTTTGGGACTGTGAAATTTCGTCTCTCTCTGCTGGGGATTGGTTTGGTTTGGGACTGTGAAATTTCATCTCTCTCTGCTGGGGCTTGGATTGGGTTGGTTTGGTTTGGGACTGTGAAATTTCGTCTCTCTCTGCTGGGGCTTGCCTGACGCTTGGCTTGGGTTGGTTTGGGACTGGGAGGCTAAGTTCACCACACTAATGCCAAGGTCAGGGTAGGCGGTAAATTAGCAGGTAAAAGACGCGGCAAGATAGCAGGTTAAAAAGGAGATAGTCGGGGCGCACGTTATGTATGGGAGGGAATAGCTAATCGGATCGTTTACATACATATACATGCCGCGGGCGGAAAGGGATACGCGTAGAGTAAAAGAAGCGGTAAGGATCGGTAAAAACAGATAGTGAATCGCGGGTTAGACTTAAGCGACCAAATTGTGAGTACACAGCGGGTTAGAAACGAGGTAATTGCGGCCGTGCTTTACTGTATCGGCCTGAATGTGTGCCACCTGCAATCCCTCAGTATTGACCTGTACCCAAGCCAAGATGACAGCCACAACCATAATTTCTAAGCAAACTCCCTCCCTTCCAATGAGCCAGAAGAAAGTGAAGTTGCCCAAAAAGACAATGGAAAACTCTTTTCCCAAATTTATCGTAAGCGATCAGCATTGAAAACCTCTAACAACTCCATACTATATACAAAGCAATAATACAAGCAGCGGACTCTCCCCCCCAGAAAATGGGTGGATCTCTGGACTGATCTGTGGTACTACAGCAACGAAAATGAGCATGTAAGAATCATATTTTCCTTCACCTGTACGTATCCAGATTGTTAGGATTCTGAGGTATCAGATGGTGTGTGAACCCTGGGCTGAAGTGAGAGATGTCACCGCCCACGGGGAGGAGCCCCATGAGCCTCACTGTTGGGAGGCTAGGTCTCAGCCAAGGAAGGCACAGGATAATTTGAGTCTTTTATTAAAGAGATAGAAGCACTACCCGTGGAGCGGGAGGTACCAGAGAGAGATGGTCACACAGACCCAGAGACACAGAGTCAGTGGGATAGGTAGTGCCCTGAGGGAATACCTCCGTAGCGCTGGTAGTAGTCTGTGAAGCGGAAACACCGGAAAAGTCTCTTGTAGAGATGGTAGTGGCCCGCGAAGCAGGGTACACTGAAGAGGACTTGACAGAGATGGTAGTGGCCCACGGGGCACACCAATGATATCCTCTGTGGAGATGGTAAAGTCCGCAGAGTTGGATATGTAGATGAAGTCCTCAGAAGAGGTGAGAGCGACCCGCAGAGTGAGGAGCACAGTCGAGGCCCAAGGTAGAAGTGGTAATGGCCCGCAGCGCAGGGTACACTGGTGAGGGTCCTCGGTCGGTTTAGTAGCAGTCCGCAAGATGGGGAGAGTCTGTGAGGTCCTTGATAGCGTAGTAGAGCAGGCACTACTGACAGAGTTCTCTGTAGCGATGGTAATAGCCCGCAGTGCGGGGTACACCCAATAGGCAATTGGTAGGTAGGAAGTGATCCGCAAGGCAAAGTACTCACAAGAGAGCAAGTTGGTTCCAGGAAGCTCCGGGGAGCGGAGCAGACAGCGTTCCAGGCATCAGGCCCTCCAAGGAGTGGATGGCCAGAACGAGAGAGAGGCACCCGAGGAGCGGGTACCTGAGACGTCCACATTGGAATTGGAATCTGGAACGCAGGGTCCTCAGGAAGAGAGGCGGAAACAGCAAGGATGAGACTCTTTGCCAAATCGTCTTTGGAGAGGGCCAGCATGTTTAAATATCCGCAGAACCCGATGTCATCTGGAAGGGATGCCCCCAAGGTTCCCGCCATGACGTGGATAAGACCAGGCTGTGTGCATGCTCGCTTAGAGCGCCTTGATGGCAAGATAGCGGACGGCGGCGTCCGTGCCAACCCAGGAGGCCTGGAAGTGATAGGCAGGTCATAGGTAGCTAGCAGAGGCTGCCAATCTACCCCATGGTGTCAGGGAAGTGAAGAAAGAGGTGAGCAGAAGTAGTCGCAGCCGTCTGCGACCGATGGGTGTAACACAGATCAGTCCAGACACCTGGAATGTACCTAAGTTCTCCTTAACTCAGGTGGGACCTAGGGAGTTCTGCTTATAGAACACTCTCACCAAAGCACATGGAAGTCAGAGCCCTGACATCCAAGAGATAATGCCTAGCAAAAATGTGCAACAACTTCTCAGTAACTGCCCAGCAAATTTCATGCGGAGACACCTGTTGTGACTCAACCCAGAAAGTCGCCTGAGAACAAGTTGAATGTGCCCATAAACCCCCCAGCAGTGGACTCGCTTTAGACATATGTCAACTCGATCACTTCCTTCATCCACCACACAATTGTAGCCTTAGACACCTTGCTTCCCTTCTTCGGACCACTCCACAGTACAAAGAGGTGATCCGATCTACAGAAATCCCAGCTAAGAGCCTAAGTTCCCCCACATGAGGCGTAGGGGAATCCAAATACAGAAAAGCTGGAAACTCCACTGTCTGTCTAAGATGGAACGCCAAGATTACCTCAGCAGAAAAGAAGGCACCATTCATAAAGATATCCCCCAAATCAGACATTTGTAGGAAGGGATCTTGACACAACAGCGTCTGGGCTCTGAAATTCTCTTGGTTCAACAAAAAGCCACTAAGAAAACCACTTTAAGAGTCAAGTCCTTAACCGTAGCTCTCTTTAGTGGTTGAAACCGAGCCTCACACAATCCTCTAAGGATTAGATTCATATTCCAAGATGGACAAATGTTCCGTACCTGAAGATGCAAGTTCTTAGCTCCCCGAAGGAACCACAGAACATCTGAATGTGCGGACAGAGGATACTCTTGCACCTTAACCCGAAGACAACCCAATGTTGCTACCTGGCCTCTCAGAGAGTTAAAGGCCAGTTCCTTGACCAGAACTTTTCTGAGGAAAAGCCAAAATATGCGACACCATAGCCTGAAAAGGCTGAGGTTGCACTCCAACAGCAAACCACAACTTGAAGAGCCTCCAAATTCACACATACATCAAGGATGTAGAACGTCCCCTAGCCTACAATAAGGTGGAAATAACTGCTTTGGAATATCCCCTCCATCTCAGTTGTGTCCTCTCAGAAGCAAAGCCGTGAGACAGAAGTGAGCTTCCTGAACCGAAAATATTGGGCCCTGGTGGAAAAAAAAGAGTTGATTGATGTCTGAACCTCATGGGCTCATCTATGGCAGTGTTGATCAGTTTTGGAAAGCATGGTCGATGTGGCCACTCTGGAGCTACCAGGATCATGTTTGCCTGGATGTTTCTCTATCCACCGTAATCCCTTGACCACCTGAAGTCCACGGCAGCATCAGAAAAGAAAATTATTCCTCACCTGCTAATTTTCGTTCCTGTAGTACCAAGGATCAGTCCAGACGGTGGGTTATGTCCCCCGTCCAGCAGATGGTCAGTCAAGAACTTCTGAGGGCGCTGCCATATAAGACAGCATGCCAAGCATCCCTCTTCAGTAACTAGACTATCAAAGCCATCAAAGAAGAAAAACGTGAGGAATCAAAATGACAAACATGTGTCAAGAACCATGAACTAGAATAAAACCAAAGGCAACCTGCCAAGAGAACTAGAAACTGCAGGCACAGGAAAAAATGACAGTACCTCGAGCAGGAGCAACCCCCAGTGTAAATCTGCACAAAACAGAGGGAGGGCGTCTGGACTGATCCTTGGTACTACAGGAACGAAAATTAGTAGGTGAGGAATAATTTTCTTTTCCCTGTATGTACCAGGATCAGTCCAGACGGTGGGATGTACCAAAGCTTCCCTACTGAGGGTGGGCCTTAGACCTGCTCGAATGACATTTTGACCAAAAGACCCGAAAGTCAGAGACTGTACGTCCAGGCGATAGTAACGTGCAAATGTATGTAGCGACTTCCAGGTGGCTGCTCTGCATATCTCCTGAGAGGAAACGGAGTGAGTCTCCGCCCAGGAGGTCACTTGAGAGCGAAGAGAGTGGGCCTTGACACCCACCGGCGGCGTCTGTCCTGCGCCGATGTACGCCGCTTCAATTGCTGCCTTCAATCAGCAGGCAAACGTCATCTTGGAAGCCTTAGACCCCTTCTTGGGCCCCGACCAGAGAACAAACAGGTGGTCCGAGAGCCGAAAGTCATTGGTGACCTCCAAGTACTTCATCAGACAACACTTGGCGTCTAGCTTGCGTAACTCCGAAGGGTTGCTCGCGGCAAAGGAAGGAAGCTCTACCGTCTGATTCAGATGGAAAGCAAAGACCACCTTGGAAAGGAACGAGGGAACCGTGGGAAAGGTGACACCCCCCCCCCCCCGAGTCCGTGAACCGTAGATAAGGTTCCCTGCAGGAGAGTGACTGGAGCTCGGAGACACGCCGGGCTGAACAAATGGCCACCAGAAACACTGTCTTGAGAGTCAGATCCTTGAGGGAGGCGGTACGTAACGGTTCGAAGGGCGGTCCCCCCAGGATACAAAGAACCAAGTTGAGCCTCCAAGGTGGACAAGGCGCTTGAAGTGGCGGTTTCAAGTGCTTTACTCCCAGAAGGAAACTAACAACGTCAGGGTGGCAAGAAAGCGGAATTTTCTCCTCTGGTCGGAGCAGAGCTCCCAGCGCCGCTACCTGTAACCTGAGAGAGTTATAGGCTAGGCCCGCATGTAGGAAAGAGAGAATCAGAGATACGGAAGCATGTCCAGGTAGCGTTGCATGTGTCGAACACCAGGATTCGAAGACCTTCCAGACCCGAACGTAGGCTACCGAAGTAGAAGTCTTGCGCGCCCGGAAGAGGGTCGAGATCACCGCCTCCGGATAACCACGGCACCTCAGTTTGCGCCTCTCAAAAGCCAAGCCGCAAGACAGAAGCTATCTGCCTGGTCGAAAAATATTGGACCCTGCCGAAGCAAGTGGGGCAGGTGACCGAGGCGTAGGGGTCCGTCCACCGCTAGACTGAGTAGATCCGTGAACCATGGTCTTCGGGGCCACTCCGGCGCAACCAGAATGACGGTGCTCTGATGATGCTCGATTCTTCATAGGACCTTTCCCACCAGTGGCCATGGTGGAAATGCGTAAAGGAGAATCTGGCGGGGCCATGGCAGCACTAGGGCATCTACGCCCTCCGCACCCCTTTCCCTTCTGCAGCTGAAGAATCGAGGAGCCTTTGCGTTGAGAGCTGTTGCCATGAGGTCTAAGTGGGGAGTCCCCCAATGTTGAATCAGGAGGCGCATCGCATCTTCGGAGAGCTCCCACTCTCCCGGATCTAGATGTTGCTGGCTTAAGAAGTCCGCTTGAATGTTGTCCAATCTTGTGATGTGTGATGCCGCCAGGCGCGAGCTAGATGGAGTTCCGACCACTGCATGAGTTTGTCCATTTCCAGCGAGACATGTCGACCTCTTGTACCCCCCTGGCGATTTATTTATTTATTTAACAACTTTTAATATACCGACGTTCGTATGGCACATCACGCCGGTTTACAGGTAACTCAAATATAGGAGGAAATTACAATGAACAGGGAGCATGGGATGGGAGCAGGCCAGAAAGAGGAGAGGGGAAGGGGAGACAGGAGAGGAGAGGGAAAAGATAGGTAGCATGAGATAGAAAAAAGCAACCGTTAAAGTAGATGGAACTTATTTACAGAGGTATGTATTTACAATAGAACTATAAATGTGGTGCCACAGTGTACATAAATATTTATGTACGCCACAGTGTACATAAATGTGACCACTGTGGCGTACATAAATCACAGTGTACACAGTGATTTATGTACGCCACAGTGGTCATGTTGACCGAGAGTATCCTGACCGCCCGATGGCGAACCAGAGGGAGGAAAGCTTTCAGCACTATACGGACCGCTCTGGTCTCCAGGTGGTTGATCGGCCACTGCGCTTGAGATGTCGTCCACTGCCCCTGCAGGGACCTCATCTGGCATACTGCACCCCATCCGGAGAGACTGGCATTGGTGGTGACTATTATCCAGTCCGGAACATCCAACGGCATACCCTGGGCCAAATGGGTGGGGTCCAACCACCAACGGAAGCTGGTTTCTGCCGAGCGTGGTAGCGGGAGGATGGCCTGGTAGTCCCGCGACATTGGTTTCCAGCGGGATAGCAATGCTCTCTGGAGTGGTCGCATGTGCGCGAATGCCCATGGTACGAGATCGATAGTGGACACCATGGAGCCCAGGACTTAGCGATAATCCCAGGCTATTGGCAAGGGGAGGCCAGAGAAGTTCAGGATTTGGTCCCGTAACACCTGGGCTCGGTCCGGCCGTAGAAAGACCTTGCCTTCCTCCGTGTTGAAACGCGCTCCCAAGAAATCCAATGATTGGGATGGAGTAAGCTTGCTCTTGGTATAGTTGACAACCCAGCCAAGTGACTGGAGCAGCCGCACCACTCTGTTGACCGTCTGGCACTCATGCACACCCCCAGGCACACCCACCGGCTCTCCCCCAGGCACTCATGCACACACACACAGACACACCCGGTCTCACCAAAAAACGTATTTTTTCTTCACTGCAGGGATGGGCTCAAGTTCCGCTGCGGCTTTACTCCGGCAGGCCTTCTTTTTGCGCCACCATGGGGATGGGCTCCCATGGTAGCCTCGGTCGGGGTCGGGTTTCCGCTTCGCCGCCACGGGCTGTGGCGGCCATGCTTAGTCGGCATCCGGTTTCCTCTTCGCCGCCACGGGCTGTGGGGGGCCATGCTTCGCCGGCATCCGGTTTCCTCTTCGCCGCCACGGGCTGTGGCGGCCATGCTTAGTCGGCATCCGGTTTCCTCTTCGCCGCCACGGGCTGTGGGGGGCCATGCTTCGTCCTCGTCTGAAACTGCTATTTCTTCCATCCCACCCCTGGGCTAGGCGATTCCTGCCTCACTGGCCAATCAAAGGCTTCCTCCCTTCTTCCTACTCCCACTGCTAGGTAGAAGAGAGGAGGTTTCCGATTGGCCTGCGCAGGGGCAGGCAGAATGAAGGAGGCTTCCCACTGGGCAATGGGGGTAGGAAGAAAAGAGGCTTCCAATTGGCCCGCGGGGGCTGGAAAAAAGGGAGAAGGGAAGTGCAACGGGCAGTGGGACACCGGTAGGCGCGACACACCGGTCGAGAAGCGCTGCTCTAGGATGTACATATTTAGGTCCCTAAATATCATGTGACTTTTGTTGCAAACTCTTCTCTCTTTTGGTAACCTCTCTCTGAACTGACCCCAACTTGTCTTATAACGGCCTCCGCAATTGGACAGAGTATTCTAGCTGAGGTCTTGCCAATCCCCTTACAGTAGTGTTATCACCACATTTTTCTGTTGGTCATGCCTCTCCGTATGCACCCTAGCATTCCTCTGCTTCTGGCCAACGCATTACCACACTTTTCTGCTACCGTCAGATCAGACACCAGCACTCGGGGCACAACAGCTTCCATCCCCAAAAATGCGTGACCCAAGATTTCCCCTTCCTCACCTGTGTGCATATCTTTGTACTCGGCTCCAAAGTGCCGCCACTGGAAACCATAAACCGGTCCCAAGTCCCCCTCTTCTCTGGAGGTGAAGCCCTGTTTATCCAAGAACTCTCGAGATCCATTGGCATCCCAAATTTTTACCCCCTTTTCAGAAAGCTCCTTAGCGTTTGTAGAACCCTAATGCAAATTATAGAAAAAAAAAACCCAAACCTACAAATAAAACAGTTCAAAAGGCACCAAATTCATATTCAAAGTAAGTTAGAACACAGAACTGCACTAGAAAAAATCCAAAAGGATGAATGCGACGTGGAAGGATTCTAGATATGCTCAGGACATCAGACAATCACAGGAACTCCACTAAGCTTGGAAATCAACATCTAGCTCTGAAAATGATTGATTTACTGAATCCAGCCTGCTAGAGCAAGCAGGAATGTCGAAGATGGCAGCGAAACCATAGTGTTAAATGCTGAAAATACTACGGATTTATACAATACCTTACATTAGAAAAAGATATTTCTAAGTGTTTTATAATTTCAGTAATTCAAAAACATACTTGAAAATCATGCTGCTCTACTGGGTCCGCATAACAACAGCCGCGGTTGGGGGAGCAGCATCGGGGCATGAAAACTTAACATTGAAAAAGTATTGTTTTTCACCTATAGTGAACACTTGTAAATGAAGGTGCAGAGAGTTAAAGTGGTTTGGGACTACAATTCAGGGCTTTGTCCTTGTGAGACCACACTTATTCCTCTGGGAATTTCATATATACTTGTGTCTTCTTTCTCTACATTCAGATTCCCAGTCCACCAAGCAGTACGGTAGTTACTGTACCTAAAGAACTAGCTCATTTTTTTTCCTTTTGGCTCACCACTTTCCAGCTGCTTCTTTAGGTTTCCACCTCAAATGAAATCAGCCTCTATTGGGTTATCACGTAATGAGCCTTCCATTCATAACTACAGGAAATGGGGAGGATCCTTATTGTTGTATTCCCTCCTAGCTCAATGTACTGCTAGGGAGTCCTTAGCCAGGAGTAACAAATTATCAGTTTGCTTATACAATTTTACAAGTATTTTTTTTTTGTCCAGGTATTTGATTTCATGCTGTTTCTGGAAGGGAATATAAACATACAGGGAAAAAAAATCTGTGAACACTTGTTGAAAAAGAACTGTTGAGCTTTGTCCATTTTTTAAATTTTGCACCTTTGAGGCAACAATATCTGAATTTCTAGGACGTTGAAATAACCATACTGAAAAAGGCAGTTTTAACAGCCTCAGGTTAAGTGATACTACTCTTGAGTTTGTCAATCAAATATCTCAGTCCAAAATCTGTTATACCTTGATAAACCACAACAGCTCCTCTAAAATGCCTTTCCAGAATACTCGTTTTGTCGTCAAGAGAGGAAACTGGTCTGCAAAATAGATTACCAGAAAATACAGTGCAATCATTTATGAACATTTGATATTGTGCCATTTCTCAACGTGGATTACAATAAATGTAAATGAACAGAGGCATTAAAACAGCTTACAATCAAATCAGAATTTGCAATTAACGTAGCAGTGGAAAACCCATTTGTGAATAGTTTCAAGAACCAGTTGTCCCTCGTCAGGCGTCCAGGAAGTTGCCTGAAAATGTGGGTCTTACAGGAAGGCCAGGCTGAAAACCATGCCTTAGCTCTTTTCCCCTCAACTCAAGAGAGCATGGCTCCAGGCACAGAAACGGGTAAAGATGGTAAGTGAGATGCTCACAACACAAATGATTTTTTTTTATCACTTTGTTTCGACCCGAGGAAAAGAGGGCATCTCCAAATGTAAGGTAATCAAATAAAAATATATTAGTTGATATTTTTTGTTTATTACTTCCAGGTATTTGACTGAACTAACACAAGCAGAAAACAATTACTGCCCTCGCTTGTAAATTTAGTAAGGAAACATTATGGGGCCGATGCAATAAGACGTGTGTATTGAGTGCTCATTTTACTAATGTGCACGCAGCCTCCTCCCCTTGGCGCCTGATGCAAAATTTAAACGAGGCTGCATAAAAAAAGGACGCGCTAGGCACCCACAACTGTAACAGGAGCTCAATACGAGTGTCTGTTTCAATCCCTTCTTCAGGCCGATTTTTTTTTTATTTTGTTGAAGTGTCTTATATTAAGTGCTCTTACTATGGGTGTTTAAATTGTACGGCCATAAGAAATAATTTTTTAAATCATGCCAATATAGTTTATTTTCCTCAACTTCAAGCAGTAAAGGGTCTCACCAATAATAAGTAGGACATGCTCATCAAAAAACAGAGGACCATATTTTTATTTCTCTAGAACCCTTGATTCCCCAATTGACTTCACGCCTTCTCTGGGGCTGGAGTTAAATTTAACATGTTAAAATGTATACAGGTGCACCCAAAGTGCTTTACTGTATCGGGGGGGGGGGGGGGGGGGGGGGGGTTTAATAACTAATAGCCTTATCCAGGGCCAGCGGAAGCATTAGGTGAGCTAGGCCTAGTGTGCTGACCATTAGGTGGCACCGCCACCACTCGTGAGCCAATGAGGCAGGGTGAGGCAGCCACTTCAGGCAGCAGAATTTTGAAGCAACAAAAAGTGCCCCTTCAAAATTCTATCCAGCCCACCTCCAAGACTCACAAAAACCCCTGGTGGTCCAGGAGCAATCTGCCACTCTCACAGTTGGCTGCCACTAACTAAAATGGCAGCTGTAGCCTTTAGTCTTTACCATGTGACAAGGGGCTACCGGTGCCATTGGCTAGCCCCTGTCACGTGGCAGGGGCAATGGATGGCCCACCTCAATTTTTAACAGGTCAATACAGTAAAGTGCGGCCGCGGTTGCCCTGTTTCTAACCCGCCTTTTACTCACAATTTGGCCGCGTTAGCCCAACCCGCGATCCACTATCCCCTTTAACCCATTCTTACCGCCTCTTTAAATCAACGGGTAACCCCTTCCGCCCGCGGCATGTATATGAGATGTAAACGATCGGATTAGCTATTCCCCCCCCCCATTCAGTAACGCGCGCCCTGACTATCGCCTTTTTAACCTGCAGTTTAGCCGCACGTTTAACCTGCTAACTTACCGCCTACCCTTGCCCCCTGCGTTAGAGGCAGGGGGCAAGGGTAGGCGGCAAACTTTCCCCCAGCCCTCGCTCACCTGCCCTGGCCGGTGAGCGAAAAAGGGGCAGCCCAGTCCTCTCTACCCTCCTCCCGAAGCAACGAAAGCGAAAAAGGAGAAAAGCGACATGTGAAGTGCAACTTACTTTCTTTTACCGCGGCTCCCCTGCCTCCCGAAGACAGCCGGCGGCCATGCCCTCCACAACCTCCAAATCGTTAAAATATAACCAAGCCGCCGCCCCCCCCATTCTGGTGTTCTTAAAATTGCACAGTCAAGCTGCCCCCTCTCTTCCCTTCCAGGGGCAGGGGGAGCCGTGGTGCGTCTCCGGAGGAGGGCTGCAAGAAAGTAAGTTACACTTCACATGTCGCTTTTCTCCTTTTTCGCTTTCGTTGCTTCGGGAGGAGGGTAGAGAGCACTGGCCATCCTGAGCGTAGGAGAACAGTCCACTTCCTGGTACCTGTCATTTCAAATGTCATTTGAAATGACAGGTACCAGCGCACCCAGGTTACTGTATAGGCGCTGAATAGCGCTCTATACAGTAAAATGGATTGCATGGGCTTAACCCTTCTCGGACGCTTCTTGGATGCGGCTTGCATTTGCATGCTATTTAAAATACAGTATCGAGCGGTAGGTGAGCCGGACTGTGCGTGCGGCCAACGCGGGTGCGCCCGGCACTAACGCAGCTCTTCCTACCGCTCCTTACTGTATTGGCCCGTAAAATGACACCAGCTAAAGGCTGGTGTCATTTTAGTTAGTGACATCAGACAGCCCAGAAGCAGCAGACTGCTCCCAGGCCCCCCTGCTGGAGCACCAGGGTTTTTGTGCGTCGGGAACAGGGTCATAAGGGTGGCGTTAATTTATTAAAAAAAAAAAAAAATTGAGGGGGGGGGGAGGGGAGCAGCAGCATGTGGTCCCCACCCCTAGAGGTAGGAGTCAGGGCTGTGACTAGGGACAGGGTAGAGTGTGGCACAAGGCAGAAGGTGCCTACAGCACCTAATTCCCTTGCACCAGCCCTGGCCTCATCTCTATGAAATGTAGATGGGGTGGGTGCTATCTGCTGTGCATGTGTTTGTGCATACGTTCTGGGCACGCTAATCTCCTTATCGCGTCGGGTGCTGGTCTTGCACATCCAAAACATGTGCCCAACCACACCTATACCCCCACACTAGGCTGAGCACACTTTATTGCACTGGCCCCATATATATGTCTTCAAGCTTAAGGCACCAAATTCTGAGGCCATGAGAGTTTATACTGTCTGCTCTCACTTCAGTTCGGCCTAAGCGGTCCCTGCTTATTTTTTTTTTATTATATTGCAATTCAGGACCCCCAACCTAATGCACATCAGACTGTCAAAGGTTCCTTTTCTATCGCTTATATGCATGAAAGGCAAAGAAAGAGGGGGGCACTCCTTCCCTTTCAGACCACCTCCCCCTCCACTAAAATTCACGTCCTACCGAGCGGAACGCAAGCCCGCCTACGGCATTTCAGGATAAGTGGTTAATGTGGCAGCGGCCCCCGGGGTCTCAATGATTTCTTCCCCCTGCCTACAAACAGCAGTCGCAACAAAGTGCGCATTCGTAAGTCTGGGAAAAAAAATTACGAAGTCGTTGCCAACCGAGTGAAAGCTCTCCCCTTTTTTTTAAATGCAGGCACTGCTAACCGGAGTGCACCGAAGCGGCATTACCGCCGCCATCAGAGCCCCCCCCCCCCCCCCCCATTATTCGCAGGAGTTTCGAAACGAAAACCCCCTCGCCTCCGAAAAGCGACGCCCGCCCCTAAAGCAGCCCCGCTTCGGCCGCGGGTGAGCAAAGCGGCAGCCCCTCTCGGCGCACCTTCGCTGACCTCGGAGGCTGTAGCGCGCCTGCAGGCCGAAGACGGAGAGGGTGCCGGTGCCCGTGCGGTCCTGCTTGGGGTGCCCGCGCTGCAGGATGTGCTCGATCTGCCGCAGGTACTGCAGCTCGTCGTGCGGCGGCGGCGGCGGCTGCTCGCTGCAAGGCCCCTCCTCGGGGGGGAGAGGGGACGGCTGCGCCGCGGCCCCTGACCACATGATTCCGGCACACAGGAGAGGAAGAGGACGGGACGGGACCGGCGGGGCAAAACCTGGCGCGTTTTTCTCCGGCTCCCAATCAGAACGAGGAGCCGCCGGGCTCAGGGCGGGAGACTGAGGAGGCGCCGCCTACCGCTGAACTCCACCCCCCGCTTCCCTTCCCTCTGCCCTCGAAATGCAAGGTTGCTCTGTTCTCAGCCTCTACTCGCTCTCTGTTCTTCTTTCTTCAAAGCCCCCCACCATTCCCAG
Source organism: Rhinatrema bivittatum (assembly GCF_901001135.1). NCBI lineage: Eukaryota > Metazoa > Chordata > Amphibia > Gymnophiona > Rhinatrematidae > Rhinatrema > Rhinatrema bivittatum. The sequence goes on from NC_042616.1 coordinate 593,637,985, forward strand.
TTCTCAAGCCCTGGTGAAGTACCTTTTCCTGGGCTAGTCAGATGAACATTTTAAGTAAAATAAACCGGCTATTTTGCTTTGCTGACTATTCAAAACATTAATACTATTGCCCAGTGAAGGATATTAACTTCTGGAGATGCTGCCCTCTTCCTCAGGGGTCTATAAACTCTCACAAAACAGCTTGGATCATGATAAATGTATACAAACCCATTCATTGTGCAGGACATTAAATTCTGCAGCGTCATTCACCAAGATAAGTCATTTGTACTTGCAGACATAACTGATGGAAAAGCAGTGTCAGGAGAACACTTTTTCAAGACTAAATGACTTAGAAATGATTACCATGTATGTGTGAAACAGGATCTATGTGTTACTTTTATTTGCATAAAAAATTACCCCAAAATAATTCTTGTGACCAATATTCTGGACTCATGACTTTCTGACCTGATGACCCAGCGCACAAGTGGTCATAAGACGAAAAAATGTATTTTTGCTGTCCATGCGCTGATATATGATGGTTCATAAGTCAATTTATTGACACATATCCTTCATGCAATGAGATCTTATGTTTTGATTCATTTGAACATTGTTGCTGTCTCGAAGTGAGATTCTGTACTTTTGCTATATTGTTTCTCAACTTCTGGGATTTGCTATTGCAGTAGTGGAATTTATTTAGAGGCATTTAAACTGAACCAAAACAGCAATCCAACTTACATTTCTGCAGGATAAGACTACAGCATGGTGATAACACAAACACAGTCCAAGATCTAATCCAGATAAATTAATCCAGTTATATCAGTCTTTTACATACATGACACAGGTAGATGAACTTCACAATATTTTAAACAAAACTTTCATAAATTACTTACAGGAACTTCGGTACACAGATACATGGGTCTGAGCATTCATGGAGCTCTCTGGGTTCAATGGCTCAACTCATCTCCATCCTCTAGCCCTCAAATTGCCAGAAGACTCTGGTATTTCCAGCAATCCCTTTTGACTCCCTGAGGACCAATCTGGATCCTCAGAATCAGAGCCATGTAACAGGCTAATAGTTCTATGAGCCTGCCCGAGTCTATGACTCTACATTCAAGGCATCAGCTTCCAACTGGGCATAAGCCAATTCAAGGCCAGCCAGAATACTTATTGCCCTGACATAAATTGAGCAAGCTCATTTCCCTTTTCTTGTTCATTTCTCTAACTTGTTACCATAGGTTATCTAAGTAAACATGAAAGAGAGTGACTCAGGAAGAAATCTGGCCACCTTGTATGTAGATAAAATTAGGCACATGGTTTTCCAGTGCGGTGTTCCCAGAGAGGGGTTAGGTCAGTGGAGAAAACTACATGCATTGGGCCATTTTAAAAAGCATTTACACACTTAAAATTGGGTTTTACATGTGTAAATACATTTTACCCATGTAAGAGAGCTTTTGAAAATTGCTACAACACATGCCATTGAATTGCCCATAGGATATTCACATGTAAGTGCATTTTCCGCATGTAAGTAGATTTTTAAAATTGCTACAGTAGTATGTTATATTTACACGTATAACTCCATTTAAAATTCACCTGATAGTATTGAATTTTCAAAACTATGGGTGGAGGGATGGTCAGAAAAAGTATCTGAAGAAAAAGAAAGTGCAAATCTCTATGGGGGTGGATGTCCCTGGGGTAATGTTCAAGAAAAAAAATACATATGCATTTTTTTTCCATTGATAAGCTGAATTAGCCACGATATGATATGTGGGTGATGTTATCCAGTGGCACCATACAGACTCATCTATCCAAGCTAGTAGAGCCTTGAGCTCTACTGAGTATGTGTGGGAACTCCCATGTGGGTGTTGCCTCAAGAGTCTCCTCAGTCTTTTTTCCTCCAATACTGGCATGGATGTGTATTCATTCTCTCCTTACACAATTTTAATTTTTTCATTCTATTTTTTTCTGTTGCCTCACTGCCTTAGCAGCACCCCAACAGCATTTTTCAGTGCTATAAAAATAAAAACCAGAAAGAAATACTGATGATAGTTTCCTTAGAGCAGAAGCTTTGGACGCAAGAAATGTCAGGAAAGAGAAAAACTATGGTCAGTGGTATTAAAAGTTGCATATGTGGCCAGATAATTTCCAATACTGATGGACATGAGCTCTGTTACCACTATTTGGGGCCAGACCACAATCAAGCAAACTGCCAGGCCTGTGGTCGGATTTCCCCACGTTCTCAGAGGTTCAGAGTGATGAAGACAGAAGGCCTGCGTTGAACCCAATAAAGCTGCAAATCCTCCCAAAATGCAGAATCTGCTGCTTTGCAAGGAAGGGAGCCAAGCTGAAACTCTTCCAAGCATAAACCATTTGCTCAAGCAGCTACGAGATCGAGTACAGAAGGCAGGCATGAATCAAATCGAAGTGGCACCATTCAAAACTCTCCACTGGCACTGAAGAAACACACGCATTGAGGTGCATTGGCACCATTGATGCATGGAGCATTGGCTCACAAAACGTCTGGCTCCTCAACACGTGAAACATTGTTACAAACACTGATGCATGGTGCTCCAACATACAGTGCACCAAATGACGTACCGAACCTCGATGTATCGTCTCAGACGATGCACCAACACATGATGTACTAATCCACAATGCATCAAGGCAGCCTAATGGTTAGAGAACCAGCGAAGCCAGGGATCAACTCCCACTGCTGCTAAATGTGGCCTCAGGTAAGTTATTTCACCCTCTATTACCTCAAGTATAAATTTAGATTGTGAACCCTCTGGGGACAAAGAAATACACTATTTGAATGTAATCCACTTGGAAGTGCCTGAAAAAGTGAAATAAATAAATAGACACTTCTGACACATGATGCATCAAAGTGCCTGAAGCACAGTGCATTCAAAATACCAATGTATGGCCCAACAAAGCAACAGGGTGCATCAACATTCCTGACATACTTTCACAGTAAAGCGATGCATCAGTGCAGATTCTTGATGCACCATCACACTTGAATCAGAGCTGTGATCTATTCCATTCTACATAAGAAGTTGCCATGCTGGGTTGGACTGAGAGTCCATCTCCCAGCAATGGCATCCTTTTTCCATCAGTGGCCAATCCAGGTTGCAAGTACCTCAATATAAAATAGATCCCATGCTACTAAAGATGAATTAAGCAGTGGTTATTAAGTCAACTCGATTAATAGCAGTTTATAGACTTCTCCAGGAACTTATCCAAACCTTTTTTCAACTCAACTACATTAAATGCCTTAACCACATCCTCTAGCAATGAATTCCAGAGCTTAATTGTGCATTGAGTGAAAAAGATGTTTCTCCAATCTATTTTAAATGTGCTTCTTGCTAACTTCAAGGAGTGCCTCCTAGTCCTATTATCTGAAAGAGTAAACTGATTCACATTTACCCATTCTAGTTCTCTCATGATTTTGTAGACTTCCATTATATTCCCCCTCAGCCATCTCCTCTCCAAACTTAACAGTCCTAACCCCTTTAGCCTTTCCTCATAGGGGAGCCATGCCATCCCCTTTATCACTTTGGTCACCCTTTTCTGTACCTTCTCCAGTGCATCTATATCTTTTTGGAGATGCAGCAATCAGAATTGAATACAGTACTCAAGCTGCAGTCTTACTATGGAGCAATACAGAGGCAATATGACATTCTCCATTTTATTCACCATTCCCTTCCTAATAATTCCCAACATTCTGTTTGCTTTTTTGACCGCTGCATCATACTGAGCTGATGATTTCAATGCAATGTCTACTGTGATGCCTAGATCTTTTTCCTGGATGGTAACTCCAAACATGAATTCTAACATCATGTAACTACAGCATGGGTTATTTTTCCTTATATGCATCACCTTGCACTTGTCCACATTAAATTTCATCTGCCACTTTGATGCCCAATCTTCCAGTCTCACAAGGTCTTCCTGCAACTTATCACTATCAGCTTGTTATTTAACTACTCTGAATAATTTTGTGTCATCTGCAAATTTGATCACCTCTTTCATTTTTCCCTTTTCCAGATTATTTATAAATATATTAAAAAGTACCAGTCCAAGTACAGATCCCCAAAGCACTCCATCTTTTACCTCTTTCCACTGAGAAAACTGAACATTTAATCCTATTCTGTTTTGTGTCTTTTACCCAGTTTGCAATCCACAAAAGTACATTGCCTCCTATCTCCTGTCTTTCTAATTTTCTTAAAAGCCTTTCATGGAGGACTTTGTCAAATGCCTTTTAAAATCCAAATACATCATACCTATCAGCTCACCTTTATCCACATGTTTATTAACTCCTTCAAAAAAGTGAAGCAGATTTGTGAGGCAAGACGTCCCTTGGATAAATCCATGCTGGCTGTGTTCCATCAAACCATGTTTATCTATAGGTTCTGTGATTTTGTTCTTTAGAATAGTTTACATGATTTTTTCCAGCATTGAAGTCAGGTTCACTGGTCTATAGTTTCCAGGATCACCACTTTAGCCCTTTTTAAATATCATGGTTACATTGGCCACATTCCAGTCTTTGGGTACAATGGACGATTTTAATGATAGATTACAAATTAAGGGCTAGATTTTCTATTATTGCGCAGCTCTGTGAATCGCACAGTACCGGGGAGGCGGGGGGGCGAAGTGGGGGGCGGGTCTGCGAAAGCCGGCAGCAATCGCACCACGGTGGTGCAATTGCTGCCGGCTTTCGCAAACCAATAGCGCCACCGTGAAAGATGGTGCTATTGGGCACGTTACTGACGGCGATAAGGGTCCTTACGTTTTCACCGTCAGCGATGTCTTCGCGGCGTCTACCCCAGTGCCACTCCGACTCCTCCCCTTCCGGTGCGGATGCCACTCAGAACCCGCCCCAATCTAGGTATCGCATGCGAAAAGTCCCTTTTCGCAAGCAATCCCTTTAGAAAATGACCCTCTAAATTACTAGTAATAGATCTGAAATTTCATTTTTGAGTTCTTTCAGAATTCTAAGGTGTATACCATCTGGTCCGGGAGATTTGCTACTCTTCAGTTTGTCAATCGGACCTACTACATCTTCTAGGTGAACCATGATTTTGTTCAGTTCATCTGAATCATCATCCTTGAAAATCCTCTCTAGAATGAGTATCTTCCCAACATCTTCATTTGTAAACACCAAAGCAAAGAATTAATTTAGTCTTTCCACAATGGCTGTTGCATCCATCGGTCTCAGACGGCTTCGACCTCTGTGCCTCACCTTTCTTCCTTCTCTCTCCTCAAGCCTTGGGAAAATGGCTGCTGTCGTGTCTTCATGCTGCTCTCTCTGGCGTCCCCAGAACAGCAACAGCGATGGTGTTCAGCATGTTTCTCCTGAGAGCCTCCTAGGGTGCGCACACGCACGGCACCCATGTCTTTATCCACGTCATGGCAGGAACCTCGGGGGCGTCCCCTCCAAGTGATGTCACGACATCCAGGTATTTAGCCTGCCCTTCATTTGCTAACAAACTGACAGGCACTGTTAACCTGCCCTTGGACGTGCGTTTTTCCTTACCCCTTATTCAGTAAGGGGAGGAAAACGCGCGTCCAACCCACGGCACCTAATAGCGCCCTCAACATGCAAATGCATGTTGAAAGCCCTATTAGGTGTGCCCGCGCGATACAGTAAGTAAAATGTGCAGCCAAGCCACACATTTTACTTTAAGAAATTAGCGCCTACCCAAAGGTAGGCGCTAGTTTCTGCCGGCACCGGGAAAGTGCACAGAAAAGCAGTAAAAACTGCTTTTCTGTGCACCCTCCGACTTAATATCATGGCGATATTAAGTCGGAGGTCCCGAAGAGTAAAAAAAGTTAAAAAAAAAGAAAAAAAATTTTAAAATGGGCCGGCGGCTGTCGGGCCGAAAACCGGACACTCAATTTTGCCGGTGTCTGGTTTCCAAACCTGTGGCTGTCAACGGGCTCGAGAACCGAAGCCGGCAAAATTGAGTGTCTGCTGTCAAACCCGCTGACAGCCGCCTCCTTTTGCCTGTTTCTACCACACCACCTAATTTAAATACTGTATCGCCACTCACCTGTCCGCGCACCGGGAAAGCGGGTGCTCGTCCACTCTCCCGCGGAATTTACTGAATTGGCCTGTGAGTTAGCAAGGATTGGATTGGAAACGCTCCAGTCTAAGCTGCTCTGCCACTTCCCAGCAGCTGCTGGAAGCTCTCTCTCTTCCCTTTGGGGTAATTCATCGCTAACCTGGGTACCCGCTCCTTGGGGGTCCATCTTCTCTCTATCAGGTACCTATCTGGGAAACCGGGTACTCGCTCCTTGAAGGCCTGTGCTCCCTACACTGGTGCTTCGCTTCTGCCTGCCAGGATCTTCATCAATATAGCTATCTACTTCAGTGAGTAACTAACCTTGTCAGTCTGTCTCACCTTCAGCTTCTGTGCTGTGAGTCTGCATCCAGGACTTCTCTACTACCTTGCGCAGCCTACCACCTACCTGAGCGTGGGTCTGCTGAGGGCCCCTGGACTATTTCTACTGGGCTACCTCACTGTTGCCGCCCCTGGGCAGTACCACCAAGCTGTATAATAAACACAAATTCTCTGTGTCTGCGTGTATAGAGTCTAGCATAGTACAGTGGTTCCTCACGGGGCTCCTCCCCGTGGGAGTGGCCATCACTGCAGTACCCAAGAATCCACTCCAACACCTCAAAACCATAACAATGGCCTTATCTTACTTAAGTGCCCCTTTAACCCCTTGATCATCTAACGGTCCAACCAACTCCCTCGTAGACTTCCTGCTTTGGCCAGTTTGTTTTAAAATTCTCTCTTAGCCTGTCTTAGAAATATTTTACATTTAACTTGCCAAAGCTTATGCTTTTTCCTATTTTCTTCAGATGGATCCTTCTTCTAATTTTTGAAGGAAATTTTTTTGGCTAAAATAACTTCTTTCATTTGACCTTTTTACCAAGCTGGCAATCGTTTGGCCTTCATTCCACCTTTCTTAATGTGTGGAATACATCTGGACTATGCTTCTAAGATGGTATTTTTAAACAGTGCCCATGCCTATTGTACAATCTTAACCTTTGTTTTTTCTATCTCCCTCGTTTTATCAAAGTCTCCCCTTTAAAAGTTTAATGCTAGAGCCATAGATTTACTTATTCTCCCCCTTCCAGTCATTAATTCAAATTTGATCATGTTATGATCACTATTGCTAAGTGGCCCCACCACCGTTACCTCTCACCAAATCCTGCGCTTCACTAAGAATTATATCTAAAATAGCTCCCACTCTTGTTGGCTCCTGAACCAATTGCTCCATAAAGCTGTCATTTATTCCACCCAGGAATTTTATTTCTCTAGCATGTCTTGATGTTACATTTACCCAGTCAATATTGGAGTAATTGAAATCTAATTCCAAAAAATCTCTTAATGAATAACCCCACGAGGGCAATGAATTAAATTGAGATACGTGGTGTTTTTAGATTATTAGAAACAAACTTTTACGCTGTGCATATCAAGATTTACTTTAGAAATTTAAGGACCATCATACCACCCAGTGCTCACAAGTCAGACTTGCATTTCATGCACTTCATATGGGTCACTTTTAATCAACTGGTCCATGTAGCTCCACTCAATTTTTATGAATTTTTAAAATATTTTTCAAGTAATGAATTTTAAAAAGAAGAAAAACTTCCCTTATTCATCCGTTGTCGGGGTCATTTTTCCATAGCTGTCGGAGGTACTCGTCCGACGCGCGCGTTTCGCCAAAGTAGCTAAAATCCACAAAACACTCTGTAACCCTCCGGGACGTCCAATCGTCTCAGCGAATGAATCAGTGTTGGAACCGATCTCAATTTTCTTGGACAAAATTTTACAACCTTGCGTGTCAAAATCCACCTCGTATGTGAAAGACAGCACAAGCATGCTACAATTTCTTGATACTGTACACTTACCACAAGATTGCTGGCTAGTTACGTTTGATATTGAGTCTCTCTACACAGTTATTCCCCAGGACCAAGCACTTGTTGCAGTCTCAGAAGCATTAAAAGTATACTCACATCCAAAAAGGATCCCAATTATTTACATCATTGAACTTCTTGAATTTACATTAAGTAGGAATTACTTTATGTTTGATGGGGATTTTTATCTACAGATCCGAGGAACTGCCATGGGAGCTGCCATGGCTCCGGATGTGGCAAACATCTTTGTGGCCAGGTTTGAGACCCTACACATAGAAAATTCCCAATGGAGATCTCAATTGAAATGTTGGAAACGTTACATTGATGACGTCTTTGTCATATGGGAAGGATCCCTATCAACGCTACAAGAGTTCCATATATGGCTGAACAGTCTTGATCCCTGTTTAAAATTCACCATGGAACATCACCATAATCAAATCTCTTATCTAGACATTTTGATTAAGAAAAAAGACACCGTTTTGGTCACCAGCATATTCCGCAAGCCAAATGATCGTAATAATCTCTTGAGATATGATAGCTTTCATCCGACCAGCTTTAAAACCAATCTTCCCGTGGGCCAGTTCCTCAGATTGAGGAGATTATGTGCAGACCAAGAGGATTTCAAAACTCAGGCAAAAGATATGGCTAACCGCTTCTTACAACGCGGCTACCCGATACACTGTGTTAAAAAAGCCTACCGACGAGCGCTTTATTCAAACAGAGACTACTTATTTTTGCCAAAAAATCCTGAGCCAGGCTCGAACCCGCATACTGTGGTACTGAAACATACCCTTCTGTCAGCCTCAATTAGTAGAGCTATGAGGGAACACTGGAAGATTGTTCAACAAATTCATCCTTCATTGAATCAACCTTTGAGAATTGCATACTCCCGTGGTAAGAACATTCGGGACCATGTTGTACGCTCAAATTGTTCTAAACCTACACAGAACAAGGAACTTGTCCAAACATGTGATAAATGCAAATTCTGCCCTTTAAAGTCTCCCCAGACTCAAATTGTCACGGCATCGGGGAAAACTATTCTTCTGCCCGAATTCTCTTGTCATTCAACCCATGCAGTTTATGCCATCTTTTGTCCGTGCCCATTAATTTATGTAGGCATGACAAAAAGAAAGGTTAAGATTCGTCTTACTGAACATAAATGCTGCATTAATACCAATCGAGTTGAGGAACCCTTAGTTGCTCATTTCAAAGAATTCAATCATGAGTTTGATGATATCAAATGGACCGTGCTAGAAATCATCAATCAGCACTGGAGAGGTGGCAATCGTGTACAGACTTTGAGACAATGCGAACAGAAGTGGATCTTTCAATTAAAATCAGTGACCCCTGGTGGCTTGAATAAGGACATCGAATGGTTCCATTTCTGGTGATTGCCCGCCAGAATCAGGAATCATTTGACTTTCAGGTGGATATCAGACGCAATGGTATTTAAATTCAGACCGACCCAAGCCGCTCTACCGCTAAGAACTCTGAGCGGAGAGACGGCGTCGGGTTCGGTAAGTTTACCTTTTATTTCCCTCTGCAAGTATACATCGTTAAGACATTTTGTTGCAAAAAAAAGTAATATCGCTGAATTTGATTTAGGGCTTTTAATGTTTTTTAGAAAAATTTGATGGACCCTTAACACCACTGAGGTTCTTTTTTGCAAGAATTTACTAATGCTTAAAGATCTGTTTATATCCCCCGTTGAAATAAGGGGAGTGCTGGATCAGGAGAGTCTGAATATACGTCTCTGAAGCAGCTACTTTGGGGAAACGCGCGCGTCGGACGAGTACCTCCGACAGCTATGGAAAAATGACCCCGACAACGGATGAATAAGGGAAGTTTTTCTTCTTTTTAAAATTCATTACTTGAAAAATATTTAAAAAATTCATAAAAATTGAGTGGAGCTACATGGACCAGTTGATTAAAAGTGACCCATATGAAGTGCATGAAATGCAAGTCTGACTTGTGAGCACTGGGTGGTATGATGGTCCTTAAATTTCTAAAGTAAATCTTGATATGCACAGCGTAAAAGTTTGTTTCTAATAATCTAAAAACACCACGTATCTCAATTTAAGTAATTGAAATCTCCCATTATTACTGCCCTACCCATTTGGTTAGCTCCCTTTCTCTTAGCATTTCATCAATCTCATCATTTGGCCAAGTGTACAGTAGTATACTATTGTTATACCCTTCCCCAACACATACTGGATTTCTACCCATAAAGATTCTATTGCACTCTTAGGGGCAGATTTAAAACCTGCGCGCGGGCGCAGATTGTGTTCGCGCAAACCCGGTGCAAACAGTCTACGCTGCCGCGCGCATGTTATAAGATCTTGGATCGGCGCGTGCAAGGGGGTGCACAATTGTGCAACTTGCACGAGCCGAGCAGGCTGCCTCCGTTCCCTACGAGGGCCGCTCCGAAATCGGAGCGGCCTTGGAGGGGAACTTTTTCTACCGCTCCCCCACCTTCCCCTCCCTTCCTCTATCTAACCCACCCCCAGCCCTAACTAGATCCCCCCTCCTACCTTTGTTTTAGAAGTTATGAGCCTGCCCGAGGCAGGCGTAACTTGCGCGCACCGGCGTGCCATCCCCCTGCACAGGCTGCTGTGCCGGAGGACTCGGGACTGCAACCCGGACCACCACCCGGACCACCACCACGCCCCCGGATCTCGCCCCAGAATGCCCACCTGACCCCCAGACCGCCCCCTGACCCCCAGACCACCCCCGGACTGTCACCACACCCCCCTGGACCCACCCCCTTCCTGCTCCTTTTCGAAGCACTGGGACATACGCGCGTCCCGGGGCACACAGGGGGCAGATTTCTCGGTTACGCCAGTGGCGTAGCCAGAATTGATTTTTTGGGGTGGGCACAAGGTTAACCATAGGTGGGCACAAGGCATGCAGGTCTACTAGTTGTTTTCTTACTGATAAATAATGCCATATACTGCACCCTAGAATGGCTTTTCTAAGTAGTTTGCAACAGCCATTATGTGTCATGTATGAAACTTTAAAATAATTTACTTCAATTATTTCAAGTATAGAAAACAATCAAATCCAATCATATAATAAAACAAAAATTAATGTATTCTTTCATGAACCATCTTGCAGAAACCCAGAATCTTCATAAATACAATACAATATAATTAATCATCAGAACAGGTGCAGCGCAAAGCTGCGGCAATTCACATTACAAGTAACATGAAAAAAAAAATTCAAATTCTGGTGTAATCTCAGCAAAAAATAACCCTCCACTGCTATTTTGTGAAGTAACAAACTCTTGCAAAGAAAGAGGCATCTGGAACCTTGCCAAACAATCACAGCACTGACTCTCAGGATTCAAACAGCAACCTTATGAAAAAGCAGCAATGCAAATACTACACCAGGCCCTAGAACATTAATACATCACCTACGGGAATAACAGAACAGGCTGGACTACTACTACGAGAAACTATATGCTAGAAATACTCATTTCTGTCACAAACAGGCAAAACTGAGACCGACCCTTACCTAATATAGAAATAAGAGACTATAAATTAGAAACAGAAACATGTAGATAAAGCCAAAATAGAAAGCCTGAGAAACTAAAATGTCTGAACAGTGGAATACTTAAGAAAGAGCAAAATACAAAAATATAAGAATGCACATTCCCAAAGATGACATATTTAAATTGCTAACATCTCTCTCTCTCTATATATATATATATATAATTTTTTTTTACCTTTGTTGTCTGATCTTTGTATTTTTCTAATCAGTTGGTCCTGGTCTCTCTTTCCCATTTTTTCCATTGTCGCTCATTTCCTAATTCCTCTTCAGTGTCTTTTCTCCTACTGTCTTCTTCCCTTCCACACCCACACACATATATACATAAATGCTTTCTCTCACAGACTCCCTCACACACTCAGGCTCTCACTCTCATATGCTCTCCCCCCCCCCAGCTCACATTCTCTGCAGACACACATACAAGCGCTCACTTTCTCACCCCTCCCCAGGCTTATATTCTTATGCACACACAGACGCACATCCAGGCACCCATTCTCATCCACACACACAAACCCATTCTCCCATTCTCACCCACACATACACACATTTAAGGTCCCATTCTCACCCACACATACACACTTTCAAGCACCCATTCTTACCCACATATTCAAGCTTCCATTCTCACCCACACACACAAACCCAGGCTCCCATTCTCACCCATATATATACACATTCAAGCTTCCATCCTCACCCACATATTCAAGCTTCCATTCTCACCCACACACACAAACCCAGGCTCCCATTCTCACCCATATATACACACATTCAAGCTTCCAACCTCACCCACATATTCAAGCTTCCATTATCACCCACATACATTCAAGACTCCATTCTCACTCCCATACGCACCCAGGGTCCGATTTCACCCACACACACACAAGGCTCCCATTCTCATCCTCACATACACATTCAAGCCTGTGCACAGTTTCCGCTTCCTTCCCCCAGAGCAGGAAGATCAGCTGCCTCTCCTGCTGCCACCGGCCTCCTGCTATCTTCGGGCCATATGGCCGACCGATCTTCCTGTTGGGGGGGGGGGGAGGAGAGCGGAAGCGCTGCACACAGTTTCCGCTTCCTCCCCCCAGAGCAGGAAGATCAGCTGCCTCTCCTGCTGCCACCGGCCTCCTGCTATCTTCGGGCCGTATGGCCGACCGATCTTCCTGTTGGAGGGGGGGAAGAAGAGCGGAAGCGCCGTGCACAGCTTCCGCTCCCCCCCCAACAGGAGATCGGTCGCTGTACGCAGGAGGCCAGTGGCAAGCAGGAGAGGCAGCTGATCTTCCTGCTCTGGGGGGAGGAAGCGGAAACTGCGCGGCGCTTCCGCTCTCCTCCCCCCTCCCCCAAACAGGAAGATCGGTCGGCCATACGGCCCGAAGATAGCAGGAGAGGCCAGCTGATCTTCCTGCTTTGGGGGGAGGAAGTGGAAGCTGTGCACGGCGCTTCCGCTCCCCCCCTCCCCCCGCAAACAGGAAGATCGGTCGGCCATATGGTTGTAGGACGCTTCCCCACGTGTGCCGTGATGGCGTGCCAAGCATGGGTTCTCCTCTTCGCTGTTGCGGGGATGGGATCCCGTGACAGCCTTGCAGTTCTGGTGTCAGTTGGGTGGGCCTGGGTCTAAATTGGGTGGGCAGCTGCCCACCCAGGCCCACCTGTGGCTACGCCACTGGGTTACGCGCGTAGCCTTTGAAAATCTGCCCCTTAGTCTCTTGTAGAATCCTTATCCTGTTGGACTCTATGCATCCTGGACATAAAGCGTCACCCTATCATTGTGATATAATTTGTACCCTGGTATGGCACTGTTTATTGGTCATCTTCCTTCCATCATGTCTCTGAGATGCCAATTAAATCTGTCTCATCATTCACTTCTATACACTCTTCCATTTTACTTCTAGACTTCTGGTGTTGGCATACAGACATTTCAAAATGTATTTTTTGTATGTATTAACATCCTATTTTTCAGTTGATAGGGATAATTTGGAATCCTTTAGCTTGGATGATTCTTATAGGCACATGGGCTACTTTTGCTTTTATTGGAACCTCTTTGTTGGGTTGTCTTAACTCTCCTGTTTCATTAATATCCTTCGGAGATACCTCCCTCTGATTTATGTGCCGCTGAGTTTTTCCCCCTTGTTTTCCTCCTTGTTCTAATTTAAAAGCTGCTCTATCTTCTTAAGTGTGGGAGCTTGCTGGGCAGACTAGATGGGCCGTTTGGTCTTTTTCTGCCATCATTTCTATGTTTCTATGTTTTTAAAGGTTAGCGCCAGCAACCTGGTTCCACCCTGGTTAAGGTGGAACCTGTCCTTTCAGAAAAGATACCCCCTTCCCCAAAGGGTTCCCTAGTTCCTTACAAAACTGAATCCTTCTTCCTTGCTCTATCATCTCATGCATGCATGGAGACTCCGGAGCTCTGCCTGCCTCCAGGCACCTGCGCGTGGAACATGGAGCATTTCAGAGAATGCTACCCTGGAGGTTCTGGATTTCAGCTTTCTACCTAAGAGCCTAAATTTGGCTTCCAGAACCTCCCTCCCATATTTTTCTTAGTCTTTGGTGCCCACATGTACCACAACAACCTGCTCATCCCCAGTACTGTCTAAAATCTTATCTAGGTGACAAGTGAGGTCCACCACTTTCACACCAAGCAGACATGTTACCAGGCGATTCTTGTGCCCACCAGCCACCCAGCTATCTACATTTCTAATAATTGAATCATTAACTACGATGGTCGACCTAACCCTTCCCTCCTGGGCAGTAGCCCTGGGAGATACATCCTTGGTGCAAGAGGGCAATGCATCATGTGGAGAGTGGGTCCTTGTTAAAGGATCACTTCCTGCTTCACCAGGTTGATGTTCTCCTGGTTGGAGAACTTCCTCCCCCAAGGTAGCAGCAGGGCTGCCAGACTGGAGTTGGGACTTAGCTACTGTGTCCCTGAAGGAAGCTACTATGTCCCTGAAGGTCTCATCTATATACCTCTCTGCCTTAGTTGCCTCCTGGTTTACCACTCTAGCCTTCAGAGATCAGACTAGTTCGCTGAGAGCCAGGAGTTCTTTGCACCAGGTACACACATACAACCTCTCACCGGCGGGTAAAAAATCATACATTTGACATTTGATGCAGAAGACTGGAAGGCCCCTGCCTCTTGCTGCTGGATTGCTGCCTTCATCTTAATTTTGTTGAGTTGTTAGTTTAGGTTGCTAAGGGAGTCGGAATGTGTAAATCAAAGTGCTTTAAATTTATTGTTATATTGGCTATTAATCTGGTAGTAACTTGCAACAGGATAATTAAACTCTTAATAAGGCCAGGGGAAATCTTGTGTTTTAGATAAAAGTCCTATAAATCAAAGGGTGAGGTGGAGGGAAAGGTGGAGGGAAAGACAAACACACATAAACTTTTCCTATCTTTTGGCTAGCTTTTTATAACAAACACACAAACTAAGCTTTTCCTAACTTTTGGCTAGCTTTTATATCAAACACCAAACTCTAAGCCTTTATCTACCCTTTGGCTTGCTTTTTATAACTAACACACAAACTAAGCTTTTTCCTATATTTTGGCTAGCTTTTTAAAACAAACACAAACTCTAAAGCTGCACTTACCTTTTGGCTTGCTTTTTTTTAACAAACACACAGACTAAGCTTTTTCCTACCTTTGGGCTTGCTTATTTTTTTTTTTAACAAACACACACTAAAAAATATACCCCAATAGTGTACCTCTCCCCAAAACTTTTTAAGTTCTAAAATTTCCCAAAGCAATACTTACTGAATCTTTTCATCCACCAACAAGAAGATCCTTTCCTCTCAGTGCTCCCACTGTGTGCTGGTCACCAAGGTTCGAGCCTAGCTCCAGGCCAAGGTTGGATCCTGGTTGCTGAGGCCCAGGCCTAGGCCCAGGTCTGGGATTCAGCAGCTGGGACCCAGCCTTTGGGCCTGTGTCTAGCCCGCACCTTGGTGACCAGGACACAGTATTGGACCCAGACTTGGGCTTCAGTGACCATGACTGGACTCGGGCCAAGCTTTGGTATCAGGTCCCAGTAACTGGGACCTAGTCTTGGCCTGACCTCAGCGACCAAGCTCCAGTGTCAGACCTGCGCCTTGGTCTTCAACAAGGTGACCGGGAAGCCAGCCTTGGGTTGGGATCCTGGCATCATGCCTAGGCCTCAGAGTCAGGACTAGGTCTAGGTCTTGGTGGCCAGGACCCAGCCTCGGGTCGGGCCTTGTGGACAGGAGTAGGCTAAGGCCTGGTCCTGCTGGAAGCCTGTTTTTTTATATTTCTTTTTGGCAAACAAATACAAGTATTTGTTTGCCAAAAAAAAAAAAAAAAAAAAAAAAAAAAAAAAAATCAAACAACTACTCAACAGTCTACATCTCATCTTAAACTCCTCTAAGACTGAAATCCTACTCATCTCTCCGGAGAACACCTCCAACAGTACTCTTCCCACAAATCTGCCTACCACTCAAGCTAGAGACCTAGGAGTAATAATTGACAACCGGCTTAACTTCAAGGCACACATTAACAAAACAACCAAAGACTGCTTCTTTAAACTCCAGGTTTTGAAAAGGATAAGACCTCTGTTCCACGCTCAAGACTTCAGAACGATCATCCAAGCAGTTATCTTTTCGAACTGGACTACTGCAATTCCCTATTGCTAGGTCTACCTTCATCATACTCCAAACCCCTACAGATGGTTCAAAATTCTGCAGCCCGAATTTTGTCAGGCGCAAGGAAAAGAGACCACATATCCCCCGTCCTGAAAGAGCTTCACTGGTTACCCGTATACTTCCGCATCATGTATAAAGCCATAACTACCACCTACAAAACTATACATCAACTCACCACTCTCGATCTTCAATTCCCCCTCCTAGTACATAATTCTACCAGACCTACTAGAGATGCTTATAGAGGCTCCCTCCAAGTTCCCCCAGCGAAAACGACCAGACACATTACCACAAGAGATCGCGCCACCTCCACAGCTGGCCCTCTTCTGTGGAATTCCATTCCCACAGACCTCAGACAGGAGCCCTGCCTCCTAACTTTTAGGAAAAAACTCAAGACTTGGTTATTCAAGCAAGCTTTTCCGGACACAACCCAATGACACAATCCAATGACTCCAAAAACACCATTCTCTTGTATTTAACATCTATTTTGTATATTAGTTTGTACACTATATTTAATTTGTATATTGTTTAACTATTTCTCTTCTCTCCTTTCTCTTCCTTCTCCAAGTTCGGCTTCCCTTGTTAAATGTAACTGTACCTTCCGTCACCACAGTTCTAGTTTTTGTATATAATGCACTCCTGTTCTATGTAAACCAGCAAGATATGTCTTCATGATTGCCGGTATATAAAAATCCTAAATAAATAAATAAAATAAATAAGTATGCACAAACATTTTCATCTAAGGCAGGGATGGCGAACTCCAGTCCTCGAGGGCCGCAAACAGGCCAGGTTTTCAGGATATCCACAATGAGCACGCATGAGAAAGGTTTTCATCCAGTGGGGGCAGTGCATGCAGATCTTTCTCGTGCATATGTTTGCGGCCCTCGAGGACTGGAGTTTGCCATCCCTGATCTAAGGCCTATTTTCAGTTTGTATGGTTTGTATGAGCAGAAAATGGCCTTATTTGTTGCATTATTTGTATTCATTCAAAATGATTGCACATCCCTAGTATCAAGAAAATGTGTCAGAAAGATACAGAAATAATCCCAATTATATTGGGTGTTACTGGCCTGATTATAAAGAATTTCCATGTGCATCTTGATATGTTGCATATAAAAATTACACCTTATAGAAGGAGGCTCTCTGGCATAATTCAAGTACTAAAAAGGGCATTAGCAGTACATTTGAGAGATTGAGATCATTCCCAACATATCCTGGCTTATGAATGAAGTTCATTACTGTCAAGGTATGTGCAAAGGAACCCATTTGGAAAAACTGCCCCGATGTAGACTCAGAAATATCATAAGAACATTTTTCTCCCTGGGCAGTGGATATATGGTATAGTCTCCCAATGTGCATTGTGGAGGCAAAAACAGCAACAGACTTCAAGAAATCATGGGATAAGCCCCGAGAATTAGTAGAAAAGTGATGGTAAAGCTAGAGATTAGGTGGAGACTGCAATATTTCTGCAAAAGGGTGAATGGGCAGAAAACTTGTAGCCATGTGAATTACCTCTTATAGCATTGTAAACACTGATATTATATGCTGTACTCTGTCTTTTGAAATCTTTTCTTTCCTCAAATGCTTACTGACTTCACTTTATTAAGTTTGTGCTATTTACTGAACTTTTCAAGGCTGTTTGATGTCCTGTTTGTACTTGTACCTTGCTTGTTATAATCTCTCCAATTGCATTTATCAAATGCTTTGGGTCTGTTAAGGACATTCTGTTCATCCTTGATATTGTTCCTACAGCTTTCATTCTTTCCACTGAAATATATGGAAGAATGTGCTTTTTTGTGATCATTATGGGCTGATGCTAATGTTCTATTAATGTGGTGTGATTTTTGGAAACTGTTCTTTTTCCATGGCAACTCAACCATATAAATAAATTCTCTACTTCTGTAAAAAAAAAAAAAAAAGCTATCAAAATACAATTAAAACAGTTTGTACTCTTCTAGATTACAATAGCACTACTAAGATTGTACAGTTTTTATGGATTATTTTCAAGTTCATTTTTTTTGGCCCTCTTATAGATTTCCTCACTGTTTTCCCCTCTTTAAACCACCCTCTTCTAGGGCTTTGAAAAGGAGCAGGAAGGGGTTGGGTCCAGGGGGCGAGGTGACAGTCCGGGGGTGGGTCTGGGGGTCAGGGGGCGGTCTGGGGCCAGGAGGCAGCTGGAGCCCTCACTGACTTTTTAGTAGGTAGGTGCTGCCACAGTGTCCACAACCACACACCTGTCTCTATACCTCCCACAGACCAAGCATCTTACCAACGCTGTATACCTAATCCTAGTCAACTTCAGCAATCTAGAAGTCAAATCTGCTTTGCCACAGTATATGCTACAGCCCAAGCCACGGGGATTTATTCATGTAAAGTGGCTTTTGAAAATTGCAACTTTTACATTCCTAACTCCTTTGAAAATTACCTACTTAGCTTTTTATACAACTTGATTCTGGGCCTACAATCAGAAGCAAGTCCAAGACTATTAATTTTTATTTATACCTAGTTACTGATAGAAATGCTTGAGTCATCAGTGAATAGGAACATAGAATCGTAGACAAACAGGTCTGGAAGGCTCCTCAGGAACCTATCTACTCTAGTTTGTCCTTCTGCTTCAGGCATTATTCCCTACTTCTAACCCATTACAGACAGATATTTGTCTAAATTTCTCTTAAAACCCTATAATGGCATATTCCATCACCAACCTGGGTAACTTGTTCCATTGCTTAGATACCCTCATAGCTAGATAGTTCTGCATAATGTCCAACTGAAATCACCCTGCTGCAACTTAAGTCCAGTACTCCTTTGCCTAAAAAGACTATGTGAAGATAACAGCTACCAGCATAATTTATCTGGATAAAAAAGGCATTCAGGGGGTGTTCTGAGGAGGGGCTGAGATATCCGGCTAACTTAGCCAAATGTCGGCTATATCTGGCTAGGTTATCCAGATAACTTTAGACCTGCTTTAGAGCAGGCCTGGTGTCGGGTGGCCAGATAACTCGCTGCTTACCCGGATATATTTAAAAGATATCCGGGTAAGTAGTGCTGTCAGAGAAGGAAAAAAAAAAATAAAGTGGCCAGTGGCCCGATTCTCCCCTCTCCCTCCCCCTCACCAAATTTCATACATGACCCTCTTGGTCCATGCAACCCTCACCCCAAACCCTTGTTTAAACTCGTTTGGTAGGCAGCTTATCAGCCCACCCATTCCCATTAACATTTACATATGAATACAGTTCCCCCTCAGTCCCTCCTACCTACCCACAGTGTTAATAGTCCTGCCTGCATTCCCCTAGCCACCCTGTCTCCTCCACCCACCTCCGATACTAAAAAAAACCCCAAACCCTGCTGGGAGTAAAGTCTCACTTTACTACTCCAGGAGATCCAATGCACTAGAAGTGTAAACTACCTGTAATTTATGCTTCCAGAATTAGAAGAGTAAATTACAGGTAGTTTACATTTCCAGGGCTCCTTCCGACAGAGGGGAGGACGAGGAAGAGAAAAATCTGGCCGCTGGCCACTTTATTATTATTTTTCCTTCTTTGAAAATAGGGATTGGTCAGGCCACACACTGGGGCCGATGCAATACAGTGCTCAGCCGAGCGCATTGTTTAACCCGTGGTTGGATGTGGGTTTTGGACACGCATGCACAACCCCTTATTCTATGAGGGGATTAGCGCATCCAAAACACACATCCAACCCCCCCACTAAACTAATAGCGCTCATCACATGCAAATGCACGTTGATGAAGCTATTAGCTATTCTCCTCAGATCCCTCCAAAAAAATGTGCACGCGACTCACACATTTTTACGCTCAGAAATTAACACCTGCCCTAGCACATTTGTCCCTAGCGCCTCCTTGGCAGCGCAACCCCTCATTTAAATATTTGATCACACACTCAAGAGAGGTGCTGGGCACGCATTAGGAAAGCGGACGCTCAACACTGAGCACCTGTTTTTGCACTGATTTATTGCATCGGCCCAAGGTCTGTTAACTTTAGGTCTAATCGGCCATATTCAAAAGTTGGCTTGTTAGGTTTAAAGTTATCCAGCTAGCAATATTTTCCAAAATTTCAGGTAATTATTTTCATTTCAAATCAACAAAAGACTACTATTCCACAAATAGGAAGCTGCATAGCAGCTTAATGAATCTCCCCCTAAGATTGGAACCACTGTAGAACATCACAACCAAGATCCTGTAAGCTCTGCAATAAAATGTGATGACTGAGTCAAATGCAGCGCGCCTAACAAATGATATAATCATCAGGGCATCTTTTCCCATCAGACTTTGATCTAATTTCATTCAACAGCACAACTAATGATGTTTGCATACTGGAACCATCTCTAAAGCCAGTGCCCAAGCTCTAAGAGTGTAGGAGAAAGTCAACGAGGAGATTGGAAACATATCTCCACCAGTCTTGCAAGAAGAAAAAGAGGTGCTTGAGGATGAGGGGTCACAGCCAGTGCACCAACAAATGGTGGATGCTGTGGAGTGAATGAGGGCAGGTCAAGAGCAGCAGATGTCCATTAGGGATGTACATTCTTTTCACACGAATTTAAAAAATGCAATGAATAAAGGCAATTCATTTCATTCGGGGTGCCCCAAAATTAATCAGGGGCCACCCCAAATGAACAATCCTTATTCATTGCATTTGTTTTCCATGAATGCATTGGGCCTATTCTTAGGCCTGAGGCCATGGATTCGCCTAGGGCAAAGGCTGAGGCCCAAATTAGGGGGCCGCAGGCTTCGTCCAACTGTAATGCTGGCACCTCAGCCAAAACCAAATCCCTGCCCCCCTTGAGAATAATCACCTGATAAGCTGGGTATCCGATGGCCAGGCCAGGTCCCATGGCCCAGCCCAGAGGCCGGGTCCCAATGCTAGGGCCTCGACCCGGACCCAGGCCCAATGGTGTGACCTGATCTGGAGACTAGGTTCTGATGCCTGGGCCTCAGCCCAGGCACGGGCCCAGGTCTGTCACTAGAGGCTGGGTCCTGATGCTGGACCAGGCCCAATGCCATGGCCCAGCCCAGAGGCTGGATCCCTACACCTGGACCCTGGCTGGAGCCCGGACACAGGTCCAACACGGTGGTCCGGAGGCTGGGTCCCAATGCTCGAGCCTTGGCCTGGACCCAGGCCCGATGCCAGAGCTTGGCCTGGATCTGGGTTCCAATGCATGGTCCTCGGCGTACAGAGCTCCAGTGAAGTGGTCCTCTTCTATCTTCTTTCTTTGTAAACTGACGCCGTGCGCTGGGGTTGTGCCACAGTTAATTAGCTCAGATGCATTCACTTCAGTAGACAGTATCATTTTGATGTACGGTAATGTCATATAATACCATTGGGCCTGGACTGGTTTTGGGTCCGGGCTGAGGCCCTGGTGTCAGGAACCGGCCTCTGAGTCGGGGTTTGGTGTCAGAACTGGGCCCTGGTCAAGGCACCGGCATCGGCACTTCGCCTCCAGGTCAAGCTGCAGCATCAGGCCTGGGTCTGGGTCTAGGCTCTAGCCTAGGCCAAGGCCCAGCCATCAGGACTCAGCCTCCAGGCTGGGCCCTGGTATTGGGCCTTGGTTCGGGGCAAGTTCCTGGTGTTGGGACCAAATCTCTGCACCAGGCTGCAGTGTCAGGCCTGGGCTTGGATTCTGGCCTAGGCCATGGCCCAGGCATCAGGTCTCAACCTCTGGGCTGGGCCTCAGCATTGGGACTTGGCCTCCGAACCGGGACCCGATGTTGGGACTCAGCTTCTGGGCCAGGCCCCAGCATTAGGAGTCGGCCTCTGGGCAGGGCCCTAGTGTCAGGACTTGGTCTTCAGGCTGAGCCCCGGCATCAGGCCTCAACATCTGGACTGTGCCCAACTTTAGGTCTTGACTTCTGGTGTCTTGGCCCAAGTTCGGGCCCTGGTCTAGGCCAGGCCAAGGCCGAAGCATAGGCTGAGATCGTGGTGACCTACTACAGCCTACGCAAAGTTGAGGCTTCAGCCTGGGGGATGGATCCCCACTGGATCGGGTAAGTAAGGGCTGGGGGGATCCTGGCCCTATACTTTTCCAGGTGGGAGGGATGGTTGGTGGGGATGGGACAGGATAGAATGGGAGGCCCTGTTTTCATTTTTCGGTTCTTTTTTTTTTAATGTTTGATTCTTTTTTTTTTTCATGAATGAAACGAATCAAACATTTCAAGAACCAAAATTCATGGGGAATAACCCTCCCGAAAATGAACCAAAAATGAAAACAATTTTTCCCCCTGCACACCCCAATTGCTATTTAGGAGAAGCAGACAGAGAATGACTGATCCTCATTGCCTCTCCCTTTCATCTATTTATACAACAGCTAGCCCCTCTTGCTGCAGCACATTGCAGGTATGCCTGCCTGGATCCTGCTGTTGAACCTGCCAGAGCAGATAGGTGCAGTGTCAGTGAACCATTACCTAGTACCTCCCAAGGTACACAGGAGGCTGAAAAGCCACTGAAGGGAGCTCCACCATAGGCACTGCATCACAGAGGTGGAGCACGGGTATTCCTCATCGGGTAGCTATGTTGTGGAGAACACAACAGGCAGTTATAATACGACAGACCTTGTCTGCAGTATATAGCAACATTCCTCATATTTTGTCCATGCCTCTAAATCAGGTCCTCAGTATGCCAGTGGTGTGCTCACCGTATGGCCCTATGTTACCTTTATTCTGCCGGCATTGCAGGATATCTAAAGGGCATTAAAGTCAGGTTTTCAATGGATAGCCCTGGTCATTTAGGGGGAGAGGAAAGGTGGCTAAATAGACAGCTGTTAAGTTTTAAACTAGGGAATATGGTTAGAACAACAGCCCTACTAATGAGGGCCCTAAGTGGGATGCGCTCATTCTTTAGCTACTCATGTCTCACTTCTCTGTAATAGTGCTAAACTGAAGGTAGGGAGCACAACATAGAGAACCCCTCTATGTTGTACTTCCTAGGCCTAAAAAACACACACAGTTTAAATGCCTAGGTGACGGGAGGGGAATGTCAGTGCCAGCACTAAGCTGAGAAGGAGCGAGGGTGAGAAACATAGAAACATGATGTGCAGTATGCTGTGCTGGTTCAAGGGCACTGGCTATAAAAAGCACAGATCATGCAATGAGACTTGTGAAGAAGAAGATAAAGGGGGGTGTTTGGGGAAGACCAGTCCATAGCAGAAATGCTAAATGAATTCTCTGCTTCAGACTTTACTGAGGAGGGTTTGGAGAGATACCACCGTCAGAAAGATTGATTCTTTGAGGGTGATAATTCAGAGGAAATGAATCAAATCACGGTGAACCGGGAAACTGTAATAGAGCAAACAGACAAACTGGAGAACAGCAAATCACTGGGACTGGATGGTATGCACCCCAGAATTCTGAAATAAGTCGAAACAGAAATTGCAGGCTTAATACTAGAAATCTCTGTCTTCTCATTCAAATCAGCTACTATACCTGAAGATTGAAGGGTGGCCAAAGTAATGCCCATTTTTAAAAAGGGCTACAGGCAATTTCAGACCAGTGAGCCTGATGTTGATGCTGGGCAAACTGGTAAAAGCTATTCTGAAGAACAAAATTACTGGCCACCTGGATAGACACAGACTAATGGATAAGTGCCAACATGATTTAGCAAATGGAAATCTCATTTTACAAATCTGTTAGATTTTTTTGACGGGGATAACAAACATTTCGCTCAGGGTGAGTCAGTTGATATAATGTATCTAGATTTTCAGAAGCCATTTGACAAATTCCCTCATGAAAAAAGTAATCAGGAAATTAAAAGTATTGGGGATAGGAGGACTATTATGGACTGGTTACTGGCTAAAGGATAGGAAATAGAAAGCAGGACTGAAGGTCATTTCTCTCAGTGGAGAAAGATAAGTAGTGGTGTACCCCAGGGATCTGTACTGGGGCTGATGCATTTTAATCCATAATATATCGGACTTGGTAGTGTGTCTGTCAGTGCTTGCGCATGATCCCCAGCCCGCCAATAGATGGCGCAGGCGGCTCAAACATGCCGTACAGCGGCCATGTCACAACACCAGCTACAAGAGGGACTCCTGGGGGAATTCAGCGCTACTGCAGAATGCAGATTTTGTGCAGAATTCCTCCTTCCCGCAGATTTCCTCCCTCATCTCGCCGATTTCCTACCTCGCCGGAAGACTATTCAAAACCGGAAGGACAGTGGCCATCACGGGACAGGCAGAAAATAGCAGCGGAGACCCTGGCATGCCGCGAACGGAGCGTGTCCCGCGGCACACGCTCCGTTCACGGCAAAGATGAAGGCCCGGCATGCCGTTCGTGGCGAAAAGGGAAAGCCCCCGTGTGCAGCGATCGGCGCGCCCGAGCCTTCATCTTCGCCTCAAATTACCTATTACCGCAGGCAGTGTCCCAGACCCACTCAAGCTGGCCATAGTTAAGCCCCTCCTAAAGAAACCCACCCTCGACCCCACCGATCCTGCCAATTACCGCCCGATTTCCAATCTCCCTTTCTTATCCAAAGTCCTAGAAAGGGTTATTAACAAACAATTGACTGACTTTTTAGAAGACCACAATATCCTCCACACTCTACAGTTCGGTTTCCGTAAAGCCCGAAGTACCGAAACCTTACTACTGGCCATGACAGATACCATACTCAAAGGTATGGACCATGGAAACTCGTACCTACTCGCCCTACTAGACATTTCAGCTGCATACGATACAGTCAACCATCAAATACTAATGACCCGCCTAGCAGAAATAGGTATCGCCGGTACAGCCCTTTCATGGCTCTCTTCCTACCTCACACACAGAGAATACATAGTAAAACTCGACAAGCATGAATCCTCACGCATACCTATCACGCAAGGTGTACCCCAAGGCTCATCCCTATCCTCCACACTCTTTAATATTTACCTCCTACCCCTATGCCACCTCCTCTCCGACCTAGGCCTAAAATTCTTCCTTTATGCGGATGACGTGCAGATCCTCATCCCGTTTCAAGGGTCCATAAACGAACCTCTGCAACGCTGGGAATCTTGCCTCACCACCATAAGCGCCCTGCTATCCAAGCTCCATCTAGCTCTAAATACTTCCAAAACAGAAGTACTCGTCATCTCTAATCAGCCTGAACGTTTCACTATCCCCTTGCAACAGGACACTCCCCATACGTCTACTACAGCCCTCTCTCAGACCCAGTTTGTAAGAGACCTGGGTGTCTTCATAGATCAACACTTGAGCTTTAAACCCCACATCAAATCTCTCCTAAAGGGGGGTTTCTATAAACTCAACATCTTAAAAAAACTCAAACCCCTCCTCCACACCCACGATTTCCGCACAGTCGTACAGACCACCATGCTCACGAAACTAGACTACTGTAACTCCCTGCTACTAGGACTTCCTGCATCCACCATCAAACCCCTCCAGATTCTACAAAACTCCATGGCTAGAATCATAACCGGTACACGTAAAAGGGATCACATCACCCCCATACTAAAGGACCTTCATTGGTTGCCAATATCCTACCGCTCTCAATACAAAACACTCACCATTCTCCACAACTCCCTACATAAACATAATCACACCTGGCTCGATGAAATGCCTTGTTACCGCTCCTCCGACCGCCCTACAAGAACAACCCATTCAGGCACTCTCCACATCCCACCCCTCAAAGCAGCGCACTCAACTCACACCAGAGGGAGAGCTTTCTCCGTTGCTGGTCCCACCCTCTGGAACTCCCTCCCCACCCTCTTACGCCAAGAGACATCTTTTCACAACTTCAAGAAAGGAGTCAAGACATGGCTCTTCCGACAGGCATACCCCGACACAAACCAAACCTAACTTCTCCCCCCCCAGCTCCCCCTGTTCGACCTTATACCCCCTGCCCCCCCCCCCTCCTCAGCTCCTCCCTACTCGGCCTCATACCTTTCACCCTACCCTTCGCCCGACCTTTCCCTCTTCTCCTCCCCCTCAGCCTCTCCCCCGTTTCCTTGTCACCTGGCCGACTCTCCACCAATAGCATTCCCCCTCCCTGCTCCTCCCTTTGTACCTTCTAAAAACGTATTTCCTCGTGATTCCCAGTGATTACCGACTTTCATCCCTCCGTATCTCTACGTAGTTAAGAGATCCCTATATATCTAAACCTATGTACCCCCTCCCCGCCCTACTCACCCTGCCCCTCCACTACCCTCCTTTTGCTAACCCTTTTAACCCCTGCTTCCCTCTATGCCGCCCTTTTAAATCCTCCTAACCCCCCTGCTCATTTCATATTTAAGTGAATACTTTTAAGTAAATGCCTCGCAATACCTCCTTAGCTCTACAATTTGATTGTGACTGTACATATCATCAACTGTATATAGTTGCCTCTATTTGTGTTCTTTCACTCCTATCAGTCCAGCCTTTGCCCATCCCCTTAGCCCCCCCTCTCCCACCCTTCCTGTAACCTCCCTCCCCACTCCCCTCCCCTGTATTATTGCTCTATTGTTCTATTGTTTTATTTATTTATCTGTTTTACTGTTTTATTGTTTTATTGTTATATTGTAACTTTCCTCCTTTGAGTTTTTTGTAAACCGGCATGATGTGTTTCACGAATGTCGGTAAATAAAAGTTAATAAATAAATAAATAAATAAATAAATGGAGCGTGTGCCACAGGACGCGCTCCATTCGCGGCATGCCAGGGTCTCCGCTGCTATTTTCTGCTCAAGGTGAAAATGGAAGGCCCCCATGTGCCGCAAATGGCACGCCGGGCCTTCATCTTTGCTGTGAACGGCGCACCAGGCCTTCATCTTCGCTGCGAATGGCGCGGGTCCTGTGGCATGGCAGTGAGAGAGAATGTGTGTCAGGGAGGGAAGGGTGAGAGAGAGCAGGAGGGTGTGAGAGAGAGCATGGGCGGGGGATGCCGGTGAGAGAGAATATGTGTGTGAGAGAGGGGGGTGACAGAGAGCATGGTTGGTAAGAGGGGGGTGGGGAGGGTGTGAGAGAGAGCATGGGAGGTAAGAGAGGGTGGGTGGGGGGATGCTTGAGTATGGGTTTCAGAGAGAGGGAGCCTATATGAGGGGAGGGGGATGCCGGTGAGAGAGAATGTGTGTGTGTGAGAGAGGAGAGGGGGTGTGGGGGAGTGTGAGAGACATCTTGGTAAATAAACTTTGCCAGCCCTGGCTTTAGCAAATGTTCCTCCACGTCCCTTGCCCTGGGTGAAAACAATTTAGTTTTTCCTTTTCAGCTAATGCTTCCATACAAGAGCATATGTGCCAATAAAAAGGCTCGCCGCCCGGGCGTAGAATGGGTACAGTTGCTAGTATATGTATAAATGATCTGGAAAAGAGAATGGAGAGTGAGGTGATCCAATTCAGAGATAATATAAAAGTATTCCAAATTATTAGATTGTGAGCCAATTGTGAGAAATTGCAAGAGACCCTTGTGAAACTGGGGAATTCTGCATCTAAATGACAGATGTAATTTAATGTGGACAAGTGCAATGTGGTGCATACAGGGAAGAATAATCCAAACTATAGGCACATGATCCTGGGTTCCATATTAGGTGTCACCACCCAGGAAAAGGATCTTAGAGTCATTGTGGACAGTACTTTGAAATCCTTTGCACAGTGTGTGGCTGTGGTCAAGAAAGCAAATAGAATGTTAGGAGTTAGGAAAAGAATGGAAAAGAAAACAGAAGATATCATAATGACTTTGAATTGATCTTTGGTTTGACCCCCATCTTGAGTGTTGTGAGCAGTTCTGGTAACCCCATTTGAAAAAAATGATATAGCAAAATTAGAAAAGGTACATAGAAGGGTGACCAAAACGATAAAAGGAATGGAATGGCTTCCTTATGAGCAAAGGCTAAACAAGTTACGGCTCTCCAGCCCGAACAAGAGGTGGCTGAGAAGAGATAGGATAGAGGTCTATAAAATCTTGAGTGGGGTGGAACAGGTAACAAGAAACAGTTATTTAAACTTTCAAATACTGCTAGGACTGGGGGCACTCCATGAAGCTAATAGGTATAGCACATTTAAAATAAATCAGAGAAAGTATTTTTTACTCGACGCACAATTAAACTATGGAATTTGTTGCCAGAGGAGTGGTGAAAGCAGTTAGCATAACTGGGTTTATAAAGGGTTTAGACAAGTTCCTGGAGGAAAACTCCACAAACCATTATTAGCCATGTAAACTTAGGAACGTCATCACTTACTTCTGGTTATGAGCAAGAAGTATTGGATCTATTCTTTGGAATATTGCCAGGTACTTATAATGTGGATTGACCACTATGGATGCTGACCCTGACGGATCTTTGGTCTGACCCATATGGCATTTCTTATGTCCTTATGTTCTTCGCGGATGATATTTTGGTCTTCCTTACAGATCCCACCTCATCTCTTCCCCAGCTACTTCGACTCTTTGAGGACTTTGGCGCCTTTTTGGGACTCAAGTTAAACAAGGATAAACGGGAAGCCTTAGCGCTTCGGGAGAGATGGGGGAGGATCATTCCCTTTATTGTGGGCGCCGGATAGTATCAGGTATTTAGGAGTGGCTCTCCCTGTCTCAAATTTCCCAGTTATACCAGTTAAATGTCAAACGTTTTCTATCACACACACAAGAAAAATCAAAACTCTGGATGCCTCTGCCCCTGTCGCTGAGTGGGTGGATCAATTTGTTCAAAATGACTATCTTACCCAAGTGGCTTTATCTTTTCCAAAACATACCAATCGTTTTGAAGCGTAAAGATCTGTATACTTTGGAACGGTCAATGAGGCTATTCCTGTGGAGAGGGAAAAGGGCCAGAATTATGCTTTGTTATCTAAAATCTAGATGGGGAAAGGGAGGTATGGGGGTCCCCGATCTCGGAGTGTATACTGTGGCCAGTAATCTCAGAATAGTATGCGATTGGGTACTGGGGAGCTCTTTCTGGGTAAATCTGGTGGCCCCGCATGACTTACACTTTATATTGCAAGTGGACCCTCGGAGGTTACCAGTTTCTGGTGTCATTGTTCTGTTAGTGGTTCCTATACGACACGCGTGGTTGTCCCTTAATCATCGCCTGGCTATGCCATGTCTCTGTGCATACCTGATACCACTAAAGGGGAACCCGGAGTTTTCGCCTGGCTCCCAGTCGATGGGGTTTAAACAATGGGCTTTGAAGGGGGTAACACAACTGGGCCATGCCCTGGACGCACAGGGTAAATTGATACCGTGGCCAGACTTAAAAGATATTTATGGCCTGTCAGGAGTACAAATATAGCCATACTTGCAACTTCAGCACTATGTCAAATCCCTGCCTGCTGAGAGCGTGCAGGCTGCCATATTTCATAAGCTGGAAAAGTTCTTATCCCTGGACCAAAACTGCTCCCCCCCCCCCCCTCCTCCCTCTCCAGACATTATAAACATCTGAGTGTTCAAAGCGGGCAAGATCCGTGGCTATTGCTACAGGGTCGCTGGGAGAAGGACCGTCACTTCCAATTAATTGGCAATATGATTAAAGCGGGGTTTCACTCCTTGACGGTTGTGACCTCAAACCAATATTACCGTGAAATGCAACATAAATTCTTATGGCGAGCTTATGTCTCCAACACGGCAGCCTGTCGCTCTCAGTTAATACCCTCGACACTGTGTGGGAAGGGTCACCTGCAGGAGGGATCGCTGTTTCACTTGTTTTGGGACTGTAAATGCATCAGGAAATTTTGGATGCGGGTGTTACAGTATTTAAATGATCTGTTAGATATCTCTGTTCCTCTCTCACCACGAGCTCTGTTATTCCATTACCTCCCTCTCACGGTGGTACGGACTGCTCCCACCCGCCTACTTTTTAAAAAAGTGTGCTATGTGGGGAAGAAACAGATCTTACTACAGTGGAAAGAGAGGGTTCCCCCGTCTTTCTGGCAGTGGCAAAATCACTTTCATCGCCTGATGCATATGAAATCTCTTTCTCTGCGGTTTTCTCAAACGTACAAGCGGCAGTTTCTAAAGGTCTGGGAGCCGTACCTGCAATCCCTGCCACACAGAGCCCGAAGCTTGATTCTCAACAATGTTTGACTTAGTCCACCTACCACACGCCAGGCTAGATGAGCTAACCGCCCGGCTGATTTCGGACTACTGATCATTGCTTCTGTTGTTTTTCAACTCTCGGAGGGGATGGGGGTCGGGGGGTCGGGAGGTGTGCTGGGGGGGAGGGGGTTATGAGGGGGATGACATATAGAACATACTATGTTAGCTTTAACCTGGTGGGGATTGCAGAGTCCCTATACCCACCGTGGATGTTGTACTTGTTTATTTGAAATTAATAAAAACATTTACATAAAAAATCGGCAGCGCAGGCGCGCAAGGGAATCGTATTTTATAACCTGAGTGCGCCGACGTGCGCATGTTGTAAAATCGCCTCGTCCATGTGTGTGTGCCGGGATCCGAGCACACGGACGCACACATGCATTTTTAAAAATCTACTCGTAAATGTATTCCATAAACTGATTTCCTTCAGTTTATCTTCACTGTGTATCACTAACCCTTGAAATTCTTTTATATAACCTTACAAACTTTGTACTTGAAAACATAAAAGGAATAACTTTACCTGACCACGTTTTGGGCTGAACAAGAAAACCTAGACCTTGTTGTTGTGTCAAGTTGTTCCATCAGTCTGTTTGCATTTCAGAAAGCTATTAAAGCTATTATTGAATTAAAAATACATTTTAAACCAGGGAAATTCCTTGGCTGCCCTCTAGTGGAACATTTAAATTGATAGAAGCTTGAGCTTCATCCTTTTTTTATTTTGTTTTATTAAATGACAAGTCTCCTTAGCAAGTCTCTGCTCCCTAGAGAAATCTGGGGACATGGTAGGTGCTGTGTAGAATCTATGGCAAGGATCCTAAAGCTTCCTCACCATGCTCTGTGCATATTAATTCAGATTTTAATTTATGAAGAGAGTGGGAGAAGCCAGACAACAGATAGTGGATTTATTACTGAGCTACTGTTTAGAGCTCCAGTAATGCTATAAGCCTGCCACAACAGACTGTCATGGAAAAACACAAAAAGCATTAAGGGAAAGTGTCATAAATAGAGATAGTAGGAGTTCATTTTTCTCTGATTTGTACATTATTTGGTAATATTTTTTATTTCTATGGTCACGTAGCCTTCTTTGTCTCCTGGTTCAGCTAGCCAGAAGCAGAGGTATGAATGTAGCTGTTATTAATTGTTTGACTCGGATGATGAACCTTATACCCTAACCAAGTTATGGGACATTAGGACCCATAGAGCCTAAAAGGTGAATACATTGTTTGGTTTTGTTGCTAAAATTTTGCTCTTTAGGATTTCTTACTGATTCTCTAGTATACAATACCACTAGGTCTCATTTTCAAACCTGGCTATAGGTGTGTAAATGGCTTTTAACCTGGACTTGGTGTGTGCACAAGTACATGTAACCTGGTTTTGTGAGTACGTTTTATGCGCACTGAGGAGAGGTGTTCTAGGGTGTGGAGTTGGGGAGAAGTCAACACCTTTGCACATCCTTTTTTCATTTTAAAGAGTGTGTGTGTAAGAATACACGCATACATTACGATCTCCGAAGAGGATGTGTAACTTTACATGAGTGAATGTGTACGCATACTCAGCCAGTTACCCGAGTTTGAAAATACTTAGGAAAATCAGCATATACAATGCACATGCAGATTTTATCACCATGCGAGCTGTTTGAAAATGACCGTCCTCATTCTATAAATGGTTTGGCCTCTGCTCTTGAAAACCTAGTGGGGGCCAAACAGACCTGTGCATGTCCTGCTGTACCCTCACCTGAATGGGTTTTCCCCAGAAAGGGTTAACTTGCCTAAGACCCAGTATTCCATTCAATCTTATGCTTCTAGTTAGGGATGTGCACAGAAAAAAAGGTTTATTTTCTTTTTTTGTTGCTGTTTTCATTCCATTTGATGCTTATTTCAGTCTTTTTTTTTTTTTTTTTTTAAATGAAATGACATAAACATCAAAGGGGGAAAAAAAGGAAAGGAAGGGACCAGGTTCCCCACTTCCCTTGCTAAATCCCTCACTCAGCATCTCTTGTCATTCCCATGCAGTCACTCTTCCCATGCCCATCATACCCCAATCTATGGCCATAGAAGTCAGAATGGGGCAGAAGCAAAGCTTAGTCACTCCTGCCCCCACAGAGCTGGTCAGTGCTATTCTGACAAGAGGATCCGGCAGGGCAGATGCAACATGGCATCATTCCTATCCCATTTTCACTTTTAGATAGGTATTGGAATAGTTGGGGGAAGACACAGGAATAATGTTTTTATTGTGGCAGCTTTGGGAAGCAGGCTTTGTTGGTAGCAATGGCAGGCCAGTGGCTGTATTCCAAAATGAAAAGGAAAACCCAACTAATTTCATTGGGTTTTCCTTTTTGTTTTGTTTTGAAACTATACGTAATGAAGCAAAGTGTTTTATTGCATTTTCCATGGAATTTCAAAACTAACATACACACTCCTACTTCCGGTTCCAGATTTAATTCATTTGGGTTTTGTTTTTTTTTTTGGTAGGTGACCTATGGTTCAAGGTGTGTTCATAGTTTACCATAATGCAGTATCGTAGCAATGCTGTGTTTAGAAGCAAATAGTGCCTTTTTGCAGGAAACAAAACCTTGCTTTTCTGCCTCTAATCAGTTGCTAATTTCATCTGCTCCTTGTGTCACCACTGCCCTCAGAAATAAATAATCACCTCTCTCCTTGAGGGTTTGAACACCTTGGAAGACGTCAGCAATAGGCTCATGCTGAACTTCTCGATTCCAGGAAACCAAGTCATCGGCTCTTTGACCTCTTAAAAGAAATCACGTGCATTCTTTCCTTTTGCATATAAGTATGGATTTCTTTGCCCTATTAGTTTAGGCAAAGAAGAAGGAGCAAGAAAGGAGGAGAAATCCATACAGAAAAAATGACAGATGCAATGGACTGTGCCTGAACAGTAGATACTTCTGATTGTTTTGAAGGTGATAATGTTGTAGTCTATTTCTGCTGGAACTTTCCAGGGGATGATGGGAATCAGGAATTATTTATGACTGGGTAAAGCTGTGCCATGCCTGGAGGTTTTCATTTGTTGGGGGGGGGGGGGGGCAAGAGAAAAAGTGTCCTTTACATTTCAAAGTGTCATTATGTTTATTTTGTCAGTCTGGAGTGTCAAGGAAGTGAAGTTGCATGTCTGAAAATATCATCAGACTTTTTCATGGATGATAGCATTTCAGGGATATTCCAATGATGATGATTCAGACTTTCTTTCTGGAGGTGGAATGCTCGGAGCCTGAAGATCACGTCTCCCATGAAAGTTAATCCAGCAGTGATGGGGAGGAGTCAGTGGTGCTAGTAGCCAAGTCCTCCAGTGGTATGGAGAAGAGGAGCATCCTTTGACTAGTATGGTAGAGACAGAGCTAGGGCTTCACAATCCATGGAACCACTTAATAATAAATATTTCCTTCTTTCTTGCTCTTCTCACTGTTTGAGGTGAGTTACAAAATGTACATACAGGCCCGGCGCCACCGGGTGTGCAAACTGTGCAATTGCACAGGGGGGCATACCAGGGGAGGGATGGTGCCGGGAGCAGGGAGAGGCCCATGCTACCACTGGTGGACCTGATCCCACCAGCAGTGGAAGAAGCAGGATGCCCGTGCAGCTGCTGGTGGACTCCATCTCACTGGTGCTGGAAGAACCAGGCGGCCAGAGCAGAAGACGAAGTCTGACCTGAAGCTCCTCCTCATATGCTGGCACCACGGTAATTCAACACACTGGTGCTAGCACTTCCAGTATTCTCATCTCGTGTAAAACAAGATGAGACTACAGGAAGTGCTAGCACCATTAGTGTTGAATAACTGCAGGGTCAGCATGCAAGAGGAGCTGCAGAACAGCTGTTCTTCCCAAAGAAGAAGGTACAGATTGGCAGCAGCAGTGGAGAAGGAATGATCCGTGGAGAAGGAATGACCTTGACTGCCTGATCTGCATGTGTGTGTGAGTGAATGGGAGGTGATGGGTGAGTGTTTATGGGATGAGTGGATGTGTGTGAATGGGAGCCTGGCTGAGATGAGTAAGAGTGTGAATAGCTGGGATGAGTGGGAGTATAAATGGGAGCTGTGATGGGTGTGTGTGTGTGTGTGTAATGGATGGCCGGCGCCATCTTTAAAAATGGCGCGGGCCATCCAGTGCTCCTACCATGTGACAGGGGCCGGCCAATGGCACGGATACCCTGTGACATGGTAAGGGCAAAGGGCCATCGGTGCCATTTTTATTAGTGGCAGTCGACGGTCCGAGAGCGGGAGATCTCTCCCGGGACCACCACTGGACCACCAGGTAATTTAAAATGTTTTGGGGGGGGGGGGGGGTCGGGAGGGTAGGGGAAGCTAAGGGAGCTGTTTTGAAGTGTCGGGGTGGGTTTTTTGTTTATCGGTTCAGGTGCAGCTGATAAAAAAAAACCTGATCGGAACCGGAATGGGAACCGATTCCGGTTCCGATTCACATCTCTACTAATTGATGCTCCTGATGCTCCAAATGAAAGCATAGTCTGCAACACCTTGGGCAATGTTTCTCCACTTAAAGGACAATGATTTGGCATCCTCATATAACACTCAACTTGTGCAAAAAAAATGCAAGGGCTAGGTAGGAACCAGGAACGGAGTCAAGAACAGGAACCAGGAATGTAGTCAGGAACAGGAACCAGGAACGAAGTCAGGAACAGGAACAAGGATAAGCAACGAAGCACATGACTAGCATGGAGACCTGTTGCCAAGGCAAGGAATGAGTGGTGGGCCCTGCCTTAAGTAGCAGGGCCCGATGATATCATCAATCTGGGGCCGCGAGTAGCTTCCCGCTACGGCCCCTTTAAAGGCCGGCAAGGCACGCGCATGCCTAGGAAGAAGCAGGACGGCGGTGTCTCCCTGCGCACATGGTCCGTAGAGGAGCCAGGAGTGCCTGAGGAGGCAACAGGGGTGCAGGAGTACAGGCGGTTGGCCACTGCCACCAGGGAGGATGGGCCAGGTCTGGGAGCCGGGCGCCAGAGGTGAGTAGGCCTGGCCATGGGACTGCCGCGGCCGGGACCTGCAACACTTCTAGTGCCCTAGGTGGCCACCTAGTCCTGTCTAATGTTCATGCCGGGCCTGGTCACCCCCACGCAAAGCGGATAGTTCCTATGTAAGGAAGTTGTATTGCAACTGTAAGCTTATAAGTTGTAATAGTATATTGTGTTTATGCTGCAGCCATATTAATTATCCAATTTGTGTAAGAATAAATGCAAGTTACAAATAACAAGATTGGTCATTGTCTGAATTTAAATGAAAGTAAATGTGGTTCAATAAAGGTGGCTGTGGGAAGTGGGGTCATTTACCTGGGTAGCCACCTAAAACTGCACATGTTGTGCACTATGACATGACAATAGATGGAGAGAAAAGAAAACCACGTATATCATTAATGACTATAACAAAAACAAAAGTAGGGGGACAACCTAGATCAATATGTATAACTACTTACAAATGCAAGACAAACAGGTGGCCAATGGCAACGCTTTTCAATTTGATTTATGATGGTGCAATTGCAGCTTTGTTATTTGGATAAGAAATTAAATAATATACAGCCCCAAAATTTTCAGTTCATTTTATTTTTTTGTTTCAAGAAAGCATGGAATAAGCACAAAGGACCTTTAGTTGTGTGGAAGTGAAGGTAAAGTCAGAGATCAAATGGGATTTACAGAATTCCAACACATAAGAAATTGGACAGACTAGATGGGCATTAGAATCCCTACCTGCTGTCATAATCTATGTTTCTATGTTACTTCATACTTCTTACTGAAGGGGTTTGGTGTCTGCAGTGAGGTTCTAAATACATTTAAGAAGGAATCCAGAATTGCACTACTATATTACTATTGTAAACATCCTTGGGCACCAAACTATCTCGGGCATTGACACACATTTTGCCAGATGGTAAGGCTATTGAGGTTTCCACTTTTAAAGATGGTATGGCGATAGTTTGCACACCCAGAGTATCTTCACCAAAAAATAAATCAAAATAGAAAAATGATTTCAGAGGCACTTTTGTGATTAAATTAAAGGATTTTATTTTGCTGGCAAATGGATAATTTTCTAGATTCTTCACTTCTAGAAACAAGTGTAATTCTTGAACAAACAAACTTTTCAATAATGTCAATAAGTTCAATGAGAAATAATTTACTTCTGGTGCGCAAAAACAATTTCCTATATGTGACTTTTACTCTAATTCTTAACACAGTTTGGTATAGAAACTGATTCCTGTGCAAGGATTACTTCTTACCAAGATACCATCAGATAAGTATGTTCTCAGCTATTTTCTTCTTAATGAGAACAAATGTTGAATTTCAGCTTTCTTTGAGTTAACTTGTTATTACAGGCACTTCTTCAAGCAATTCTGGAATTCTCCAGGTATTAACAACTTTTATCTTTAACATGATTTAACTCAATGACTTTAACCTCTTGTATGTCCATGTGTGTTGTACTAATGCAATTTACCAAAATTGTGTCACAGTTCATTGGTGTGCACATATTTTTGATTGCTGGGTAATCATTTTTGAGAGCACTGACCCAGGAATGATGTGAAGCTTTGGTGGCTTGTAATCGAGGAATAGCTCACGTTACTTGATTAGGCAGACTGAACCTGATCTACCACTCTTGACCACAAAGACTCAGGATACAGTGGTTCACCTACTACACTATCTCAAACCAAATCAATAACAAAGACTAACTGCCTCACACTGCCAGTCTTCCACAGTCTACAATGTTACTAAATGAGACTGGAGTTCTTGTAATAGAAATAAAAAAATAATTATTTCAGCCCTGTCTAAGGATGCTGGCTTTGAGAGAACTCACAAAATAAAGAAAATATTTAATCACTCTCTCTCTCTCTCACACACACACATTCCACACTTATTTGCCAATAAAAACAGGAACAAGTTGTAGGATTTCTATATTCCAAGTTATTTCAAAGATTTTTTTCCCCTCTAAGGAAATAACACAGAGATACCTTTATGTACAGGTCCTGTGATTAAACACTGTAGCACTTTTATCTATAGGTAGAGTGTATACAATCTGAAGTCTGTGGGACTTATTGAAAATTGTTTTGTTGTAAGGTGGTATATACTTCAATTAAATCAGCTAAGAATTAGACCATCAATCATCCAATTTCCTCTCATCCACTTATCTATCAAAACTGGCAAAAAAAACACCATGGAACAGCTATAGAAAGTTAGCCTTAATTTTAACTAATTCCTTACCTCAGAAATGATTAGAATTACAATAAGCACCACTTTTACACACTATCACCCACAAGCCTAGTGTTTCTGAGGGTACTTTGGTGCTCTTCCACTTAGCTAGGCTTCTGTGACAGGAACCTGCAACCGGGTCACTTCCATGCAGTTGCTAGCACAATTCTGCCTCAGATTCCAACATAGCTCTTTCTGCAATTTCTAACACAACCCTGCCTCAGATTTTCAGCACAGCTCTCTCTGCAGCCTCCAGAACAGCTCTCTTTGCCTCAGATTCCCACACAACTCTCCCTACAGTCTCCATGCACATCTCTCTCTGCAGTTTCCATGGACTTTCTGAAAAAATCCTCAGAAGAGATCCTTACTCCTAAAATATTTTCAAGAAATAGGTCTCATCTACTTTAAAAAAAACAACCCATATCCACCAAGAAACCATTTAAAAACTCTTTGACCAAGGAACATAGATTTCAAAAGAATGTTTAGTATGTTCAAAGCATTCTTTTAAAGCAAATTACTTCTCAAATCTTTCTGTGCTTTGCCTCAACTTGGTGTTGCTATGCAGATCTGATCACCCAGCTGCCTTGCATAGATACTGAGGTGGGCTAGTGTTACTATGGCATTAACATAGCATTGTCTATGGGATAGCAAAGAGTTTTCTTTTTTTTTTTTTTTTTAGATTGCCCATTAAAATGAATGAGAAAATGAAACCAATTAAAAAAAACTCCACTTGCACAGTTTAAAATCACACCAAACTTTAAGGTTAGCTAATAGTAGTCCTGTGTCCTTTCATGACCATATTAGCTATTTAAACATTTTTACAGCTAATTATATTTTTAACTTACATAATAAACAATTTTTCCCCAAACCAAGGGTTAACTCCATATTTATATGATCTTACTTGGTGACCAGCACCACCAAATCCCAGTTTCTGACAGTTTTCAAACACTTTTCAATCACAGGGACCCCCTGGGAAAACGGGTGGGATAACTGAATTAATATTCACTTTTGATCCCCCAAACTCCAGATACAGTCAGGTCACAAATACCTCTAAATTATACCAACACTTGCAAAATGTTAATTTTTATTAATAGGCAAAAGTTTATTAAATTTATTAGCACCAGGTTCATGTTATGGCAGCCGGCCATGGGGCCCTATGTCCGGCTACACTTACTGCCTGCAGCCGCCCAGGTCTCCTCTGTGGCTCCCCACACCACTGCCATCCTCCTCAATATGGTGGGGAGCCAACAAGGCCATCGCTGTGCTTCCAGCC
Organism: Rhinatrema bivittatum; assembly: GCF_901001135.1. NCBI lineage: Eukaryota > Metazoa > Chordata > Amphibia > Gymnophiona > Rhinatrematidae > Rhinatrema > Rhinatrema bivittatum. The sequence continues at coordinate 593,676,541 of NC_042616.1, forward strand.
CCAGCTCCGGCTAGGTGCATGTGCACGGCTCTGCCCCCAACTTAAAGGGGCCACGGCAGGAAAGGTCTCCAGTGACCCGGACACTCTCCAGGGCCACCAGCACTATTTAAGGCAGCCCCTGCTGCCCAACCTTTGGCCTCAGCAACAGGTCTCGCTCCTTGGAGTAGCTAGTTGCTCTTCTGTTCCTGTCTCCTGCTCCGTGTCTTCAGCTCCAGGTCCGTGTCTTCAGTTCCAGCCCCATTTTCATCAGCTCCTACCCCTTTGGCTTGCTTCTCTGGTTTCGACCCGGCTCGTTCTTGGATTCCGTCTTGCCTGCTGCCTGCCTGCAGCGGGCAGGATCCTCCTGCCCGCTGCCGTCCTCAACCCCTGGTACGTTTGACTCTGTCTTGCCTCTCGTCTTCAGACCCACTCCTAAGTCCTGCTGGCCCCGGCACCCAAGGGCTCAACCTGCGGGTGATGAGGGCTGGTAAAGGCGAAGGTCCTGTTGGGTCTCCATCTCCAGCGTCCACCTCCTGATGGCGAGGGCCTTTGGGAAGCCCTCCTACAGGAAGCATCGACCTTGTCTCGGCCCAAGGGTCCACCGACTGCGTGGCAGCGCACCAGGATGCTTCCCAGGGGCTGAAACTCAGGTGGGAGCTTCTTTACATGCTCCCCTTTTGAACCATCACCTTTTTACACTTTTAAGATCATTAGTTTAAGTTTTATTAATTTTTAAACTTTAATTTTTCTACAGGCTCTGTGTAGGTAGCCTCTCGCTAATGTTACTGCCCCACATCTGTGAGTACCCCTTGGCCTGTAATCATGGTGGGGCTTTGATTACAGCCATAAAGCTGTCTGCTGGCTTAAACTGGCTTAAGCTGGCAGCAGCAGCAGCATTCCCAGTGTGGCACCAGCTGTACTGAGCGGCATTTATCTATTTTTAAAAAACTCATCACAGTACTTCTGGGCTCTCTCTGGCTGTTGGGAGCTCTCCAGGCTCCCATGGCCCCAGCAACAATCTGTCATGTATTTATTTTAATTTTATTTACCCCATTTAACTACTATTATTATTATTATTATTATTATGATTAGATGCATATTACCTGTATCAGGGTCTGTATTGCTTTCCTGGTGCTATTCCTTTCTCTTTATTCCTCCCCTTTATAGGTTCCATGATGCTTCCTCCTTTCTGCCTCTTCCCAAAGGGAACCTGACTTTGGGAAGAGTGGTAGTGCCATGTACTGGGACTTGGATCCAGTTCTTGGATCAGGACTGCTTCTCTCACCAGTCAGGGCTGGGGCTGCTGCAAAGGCAGCATTTGCAAGCCCTGGAGGGATGGAGTGCCAGTCATCGGAGAGTGGTAACACCTAGTGGCAGGACTTAGGGTTGACATTTGCAGGGGTCCAGAAGGAGCCCTGGTGCTCGGCTTCAGGCTACAGATTGTCACTGGCAGTGACTGGGTCCTATGAGTTGGAAGGGGATGTAAAATAGGTAAAAAAAAAAAAATCCTCAGGTGACTGCAAATGAAGAATCATGGCGCTGGATTCCATTGAACCAGAAGACACAAGAAACAGGAAACAACTGGGACAAAATAACAATTGTGCTCCTTGACTCTAAAGACTCACAAAATATAATTTTGGCATCTGATATCAAGTAAAAGAGGAAACCAGCTCCAATGTTTTGCTGAGTAACAGGCCGATGTAATACAGTGCCCTCAACTGAGCGCTCGGGTTTTGGATGCGCGTCCACAACCTCTTATTCTATAAGGGGATTAGCGCATCCAAAACATGCATCCAACCCTCCTTGAAACTAATAGCGTTCATCACATGCAAATGCATGTTGATGAGGCTATTAGTTATTCTCTCCTGATTCAAAAAACTAATGTGTGCCTGACATGCACATTTTTACCCTCAGAAATTAACGTCTGCTCTGGGCAGACGTTAATTTCTGAACAGCCCCAAAAGTGTAATATCATGGCGATATTAAGTCAGAGGAAAGAAAAGGACGAGAATGTTTAAAAAAAAAATTTTTTTAAAGCTTGCTAGTGGTCAAGTTAGGGAAACGGATGCTCAATTAATGAGCATCTGTTTTCCTAACCTATGGCTGTGCACAGGTTAGGAAAACGGACGCTCATAAAATTGAGTGTCTGTTTTCCTAACCCGCTGACAACTACCTCTTATTGCGCCGGGAGTGGACCCTTGGCCCGGTGCATGATTCGTACGGCCCTCCAGTCAGACCCGGAGAGTGCCTGTCACCAGGAGGCAGAGCCCAGGAGGAGACAGAGACTAGCTGGAGCTTCACCAATAGCAACCCGGGGTTCCCTCAGGTTGAGCCCTTGGTTACCCGGGCTGCCTGGTCTTAGGTGGGAGGAAGCACAGGGGTGTGCCCACCACGAACAAGGGTGCGCGGTCGAGGTTCAGAGCAGAATGTCCATAGGTCACAGGAGGCCAGAATAGGGAGTCCGAGTGTATAGCAAGAATCAAGGCCAGAGTATCAATCCAGAATGGTCAGCCGAAGCAGGGGTCAGTACCTTGTAGTCTATTTGGAAGTAGTCAGGTCAGGCAGAGATCAAGTTCCCGGCAGCGATCAAGAGTAGTTGGAGAACAGGCAGAGGTCAGATCCAGACAACAATCAAGAATGGTCAGGAAAAAGCAAATGTCATTACCGTGAGATCAGTCCGGAGGGTACTACCAAGGATGGAGAGACAAAGGAACAGGAGACGATGGAACAGGAGACGATGGAACAGGAGACACAGGAGACGCTGGAACAGGAGACGCTGGAACAGAGACACTGGAACAGGAGATGCTGGAAGGCAAACTAGACACACCGGAGTGTACGACCCGATTGCCATGGCACCGTTCAGGGGAATGGGCCTTGCCTTATATACCTGGGTAGCATGATGTCATCAGGGAGCACTGGGTTCGGTTTTCCCGTGCTTGGCCCTTTAAGTAGGGCGAAGTCGGCCGTGCATGCGCCTAGGGGCGGGGCCGAGGAGCAGGAAGACACGGAGCCCCTATGGGAGCTCCACTGTGAGGCCGGCATCGGAGACGGTGAGCGGGGGAGCCGGGAACGCCGCAAACAGGCTATTTTGGAAGAGGAGGTAAGCCTGGAGCTTGTGGAAGGACAGGAAAGGTGAGCAGGACCGGCTGCGGAGCGGACACGGCCGGGAAGTGCAACACCTCTTCTGGGTGCCCACTGCCAAGGAAGTGTTAGGGGTGCACATTTGTCCCTAGCGTCTCCTTTTTAGCACAACCTCTCATTTAAATATTTGATAGCACCCTTAGGAGAGGTGGCTGGGTGGGTGGGTGTTAGGAAAACGGGTATTCAATACTGAGTGCCAATTTTCCATGCAGATTTAAAATTTTAAAGTAACCACTACCTTGAAAGATTCAGGGCAGGTCTCAACAACCTGCTTTAAAGAAGGTTCAGCACTTCAAAAAGAATAAACCCTACCTTCAATGCAGGACTTCAGTTGAGGAAGTCTTTCATGACGGAACAGCTAAAAGTTTAGTTTGCAGTGCAGAATTCTTTTAATCCTCAAGCTCAGTTAAGTTTAGCAAGTGCAAGTTCAGATCCTGAAATTCAAATTGATTGGTTTTACCTGCAGGTTATATCTGTTTTCCAGTCAGCAAGAAACATATGACCCAAGTGTTTATTCAGGAGGGTCAGATACAGTACAAGGAGATATGGGGGCTATGCCTGTCATTAAATATAATCCTCAAATTTATCCAGCTATGGGCAGTGGGAGTGAATTCATATTTTTGTATCCTCCCCTTGCCAAAACCCCACCTTTGGGGGATGGCTTCAAGGAGATATAAGATCCCTTGGCGCCGGCCATCCATTGCTCCTACCATGTGTCAGGGGCCGACCAATGGCACCGGTAGCCCCTGTGACATAGTAAGGGCAAAGGCTATCAGCGCCATTTTGAATACCGGCAGCCGACAGCCCGAGTGCAGGAGATCACTGCAGGACCCCCGGTGGACCACCAGGGGCTTTTGGCAAGTCTTGGGGGGGTCAGAAGGATGGGGGTTTATTGGTTAGCGATACGTTGTATTCGTGAGGGGTTCGCCATACGTTTCGCGACCCCGACGAATACAATGAATATGGCCCTATTCGTTGCGGATTACCAATACGTTGCAAACGAATGCACAACCCTAGTGAGAAGGGCCGGTCGCAGGCCTGCCACGGCCAGGACACACAACAATAATATGGCAACTAGAAATGTGAGTTAAGTTTTACTTTTGCTCTGACCTAGAAGTTAAATTTCCATCAATAAGAAAATGTACTTTAAGCTGCCTGCCCTTTGTCGCACCTCTCTGCATGGCTGAAAAATAGCTAATGCCTTCTTTTTACATGGGATTTGCAAGTACCTGCACTAATCGTATGGTTTTTACTCTAGTTGTAGCCTGCATGTTTTAGGAGTTAAAACCCCTGTAACATACCAGAGTTAATTTACACCAGAAAAACCCATGCTAAAACAGGAGTAAAAACCTGCATAACAATAGTGCCCCTATTACATCAGCCCCCCCTGTGGTTTAGGCCAAAGGAGTCCTGGGTTAGTTCAGTAACTTAAAATGTGCTTACATATTTCAATGTGAAAATAAACACTAGGGGGAGTGTTACTCATACAAGTAATTGTAGTTTCCATATTCAAAAGATTTGTACTGGTGACTTCAGGAGTTACCAGGCAAATCTTTGGTTTTAAAATTTCCTCCTTCCACCATAGCACTCTATTTAAATTTTGTCCAGATGAATCATTACCTTCATAACATTTAACCAGATAAAAAAAAAAAAAAAAAGAGGCAGCGATGGTATGTTCCAGGGACAGAGCTTAACTTTAGCTGGATAGCACTGATATTCAGCATTAGCCAGATAAAGTTATCTGAGTAAGTCCGATCAATCTTGCCAGAGGGCTGCCCTGAAGCTATCTAAGTAACTTTGACTTTGTCCAAGTATATTCAGCAGAACAAGGGAATGTTCTCCTGAATATCCAAGCAAAGTTATCCAGGTAACTTTACTCAGAAAATTTTTCTATGTTGCAGTTCTACTTGCTGCACAGCCTCCCCTCCACCAGTGGAGCCCTGCTTCTTCTAGCTGTTCAAGTTAACTCCTTGCTGGTCACCTGAGGCTTCAGCCCCAGCCCTATTTAACCCAGCCTGTCCAGTTCCTCAGTGCCTCTTCATTGAGCCACCTTGGCTCTCTGACCTGGTCAGTCTTGCCTTGTTATGCTACCTTGCCTTGCAGTCTACTCAGGCCTTCTGCCTTGCCTTGTGGCCTACCTAGGCCTCCTACCTTGCTCTGTGGCCTATCTTGGTTTCCTACCTTGTTCTGAAACCTATCTTGGCTTTCTGCCTTGCTCTGTAACCTATTTTAGCTTCCTGCCTTGCCTTCTACACTCTCCTGCTTTGCTCAGTATCCTTCTGGATCTACCTGTCCATAGTCAGCTGAGTATATTCAGTGGCACAGCTATGCCACTGACTATTCATGCTAAGTTAGCTGGATAGGTTTATCTGACTAACTACCTCAGCTGGATAATGGCTAAATATGGATCTCTACTAGACAAAAGTGAAATAGACTATCTACTGATAAGCTTGTTGAAAGAACCACATTTTAACTGCATATCTAAAAGATAAATTATCTTTAGGACCATATCTCAATAAGGATATAGTGTGGAATTAAGAGTAGAAAAACCCTTTTTTTCTGGGTCCTGAAGTCTCCATTTTATAGGTCAGCTATATAGAGCAAAATGAAACATACATACATACATTATATATTTTTTTGCAAAACTTAATAAGTCTGCTGTTCACTAAGTTGCTGTTATTCTAGAAACAAGCTTATTTTAAATCTGCTCCTAGATACATTGTCATAACACAGTACAAGAAGTATTACAAAGTAATGCATCAGTTTTGCAACAGACACCCAGCATGAAATAGCTGATGAAATCTAGAATAGAAGAAAAGGGGTATTGCTTCAGTATTTGGACTTAGGTACATGGGGCAATAAGTGATTGGGTGCAGATCTTTGATTAGGTTTGTGATTGGACAAATTGTATGATAACAGAATTAAGGATGTGATAAAAGGAAGCTTGTCATCAGAGAATAAGGCATTGATAGTTTATATAATCTTTTAATGAGAAACTAGAAGATATAGCCTCAGTCTTATGCATTGACATGTAGCATGAGATATTATTTTATTTGTTTTATTTTTGCCTTTTGAATAAAAAGATGACGTTTTGTTTTCTTTTAAGTAGAATTGATTTTAATTTACTAGATATGATAGATAGACTTAAAGTTGCTCGAAAGAGATGAGGCATAAATCCAGGGTCCTTTGATAGCTGCAATTAAGCTGCTGGTGTTGCGCCTGGAGGTGGACCCTTATTCTGGAGCAGGGTTGGTAGGCTCCCTGGTTGGGCCCAGGAAGCGCCTGCTACCAGGAGGCGGAGCACAGGAGGAGACAGAGGTTAGCTGAAGCTTCACCACTGGAAGCTCGCGGTCCCCCCGGGTGGAGCCCTTGGGGACCCGGGCTGCTTGGACTTAGGTGGGCCTCACAGGGTCTCCCAGAAAGGAAGTTCAATGGTGTGCCTACCAGGATCAAGGTTGTGCAGTCGACATCAAGGCTAGGGTCCGAGGGACCAGAGAAGGCCAGAACAGTGTCTGAGATGAGAAGGCTAGGATCAAGGCCAGAATCAAGGAAGCGAGGTCAATAGTACCAGAGGTCAAGTTCCAAAGGTCAGTCTAAGGGTAGTCGGCCAAAGCACAGGTCAGGTTCCAGAGGTCAGATGTGGTCGAGTAACAGGCAGGGGTCAGTTTTTGGGCAGCGATCAGCTTAGTCACAAGCAGGCAGAGGTCAGTATCCGGGCGGCAATCAATGTAGTCAAGAACAGGCAGAGGTCAGTACCAGAGCGTCAGTCCAAGAGGTACTACCTGAGGGAACTTAGGAACAGACGGATGCTGGAACAGAACGACACTGGAAGAGGACTGGAACAGGCGATGAGAAGTGGAGGCAAACTAGAACACACACAGTGTCGACCCGATTGCCAAGGCAAGGAAGTGCAGGCAGGCGCTTCCTCTTGTACTGCGTTCAATCAGGGTGCGCTGCAGAGCTACGACCCACCCCTGGCCCTTTAAGGCACCGGGCAGTCTGCGTGCCCATGCCTAGGGGTGGGGCCGATGCCATGGAGGTCGCCAAGCCCCGCCGTGAGGCCTGGTGTGCTGAGGAAGGCCCGGCGACTGCCGCCATGGGACACCAAGGCCTGGAGGAGCTTGCAGCTGCTGCTGGGGAGGCCGACCCGGGACCTGCGGAGGAGCTGGAGAGGTGAGCAGGCCCATGCTCGGGCTGAGCACGGACGGGGCACACAACAGCTGGGGTTTTTTTTAGACTGTAAATATGACAATAGGTTAGAAAAAGTCTAGAGAAAGGAAATCAAAATAGTGCAGGGTCTGCACCAAAACACATAGGGGTAGATTTTATAAGGTGCACATGCACGTCCATGTGAACGCGGTTTCCCGGCAAGCAAACATGGACTCAGCGATTTTATAACATGCGCGCGCCAGAGCATGCATGTTATAAAATCCGGCGGCTGCACGCGAGGTGGGAGAATTTATGCAGACTCCACGTGGCGACACATTCGGGCCTTCTCCAATTCCCTCCCAGTCTGCTCCAATTAAGGAGCAGACTGCATTAAGGAGCAGACTGGGAGGGAACTTCCCTTCTCCTCTACCTAAACTCCTTTCCTCTTCCCCTCTCCTCTCCACTTCTCCGCACCCCCTAAACCCTACCTATCTTTCTTTTTTTTTTGTTGTATAACTTACTTCAGATCCTGAGCTGCTGGCGCACGAGTCTTCAGGACAGTGTTCAATGGTGTTGTCCCACCCGCTCCCCCACCCCCCGGGTTTTCGCACGAGGCCAGCCCTCTTTGAAAATTTGCATGGTGTGTGCATGGCCCAGCCACGAGAGTAAACCCTGGATTTTACGTGCGCAGGCCTTTGAAAATCCGGCTGATAGGAAATAAGACCGAATGACTTAAATATGTATACACTAGAGGAGAGGTGAGACAGGGGGAATATGATACAGGCTTTTAAATACCTGAACGGTATTAAAAATGCAAACATATCAAACCTTTCTCCAATGGAAAGGAAGCTGTAGAAATTGTTGTCACGATATGAAGCTTCAGGGAGGTAGACTCAGGATTAACATCAGGAAATATTTTTTCACGAATAGGGTGTTGGGATGCCTGGAATGCCCTCCCTGAAGAGATGGTGATGGCAAGAATGGTAACAGAATTCAAAAAGAAGTGGGAAAGACACAGAGGATTTATTGTGGCTGGAAGATGGAAATGAAGAACTGGGGTAACCAATTATAACTTTTGGTGAAACATTTCTGCATGGGGATAATCACAAGAAGCGGCAGTCATAACCAGTCAGTGGTACATTCAAGAGATCCATCTGGGCATATCGTAGAGTTAATGGCTGTTTAGATTACTTCAATGAAGTTTGATCAAGTTCATCTCTGATGGCAGTAGGGCAGATTCAGTCCACTCTTGTGCTTCTATGGCTGGAGAGTGCCCTCTGTGCACCTCAAGAAGGCATGAATAAATAAAGTTGGGAGGGAGAGGTCTGGTCATCACCTGCTGTTATGGCTTGGCTGGGGCTTTACCATTTGGGTAACTTGCAAGGAGTGGCAGTTACAATCCTAAATACCTTGTTGGGCAAATGGGATGGACTATGTTGGTCTTTATTTTTACTCGTTTGCAATGTTACTATGATACTAGAAAGATGTGTTTCCTTAGGATTTGAATTTCACAGGGTAGGTGATGAGTCCAGGTCAATCTAATATTCTTGTCTAGATTGTACACAAAGGAAACCATCCCAAGGAAACCTGTCTGAGCTGATTGTAAAGTTCTTCAAGGATGTATATGCCTAATCGATCTTTCATATAATCGGGGCCTGCTCCATTAAATGCCCTAAACACGAGAGAAAGAGCTTTAAGCGGCATATAACCAGACTACGAGTCAGTGCAGTTTCTTTTAGCACTGGTACAAAATATATGTTCATAATATTTTGTACCAGTTAGGACCTGGGTTGCAGCATTCCGAAATAATTGCAGCTTCCTTAAATTCTTTAACAGTAATCCATTAGAATATAAGAACATGCCATACTGGGTCAGACCAAGGGTCCATCAAGCCCAGCATCCTGTTTCCAACGGTGGCCAATCCAGGCCTTATGAACCTGGCAAGTACCCAAAAACTAAGTCTATTCCATGTTACCGTTGCTAGTAATAGCGGTGGTTATTATCTAAGTCAACTTAATTAATAGATTATAAAGGGAGATGCAATAATCCAATCATGAGGTAATTAGAGCATGTATAATGGATACCAAACTCGACTGATACAGGAAGTGAGATAATTTACATATTTTCCTCAACTTCAAAAGCATTTTTAGAAACTGTTGCAAGTTGGACTTCAATATTCATTGAGGAATCCAGAATCACTCCCAAACTGCACATCTGGGAATGAAAAGGAAGGACAATTTCATTAAGCTTAAACTGAAGGCCCAAGTACAAGATCCAAAGCAACATGGCTTTTACCAGAGGCATGTCTTGTCTGACAAATATGATCTTTAATCATTTTCTTTGAATGGGTGTCCAGAGAGTTAGATAAGGGAGTGTTTTTAATGCAGTGTACTTGGATTTCAGAAAGGCTTGTAATATAAATAAACTAAGTTTGGACATACTGGGCTAAGTGGCATTGTTTCAATATTAGGACACATTCAGCGGTCTCCGCTTAGCTGAATAACTAATTATCCATGTAAATAGTTAGCCAGCTAAGTGAGGGGCTTGATTGAGGACGTTCAAGGATAGAGCTATTTATCTGGCCATCTTATATTCAACCTTATCTGGTCAAGTTAGGTGGATAAGTTAATGGATTGAGGGTTAAATTGATTGTTATTGTGCACTGCTTAGAGATTTCTGTTAGGTGGCAAATCAAATTGAATGAATAAATAAATGAATACTCTGAATAAAGCATAATATCTATAAATAGCTGCAGAGTGACCCAATGGGACATAAATCTGCTCTAACTGCCATCTCTATAAACTAGATTGTATTAATAGTTAAAAGTCATAGTTTGGCAATAAACAGTGTTGATTTTAAATAATGATACGATCTACTACTTGAATGTGAAGATTGGTTTAGGCGTGCTGCAATGCCTGCTGCTTTTGCCATTATAGGAAGACATGTTTAAAATTGTGGGGCATGGCAGTAATGAACTATGCATGTTTTTAGTTTTAAAAAACGCAGGTGGTCCTTCTTTATAACAACAAGCGAGGATGACTGAAGGAAGTTTTGGCCCCAAAGGTCATTTCTCAATAGCATTTGCTATAGAATTCAATTTTGTGTTCATTTAGCCTCAGGCTTAATTCACTTAAACACCTGCACGATGAGCAAACAAATGAACCCACAGTTCCTCTCACTGAGGAATGCAACACGGTCGCACTCACTGTGAGAGAAAGAAAAAGAATTCAGTAATTCTAGAAATATAGAGAAAGAGAGTTTCTGGATAGGCATTTGTAATGCTTTCTCGTACTGGCAGCAAAAATAACTGTTACCTCCTGTTGAAAGTGTGTCTTTCCTCCTAAACTTTTTGATTAGCATTCCAAGGAATGGCACATTATCAGAAATGGAATATTTAACATATCAGGTAAAGGATTAACCATTTCACTTTTATGATAACATGATCCACTTTTATCATTCGCATATGCATACAGCAGATTTATATGACTCCTAAGGCACTGGTTTGTTCATAGAGGAGTTCATTTTCAAACGCATTTAGCCTAACAAAGAAGTTAGCTAGCTAGATCTGTTGGGGGTGACAATTCCCCCTGCTCCCCCCCCCCCAGCAACGAGACTAAATAAATTACCTGTGCAAAAAAGCTGAGCATTCTGTGAGGAGGGGTTGTATCAGGGGAAGACTTAGCTGGCTATCACTGAAATTTGAGTTCCAGCTGTCTTAGTTATGCGGAATAACCTGCGCACAGGGATAACTACTGGCTTAAATTTAGCTGGCTGTGTTATAGTCGGCTAGATTTAAGGAATTTTTTTTAGCTGCAACCTAGTCGATTACGTTACAGCTGAAAATGTGTTTAAGGTTAGCCAGCTATAATATGACTGATGAAGCTGCAGCTTTTTGAAAATGCACACCATAATGTCCATAGGGTGCATTTTGTCTCACTCCCTATTTTCTGATTATTTTTTAACTGGGCAGACTAGATGGACCACGTGGGTCTTTTTCTGCTGTCATTTACTATGTTACTATCCACCTATGAAGTCCTATTGTATATACTGAATATGCATCCTGTTTTCTTATTACAACTTTTTTGTTATTTTTATCACCCTTACATGCAATCACCTGAATTGGCCCTGTGCCTGTTATTTTTCAATAAAACTAAAGTTTGGAAAAACTACAGAAAATGTGTTAATTGATTGTGATTGCTCTAAAAGTATAAGCCCAAAGCTGTTGGGAGAAAACCTATTGATGACTTAGAAATCACAGAAAATATTTACTAAGATCCGAAGGTTTCAATCCAATGGTATTAGGGCAAGTCACTTTCAAGCTTTTGTAGAAGAGGTTAAAGATATGCAGGCCAGCGGGATATCGTCTTTCAGTCTGAGACAGAAAGGACAGTCTTTATGCATAGGCATATGGTTCACATAAGCATCCATTCCACGTACACAGCAGCAGCAGCATCAACTATTTGTATAAGAGCTTTGGCGGGGGATCCTGATGTTAACTGGAAATGAACAATGAATATTTTGCATTTTAGTGACCGCACATGGAATTGAGAGTGATGGATTACAGTGGAAAATGCTGAGGAAGGCAGTCTGAGCTTGGAAACAGGATGCATCACTCTTTTTGAAATCTGTTTGTTGAACTGAAAGACATACACAAAAGTATGTGCGGAGATAAAGGTATGCTAGACAAGAAATCAGCGGTAAGCCCATCGTTGGTGACAGAAAGGAAGAAGGGGTTTTTTCAGGAAGCACAGCTGAAACAACTGACTGAGGCATGTTTTCATTCTCTTGCTTACATTTACATATGAAATCATATACATTGATTTCCAACCAAAGGTCTGAACATTAGAAATGCCATGCTGGCTCAGTCCAAGGTCCATCAAGCCCAGCATCCTGTCTCTGACAGTGGCCAGCCTGGGTTGCAAGTACCCAGCAGATCTCATGAAGTAGACCTATTTTTTGTTTGGGCCTCCATTTGGCATATAGCAACTGAATCTCAGTTTTTCCTGAATGTCTCCTATTGCAGAATTTGATATTTAGATGTTAATCTGTCAGCGTCCCAGAGTGGGTTTACCCCAGCCTTGGTTGTGCTAGAATGCAGGTCCCTTTCAGACAGCAGGTTATACTAATTACTCAGTCTTTGTTTTGGCTATTCTGGGGAGTAGCAAGATGCAGATAAACAAGTCTGGTAATAGAATGATTTCTAAAATCACAAATTGTGGAGCCAAGAATATGCACTCCGAGTAATCAATATCAAAAGCCAAAGGAGATGCAAAGAAACTTGAGAGGTCCAACGCTTAATAACTTTATGTAGAGAAAACAGAATATCCTATTATTCAAAGCGGCAACTCCATTGCTGAATTGTCAAACATAACAGTTCTCTTTAGGGTCCCCTGACACGGACCCTGTGTTTCGCCCGAAGGCTGTGTCAGGAGGGACAAATTAAACACTTTTGAAACATAGATGCAGAATGACATTCCTTGCCCTGTCAGTTTCGCGAATGTCCCGGGGCTTTCAGAAATGGGCGGTCCGGGGGCATGGCCGGGGGTGTGGCCGCAGTCCGGGGGCAGGGCCGGGGCGTTCCTGAGTCCTCCGGCACTGCGGCCGTGCTGGAGGTTCGCGCGCTGGCAGCCTGCCGGCGCGCGCAAGTTACGCCTCCCTCGGGCAGGCGTAACTTTTGAAACAAAGGTAGGCAGGGGGATTTAGTTAGGGCTGGGAGGTGGGTTAGATAGGGGAAGGGAGGGGAAGGTGGGGGGGAGCGGTTGAAAAGTTCCCTCCGAGGCCGCTCCGATTTCTGAGCGGCCTCGGAGGGAATGGAGGCAGCCTGCGTGGCTTGGCGCGCGCAAGTCGCACAATTGTGCACCCCCTTGCGCGCGCCGACCCTGGATTTTATAACAAGGGCGTGGCAGCGCGCACATGTTATAAAATTGGACGTAGATTTGTTCGCGCCAGGTTGCGCAAATAAATCTGCGCCTGCGCGCAGGTTTTAAAATCTGCCCCATATTGAGTGTGCAGCTATCTCCAGTAATGCTGCCATTCTTCAAATACACATTTGATTACTAAGAGCTCGTTGTTAAGGACCGTGCAGTTGATTTCAGCAGGGCACAGCTTCCTTGATATGGATGGATATGGATTTTGCTTGGATCTACATTGTTGGGGCAATACAGTCACCAGAGCTATATCAGAGGGAACAGTTTCTCCCACGAGGGTCTGAGCAGGATTGGGGTAAACCAGCAGCAGTACAGACATAAAAGCCATTTTCAGCTGGTTAAAACCTCAGAGGTCCATGCAAAGACAACAGGCTTCCTTAAGATGGAGAACAGCAGAGATATGATGTCATATATATCAATCACGGGTAGAAGTTGGTGACTCCTATGACTCATTGCTTTTTGTTTAAGGCATTACAGGGTATTTGAATATACCGGAAATCATTATTTCAACAAACTCATATCTGTTCCTATTGCTCCTCCATATTGTTTGGATGTAATTTTTCCTCTGATCAGTCAAACTAGTATACCCCTATTGTATATAAACATTTTCAGTAGGAAATGAGATTGGAGAGGAAAGACAAGTTTACTATTGGTAAAAAAAAATCTATTGCTCTCGTTACAACAATATAACTTCTTATCTGTTCTTCATGATCACAGATTACACATTTTTTTTAATGGAACAGGATTGAGGGAGGTTCAGATATTATAATTACATTTATAATCCATCTTTTGTGACTGGTCAGTCACTTCAATGCAGATTACATCCAGGTACAGTAGGTATTTCCCTGTCCTGGAGGTCTTACAATCACAGGGTTCTATTTACTAAATTGCGGTATTTTTCCCAGAGGGAAAACTACCATGGGTTACACAATGCTGCAAAACTGAATACTGCTGGCAAGGGAATTCCACAGTATTTTCCATGGTGGCAAAATACTACAGGGAAAAATACCATGGTTTAGCAGAACAAAAAAACAAAAAAAATGTAATGGCAGGCTCAAAAACTGGGGCTGCCATTTTTATTTATTTATTTTTTAAATAATTTTATCTTTATTAAATTTTGATTTAACAACCGCAAAGTGATACTTTGTTAAGAACATTTTGAGAATACAGGTCAAAAAACATGTATTTAAGAACACATAAAATAAAGGAAATACAATCTCAGCTCTCCATCATAGAGGTAATTAATGGGGGAGGGGGGGGAGGCAAAATGAGGAGAAAAAAAAGGAAAAGAAACTATAGAAATTACAGCATGAACTTCACCACAGAGCATTAATCACAATATGACCCACAAAGCTGTCAATTATTAGCAGGACCTGTCACCCTAACATTTAAGAACTCCCTCAATTGTTCAGAACTAAAGAAAATGTAAGTATTATTCTGATGTTTAATTACTCATTTACATGGGAAGCGCAAATGAAAGCTTGCACCCAAAGGGGTGACTTCAGATCTCGTGTTCCAGAAAGCCTTCCAGCGCATTGGCGTCGCTCTAGCTAAATCTGGGTAAACTCGCACCACACCTCCCAAAAAGGGGATATTCAAATTCTTAAAATAATATCGCATAATGCAACTTAGATCTTGCTCAGAGAAAAAAGAAACTAATAAAATAGATCTTCCAGTAACTTCTACAGTAGAATCTTCTAAGTATTCAGACAAACTGGAAAAGTTCCCATCCACATTAAACTGGGGAACCCTATGCCTCTGAGAAAGAAACACACCCTTCTTTATAGAAGGAGTCACATCCCCAGGAATCTTTAATATCTCAGCCAGATATTTAATAAGCGTAATCAAAGGCAGTTCACCAAGAACCTTAGGGAAACTGAGTCATCGTAAGTTCAAATGTCGCAGAGAATTTTCCAAGAATTCCAACCTCCTAACAGAGGACAGGTGTTCCTGAATAATAGCTGCATTAGATGCTTGGAGATTTTTAATATCTATTTCCAACTTCTGTATAGTAACAGAATGATCCTGGAGGATCCATTGATGATCCTGAGAAACTGTATCCAATCTCAACGAAACAATGTCTAAACGTCGGGTCTGTTCTTTAAAGGTGGACGACATTCCTGCTATTAAATCCCATAGGGACTCCAAAGTGACCACAGCCGGTCTCAAAAATCTCCTGTGGTAGCTGAGCAGCACCTTCACCAGTCCCAGCAGGGTATCCACTCCCAATAGATGTTCCCGGGAGGGCATCCCCGCCATTCCCAAACCCCTCCGCGGGGGTCTCCAGCCGTCGGGCAGGGGGAGGAACTCAGCACCCGATCAGGCGTGTCACTGGCAGTTCCATCTGGATGGGGTAATCCCGCAGAGTCTCCTCTCAAAACCCCATCTCCGACAGCGTTGCCTGAGGGAGAAGCCTGGAGCGGTGGTCTAGGGTCAGAAGGGCTCAGAGATATCTCCCGTGGCGAAAACAGGGCTCCTCTCACTGTTTCGTCAATGGGGCTGGAGGCCCTCAACTATGTGGTGGATGTCGCATACTCACAGATAGATCGTTGATCTGCAGGTAAATTAGGTTCGGATGAAAAAATCCTAACCTTACCCTTCCTCTTGTGGGGAATAGCAGAAATTAATAAACTGCAAAACGCTGAAAAAAAACTTAGGAAACTCAGGAAGTTAGCAGAGCAATGAAGAGCAGCGTCCTCTCACGCGGCCATCTTCTGGGGCTGCCATTTTTAAAGGGCTCTATCAGCCCAAACATTGACCCCCCCCCCCCCAAGTGTCACAAAATCTCCAGGGCTCCCAGAGCCCCTTTGTCCCACCCCCTGCCACTCCTTGAGGTGACCCAAGTTTAAAAAAAAAAAAGAAGTTTTACCGAGTACCAGTTCATGGGAGCAGGGCACACTTCCTCCCTCAAAGCCTCCCCTTTTTTGTACTCTCCCCAAGTTTGCTCTCACCCACCTCTTCGATCCCCCTGGTCCTTAGTGAACAATCCCTGGTGGTACGGGCCCAGCACCACCATTTTGAAAATCGTGGCAGCCAGCCGCTGTACTGTCTTTGCCACTATCATATGATGCTCATAGGGAAAATGTGAGGGGTTTTCCTTTGAAAGCTGGCTTCGCAGACCTGTGAGTACAAAGGGTTGAAAAAGCACTGAGAGTGTTTTGAAAATTAGACTATCGATACTTTTTTTTGTAGGAGCATACCGTTTGCAATTGCTACGGCACCCTTGTGTGGTGGCTGCAGTGGAAGGCTCCAGCCCGCTCAAGGGCAGGCTATGTAATAGTTCTGTGCGATATTTTTAATTAGCAATCAGAGGAGAAAGAGAGCTGGTTTTTTTGTTTCTTGGATTACCAATCCCCTGGCTATCCAGGATAGGAAGAGAAAAGAACTGCTGTTATATCCCACATGCAGGACATGGACATTAGTGACTCAGTGTTTTTGGAGAAAGCCTATTTCAAGCCATTTTTCTGAATACTGCCTTTTGGTTCAGGATGAAGATTTTGTTTGCCATTTTTCTGCCCAAGAACGAGGAAGAGCGAAGGGTTTTCCTGCCATTCCATGAAGAACTGTTCATCCAAAGGTCCCGAATATCTGGAAATGTAAGTTATTTTTCATTTACAGATCCTGTGGATCCCTAAAGGCTAGAGCAGAGCTTTCCAAAGTGTGTGTCGGGACACATTAGTGTGTCGCCTGTAGTGTGGAGGTGTGTCGCCCGGTCCACAGGGCCGGCAGAAGCAGGGAACTATAGCAGGAAGATCGGCGGGCAGTGGTGGAGCTTACATCACCACGGCCCGAAGAAGAGGGTCACGTTCACTCCTCCTCCTCCTTCCTGCCTGTGCAGCCCCGGAAGAAAAACATTGCCAGAGCCGCGTGGGCAGGAAGGAGGAGGAGCATCTGCTGCATACAGAAGAAGAGCAGCATTAATGGGCCGTTGCGGATCCCACGTCGCGACGGCCCGAGAAGAGGAGGAAACCCGATAGCAGGGCTACTGCGGATCCCATGTCGCGGCAGCCCGAGAAGAGGAAACCCGATAGCAGGGCCGCTGCAGATCCCATGTCACGGCCAGGGAAGATCAGGGCCTCTGAAGAGCCCATCCTTCGGCAACCCGTGCAGAGGGACAGCATGTGCCAGTGAGAGCCTGTGCTTGAGCAAGAGAGCATGTAGGAGTGAGAGAGCCTGTGTGTGTGAGAGTGAGACAGCATGTGCACGAGAGAGACAATATGTATGTATGAGAGAGAGGCATGTGAGAGTGAGAGCTGTGGATGTGTGAGATTGCATGTGAGTGAGAGCCTGTGTGTGTGAGAATGTGTGAGATAGACAGCGTGTGAGAATGAGAACCTGATTGTGTGTTTGAGGGAAGAAGACAGATGGAGAGAAAAGAAATAGAAAAAAAGACCCTGTAAAAGGAATTGGCAAAAAAAACAAGAAAGGAAAGGTGGAAAAAAAAGCCTGTGACCAACCGATTAGAAAACTAAGATCAGACAGCAAAGGTAAAAAAAAAATTACTTTTTATTGATTGGCACATGTAATCTTTGGGAATGTGCAAGAGTAGCACTTTCTCTATGCCGATCTCACAATGTACGAGATCAGCATGGAGGAAGTGGAAGCCTGCAAATATTTATTATGAGAGGTTGTGTTGTGAAACATTTTATGTATATATTTAAGGAAACCTACATAAATTGTTGAAATACATTTTGTTCGTTTAACCTTTAACTTCTGGTTTGCTGGTAGACTGAATTACTGTGTCACGAAATTATGTTTGTCTAAAAGGTGTGTCACTAACATGAAAAGTTTGGAAAGCTCTGGGCTAGAGGTTGGAAATGAAGAAAAGGGCGCATATGGGGGTAACTTGCACTGGGCAGCAGTTGCTACCCTAAATAGAAGGCACGGGGATTACTACCCTTAACCAATTAGCCTGGTTGTGACACAACTGCAATATCGCTTTCTGCTTCGATGGCAGGGGGGGGGAGGGGGAATTACATTCAGACCCAATGCTAGGCACCAACTTTTATAGTCCAGGATACTGATATGCAGACAGCAGGGATAAAGCACAAGATTGCTTCTACGGCCAAAACCAAAAAGCAAAGCACATTCAAGTAGCTCACCCTGGAAAAAACAATTTTGTAACTGACTTGACAGTTGCTTGGTTTAGATTGTAAATACTGCTACCCTTAATATAAGGCTTGGGGGTAACCTGCACGGAGCGGCAGTTACTCCCATAAGAAACTTGCTGGGCAGACTGGATGGACCATCTGATCTTTATCTGCCATTGTTATTATGTTAGCTTGGGAGACTTGGATTTTCTAGAGAACATCAGCACCGCAGGTATTTTTTGGGCAGGGAATTCTACCCACGTCTAGGAGACCCCTGCCTACCTGGGATTCTTACCTTTCCATGCTCTGGAGGATGAAATATTGCTGGAACCTCAAATACTGGGACACACTTGCATAAACAAAGAGGATTTTGGAGATTTGAGGCTGGACATAGATGTCGTGGATTGTGCCAGTTAATTACAGTGGAATATGTGGAGCAGCAAAGTTTCATTTTGGAATACCCATTCAGGGTGTTCATCCTGTTTACACCTATCCAGCTTACACTTAGTGATACAGCACCCACTGCAAGAATCATCCCCTATGCCTTGAGCCCTGGAGGTCTATCCTCCCCTCCCCCCAATTTAAGGAATCCACATCTGGACTGCTGTGACTGCAAGGACTTAGCTCTGGGACTGATTGTGACCCCTGCCTTCCTGGATAATAGGGATGTGCACTGATTTTTTTTTTTCGTGTCATTTTTGTTTTGGGTGGTTATCTGTTAGATTTTGTTTTTAAAATGGTTCGAGAGGTATTTATTTTATCAATTTCAGTTAGTGCGCACTAACTGAAAATGTTACGAATCAGTTAAAAAGTGTCAATTTGGGAGGAATTTGTTAGCTAGAGGTATGGTCCTGCATTCCCTTGGCTGCCTCCATAGTTACTGGTACTTATTTGTGTTGCTATGATTGCAAGGTGGTGTTTGTAGGGGTAACAAGTGTAAACAAACAAGTGATGTAATTTTATAGCATCAAGTTCTAGTCAGCAAAAGCATGTAACGCAAATGCTTATTTAGAATTCACCAGTCCTTTTGTACTTTAGGAAAAGGGCCCTGGCATTTTGGGATATATATACTTTGAATTCCCCTGGTGTGAATCTGTGTGTTTGGGTGGCGGGGTGACTGGTGAGAGGGGAAGTGGCTTGGGTGAATGAATGGGGTGACAGGTGGGAGAGAGTCTGGTTGGGGTGATGACTGGAGAGAGAGAGGCAGCCTGGTGTGTTTGGGGGGGGGGGGTGGTGGTAACCTGTCACTCCATACAGTTACCCCAGTCACAAACAACAACACACACACACATCAGGCTACCTCTCTTTCCCACATGTCACCCCATACAGTCACCCCAATCACTTCCCCTCTCACTAGTCCCACCCCATACACAACAGGCTGTCTTTCTCTCAACAGTCACTACCCTAAGAAGTCTCTCTCTCACGTCACCCCCATACAGTCACTCCAGTTACTCTCTCTCTCTTGCTAGTCACCCCCACACACCAGGCTGACTCTCTCTCAACAGTCACCATCTCAACCAGTTTCTCTCCCCCACTCATCATCCCAGTCATCCCAGTCACTCCCCCTCTCACCAGTCACCCCCCTACACACACCAGGCTGCCTCTCTCACCAGTCACCACCCCAACCATTCTTTCTTAAATCTGTCACCCCATAGTCACCCCATTCAATCCCCCTCTCACCAGTCACCCCCACATACCAGGCTGCCTCTCTCTCTCATCAGTCATCACCCCAACCAGACTCTCTCCCACCTGCCACCCCATAAATTCATTCCAGTCACTTTCCCCTCTCACCAGTCACCCCCTACATACCAGGCTGCCTCTCTTTCTCCAGTTACCACCCCAACCAATCTCTCTCCTATCAGTCACTCCTTTCACCCACTCTCACCACTCATCACTCCAATCAGTCTCTTTCACACCTGTTACCCTATATTGCCACCCCAGTCACTCCACCTCTCATCAATCACCCCCCCCCACACACACACACACCAGGCTACCTCTCTCTCACCAGTCACCACCCCAACCAGACTCTCTCCCACCCACCATGTCATACATTCACCCCAGTCACTTCCCCTCTCACCAGTTACCACCACCCCCACCCAAACACACAGACACCAGGGGAGTTAAAAGTCTGCATGTAGCAAAATGCAAGGGCCCCTTTCCTAAACTACTAAGGGATTGGCAAATTCAAAATATGCATTTGCATGACATGCTTATGCATTACTAGGCTGCCCAGATATAGCTGCAGCCTAGTAGCAGAACCCATTTGGCAGTCCCGGGAATCAATTGGCATATCGCGGCCCCTGAAGAAGGTTCACAGAAACACGAGCCGTGTCGGGCCAACGCCAGCGTGATATCCCCGCTGCAAACCTCGCTACGATAAGTTAAAAATCTTACTGCCTTTAAACTGACATAAGTTTGTCGTTAAAAAAATGTGCAAAACCTTAAAAAAATGAGAAGCAACCCTTAGAGAGACCAATGATTACAATACTGTGACGGTCCTACAAAAATTAAATGACCGCACAACTAACACAGTGGCTGACCGGGGCTATTTCAGTTAAAGCCCGCCACTTTATATGAGGTCTCACTAATTATAATAAGACTACATGGCAACGGCATTGCATTGATATGATGGTATATTGAAAATACCATTAAAATCGACGGCAAGGTTGACGTGGCTTTAGTAAGTGGAAAAGCAGCGCAGCCCTGCTGGCAACGCTGCTGATTCTGGTGGGGCCGTGCTACCTTTCCACTTACTAATGCCCACTTACCTCACCATTGATTTCAGCAGGGCTGAATTGCTGAGGAGGAGCGCAGCCTGCCAAAAGTAGTCCAATGTCCCGTGGCTGTAAGTCATTTCTTTGGCCACAGGGCTGAAGGAGACTGCTGCTGCCTGCTAAGTAAAGGAGGAAGTGAGTGAGAGAGCATGTGCTTGTGTGAGGGAATGAGAGAGCATGTATGCATATGTGTGAGAGAGTGAGAGCATGTGTGCATGTGTGTGGGAGAATGAAAGAGAGAGAATGTGTGTATATGAGAGGGATCACAGCTTCCCCATTTCCTCTCTGCCTGCTAATCCATGACAATTTCAGGGCATCTGGAAATCAAAAGTTCCAAGGTATGGAATACGGGGAATTTTTTAAAATCCTTATTTTGATTGATGGGTGTTATTTGATGTGTCTGTTTTGAAATATTTTATTGATGTTTGGAAGATTTTTATTTGAGTTTTTAATTATTGAATGTTTTAATTAATTGTTTTGAATTATTCTTTTTATTGGTATGGCTTTACTAATTTTGTTTTATGAGGAATGGTAATGTTTCTGTTTTTTACATTGTTGCAGTGCATATAGAATTTGGCTTGTTGTGGTTTCCAGTTCAGTTTTTTTGTCTGTACATTTCTATTTATATTGTATGGTCTCTTTATTCTGTATTTGAGGGTCTATCTGTGTTTTCATGTGTGACTGGAGTGAGTTATTCCATTAGTGTATAGTTTCTATGTAGGGATCTATAGCAGCTTGGATTGCTCTGTTTTCCTAATAGGGGGTGTATTACTATTTTAGGCCTGGTGTAATTTTTATAGTATTATCTTTCATAGGTAGGGTTGTTGCTGTTTGAGTGGCTCCTTGAAGATCATGCCCATGCCCAAGATGCATTACAGTAGGCCTAATACCATATAGGTTTCAAGTATGTCTTGCTTTTTTGCAGGGTTTTCTGGCTGGCACCTCAGCAGTGTATGTAAATATAATATACATATTGTAAGTGATATTTTTACCTCAGAAAACTGTGCTTTGAATGTTCTTTTTCATGTAAAATCTGTTATAATAAATGCATAATTTTTAATTGTGTATGAGGAGGGTGTGATGGGGTGGGGGAGGGGGGTGCAAGGCTGTAAAGTTTCCCTAGGACACCTTACACTGGCCATGGGCATTGCTGTGCAAACATTGAACAGAGTCTCCCAACTTGTGGTGTCTTGTATTATGTAATGAGTGAAGGTGCAGTTTTTCAATTGGCCATAGATGCCAAATTGCCTGGCTACAGCTCCGAGTTTACCTTATGCTGGGACTATATAGTTAATCCAGGGATAAGCTCGACTGAGAACAAGTGCACTCCAGAGTGTAGCAAAGAATCTGCTGGACACTGCTTCCTTTCCCCACTGTGAGCAGCGATAGGTAAAAAAAACAAACAAAAACTGTTCAATTAAAATCCTTATATGGAACCAAAATCATTAACTACAACCGCCTCCCCGGCGATAGTTACCTCTGTTAAATGTAAACCGGAGTGATATTTATTGTATACAGAAACTTCCGGTATATAAAAACCAAAAATAAATAAATAAATACAGCAAGGGTTATTTTTCCCTATATGCATCACCTTGCACTTGTCCACATTAAATTTCATCTGCCATTTGGATGCCCAATCTTCCAGTCTCACAAGGTCCTCCTGCAATTTATCACAATCCGCTTGTGATTTAACTACTCTGAACAATTTTGAGTCATCTACAAATGTCATAACCTCGCTCTTCGTATCTCTTTCCAGATCATGTATATATATATTGAAAATCATTGGTCCAAGTACAGATCCCTGAGGCACTCCACTGTTTACCTTTTTCCACTGAGAAAACAGACCATTTAATCCTACTCTCTGCTTCCTGTCTTTTTTCTTTTTTTTTAAACACAAGACCAACAACTGAGACTTTAATTGCAGGGCTAGGCCACAGTAATAGTAGTTGGATGCAAGCGTCTCAAGGCTGAGAGCAACTGGAGACGGTCTGTATAATATACATACTGGTGTTTTAGTTTAAATCTGTTTATTTAACAGCAGCAGGAAACAAATAATATTACAAGTACAGTTGAAAACTTTCCAACAGCAAGTGGCAAATTGCCCATTATTACAGAATCCTCCCTTTTTAATTTTGTCCCCTCCTTTACACCTTGAGTGTTTTAGTCTTATACACCCAAGAAACATTACATAAAAACAAGTACAGAGAAATCCCAGCCTTCCTCATCCCCTATCCCCCCACCCTGAATATCAAAGCATAGGTAGTGGCTATGGGAACGTTCATTTACCATTTCTCTATCGAAAGCTCTATAAAGTATTTAGAATTACACTTCTACCTTGAGAAGGCAAATACAAATGTATTTCTCCCAGATTAATAGGAATCTTTTTTTCTGATTAAAATTAGTACTATTTGACAAAGCCATCGATTCCATAGTCATCATGTCATGCAAGGAGTTTCTCCACTGCCAGTAAGATGGTGTTTCCTATCTTTTAACCAATTTGCAATCCATGAAAGGACATCGCCTCCCATCCCATGAATTTTTAGTTTTCCTAGAAGCCTCTCATGAGGGACTTTGTCAAACGCCTTCTGAAAATCCAAATCAGTATATCTACCGGTTCACTAAAGGATTAACCACTATGAAAGAGAACCTCTTCCCCTCATGATGACATAGCTGAAATGAAACAGAATATTAAGAAGCCCATTGAATTGTGGGACCTTCTCCATATAAGGAAAAATAGGCACTTTTTCTCTGTCTCCCAGATAGAAGAAGAGTGAGTGATCCCGAGAGAGCCGGAAAGGGGCAGAGAGTAGTTTCTACCTGCAGCTACCAGGAGACAGACGAGTCTGGGGTTAAAAGGATCCAAGCAGCTGCAATATAATGTCAGGAGACAGGTTGTGTATCCAGACAGAGGGGGCCTACCGTGAAATCCCCACTTCAGGGCCGGTTAGTGCAATCTCCAGGCAAATAGACGAGTTTATAGAAATTTCTTCAGGAAGAGAGGAGGGGAGATTTTTATTTATTTCTCTTTCTCTGGATGGATGTAGCAGCCCAGCCTATTTCAAACACAGTTTTCTGCTTGAGTTGCAGCCAGCTGAACACTGCTTCGATGCAGAGCTGGTCAGAATAAGCTATTGTTGCCTGGGACTGAAGGAAAGACTGTGCTGAAACCTTCCTCCAAAGAGAGAGAAGTGGGAACTTTGCAGCCAGCCCAGGGAGAGGGCTGTCTTCCATCTCAAAATATTCACTGTTAAGTTATTGCTATATGTATTATCCCAAATCTTCAAGGGCCCCAACAGATGGTATGCATACCTATAGACTGTGACTAGGGAATTAGTTTCCTGAGTACTCAGGGGGGACTGGTTTAAGGAAACAATTGTGCAGGTTATAAGTAAAACTGAAGTTATTTAGTGTTTACAATTGCTCGTAGGGCTCTTGTTTCTGCTGGAGAGAGTATTGCCTGCATTGTTATTACTCATATCACAAATTGTCATGTATTTGCAATAGTGTTCTTAGATAGCTGTTACATCACAGTGCATAATCACATTTGCTTTTTATTCCATCTCTTGTTTCCTGTTTTGTCCTCTGTTTTCTAGTCAAATAAATTCACTGTTTCCTGTGTATAGTGATTGCATAATTTGCTGTGGTGATTTTCTAGCAGGGACTTTCCCAAGATCTAGGTATGAGACGGGGATAGTATATTTAGTGGGCATGGGGCTCATCTTTCAGTTGCTATACAGTAGTCCGCAACCTCCCCCCATCCCGTTTATGTATACCCACCAGATAGGTGTGTGTGTATGTGTGTGTGTGTGTGTGTGGGGGGGGGGGGGGGTGTTCTTCTATGCAGCCTTCTCTCTCTTTTCAGCACTGTAACCTGAAAGAGATATTATAGTTAGAAATACTTAGGCTTTCACATTGACAAGTGCTTCTATGTAGGATTAATGGTAAAAGTGGCTTATCAGAGAGTTGCAATCTATTTTGATATTTTATAATACTCACATCATCAAAAAGAAGAGATAACAGAATATCTCTATGGCAGAGCTTTCCAAACTGTATGTCGGGGCACGTTAGTGTGTCGCCTGCAGTGTGCAGGTGTGTCGCGCAAGCCCTGTCAACTCTGATGCGAGTTTGGGCTTTTTTTTTTCTAGAGATTCACTTTTTTTTTTCAGTTTATGGGTTGCTTATTATTGAGTGATTTTTGCTGTCAATCGTGTTTTTTTTGGGGGGCTTGGTGGGTGGAACGAGCCCAGCCATCCTTGCATTGGCTGCTGCTGCCGAAGAGGCCTGGCCATGAGGAGTACTGACTGCAAGCAGCAGTGTCTGGTGATCATGGAAGGGAGTGAAGCACTTAACTGGCAACAATCAAAAAGACGAGGTACATGAGTGTGGGGGCCAGACATGTGCTGGGGAGAGAGAGATGAGTGGGTGGGGGGCAAACGTGCTGGGGGGACAGACATGTGCTTGAGGGGGAGAGATATGAGTGTGTGGGGGCCAGACATGTGCTGGGGGGAGGAGAGAGATGAGGGTGTGGGGGACAGACAATTTGTTTTATTATTGTTTCTCATAAATTATAACAATAACATGAATCTTGGAATATATATTTTTAATATAAATTTAAGGTTTTCATGAGATAGGTTGTGTCATGAAACATTTTATTTATGTATATATTTAAGGAAACATACATAAATTGTCAAAATATGTTTCGTTCGTTTAACCTTTAATCTCTGGTTTACTAGTAGACTGAATTACCGTGTCGTGAAATTATGTTTGTCTAAAAAGTGTGTCACCAACATGAAAAGTTTGGAAAGCTCTGCTCTATGGTATGGTGGATTAAGAGAGTGATACAGAGCCTTGCAATTCTGGATTTTACTTTGAATTTCAGCTACATCTGGGTTAACAAATTCATTGTCATTTAATGACTGATGCCTATTGTGACTGATGCCTAAAGTGATTTTCAAAGGAATCACATGTGAAAAAATGGCATATAAGCACACACACATGATTTTACAAAAGAGTGATATATTCTTATAAACTTTCATCCTGTCTTTAGCCCTTTTGAGATACGGTCTCCAAAAGTAACACAGTACTCCAATTAAAGCCTCACCAATGACTTATACAGAGGCATTATCACCTCCTCTTTCCTGCTGGCTATGCCTCTCGCTATGCAGCCCAGTATCCTTCTAGCCTTAGTCACTGTCTTGTCACATTAATTTGCTGCTTTCAGATCATCAGACACAATCACACGAGGTCTCTTTTCTGGGTCATGCATATCAGTCTTTCACACTCATCTCATAGAGTGCCTTTGGATTTCTACTCCCCAAATGTATAATGATGTACTCCTTGGTATTGAATCCCAGCTGCCAAACCTTCAACCACTCCTCAGATATTCTGAGATAACTTTTCATTCTCTCTCTCTTCCTTCAGGCATGTCCACTCTGTTGCAGATCTTAGTGTCATCCACAAAAAGACAAACTTTACCTTTTAACCCTTCCGCTGTGATGCTCACAAGGATATTGAAAAAACCAGCCCTAGAAACAATAGAACTTCACTTATCACTCTTCTCTCCTCAGAGTAGGTTCTATTTACCCACTACTAGCTGTCATCTGTAAATCAACCAATTTGTAATTCATTCCACCACTTTGGGACTCACTTCCAGGTTTTATTTTGTTCATGAGCCTCCAATGTGGAACAATATCAAAAGCTTTGCTGAAATCCAGATAAATCACACTGAGTATTCTTCCTTGATCTAATTCTCTAGTCGCCCAATTAAAAAAGTCAATCTGAATCGTTTGCCATTACCTTCCTCTGGTAAAACCATGTTGCCTCAGATCCTGCAACCCATTGAATTGTAGATAGCTAACTATCCTTTCTTTAGCAGTGTTTCCATTAATTTTTTCCACCACTGAGGTAAGGCTGTAGTTTCCATCCTCCTCTGCTCCCACCACTGCCCTTCTCCAATCTTGTAGCACCATGCCAGTTTCCAAGGATTATTTGAACATGTTTTTCAATGGATCCACCAGAATCTCTCTGAACTCCCTTAGTATCCTGGGATGTACCTCATTGTGCCCAAAGACGGTCTCCGTTTTCAGGTTTGCTATTTCCACCTAAACACTCCTCTGTAAATGGTGTTGTGTCTACTCCACTCCCATCCTTACTCTTGTTTAAAAGCAATGGTCCTCCTCCAAGGTCTTCTTTAGTAAACATTGGACTGATGTATTTAATATTTCTTCTTTTTCCTCATCTTTCTTCACACAATGACCCTTGTTTCCTCTCAGTCTTACAACCAGTGGCGTAGCCATGGGTGGGCCATGGCCCACCTACTTAGAGCTCAGGCCCACTCAACCAGACCTGTTGGATTAATGATGTCACGAGTCCCAGCCCTGCGATGGCCTCGGAAGAAGCAAGGCCGCCATGGGAACCCATCCCCACGATGGTGAAAAGGAGGGCCAGAGTTTCAATGCTGCCATGGGATCCCATCCCCAAAGTGGCACAGAGGAGGGCTGGAGCTGTAAGGCAGCCATGGGATCCCATCCCCGTGACAGCGAAGAGTTTGGGCAGAGCTGCAATGCCACCATGAGATCCCATCCCCACAATGGTGAAGAGGAGGGCCAGAGCTCCAAGGCCGCTGCAGGATCCCATCCCCATGATGGCGAAGAGGAAGGTCAGAGCAGCAAGGCCCTCGCAGGATCTCATCTCCATGGCAGCGGAAGTAGAAATCTGTCAGTGCCTAATGAAAAGGCCCTGCATGTGTGGAAGCTTGAATATATGTGTGTGTGTGTGTGTGTGTGTGTGTGTGTGTGTGTGTGTGTGTGAGAATGGATGCTTGAATGCATGTGTGTGGGTGAGAATGGGCGTTTGAATGAGTGTGTGTGGATTAGAATGGGAGCTTGAATATGTGTATGTGGGTGAGAATGGGAGAATGGGTGTATGTGTGTATTAGAATGGGAGCCTGGGTGTGTGTGTGTGGGGTGACAATGGGAACCTGGGTGTGTGTGGGGGGGTGAGAATGCGAGCCTGGGTGTGTATGGGAGGGGGTAAGAATGGGAGCCTGTGGGTGTGTGTATGGGGTGAGAATGTGAGCCTGGGCATGTCTGCATGTGAGTGAGAATGGGAGCCAGTGTGCATAAGAATGGGAGCCTGAGTGTGTGTCTGTGTATAAGAATGGGAGCCTGAGTGTGTGTCTGTATGTGTATAAGAATGGGAGCTTGGTGTGTTTGTGTGTGTGTGAGGGAGTGACAGCTT
Source organism: Rhinatrema bivittatum (assembly GCF_901001135.1). Lineage (NCBI taxonomy): Eukaryota > Metazoa > Chordata > Amphibia > Gymnophiona > Rhinatrematidae > Rhinatrema > Rhinatrema bivittatum. Next base: position 593,704,840 of record NC_042616.1, read on the forward strand.
GTGTGTGTGTGTATGGTAGAGCATGTTAGAGTAAGAGCTTGTGTGTGTGTGTGTAGAGAATGTGAGCTTGTGTGTATGTGTAGAGAATGTGAGGTTGTGTGTGTGTGTGTGAGGGGGGGGGGGAGTAAGCAGGGCTGGCGCGTCCAAATAAGCAAACTAGACAGTCACCTAGGGTGTCAGTCAATAGAGGGGGCAGCAAAGAGCAGCCATATGGCACTGCAAGCGGAGCCTATCCCATTCATGGCCATTCATACACACGGGGATCACAGACTGTGGCGAGCATGTATGTGTTCTGTTCTGTTAAAGACCTTAATGTTCTAGGGCCCGGTGTAATATTTGCATTGCTGCTTTTCATAAGGTTGCTGTTATTTGAGTCCTGAGAGTCAGTGCTGTGATGTATGGTATGGCAAGGTTCTGGATGTCTTTTTCTTTGCAGGAGTTTGTGTTATTTCACAAAAATAGCACTGAGGCAACACCAGAATTTGAATTGTTTTTTTCATGTTGGTTGTAATGTGAATTGTCCTAGCTCTGCACTGCATCTGTTCTGATGATTAATGCTATTTTATTGTAGTTATGATGATTTCCGACTTTCTAAAAAGAGAATTCATGAAAAAGTCAAATAATACATTAATTTTTTCTTATTACAAGATTGATTTGATCTGTTTGTTTTCTTTGCTTTTTACATGATATACTTCTGCATTTATAAACTGCAATACATATAAAAAATTTCATACAGATTAATAACGAATTTGTAATTCTGGTAAGTGCTTAAAATAATTGAGATTAAATGTTTTAAAGTTTCACACATGATGCATAATGGCTGTTGCAAACTACTTATAAAACTTCTGTAGGGTGCAGTATATGGCATTATTTATCAATAAGAATACAACTAGTAGGTCTCAGAACTGCATGCCTACAGCCCACCCATGTTAATCTTGTGCCCACCCAAAAAAATCAGTTCTGGTGACGCCACTGCTTCAAACACTACCTCTGGTCTTCCTCCTTTCGCTAATATATCTGAAAAATGCTTTGTCACCTCTCTTTACCTCTATAGCAATCCTTTCTTCCACTTGAGCTTTTACCATCCTGATTTCTTTTTCATCTCTTTAGCTTCACCAGATATTCTTCCCTCGATTTCTCTTTTTGAATTCCTTTGTACTTTTTGATTGCTGATTTTTTTGCCTTTATTTTTTTAGCTACCTCTTTAGAAAACCATATCTGTTTCTTTTTCCTTGTATTAACTTTTTTTACATAAAGGTTTGTTGCCGTTATTATAGTGTCTTTTAATTTGGTCCACTGTTGTTCCACTTCACCACTAATACTAATATAACTACTTAACATTTCTATAGCGCTTTTTGACATACACAGCACTATAGAAATGTTTGACAACACATGAGAGAAAGTTTCTTTACAATACTGCTTACAATCTAATCAAGACAAACATACAGGTCAAGAGACTTGGGAAGTTTCATATAGTAAGACAATGGTTAAAATTAGTTAATGAGGTTGAAGGTGGACAATCAGGCTTAAGATATAAATGCAGCCTCGAAAAGATGGGTCTTTAGATGGGATTTAAACAAAGCGAGAGAGGGAGCATGATGTACCAGCTCAGGAAGTCTATTCATAGAAACATAGAAACATAGAAATGACGGCAGAAGAAGACCAAACGGCCCATCCAGTCTGCCCAGCAAGCTTCACACATTTTTTCTCTCATACTTATCTGTTTCTTTTAGCTCTTGGTTCTATTTCCCTTCCTCCCCCACCATTAATGTAGAGAGCAGTGATGGAGCTGCATCCAAGTGAAATATCTAGCTTGATTAGTTAGGGGGTAGTAGGGGTAGTAACCGCCGCAATAAGCAAGCTACACCCATGCTTATTTGTTTTAACCCAGACTATGTTATACAGCCCTTATTGGTTGTTTTTCTTCTCCCCTGCCGTTGAAGCAGAGAGCTATGCTGGATATGCATCTAAAGTGAAGTATCAGGCACATTTGGTTTGGGGTAGTAACCGCCGTAACAAGCCAGCTACTCCCCGCTTTGTGAGTGCAAATCCTTTTTTCCACATTTCCTCTTGCTGTTGAAGCTTAGAGTGATGTTGGAGTCACAGTAACCATGTGTATGTTTATTGAATAAGGGTATTGTGTCCAGGCAGTAGCCATCATTCTGGCGAGTCACCCACTCTTCATTGGCGGCCTCTTGACTTTATGGATCCACAGTGTTTATCCCACGCCCCTTTGAAGTCCTTCACAGTTCAGGTCTTCACCACTTCCTCCGGAAGGGCATTCCAGGCATCCACCACCCTCTCCATGAAGAAATACTTCCTGACATTGGTTCTGAATCTTCCTCCCTGGAGCTTCAAATCATGACCCCTGGTTCTGCTGATTTTTTTCTTATGGTAAAGGTTTGTCGTTGCCTTTGGATCATTAAAATCTTTCAAGTATCTGAAAGTCTGTATCATATCTCCTCTGCTCCTCCTTTCCTCCAGGGTGTACATATTTAGATTCTTCAATCTCTCCTCGTACGTCATCCGATGAAGATCCTCCACCTTCCTGGTCGCCCTTCTCTGTACCGCTTCCATCTTGTCTTTGTCTTTTTGTAGATACGGTCTCCAGAACTGAACACAGTACTCCAGGTGAGGCCTCACCAAGGACCTGTACAAGGGAATAATCACTTCCCTTTTCTTACTTGATATTCCTCTCTCTATGCAGCCCAGCATTCTTCTGGCTTTTGCTATCGCCTTGTCGCATTGTTTCGCAGACTTCATATCATTAGACACTATCACCCCAAGGTCCCTCTCCTGCTCCGTGCACATCAGCCTTTCCCCCCCCCATCGAATACAGTTCATTCGGATTTCCACTCCCCATATGCATGACTTTGCACTTCTTGGCATTGAATCTCAGCTGCCATATCTTTGACCACTCTTCCAGTTTCCTTAGATCCCGTCTCATTCTCTCCACTCCTTCCGGCGTGTCCACTCTGTTGCAGATCTTAGTGTCATCCGCAAAAAGACAAACCTTACCTTCTATCCCGTCCGCAATGTCGCTCACAAAGATATTGAACAGGACCGGTCCCAACACCGATCCTTGCGGTACACCACTTAAAACCGCTCTCTCTTCAGAGAAGGTTCCATTTACCATCACACATTGTCTTCTGTCCGTCAACCAATTTGCAATCCAGGTCACTACCTCGGCACTCACTCCCAAGCATATACACGTACAATATACCAGGTATGAACAAACATGTCCAAGTATGTGCGTATTTGTTTGTAAAAATAAAAGGTGCATGCATACTGTTGGGACGATAGATATGAGCATTTCAGAAGCTGTGCAAGCGCATCCACGCAGATTCTAAAATACAGTAGTAAATCTGTGCAGACCCGTAAAGTTATCCTCCCAGAAATGAGTTGGTGATCTCAGTCCAATTTCCAATACAATTTCCACATCACTAAGAATACCACCATAGAGTAATTCCCTCAGCATCACTTATAGAAATTAATTTCACCATTTAAGGACATATATAGTCCAGTTCACCCCCCCCCCCCCCCCCCGGATTTATATGTGATATAACGTGCCTCTAGAAGGTGAAAGAAGACCTAGTTTGACAGAGAACTCTTCTGTGAGAAGATTGAGACAGCGGAGAGTTTCCTGATTTCAGATGTTTTAGATAGCTGCTAAGGGGAGAGGGTGTCCTTGCTATTACTTGCTATATTGAAGTTGCAATACTGAGTTGCACTAGAAGGATCTCCTACCTGCTAGTTAGGAGATGAATTACTCTCCTATATTCTCTCATGTCTGAGAACTCATGGAGTGCTGTGAGAATTCATTGTGATTTCATACCTACCAGTATCCTGCAATATAATATCTGTATGTAGCTTCCATTTATAGAATGGGATTCTTGACCAGTCTATAACCATATTGATTTTGAAAGGAAGTAATAACCCTCAGATGGTGGTCAGGAAGCAATGAGCTGCTGGATTTCATTACATTGACTGGACGTGTTTAGTTCCACACAGATGGACATTCTTATTGGCTTGGAGTCAAATGTATCAGCTGCAAATTTAGACCGATGTAGAATCAATTTTGAATTTATTGAACTGCATCGTAATTTGATGATTTTTCCACATAGCTACCTCAAAATAAAAGCAAACACCCTTGGAAAGAGCAGATACTCATGTGGAGTTAAATTATTCTTTTGTTTTATTTTTTGCAAGAATGAACTGTTCCCATTGAAGGTTCAATTTTAATGACTCTTATCTACTACAGCAAAATTTTGTCTGACCATGGTAGGCCCAAGACCACCGATAAAAGGGACCTGGTTCCCAGATATCTCAAGCTCATTAGGGAAAGGTAGATGTCTGGCTGTGCCCCTACTGCATTTATGAACCATGTGTATCCAATTTCTCAAACTTCTTACAGATTCTCCAAGTGGTGAGGTTCTTCTCATCTGCAGTGAAGCAGACATTATATAGCCACTTCTACTTGGTTGGCTGGCCATTGCATGCTGGGCCTTGGCTGCCAGTCATCCCTTGTCTCGATTGGCTATATTATTGGGTAGTGGTACCTCCATGCCTCCCACTCATAGCTCCATGCACTTCCTCTGCCCTTGTAACTTCACCCACCTTTTGTTCCCTCCACTAATTGCCTCCTGTGCCTCGCTCTGACCACCTACCTGTTTTTCTCCGCTTGTGCCCCTCCCTCCTCTCCCTACTGCTCTCCTCCTGTTTTCTACTTATACCCGTCTTTTCCAGCCCCATCTACTCTCCCCACTCTCTTTTCGTTCATGCACCATACTCTTCCTATCATCTCATTCCTCACTCACTCTCTTGTCACACCCAACCTCATCACCATTCCCAGACCAGGAACACACTTACACTCCTCTTTTGCAGGAACCTAAAGCAAAAAAAGTAGACAATAAAAGACCACCAAACACTATCACTGGACAGATTCACTCAAAGCACAAAACAAAAGACAAAAGTTTAAAAAAACAAATAAGCAAAAAAGACACAGTGATCAGAAATTTGCCAAAACCACTCCAAATCCTCATCTCCTCCCACAATCAACACCTAATCAACAACTCCTAAATCCTGAACTCCCCTCCTCCACTTGGAAACATACCAATAGCAGTGACCAACATTTCCTACAAGAATTACGTGTTTATTCTGTTCCAAGAAGGCATGTCACAAATCAGGAATAAATCAATCCCTCCTTTTCTTAGTTTTCCTATACTTCCAAAAAACAATAGAGGTCACTGAAAACCTCTTATTGAACTTTTTAAAAGGAACCTTTACTTTAGATTTCCGTGCAGAAGTAAGGTTTAATGCACATTTCCTACTTTACTTCCTATTTAGCACCATTATCATGATTAGCACTGCATTTTTTTAACTAACGTGGACCATGCATGTAATTATCTGATTAAATCTGAAGTTAACCTTATTTTAGTGCAGTAGTTAAAAAATCAGCACTAAAGTCTTAGCACTGATTTCTGTTGCACTGTTCTTACATTGCCATATAGAGGAGTTAGAACTTAAAAACATAAGAAATTGCCATACTGGGTCAGACCAAGGGTCAATCAAGCCCAGAATCCTGTTTCCAACAGTGGCCAATCCAGGCTACAAGTCCCTGGCAAGTACCCAAACATTAAATAAATCTCAAGCTACTATTGCTTATTAATTATAGCAGTTTATGCATTTTTTCCTCTAGGAGACTTGGAAATATTTCCAATGGCAAGAGATGTTCCTGAAAATATTTTAGGCATGACTATAGAGGGTAGCAATTCATCACCATTTCATCTGAAATATGCCAGCAATATTTAAGGCTCAGGCTGCCTGATCTGTAGGGATGTAGGATGTTTGTTTTCTTTAGGCAAGCAATGCTCTCCCTAAACATTCATCTCTCTTGCTATGCCTAGCTTATTTATACTATGTACTGTTGTCCCCCATGGGAAAAGATCCTCTAAAAGAGAGCTTTGAAACATGAGGAGAATGTTCCTGGTGCATATGGCATTTTCTCTTTTAATTATTGCCTGCATGCAATTCACTACTATGTTACTCACATTTGATTCATCCTTAGCTGAAGGATTCAGATAATTGCTATGGCCGCTTTTATCACTTTCTGCTGGTAAGAGACATGGGCTACACAGGCAGAAGATTACAGATGCATGACCGTATGCACCACTCATGCACACTCAGTGGCATCCTCGTAAGAGACATGTCATCTTTTCAGGGTCTTTCACTCTTTGCCGGCGTGACACCACATTATCTCTGAAAGTCATCCTACTACTTGGTCATGCTTTGTGGATCAATTAACAATCTGCCATATACATACCAAACATGCATTTACCACAACTGCACCCATTTCCTTTCTACACTACACGCTATACTTGATCTTAGCCAAAAGGCTGAGATGCGAAACTTATCGGTGTTTAAAAGTAAAAACTCAGCTAGGCTCAAATGACTTAGGAGCCTATGTAGTCAAATTTCTACAAAATTTGTTAGTGTGAGATAATTTTTTTAGGTATATTATTATATGATATAATGATTATAATATATGCTATGGAATATATTTTATATGATGTGCGCTATTTATTTCCCAACATTTTACAGGCTAATTTTAAAAAGAGTATGTGGGTGCCCATTTACACATGTATGGGTGTGCAAGTGAACATACACTGGAATTTTAAATCATGCACGTAAATAGTCACGCAAGATTTACAATTCGCCTAGTGCGCGTATGCGTGCGCCTGATTTTAAGCTGTTACTTGAGCAAACGTACTTTGCATATCTCATTGAAGAAATTGTAAGCGGATTTTAAAATATGCTCGTGCGAGGGACATTTCCAGGTTTTCCAATTAGTCCACCAGTTTGCCCAGTCAATCTCAAGTGCATCCAGACCCCTCTGGTTCTTCAACCTGCAGGCCCCCCCCCCCCCCCAATTGACCTGGCCCCCTCACCCTGTCGTGTAAGCTCTAAAATGCGATTTCTGCAGACTTGCTCCTCATCAGGAGCAGCAGTAAATATAGGCAGCTAACCTTAAGGCCTTTGGTTTTAAAATATGGAGTTGTGTGCGTTACTGTTGTCCCCACCCCAAATTTCACCCCTTCCTCACCCCCTTTTTTTTTTTACTCATGCAAGCCTATATATGCATGTAATGTAAACCGGAGTGAAGGCAACTCTGCTATACCTCGGTATATAAAAAACGCTAAATAAAAAATAAAATAAAAATTAATTTCCAGCTTTTAAAATGCACATTGCTCATGCATGGCCTAGATACTCACGTACATTGTCTTTTTAGCATGAGCAATGCTTTTAAAATTCAGTCCTTAGGGTAGATGACTCCAAATAATTAAACATAAATTAAATTTTCGTGTGTAGAGCCTAACAATAGTGTGAGCATGCTATTAGTATGCAGGTTAACCCTTAAAACTGTTGCTTCTATGTACTAATAGTGTCTATGAGCTAAGAAACAAAAGGTTGCCACAAAAATACAAGCAAACGTATGAGCTAAAATGAGCACGCTTGATCGTCTTTTCCTTATTGGTCAGTGCCCTTGCTGCAAATCTGTATAAATGTAAGACTGGCATGTAGGGCTGGTTATCAGTGCTGAGGGTAGAAGCAGGAGATTATCTGGAGCCCAGAAGACAAAGCAAAAGAAGATGAGACTGCCTTGATGCCAGAAGACAAGGAAAAAGAAAATGAGACTCCCTTGAGCAGAGAAATGAGAGCAAAAGCACATGCCTAACATGTCTGCCAAGGAGGACCAAGACTGGCATCAAAAAGTGCCTTGGCTACTCCTAGCATGGTGGCATATCTATCACACGGATAGCAAGCAGGGACACAAAAAGGAATAGAATTAGCACAAGTTTGAAACTGTTATGGTTTTGAGGTGGATTCTTGGGCACTGCGGTGATGACCATGCCCATGGGGAGGAGCCCTGGTACTAGGCTAGACTCGAGACACGCAAACAGAGATTTGTCTTTTATTATACAGCTTGAAGACACCACCAGAGGTGGCAGTAGTGAGGTGATCCAGTAGTAGCCGTCCAGGGACCCTTCGGTTCCCAGTGCTAAGCTGTAGATGAGACAGATTGAATTAGATAGATTACTCACTAAGGGGATCATTTATCAAAATGTGCTAAGGTGTTCCTGGAGCACCAGCCTAGCCATGGGGGGGGGGGGGGGGGGGGGGAAGAAAGAAAGAGAGAGAGAGAGAGAGAGAGAGAGAGAGAGAACATAGCCATGATACCTGCTCCCTAGATAGGTATTTATATCCCTATGGGAGGCTCACCTAGTAACTCGAGGTGAGGTTTACGTATTAGTGTAGGGGGTAAGGGGCCACTTTGACATTCAATGTGAGACGTTTGAACAGAACAGTGGTCTCTTGTGAAGATTTGATGACCTTCAGAAAGAGGAAACTCACCCACAGATGAGATTGGTGCAATGTTCTCTCCACCTAGCTTGATGGACTCTCTATCTGGGTAACATCAAGCTAGGTGAGAGAACATTGCACCAATCTCATCTGTGGGTGAGTTTCCTCACTCCGTAGGTCATCAAATCTTCACAAGAGACCACTGTTCTGTTCGTACGTCTCATGTTGAATGTCAAAATGGCCCCTAACCCCCTACACTAGTACGTAAACCTCACCTCAAGTTACTAGGTAGGCCTCCCATAGGGCTATAAATACCTATCTAGGGAGTGCATATCATGGCTACGTTCTCTCTCTCTCTCTCTCTCCCCCCCTCTCTCTCCATTAAAAATGGTCCCCCGGTGATTATATGCAGGAAATACAACAGGTCTGGCATGTATCTCAAAGTGTGAAAACATTGTCACAATTTGCACTAACTTAGGTATTAGCACAAATTGTGATAAACCGTCTATTTGCATAAAACACACCCCTTTTGCTATCGCATGCGATACTTATCGCATTTTGATAAATCCAGGCCTAAGTTGGTAGCTGTATAGATGTAGATCCCAGCAGGCAGAAGTAGTTGAATACAGGCACCGAGGCAAGGAGAGCAGGCCCTCGAGGAGCAAGTACCTGATCCCTGATAGGCACCTGAAAGAAAGCAAAGGGCCCCCGAGGAGCAGGTACCCAGGTTAGAGAAAAACCCCAAAGGGCAGAGAGAGCTTCCAGCGGCAGCAAGGAAGCAGCAGAGTAGCTTAGACCGGACAAGTCCAATCCTTGCTAACTCGGATTGTTAGCAAACAAAGGGCAGGCTAAATATCCGGATTGCGTGACGTCATTTGAGGGTGACGCCCCTGAGGTTCCTGCCATGACGTGGATAAAGACGTGGGTGGCGTGCGCGCACGCACCCTAGGAGGCCCTCAGGAGAAACATGGTGGTTAGCTTTGCCATAGCCGTTCCGGGGACGCTGGAGAGAGCGGCAAGCAGATGCGGCGGTAGCTATCTTCCCAAGGCTAGCGGGGAGAGCAGAGAGAAAGGTGAGGCACAGAGGTCAAAGCCGTCTGAGACCGAAGGACGCAACAGAAACTTGGGACCTTAACACCAAACATCAAAGCTTCAACTATAGCTACTGTCTATGGCAGAAACTTTAATACTGGCACGCAGGCGCACATGTGCGAGCATTTTCCGGCTCACATCCAGTAATGCCACGTTATAAAATAGCCTGGGCGTGTGTATATGTGCACGCTATTTTAAATGGCTGTGCGCATGTGCTCGCAAATGCCACTTCTACCGTGTAAGTGGGGGAATTTTATAAGGGACGCGTACCAATGCCATAGGTAGTTTTTCCAGTTCGTTCCCAGTTCACACCATTAAGGGATTCAAACCTCCCCCAGTTAAATAGCCTCTCTTCTACCCTGTTAGCCCCAACCCTTAAGACCCTGCTGACTAGCCTACTAGCTTAGGTTTTTTTTATATTATTACTTATACACCATCCATAGCAGTAGTAAAGTTAAGCAGCAGGGGACCCCGATCTCTAGTTCATTTACAAATAGGTAAAAAGCAGTGGCCCCAGTACAGATTCCTGGAGCACTCCATTATTCACCTTTCTCCAATGAGAAAATTGACTATTTAGACCTACTCTCTGGTTTTTTTTTTTTTTTTTTAATCTTTTAACCAATTCTGAATCCATAATAAAACATTGCCTCCTATCCCATGACTTTTAAAATTCCTCAAGGGTTTCTCATTAGGGGCCTACATTTGTGTGCGCTACCTGGCGCTCACAAATGTACGCCCAATTTTATAACATGCTCGCGCAGCTGTGCACATGTTATAAAATACGGGGTTGGCGCGCGCAAGGGGGTGCACACTAGTGCACCTTGTGCGCGCTGAGCCCTAGGGGAGCCCCATTGACTTTCCCCGTTCCCTCTGAGGCCGCTCCAAAATTGGAGCGGCCTCAGAGGGAACTTTCCTTCGACTCCCCCCCACCATCCCCTCCCTTCCCCTATCTAACCTGCCCCCCAGCCCTACCTAAATACCCCCCACCTTTATTTTGTAAGTAACTTGCACGCCAGGCTGCCTGCCGGCGCGCAATCCCCTGGCACAGCAGCAAATGGCCACTGTGCTGGAGGCCTGAGGATTTACGCGCGTAACTCTTTTAAAATCCACCCCTAGGTACTTTGTCAAACACTTTCTGAAAATTCAGATACACTTTACCAACTGGCTCACCTTTATCCACATGTTTATTCATGCCTTCAAAAAACTGTAGCAGATTGGTGAGACATAACTTCCCTTGACTAAATCCATGTTGGCTTTGTCCCATTAAACTATAACAATCTATATGTTCAGTAATTTTGTTCTTTATAGTAGTTTCAACCATTTTTCTTGGCACTGATGTCAGGCTCACTGTTCTGTAATTTTCTGGATTACCCTCATCAGGTACTGTAGCTAATTTTAATAACAATTTACAGATTACTAACAGTAGGTCTGTCATTTTCTTTTAGCACTCTGGGATGTATACCATCTGGTCCAGGTGATTTGCTACTCTTTAGCTTGTTAACTTCCAAATTTCCTTTACTTCCTGTGAATCATTACCTTTAAATATAACTTCTGGCATGGGTATTTGCCTTTCATCTTCCTCAGTAAAGATCAATAAAGATCTCTCTGCTATAGCATTGTCCTCCTTTAGTGATCCTTTTGCCTTTTGACCATTTAATGGACCAGCTGACTCCCTTGTAAGCTTTTTCTTTGAATGTATCTGAAAAAGTTTTTATTATGATTTTTTGCTTCCACAGTGAGCTTCTTTTCAAATTCTGTCTTTGTCTTATCAAAGTTTTGCACTGCTAGTGTTTATGCTATTTCTTGTTTTCTTCATTCAGATGCTTTTTCCATTTTTTGAAAGATGTTCTTTTGGTTAGACTAGTCTCTGTCTCCTCACCTTTTAATCATGCCATCAGTGTCACTTGATTTAGGTGCCTGCTATAGGTTAGTAAAAAAAAGTTTCACCTTGATTGATCCTTCGTCTTATCTACTTGTTTACCTCTCCCATCTCAGCTCTGTTCAGATTACTACCTCACATGTTGCTCAGGTTTTCAGAAGACCCCCAGTCTCACTGCAGCTCTTTTAGATGGGCAATAGACTTAAATGGGAAACAAAAATAAATGAAACAAAAATTTTAATTTATATTCATGGGCACACTCCATTCATTTTGGGAGACTATGAATGAAATGAAAATGCACATCATTACTATATTTGTCACTCATCTGGGTAACATAACTTCTGCAGTAACAGATACTCTGGATGTACTCCTCTTCTAGGTATCTTTTCCATTCTGTCAATGCACAGAGATTTGAGTAACTCCCAACAAATCAAGAAACATCAGTTAGGCCTCCCCTCAATAGAAATCTTACCAATATTCCTGCCTAGAGCCCCTCAGAGCTACTCCAGGCATAAATCCATCTCTTGTAGCTCCAGGGACTCTGACCTTGAGCCCTAGTCTACTTCAGAAGAGAAAGCCTAAAAACTTCTGAACTCTCATTTTTATTTTTTTCTCCTTGACCTTAGGCATCACCCTTAGGGGATCTGTCTGATTTCCACATACACCTCCTGTGTTATCATTGCCATCTAGAATCTGGTGCTTGTCCCAAAGGGGGCTATTAGATATTCCATCTCCCCGCCTCGCTCGACTCTTTATTTATTTATTTATTTATTTATTTATTTATTTAAACAAATTTATATACCGTTTTACAGTAAAACTTACTGACCAAAGCGGTTTACAACAACAGATAACCTTGAACAATTAAAAGGTTAAAAATAGTTTGTACTAGAAAATAAAAACATAAAATGAAATAAAATAAGTATGAATAAAAATACAGCATATTAAGTGATCAATAAAAGTAATGGTGACAGAGCAGGGATTGGCCAATTACATTTAAAAATTAAAAGCAGAAATAAGTAAAAGTAATACTGTATAGTTCAAACATATACTACCCACGAGAGTGCTTTCTCAGTTGCTGGACCAATATTTTGGAATTCACTTCGCACTGACCTCAGACAAAGTGACTCACTTAAGAATTTTAGAAAAGAAATTAAGACCTTTCTTTTTAAGTTGGCATATTATTAAGTTTACCTTTTAAGTTGGCTAATTTTAAGTTAACTTTTTTCCTTTTAATTCTGAAATTTATTTTATTTGTTTTATTACCGAGTTATATTATTTATTTGTTGTTTTTATTGGTTTTATTTGATTTTAGTTTTGCTATGTGTTTAGTTTTGTTTTTATAATCAATTAATGTATGTTTTATTTTACTTTATGATTATGTATATAAAGATGTTCATCACCTAGGCCTTTTGTGTTAGGCAATCCTGAAATTCAAATAAATATAAATGTAAATATATATATGTGCCTCTGTGAAGACACATGCCTCCTAGTAAAGGATTGATAAACCCCCTTACACTCAGCTCCTTCAAAGCAAACATGCGGGAAAGCATTCACAAATTTTTTGTATATCAAAATATTAAAGTACATACAGTAAGACAGCATACAGAACAGAAATAGATTAAAAAGATATTAAATAATGGCTGCCATTTTGTAGAAAAGCAGGTGCCATTTAGTATTTTTCTATGAAGGCAGCATGGCCTTGCAATGTTGCTTGTGACCTGTACAGAACAGAAACTGTGTATTTGAGCAGCTACTGAAATATATTATTAGGCGTAAATTGGAGCAGCCTCGGAGGGAACTTTCCTTTCGCCCCCCCCCACCCCCCCGTACCTTTAACTTAGAAGTTGCGCCTGCCTCCGGGCAGGTGTAGGTTGCAAGCGCCGGCCGATGGCCGGCCTGCGATCCCGGGCACAATGGCAAATGGCCACTGTGCCTGGAGGCTCCGGCCCTGCCCCGCCCCCGGATTTCCCCGCCCCCTTTTTCAAACCCCGGGACATACGCTCGTCCCGGGGCTTGCGCGCGTCGCCATGCCTATGCAAAATAAGCTTGGCGCATGCAAGAGGGGTTTTAAAGGGTTACGCATGTATATTACGCGTGTAACCCTTTTAAAATCTGCCCTTTAGGGCAGACATAGATTTGTGCACGCCCGATTTTATAAAATCTGGGGTCGGCGCACGCAAGGGGATGCACAGTTGTGCACCTTGCGCGCGCCGTGCCCTAGGGGAGCCCAATGGATTTCCCTGTTCCCTCCGAGGCCGCTCCGAAATCGGAGCGGCCTCGGAGGGAACTTTCCTTCCGCGCCCCCCACCTTCCCCTCCCTTCCCCTACCTAACCTGTTCCCCAGCCCTATCTAAAACCCCCCCTGACCTTTGTTGACGAAGTTGTGCCTGCCTCTCGGCAGGTGTAGGTTGCGTGCCAAGTGCCGGCACGCGAGCCCCCAGCATGACCGCTGTGCTGGAGTCCTCGGTTGTGCCCCCACCCCTGGCCTGCCCACTCCCCACCCATTTTTCAAGCCCCGGGACATACACGCGTCCCGGGGCTTGCGCGCGTTGCTGGGCCTATGTAAAATAGGCTCGGCGCGCACAGGTGCGGGTTTTCGGAGTTACGCGCGTAATATACGTGCGTAACCCTTTGAAAATCCGCCTCTTAATGTTTCTACCTCCCTCTAGCAACTGTTTCCTTTCCCTTTTGTCCTCCCCTGATAGAATGAGCAGAGATCAGAAACAACTCAAATTTAAACTGATGCACATGCACAAGTGTGCAAATATATATCTGCATATATGCAAATGTGAATTCACAAATATGCAAATTCACATCTGTGCAAGAGCCAAGTAAATTAAGATTCTTCACTAAAAAACTGTATATTAGAAACAACCAGTATCAAAGCTGATAGATTATTTAGGCACAAAACCTGAAGATCCATGCCTGGATTCAAACCAGATTAGAGGGCATTTTCCCATCCCTAATATAAGTATGACTATAGATCTTTGAAAGATTTTTCATCAGCTTTTACTTAGGTGATCTATGATGCATATACTGTATCAAAGACTAAGAATTACTCAGCAAAATAATAGGAAAGAAAGTGGCGTGTATAAGTGCCAGGAACGCTCTGGTATCTCCTAATGCATCCTTGTAAAGGATTTTCTTACCCGATTCTGAGGCACCCTTGATGTTTGGTGGTATTCTAACTTCAGCCTTGGATAACAAGAAGTTTTTATATTTTCTTTAACAGGTAAATATCAACAGATCTATGTTACCTGCATCTAGTCATATTGATGAACATAGAAGAATATTAAAAAATATATATTACATGTGTGATTAATTGAATTCCACCTATCACTTGCCATATTTTTGGCAAAAAAGTTTAATATTAAGGAGAATAAAACAATAAAGATTACTTTTAAATTAAATAAAAAATACTTGACATATGGAAAATGAGATAAGGAAGTGCTTTATTAGGCTTATACAATTGTTACTTAAAATCAAGAATTTATATGAATTATTCAAAATTCAGATTAACAGTCCCCACTACTTTGCTTCAACTGCATAATGAATACAAAATAGTGATGAATATGACTCTACAGCAGCAATACTACGTTTGCCCTAAATGTCACTATTACCCTTGGTTTTCTTAAGTGTTGATTCTGAATGATTGTTCATGTAATATAGATTTTGTTATACAGAAATGCATAGGTCTGGATTTGTGAAGCTTTTATCGCATGGATCAAAATGAGAGAAAAGTCCTAATAAACGAGGCCAATAAAATGGTTCATGAAGAATCTTTAAAGAAGACATTGCTTGCTTTAGATTATTTCATAATCCTGAGGAATTTAGCTTAATTGAATTCCATGCATTCTAAAATTCTTTTGCCATCCCCCATGCTAATTCAAATAATGTTCATTTTGCTGACAGCTGTCCAGGAGAGCCAGTTAGTTGCTTGTAAGTAAAACACAAAGTCAGAAAAAAAAAATCTATTCTTAACAATAGTATTCTATTGTTTATGAAACTGCCAACCAATTTACAGTCAGAATATCAAAGTATTGAACTTACTGTAAATAAGAATTAGGACACTTCATAAATTAAAAATGCATTACTTTTCTTTACTGCAAAAGGTTTTCCAGAAATCTTTTGCAGTACAGAAAAGAAAGAGTATCTGGATAACAACAAAAACAGAAGACATTTTGATAAAGTCTATCAATTAAAAAAAAAAATCCTGTAAATAAAGAAAGTTACAATTCAAAAAGTGAACATATAAAATTCATTGTGGTTCTCAATTTCTGTAAAATCACCATAATCTTGTGCATGATATTTACTTAACCTTACTTTTAATCCCTTACTATTTCTGTGTTGCTAATGCTTAAGTGCCTTTCCGTACTTCCTTCTGTTATCAATTGTTTAATATTCACAACATATGTTCTTTTCAGTCTTTCAGTGCATGTCCTATAAAGCTTCATTCTTTTATTCTCCCACCTGGACAATTATAATAGCTTTGATTGTAGTCTCCATGACACATCATTCCAACCAATCCAATTCGTACAAATCTCAGCAGCACATATAGGGGCAGATTTTCAAAGGGAGAAGCGCGTAACCCCCGAAAAGCTGCCCCTGCCTGCCCCTGCACGCTCTGAGCCTATCTTGCATAGGCTCGGTGGCGCGCGGAAGCCCCGGGACACGCGTATGTCCCAGGGCTTCGAAAAAGGGGTGGGAAGAGGGCGGGTCCGGGGCATGGCGGCGGTCCGGGGGCGGGTCCGGGGGGTGGTCCCAAGTCCTCCAGCACAGCGGCCTGTGCCGAGGGATGACGAGCCAGCATGTGCAAGTTACACCTGCCTCAGGCAGGCGTAACTTCGGAAATAAAAGGTAGGGGGGATTTAGTTAGGGCTGGGGGGTGGGCTAGATAAAGGAAGGGAGGGGGAAGGTGGGGGGGGGATCGCAAAAAAAAGTTCCCTCCAAGGCCGCTCCGATTTTGGAGCGGCCTTGGAGGGAACGGGGAAAGCCATTGGGGATCCCCTTGGGCTCGGCGTGCGCAAGGTGCACAAGTGTGCACCCCCTTGCACGAGCCGACCCAGGAATTTATAACATGCAAGCGACTGCGCGCACATGTTATAAAATTGGGCATAGATTTGTTCGCGCCGGGTTGCGCGAACAAATCTACGCCCGCGCATAAGTTTAAAAATCTGGCCCATAGTCTACCAGCTGCCATGTTATTCTCTTGTTCGACTCTTTTCATTCAGAGGCTTCTAAAAAAACTAAAAAATCATGGGATAGGAGGTGATGTCCTTTTGTGGATTGCAAGCTAGTTAAAAGACAGGAAATAGAGAGTAGGATTAAATGGTCAATTTTAAGAGTGGAAAATGGTAAAGAGTGGAGTGCCTCAGGGATCTGTACTTGGACCAGTGCTTTTTAATATATTTATAAATTAATTGGAAAGGGGTTCAACGAATGAGGTGATCAAATTTGCAGATGACACAAAATTCTACAGAGTAATTAAATCTCAAGCAGATTGGGATAAATTGCAGGAGGACCTTGCAAGACTGGAAGACTGAGCTTCCAAATGGCAGATGAAATTTAACGTGGACAAGTGCAAAGAGATCCATATAGGGAAAAATAACCCTTGCTGTAGTTTCCCAATATTATGTTCTATCCTAGGAGTTACCACCCAGGGAAGAGATCTAGGCATCATAGTGGACAATACATTGAAATGCTCAGCTCAGTGTGCTGTGACGATCAAAAATGCTAACAGAATCTTAGGAATAATTAGGAAGGGAATGGAAAATAAAACAATGGAGGTCATAATGCCTCTGTTTCACTCCATGGTGAGACCTCATCTTGAATACTGTGTGCAATTTTGGTCGCTGTATATCAAAAAAGATATGCTTGCACTGAAGAAAGTACAGAGAAGGACGACCAAAATGATAAGGGGCATGGAACGGCTGCCCTATGAGGAAAGGTTAAGGAAGTTAGGGCTGTTCAGTTTAGAGAAGAGATGACTGAGGGGGGATATGATAGAGGTCTACAAAATCATGAAAGACTTGAACAAGTTAATGTAAATCAATTATTTACTCTCACAGATAATGGAAGGATTAGGGGGCACTCCATGAAGTTAGCAAATAGCTCATTTAAAACAAATAAAAGAAAATTCTTTTTCACTCAGTACATAGTTAAATTCTGGAATTCATTGCCAGAGAACGTGGTTACAGCAGATAGTGTAACTGGGTTTAAAAAAGGTTTGGATAAGTTCCTAGAGGAAAACTCTATAAACTGCTATTAATTAATAAGCAATAGTAGCTTGAGATTTATTTAATGTTTGGGTACTTGCCAGGTACTTGTGACTTGGATTGGCCACTGTTGTAAACAGGATACTGGGCTTGATGGACCCTTGGTCTGACCCAGTATGACATATCTTATGTTCTTATATTGGCTTCCATTATATACCAGATAATGTTCAAATTGTTAGTCTTTACCTATAAATACATTCTGTGACAGTTGTTGTCTGTGAAATTAGTGGTCTAGTGCCAGGAGTGTTGAATCTAGGCCATTTAGGCAGCCACCTTCCCTTTGTTTGAGCCCTCCGATGCTGGTAGCCAGTGAAGCATGAGAAATGAATGTATCCCCCAGCAGAAGCAACTAGTGAGAGGTCTGGAACAGGTGAGGAGTAATAACAAACCACAAATCCAGGAACCCAACAGGAGAACAAGCAGAAGCACTGAATATAGAATCTGAAGACGAATAAATCTTCCGAATGCAGGAACGGAGCCAAAGTACAAGGATTGGAAGGTAAGACCAAACTCTGGCACCTGTCTAATGAGAGTGTCTCAGAATTAGTACAAGTCTTATACAGGAAACAATATGGCTGCCTGGGGGAAGTGAGGAGCACAGAACTGGGAGGATGGGACAGATAGTCCAAAGAGCCCACTGTACCACAAGCCCAGAGGAACACTCAACAATGGGTCCTTACAGTACCCCTCCTTCAGGAGCAATCTCTGGATGGCCCCTTGTGTTGGTTAGCAAGAAATTTCTTCAAAAGATGAGGTGCATGGAGGTCAGATACACCAACCCAAGATCTTTCTTTGGGGCCATATCCCTCCCAATGGACCAAGTACTATACTTTGTTATGGAACAGTCTAGACTCCAGAATCTCCTCAACCTTGAATTCAGGTTGGCCATCAACCAGAAGTGGATTCAGAGCCATTTCTTGCCTATTGAAAGGATCTGACATTGTTGGCTTTAACAAGGAGATGTGAAATAAGGATGGTATCTTAAGAGTTTTGGGAAGCTGAAATTGCATGATTTTTTTCAATAATCTCATATGACCCTATAAATTGCTCAAGGAATTAATTGGTCCTCTCTGTAAGACCATTTGTCTGGAGATGGTATCCTGATGAAAATTGCAAGTTGATACCCAAATCTTTTCAAAAGGCCCTCCAGAATCTGGCAATGAATTGGGGACCTTGATCTGATCCAATAGTGGTTGGGATTCCATGTAAATGGACCACTTCCCTAATAAAGATGATGGACAATTGAGAGACCATAGGCAGCTTAGAGATAGGAATGAAGTGCGCTATTTGTGAAAAGCAGTCCACTATCACCAAAATGGCAGTAAGGTCCATGGGAATTGGAAGGTCCGTGATGAAATCTGCGGAGAGGTGAGCCCATGATACAGAAGGAATTAGGAACAGGTGTAATTCACCTGATGGTTTTTTTTTTTTTAATTTTTAATTTTCAAAATTTTCACAATTTATTTCATGAATATTTCAAAGAAATTCGGTACATTATACTAGAAAAGAAAGTTTCTCATTTCAAACATCCCATATGGGAAATAAAAGACAACAGAATATAGTAAATATGCACCTTAATATAGGAATTGTGGAGGCAAGGAAAATAGAGCGAATAACATAACAATTTCCATATAGTAAATTTAGATAGAGGAGTTACTCTTATTCTTTATGTCGATCACTACTCAGGAGGTTCATTAGGGTGGCCCTGCAGAAAATTTTTTAATTGCTGTGGATCAAAAAAGACGTAATTATTCCCCTGATATCTACGCAACCTTTACAGGGAAATTTTAAAACAAATCGGGCCCCCATATTGATGACCATTTCTTTCATAGCTAGAAATTCTCTCCTGCGTTGTTGCGTTATTCTAGTAACATCTGGGTATATCCAAAGTTTGGCCCCATAAAATAGGGCTTGTCTATTTCTCAAGAACAATTTCAATACATAATTGCGATCCGATATAAATGCAAATGATATTAACATAGCTTTTCTAACCTTAATCTCTGTTGTTATTGATAATTCTAATAATTCAGAAATGTCCATGGAGGGTATGTTCTCTCCCTCAACTTCACGACTAGATTGGGGTAGATAGTATGCTCTTGTGCACACAGGTAAGGCAGCCTCTGGTATTTTCAATATTTCTTTCAAATATGTTTTGAACAATTCAACCGGTGAAAACATCTTGACCACGGGGAAATTTATCACACGTAGGTTTAACATCCTTAAATTATTCTCAAGTTTCTCAACTCTGTTTTCCACAGTTATTTCTGATTTTATAAAATTTTGTTGCAAAGTCTCTATTTTTTGTAGACGTTCCTCATGATCCTGTACTTTCATATTAAAAGTTCCAATCATACTGTTATTCTCCTTGGTTTGATTTTTAACCTCCGTTATTGATTTTGCAATTGATTTCAAGGCCATATCAATGGCTTTTAATGCATACCATACTTTCCCCAACGTTATGTCCTCAGGTTGCCCAAGACTAACATCAACCTCCATGGATTCCTGCCGGGGCCCACCCGATTCTCCTTGTATTGCCGCATGCAAGATGTTACCTGGAGTAATATTTCCCGATAGGGACAGTTCTTCTCCTCCAGTGCATACCTCCGGCTGTCTGCTGATTCCTCCTCCACTCGGGATGGCCATTCCATGTCCACTCATCCCGGGGCTCCCCTGTTCCGCTCTTGAAGTCTCGAGCTGTAAACTGCTTCGTTCCGGTTCAGGCAAGGACGAATCACTCTGGGCTGGAGGCGCCGGCCTGATCGGCTCGCCGGGGCTCAAGGTGACGTCAAAGGTCAGAGGGGAGCTGGTTCGCTCTACCGGCAACCCTTCACCTGATGGTTTAGCACTAGAAACCTTGGTTCTAACACATACTGGACAAACCAAAACATAAATTCTACAGTCCCTGCACTGGGAAGGCCACCAAAAAAATCCTAGATATCAATTCAAAAGTTTTCTTAATCACTGGATGTCCGGAGAGTTTGGAATTGTGCCCCCACTTGAAAGTGTCTAGGAGGCAAGTGTCTGGAAGAATGGTATGCCTAACAGGAACCTCTATGGTAGGCTCCTGGACTGAGAATTCCAAGTTAATTTTCTCCATCAGATCACTCTTGACTGTTTTTTGCAATGATCCTGGAGGCTGATATAATAGGGCCTTTACTGTAAGATTCAGGAATCTCCTCAGAAGAAAACTGTTGTGATAATGCATCAGCCTTAACATTCCTTGAGCTCAGACAATAGGAAATAATGAACTGAAAATGGGCAAAGAGCAAGGCCCACCAGGCTTGCTGGGGGTTTAAGCATTTCACAGCTTCAATATATAATAAATGTTTGTGAAAAATAAGGATTGTAATCAGAAAGGTGGCTCCTTCCAACAGGTGTCTCCACTCTTCCAAAGCCCACTTAATGGCAAGAAGTTCTTGGTTTCCCACATCATAGTTGCATTCTGCAGGAAAGAACTTTTGGGAGAGGTAACCACACAGGTAGAGCTGAGAAAACAGATCAGGCCTTTTGTAAGGGATACCTGTTCAGTGCTTGCCTTCTACCAGCAGGGGCCCTCAATGAGCTGTGTTCCATGTTGCTCCAGTTGCCCAAGCTCCTATGGCTTGAAGGTTCTACTGGCAGCCACATTTGCAACACTGACTCAGCACCACCATACCCTTATAAGCCTGCCTCACTCACTCATCCTGCCTCATCTTGGAGTCTCATACATTCTGCATTGTAGCAATTCTAGCTCTGGTTTGCCTTAGTACTTAGCCTTAGCTCTTGTTTGGCTTCTGTTTGCTATTTTTGCCTTCTGTTCTTTGTGTTGCCCGGTTTAGTGATCTTCTTGGTAGTCTGTGCTTATCCTATGCCTGCTTTTTTTTAAAACTTTTATTTAATTCTTTTCTAGAAGAACTAAAGTGCACAGTAAGAACAGAGTACGTTAAACAAACAGTACAAAAGTGGGTGACATTTCTAAAAAGCCACAGAAAAATGACCAACAGATAATGAATGGCAAGTACATAAAACAAGGGATTATCAGAAGGCATCCCAATATCCAAGCAGGCAATATTAAATGAGAGTCCTGTGCCATGATTAATAAGGCCCCCAAATCATATCTTAACAGTCTATAGTGTCTTTCAGAAGCTGAGTAACTTGCTCAATCACAGTCACATCAGTCAGAGTCGATTTCTAATATTCCAAAATATTTAAGGTTATCTATAAGTACATTGTAATAATTTATACATTAATTCTCTATTCTTGTTACAGAGAATTTTGAGATGGAACACCAAATTCAGTGCCAACCATCAGCTTTCACATGTAAGGAAAGATCAGCATTCTACCTGATGATCAAGGAGTTATTAGTATCCACAGACAATAAGTCGTCCCTGATATACCCATAAATACAAGAAATAAATTTGGCAAACCCTGGTTGCAAAAGAAGTTTTTCAAGTCTGTCTTTATTTCGTAAAGAAGTTATCTGACCTCTAGCTTTATATACATATCTCTGCACAACTGTAGATAGAGGAAATGATTGTGGGCAGACAGGCCAAATTTATTTTACATGCCCTCAAAGGATTTATATAAGTGCCTTTTCCATATTTGTCCCAAAAAAACATAATCCCTTCAATTTCCACCCCTCTGTCTAAAGATAAAGCAGCTGGGGATAAGGATGGATTAAATGAAAGCAGGAATAAGGGAGAAAGAGGAGTTATCTCCAGGCCCGGTGCCACCAGGTATGCAAACTGTGCAATTACACAGGGCAGCACACCCTGTAGGGCGGCGTTGGGAGCAGGGAGAGACCCGTGTTTCCACCAGTGGACCCGATCCCATCGGTGGCAGAAGAAGAGGAGGCCCATGGTGCTGCTGGTGGGATTGTGTCCACCGATGGCAGAAGAAGCAGGAGGCACATGGTGCCGCCGGTGAACCCGATCCCTCAGACAGCAGAAGAAGAAGGAGGCCCATGGGGCCGGGGGTGGACTCGATCCCACTGGCAGCAGAAGAAGCGGAAGGCCACAGCAGAAGAGGAAGCCCAATGGGCAACTCCTTCTCATCTGCTGGCCCCATGGTATTCAAAACTCGCGGTGCTAGCACTTCCTGTATTCTCATTTTGTGATGCACAAGATACATGAATACAGGAAGTGCTAGCACCGCGAGTGTTGGATTACCTTGGGACCAGCACATAAAGAGGAGCTGCAGAATGGCTGCTCTCCAGAAAGATGGTACAGGCTGGCAGGAGCAACAGTGCATGAGGAATGACCCTTGGACCCTGACTGCCCGGTCTGCATGTGTGTGTGTGTGAGTGAATAGGAGCCTGCCTGGGATGGGTGGGTGCATGAAAGGGAGCCTGCCTAGGTTACATATGTGTATATGTGTATATGTGAATGGGAGGCTGTCTGGGATGGGTGTGGGAATGGGATCTTGTCTGGGATGGATGCGTGTGTGAACGGGAGCCTGCCTGGGATGGGTGCATGTGTGAGTGTGCGTGAGTATGTGTGTATGTGTGCACAAGTATGCATGGGAGCCTTCCTGGGATGGGCAGGGAGTGTGTGTGAGAGAATGGGTGTCTGCCTGGGATTTGGGTGGATGTTAATGGGAACCTGCCTGGGGTGTGTGAGTGTAAATGGGATTTTGCCGGGGATGTGTGTGTGTGTGAGAGAGAAACAGAGAATTGGAGCCTGCCTGGGCTGTATGTGTGTGAGAGAGAGAGAGAGAGAGAATGGGGGCTGCAGGTGGATTCCAACCTGCCAGCAACTGAAATGAAGATGAGGGCCTGATGCTGCTGGTAGATCCCAACCAAAGAAAAGCTGGAGACGCCTGTGGATTTGTCTGACAGGGAGCATATGTATGTATATATATATAAGAAAGAAAGGAGAAAGTTTGTACATCCCACGCTTACTAATCCTTGACAATCTCAGGATTACTGGAAATCAAAGTTCCCTTTATGGAGAGCATGAATTTTTAAAATCCTTTTTAGTTTTATTTTTCAGGTGTTATTTGATGTGTCTGCTGTTTTGAAATATTTTATTGGTGCTTGGGACATTTAAAAAAAACTTGTAGAGGAGTTTTTAATTATTTGATCTTTTATTCATCGGGTTTTTTTTAAATAGGATATGCACTGATTTTTTTTTTTTCATGTCATTTTTGTTTTGGGTCATTATCTGTCAAATTTCTTTTTTATAATGGTTCGGGCGGTATTTATTTCATGTTTCCCTCATTTCCCTTATTTCGGAGTTAGTGCGCACTAAGGGGCGGATTTTCAGAGCCCTGCTCGCCTAAATCCGCCCAAAACCGGGCGGATTTAGGCGAGCAGGGCCCTGCGCGCCGGTGAGCCTATTTTATATAGGCCTACCGGCGCGCGCAGAGCCCCGGGACTCGCGTAAGTCCCGGGGTTTTCGGAGGGGGCGTGTCAGGGGGCGGGCCCGAACCGCGCGGCGTTTTCGGGGCGTGTCGGGAGCATTCTGGGGGCGGGCCCGGGGGCGTGGCTACGGCCCGGGGCGGCCCGGGGGCGTGGCCGCGCCCTCCGGACCCGCCCCCAGATCGCGTCCCGGCACGCTAGCGGCCCGCTGGCGCGCGGGGATTTACTTCTCCCTCCGGGAGGCGTAAATCCCCGGAGAAAGGTAAGGGGGGGTGTAGACAGGGCCGGGCGGGTGGGTCAGGTAGAGGAAGGGAGGGGAAGGTGAGGGGAGGGCGTTAGAGGATTCCCTCCAAGGCCGCTCCGATTTCGGAGCGGCCTTGGAGGGAATGGGGGTAGGCTGTGCGGCTCGGCGCGCGCCGGCTATACAGAATTCATAGCCTTGCGCGCGCCGATCCGGGATTTTAGTGGATACGCGCGGCTCCGCGCGTATCTACTAAAATCCAGCGTACTTTTGCTTGCGCCTGATGCGCCAGCAAAAGTAAGCCTATTCGCGTTTTTTGAAAATCTACCCCTAATTCCCATTAGTACTCACTAACCAGTTTTCCTAATTTTGGAGTTAGTGTGCCCCAATAGACTTAGGGTGCACTAACTGGTTGTTAGCACGCACTAACTAAAGTTAGTGCACACTAACAAAAAACATTACCAATAAGTTAAAAAGTGTCAATTGGGGAGCAGTTCATTAGCTAGAGGTATGGTTCTGCATTCTAGGAGACAGCCAAAGGGAATGCAGTGCTATTAGGGTGCACTAACAGACGTAATGTGCACTAATATCTTGTTAGTGCGCACCAAGGTCCTATTAGTGTACACTAAGCCTGTAAGTAAGAAAACTATAGTTAGTCCCAATAGTGCACACTAACATGAAATACGAAATTTCGTCAATTTTCTTTTTGTTTCGGGACACTCCCAAAACAAACGAAATAGACAATTTCGTTGCCATTGTCTATTTTGTTTAAAACAAATTCACATCCGTATTACTAGTATGTTTTTAGTATTATGATTATGTATTTATTTTATTTCTTTATTTTATTATTTGATGTTTAGGATAGGTGATGGTTCTGTTTTTTCATTGTTGCACTGCATAGAGTGTTTGGCTTCATGTGGATTCCAGTTCAGTTTTTGTCTGCACGCTTGTATTTCTTCATTATGGTTGCTCTATTCTGTGTTTGGTGAGGGTCTGTTTGTTCTGCAGTGTGAATGAGGTGAGGCATTCTTCTAACAGGAAGGGTATTAGTGTATTCAGACTTTCAGAGGGTCAAGCCCACATCCAAAACACATCACAATAAGCCTAATACCATATGGATTTCAAATGTCTTTTTTGCAGGAATTTCTAGTTGGCAAAACAGCAGTGCATGTAAATATAATGTAAGTGATAGTTTTACCTCAGAATACTGTACTTTGATATTTTTCATATAAAATATAAATGCCTAATTTTTAACTGTATGTGTGGAATGGGGCAGGAGGGGGGCTGTAGCGATGTGCAAGGCTATAAGGTATGCTTAGGTCACCTAATATCCTTGCACCAGTCCTAGGTTCGAGGGCATGGGACGGGGTGGTGTCAGTTTTTAAAGTTTGAATTATTGAAGGGAGCTGGGCTTTTTTTTTTTTTTTTGGTGAGCCCGGGGCAGCATCTGCCCTGGTTATCTCACACCATACGTTTTTGTTAATAGTATGCTAAATCTTCAAATTTGTGAGAGACAGAAAGGGAACCAAGTGGGTAACATAATAAAGC
This sequence comes from Rhinatrema bivittatum, assembly GCF_901001135.1. Lineage (NCBI taxonomy): Eukaryota > Metazoa > Chordata > Amphibia > Gymnophiona > Rhinatrematidae > Rhinatrema > Rhinatrema bivittatum. The sequence continues at coordinate 593,730,573 of NC_042616.1, forward strand.
AAAAAAAATGGTAATCCACAGACTGAGATTCCTGTAAAGGAAGGTAAGGAAAAAGAGAGAACTTCTGAATTAACCAGCCTATCCTGTGTCTGCTTTGTCCTAGTTTATTCTGTCTTATTTTATTTATTTATTTATTTATTAAAATAATGTATTTTTCACCTATAACATCAAGTGCTAGGAGAATTTCAATATCTAAAACCATAGCAAAAGTTGAACAAATACAAATTAAACTAAAAACAATTAAAATATATAAAACATTAATGGCTTGCTTACTCTTTTTTTCCCCTTCTATGAAACTATCCAGGAGTACCAACTGCCTCTTTAAAAAGGACCCTCTTCAGCTGCTTATGGAACAATGACACTTCGGTGAGGCCCCTTAATGATTCTGGCAGCTTGTTCCAAAGAATGGGACCAATGGGGAAAAAAAAAGCAACATTGCATGGTTGCTTTTCATTTGGTCAACTGGACAGGGGGAAGAGCTAAAAGCCCTCTACTTGTGGAACATAGAGCTTAGTGGGGTATAGTAATGTAGTAGTTTTAAAAGATAAGAAGGGCCACCCCCCTTTTAGCACCTTAAATCTTAAAAATAAGACCTTAAAATGAATTATCTGAAGGGATTGGGAGTCAATGAAGCTCACACAAAAGTGGAGTCTCATGGTTCCAACACTACCCCTCCTCCATAGGATCAGGCACGCTGCTGAGTTCTGTAAAACCTGCAGTGCTTTAAGGTAAGCCCCTGGAATTCCCACTACTAGGAATTACATTAGTCAATGTCCAAAAATACAAAGGCTTAGACAATTGTTCAAAAATCAGCAGTGTCTAAGATAAGTTTTAGATGTCGAAGTAGGTGCAACTTATGGTGACCTGATCATATAATATGTTGAATCTGAGGTTGGAAAGATAAACAGCTATCAAACAGAAAATCCAAGTTCTTCACTGAATCTGTAAATTTAATAGCAGTATCAGGAAATGGAATACTATGAAAGTTCTTATCAGATAAGAAATCAAGTTTCCTGGAAAAACAATCCGCCTGTTTTTACAAGGTTCAGCATCAGATGATTATTACTCAGCCAGTCATGGACAGTTAGCAGACAGTGTGTACTTTTTTCCAAAGACTGACTCAAATTCCCTCTAACTGGGAAATAAAGATAAATATCATAAGCATAGATACGAAAAGTCGGAACTAATAGCTCCAACAAAGTGCACAATGGCCTTAAATAAATATTAAATAGTGCAGTAGATATAATACTGATCCTTGTGGTACTCCTGCTTCAATGGTCATCCATTCTGATGAGGAACCATTGAAGCAGGCCTGTTGTTGTCTGTCTTGTATGTGATGCATTCCCTGTCTTGTGTTTCTGTGTTTGTTGTGGGCATTGTTCTGTTCCTCGCTTCTCTGCAACCCATCTGCCATAGTGGATACCTCTGTTTCTATGAGCACTTCCTGCTAAGTCCTGCCAACCCCCAGAACCTGAGGGCTCAACCCAAGGGGGAGGTGTCCAGTACAGGCAAAAGATTCCTGGTACCAGGCCAGACCCGTTCCTGTCTTCTTATGCAGGAGTGGACCCTTGGGCCAGGGGGGATTTGACACAACCTGCAGGGAGGAGCCCTGCAGGTCCCAATCATCAGCAGGTGGAGCTGGTTGAAGCAGAGGCCCAACTACAGCTTCACCAATACCAGCCCTCGTTCCCCTTGGGTTGAGCCATTCAGATGTTGGGGTTGGTTGGACTTAGGCATGGTTCTCTGTGGAGGTGAAGCTCCATCATATAGAGTGGAGTAGCCTAGTGGATAGAGCAGTGGGCTATGAACCAGGAGACCAGAGTTCAAGTCCTTCTGTTGCTTCTTGTGACCTTGGGTAAGTCACTTTACCCTCCATTGCCTCAGGTACAAACTTAGATTGTAAGCTCTCTGGGGATAGGGAAATACCTACAGTACCTGAATGTAATCCACTTTGAAGCACTGATAAAAGTGTGAAAAGTGGAATATAAATCTAAATAAATAAAATCATGTGGAAGTATTTGCAGGCCAGCAGTGAGAGAGATCAAAGTCAGATCAAGCAGTGGTCAGGGCAGATAACAGGTAGAGTCAGGCTCAGGCTGTGATTAAGATGGGCAGAGCTCTCAGTGTTGGGGTTCAGGCAAAGGTTGGGCCAAGCAGAGTTCAGTCACTCATGGTAAACAGGCAATGGTTAGTGGCAGGTGGAGGTCAAGCAGCATCAAGGTGCAATCTGAGGTCAAAGCCAGAAGTCCAATCTGGGGAGACAAGGAACAAAGAGGAGGAAGAGGAACCACAGGAGCAGGAAAGGACACTCAAGACAGGTTAGGAAGACAAGAAAAGACAAATCAGACTGCCAGTGGAACCGGGAACAAAACATAGGAACACAGCAGTGATCAGGAGGCAGGAACAGAAGTCAGAAAACAGGAACGCTGAGGCAATGCACTTCTCCAACAAAACAACCTATTGCCGAGGCACCAGACAGGTACTCTGTCTGAGCCCTTTATAGGGCTGGCTGGAAGATGTCAGCAGGGGGTGCCTCTGGGGAATTTCCACCGCTGGCCATTTAAGACCAGGTCAGTCATCATGTACGTGCCCTATGGGAGGAAGCATGCCTTGGGGACTTGGTGGCATCTTGCAGTGAAGAGGAGAGAACTCGTAGTGCGGCTTCCTGTTGTGCTCAGAAGAGGGGTTGGCGCCAGGGAGCAGGCAGGAGCTGGGAGGCAGGCGCGGCAGTCAGCCGCATCACTGAAAGTTGATGCGATGTTGGGAGAGGAGGAGAGCTGGCCTGGCTTGGTGGTAGTCTTAAAAACTGAGAGTATGGAAGATTCTTTATGAGAGATCTACTATGGCAACTATTAAATTCCAATAATTTATTGATGTCCATCGGTTTTCGGTATATATCAGTTGTAAATTTACTATCATTGAACTTAATTAGAATATCCAAAAAAGGAATAGTTTCTCTATCTGAGGACAGAGTGAAAAGTATGCAGTTCTTCATGGTCACCTTTCCAGATCATAAAAACATCTTCTATATATCTTTTTCATAGTAAAGAGGAATGTCACATGGTAGGAGCAATGGACGGCCGGCGCCATCTTTAAAAATGGCGCGGGCCATCCAGTGCACCTCCCATGTGACAGGGGCCGACCAATGGCACTGATAGCCCCTGTCACATGGTAAGAGCATGTTCTCCCAGCCTAGCTTGATGAGTCCATCAAGCTAGGCTGGGAGAACATTGCACAAATCTCATCTTTGGGTCAGTTTCCTCACTCCGAAGGTCATCAAATCTTCACAAGAGAGCACTGTTCTGTTTGTACGTCTCACTTTGAATGTCAAAGTGGCCCCTAACCCCTACACTAATACCTAAACCTCACCTCAAGTTACTAGGTGGGCCTCCCATAAGAGATATAAATACCTATCTAGCATGAGGCTATTATGGCTAGGTGCTCTCTCTCTCTCTCTCTCTTGTAGGAGGGCCCTGCACTTTTTTGCATGTGAAAACGTCATATAGCACATTGATAAATGACCTCCTTAGAGACCAACCTTTATTCCCATCATAAATGTCAGATATTTTGTATTGATGGATCCTTTGGATGTTTTCTCTTCAACAACAAAAAATGATGGATGGAATAAAAATGAAACTCAAAAAAGTTTAGGGATGAATTTTCAAATCATTACATGCATAAAAATTATCATATGCATGCATAAGTAGTATCTCCTTGTAAAAGTTGAAAATCTGACATATTTTCCCTTTTGTGTGCACATATATGTACATAAAAAGGGGCAGACTAGGAGTGTTCTGGAGTGGGGCTTACGTTGTTAGTTTAAAAGGTTGGTGTTCTGTTCGTACGTCTCACTTTGAATGTCAAAGTGGCCCCTAACCCCTACACTAATACCTAAACCTCACCTCAAGTTACTAGGTGGGCCTTCCATAGAGATATAAAGGAGGGCCCTGATAGCTAGGCTGGCTCTCCAGGAGCCTAACAACTAAACAGGGTCCCCCCAGTGGTTGTATGTAGGAAATATAACAATTCTGGCACTTATTGCAAAGTGCGAAAAAGTTGTAAAATTGCGATAAACTGCCTATTACCATAAAACACACCCTTTTTCCTATCGCATATGATATTTAGTGCATGTTGATAAATCCAGACCTAAGATTTGTTCATTCTCCAAATTGTTGCCCCCATCATTATCACTGTTAAGCCACTGCCATCCACACTATTAGCTCATCACAAAAACTATTTCTAGTTCCACAGTTTATAACATACAGTGTAGGTCTGCTCTGAAAGTATACACATATGTTTCAGAGCATGCAAACATTTGCAATGCAATGAAAGCACTTATTGTCTCTACATATTTTGTAAACATAGGTGTGTAAAAAAAGATAACATGTACACACAAAAACAGGAATTTTATAATGTGTGCACATACAATTTCAGTCTCTAAGTGTCACGGAGAAAGGAGATTCTTAGAGTGGTCACCTGTTTTTTTTCTAATTAGGATTTTAGTATTTATTGCGTATTCTATATTATTAGTGGTTTTATGTTTTTTTATTTCTTTTATAAATTTTACATTTGGTTTTTTAAGTAATTATTTGATGTATTTTATTATTGTATTAGTAATATTTATTATGTTATTATGTTACAGTGTTTAAAATGTAAACCGTTGTGACGGTATTACTTAACGACGGTAAATAAAAGCTGTTAAATAAATAAATAAATATAAATAATTTCTTGCATTTGTATTTGAAATCACCAATTTGCCAATACCTTTGTCTGCCTTCAGGTCACCTGTACCCTCTGGAACTTCATCCTGAACCCCCACCAGTTCACCCAGACCTCCCACCCAAAAATTACAGACAACAGACAAATCCAATTTCAATTGCGCTAGCCAATTAGCAGGTGTATAATTATGCAAACAAGTTAGATCATTTATATACAATATCTCTTATAAAATGGCAACTTCTATACATACCTATTGATCCTACCCTGGAACGCACTTAGATCACCCTTTTTTTTTTGCCGGTAAATGTGTGTGCAAAACCGAAAATATGCCCATACTTTCATACTTGTATGCTAATTGTCTATGCATAGACCCTTTGAAAATTTACTGAAAAGCATATAAAAAAGTAATTAACTATTAATCTTCAGTCAGAAAATAAAACTTACTCCCAAGAATAGCTGAGCATATGGGCATTTAGGGTACAGCTGCACAAAAGATTAACAGACCCAGTCTGCTTATTGTTTTTTTACATTCAATTTGGTGGTCAACTTCTTGAATACCTCATAGGTGTTTTTTAATAGGAGGAGACGAATTGCTAAATTATTGACTCCTTGCCAAGGAATTAGTTCAACTGTAGCATGCAGAATTAATGCACAATTACTGTAAATCTTCCACCCGCAAGCTTCAGAGAGCATACAGTTGGAGGCAACAATGCTGAAATTCTGAAGTCTGCAGGTGGAAGAAAGGGCAATGGAGAGGCCAGACTGTCTGCTATGCCAGCTGGGATTCAGTGTGACTTTGAAAACTTCCATTACTACAATATGCTTATTGTTTTCCAGAATGAAAATCCTAATCTCTTAAATACAGGAGCACATGGTTGCAATTTGCCTGCTGGCAGTTTATTCAGCTCTACATGAACCCTGAAAAAAAACAAAACACATCCCGAGCGTTGTTCTAATTCATAAATGTGAGAGTGTCAATAAGTGCGGTTTCTAATGTGAATATGACTTAAAACAAAAATCATGATCATCAGCTAGACAATGTGGTCTAATATAAAAACAAAGACAGAGAGAGAAGTGATTCAAAAGACAGATTCCTGAACTTTGGACTTCAAGAGTGTTAAGCTGGGAGGTACTGGCAGTGTGGAAAGGTTTAGATACATTTCAACAGTTGGGTAAACAAAAACATACTAGTGACACAGTAAATGATGGCAAAAAAAGACCATCCAGCCCATCCAGTAATTCTTCCACCCTGCTAAGCAAACATCCCAGCTACCAGTCATAGATTATGACAACCTGCAAGATTCTCATTATCCAAGCCTGGCCTTTTTTCTTTTCCTTCTTTGCATTGCAGTATCTTGGGTTGATGAGCAAATAAGATCTGCGTCAGTTCCCTCCAGCACCATCCTTTCCTATGCCCAACCACGAATCCTTCTTATAATTTTTGGAGGACGTTCTTTTAGCTAAAATAGCCTTTTCACCTTGCCTTTTAACCATGTCAGCAATCATTTGGCCTTCCTTCCACCTTTCTTAATTCATGGTATACATCTGGACTGTGCTTCTAAATTAGTATTTTTAAACAATGTCCACGGTCTTCTGTACACTCAACTTTTGTAACTGTACCTTTCAGTTTTTTATAGGGATGTGAATCGTTTTTGAACGATTAAAATTATCGTCAGATAATTTTAAAATCGTCCTAAATCGTTAGAGTACACGATACAATACAAATGCCCCCGATTTATCATCAGGAGCATTTGTATTGTATCGTTAAATAGGGCACGGGAATTATTTGGGGGAGGGCGGGAAAACCAGCACACCAAAACAACCCCTAAACCCACCCCGACCCTTTAAAACCAATTCCTTACCCTCCCCCACCCTCCCGACCCCCCAAAACCTTTTAAATTACCTGGTGGTCCAGGGGGGCCTCAGGGGGCCTCGGGGAGAGATCCAGGGGGGCCTCTGGGAGAGAAGAGATCCAGGGGGGCCTCGGGGAGAGATTTCCCGTTCCCAGGCATCAGCTGTTCTAAAAAAAAAAATGGCGCCGATGCCCCTTTGCCCTTACCATGTGACAGGGTATCCGTGCCATTGGCCGGCCCCTGTCACATGGTAGGAGCACTGGATGGTCGGCGCCATCTTTAAAGATGGCGCCGACCATCCTGGCCATCTTTACTCATTAGCCCCTATTATAGAGGCCCCCCTGGATCTCTCCTCTCCCCGAGGCCCCCCTGGATCTCTCCCCGAGGCCCCCCGAGGCCCCCCTGGACCACCAGGTAATTTTAAAAGGTTTTGGGGGGGTTCGGGAGGGTGGGGTCGATTTAAAGGGTCGGGTGGGTTGGTTTTTTTTAGCGGCGCGGGCCTCCCTAAAAAAAAAATTAGCGATGTGAATTGAAATTGGAAATGATTCCAATTCACATATCTTAATGATCAGATTTCCCCCCCCCCCCCCCCCCAGCCGAATCTGATCGTTAAGACGATCTGGCACACGATTCACATTTCTAGTTTTTTCTATCTTCCTAATTTTATCAAAGTTTTCCGTTTGAAAGATTAGTGCTACAGCTGTAGATTTACTTATTGTCCCCCTCCAGTCATTAATTCAAATTTGATCATGTTATGATTACTATTGCCAAGTGGCCCCATCACTATTACCTCTCGTACCAAATCCTGCATTTCACCAAGAATTAAATCTAAAATAGCTCCCTCTCTCATTGGTTTCTGAACTAATTGCTCCATGAAGCAGTCATTTATTCCATCCAGGAACTTTACCTCTCTAGCATGTCCTGATGTCACATTTAATTGAAGTCTCCCATTATTTACTCCTGGGGGAATTCTGCGCAAAGAAATTTAAAATTCTGCGCACAAAAACTTAAAATTCTGCAAAATTCTACAAACTTTATATTGATCAAAGTAACACAATTTACATGCCAGTCTTTAAGTAATTACATTTTAAATTAATACAGAAAAAAGTTATTACTTAAAGATGCAGAATTTTAAATATTTTGAGCAGAATTTCCCTAGAAATTCACTGTAAGAGTGTCCCTTCCACTCATTTTCCATACTCCCCTGGCCACTTTGCCCTCTCAGGCCCCAACTCTTCCAACTGCCAGTATCTCTCCCCTCCATCTCTAGGCTCAACCCCTTCCACTCTATCGCCAGTCCCAGAGTTTGACCCCGTTCTCAGTATTGCCCCTCACACAGGCTCCCTCTGTCTCTCCCTCTCTCACACACATGCTCCCTCTCTCTAGTACACATTCACACACCCTCATACAGGCTCTCTCTCTCTCTCTCTCTCTCTCACACACACACACACACACACACACACACACACACACATCCCCTCATACAGGGCCCTCCCTCTTGCATACACATCCACACAAGCTCCCTTTCTCTTTCACAAATACATCCTCACACAGGCTACCTATGTCTATCTCTCTCTCAGGCACTCCTTCACACAGACTCTGTCTCACACATACACAATCCCTTCACAAAGTTTAGCACCCTCACATACACACGATCCCTTTTTCATACACACGAGCTCCCAATCTCTCACACACATACACACTCCTTCACAATCTCCTCATATAGGTTCCCTCTCTTTGAAACCCACACTCAAGCATCCCCCCCTTACCTCCCATGATCTCTCTCACCCGCCCCACTCTCACACCCTTCTGCCTGCTCTCACCCTCCCCTTCCCCACACCTCCTCCTCTCCCTCTCCTCTCTCACACCCCTCCCCTTTCTTACACCCTTCTCCCTCTCCTCTCACACACACACACACATATATTCTTTCTCACAGGGGCCTTTATCTTTGCCGTGAGCAGAGCACACGCCATTCGCGGCACATGGGGGCCTTCCAAATTCACCACAAGTGGAGCACACTCCATTCATGGCACACAGGGGGCCTTCTAAATTCACTGCGAGCGGAGCACACGCCATTCGTGGCACACAAGGGCCTTCCATCTTTGCAGTGAGCAGAGCACACTCCATTCATGGCACACAGGAAGCCTTCCATTTTCGCCGTGAATGGTGCGCCCGGGCCTTCATCTTCACCGCAAGCGGAGCGTGTCCCGTGGCACACGCGGGCCTTCATCTTCGTGCGCTCCATTCGTGGCATGCCGGGGTCTCCTCTACTATTTTCTGCGTGGGGTGGGGGGGGGGGGAATTCTGCACAAATTCTGCGCTCCACAGTAACGCAGAATTCCCCCAGGATTATTACTGTACTGCCAAATCGGTTAACTTCCCTAATTTCTCTTAGCCTTTCCTCGACTATCTTATCATTTTGAGCATGTGGACTGTAGTATTCTCCTATCACTAAACTGTTCCCCAACACACAAGGGATTTCTACCCCTAAAGATTCTACTGTGCACGTAGTCTCTTGCAGGATCTTTATCCTGTTGGACTTTATGCCATCCTGGACATAAAGTCGTCGTCCCCCCCCCCCCCCCCCCCCCCCCCACAAAGATAGAGTTGATCCTCTCTATCTTTGTGATATAATTTGTACCCTGATATAGCACTATTCCCATTGATTATTCTCCTTCTACCAGATCTCTGTGATGCCAATTATGTCAATCTCATCATTCACTGCTATACACTCTAACTCTCCCATCTTACTTCTTAGACTTCTGGCATTGGCATACAGACATTTCAAAGTGCATTTTTTGTTTGTATTAACAACCTGCTTTTCAGTTGATAGGGATAATTTGGAATATTTTAGCTCAGGTGATTCTTTACATATAGGCACATGAACTTTTTGGGGTTTTTTTAGATGCCCTAATTCTCCTGTTTCATTAGTATCCTTCAGAGATACCACCCTCTGGACTATGCGCTGCTGAGTGATTGTTGCCTTTCCCCTTGTTCTAGTTTAAAAGATGTTCTATCTTCTATTTAAAGGTTAGTGCCAGCAGCCTGGTTTCACCCTGGTTAAGGTGGAGATTGTCCTTTTGGAAAAGACTCCTCCTTTACCAAAAGGTTGCCCAGTTTCTTACAGGTTGCCCTTTTCCTTGCACCATCGTCTCGTCCATGCAGTGAGAGTCTGGAGCTCTGCCTGCCTCTGGGGACCTGCGCGTGGAACAGGGAGCACTTTGAAGAATGCTACCCTGAAGGTTCTGGATTTCAGTTTTTTACCTAAAAGCCTAAATTTGACTTCTAGAACCTCCCTCCCACATTTTCCTATGTTGTTAGTGTCAGCACGTACCACAACAACTGGATCCTCCCCAGCACTGTCTAAAATCCTATCTAGGTGACTTATGAGGTTCGCCATCTAAACACCAGGCAGGCAAATTACCAGGTGATCCTCACATCCACCAGCCACCCAGCTACATTCCTAATAACTGAATCACTAACTACAACAACAACAACTTCTCTCCTGGACAGTAGCCCTGGGAGACTTGTTTTCTGTGCGAGAGGATAGTGCATCACCTGGAGAGCAAGTCCTTGCTACAGGATCACTTTCTGCTACCCTAGGATGATTCCTTCTGACAAGGAGATCTTCCTCCTCCAAGGCAGCACCAGGGCTGCCAGAATGGAGTTTGGATTTGGCTTCTATAGCCCTGAAGGTCTCCTCTATATATTTCTCTGTCTGCCTCAGCTCCTCCAGGTCTGTCACTCTAGCCTCCAGTGATTGGACTTGTTCTCTGAAAGCCAGAGTTCTTTGTACCAGGTGCACATATATAAACTCTCACTGGCTAGTAAAAAATCATACATGTGATACTCGATGCAAAAGACTGGAACATCCCCGTCTTGCTACTGGATTACTGCCTTCATCTTAATTTTGTTGAAGTCTTAATTAAGTTTACATTGCTAAGGGTGTAGGAATGTGTAAATTGGAGTCCTTTAAATGTATTGTTGTATTTATTATTTATCTGGTAGTGACCTGCAAGGGGATAATTAAACTCTTGATAAGGGCTGGGGCAATCCTATGTTTTAGATAGCAGCCTAATTGATTTTTAATGTGAAAGTGTGTCTTGCCTATATATCAAAGGATAAGCTAGAGGTGGGAGGACAGACATTAGTATTAACTACCTTTGGCTTGACACACTAAACTCTAAACTATTGTTTTATTTCTTTATATTCCACTTTTTGGCACTTCAAAGAGGATTATACACAGGTACTGTAAGTGTTTCTCTGTTCCCAGAGAGCTGCTCTGGCATCCCTAGGAGGATTTGTGTTAGCCATTGGTCATCTTGCTCCTGGCGGCAACCAGTTCATTGATATTTTGGGTGTTTGCTGCTTTATCCCGTTGCAGGATCGGATTCTGCTGGTTTAAAGACCTCCTCGAGGCCCGTAGATCTGTGCGTATGTGCCTTATCTCAGCAACATGCATCGGTGCTGCAGGTTCTGGTGTTGGTGCTGTGGGTACCGGTGTCGGTCCTGCGGGTACTGGTTCCGGAGTCAGTGGTGCTGGTTCCGGTGTTAGTAACTGTCACTGCAAGATGTGTATTAGCGGGCTTATAGGGTCCTCCTGGTGAAGGGGAGGGCATGGTGGTGGTGCCTGGTGCAGTGGTTTGCCAGCTTGAGGATTAAAGGTGTCTGTAGGCTCCCACTCTTAGCTCCCTTTCCGCATGAATTCCTCCAGGTTCAGTGACACATCAAGTGTGCTTGGTGAGCCCAGGGGGTCCAGCATGATCAATGGGGGGTGGTGACACAGTGGCTGCTGCTGCTGCTGCTCCTCCTCCTCACTGACCTAGGTCTGCGCATCCATAAAGAAGGGCTTGAGTAATGGCGGGAACAACAGCTGCTCCCTGGGGCAAAACGGCTGGTCCCTGGGGCTTCCTGGCTGGGACCAGCAGCTTGGAGGGCAAGAGTTGTGGAAACAAAACAGAAGACATTAGTACATATGCCAGCAAGTATCCTTTTTTTATTTGGCATCAGAAGTGTACTTTGCTTCTTTGCAGCGTGAGCATCCTATGCCAAATTATGTGTACACCCGTTGCTGTTTGACCATTTATAGGAGAGGTGAATTTGCTGGCTGCAGCTCATGTGGTTTCTAGCCGCTCATCCATTCCCTCGAAAATGTCCGGTCCCAGCCTTTTAATGAGTTGTTACTCCATCTCCTTGACAACTATTGGACAGGGAGCCTGTCCTCCATTCACCTGTTGATACTTTGCTCGGAACACAACCTTTGCCTTGAGCTGGGCTTTGATGTTGCGGTATTTATGGGCTACTTGCTCCCCACTTCTTGGCACTCTGCTGTGCCGGCTGTTGGACTGGTCAGTGTTGCGCCATATTTGCACCCGATTGCCAAACAACATCTGGTAATTTTGCAGGACCCTGCGATGAGCAGCTCACTTTCCTGCATGCTAAACTTTATGGCCCTGAGATACTTCCATGGTACCACTTCGCTGCCTGTAGGGGGTGCCACTTCCTCTCCTAGAGAGGTGTCCTCCCTTTCTTCACTCTCCATCCTGCTCTCCTCTCCCCCTCCCTTCCTCCAGCCCCTCCTGACCCTGGCCTACCAAATTCCTTCCCCTCTGCCCTCTCTGTTTATCCCTATGCTGCCCATCTCCTCCCTCCACACTTGCCTGCCTAGGCCCTTCCTCCACCCACATCCTCCTATCCCTGTTATGACTCTGCACTTACCTCGCGGCACGGAGCCACTGCCGATCTTCGTGGCAGGAGTCGAGGACTTTGGGACTTCAATGCGGCCGGAGCCGCCACCGCCACCATCTTCACTTCGCAGCCCAGAGGCCGCAGTCCCTGGGCTTTCCTGGTGGCTGGAGCCACCCTCGGTGTTTCCTGCAGCGGCAGGATTTGCTGCTGACATTGGGGCCTGCTCCTTGGCCCTGCTCGGCTTCTCTGCGACATCAGCGGCAGCATGGCCGCTCTCCACGATGCTGATACTTCCTGCTTCCTGTCTCCTAAGGTGACAGGAAGCAGGAAGTATCAGCATCGTGGAGAGCGGCCACTGATTTAAAGGGCCATGGCCAGAAATGCCATGGGCCCCACCTGGACTCCTCCCAGGGCGTCTCCTGATCATCAGCCCTATATAAGGGCCCAGCTTCCAGTCTTTAGGGGCCTTCGCAAGGAGTTAGTTCCTTTGCAGGACTTCTCGTCTTCGCTCTTGCTGGTTTTTCCTGTTCTTTGTGGGATCTCTCATCGCTCTTCATTTTCCTGGTCTCTTCTGGATTATCACTTGTCTTCCTGATGTCTCGTGGTCTTCCTGATGTTCCTTCCTGATGCATCATCTCCGCTTCTGCTTCCTGGACACTTGGTTCCTCATTGCTACCTTCTCTGGCATGACATGTTGTGTCTTGTCACCTCATAGCATGGGCCTGCCTTCTTGTTCGCAGCACTAGTCTCCGGAGGGTCATCTTCACTTGAAGTCAAGTCTCGTCTGGTCCCATGTTTCATGCCTAAAGCCAAGTCTCGTCTTGACCCCCTACCCTATGCTTGAAGCCAAGTCTCATCTTGGTCCCTTACCCTGGAAATTGTCTCGGCCCTTGGATGTTCTGGTAGCTGCTCCGTCCATGCCTAAGACTCTGACTGAACCTGTGCCATTCCAGCGTGGTCTGTGACCAGCCATGGGCGGCTGTGTAGGGTGTGCCTTGGTACAGGCTTCTACTGAATCTTCACCATGTTCCGGCTTCTACTTTCACGTATTCGTCTGGAGTCCTCTTCACTCTCAAGCATGGTCCATGACCAGCCCATTGGGTCCGCCCATGTAGTACTTGACTTTGTTCCTGAACCTTCATCCTGAGTCTTCGTGTTCAAGCTTCTCGTCTGAGTCTTCACATCCCAAGCTTCATGTCCCAAGTCTCCTGTCTGAGTCTTCATGTTCCGGAGCCTTCGTCTGCCCTCGTCTGCCTGCTGCCATTGCCATTCCCAGCGGCAGGTCCAAAAGGACTTGGAGTAGTCGGAGGACCACTCAGAGACCAACCAAGGGTGGTTGGTCTCACTGAGGTATGCAGGTTGGCAGGAGCCTGGGCTTGGCCTCGACCCAGACACGGATCTGTCTCACCAGCCTCGGTGTTTTCCTGGAGCTCTTCTCTGGGTTCACCGAGGTCCAAGGGCACACATCTCCTATTCTTGCGCAGCAGCTGCTAATGGCATCTCTTGCTACATCTAGCCAAAGCCTGCATGCACATAACTCTAACAAACTTTCACTCCAACAAAAAAGACAAAAGACAACAGAAATCAAGACAATCACTCAGTAATTACAAATAACTCCTTTAACTCCTCTATTAACTCTAACCTCCTCTCTTCTCACTCCATCGCCTGACACAACCTCAAAGAGGCACGTGCAAGAAGTCAGTATTTATACAGGGAAAAAATAACGCATGCCACAATGATGCAATGTGCTGTGTGATTATGCAATGTGGCATGTGATGATGCAATGCAGCGTGCAATGAGCAATGCACGCGATAAAATAGCTATGCAATGCAGCAAAATATCAGCCTTTGTCAGCTGGCTTAATAACAATATCTACATTGTTCCTGTTGGGAGCACGGAGGCGCAGTCCTATCTCTAGGGGAGTTGTGAGCCCTTGGATCACGGCGTGGTTCAGGGAGGAACCCCAAGACACACCACGAGAGGTGAGCAGGTACTAGCATGGGCGGAGCAGAAACAAGGCTGGCTCAGCCCTCTGCTGGACCTACATGCACCAATGAGACCCAGCAACGCAATGTTAGTCTTGAGAGTAGCCCTTCTGCCACTTGATAGCCCTTCTGGACCCACTGCTTGGGAACGATGAGTGCGTGAGGCCAGACGGAGGCTGAGGACAATAACTAGATGAGACATGGATACTCGTCTTTATTTTCTATTTCGTTGCAAACGAATGCACATCCCTAATTCATATTAGTCAATTATTATTTATACTACTCTAGGAGTTTCATCTAGTAACTTGAGGTGAGGTTTTGTTGGTGGACTAGGGTTTTGGGGCCAGTTTCACATGCACAGTCAGATGTATGAACAGTACAGTACACATCATTGAAGATCTGATGTGATTTGGAATGAGGAAAGATACACAAAGATGAGATTTCTACAGTGTTCTCTCGCCCTAACTTGATGCATCTCTGCCTGGGTACTCTCTCTCTCTCTCTCTCTCTCACCCTCCCTCAACAAGGAAATTCAATGCCAGTGAGAAGAACTTCTCAGCTTGCAAAGTGGAAATATCAAGGGTGTGATAAATGTAATACATTTTGTGGTAAAATTCCTAGGCAAAGCACTAAAATATCATGCATTGTGGTAAAATACCTAGGCAAAGTGCCAAAATAGTGCATGCTGCAGTAAGTGAAAAATTACCCTAACCATGCCCCCTTTTTTTTTAAACACGTGCACTATTCAAGTATTCATGCAAAATTTTGATGAATCTAGGTTTTAATTGCACGGATTGGCAAACTGGATGGGTCATAAAGTCTTTTTCTGCCATCATGTTTCTATGTTTTTATGGTATCAGAATGGCTCCTTAGTACAGCTTCAAAAGTTTACAGCTTCCCCGCTCCCCCACAACTGCTTGACTCTAGATTAAGGCATTGATTACACCTGTTGCCAGTGGATGTGATCCTGATAATATTAGTAAGAGGATCCCAGTGCCACTCGCTGTGTCTCCATTCAGGGTTTAGGAGGTCTGAATATGGGAGAGACCATTCTCTGAGCCAAAAATATTATTCTCAGGGATATCTGGAGCGGGGTGATCCATACTGAATCCACACTAGCACAAACTATTTCTCAGCTGTGTGTTTTTTCCTCTGGCGCCTCGTCAAAATTATCTGACCTGGAGCATAATAGGGACTACTGAAATCCAAATGGTATCCTTATCTAATACAGTTACTATTTTACAATTGACTGCTACATCTATTATTAAAGCTAATTTGGTATTACATAGTAAAATTGAATTGTTGGAAAAGATGAGATGTCAAGTTTTCCTTGGATTAGATTATTCTCTGCTTTTGAGTTGATTAAGAAATATACATTAGATGCTTTAGATTTTTATCAAGCTAAGGAGTTTACGTGTTTAATTGTTATTACATACCAGCTCTGAAGAAGACTATTGGTGAAGTAGAAAGTATTCTGGATGTGTTAGCCCCCTTTGTTAGTTCTGATTTGTTAGGTTTCTTGCAAAATTCCCATGATATTACAACTACAGCAGCACTTATCACCTTTCATCTAGAGTCAGACAAATACTTGGTCCTAAAGCAATATTTAAAATACAAAGATGAGCTATTTTGAGGTCAGAAGATTCAGATTTTCCACAATATAGCTAGGGAAACCGAAATGGAAAGCAAATTGTTTTTGCAGTTCAAACATCGGATAACTGCATTGGGTACTTCCTTCTTCCCGAAATTCCTTATAAATGTATTATTATTTATCAAGGGAATACATTTGTTTTTACTTACCCTGCTCATCCAGATTTATTTATTTTGGATAAATCATCAGCTATGTAATTGGATCTTATTTTTCTATAATGCCTTAGAGAGTTTTGGGGGTTAGTTCGATTTAATTGCTTAGGTGATGTATTATCTTCTAGATTTCTTTTGCTTTATTTTTTTTCTTGTCCTTTTTATCATGAGGACTTTGCACTTATTATAATTTTGTTTTTATCTTATAACTATTTCTTTTAAATGTTTATTATAATTCATTATTTTCCTTGCTTTATTTCATATATAATGATTTAAAAATGAATAAAAAATTAATTAAAAGAAAAAAAAGAAATGTATGGTCCTAGGCAAAATAATTTCTTTGGTTTCTTAACTTAATCGGAGTATCCTGTTGAGTTAACTCAGCTGATAATCACAAATGGTTAGACAGTGTTCCTCTGGAACCAAAACATAAAATGTTAATTCAGGAATTATATAATCATTACTCATGCATGGTAAAAGAATCATATTTTCACAGCTGCTTTAACTCCTTGTTTCAAGTCCACAAGCTGTAACTAACTGCTTCACCAACACTGATGTAGGTTCAAGTCACAGTCTCAAACAGCTGTTTTTAATTCCTTATCCTAGTTCACAAGGTGTAGCTCTAATGGCTGTTCCACAAATACTGCTTTAGGTTTAAGCCACAGTTTCTTGCAGCAGCTTTCAACTCCCTGTTTCAGTTCACAAGATGCAACACTAATGGTTGCTTCCCAAACAACACTGCAAGCTTAAATCAAAGTTCTTTGCACTTGTCCTTAACTATCCACCAGTGAAGCAGTCAGGCTTTGCCACATACCTTTAAAAGACTCTCCCAACATCTCCTCTACATCATTCTCTTTTACTCCAAAAATCTTTGTTCTGTATGGCCAGAATGGAAAAACCTATTATTTGTCACCACTTCCTCTAGCTTGAATCCCATTCCCTGGCTTCTTATTTCATCAACCAGGTCATAGGAGGAAGACTAAAGCCTTCTACCCCAAAAAACTCCACTCCCAATGCACTCTACGATAGGGATGTGAATCATTTTTTGACGATTTAAAATATTGTCCGATATTTTTTAAATTGTCAATAATCGTTAAGAGTGCGATACAATAGAAATTCCCCCAATTTATCGTGGAAAAAATCGTTAATTGGGTTAGTGTCCACTAACGGGAGTTATTTGGGGGGAGGGCGGGAAAACTGGAACAACAAAACAACCCCTAAACCCACCCCGACCCTTTAAAACTAATCCCTTACCTTCACCCACCCTCCCAAACCCCCCCCCCAAAACTTTTTACATGTACCTGGTGGTCCAGTGGAAGCCCCGGGACCGATCTCCCGCTCTCGGGCCGTCGGCTGCCACTAATAAAAATGGCGCCGATGGCCCGATAAAAAAAAAAACCCCACCCCGACCCTTTAAAACTGACCCCTTAGCTTCCCCCACCCTCCCGAACCCCCCCAAAACATTTTACAAATACCTGGTGATCTAGTGGACGTCCCGGGAGCGATCTCCCAGTCTCGGGCCGTTGGCTGTGCTAATAAAAATGGCGCCGATGGCTCTTTGCCCTTACCATGTGACAGGGTATCCATGCCATTGGCCGGCCCCTGTCACATGGTAGGAGCACTGGATGGCCGGCGCCATTTTTAAAGATGGCGCCAGCCATGGCCTGCTGCCTCACACAGACCTACTACAGCAAGGACCGATCCTCCACGAGGACCCAGCTCAATTCTCTCTTACGGTCTGGCCATTGAGAGGGCTCGCCTGAGGAAGAACGGATACTCGGGGGCTGTAACCGACACCCTCCTCCGAGCACGCAAGTTCTCCACCTCACTAACGTACATAAGGATTTGGAGAGTATTCGAAACCTGGTGCAATGATCACAACATCAACCCACGCTCATTCAAAGTTCCAGTGATCCTGGAATTCTTACAAAACGGGCTTCAGAAGGGCCTGTCCCTCAATTCCATCAAGGTACAGGTGGCAGCTTTTTCGTGCTACGGCTCCAGGAGTGAAGGCAACAGCATAGCTTCTCACCCAGACGTGTCACGCTTCCTGAAGGGAGTCAAACACATCCGCCCACCTCTAAAGTGGCCGGTACCTCTATGGAATCTCAACCTCGTCCTGGACTTTCTAGCAGGAAACAGTTTCAGACCCCTCCGAGGACTGTCTCGCCGTCTCTTGACTTTAAAGACTGTATTTTTGCTGGCAGTCTGCTCAGCCCGCCGCATCTCGGAACTACAAGCACTGTCCTGCCGTGAACCGTTCCTCAGGTTCACACCGGGATCCATACAACTATGCACAGGTCCCTCGTTCCTCCCCAAAGTGGTCTCTCACTTCCACCTTAACCAGACCAGCTCACTCCCATCAGCGGATGCCCTGAAGAATTTGGAAGAAGCCCAGAGCCTACGCCACCTCAACGTCGGCAGACTCTTATCCAGATACCTGGAAATATCGGAACCCGTAAGAAAGACGGACCACCTTTTCGTCCTTCACAGCGGGAAGAAACAAGGGGACGCGGCCTCGCGGGCCACCATAGCCTGCTGGATCAAGGAAGTCATCAAGGTGGCCTACGTAGAAGCAGGAAAGCCTCCGCCTCTACAGGTTAAGGCCCATTCGACCAGAGCCCAGGCAGCGTCCTGAGCGGAGACCAGAATGATGTCACCCGCCGAGATTTGCAGGGCGGCGACATGGTCCTCCATCCATACTTTCTCCAGATTTTACTGTCTCGACGTTCAAGCTCGGGAGGATACGGCATTTGCAAGGGCAATACTGAGTGGGTCACTGGCAGCCTCCCACTCGGTTCGGGAGTAGCTTTTATACATCCCATTGGTCCTGAGTCCATCTGTTACATGCTAGGAAATGGAGAAATTACTTACCTGATAATTTCGTTTTCCTTAGTGTAGACAGATGGACTCAGTATCCCGCCCTTGGCTGCCGGACACATACATAACCCAACGGGCGGATTTTAAATGCACTGCCTGCGTAAATCCGGCCGGATTTACGCGAGCAGGGCCCTCGCGCGCCGGCGTGCCTATTTTGCATAGGCCGCCGGCACGCGCAGAGCCCCGGGACGCACGTAAGTCCCGGGGCTTTTAAAAAGGGGCGTGTTGGGGCGTCACCAAATGATGTGGCATTTCGGGGGCGTGACGCGGCATTTGGGGGCGGGCCCGGGGGCGTGGCGCCGGCCCGGGGGCGGTCCGGGGGCGTGGCCGCGCCCTCCAGAACAGCCCCCAGGTTGGGTCTTGGCGTGCCAGCAGCCTGCTGGTGCGCGCGGATTTACGTCTGCCTCCGGTAGGCGTAAATCCATGGATAAAGGTGGGGGGGGGGTTTAGATAGGGCCGGGGGTGGGTTAGGTAGGAGAAGGGAGGGGAGGGGAAGGTGAGGGGAGGGCGAAAGAAAGTTCCGTCTGAGGCCGCTCCGATTTCGGAGCGGCCTCGGAGGGAACGGAGGCAGGCTGCGCGGCTCGGCGCGCGCAGGCTGCCCAAAATCGGCAGCCTTGCGTGCGCCAATCCCAGATTTTATAAGATACGCGCGGCTACATGCGTATCTTATAAAATCCAGCGTACTTTTGTTTGCGCCTGGTGCGAGAACAAAAGTACGCGATCACGCTATTTTTTAAAATCTACCCCCAAGGGTAAGCCAGATTTCATTTACCCGGGATATCCACCCTACTGGGTGTCGATGCTTCAGGTTGAGCTCTCTGGCGGTCTCCAGCTATAGCTCACCAACCAATCTATTAATCAGGTTAATCAAGTTTTAACGTTAACTTAGTTATAAAGTTATAAAAATTATTCAAGTTATAAATTTAATCAATCAGTCAGTCACACATATATCCACGATGCTTTGCAAGGAAGAATACTGAGGATCTGCACTTCCTGCAGGGGTATATGTACTAGGGGCTGACGTCAGATTGAAATCTGATCCATCTCCAACTGCTAACAGGAGAACACTATACCCATTGGTCCTGAGTCCATCTGTCTACACTAAGGAAAACGAAATTATCAGGTAAGTAATTTCTCCATTGTTATTTTTAATGTCTATTGGCTGCTCTGTTGTTTGACTTTAAGGTGAATTTTAAAAGCCCGAGGCACGCATTAATTAGGGGATGCGCGAAAATATTGGGCTGGCACACGCCAAGTGGATTTTAAAAGTTGTTGATATATGTTGGTGGGCGGGGCCTGGGCGTTTCGGGGGCATGAACCTGAGATGTGCGCGCAAATAATTATGCGACCCGGCATGCACCAAGGCTCCCTGCCATGTTGCTTTGCTTCTGCTATGGATGATGTATACGGTAAAAAAAATAAAGAAAAATAGCAATCTGTGGGGTTTTAAGGGATGGGACTAACTGGGGGAAGGGAAGGCTATTAAACTAGGGGGGGTTTAGAGGACCTCTCTCTTAACTGGGCAAATTGCAGATGAACTGGTAAAACTGAGAGTAGTGTCGGCGTGCACCCCTTTTAAAATCCCCCAGCTTAGGTAGTAGAAGTGACATTTGCACGCTTTTGTGCATGTCCACTTGCAATTTATTTATTTATTTATTTAGCATATTTATATACCGTTTTACCAGTGTAGATACTGATCAAAATGGTTTACAATACTATTATAACAAAATAAAATAAAAATAATAAAAAAACAGAAAATAATAAAACAGAAAAATTCAGCAAAGTAAGAATAAAATACAGTGTAGAATAATTATCAATAACATAAAACTTAGATGATATGAGGATAAAATTGGCGGCTACATTTTAAAAACTTAAAGAACAGAAATTAAAATTAAACAGAAAAGTAGATATTAATTTATCATTAGAAAAATATATCTGAAAGCAGTTCACCTAACAGCTATTTACTCTGAGTTCACCTAACAGCTATTTACTCTGACTAATTTGGCGCACATGTTTGCGTGGCCAGGCTATTTTATAACATTCTTTATTTATTTATTTATTTATTTATTTAACATTTTTATATACCGAACATTTGTTTATCACTTCATCTCGGTTCACAATATAATGGGACCAGGTCTTAATCCTAGTCCAATACAACAATAAAATTTAACTATATACAATTAAAATTAAAAACTAGCATTATAAATAAATCTTATAAAATGTAAAAGAACTTAAAAATAAAATAGAATAAGAAGCCCAGTAAAAATCTGAATTAAATGTGAAATTAACTGATTAAACTAGATTACAAAATAATAAAATACAAACATGTTTTTATAAAACTGGTATAAGGTCAGTAACTAAAAATACTAACTTTCTTATCAAAGCTAAAACCAAATAAATAATGGGAGAGTCAGCAAATCAGAGGATTAGCCAGTTGAGGAATAAGACTGCTCAAATAACCATGTTTTTAACATTTTTTTAAAAGAATGTATGTTTACAACTTTCTCTATTAATTTTGCTAAAAAAAGGGAGAGTTGATATGAGCCGAAAATTTGCAATGTCCTCTGGATTTAACTGCGGTTTTTTTAATAATGGTTTAATGACCGCACATTTTAAAGAATCTGGGAAAATGCCTTCTTCCAAGGAATTATTAACAATGTCATCTAAAGGGCAGGCAACTATATCTGGAATAACCAGGAGAGTTTTTATTGGAATCTTGTGTTACGCGCCCTGCCCAGGGCCGTCCCGTGCACGGGCCTGCTCACCTTCATGGTTCCACAGCGGGTCCCGGGATGACTCGCGGTAGTTGCCAGCCCTGCCAGGCCCCAGCGTCCTGTGGCAGTGGTCTCTGGGCCTTCCACTGAGCGCCAGGCCTCACGCTGAGGCTCGGCGTCCTCTGCCATGTTAGCCACGCCCCTATGCGTGCGTGCGTGGACCACCCGGACTTATGTAGGACTAAGGGCAGGTCTTAGCTCCGCGGTGCGCCCTGATTGATCCCTCAATATAAGGAAGTTCCCATCTTGCCTTGGCAATTGGGTCGGTTTGTTCTAAGATTGCCTCTGCATTTGTTCCTGCTCTTGCCTGTTCCTAGTCTCGTTCCAGGATCCTTCTGTTCCAGTTCTGTTCCTGACTCGTTCCTGCATCCTAGTTACTGCGTCCTGCTTGTTCCTGTGTTCGTCTGTCTGTCTACCCAGGTAGTACCCTCAGACTGTCTTACTGGTACTGACCTCAGCTTGCTCCTGAACTGCCTGCCTGCCTGCCACCTGCCTCAAAGACCTCAGCTTGTTCCCGACCTGCCTACTTGCCTGCCGCCTGCCTCAAGACCTCAGCCTGCCTTTGACCTCGTCTGACCTCTGGCACCTGTCCCCTGCTTTACTGACCATTCCTCAGACTGACCTCTGGATCTTGACCTTTGCCTGCCTGACCTTGTCTCCAGATTCTGGCTCTGTTCCTCGCCTTGTCATCACCAACTCTTTTCTGGTTCTCCTTGTTCCAACCAGCCTCCAACTTTGAACTCGATCGCGCTCCCACTGTGTCCGTGGGCACGCCAGACTTTCATTCTCTCAGGAGACCCTGCGAGGCCCACCTAAGTCCAAGCGGCCCGGGTCCCTACGGGCTCCTCCCAGGGGGACCTCGGGCTTTCAGTGGTGAAGCTCTTCACAGCCTCTGTCTCCTCCAGTGCTCCGCCCCCTGGGGGCAGTTACCTCCTGTTCCCTTTCAGGAGACATTCCTTCACTGTCCCAGGACAAGGGTCCACCCCTGAGCGCAACATCTTGTCTTGTGGATGGAGTGCCGGGTTCATCTTTTTAAGAATATTTACAATTTTAATAGATGAAACCGTTTTGAAAGAGGACCAACAGACAGATGGATTTGTGGGAAGTGAGATCACTTGTTTAGGTGTAGCGGCTATCTTATTTAAAATATTTTCCTTAAAAGAATTTGCAAATTTATCGGCTTTATCTTTACAATTTTCCAAAAATAATGAGGGTTGTTTTGACTTGGTAAGATCTGCAACATAAGCAAATAAAACTTTTGGGTTGAATTGAAATTTATGAATTTTTTCAACGTAAAAGTTGCGCTTAGTACTATTAATAGCGGATCTATACTTATGTAATGCTATTCTACATTGCGTCAGGGCGCTGGGATTTCGATGTTTACGCCAGGATCTTTCAAGTCGACGGAGGCTTTGTTTAAGAGTTTTTAAATGGTCGGTGAACCAAGGAGCTTTATGTTTCGCAAATGGAGTAATCCATTTCTTAATAGTTGGGCAAAGAGTTTTAGAGAGGTCTGAAGTAATCTCTTCTCAGCAACTAGCTGCATTTGATGTAGATGAAGTATCTAGATGAGTGAGAGCTTCTGGGAATGTTGCGATCAAGTTATCCATACTACAAGGTTTTTTTAAATTCAATTTCTATCTTAGAAGTAAGTCTTTCAACCGGAAGTATACGCGTGCATATGTGTGCGTATGTTATAAAATGGCTGCGTCCCTGGGTGTGGGCCAATGTGTATGTGCACCAATGTGCCCCTGTGTGCCTGCTTGAAAGTTATCACCCCAGTGTTCAATTCGGTATCTGACCAGTAAGAAGAAAAAATAAAACACATACAAACAGATTTAGACTCTTTTTACCCCATAGATGATATCATTGTTATATAATTCATAATACAAATGAGGTGAAATGAGCGATGACGGAGCCCATCCACTGGGGGGGTCAGTCAGGAGAAGTTTAATGCTTTCTACATTAAAAAGGCTGGTTTATGGCATGCTTTGCTTTCAGCATGTCCTCTGACGCTCATTACATTCTGATCCCATGATACCGTAGACTTCAGCTAGAACTGTGTGAAAAGAGCAACTAATGCCAGAAAAAGACAAAGTCGTTTTATTCCTTGAGGGGCTGGAGGTGGAAGAGAATAAAAGGAGTTTGTTATTAGGAAGAAATCTAAAACGATTAAATGATGACAGTCCCTTTTTTTTTCTAGATTTTGGGTGAGGTACACTGGCTCCCTATAGGTTGGCGATGCAAGTTTGATTGTAATTTTTAATGTCTTGAAAGGATTGAAGCCTGATTATTTACAGTCTTGTGTGTAACTCCCCCTTCCCCCCTGCCCATTGGGGATCACCTTCTCTGGGGAGCCTGGGGTAACTCTCCCGAAGGGAGGAAATACATCTCAGTTGGGTTGTGGGCTGGGGGCAGCTGAACTGCAAGGCCAAACTGAGTGCAGGGCATATACACACACGAGTACTTAAAAAAAAAATAAACCAAACACTGACCACATCCATAATTGTGCTCCATAAAGAAATGATAGTTTATTAGCATATCTTCAGTTACTGCAGAAAAGAGTACAGCTTTCAGCTTCCCAGCAAATCCAGTAAGACTTTTCTCTCAGCTTCCCAGACAGCCTCAAACAACTAACGTTACAATCTGTAAACACCGCTCGTCAGCCTGTACTAGGCCACACTGTTTAAATTCTCTGCTCAGAACCAGCAAATCTCTGTGCACTCCCTTTAGATCTCGGATGGCTGCAAGTTACTCACTTCCCCTTGTTCCAGGAGGAAACGGGAGACTTTCAACCCTGTTTCCAGGATCCAACTGGTCCCAACTGGTCCCTTCACAGTTCCTTTCCTTTTCAGTACTTTTAACTCTTAAATCCAGCTTCTAGATGCTTCACACAGCCTCCCTGAGACACTGTTGGGTTATCTCTGCCAAACTCTCTTCTCCCCTTGAAACCCCCGCAGAGGGTTCCAGCTGCTGCCTTCTCCTCACATGGTGACTCTGGGGGAGCCTCTGCCCTTGCTCTGAGCAGGGTTATATTTCCATTTCAAAACCCAGTCCCTAGGGGCTGAACTGTCTGTCTGTCTGTCTGTCAAGAGATTCAGAACCACCTCTTGACCAACAGATAACCTTTTCTAGCTGGAACCTTCCCTGCCCTTTTGCACTCTCTAGGACTTCCCATAGGGGGAAATCACATTAACTACAATACTCTCTCTGCACATTACACTCTGCAATTGTTTCTGTGGCACACAGGGGCCACGTGTGTCTGTAAATATGTGCCAAATCACCAGCTAAGTGTACAAGTGTTTCTAGGTGGAGATGTACTGATCATTATGTGATAGTTGTTATATTATTTTCCTGTACTTTTTGCCTTATGTCGTATATCTTTAGTAAGCAGTTTTAATATGAATTGGAACATTTCATCTAATATATGCTAATTTCTGTTTATAAGAACATAAGAACATAAGAAAATGCCATACTGGGTCAGACCAGGGGTCCATCAAGCCCAGCATCCTGTTTCCAACAGTGGCCAATCCAGGCCATAAGAACCTGGCAAGTACAAAAACTAAGTCTATTCCATGTAACCATTGCTAATGGCAGTGGCTATTCTCTAAGTCAGGGGTCAGGAACCTTTTTGGCTGAGAGAGCCATAAACGCCACATATTTTAAAATGTAATTCCATGAGAGCCATACAATATGTTTAAAACTAAATACAAGTAAATATGTGCATTTTATGTAAGATCACACTTTTAATGTACAATAAGTCTCTGAAAATATTACACCAGGCCTTAAGACACCAATACATCTCCTATTAGGAAAACGGACCAAGTCAGGCTGCTATAGAGTCCTACACAGAAACTACACGCCAGCAGAAAACCTCACCTGAATCACGTGCTGTCCCTCACCTAACATAGAATAAAGAGACCAAAACGCATAACAAGAAGCATGCAGAAAAAAACTGAATTGGAAACTGCAACAAGCCAGAGTCTCTGTATGCAGTGTAACAAAGGAAAAAAGAAACATCACCCATCCTTATAAAACAAATCAAGAAATATAAAATCATCAGCAGTAAAACTGTACTAACAAAAAGAACATATTTCGAAACAGCTGATGAGTGGAATATCCAATAATTAAAAACTCATATAAAACATTTCCAGATACCAACAAAATATTTCAAAATAGCAGACACAAAGACCCAGTAATGAAAAATAATAAGGATACAAAAATTTTTTTGCTCTGCATACCTGGGAACGTTTGATATCCAGGTGTCCTGAGATTGTTCTGAATTAGCAGGAGGTGGGGTGGTTTGCTTGGAACTTTCTCCTCTCTCAGTCACATACCAGCGCTCTCTCTCACACTGGCTCTCAATGACACACCTATACACACATGCTCTCAGTACTCACATATACACATGTTTTTTCTCTCTCACTTATATAGGCTCTTAATTACACATTTACACACATGCTGTCTATCTTTTCACGCTTACACACACACACAGGCTTTCAATCACATAAATACATGCTGTCTTTTTCTCTCACACACAGACTCTCATTCACATGCTTACAAACATGTCCTCTCTTTCTCTCATTTACACACAGGCTCTCAATCACATACTCACATGCTCCGTCACCTAAATCAGCTCTCAATCACACACAGACACACATGGTCTCTCTCTCTCATTGAAACACAGGCTCTCAATCACATACTCCATCACCTAAACCAGCTGTCAATCAGACACAGACACACATGATATCTATCTTACTTGTACACACAGGCTCTTAATCATACATACACATGATTTCTCTCACACACAAAGGATCTCAATCATACACACATACTCTTTCACACAAACAGGTTTTCAATCACAAACTTACACATACAGGTTCCCAATGGTAAACTTACATTCATGCTCTCTCTCTCACAGGCAGGCTCTCAATCACAGACATACTCTCTTTCACATACACAGGCTCTCAATCATTCACATACATGCAGTCTCTCACTCACACACACAGGATCTCAAACACACATGCTCGCTCGCTCATTCACTCTCTCTCTCCCCCACCCCCACCCCGGGAACTCGCGGTAGCAGCAGCCTCCTCCCAACGCTAACCTCCTTCATTTTCAGCCCTCGCGGAGGCGAAGGCGGAGTCCCATTGGTCGCGGTTGAAACTCTTCATTTTCCTCCGAGCCGCGCTGCAGTCTTCTTCGCGTCGGACATTAGCGTGGCCTCTTCTTCCCGCGCAGGTACCCGATGCTCACCACTTCCTCTTCCGGGCCGCGGGAAGAAGAGAGCGCACCGGCGTGCTCTCTTCTTCCCGCGGCCCGGTAGAGGAAGTGGTGAGCATCGGGTGCCTGCGCGGGAAGACTCCAGCACCTGGCACCCGGCTGACACCCGATGACTCCCGCGCAGGCACCCGGCTGACTCCAGTCGTGCCGCTGACTCTCTCTTCCCCTCCCCCCCCTCCCCGCGGCCCGGAAGAGGAAGTGGTGAGCATCGGGTGCCTGCGCGGAAGAAGAGACCACGCTAGTGTGGTCTCTTCTTCCGCGCAGGCACCCGATGCTCTCCACTTCCTCTTCCGGGGGGGAGGAGAAGAGAGCACGCCGGTGCCGCTGACTCCAGCTGTCCTGCCGCGTTCCGCCCGGGCTGACAGCATTTTAAGCCCGGGCGGCGGAGGACCGGGGAGCAGCTGGGTCAGCGGGGAACCGCGAAGTGTGGCGACACTTGTCCGCGAGCCAGATGCAGCCCTCAAAAGAGCCATATCTGGCTCGCGAGCCATGGGTTCCCGACCCCTGCTCTAAGTGAACTTAATAGCAGGTAATGGACTTCTCCTCCAAGAACTTATCCAATCCTTTTTTAAACACAGCTATACTATCTGCACTAACCACGTCCTCTGGCAACAAATTCCAGAGCTTTATTGTGCCCCCTAGTCTTTCTACTATCCGAAAGAGTAAATAACTGATTCACATCTACCCGTTCTAGACCTCTCATGATTTTAAACACCTCTAGCATATCCCCCCTCAGTCGTCTCTTCTCCAAGCTGAAAAGTCCTAAGCTCTTTAATCTTTCCTCATAGGGGAGTTGTTCCATTCCCCTTACCATTTTGGTAGCCCTTCTCTGTACCTTCTCCATCACAATATTCCCGTAGTACTTTCATTAGCTAAAGCTTCTACTATAAGCAAGACATTACAAATGGTGACCTCTAGTTCAGCAATTCCAAATTGTGGAAGAAGTGCTCAGACAAAACTATTGAAGCCAGCAGACTGCTCAGCAATAGGGTTGGAGTTACAGAGTGTACGAATGGGAGGGTTAAAATCTAAATAGAAAGTAGATAAATTGTAGGAGGGAAGGAGGATAAACTAAGGAATTATGAATCCCAAAGCTCTGTATCAGTTTTACCCATGTTTACTCCCCCACCCACAACCCATAAAATATACTGCAGTAGAAATGAGTTGTACCTAAGGAAAATGGCCTTCCTTAAGCCAGCCCCATAGAACGATGGATAGTTATGTTATCAAAGTTTTTTTGGACAGGTTGTAGTTTGTTGAAGGAGTAGAAATATTTGGAAAATGAATATAGTAACTTATTCAGATGGAAAATATAAGAAGGTCTATTGGAATGGAAACAGAGCAGTTCCAGGCCTTGGGCATGTACCTGGTATCATTAGAATATAAATTATTACACTGAGGGGTAGATTTTAAAAGGGTGCACGTGGGTGTACATGTGCGCGTGCTACCTGGTGCGTACATGTACACCTGATTTTATAACTTGCACTTGCAGGCATACGCAAGTTATAAAATCAGCAGTCAGCGCGCGCAAGGGGGTGCACAATTGTGCACCTTGTGCGCGCTGAGCCGTGCTGCCTTCCCCTGTTCCCTTCTCCCTAGCCTGGCCTTCCCGCCCCTTCCCCACCCCTTTCCCCCCTAGCCCTACTCTAACCCCCAAAAAAGTTTTATCATACCTTTTGCGCCTGCCAGCATGCAATCCTTCAACACAGCGGAAATGGCTGCTGTGTCCAAGGCCTCTGGCCCCACCCCTGGACCACCCCACCCACACCCCGCCCCCAGCCCGCCCTTTTTGCAAGCCTGGGGACTTACACGCGTCCTGGGGCTTTACGCGTGTCGCCAGGTCTTTTTAAAATAGGCCCGGCACGCGTAACCCAATTTACATGAGTAGGACTTTTAAAATCCAACCCTGAATATATCCTACTTCTGTGTTCTTTGCCAAATTCAGGAATGTTAGCAAGTATTATTGGAGGGGATATAGGAAGGAGGGAACATATATTCATCTGCAGTAGGGATGCAGAGAGGTTTTGGGTTTAGGCAAACAGTTAAAGGTGGATTCATCTTTGTATCTTTTGGAGAAATGGGCTAACAAATTCTGTATATAGTATTGTATTTATTTAATTATTTTTATTTAATATCATTTCTATACCATGTGCTCACAAAACATTATCTCAATGGTTTACAAGAAAATAGATCATATACATAGTTTAAAAAAATAAATTACAAAATTGAACAGACTAAACAAAAATCAAACAAATTGCTTAATTTACCTACTATTCCTAATTCAGATACAACTGTTTGAACAAAGGAAAAAGAAACCTGCTTCTTGAGGTGCTATCATTGTCACTGCATAGCTGAATTCATATTGGAACAGCCATGTCTTAAGGTCCTGTGAAGATTTTTTTTATTTTCCCTCTAATTTGCTCCACAAAAATAGACAAATCTGTTGCAGTACAATGCTACCAAATTTATTTATATGTAATATTACATGGAGAAGGCCACATTTCAAACTGACTTTTAGTGGGCATTTCCAAATTCATTACATACAGCAAGGCTTATATATCATTTCTGCATACAAAGTCTTGATTCAGCAAAACATTTCAGATTGACCAATCACAGAGTTGTGCATTTTAATCTAGTAACATATGTCTTACTTGTCTTACATCATTATTAGTGAACAGGTCAGCACGGCCTACATTCTAATTCTAATTATCTATAATTATCTACAAGTACAGCACATTTTATTACTGATAAGAAAGGATCATAAATTATTATATTTCATCTCATCCATGGAGCCAATAGGTCTAACAGTACAAATTTTTTTTTTAAATTTAATCTTTATTAATTTTTCACAAATGACTTACATCATGAAAACAGGAAAATATGTTTCACAACACTGTAACCAATATAGAAATTAAAACAATAGCATTATTACTGCTGCTACATATTCCATAATAAGGGGGAAACTCAGGTAAATTTCTAATCATTTCAAGTAAACAATATTTAAAGAGAAGGGAGGTATATTTATTTTTACTGGGCATATTCTCCTGATACTTCCACTTGAGTTTTATCAATCAAAAAGGTTTCTAAATGTGTAGGGTCCAGAAATCCAAATCTCTTCCCTCTATAATTAATACAACATAAACAGGGAAACTTTAGGAAAAAAGTCGTGCCTATTGCAATTACGCGCTCTTTCAATGATAGAAAATACTTTCTTCTAAGTTGTGTGGCCCTAGCCACATCAGGAAACATCTGTAGCTTATGCCCACAGAATAGGAAATTTTTAGATCTAAAAAACCTTTTGAATAAATGTTCCTTATCTTGCTCTGCTACAAATGATATAAAAAGGGTGGCCCTTTTATTTATAATATCTATTGATTCCTCCAAAAAGGTCGAAACTCCTGGAGAAGATAGAGCCTCTCCATTTTCCTTTTGAAGACCAGTATTACTAACTGATTTTTTCTCTAAATAATATATTTTTGATACTTTAGGAATTTCTTCATCTTGATATAGTAATACTTCTTTCAAAAATTTCTTAAACATCTCCCAAGGAGATAACAAACAGGTAATCGGAAAATTTAATATTCTCATGTTTTTAGATCTAAGTAAGTTTTCTACATATTCAACCTCCTTATGCATCATAAGACTATCTTTAATAAAGACATTCTCAGAGTTCTGGATTAACTGGATCTTATTCATTATAGTTGTTATATCTTTCTCATGTTTATCCACCTTTTTTTCTTGTTCATTGATTAAACCTCTATTAATATTAATAGCTGCCACCAATGATTCATTCATTTTAATCACATTGTTATCAAGTTTAGATATCATCCTACCAAGGTCCGCCATAGTAACATTGTCTGGTACAATCACCGGGCTAATATTACTTTCTATGTGTATTGGGGGACTTAATAATATAGCATTACTACTAGGAGAAATAGCGCTACCATCCCGGGGAGGTACAGACTGACTATCTACATCTGCACCTCCCTGGGCTAATCATACCAGTTCACATGATGTTCCAGGAGATGTTAACACCTTCGGTTGTGGTGGTGGAGTATGTCCTTCGCCAGGACTAAGGGAGATTAAAGACATATCTCCCACGCTGTCCTCTCTTGGCGTATCCAACACCCTTAAAATGTGTTGGTCCATAGGGCCTGTGCATTGTAATTGCACTGGTGAGGAGGTGGTGATAACTCTCGCCTTCCGTTTTTTCCCCATGAAGATATTACTGCAAAAAGAGATTAGCTGGCCCCCGGCCTATTCCGGTCTAAGCCGGTCCAAGCCGTGCGCGAGACACGCCGGCGGCAGCAGGGCACCGACCTTTCGCTGATTTTGTAGGCAGAGGGGGTCCTCAGCTGACGTCACTCAGCTGGGCTTTGGCTTGCCTGCATGATCTCTCCCAGAGCAGCTGGATGCAGGTAAAGTCAATCAGGCTTTTGCCTGCTTCAGGTCTCTTTCTCACAGCGTTCCGGTTGGCACCACGGGGGGGAGTCCCTCCTCTCTTCTCTTTCGCTTGCTCCCCCTACAAATTTGAGCAAGTTTTGCAACAGCTGTTACATATCTTTATTTTCATTATACTCTAAAAATGCTTAGGGGCGGATTTTAAGAGCCCTGCTCGCCTAAATCCGCCCAAATCCGGGCGGATTTAGGCGAGCAGGGCCCTGCGCGCCGGTGAGCCTATTTTACATAGGCCTACCGGCGCGCGCAGAGCCCTGGGACTCGCGTAAGTCCCGGGGTTTTCTGAGGGGGGCGTGTCGGGAGCGTTCCGGTGGCGGGCCCGGGGGCGTGGCCGCGCCCTCCGGACCCGCCCCCAGGTCACATCCCGGCGCGCTAGCGGCCCGCTGGCGCGCGGGGATTTATGCCTCCCTCTGGGAGGCGTAAATCCCCCGACAAAGGTAAGGAGGGGGTTTAGACAGGGCTGGGCGGGTGGGTTAGGTAGAGGAAGGGAGGGGAAGGTGAGGGGAGGGCGTTAGAGGATTCCCTCCGAGGCCGCTCCGATTTCGGAGCGGCCTCGGAGGGAACGGGGGTAGGCTGCACGGCTCGGCGTGCGCCGGCTATACAGAATCGATAGCCTTGCGTGCGCCGATCCAGGATTTTAGCGGATACGCACGGCTACGAGCGTATCTACTAAAATCCCGCATACTTTTGCTTGCGCCTGATGCGCCAGCAAAAGTACGCCTATTCGCGCGGTCTGAAAATCTACCCCTTAGTGTTTAGGAAACCTTGACTTTGGCTCCATAGTTCTTGTAAACATATAGTAAAAACCAGTTCAATGAGTATAACTTAAAAAATCTCAATATAAGATAAGCAACATTGTATTTTGTACAAATTATAAAGTTCTATATAAATTTTGCTGCAATTGGCCCAAACCCAGGGCCATTCCAAACTTTAAAAAAAGCTGAAAGGTTCCCATTTTTCCCCATGTATTCCATTGTATGTTACGTGGGAGCAAGATAAGGTAAAAAAAAAGCTTGGAGTGTGACTGGGAAATTATAAAAATGGTGCCACATATTATCTGAGTATAATTTCCAATCACTGTTCATCAATAACCATTTTTCATCATTAGGGGCATATTCCTGCAGGTCAATTTATTTTATTTATTTATTTTATTTTTATTCCACTTTTTGACACTTCACAGTGGACTGCATTCAGTGGATTACATTCAGGTACTATAGGTATCAACCCTAACCCTAGGTTTAACCCTAACTCTAGGTCTAACCCTAACAATAACCACATTTTAATATTTAATAAATTGCTTACATAGAAACTTTAAGCCGGGGGGTGGGAGGGAGTGAGGGAGAGGAGGAAGGAGGTTTAATGGGGAACGGAGATTTTCATGCATAACTATGTGTTCATTAGAGATGTGAATCGTGTCCTCGATCGTCTTAACGATCGATTTCGGCTGGGAGGGGGAGGGAATCGTATTGTTGCCGTTTGGGTGTGTAAACTATCGTGAAAAATCATTAAAATCGTGAGCCGGCACACTAAACCCCCCTAAAACCCACCCCGACCCTTTAAATTAAATCCCCCACCCTCCCGAACCCCCCCCCAAATGCTTTAAATTACCTGGGGATCCGGCGGTGGTCCAGAACGGCGGCGGTCCGGAACGGCCCCCTCAATAGAATCGTGTTGTCTTCAGCCGGCGCCATTTTTCAAAATGGCCGCCGCCACTACAAGCTAGGTGGAGAGAACGTTGCCCAAATCTCTTCTTGGAGTGAGTTTCCTCACTCCGACGGCCAGCAAATCTTCACTAGAGACCACTGTTCTTTCCGTACGTCTCATGTTGAATGTGAAAGTGGCCCCCAACCCCCTACGCTCATACCTAATCCCCACCTCGAGTTACTAGGAGGCCCTCCCATAGGGATTAAAATACCTGTCTAGGGCATAGGCACTATAGCAAGTCTCTCTCTCTCTCTCTCTCTCTCTCTCTCTCTCTCTCTCTCTCTCTCTCTCTCTCTCTCTCTCTCTCTCCCCCTCTCCCCCCCCCCCCCCCCCCCCCCGTTTGGAATTGTTGTGGACTGCAACAACCCTTTACTGGCCCATAGTGCACAATGTAATGCAAATGAAAGTGTAGTAGATAGGAGCCACGGCACATGATAACTATTTTACATATGCTCCGCCCCCTGAATATAAAATTACAAATTTGCAATCGCGTTAATGGCTGTTAGCGCGATTTGCAAATTTATCTCCCGTGATAACACCTTGGAAAATGACCCCTATGTGTGCCTTTCTAATAGAACATTTTGCACTAAAACAAATAAAACTCCTAGTTGAAGTACTCTTGATCTTAATAAAAGAAACTGTTTTTACCTTTTTTTAAACAACACCCAGGAGGACTCTAACTTTCATTTTCAAAAACATTGCTTCAAGATGTTTAAAATACAGACTCAATATTCATTCTCTATGGGGTTCCAGATCTAGAGGAACAACTAAGGTTGCTGGGGTTGCCAGTTTTCATCCAATATATCTAGATAAATAGTTAAATTTAAGCTGGTACCATTTTTAAAAACACCAGCTGCAAAGCTAGAGGATAACCAGTGATCAGCTCTCTCCTGCCCTGATCTCCCTGACCCTACCAAATTTGCTGTTTGCTGCTTAATCTGATACTGGCTTTAGTTTGGAATTTAATATATTGGTGAATATGGTTTCAATGCATCTATTTT
This sequence comes from Rhinatrema bivittatum, assembly GCF_901001135.1. Taxonomy (NCBI): domain Eukaryota; kingdom Metazoa; phylum Chordata; class Amphibia; order Gymnophiona; family Rhinatrematidae; genus Rhinatrema; species Rhinatrema bivittatum. The sequence goes on from NC_042616.1 coordinate 593,764,721, forward strand.
ATCTTAACTGAATCTGTAATTGATTATTGGATTGGTTTTTTTAAAATAAATAGCCAGGCTATAGAGTTTGAAAATATATAAACATAGGTCTCTGCAGCTGTTTTTCTCTCCTGTTTGGTGATAAATACCTATCTAGTGTTAGGGCATTATGGCTAGGTGCTCACTCTCTCTCTCTCTCTCTCTCTCTCTCTCAGCTGGTGCTCCAGGAGCTTCAAAACAGGCATTTGAGAACACATCACTAAATGCAATAAAGGCTTAACACAACCTATCACATGGCTTAACACTACTAAAAAAGGTGTAGTTAAAGCCATGCAATAGGGCTTTGCAAAACAGTAAACCCATCCTCCACTTTTTCGGATTTGCATCACACCATACGTTATGGTGCTATCGCATGCGTTAAAGGCATTTTCGCATGCGTTAATGGGCTTTCGCATGCGTTAAAGGTGCTTAACGCATGCGAAAACGCCTTATAGCATTTTGATAAATGACCCTATTTGTGTCATCTAGAAAATGATAAACTCTCATTTCTAGACCCTCAGTACTACTGTGTATGAAAACTGAATAGAACCACTTCAGAACTATTCCTATAGCACTCCACTGCTCACCCTCCTCACTACAGAACGAATTCTGATTATCACTATCCTCTATTGCCTATCACTTGCATTGTTTATAGCCCTATTTTCTACCTTAAGACAAATCCAACACTGTCCAGCTTATTAAAGTATTTTTGTATACTATGGGTCAAAGACTTTACTGAAATCCAAGTAGACCACATCCTAATCTAATTTCCTGGTTACTCAGTAAAATAAATCAATTACATTTGTTGGCATGGCTACCCCTAGTGATTCCATACTGCCTCAGATCACATAAATCCCTGCGAACTTTTCTCTCACTTCTAGCTTACAGTGGTCTGTCGTACTTTTGACAGCTTTTGAGTGATTCTTCTAAGAACATAAGAACATAAGAAATTGCCATGCTGGGCCTGACCAAGGGTCCATCAAGCTCAGCATCCTGTTTCCAACAGAGGCCAAAACCAGGCCACAAGACCCTGGCAAGCACCCAAACACCAAGAAGATCCCATGCCACTGATGCAACTAATAGCAGTGGCTATTCCCTAAGTAAAATTGATTAATAGCCATTAATGGACTTCTCCTCCAAGAACTTATCCAAACCTTTTTTGAACCCAGCTACAATAACTGCATTTTCAATATTTTAGGCACCTTCCTTTTCTTTACTATTTCCTTACTGTTACCATAAAGCATATTGATTTCTTCAGTTTTCTGCAGACTTTTTGTTGGCATGTATTAGAAACATAGAAACATGATGGCATAAAAAGAACGTATGGCCTATCTGGATTGCGAATCCATCCGTCAAATTAATTTAGCATTATCATTCTCATCACTTCCTTAGAGATACCATGAATTTATCCCATGCTTTCTTGAATTTAGATACTGTTTTTGTCTCCAACACCTCCTCTGTGAGGCTGTTCCATTCATCCACTATCTTCTCTGTAAAGAAATATTTTCTAAGAATACTCCTGAATCTACCCCCTTTCACCCTCATTTCATGACCTCTCATTCTAGATCCTCCTATCCATTGAAAAATGCTCACCTCCTGTGCATGCAAACCTTTGAGATATTTGAATGTCTCTATCATATCTCTCCTATCTTGCCTTTCTTCTAGAGTATACATGTTTACATCTTTAAGTCTATCTCCATATGCTTTAGAACGAAGACCACAGACCATTTTAGTAGCCATCCTCTGGACCAGTTCCATCCTGTTTATATCCTTTTGAAGATGTGGTCTCCAGAATTGTACACAGTATTCCAAGTGAGGCCTCACCAGGGACTTATACAGGGGCAATATCGTCTCCTTTTTCCTACTGATGATTCCTCTCCCTATGCTACCAAGCATCTTTCTGGCTTTTACCATCGCTTTATCCACCTGTTTGGCCACCTTAGGATTATCAGATACAATGATCCCCAGATCCCGCTCTTCCTTTGTGCTTAGAAACATTTTACCTCCAATACTGTACCTCTCCTTTGGGTTTTTGTACCCTAAATGCAGTACTCTGCATTTTTTATCATTAAATCTCAGCTGCCAGACCCTAGATCATTCCTCGAGATTCGCTAGTTACCTCCTCATGTTTTCCACTCCTTCCTGGCAGTCCACCCACCCTGTCACAGATTTTGGTATCATTGGCAAAAAGAAAAATCTTTCCCAACAACCCTTACATGAGGTCGCTCACAAAAATATTGAAAAGAATCTGTCCAATGACCAATCCCTGAGGCACATCACTATTAACAACTCCGTCCTCAGAGAAAACGCTATTCACCACTACCTTGTGTTGCCTTCCACGCAGCCAGTTTCTAACCCAGTCAGCCACTCTATGATCCATACCAAGGTGCACAATTTATTTCTGTCTTCTGTGCAGAACTGTGTCAAAGGCCTTGCTGAAATCCAAGTAAACTATGTCTAGAACTCTCCCTTGATCTGACTCCTTGGTCACCCAATCAAAGAAATTGATCCGATTGTTCTGACAAGATTTCTCTGGTGAAACCATGCTGCCTCAGAACTTACAATCCATTGGATTCCAAAAAATTGCACTATCCTGTGTTTTAGCAGCGATTACATTAGTTTGTTTACTACAGAGGTCAGACTAACTGTAGTTCCCAGCCTCCTCCTTACTTCCACTTCTATGAATAGGAACCAAATCTGCCCTTTTCCAGTCCTCTGGAAGTACTCCAGACTCTTTCGGGCTGATGCGATATGGACACACTAAAACAGTGCATCCAAACTTGGTGCCCACAATTTCAACACATGCACAGACTCCTCTCCTGGGCACTTGATTCTGTATTTAAATGAAACAGAAATAAAAAGGGTGCCCAAAATGCGCGTGGGAGGCCCAAAAGTGCGTCCTTAGCGCTACCTATTTTATAGCATACGACATCTGTATAGCATTGTTTGTGCACCGAAATTCTGTTAAAGGAGTATATCTGTCAAAAGGGCATGTAGTTTATGGAACATGAGAGCAATGTTAATTGAAATTAACAGTATTATTATTATTATATAGTTATTTTGAAATTTCTCATTTATTTATTTGATGAGTTTTATATACCGTTATTCGGTTGAGCCATCATAACGGTTTACAAAAGTATACATTATCTTGTAACTGAGCATTAGTAAGAACAGAAACAGATTCTTAACAGATGGGTTGCAATACAAAACCATTTGAACCATTAAACAATATCAGAGAAATGGATATCAAGTCCAGAATGAATTATTAATAGGATAGAGGGGGAGAGCATGCAGGTACAGGGAGAAAGGGGTGAATTAAGCGGTAAACAATTGGGAGTTCTTTTGAGAGTTGGGATGATTAGATGATTTAAAGTCCGTGAGGAACTTGCGGAACATTAGTGTTTTTAAGTCCTTTTTGAATGTTTTTAGGTCATGTTGAATTCGTAAGAATTTAGGTAGGGTATTCCACATTTTGGGTGAGGCAATTGAGAAGGCTCTTTCTCTTGTGGTTGCCAGATGTGCATCTTTGACATGGGGAATATTTAGGTAACCAGAGTTATTGGATCGTAGGTTTCTTGAAGGCTTTTGAGGGATTATGTTTAGTGAGTTAAGACCTTGATTATCATTATTTAGGATTTTGTGGATTATAGTCATTGATTTGTATGCAATACGTGCTTTGATAGGTAGCCAGTGAAGTGCGGTCAGAATTGGTGTGATGTGTTCACTTCTTTTTGTTCCAGTTAGGACTCTGGCAGCTGAGTTTTGTAAGATTTGGAGTGGCTTGAGGGCTGAGAGAGGTAATCCAATTAGTAAGGAGTTGCAATAGTCAAAGATGGAGAAGATAAGAAGTTGGAGTACAGTTCTGAAATCATGGGGGTTGAGGAATGGTTTTAGGTGTCTTAGGGTAAGGAGTCTGTGGTATCCTTCCTTGGTTTTGTTTGTTATGTGGTTCTTGTAGGAAAGCTCCTTATCAATGGTAATTCCAAGGTTTCTGGTATAATTGGTAGGGAGTATAGTTATGATATGTTTGTCAGGAATTGTCAGGGGTGGCAGAGTTGGATTAGGTTTTTTATCCATGAGTAGTATTTCAGTTTTGTCAAAGTTGATTATGAGTTTAAGGGAGTTTAGTAGGTTTTTGATTGAGATGAGTAGTTCAGAGGTTTTCTTCTATGTGTCATCAATCGAGTTTTGTATGGGAATGAGGAGCTGAATGTCGTCAGCATAGAGGAAATGTGTGATCTTGTATTCTTTTAGTAGTTGGCAGATGGGGAGAAGGTAAATGTTGAAAAGGGTGGCTGATAAAGCTGATCCTTGAGGGACACCGGTGTTGAGGTTGATTGATTTTGATAGGTTGTTATTGACTGAAACTTGATAAGTACGGTCAGATAGATAGGAAGAAAACCAATGTAGAGTATTGCCAGTTAAACCAATTTGGGATAGTTGTTCTAGTAGTAGTTTGTGGTTCACTGTGTCAAAGGCGGCAGAAAGGTCGAGAAGAATGCGTAGGAATTTTTCTTGTTTGTCAAAGCCTCTTAAGATAATGTCATTTAGAGAGATGAGGAGAGATTCTGTGTTTATGTGAGTCATGCTTCACTTCAGGGGGTATATAAATTGCTGCAAGAAGTTGGATAATCCTCTTTTGCTCAGTTCTTTGATTGGATCTCTACTGTGAACTGGTGCATGAGATTCATATTTGAATCCCTATTGCTGGCAGATCTACTCAACTTCAGTTTCAAGAGGTAATTTTTTTTTTTCCTTAGGCAATAGCTAGGATGCCCAATTTCTGGTCACCAAGGAGAGGAGCGGGACCCAGGCACTCAAGGTCCAGGTCCTTGAATGGATGTCCAGGCCTCGGGCGCTTTGGTACAGGCCCGTCCTAGCATGGACATCTAGGAATCAAATGACTGTGTCAGGCCTGTGTCCAGTCCCCAAAACCTGGACTTCCATAAGAAGAGCTGGACCCAGGCACTCGTAAAAGTGTACCTGGGCGCCCAAATCCTAGACATCCGTTTGAGGATGGGCCTGTACCCGGGTGGCTGAAACCTGGACATCCATGTGAGGAGGACAACCTGGGCACTCGTAAAGGGCCTGGGCCCGGGCATTTAAGTCTTGGCGGTTCTCGCATGGATGTCCAGGAATTGAGCATCCAGGTCTAGCTCCTCTCGTGGAAATCCAGGTTTCGGCACCGGGCACAGGCCTGTACAGATGCTCATCCTAGATGTCCATTGAAGGACGGGCCTGTACCTGGGTGCCCGAAACCTGGACATCCAAGAGAGAAGCTGGACCCAGCCCTCATAAAGGTGTACCCGGCACCCAAGTCCTGGATGTCCATGCGAGAACCTCCAAGACTTGGATACCCAGGCACAGGCCCTTTCGAAGTTCCTGGGTCATCCTCTTGCCCGGGTACAGGCCTGTGTGCAGCTGCTCAAGTCCTAGATATCCATCCAAGGATGGGCCTGTACCCAGGTGCCCGAAATCTGGACATCCATGCAAGGAGGAAGACCCGGGCACTCATAAAGGGACTGTAGGCGACCAAGTCTTGGAGGTTCTTGCATGGATGTCCAGGACTTGGGTGGCCGGGTACATGCCTTTTACAAGTGCTCGGGTCCACATCCTATCATGGAAGTCCATGTTTAGGGCATCCGGGTACAGGCCCATCCTCGCATGGATGTCTAGGACTCAAGCATCTGTGCAGACCTATTCCCAGTTCCCGAAACCTGGACTTCCTTGAGAGGAGCTGGACCTGGGCACTCAAAAAAGGTGTGTGCCAAGGCACCCAAGACCTGGACATCCATGTGAGAACCTCCAAGACTTGAATGCCTGGGCACAGGCCGTTTACGAGTGCCCAGGTCATCATCCTCTCATGGATGTCTAGGCTTTGAATGCCCAGATACAGGCCTATACTCAGATACTCGAGTCCTAGATGTCCCTATGAGGACAGGCCTGTACCTCCCATATGTGCCCTGTCCCTGTTGCTCCGGTTGCCCACCTGTTGTGCTATGTCTCAATGCTCCACCATGTGCCCTGCTCCGCTTCCCCTTCCATTGATTGCTTGTTGTGCTGTCTCAATGCTCTACCATGTTCCCTCCTCCTCTTGCCCTTCCATCAACCCCCTGTTGTGCTATGTCACAATGCTCCACCATGTGCCCTGCTCCTCTTGCCCTTCCATTGACCGCCTGTTGTGCTATGTCTCAATGCTTCACCATTAGCCCTGCTCTGCTTGCCCGTCCATTAATCGCCTGTTGTGTTATGTCTCAGTGCTCTACCATGTGCCCTGCTTCTCTTGCCTTTCCATTAACCGCCTGGACATATTTATGCCTGTTACTGTTAATTGCAATAATTTGGAATTGAAAACTTTCTGATGTACGCAATGTTTTTTTCTTCGTTCACAGTTTGGGTGGGCGGAGAGTTAATTTGCAATGTCTGAAAAGTGACCCTTTGATCAGGGGGAGAGGGGTGCCAAAGGTGAAGAAGAGCAGGTAGGCTCCAGTGGTTGCCAAGCACCCAAGAACCGATCACATGATGCATGCTTCTCGGACGGCAAGAAGGAAATGCTTTGCCAGGCCGTTGTGACAATTATAAAGTGCTCTTCTGATCGAAGGCTTTCTCTTCTACCAAGAAAATGATTTGGGAGAGGATAGCAATGAATGTGAGCTCCTTGTCCATAGAAACCAGAGATGTGAAACAGATCCAGCACCAGTGGCACAATACATGAAGGGACTTGAAAGAAAAGGCAGCCAAAATTGAGGCATCAGCACACAGGACTGGTGGTGGGCCATCATGTGATATCATTTTGACCCCTTCGAGGAGCTAGTCCTAACCACTGTTTGCCTGGAGGTCGTGGATGGTGTGAGTGCATGTGGGTGCGACACTGGGCCAAGTGAAGGTATCATTTTTTAATGTGCTTCCATATTTTCCTGTGATGTCTTTCTATTGGGCGCTTTTGTGGTTAACAGTTGAGAATTATAGGAAACTTAATTATTTTAATCTATCTTTCTCCACAGAACAAGGAGTCAACAGTGTGGGTGATGGCATTGAAGGAGAGACAGAGTCTCCCCCAACACTAGATTTCACCTTTCCTATGTCAACAGAAGTGTCTCTCAGCCAACCAAGTCAGCTTGTTGAGGAGATCAAGCCCGAGGAACAAATCACACAGTCTGTCGCAGATTATCCCAGAAACTCCAGTTGATGAGAAAACTATGGTTCTGGATGCCCCAGGAGAGTCAGTCTTTTCCATGAAGGGGATGGGCACTGACTTCTGCGCTGGCCTGATGTCAAGTGTTAAGCATCACGAGAGGTCTTTCACCCAGGATTGGGAGTCTGTGCACAAGGTACTCGATACTATTTGCAAAGAAAATGCCAAGGCAGTGGCAAAAGTGTCCTGCCTGCTGAACAATCTAACCAGTGCCTTAAATAATGTTGCCAATGTGATGCGGTCTCTCAAAGAATGAAGTTTCTTATGTTGGATTAATAAAAGTTTTTAGTTTTGTGTGAGCTATGTACTACGTCTCTTCTTGATCAAAGCCTCACTGATGCATACACATTGGACCAGGTAAATGGGGCACAGGGGGATCACCTTGTTTGACCGAGAGCAAAAATAAATATTCTACAGCACTGCTTTGCTTAAGTTTTAGGTTTTCTGGCACACCTTCAACAGGGCCCACGACCTCCATTACCTCTTCACACAGCATCATAATTATGTCTCACCCCTGGTATCATCCTCTTCTTCCCTTTTCAAATCTCCACCCCCCACTGGCATCAGAAACATCATCACCCAAATACAATCATTATTGACTGACAATCACAAACTATCGAAATATAAATATACATTTTTTAAATGAAAAAACTATGTACAAATTATTAATAGAAAGGGAGGACAGGGGGTCCCCGGGGGACAAGGATTAATGTCATTGATGGGGCGATGGTGGCTGGCCTGGTGGGGCCCAAGCCATAGCCATGAGCAATTGATCTCCAGCAATTACTCGGAGCAGCTTGATCACTTGCTCCTGGCCATGCCTCAGGTCTGCCAAGTTGGCCGCCATCTACACCATGAGCCCTTCCATGGAGTCCAGACTCAGGCTCAAACAGACCTGCAGAGTAGGGATGTGCAGGCAAAACGTTTTCGGTGAAACGTTGATACGTTGAAGGTGAGGGTCGATTCCGTTCAATATGGAAGTATGGAGAAATCCATAAGTTGTGGATCTGTCCATACGTTTCCCGGTTCCCTAAATAAAAATTTAAACCCCCCCACCCTCCTTAATCCCCCCCCCCCCAAGACTTACCAAACCTCCCTGGTGGTCCAGCGGGGAGTCAGGAAGCCATCCCTGCACTCCTTTGTGATTTCCTCACGGCGCCGATAGCCTGTGTCACAGGGGGGGTTTAAGTGTTTATTTAGGTTCAACGTATTCAACATAGCTATGTTGAATACGTTGGAACTCACGATGCGTTTCTCCTCAAACCTTTTTTTTCTCTTTTAAAAATATACGTTGCATTTTACATATGCGTTCAAAATGAATGCACACCCCTACTGCAGAGCCAGCACAGCATCCAAGTGTACCATGAAGAGAAAAGGCATGCCTTTCTCCCGTGGACCTTCCTCAGGTGCTGAGTGTGGTTCCCGGAGCCATTGAGTAGTGGATGCTGGTTCTCCGGAGAGCACATTGTTGTCAATGCGACAACCTCCTCGTCCTCCAGGGACATGGGAGTGGAAGAAAAAGGAGCACCTTCTGCCTCCTGAGGTGCTGGAGGTGTTGGTGCTCCCTGCTGTGGCTGTGCCATGGGAGGTTCTGGTGGTGCTAGTGGTGGTGAACCTGCCGGCCATCCACCCTTCCCTTCGTCAGTAGATGTGCTGCTGGTATCTGAAATGGTAAATATCAAAGCATAGCAAACATAACACGGAGAGGCAGTGGCAGTAAAGGTAGGTCATTGGGGATTTAGTGGTCAAGCTTTATCAATTGAGCACTACAGATACAAGCAAACTCATTTGCATGCAAAATTAACATTGGTGTTCACTGCACTTTTCATTAAAAACATAAGCTAAGTAAAAGGAGTCGTTGCATGCAACATATGATCAACAATTAATTTTGCCCTTTACCTTATTGGGATCTCTCCAGAACTTGCTGCACATGTGTTGATTTTTCAGAGAAACCTACGTATCCAATAAATATAAACTTCTTAATGTACACAAATGACACCTGATATTTGAGAATGAAGTAGTGTTCAACACATACGCATTAGTATTAATTAGTTGAATGGGCTAAGCTTTTTTTTTTTTTTGGTTGAACACTGTATTCGTGGATCCAAATACACTCACCATCTGGTGGGCTGTGCCAGGCATGGAGGGCCTAGAGCAGACCTGGGCAAGGGGCGGCCCGCGGGCTGAATCCGGCCCGCCTACGGTCTGTGACCGGCCCGCCCACTGCTGAGAGCAGACGGAGAATGAGGCACGCTGCCTTCCCTTGCAGAGGGAAGGCAGCAGTTCATTCTCCGCTCCCTCCGCTCCCCGATTGGCCGGCCAATCGGGGAGCGAGGGAGCGGAGAATGAATTGTTTTTTTTACAGCGTCTGGGTGGGGGGAAGGGAGTGACTCGAGCGAAGGCACGCTGTCCGATTGGCCGGTGCTGGGCAAGCCTTGCCCAGCACCGGCCAATCGGGCAGCGTGCCTTCGCTCGAGTTTCTTTCCTACATATGTCACAGTTCCGCCTTTCGTGGGTCTTTTTCAGGGGTCCCCAACCACCGGTCCGCGGACCGGGACCGGGCCGTGGGAGTTTTTTGCTGGTCCGCGGTGCGCGCTCCCGGTCTCTCCCGCTGCCGTTGCCGCTGGGCTGTCAGCACGTTCAAGCCCAGTGGGAACGGCAGCGGTGGTTAGAGAAGCTGTGGTACCCGCGGCTGGCCTTTTCTTCTTCCCGCGCCTGCACCCCCCATCCCGTGGACCCGGAACAGGAAGTGATACACGGAGCGGTGCATGGGAAGGAGAAAGAGCAGTTGCCGCGTCGGCTGCAGCGTCGGTCCCCGAGTAATTGAAGCAGCCGGGTAATCGAGAAAGGAGTCAGCAGCATGAGCCTCCCGCGGCCGATGGGATTCTTCCTTTCTTGGCCTGCGGGGGCTGCCTGCAGCTCCCATTTATGCTGGGTGGGGGGGGGGGGGGAGAGGAGAGTGAGTAAGAGAAAGATGACTGATGTGTATGTGAGAGTGTGAGACATTAGTCAGGGAGGTGACTGATGTGTGTGTGTGTGTGTGTGTGAGATGAAAAAGCATGGAAGTGAGAAGTCTGGGTATGTGGGAAGAATGAGCTTAAGAAGGCCTGGTGTTGTGGGAGTGAGAAACCTGGGTGAGTGTGCATGCATGAGAGAGAGAGACTGCTTGGTAAGGTGTCAGGTGTGTGTTGAGAGAAAAAGACTGGTGTGTGTGGAATGTGAGAGAATGTGATTCAGGGAATGAGAAGCCTGTGCACGTGGAGAGTGAGCATGGAAATGAGAGAGACTGGTGTGTGTGTAACAGAGAGAAAGTGATTATGGGAATGAGAAGCCTGTGCATGTGAAGAGAGTGAGCAATGAGAGTGAGAAACCTGGGTGTGTGTGAGACAGCATGGGAGGGAGAAGCCTGTATATCTGAAAGAGAACTTGGGGAGTGGGAAGCCTGTGTGTGTGTGTATGCATGAGTGAGATCAGGTGACTGGTGTGGTGTGTGTGTGTGTGTGTGTGTGTGTGAGAGAGAGAAATAAAGTGATTATGGGAATGAGAAGCCTGTGCATGTGAAGAGTGAGCATGGGAGTGAGAAACCTGGGTGTGTGTGAGACACATCATGGGAGGGAGAAGCCTGTATATCTGAAAGAGAACATGGGAGTGAGAGACTGGTGAGTGTGTGTGTGTGAGAGAGAGAGAAAGAAAGTGATTATGGGAATGAGAAGCCTGTGCATGTGGAGAGGAACAAGCATGGGAGTGAGAGACTGGTGAGTGAGTGTGTGGGTGTGTGGTGTGTGTGTGAGAGAGAGAGAGAGACAGAGAAAGTGATTATGAGAGTGAGAAGCCCATATATGTAAGTAGAAACACGGGAGTGGGAAGCCTGTGTGTGTGTGTGTGTGTGTGTGTGTGTGTATGGCATGAGAGAAACTGCTCAGGGAAGGTGACTGGTGTGTGTGTGCCAAAGAACTGTTTGGGAGATGATTGGTGTGTGAGAGACAGAAACTGGTCATGGGGGCATGACTGGTATGGTGTGTGTGTGAGAGACAGGGCACTAAGGAAGAGGACCATAAATATAGAGCTTAGCTTCTACTGCTGCTTCTGGTGTGTGCCACGGCCTGCAGGGAAGGGGAGTAGGAGAGCTGCTGGAGGGGGTAAGTAAAGGTGGCTTTAAGTTTAATTTTTCTTGACTGCCATTTTAATTGTGTGATGTCTGCTTTTTGAAATATTTTATTGGGTGTTTGGGGAGAATGTTTAATAGTTTTTATGAGTTTTTAATTGTTGGATGTTATTCTGTTCATAGCTGTTTTGAAACATTTATTCTGCTTATTAGTATAGTTTTACAATTATTTCTGTGTGGGGATCTATAGTGCTTGCTAGTTCTGTTTTCCTAATAAGAGGTGTATTGGTTTTTAGGACCTGATTTAATATTTGTAGTGTTGCCTTTTCATAGATAGGGTTGCTCCTGTTTGAGTGTATTCCATATACAGGTGTAGTAACTGCGGATAGTTTATGTGCATTACTACAGATCTGGGAGTATTTAGGTCGGTTCTGTGTCTGTTACCGAGATGAGAAGATATTTTGCTAGCATGTTAAGCGTTTGTATCGGTCGTATTTGTTGTGGTTTTATCAGAGGACATGCATTGGTGGTAAACTGCTGTCTTTTCATAAGTAGGGCTATTGAGACTGAGTTAATTATATTAGTCCGGCCCTCTAAACCATCCCAATTTCTCATGCGGCCCCATGGGAAGAATTAATTGCCCACCCCTGGCCTAGTAGAGCCCTCCCACTCCTCGCCTGAGACCTCTTCTTCAACGCTTCCACCTGCTGGGGTACATTTTAAAAACAAACAGCGCACCCGCGTACTTTTGTTCGTGCATAGGCTGGATTTTAGAAGATATACGCGTAGCCGTGTGTATCTTATAAATCCAGGGTCGACGCGCGCAAAGGGGGTGCATATTTATGCACATTGCACGCGCCGAGCCCTGCACGCGCTGCCCGTTCCCTCCACCTCCCCCCCACATCTTCCCCTCCCTTCCCCTACCTAACACCCACCCCCCCGGGCCCTATCTAGACCCCGCCCTACCTTTATCTGAAAAGTTACTACGCCTCTGGGCAGTAGTAACTACGTGCGCCGGCGTGGCAGGGGTCCCGACACAAGCCGCATGTGTCGGGACTCTCGGCCATGCCCCCAGACCGCCCACATGCCCCTGAACATGCCCCCGATCAAACCAAACCGCGCCCCCTGGCCACACCCCCGACCGGCTCTTTTTGCAAGCCCCGGGACTTACGCGGGTCCCGGGCTTGCGCGCGCCGCCGAGCCTATGCAAAATAGGCTCCGCGCGTGCAGGGGGGTTTTAAAAGGGTTACGCGTGTACTTTATGCGCGTAACCCTTTTAAATCTGGCCCAGTGGTACAGTTAGAAAAGAAACATTGGTACCTGAACTTTCGACTGTTGTACAAAGGGTGCTGGAGTGACACAGTATAGGATTTCATATGTTTTTATGGCTGGGAAATCCAACATGCACTATTGTAAAACAATGTTTTGAATATTTCCTACTTTTTCTTTTCAACTATTGCCCTTGTAGCTTTTACTAAACATGCTCCATCAAGAAATGTTTCTACTGTATTGTATATAGTACATTAGCAAACTTTTTAAATACAAATAAAATATTTATCACTTTTAACCTGTTGCTATTAATTGTTTTTACTGTTTATTTTATACTGTTACATGTAAAGCCTGTTGCTAAATTAATGTTTCACTGTAAACCGAGGTGATGTATTGCTATACGTACTGCGGTATAGAAGAACCTATAAATAATAAATAAAATAAACATGGCTATCCTTATTTAATCAAGGAACTGCCTCAAAATAGTAAAGGATACCCTTATTTAAATTGGGGAGCTGCCAAAAATAGTCATTGATGCTCATATGCCTGGACATGGCTACAAAACTATTTCTAGGCACTTCAGGTCCCATCCATTGTACTGTGAGACAATCCACAATTTGAAAAATGCCAACATAACAAAATAAGCACTCATCCTGTCAAGATCATCCCAAGAGCTACCCAGAAAATCATCCCAAAAGAACTCCATACTAACATCTAAAAATCTGCAGGCCTCTCTTACAGTAGCTTATCTAAGGGTTCATGCATAAAACATCATAAAAAAACAGAAGGGGAATCACTGCGTCCAACTTACCTCCTTGGAAAGCTGGCCTGGGCATTAAATGTCTCACTGAGCACCAGCCAGGCCAGATCAGCTCATTCCTGGTCCCGCCGGTGCCCAGGGCGAAAAAGAGGTGCTGCTCATTGGAGACAAAGAACTCCATCATCAACTATACATCTCCTTTAGGAGAAGTTGAGCAGCCTTCCCCGTGGCATCGTGTGGTAGGCCCCCACACAAAATGGAGGTCTGGGTGTGGCCACGGAGGACGGACATCCTAGATCATGGGCAGAAGACCTCACCTGTTTGCTCGTCCATTTTCTGTGTCATGCCCAGGATTTAAACGTCCATCACAAGGATGCCTAAGGCCTGGACATAACTGCGAGACAGATGCACAAGCCCCACATCATGCCGATGCCCAGGGCTTGGGCATCCACTACGGACCTATATACCCACACCCAAATCTTGGATGTTTTGCAAAGGCACCTGATGCCTTTTATTTTTATTATATGTTTTTTATTACTTTACTTAGTGGTAATTCAAAATACATTCAAAATACAGCTGGATAACACTGAGCAGACATAAATACCATTTTAGGCCATCAGAAACATTAATCACCAAGCTTCACATAATACAATCAATGTTAAATTGCATTGTTTATATCCTACATTAAGCCTGAGAACATAGTCCATTATTGAAATTCAAGTGAATTTATTTGTAGAATTACAGAAAAATGGCCTAAAACACATCACCAAAATGTTGGGCTCATGGTCCATTTATCGGCCTCTGATTACAGTTCCTGAAATAAAACACAAAACAGTATTTAGAGTTTCACTGGCTAGCGATGCGAGTTGGCAACAGGGTGTTGGTTGGGGGGGGGGGGGGGGGGGGGGGGGGGGGGGGGGGGGAACGCATGCCGATAGCTTGTACAATACATGCCTATACTTGCCAGGATTTTAAGGACATATGGGATCACAGATTCATAAATCCACTGACAGACTGACTCCATTAAAGTTAATTAAATAATGAACTGCTAAAATTGTCTGATCAATGAATTCACTAGATCATTTATTTACAGCTATACCAGATCAGTATAGTTCAAAGTAGGAAAGGGGATATTGGTATCATGAGCTAACAACTTACATGAGAAAATAATCATTGATGATCCTTCGGTGAACCTCTGAGCCTCTACACAGTGTGTCCCGCCCCCAGCTGCCAGTTGTACAGGTGGATCTTCTGGCGGCAAAGGTTCTGCAAACCTCCACTTCTATCCCAAAGCACAAGCAATGTTATGGAGCATGCCCCGGACATAACAATGGTTTGCGAACTTTTTCTTTCTGCCACTGTACTGCAGAGTACCATCCAGACTTCTTCAAACATCTGAACTGGCTTTTCAGCACACCAAACATTTCATATGCTGGTGTGTGCCTCGTTATAGTGCATTTCGGCCGCTTGTGAGTGGACAGGAGGTTATTTACTCTTTCAGATAATAGAAGGACTAGGGGGCACTCCATGAAGTTGGCATGTAGCACATGTAAAACTAATCAAAGAAAGTTCTTTTTCACTCAACAAACAATTAAACTCTGAAATTTGTTGCCAGGGAATGTGGTTAGTGCAGTTAATGTAACTGGGTTTAAAAAAGGTTTGGATAAGTTCTTGGAGGAGAAGTCCATTACCTGCTATTAATCAAGTTTGACTTAGAAAATAGCCACTGCTATTACTAGCAACAGTAGTATGAGATATACTTAGTTTTTGGGTAATTGCCAGGTACTTGTAGCCTGGATTGGCCACTGTTGGAAACAGGATGCTGGGTTTGATGGACCCTTGGTCTGACCCAGTATGGCATGTTCTTATGAGTTAGCAGCCATGGCTTACAGCCATAGCTGCCATCACCTATAAAAGGGGAAATAAATATTGCATTAACAAACACAGGCACAAATCAATATGGCATATACTCAGTGGTCCAGAATAGTTTCCATTAAAATAAACAGTATACAACAATTTATATCTTGTTTCCACTATGGCCCGAATGCCTCCATCTCTACCCGTCGTCTACAATCCCAGCCCAAAGCAAATGTTACTTACCAAAGAGTCAGCCATCACTGTATCTTCCCCATGGGAAATGGGTTCCAAATGACAAATGGGTAAGGATGTGGAATAATGGCGCTTCCTGGAAACCTTGATAGTGCATTCACTATTCAAAGGTTGTGCATCATAGACAAACCTACACATTCATGGAATGGAATTGCTTGCGGTTGCAAAATGCATTTTCCTGTTCCCACTTTGGAGTCAATGCAATATGAGTGCAGTCATTGTACTCAACACATTGGGCGTCTTGGTTATTTTGAAAGAAACTATGTTGGACCTCCTGAAGTTGGGTTGGGTCCTGAGGATAGTAGATGTACTGGTTCATCTGCTTCATCATTGCTCTCAAGACTTGTCCTAAGTGATGAGAAACTGAGGACTGATCCACCCCTGAAGCCGATACTAACAATATTTGGAAACGTCCAGTGGCATAAAACTGCAAAGCACAGAGAAGTTTCACCAACCCAGCACAGCATGGTTGCGATTGGTGATGGAGTCAAGGTCACTGCGCAGGTCCTCATAAAGGGTAAAAATTGCCCAAGAGCTGAGCCAGTATCTTCACACCACATCTGTCTTCGCATAATCCATGTAGGGTTATCCTTGGCTGAATGATACGATGCCTGGCAGGGTCTAGTGATGGCTCTGGATGTTCCTACAAACAAACTAACAAAAAGGACATAAGAACATAAGACAATGTCATACTTGGTCAGACCAAGGACCCATCAAGCCCACATCCAGTATTCAAACAGTGGCCAATCCAAGTCACCATTACTTCACAATTAAAGACAACCAGTAATAATAGCAACTGTCCACTAATCCATGTAAATATAAATTTCCCCAACTGACTCCTACAAACCTGAACACACACATACAGAGAGGACAATGGAAGGACAAAGGAATAGGCCATATGTGAATAGTATTAAACAGGATAACAAACATTTAATGGAAGGAATGTGCATGTGCTGGTGCTCTGGGCCTGGACATCCAAGACTTGGGTGCCCTGGCACTTACGGTCACCCAGGTCCCACTCCGGGCCTTGATGTCCAGGACTTGGGCATCTGTACATGCTTGTTACGGTTGCTTGGGTCCTGCTCTGGGCCTGGACGTCCAGGACTTGGGTGTCCTGTTCATCAACCGACGTTTATCCCAAGTATACTGGAGTTATACTAACCCACACACCTGTGCTATCACGTGGTCTTGTTGCCATACGTTCCCCAGATTGTTTTCTTGAATAATCGCTCTGCTTTGCATTTATTTTTGCTTGCATTCATAAGACAAAAGTGATGAGGGTGAGAATGAATATAATCCCATTGTTGAAAATGCGAGAAATTGCACTGTAAACCTTTCAGGAAAGTCTACTACTAACAGCACTGCAACAATTATGCCAGATCTAGGTATGGCGACAAAAATGTACTCATAAAAAAGCTCGTTATGGACGCACTTGTTTTGGGCACGTATTACTAAATGTGGGAGTAATAGTTAATTGGCTATTTATTTGCAATTTAAATGCAGCATGCGCCATTTGCTAAATTGCTTAGTTTGCATGTGCATTATGGACGTGCTAATCCCTGTTTAGCATTGGGCACACGTTTAGCGTGTCCAAAACACGTGTCCAAGGCACATATAGGGCAAGCTGGTTATAGTGCTCGATATGGCATCGGTCTGTAAGGAAGCATTGAAAAGTTCAGCCAGCGGAGCTGCCAGGACATCTCTAAGTTCTCTTAGTACCCTCAGATGTATCTCATTCAACCCCATCGTCTGATCTACTTTAACTTGTTTTATGTAACTTTTTCTCCTATATAGTTGGTTTTCCCTTGTTTTGATGTAAACTGGTACGATAAGACATTTATCTTGGAGTATCGGCATATTAAATAAATAAATAAATAAATAAATAAATAAATAAGTTAGTTAGCCTCCTCATGATCACACTGTTCTGAAAATTGATTGAGTTACCTCACTTCCAATCTCATTTGTGTTTGTTTTATGTGGTCCTGCTTCAGGCCCTTCCACAGTGAACACCGAACAGAAATATTTGTTAAACAATTTTGCTTTTTCCTCATCAGCCTCTATATCTTCAACTTTTGAGTCCCATCATGTCACTTTTCCACTTCTTTCTATCACTAACATATCTAAAAAAATGGTCTTGTCTTCCTGTTTTACCGTATTTGCTATTTGTAATTCTATTTGAATTTTCGCATTCCTGACTATTTTCTCAGCTTCTTTTTTTTTTTTTCAAAATTTACATAATTACATGTAATAATACTTTCTCAATAGAACACGGTACATATACCCAAGTATACATTCTCCATATATAAATCTGACCATATACTTTAAGACATTTGAGTATACATACCTAAATATAAAAAATATGGGGGCAAAGAAACAATGAGCGATTATAGACAACATTTCTAAATTAGGTATCCGTTAGGAAGAGCAAGCTACAACATTATGTCAATCCCTCTCTGGGGGTACTATATGAGTGACCAGTCAGAAAATCCCTGAGCTGCTCTGCGTCAAAAACCACAAATTATTGCAAAATGGCGCCGGATACGGCTTGGCGCCATTTTTGCAATACGGCAATACGGCCATACGGCCGGCGCCATTTGCAATACGGCAACGAATTGCAGGAGGTCACTCCCGGACCCCCACTGGACTTTTGGCCAAGTCTTGTGGGGGTCAGGAGGCCCCCCCAAGCTGGCCAAAAGTCCCTGGGGGTCCAGCGGGGGTCCGGGAGCGATCTCCTGCGCTCGTGACATCGGGGGGACAGGAACCCAAATGGCGCCGGCGCTACCTTTGCCCTGTCATATGACAGGGGCAAAGGTAGCGCCGGCGCCATTTCTATTAACGCAGCCGTGGCCCCGAGAGTGGAAGACTCACCCGGGACCCCCCCACTGGACCCCAGGTAATTTAAAACATTTTTGGGGGGTTTGGGAGGGTGGGGGATTTATTTTTTAAAGGGTCGGGGTGGGTTTTTTAGGGTTCTTTTAGTGTGCCGGTTTTCTCGCCCTCCCCCTTCCCCCGATTTTTTACGATAAATCGGGGAATTCCTATTGTATCGCGCCTCTAACGATTTTTTACGATTTAAAATATATTGGACAATATTTTAAATCATCAAAAAACGATTCACATCCCTACCAAACATTCCCCAAAGTAATTTTCTCAGGACTAGCCAAGATTAATACTTCACAGTCACCGGGTCTGCATGGCCTTCTTTTCACCTCCCCAGAGGTTCCCGGTTTGCAATGTGCATGTCGTTGTTCTTTCAGGCTTCATCTGACTCCCTTCTCCTAAGGAGTCAAACTCCTACATTAATCAACTGTCTCCACTTCCCAGGGTTCGTCCTCCTTCTGCCCCGTACCGATTTTTAACCTGTCTGCTTCCAAGAAACAGCAGAAGCCCAGAGCAGAATCCATCAAGAGCTTCTTTTAATTTTTCCAGATATTGTCGCCCGTCTTCCTCTTTCTGCGATCTCTTGTAGTTTATGAATGCTAACCTTTTCTCCCTTACCTTTTCAGCTTCTTCTTTAGAAAACCACAACGGTCTCTTTTTCCTATTCCCTTTATTTACATTCCTAACAAAAGATTAGTTGCCCCTATGATATCTCCTTTTAGATTTGCCCACTGCCCTTCTACTTCCCCTAGATACAATGTTTCCCGGCCATCCTTCAGTTGCTGGTAGCTCCTGGTACCTGTTGAAAGAAATGAAAAAGACTATATTAAGTTTTGTTTTGAATTACATTTCTCCTGAATAAAACCTGCAGTAAATTTACAGTAAGGAGTTGTGAGGTGTGCGTGCCGGTCCTCTTCTATTACAAAGGGTGCAGGGTCTCTGGAAGCTGGGGCTGTGGAGCCTGAAGCTTGGATTCACTTGCAGTGACCTCTGGAGAACTCTCCCGGGGGCTACTGGGTAGGATATGCAGATGAGACTTCTATCCTCTTCTGTTTCAAGGGGTGCAGGGCCTCTGGAAGCCTGAAGCCTGGAATCGATTACTGTGACCTCTGGAGTCCTCCCCAGGAGGCTACTGGGTAGGATATGCAGATGATACTTCTAGTCCTCTTCTACTGCAAATTATCCTCTCAAATATCTACTAATTTCCTGCTGTATCCTGCAAACCTTGGAAATTGGGAGATAGCTTATCAATTTAAAATGGACTTTATGAAAATGTACTTCTATAATTTGTTAGTTTCTAAAGAAGTCATAGATATTAGCTTTTGTGAAATCTTAGCAATTTAAATAGGCTGGTCTGGTAGTAATGTACGTGGTTAATGTTTGTGATTAGCCATTTGACCTTTGAACCTTTGAGCTAAAATCCCATGATAATGACTTGCTTCTAATGATTCTGCTGGACAAGTTGTGTTTGAATTAGTGGATAGTATTACAACTGGAAGTTGTTATTCTAAGACAAATGGATGAAAATGCAAACAAGACATTAGCAGCATAGTGCTTACAGCATATATTTAATGAATCCCTCTTTCACTTGGGATGAGTTCATTAAAAGGAAAGTGAATGGCATCCATTTGGGTGCCATAGTTATACTAGGAAAATACTTTTTATTCTTGTTCTGTCAGTGGAAAAGAGACAGGAAATGATAATTAGTGTGACTTGGCCTTTTACCCTTGAGTATACATCATGCTTATCTATGTAAACAAAATGGATAGAAAACTACTTAGGAACCAGGATAAGGTTCTTCCCAAAATCAAACTCTCATTCTAAGCATACATGCATAAGTATTGTAATATTTCAAAATATCTTTAATCAATAGGGAACACTACTTATTTCAGAATAATATTGATATCCCTTTGTGTAGATTCTTCACTACTGATACTAGTACTGACAATCACAAATCACAAGCAAACAGAATGTTAGGAATTATTGGGAAGGGGATGGTGAATAAAATGGAAAATGTCATAATGCCTCTGTATCGCTCCATGGTGAGACTGCAACTTGAGTACTGTGTACAATTCTGGTCACCGCATCTCATAAAAGATATACCGTGTTCCCCGAAAGTAAGACAGCGTCTTACTTTCTTTTTACCCAAAAAGTCCCACTATGTCTTACTTTCAGGGTATGTCTTATATTGGAAAAAACCTGTAAGACATCCCCCGAAAGTAAGACGTAGTGTTCAAAAAAAAATAAAATTTTTTAAATACCTGTCGGAGGGCCGCGTGGGTCCAGGCGGCCGGCGGCGGGAGCCGGGTGGTCGCGTGTTAAATCTAGGCCGCGGGCGGGTGGGCGCTTGTTCCCGGGGGGGGGGGCCGGTGGACGCGCGTTAGTTCGAGACGGCCGGCGGGCGGCGGGTGGTCGCGTGTTACATCTAGGCCGGGTCGCACAGGCGCGCATTCATTCACTGCCGGTGGGGGCTGCCTCGGCAGCCCCCACGGCAGTGAATGAATGCGGCGCACAGGCCCACAGCGCCTGTGCGACCCCTGCGATTCGGCGCTGGGGGCTGCTTTCGGCGCTCAAGGCAGTCACATGCTGTGACGTCACGGCATGTGACTGCCTTGAGCGCCGAAAGCAGCCCCCAGCGCCGAATCGCAGGGGTCGCACAGGCGCTGTGGGCCTGTGCGCGCATTCATTCACTGCCGGTGGGGGCTGCCGGGGGGGGGCTGCCGAGGCAGCCCCCACCGGCAGTGAATGAATGCGCGCCTGTGCGACCCGGCCTAGATGTAACACGCGACCACCCGCCGCCCGCCGGCCGTCTCGAACTAACGCGCGTCCACCCGCCCCCCCCCCCCCCCCCGGGAACAAGCGCCCACCCGCCCGCGGCCTAGATTTAACACGCGACCACCCGGCTCCCGCCGCCGGCCGCCTGGACCCACGCGGCCCTCCGACAGGTATTTAAAAATAATTTTTTTTTTAACACTACGTCTTACTTTCGGGGGATGTCTTACATTAGCCGACCCCCCTAAAATTCCCACTACGTCTTACTATCAGGGGTGTCTTACTATCGGGGAAACACGGTAGTTGCACTGGAGAAGGTACAGAGAAGGGCGACCAAAATGATAAAGGGGATGGAACAGCTGTCCTATCAGGAAAGGCTAAAGAGGTTAGGGCTGTTCGGACTGGAGAAGAGACAGCTGAGGGGGGATATGATAGAGGTCTTTAAAATCATGAGAGGAATAGAATGGGTAGATGTGAATTGGTTATTTACTCTTTCAGATAATAGAAGGATTATGGGGCACTCCATGAAGTTAGCAAGTAGCACATTAAAAACTAATTGGAGAAAATTCTTTTTCACTCAATGCTCATTTAAGCTCTGGAATTTGTTGCCAGAGGATGTGGTAAGTGCAGATAATGTAGCTGGGTTTAAAAAAGGTTTGGATAAGTTCTTGGAGGAGAAGTCCATTAACTGCTATTAATCAAGTTGACTTAAGGAATAGCCACTGCTATTACTGGCTAGACCTGTGCCGAGTCCTGGGTGCCCCCCCCCCCCCGGCCGAAACGGGCGGTTGCGAAGGCCCCTCGCCCCCGGGGACTCCACAGGATTGACACACCATCCCCCTCGGCATCCCGAAAGCAGCTGGGTGAAAAAAATCCATCCCCTCCGGAGGCCTGGGAGAGCGTCGGCAGGCACACTGAGGTAGGGAAGCAATCAATAAAAAATAATGCTGCAAAATAAAAACCGTGCCTGTCTTTCCCTATGTTTATTTATTTATTTAATTATTCTCTCAGCTCACAGGAGGACGGCTCTGGGGGCAATCTCAGAGGAAAAAGTAAAAACATCTCTGAGGGAGGGGGAGAGTGACCGGCCCACTGGTAAATCCTCCCCCTCTTCTCACCGGCCAATGTGTGCCAAAGTCTCCGGGAACTGGCTATAGGGCAATGCCCTGCCTCGCCTACCCAACACAGCTGCTAGAAACTGACAAAACTTTGTTATATAGTTTTTGTTTTTTCAAATGATCCAGTCAAAAAGGGAAAAGCAAGAATAAATGGTCTCTGTTGTCTGCTCTTTTCTTTTTTTTTCAAACCTGGAGGGGCAAGGCCACAGAATTTAGAGATCAGGACCACAGGTTATGCCTCTCAATCTGCTGGAGTCAGAGAAGATACTGAGGGATCGCAGGTGGCACCCCGGGTTATGTGGGAGGTGCTTTTCAGTTTCTCTCTGACTCCATCTGCTGGAAGGGAGGCATAACCCCAGCAGTCTGGACTGATCCTGGTACGTACAGGGAACACCAGAAATTCGTAATGCCCGTCTCTGGTGTTGAAAGCTGTCTTCCAGATGTCATCAGGGTGAATACGCACTAAGTTGTAAGCCCGCGTAGATCCAACTTGGTGAATATAGAGGCTCCGTGCAGTCGGTCAAATAATTCAGAAATTAAGGGCAAAGGATATTTGTCTTTGTGGGTAATTGCATTTAAGCCACGGTAATCGATACACGGCCTTAGAGATCCATCGTAATGAAGAAGAAACCTGCACCAGCAGGAGATGTAGAGGGACGAATGAACCCTTTCGATAGGTTCTGTTGGATGTATTCCATCATGGCCTTGATCTCAGTAAGGGACAGAGGATAAGTACGTCCTTGAGGAGGCATAGTTCCAGGCAAGAGTTCGATGGGACAATCAAACCTCCGAAGAGGTGATAGAAGATCTGCTTTTTGCTTTGAAAACACATCTTCAAAGTCTGCATAGGGAGCTGGTATGCCTGAGGTGGTGGTCGCCAAAGGAACCACGGATGGTGGCATCACTTTGCGTAGACAAGTCTGATGGCAGGTGGAACCCCATTCCACCAGCTGGAGTGACCCCCAATCTAATTGAGGGGAGTGATGTTGAAGCCAGGGTAGTCCTAAGACTACCGGGTGAATAGATTTCTCTAGTACCAAGAGTTCAATTTCTTCAGTATGCAGGGCGCCAGTAAGGAGTTGAACTGGCTCTGTGGTCAAGAAAATTTGACCGGGTAACGGCTCTCCATAAATTGAAGCAATGCACAAGGAGGTTTCTAGAGGATGGGTATTTATAACCAGAAGTTGAACTAGATCCTTCAGGATAAAACTGCCTCCTGCTCCAGAATCCTCCAGAGCAAGAACTGGGAAGGATCGGCAGTCCCAGATCAAGGTAACAGGCACGGATAGCTGAGGGGCCGGTGATGTTGCACCCAAGTTCAGGACTCCAACTGAACTTGGCCGGGAAGTTTACCGGACGGACTGGGCAGACCTGTAGGTTATGGCTGGGTGCTCCGCAGTACAGACACAGGCCTGTTTGTCTCCGCCACCCACGGCCCAACTGCATGGGTTCTTCCATCTTGGCCACAATAGAGACCCTACCAGAGGCAAGGCTGGTGGCTGGTGATGAACAGGAGCGAACCCGAGATGGCTTCTTGGGTATCCGATTCTCCCTGTGACGCTCTTAGAGATGATGATCAATTCGGCCAGTTAGATCGGTAAGATTCTCAAGAGAGGAAGGGAGCTCCCAGGCTGCCAATTCATCCTTTAGCTGGGCGCCAATAGAACCAAAGTCAGACAGGGGGTGCCCGAGCAAGAACAGGCCGAAGCCTGAATAAGCCAATTCCAGGATGTAGACTGAAGAGGCGTCGTAAGGCAAGCTGGAGTCAGGGCCGGCGGCAATCTGGAAGCAGTGGCAAGCAAGGCTGAGGTCAGGACGAGGAAAGAGTGAAGAACCTAGTCGAGCAATGCAGATGTCCGGGTCTGGAGAGAGGCACGGAGTAGTCAGGCAGTACGGAGGTCTGGGCTTCAAAAGAGTCAATGGCGTGGTCAGGCAAAGCAGAGGTTTGAGCTTGGAGAGAGTCAACGGCGAGGTCAGGCAAAGCAGAGGATCGGTCTTGGAGAGAGTCAACGGCGTGGTCAGGCAAAGCAGAATTCAAGGTCTGAGGAGGTAATCCGAGGATAGGCTGAGGATCAGGAACACAGGAACGAGGAAATTGGAAACAGGCGTCAACGAGGATCAGGAACCAGGAACAAAGGAGAACCAAAGGAGGCAACGAGTACACGACCAGCGTGGAGACTTTTTGCAAAGGCAATCCTAGGAAGCGGAGCCTGGGTTTATATACCGGAGCTCCACTGTCGTCATCATCCGGGGCCGCGGCTCGGTTCCCACCCACGGGCCCTACTTAAGACACAGTGATGCGTGTGCGCGCGCCTAGGGAGGGGTGCGGTGCTGAGTAGCGGCGTCTCTCCACGGGCAATGCGGAGAGGCCCAATGCGGAGCACAAGGATCAGTAGCTGAGTCGGAGGCACCAGTGGAGGCCCGAGGACGGAGCTGGCAGCCTACCACTGCCAGAGATGAGGGACCAGGCACTGAATACACTTGAGAGAGGTGAGAGGGCCAAGCCACGGGTCTACCAAGGCCGGTACGCATAAAAGTACCCCTGCAATTGGAAAGGGATGTGGAAACAAAAGAAAAGAAAAGATGCATAATAAAAGAAAGGCTGCTTTAAGACAGGGTTTCCCAAACTCGTCCTGGGGACCCCACAGCCAGTTCAGGTTTTCAGGATATCCACAGTGAATATGCATGAGATAAATTTGCATATACTGAGTCTCCATGGTATGCAAATTTATCTCATGCATATTCTTTGGAGATATCCTGAAAATCTGACTGGCTGTGGGGTCCCCAAGACAGGTTTGGGAAATCATGCCTTAAGAATTACAAAGTAACAGATTTTTTGAACAGCTAAACATGCAAATGGATTGGATTGCATGAGGATTTGTAAATAGTCAATTTCACCATTTCACCTTCAAAGTTGAAACCACAATCAGTTTCCAGCATGATTATTACTGCTGAATACAAGGACTGTGTTAACAATGCTTAGGGCCTAGGAGAGAAGTCTCTCCCTCCAGCCCCCAGCAGGGAATCTTGGAATTCAAAGTGGGACTTAAGAATCGGATGAAAAGTTTAGATATCTTAAGCCCCGAAGAATTGAGGGTGGTTTGTGAACTCCTTAGTGCATCCCTCAGCCCAGGGGTTGCATTAGGATCAGTGGGGTCCCACTCTACTTCAGTGACCACATCTGGATTTTCTTTTTCCCAGAAGGAAAACAGCCTGTAATCGGGGTTCGATAGGCTCCTCAAGTGGTACTCAGATTATGCCACTGAACTCTCCAGCTGGAGATTGAGGAAGCGAAGAATTCGAGGCCCATTCCCTTTTCCCTGACTTCCACCACTTCTAGGGATACTTTCTGCAAGTGATTGTTTTCAGGAATGAAATATGTCTGTCTGAAGTTCTTGCAGCACAATCCACTTGCATGACTAGTCTGCAGATTTGGCACACCAGCCTCATCACAGTCTTTCCGCCAGCCAAATACAATCGGCCTACTAAGCTCATAGCACATTAGTTAGCGTAGAAAGAATGTAAGAAAGGTAATGATACAACATGACTTTCATTTGTCTACGTTCTGTGTACACTGCTCTCTTTGTCTCTCTGAAAGTTCCACTGAGCATGAATATTCTTCTCTTCCTGCGAATGCAATCATTTCTCCTTTATTCACTTTCTTATTGAGCACTCTTCCCTAGCAAACATGAGTCTTACAGAGAGTCCTTGCGCCTTTGGTAAAAATCAGCATGTTGTAGGCTGATGTTCTTTGATGCTCCATGTATCATCTGGGGTATACACGCAGCTTCCTTCGCCACTGATTGTGATGGGCTTTACTCTTCTTCAGGCAGAGCAGGCAGGAATGTCGGCCACCTCAACTGCATGCAGAGAGAGAACACAGCACAAAAACAGCAGGGGAAAAAACTTCCAAGAAAACTTCAAAGCTTGGCAAAGTCCTTCAAAAGGTTCACTGGAAGGACAACACAGACACCGTTTGTATGTAACCCATGCAAAAAGTGTAAGATATTCAGGCCAGTTCAGGGAATATTTGACTCTATTCCACAAAACAGTGTCTTATAGAGCTAAATTTTCAAAGTATATAGAAGTTGGATGCCTAAAACCTGCACAAGGACATCTTTCAGCATTCTTTAGGCATCAGTCATATTTTCAAACACTCTTAGTTGTGTGTCTAGAACCATATTGATCAGAATGTAACAAGGCCTGATATGTAAGACAGTTCCTTGTTTTTGAGATTAAATTAGAGAAATATGAACAGTTCTTTAGCCTTCTCTCTTCCTTCTTCCCTCTCATCCTCTCCTTTGATCTTCTTCATCTTTACTACTCTGTCTCTTCTCCTCATGATCTCTTTTTCCCTCTCTCCTTTAATCCTTTCTCACACTCTCCTTATCTCTGTGCCCCTTTCTCCTTTGCTTCGCTTCTTCTCGTCTCCCTAACTTCCCTTCTCCCCCCCCCCCCCCCCTATTCTAATGAGAACGGAGAGAGGAGAAGGAAAGAAGAGATCAACTGGGGAAAAGGAGACGATGGGACATAAATAATGGGGGAAGGAAGAGAAAGGAAATTCAGAGTGGGGGAAAGGAGATGGAGAGACACTCAGCCAACAGGAGAAGGAAGGAAAAACATGTTTAGGAGGAGTGACCGAGAGGAGAGACATACAACTGCACAGGACAACAAACACAAAACCGAAGCTGAGTGAAACACAGTGGAAAAGAGAAGAACAGGACTGCATGGGTTAGGAGACAGAACTAGAAGAGAAGTTGGGATGGAATTAAAGATAGAAGGTAAGGTGAAAGAGAGGGAAGATGGGAGTGCAGAGGCAGTTGCAGAGAGCTGCAAGGCACAGGAAGAAGAGGGAATAAATGGAGACCATTTACAGGAATAACAGTGAATGTGTAAATTGGCTGTCCAAAAAATGGCTCTGCCTCAATGCTACTGAAAGTTCACAGATTGCACAGCGATGTGCTTAATTTTAGGCACATTTAGGGAAGGCATTCCCAGGAGTGTACTTTGGGTGGGATCAGAAACTAGGCACCTAGATTTGCATGTCTACATGTGTTATTTTCTGCAGAAAATCTACCTGCACAAAAAAGCAAGTAAAAACATTGGCATACATTTTGTTTCTATGTCAACTTTCCAAATGAAAGTACGTGTGCTTCCTCTTGGAAAACTGATGCAAACATTATGGATAAAATGTAACCTGTGGACGGATAATTTGAAAATCGCCCAAAAATAGGCATAAAGCAGAGCTCAGAAAAGTCAAGCAAGAGAGAAAACAGGGAACATGGAAAGGACCAATGAAAGTGCTGAGAAAAGCTGACATTCAAAAGGCAGGAGATGCAGAGGCGGAGGGTCCCAGGCACTAAATGTTTACTCCCATTTTGTATCTATGGGGAAAATGCAACGTACGAGGGCCCTAAGGTACAGAATCGATGACAGAAGTCGAGAAAGCTTAGGCAAAGGATTTATGATGGTCCACAGTGCACTAGTAGGAAAAGCCTTTAAGATCATTAAAAAAAAAGATAGACATATGGCAGAGGAGAGGCATGAATTCCTTTCTCATTCCATTATTCTGGAAATGTGCAGGGAGCACACAGACATGCAAAACTTGAAACGGAAGAGCCAGAGTCTGCCTTGGAAAAGCTTAACCTCGATCGAGGAGTCTCAGGTCGGAGACTCCGCACATCCTGTGTGGTATTGTTATTGTTCCCCCCAGTTATGCGCACAGTTAATAGATGGAAAGTTATGACAATCAAATACTAAACGCAGATCCGGCAGCTGCCTGCTCTTTACCCCAGCTCCGTACTCCACAGTCAATAAAGGTCATTTCGTTTTTTTTAACATTCCTTGTTGAAAATAAAATTGTACGCATCAAACTTCCCTTCCCTTTGAAAACTAATTAATCCCAGCTCTCCAGTTCCTCCTACGGCCCTCGTAATGCGATCCCCGCCCCCTGTCCCTGTGTGTCCGGGAGACCTCGTCCCCTGCCACCGCTGGAGCTGGAGCCGCGGCCTGCCAGGGCCTGGGAGGAGGCGGGCGCAGGGTGGCAAGCGCTGACCCAGCTACAAAGCAAGTGGGTGGAGCGCTGGTTTTGCAGACTCAGAAAGAACTTGTCTCTTGTGGAATTTTTGTGGGTTTGGGAGGGTTGCAGCCAGCAGAGGGAGTTGTTTTCCTCTCCCCAGACTTTTCTCCACATCACACGTTCTTCAGTGCACTTAGTTGAAATCAGAGAAAGAGGGAGAGAGAGGGAAAAAAGTCAGGCATCCAAAGAAAGTCTGCAAGTGAGATATTATCTCATCCTGTGGGCTGTATGTAGGGGAGCGTTTGCTGAAATTGCAGCTCTGTGGTGTTTTTATTTCCCCATCCTTCAGATCTGCTTAGTCTGCTAGCAACAGCTGGCAGTACCTACCATGGAACTATAATAAAACAAGAAGAAGAGGATCTGACTCAAACTTCAGTCTTCATAAAAACACCTCTAAGTTTCCTCTGTGATCTTCCTTAGTGCCAAGATGAAAGGTAAGACACTGAATCTGAGCTGTTAAGGACTATTTTTTTTTTGTTTTTTGCTTTTGGATTGTCAAGCACCTAACTTTTGCCAAACTTCAGTTGCTGGATGTAAATTAACTGTTTTAGTTGTGCACAAAGAAAACCATTACACATCCATAAATGTGTTAGAGTCCTACAGATAATTAGTGTTTCACACACAGTAAAGATATACCTTGATACATTATGAAAGGAGTATGAAAAAAAATGAATTATCAAATTTATTTTCCTTTAAAAATATACTCAAAAGATTGTACTAACCAGGGTGTCTTTTACTGTCTCCAGCACACATTTCTCGATCACCTATTTTCCTTGTTTTTATTTCTTTCTTTCTTTCTTACTTGCTGCTCTGAAATCAAGAGCGTTTTTTCCTTGGACAGGATTTCATGATGTACTTGGTGCTCCCTTTAAGCATCTGGGAATGATTAGGTGCCAGTGGAGGCTTAACTGGCTTGTGAAATTTATTTGGCATCCTTCTCCCCAAGATCCACCAACTGGAAAATGTTTGCTCTCTACATCTGTTAGAGCAGAGACTTCAAGTAAAAGTTAGGTATCTGAAACATGCTGCTTTCAGCTTAACCGTAAGGAGCAAAACAATCGGCCTACTAAGCCCATAGCACATTAGTTAGCGTAGAAAGAATGTAAGAAAGGTAATGATACATTTGTTAACCAACTGGAGAACTGGATATCTAAACATGCAGGATAAAGTACACATTCTGTAATGATCGCACGCTGAAGTCATTAAAGGACATTATTGGATGAAAAAGAGTAAAATGCTATACTGTAATTTGCTGTATTTTGATACGATTTGAATTACCCGTTATCTGGGATGACATTTTTCCCTTTAGAGGCAGATTTGGTGTTTATTATTGTTAATTCCTGGGTACCAGATACCGCCAGCCCAATGCATCCTAATTATGCTTATGAAGGCTTTCCAGATAAATAGGTGATCTCTTGCAAGAGCAATAGATAGTACAAAGGACTGTTTATGCAAGTAATTATGACCTTAAGTAATTTTTAGCATTCAGGTAATTTGACCCTACTGCTTTTGTCATTAGTCAATCAAATAGGTAGAAGCACAAAAAAGGTGGTGGAAATGAAAAAGAAAACAGTATTTTTTTTTACATGCTTTACAATTTGCAAATTTATATATTTTTTCTCATGTTAATCATTTCAACCCATACATTTAATCTCTAGTTACTCCTTTTGTGTATGCAGCTGTGTTTTTCCCAGGCTAGTTTTAAGCCTGACAGGACCACATATATTTCTTTCTGATCTCTCCAAGAGACTGTACAATAATTGGACCTCCTGTGGGAGAATGGCCTACATCACAATAGCAAGTAATTTGGCTTCCATACCAGGCTGGCTGTTTCCTGCGAGTTTGCCTTATTTTGAGGTAGTCTCTGCAGCAATGTAGTTATTATTAAGCCAGACATTTCCAAATGCAAATTCAATTGGATGCATAGCTTAGTGGTTAGAATAGCAGACTGGAAACCACAAAAGCTAGGGTTCAAATACAATTTCTCCCATGGATGTTCTTTGTGAGCTTGAATAAGTCACTTTGCTCTCCTATACCACCTCTGAGGCAATGAAATGCCTACTGTACCCAAATGCATCTCATCTTGAGTTCAGGTTTGGAAAGGTGAGTATTTAATTCTAAAATCCACATCCAGGAGAGTAATCAATAATGAATGCAAGCGAGTAACATCTAGTTCAATTCCAGCACAAAAGTCTTAAATCTCTGTTATAGTACAATTGACTGAGATAGAGGCTGAATAAGTGCCATTCAGCAGTGTCACATCCGGATAGTTTTATCTCTCTCAGCTGATTTTAAGAGTACCAATCTCAGAGAATTCTAGGATTTCCACCCTTATCTCAGCCAAGCATAGTTATAGATGGTTCAGTTCTATCTCATAATTGGATTCTACTTACTAAACCCATCAGACAGTATTTGCAAAGGATGGCATCTGTTGAAGTTATTCTTTTTCCCAGCCTGCAGAGTTTTCATACATAAGACTTATAGGAAAATTGTTCTGATTTGTTCCCTTTATGCCAAACTAGCAGGTTCTATTTATGGATCCTCTTCAAAATTTGGGTTGAATTGGGAGATCCCATCCCTAGGAATAGTTAATCTGACTTGTTCTTTCCACTCTTCAACACAAGAGTCCTCCTGACTCCTCCTACTGGTAGGTATGCATTAACACAATTTCAAAGGTAGTGTGGGTCATACTGCTTTTCCAGCTTTTGGAAAAGTTATCCCACTGATAGGAAGCTCCCTACCACCTGCGACATTAAGGGCCCTGCTACATTTATATTATTAAAACAGTGTTTATATTTATGTAGACTGGCTGATTTTATTTGTTTGCCTTTTGGCAATCAGATAGCAGTGAATAGGCATACAGTGAATTTGGTAAAGTCTTAATATTCATCTGTAAAAAAAAGTGAGTTTTATAAAGTATCAGTTTGCAACACCATAACCTGTACACTGTCTGCTAAATTTCATGCAGTATTAAGCAACCAACTCATGTGGTAATCATAAAATAGTACATCTAGTCAATGAACTGAGCAACTTGCTAAGAAACAAAATGGGTGACAGTTATAACTTATGATGCACATGTTTTAATCATTTGCAAGAAAGATTTGAAATTGCAGTCCTATCAAACAAATGACTCCTGATGAAGGCACGAGATGTCTCGAAACACTTCCAGTGTCAGTCTCCATTCTGGTATTTGAAGCCTTAATATGAAGGCTATGCTATAGGATTTGAAGTTGTAACATAACATCTGCAACTATCTCCAGAGTTCATTTATGAGCATTGGGGCTACGTGAGCTAAGTAGTTCACTTTTTGTATTTTTAGGTGTTACTCTTTATATCTTCAATGGGAAACATAGGATGTTTTAAACTGCAAAAGAAAAATATGACACAAAGAAATGAACTTGGTGTATTATTCAAATACATGCACTATAAATTATAACTGCCATCCGCTTTGCATCTTGGTGAGTTGCTCAGTTCATTGATTAGTTGCATCTCCTATGATACCTCATCGAGTTCATTTATTTACTTGGTCTGATATTGTGGTGGTTTATAGTGTTGTGTGATGATGCTTTATAGTACTTACTTTTTTTGTAGATACTTAATGTCTTTTAAGTTTCCCCAGTGTTTAAGTCTTGATATCGTCAGCTTGGTGTGATTGACTCTTCATCTTTTTCCTGTAAACATTTCAATGTAAAGACTGTGCTCTCTTTTTTCAATGTGTAATAACATTTCATAATCACAGAAAACCACATCTTGAAAATCCATGGTCAAGTTTTGCAGCTCTCAAACCTTTTTGCATGTTTTACCAGGATAAGTTTAGTGTAATAAATCAGTTAAAACCAATGGAACAATTTTACTGTTTATATTGATCTCCTATTTTTTTGTGTACATACAACATATTTTAGTAATCTGTTTATTCAAATTTCAAATGAACAATATTTATAAAACCCAACAGACCCATATTCCTCCCGGGAACATTACAATTTAAACCCCATCTAGAATCTCATTAACAAGGAACCATTTATCTAGTGATAAAGATTAAGCAGAGGTAACGATCGCACCTCTGTAACACACTGGATACCTAAATGTCCTTGAGTAAAGAATGAACACAGGCATCCCAGATATGAGTGAATTTGACTCACTTTCTCACGAGTTGGAGCTATAAATTGTATATTCCAAAATCCAGTAGCTCTATAAGCTCTGCCTGCCAATATGCAATGTCTGGTGCATTATTCCCCAACTGCTTATTTAGAATACAGCGTTTCACTACCAAACAACCTTTACAACAAAAACGTATTTGGCCTGAAGATTTGCTTACTGCTTTGCGGGGAGGGAGAGGACCCCTAAAATACCACTGCCATCCTGTTCATAATAAGGGATTTTTTTTTTTTTGCCTTGTTATGCCCTCATTTGTAACCTCCACTCCAGAACACATGCTCCACAGGTATCTTCACAAGTCACAGAAGCCAGTCAGGTGCCTCCTCCAAGGCAATCTCTCATCTCTGCTCTATGGCCACTGTAGTGTCAGCCATCTTCCTTCCTTATCTGGATTTGAGTACTTTGACTCTGTGGTGCTCCTTAGCCCTACCAGCTCTATCAGACACAGTAGACTCAAATACGAGTCTGCTGTGCCTAAAAGTGCAGCCCTTCTGCCCAGGTCGTGGACCTTCCTCTCCATTCCTAGCTTTTAACCAGAAATGTAATTGCAGTACATTTTATGAGTGACAACCAAGTTGATGTGGCACAGTGTGATAAAAAATACTGCTTATGTTCTCCATTTCACAGACCCTGTATCCATTACAGTTTCCTGACCCACAAGTTATTTGCATTTATAGCCCTAAAATAAGTTTGAAAATTGAAACATACAATAGTGTTGGCTGATTGACATTTTCTTTGCAATGAGCTAGACTGTGCCAATTAAATGTGCTTTTGTTATTTTTGGTAGCCTTTACATTTATAAAAGGATTTGACTGCTCTAAGGTCAGTGGAGCTTATTACTTAATATCCCCTCTCATTCTAAAACATATTGGATTCTTCTGCATACTGATGCAACCTTTGTTTCTAAAGAAACAATGAAAAACAGCGGCGGCAGCACATAACAACACATGTTTTTGTACTGGGCCCAATTTAACACGGGACTGAGGCCAGTATTTTTTTAAAAGTATTGAAATAATTGAATGTAAGTTTTTGTACAGTGTAACTAGGCTAATTTATATACTGTGTATGAAGGACAAGACTTCATCAAAGGGCATGATTGCTGATCCCAAAAGTATGGCTATTAATTTCTCTACGCATGTTTGTTTTTCTAGTACGCAAACCATAACAATTCAGATTAAACTCTGAGGCAATTGTAAGGCAAAAAAAGCATGCAAAAAGCTACAAGTGAATTTACTAGCACAATTCAGAAACAGAACACTTTTTGTCCAAAGGTTTAATTTCCTGCAACTTTTTAAAAAAGGGAGGAAAAATCCATAGAAACCATGAAAGCATAAACCTTTACAAAAGGCATAGTGCTAAATTTAATAATCAGGAAATATGCCACAATACCTTTTACACAATGTTGTGCTTGCATATTTTTTTTCCATGTGGAGAGTTGTATTCCTTCCAGAAAATGCTGAAAATTTAATTCTTGAGAAAAGATGAATTATTTACAGGAGTTCAAGCAAAGTGATATGCAGACGGGAATTTTTGCAATTAAATTAGCTAGTTTTTAAGTCTGGTTCATCAACTACAATAATCAGCTGGTTCAGAGTAACATATGAGGCAGCACAGGTGGCTGCCTTAAGTGGCAAACTGCAGAGGTTGGTAAAACAGGTCTCTTCCACTTCTGCCCTTCTTCCTTCCTCCTGTCATCACCCTTCTATGTGCCTCCACCTCACATTGCACCCTCCAAGCACCCAGTAAAGCCAGAGGCGGTGATGGGTGGGAGGAGAGCCAGAAGTGTGATGGAGTGGGGGGTGTGTGAAAGAGAGCCATAGGTCTGATAGAGGTGTAGAAGGTGAAAGAAAGCTATATCCAGAGATTTGGAGGAGGAAGGGTTTAAGAGAGAGACAAAGGGGTGATGGGGGATGAAGGGTTGGAATGTGAGAGCCATAAAGCATAATGAGGGAGCATGTATGATAAAGAGCCAGAGAGGATATAAGGGGGACGGGGAGAATATGCAAGGGGATGATTGGGGGTGAGAGTGAATTAGAGAGAGGGTGATGGAGAGAAATATGAGAGGGGATAATTGGAGGTAACAAAGTCAGAGCATGGTTGATGGGGAGAGGGGAACAAACTGGAGGGGATGGGAGAATGTGAGGAGATGAGTAAAGTGAAATGGTTGAGGGAGGGCGACAAAATCAATGTGATCATGATGCGGAGTGGTGTGAGTGGGTAGGTGCCTGTTGGAGGAGAAGGGATCTAGATAGCAGGAGATTAATGCCCAAGATGGAGGGTGAGAGGAGTAATGGAGGGGAGAGTTGGGGAAGTGAAGTGTTAGAACAGGAAGAACTGGAGGGTAAGAGATAAAGGACAGGAATAAGGGAGAAGGGATGAGTTCTAGGTGTCAGAGGATAGAGGGAATGAAGCGATGCTGATATAAGAGAGAGATTTAGAGCAAAGAAGAGAGAAATGAAGGAAATACAGATGTCAGGGAGGGGAGCAAGTGATGAAGATAGGAAAGCAAGAGAAGACTAGAGGATGGCCAATGTAACCCCAATATTTAAAAAGGGCTTCAGGGGTGATCCAGGAAACTATAGACCAATGAACCTGACTTCAGTACTGGAACAAACTGTGGAAACTATTCTGGCTTTTACTTGGAGTGGCAGAAGGGGTCCTCAGGTTAGTACTACCACTCTCCCATGATGCCAATGCTAGCAGGTGTTGCTTCTGCAGATGATGCTACATACCAGCATTTGTGAGATTCCCCACTCCCTTCCCTTGACTAATATCCTTCCTGCAGTGAATAATACATTGAACAAAATGCGGGTCCTCCCTTACTTTAAAATGCCTCCAGTTCAGATATTTCTTTCATGATCCTTTTCTACATCCTTGAGGATTGTTGGCACTGCAGTTGAGGTAAAGAGTGGACCCTGATGAAAAATGCCAGGGGCATTGCTCATGCATTCTACCTGTGCTGCCTGCTCTTGCTGAGGTTTTGTTTTCATCACGGTCAGCATCATCATCTCTCTCTCCCATCACTAAACTGGAAGCTAAGTCACTACTGACTAATCCTCCCAAATTTATTTCAGCTACTAGTTCTTCAAGCTCTTATTTACGGAATCCCAAACCAGATTCTTCATCATAATCAGTTGTTAAAAATACTACTTCCATTGTCTCAGAAGCAGTAATCAATTTAGAGAAGCATGTTGCTGTGCTGTGCTGTGTGCACTAGTGCTGAATGACAACATACACAAAAAATTGTTAAACACTAATGAACAAAAAATGCTGTCTGCCTGGTAAGACTCTTCTCTTCAGTCTCTGAGCTCACTTCATTGGTGCCTAGACACACAGAGACAAAAATGTCATTAGCACTGCTGCAATTTCAACACTGTCTGCTACCCTGACCCTCCAGCAGTGAAGAAAAAAATCAAAATCAGCAGCAGTGCATGCCTCTCTTTCGGGCACAGTGAGTGTGTGAGACCACTGCAGTATAGACAAGCAGCTCAATTCAAAAGTTAAGCTTTTTTAAAACTCTGTAAGAGCTTCTAGTAACACATTCTCCAGGAAGAGCTAGAGAGGAAATACAGAACTTCTTGGACATGCTCAGACTTTTCAGTGGTAGGATATCAGGTAACACTGTGGTATCAGTGTTACCTGATATCCTACCACTGTAAAGTCTGAGCATGTCCAAGAAGTTCTGTATTTCCTCTCTATCTCTTCCTGGAGAATGTGTTGCTAGAAGCTCTTACAGAGTTTTAAAAAAGCTTAACTTTTGAATTTGAGCTGCTTGTCTATACTGCAGTGGTCTCACACACTCACTGTGCACGAAAGAGAGGCATGCACTGCTGCTGATTTTGATTTTTTTCTTCACTGCTGGAGGGTCAGGGTAGCAGACAGTGTTGAAATTGCAGCAGTGCTAATGAATGTTTTGTCTCTGTGTGTCTGGGCACCAATGAAGTGAGCTCAGAGACTGAAGAGAAGAGTCTTTCCAGGCAGACAGCCATAGGTTAGATTAGAAAGATGCTTCACTGTAATTTGTCTCGCAGGGTGTTTCCTTACCAACGTGACCTGCCTTGACTCTGACAGTGAGGTCACACAGGCAACAGCTGGTTGCTATATTTACTAGCTGTTTTTTTTCTCAGCAGATTTCAATGGGTCATACAAATGAATGGGAAACATAAACAAATGGGACAAAGATACAAATGAAATAGATATGGGCACATTTGCTATGTTTTGACCATTTGTTTCATATGAATGCACATCCATAATCTACAATATTTGTAGATAATTCATATGCTGATCCAGTAAAATGTTTTAGAATCTGCCTAGCTTTCCATGATTGGAATGTAATTTTCAGTACTAAGTTATTGTATGTTCTATATTTATTTTTGTTATATATGTAGGGAAACTCTGGTTACCCTTACTAAAAGGAATGTACTAACAAGCATGGGGAGGTTCAAAGGGAGTGTTAGTGAAAAGAGGTTTGGGTTTTACTACCCCATATGGGAGCTGCTGTTTGTCATCCTCAAGCACCATCAGTCCTCATGGATTTTTAGTTAGCTTTTTAATAGGTCAGGATCTCTTTATCTCCTGCCTTTTATTTTTTTCTAATTATTGAAGGGAGTTGGAGTCTGGTTTTCCCTTGAGGGTCTCCCTGCCAGTTTGACCTAGTTTTGGTGCTATTTTGCTCTGGTAACCCTATTTTTGAAGATTTTTCCCTGTGAGGGCCTTGGTACATCTTCACAGTCGATTGGGACATCCCTGTGTAAGGTTAGATCAAGTGTTAGGGAAGATTCTAGCAGACCTCTATCACTCCTTCAGAGAATGGAGCTGTCTGGTGACTGATGCAGAGGAGTTTCAATTTTAAATATCCTATCTAAGAGACTATCTCCTCAGTTGGAAGCAAGGAAGCTTTGTCCACCCTTCTTGTTGCTATTTCGTTTAATTTGGTACAGAGAAGGGCAACCAAAATGATAAAGGGGATGGAACAGCTTCCCTATGAGGAAAGGCTGAAGAGATTAGGGCTGTTCAGCTTGGAGAAGAGACGGCTGAGGGGGGATATGATAGAGGTCTTTAAGATCATGAGAGGTCTTGAACGAGTAGATGTGACTCGGTTATTTTCACTTTCGAATAATAGAAGGACTAGGGGGCATTCCATGAAGTTAGCAAGTAGCACATTTAAGACTAATCGGAGAAAATTCTTTTTCACTCAACGCACAATAAAGCTCTGGAATTTGTTGCCAGAGGATGTGGTTAGTGCAGTTAGTGTAGCTGGGTTCAAAAAAAGGTTTGGATAAGTTCTTGGAGGAGAAGTCCATTAGTGGCTATTAATCAATTTTACTTAGGGAATAGCCACTGCTATTAATTGCATCAGTAGCATGGGATCTTCTTAGTGTTTGGGTAATTGCCAGGTTCTTGTGGCCTGGTTTTGGCCTCTGTTGGAAACAGGATGCTGGGCTTGATGGACCCTTGGTCTGACCCAGCATGGCAATTTCTTATGTTCTTATGTTCTAATTCCCATTTAATTGGTGTTAAAGACTAAATTTGGAGCTGAGTGCCCTTGGTACCCGGGAATCAGCATCTAATCCACTGGAAAGAGATGTCTTTCATATTGAAAGAACCTGAAGATTGGAGGACTATCTAAGAGGACTGAATCTTGGCCTTTTGCAGAGGAAGGAGAAACCTGAAGGCAATTTTTAAACCTTGTTGTTGTGGACTCAAACGGGGTTTTGCTTGTGAAAAGAGTGCCCACAGGTGCTTCCAGAGAGAGAGAATTAAAGTAATTAAGACTTCAGGAAAGATATGAGAATTGATACAAGTTTTGATAAAGTATTTGGGACTTTAGGCTAACCACTCCACCGTGCGGAGAAAGCAGTGATGAGAAATTGGGATTTTAAAAGATGATTGAACTATTTTTGATTGGAGTAATCTGATTAATCTGGGTAATCTGAGTAATTACAGTAACTGGGAAAAGAAAGAGATCAAGTGTAAGAATTGTGCTTCCAAAAGAATTCAGACTGCTAAAAGAGTAAGGTCACAAGTTTATTAATGTTTCTGCTGTTTTATTATTTACAGAATTTATTTGAAATTCGAAATGAAGTTATAAATCTTCTTCAGTCATATAATCAACTATCAATAAAGGAAGTTGGAAACCATATTGCTTGTCAATATGCTTTTAGGATAGAAAAGACTGGGATTATTGTTAGTACTGCTTACTTACAGTGCCTGTAACTAAAAACTCACCTGAGCTAAAACATTCTAACTTATCCCTATCAATTAAAAAGCATAATGAAAATACAAACAAAAAACAAACTTTGAAATGTTTGTATGCTAATGCCAGAAGTCTAAGAAGTAAGATGGGAGAATTAGAATGTATAGCAGTGAATGATGACATAGACTTAATTGGCATCTCAGAGACATGGTGGAAAGAGGATAACCAATGGGACAGTGCTATACCGGGGTACAAATTATATCGCAATGACAGAGAGGAGCACCCGGGAGGAGGTGTGGCGCTTTATGTCCGGGATGGCATAG
Source organism: Rhinatrema bivittatum (assembly GCF_901001135.1). Lineage (NCBI taxonomy): Eukaryota > Metazoa > Chordata > Amphibia > Gymnophiona > Rhinatrematidae > Rhinatrema > Rhinatrema bivittatum. The sequence continues at coordinate 593,803,700 of NC_042616.1, forward strand.
AGTCCAACAGGATAAACATCCTGCATGAGACTAAATACAAAATTGAATCTTTATGGGTAGAGATCCATTGTGTGTCAGGGAAGACTATAGTGATAGGGGTATACTACCGTCCACCTGGTCAAGATGGTGAGACGGACAGTGAAATGCTAAGAGAAATTAGGGAAGCTAACCAAATTGGTAGTGCAGTAATAATGGGAGACTTCAATTACCCCAATATTGACTGGGTAAATGTATCATTGGGACACGCTAGAGAGATAACGTTCCTGGATGGAATAAATGATAGCTTTATGGAGCAATTGGTTCAGGAACCGACGAGAGAGGGAGCAATTTTAGATCTAATTCTCAGTGGCGCCCAGGACTTGGTGAGAGAAGTAATGGTGGTGGGGCCGCTTGGCAATAGTGATCATAATATGATCAAATTTGATTTAATGACTGGAAGAGGAATAGTGTGCAAATCCAAGGCTCTCGTGCTAAACTTTCAAAAGGGAAACTTTGACAAAATGAGAAAAATTGTTAGAAAAAAACTGAAAGGAGCAGCTACAAAAGTAAAAAATGTCCAAGAGGCGTGGTCATTGTTAAAAAATACCATTCTAGAAGCACAGTCTAGATGTATTCCACACATTAAGAAAGGTGGAAAAAAGGCAAAACGATTACCGGCATTGTTAAAAGGGGAGGTGAAAGAAGCTATTTTAGCCAAAAGATCTTCATTCAAAAATTGGAAGAAGGATCCAACAGAAGAAAATAGGATAAAGCATAAACGTTGGCAAGTTACATGTAAGACATTGATAAGACAGGTTAAGAGAGAATTTGAAAAGAAGTTGGCTGTAGAGGCAAAAACTCACAGTAAAAACTTTTTAAAATATATCTGAAGCAGAAAGCCTGTGAGGGAGTCAGTTGGACCGTTAGATGATCAAGGGGTTAAAGGGGCACTTAGAGAAGATAAGGCCATCGCAGAAAGATTAAATGATTTCTTTGCTTTGCTGTTTACTGAAGAGGATGTTGGGGAGGTACCCGTAATGGAGAAGGTTTTCATGGGTAATGATTCAGATGGACTGAATCAAATCACGGTGAACCTAGAAGATGTGGTAGGCCTGATTGACAAACTGAAGAGTAGTAAATCACCTGGACCGGATGGTATACACCCCAGAGTTCTGAAGGAACTAAAAAATGAAATTTCAGACCTATTAGTAAAAATTTGTAACCTATTATTAAAATCATCCATTGTACCTGAAGACTGGAGGATAGCAAATGTAACCCCAATATTTAAAAAGGGCTCCAGGGGCGATCCGGGAAACTACAGACCAGTTAGCCTGACTTCAGTGCCAGGAAAATAGTGGAAAGTGTTCTAAACATCAAAATCACAGAACATATAGAAAGACATGGTTTAATGGAACAAAGTCAGCATGGCTTTACCAAGGGCAAGTCTTGCCTCACAAATCTGCTTCACTTTTTTGAAGGAATTAATAAACACGTGGATAAAGGTGAACCGGTAGATGTAGTATACTTGGATTTTCAGAAGGCGTTTGACAAAGTTCCTCATGAGAGGCTTCTAGGAAAAGTAAAAAGTCATGGGATAGGCGGCGATGTCCTTTCGTGGATTGCAAACTGGCTAAAAGACAGGAAACAGAGTAGGATTAAATGGACAATATTCTCAGTGGAATGGAATGGACAGTGGAGTGCCTCAGGGATCTGTATTGGGACCCTTAATTTTCAATATATTTATAAATGACCTGGAAAGAAATACGACAAGTGAGATAATCAACAGGTCTATCCAGTACCGAGCGGTAGGAAGAGCTGCGTTAGTGCCTACGGCACCCGCGGTTACCGCCCACACAGTGCAGCTCACCTACCGCTCGATCCTGAACACTAATTATATGTAAATGTAAACCGCGTCCGTAATGCCTTAGTCCCGCGCAACCCATTTTACTGGATAGAGCGCCTATACAGTATCCTGGGTGCGCGGGCCTAAGGCTTCACGCCACGCTGGTATCTGTCATTTCAAATGTCATTTGAAATGACATACCAGGAAGCGAAAAAAGCAAAAGCAAAAAGTAAGTCGCTTCGCCGCTTCACTCTTCCCTCCTCCCGGAGCAAGGCTGCTTTTCGCGCCCTGCTCCGGGAGGAGGGAAGAGTGAAGCGGCGAAGCGACTTACTTCTTGCTTTTGGTTTTTTTGCTTCGCCGCTGTCAGTGTCCCCCCTCCTCTCGGAGCAGGGCGCGAAAAGCAGCCTTGCTCCGGGAGGAGGGGGAGACACTGACAGCAGCGAAGCAACGGTGAAGACAGCGGCGAAGCAAAAAAAAACCAAAAACAATTTTGGTTTTTTTTTTTCAAAAGCGACAATTTTTTTTTTTTTTCCAAAAGCGACTTACTTTTGGGATCTGTCAAGATCCCAAAAGTAAGTCGCTTTTGGACGCCTGCCAACTTACTTTTCTGAAGCCATCATCAGGAACACATGCGATCGTAGCTCCTCCCGACGAAGACAAAGATGGCCGCCTGCACGGGGGAAGCGTACAATTGGCCGCTGAAGACGTGACGTCACGTCTTCAGCGGCCAATTGCACGCTTTCCCCGTGCAGGCGGCCATCTTTGTCTTCGTCGGGAGGAGCTACGATCGCATGTGTTCCTGATGATGGCTTCAGAAAAGTAAGTTGGCAGGCGTCCAAAAGCGACTTACTTTTGGGATCTTGACAGATCCCAAAAGTAAGTCGCTTTTGGAAAAAAAAAAAATTGTCGCTTTTGAAAAAAAAAACCCAAAATTGCTTTTGGTTTTTTTTTGCTTCGCCGCTGTCTTCGCCGTTGCTTCGCCGCTGTCTTCGCCGTTGCTTTGCCGCTGTCAGTGTCTCCTCCTCCTCCCGGAGCAAGGCTGCTTTTCGTGCCCTGCTCCGAGAGGAGGGGGGACACTGACAGTGGCGAAGCAAAAAAAAAAACGCTTCGCCGCTGTCTTCGCCGTTGCTTCGCCGCTGTCAGTGTCCCCCCTCCTCCCGGAGCAAGGCTGCTTTTCGCGCCCTGCTCTGAGAGGAGGGGGGACACTGACAGCGGCGAAGCAAAAAAAAACTGAAAAGTCGCTTTGCCGTTGTAGTCTCCGTGGCAGCCCCAGTCCAGACATCGGAGGGGGGCTGCAATGTTTTTTTCGCTTTTTTTTTTTTTTTTGGCTTCGGGAGCAGGGTAGAGGACTGGGGCTGCCACGGAGACCGGCACCCATGATCGCGGCCACGGCAGGTGAGCGGGGGCTGGGGGAAAGCTTGCCATTTACCCTTACCCCTGCCTCTACCGCAGGGGTCAGGGTAGGCGGTAAGTTTGCAGGTTAAACGCGCGACAAAACGGCAGGGAAAACTAGCGATAGTCGGGGCGCGGGTTACGGTATGCTAGGGAATAGCTAATTTGCTCGTTTGCATGCAATATCGAGCTAATTCGCTCGTTTGCTTGCAATATACATGCCGCGGGCGGAAGGGGTTGCCCGGGGAATTTAGGACGCGGTAGGAGTAGGTTAAAGGGGATTCGGGATCGCAGGAAGGGCTAACGCGGCCGGAACGTGAGTAAAAAGCGGCTTAGGAGCAGTGTAAATGCGGCCGCACTTTACAGGATAGGCCTGCAAATTTGCAGATGACACAAAATTGTTCAGAGTAGTTAAATCACAAGCAGATTGTGATAAATTGCAGGAAGACCTTGTGAGACTGGAAAATTGGGCATTCAAATGGCAGATGAAATTTAATGTGGATAAGTGCAAGGTGATGCATATAGGGAAAAATAACCCATGCTATAATTACACAATGTTGGGTTCCATATTAGGTGCTACAACCCAAGAAAGAGATCTAGGCGTCATAGTGGATAACACATTGAAATCGTCGGTTCAGTGTGCTGCCGCAGTCAAAAAAGCAAACAGAATGTTGGGAATTATTAGAAAAGGAATGGTGACTAAAACGGAAAATGTCATAATGCCTCTGTATCACTCCATGGTGAGACCGCACCTTGAATACTGTGTACAATTCTGGTCGCCGCATCTCAAAAAAGATATAATTGCAATGGAGAAGGTACAGAGAAGGGCGACCAAAATGATAAGGGGAATGAAACAGCTCCCCTATGAGGAAAGACTAAAGAGGTTAGGACTTTTCAGCTTGGAGAAGAGACGGCTGAGAGGGGATATGATAGAAATGTTTAAAATTATGAGAGGTCTAGAACGGGTAGATGTGAATCGGTTATTTACTCTTTTGGATAGTAGAAAGACTAGGGGGCACTCCATGAAGTTAGCATGGGGCACATTTAAAACTAATCGGAGAAAGTTCTTTTTTACTCAACGCACAATTAAACTCTGGAATTTGTTGCCAGAGGATGTGGTTAGTGCAGTTAGTATAGCTGTGTTTAAAAAAGGATTGGATAAGTTCTTGGAGGAGAAGTCCATTACCTGTTATTAAGTTCACTTAGAGAATAGCCACTGCCATTAGCAATGGTTACATGGAATAGACTTAGTTTTTGGGTACTTGCCAGGTTCTTATGGCCTGGATTGGCCACTGTTGGAAACAGGATGCTGGGCTTGATGGACCCTTGGTCTGACCCAGTATGGCATTTTCTTATCTTCTTATGAAACGATACAATGCGCTCGGCCGAGCGCACTGTTTAGCATGCGATTGGCTGCACGTTTTCGATGTGCATCTATAACCCCTTATATAGTAAGGGATTTAGCGCATCCAAAATGACCAAGCTGCACATTTTACACTCAGAAAAGTGTACAGAAAAGCAGAAAATACTGCTTTTCTGTACACCTGCCGATTTAATATCCTAGCGATATTAAGTCGGAGGAACCAAAAGAAAAAAAAAAAGTTTAAAAAAAATCTGCCCTCTGGTCAGCGGTTAGCAAAATGGACAGTCAATTTTACTGGCTTCCGTTTTCCTAACCCGTGGCCGTCGGGTTTGGAAACCGATGCCAGTAAAAAAGAGCGTCAGTTGTCTGACCCGCTGACAGCCATCTCTACCATTAATAAGGAGGCGCTAGGGACGTGCTATTGTCCCTAGTGCCTTCTTATTAGTGCACCACCCCATTTAAATAGTGAATCGCATGCCCAGAAGAGGTGACTGGGTGCGCGTCGGGAGACTGAGTGCTCAACATGGAGTGCCCGCTCTCCCGTGATTCTTTCTGTACCGGCCTGAAGGACAGAGAGGGACTTGTACTGCGACTACTGCAAAAGGGCCTTGGAACGATTGTTCCCCCTCTCCCTCTCCCCCACCACCACCACCACAGGGAGCCCTGGAGCTCAGAACGTAAAGGCTATCCATGGAGAGACAGAGAACTGTGTGCCGAAAGGGTTCATCTCATTTTGCTATGCACCCCTGGGTGCCTGTAATAGGATCCATCCTGCCCAGGGGTTACATAAAGTGGGAGGTGGTGGAGGGCAAAATAATTTTGTGAAAACAGTAGGAATGAACCAAAAATGGGCTCTCACAAAAATATCTGAAAATTTTAGTCTGTTTTCATTTTGTATTAACAATTTTTTTTTTGTTTAAGAAAAAGGGCCTTCCCAAAGTAACCACACTCCCCTCCCAGTCCCTAAGACATCCCTACCATCTGGGCTAAGCTGGGCTCAGATGGGGCCTCCCAGTGACTTCCCATCCCTTGAAACATATGCCAGGGCCAAGGACATCCTTTTCCAGCCCCCACTTACCCACTTGCTGTGGGTCCAGAGGGTACCGGTGGCTTTGAGGCCGGCGCCAAAGTGATATCCCAAGTTTTTTATGTACCTAGAAATGCTCCTGGCCGGGATAATCAGGAATATGAATTGCTCTTCAAAGACAAATGAACAATGCAAGTTTGAAATCAGTGTGCTTTGGATTTTCAAAACTATGCGCCCACATTTTCCCTAAAATTTCCTGTTCACAAATTAGCAGCTTTAATTGTATATGAGGTTTTGGTGGGCTAAATTTCAAAGCAAACATTTGCGTGTAAATTCTCTTTGAAAATTGGTATAACTTATCTGAATATTTGCCAACATTCTTATGTGGGCTGTTAAAAATGACCCTCAACTGAATTTATATATAATAAATACATCATTAAACATCAGAGACAGTTTACCTTATAGAACGCTAGGCAAGGAATGGAGTCAGCTGGTGATCGCAGGCACTAGCCAATGGTAGAGAAGCTTTAAAAATGCATGATGTCAACACAGAGAAGGGCAACCAAAATGATAAAGGGGATGGAACAGTTCCCCTATGAGGAAAGGCTGAAGAGGTTAAGAACATAAGAAAATGCCATACTGGGTCAGACCAAGGTTCCATCAAGCCCAGTATCCTGTTTCCAACAGTGGCCAATCCAGTCCATAAGAACCTGGCAAGTACCCAAAAACTAAGTCTATTTCATGTTACCCTTGCTAGTAATAGCAGTGGCTATTTTCTAAGTCAACTTAATTAATAGCAGGTAATAGACTTCTCCTCCAAGAACTTATCCAATCCTTTTTTGAACACAGCTGTACTAACTGAACTAACCACGTCCTCTGACAACAAATTCCAGAGTTTAATTGTGCGTTGAGTGAAGAAGAACTTTCTCCAATTAGTTTTAAATGTGCCACATGCTAACTTCATGGAGTGCCCCCTAGACTTTCTATTATCTAAAAGACTAAATAACCGATTCACATTAACTCATTCTAGACCTCTCATGATTTTAAACACCTCTATCATATCCCCCCTCAGCCGTCTCTTCTCCAAGCTGAAAAGTCCTAACCTCTTTAGTCTTTCCTCATAGGGGAGCTGTTCCATTCTCCTTATTTTGGTAGCCCTTCTCTGTACCTTCTCCATCGCAATTATATCTTTTTTGAGATGCGGCAACCAGAATTGTACACAGTATTCAAGGTGGGGACTCACCATGGAGCGATACAGAGGCATTATGACATTTTCCGTTTTATTCACCATTCCCTTCCTAATAATTCCCAACATTCTGTTTGCTTTTTTGACTGCCGCAGCACACTGAACCGACAATTTCAATGTGTTATCCACTATGACGCCTAAATCTCTTTCTTGGGTGGTAGCACCTAATATGGAACCTAACATTGTGTAACTATAGCATGGGTTATTTTTCCCTATATGCTGTTCAGCTTGGAGAAGAGACGGCTGAGGGGGGATATGATAGAGGTCTTTAAGATCATGAGAGGTCTTGAACGAGTAGATGTGAATTGGTTATTTACACTTTTGGATAATAGAAGGACTAGGGTGCATTCCATGAAGTTAGCAAGTAGCACATTTAACACTAATCGGAGAAAATTCTTTTTCAGTCAACGCACAATTAAGATCTGAAATTTGTTGCCAGAGGATGTGGTTTGTGCAGTTAGTGTAGCTGGGTTCAAAAAAGCTTTGGATAAGTTCTTGGAGGAGAAGTCCATTAACTGCTATTAGTCAAGTTTACTTAGGGAATAGCCACTGCTATTAATTGCATCAGTAGCATGGGATCTTCTTGGTGTTTGGGTACCTGCCAGGTTCTTGTGGCCTGGTTTGGTCTCTGTTGGAAACAGGATGCTGGGCTTGATGGACCCTTGGTCTGACCCAGCATGGCAATTTCTTATGTTCTTAAACATTATGAGTAGGCATCAGACAGACCGACACAGTGATCTTATAAACATACTTGGGAACTTTTGATTTTTTGTCACCCTGAGATTGTCGCTGATTTGCCGGGAAAGGGGGGGGGGGGAGAAGAGGGGCAGTAGCAGCAGCATGTGCACACATTTTCTCATACACATGCACTCACACACACGTACACCTCATGCTTTTTTTACAAAATACAGCTTATTCTCATCCTCTCATTCTCCCATGCACGCACCCTCAGACACATGATCGCTCACTCGATTCTCTCACTTTCACACCCATACCCATGCTCAATTGCAGTGTCATTAATCTTCCTCTCCCACATCCCCTCTCCCTCTCTCCCTCTCATTCTCCTCACCCCAAACCTACCAACGACAGAATGGACAGATCTACAACTTATTGTAAACCGGCATGATGTACCCACGAATGTCAATATATAAAAGCGAATAAATAAATAATAAATAAACTTCTTCCCCTACATAGGCCCAATGGATCTGCTCCTTTTTCCATCTGTCATGGGGGCCTATGTTGTTCTCCCTCTTTGCAGCTGAGGGCCCATGAATTTCTTCCTCATTCACAGATGGGGTATGCTCCTTCTCCTTCTGCACATCTCATCTCTGTTCCAGCATGGGGGCCCAAGCTCCTCCTCCTTGCAGCCATGTGCCCGATGTTCAGGTGAGGGGGTAAGGGTGGGGAAAGCATGATCCTTTTTCTATGCGTGTGCAGGCACAGCCCATCTTCATGCCAGCATGGGCGCACGCTCCTTCTCCTTGCATTGGCAGCTCAATGAGTCTCTTCTTTCCAGCACAGGGCCCACACACCCTCCTTCTTCCAGCTGTGCTGGCCTAACAGATCTCCTCCTGGCCGTGTGCCCGGCGACTTTTTCTCCCAGGGTCTGTTTCTGCAGCAGCACCCGGAGTTTTCTGAGGTTTGCCCGAGACTCGACAGTTCCTTTAGAATTCTGGAGTCTCTGGGCCAAATCTGGAGATTTCCCAGGTAGGTTTATAAAGCCTGTCTTCCTATAGGGAACCAAGCTAAAAGCTGAACCACCAACTCCACCTGCACAATAATCAGTCTTCATTATAGGAATAATGTATGGGATCATGGTACGTCATTGTAGGTTAAGTCATGTATCAGACAAAGGCTATGGCACACTAGGCCTGTGCCTAGGGCAGCAAAAATCTGGGTGCAGCAAGCCGGTGTAAGATTTATTGCCTCTCAGCTTTTTTAATTTCACCCTGCAGAGAACAGCCTTTTCTTTCCTATTCTCTCCCCTGCCCTCCCAGGCAGCATGCAGAGAACAGAAGAAGAGAGGGCGAGGTTGGAGCAGACAGCAGAGCAAGGAAAAGCTGCTCTACTCCTTAATTCAGCCCCTCCCTTTCTGTCATTTATTTATTTATCTATTTATCTATTTATTTATTTATTTAATGCTTTTTTTATACCGACATTCATGACATCGGTCATATCATATCGGTTTACAGAAAAACATTCGGGCGGATTTTAAAAGCCCTGCTCGCGTAAATCCGCCCGGATTTACGCGAGCAGGGCCTTGCGCGCCGGCGCGCCTATTTTGTATAGGCCGCTGGCGTGCGCAGAGCCCCGGGACGCGCGTAGGTCCCGGGGTTTTCGGAAGGGGGCGTGTCGGGGGCGGGGGCCGAACGACGCTGCGTTTTGGGGGCGGGGCGCGGCGTTTCGGGGGCGGGCCCGGGGGTGTGGTTTCGGCCCGGGGTGTTCAGGGGGCGTGGCCACGCCCTCCGGAACCGCCCCCGGGTCGGGTCTCGGCGCGCCTGCAGCCCGCTGGCGCGCATGGATTTACGTCTCCCTCTGGGAGGCGTAAATCCATGGATAAAGATGGGGGGGGTTTAGATAGGGCCGGGGGGGTGGGTTAGGTAGAGGAAGGGAGGGGAAGGTGAGGGGAGGGCGAAAGAGAGTTCCCTCCGAGGCCGCTCCGATTTCGGCAGCCGGCTGCGCGGCTCGGCGCGCGCTGGCTGCCCAAAATCGGCAGCTACGCGCGTATCTTATAAAATCCAGCGTACTTTTGTTTGTGCCTGCTGCGCAAACAAAAGTACATGATCGCGCAGTTTTTAAAAATCTACCCCATAGTGTCGTAACAATTGACAATAACAAGAAGGAGCAAAAAGTTACAATCAAACAGGGGAGTGGAACTTGGGAGATGGAAAGACAGAGGGAAAAAGTTAACTTAGAATTAAAATACAACTATAGAGTTGGGGAGCTTGGAAGGCCTTAAAAATGGTACAGGGCTGTCATGTGTAGGGAGGTCTGGTGATGGTGGGGAGGGGGGGGGGGAGTGATAGCACCAATGGTACCTAGGGGGCAGCAAAAACCTAAATCTGTCACTTGCCTCCAGGAGTAGCAAAGATTGAAGCTTTAAAGGGGTACAGCCATCAAACAATCTGCTGAGGTCCCAGGCAGCAGAAGAAATAAGTAAAGGTTATAACAAACAATGCAAGACAAATCTAATACTAAATAAACATTTATTCAAATCTCATGTTCAACATTTTCGTTCTAAAATGAACCCATCGTCAGGGACAAACTACCGGTACCTAAAATACTATAACACTAAAATTGAGAAAAGTTTTCCTAGCTTGTATGTTTACTATATATTTCTGCAGCCATTGTGATGCTGTTTTTATTGCTGTTTCTCCCTTGGCACATCTTGTAATGATCAAGCAACTTATGAACCGAATTAGATAAATAAATAAAATAAATGGCATAGACATTAAGTGTGCACATCTATTGTGCTAAAAGATACATTATTACCCTCCAACAACCATTTACAAAGAAAAAAAATCTATCTGTGCACAAAACTACAGAGATATGCAATGTGCATGCATTATATATATAACATTAGCGATTGTTTTTGTTGCAAATAAATAACCTATTTTTTTTAACAAGCAGATTTCCATGCTATGCAAACTTTTATCCATTTCAGTGCTTTGCTTTGGAGTTATTTTGTTCACCAGTTTATTTTTGCTCCCTGGAGTTTCCAGCTCAATCAGAACTAACCTCTGTTGAGAAAATGGCATCAAAATCCTTAATTTGCAACTGCCCCAAAAAACTTTTTCCATTTTAATTCATTTACTCCTTGTATCTTGCTGAGCTATCACATCAACAGCCCTTGGTCACAAACGGCAGACTGTTGCTCCCTTTAGTGTCTGTTATGCTAACATGCTGAGCCTGGTCATTTTTGGGACTCCCTACCTTCCTTCCAGTAGCTGTGAACAGTTACACCAAAGCATCTTCAGCCTCTGCTAGCCAGAGAAGTAGGAGTCAGGGTTGAAAATCAAACCCAGGTCTGTTGGAAAGAAAGATACAACAGTGAACAATATTGCCACTGAGCCATCAGACTGGTACCTGGCACACGCACTTTAATAATAGTAATGTCTATTATGTTTAGAGCCCAATAGAGATATCATGGATAATTCTTATGTTTGCAATGTTCTTGCCATGAAGACGTGATGACAGCTTGAGGACAATGTAGTTAATGAACTTGTTCGTAGTATACAGTGAAAAGACTCTTTGCTAGGCTTCCACCTCTATGCTCTGACCATTATACCTGTTGTCTGACCATTCATTAAATCTTTAGTCCTTTTTTATTGTAATTCATAAGAAGTGCCATGCTAGGTTAGAACAATTGTCCATTGAGCCCTACATTCTGTCTATGTCAGGGGTCAGTCCAGGTTATTTGGACATACCTGGCAGATCCCAGTGGGGATATCCATTTCCTGTTGCTCACTCCCAGAAGTAAGAAGTGACAAACCCTAAGACTACATAGCTTAACCATTGTAGCAGATGCTTATTCTTCTTTGTACTTTTTAAAATTTGTGGAATACATTTTATTTGGGCTTCCAAGATGGTACTTTTAAACAGTATCTGTAATACAAAAAAAAATGTAGAGTAGGATATAAATAATAAATAAAGATCTTTCTCTGAACAATCAATGCTCTTCTACAGTTGTAGGCCATCATATAACTAACATTAATAATGCAGTTATTGGACCCAATATTCAAAGCACATTCAGCAATTGATAGCCAGATAAGTTGGACTCATTCCTATATTCAGCGGCTGCTAGGTAGCTGCTAGGTAGCTGGATAAATCACTTTGTGGAGAATTTTGTGGGCGGTCAGTGGGCGGATCGAGGTGACACTACTTATTTGGTTATCCTAACTGGATAAGTACCGATATTTACTCTTAGCCAGTTAAGTTAAATGGCTACATTAGACTTGCCATAGAGCAGGTCTAACTTAGCCGAATATAACGTATCCAGCTAAGTAGCAAATTGTACATGGATATTGCTGTTGAATATCCCTTGTAACTTAGCCGGATATGTTATATCCAGCTAAGATACTTATCCGGGTAGCTCTGAATATTGGGCCCATTGTTTTTGTGCTGTTGAAACATCTCTAAGTATAATCACCAGTCTTAACTTTTTTTATTTTTGTAAATGTTGTTGAATTTAAAAGTGCCCCAATATAAATGTATCCCTTATCTCTTAAATGCTGAAAAACAGGTAGCTGCATTCACTTGACTGTTGAGAAAAATAAAAGCGACACTGAATCAGTGTTTCAAGACTTCTCTCTGCATCAGGGACTGGATGGACATTGTTTTCTAAGGCATTTAAATGGTCCCCATGCCTCAAGCAGACTTTTAAGTCTTGTAACTGCTCTTTTAGCTTCTTTCTAACTAGTTTCTTTATTTTATTAGTCAACCTTTTTAAGGTCATGTGTTACCGCAGTAGTTTTACTTATTCTACCTTCAATGTTTATTTCAAATTATGGTCACTATTTCCAAGGACTTTTACCATCATGACTTTTGGCACCAAATCCTGCTCCTCACCCCCATTAATTCTAGGACCCATTGTCCCATGAAGCAATTATTTATGGTTTCAAGGAGCTTAACCTTCCTGACATGTTCTGATGAGATATTTACCCAGTTGGTATTGGAGTAATTAAAATCTCCCATTATTATTATGTGTCCACGTTTGTTAGCCCGTCCAATCTCCATTAACATTTCACAATCTGTTTCACTATCCTGGTTAGGTGGATGGAGGAAAAACCCCACTGCTATACTCTTCTTCCCCTTCACACATGGTATTTTTATGCATAAGATTCCAGTTTCCTGCAGGATTGGTACCATACTAGACTCTATGGATTCCTTAAATATATATTGCCAACTCACTACCAGTTTGATCTGCTCTGTCATTTCGATATATTTGTACCTTGGAATTACCATGTGCCTTTTTCCACCAAGTCTCTGAAATACTTGTTATGTCAATATTTTCATCTAGATCCTTACACTCTAACTCTCCTATCTTATTTTTTAGATTTCTTGCATTTGCATACTTAAACCTAAATTTGTTCTTTTTCATAACCTGCTTACTATTAGTTGATTCAGGTAGTTTGCACATGATAAGTGCAATAGATTGCATACATGAAACACTTATGTCACCTTATGAAAGAGAAGAAGTCTATCAGAGCAGGAAATATTTTTTATTCCCTGACTCAAGTAATGTGTGATGCACACCTGCAAATTCTAAACGTGGTTACCAGATATTTCAGGTCCTGCAAAGAATCCTTTTTCTTTAGACACTTGGCCATCTTTGACCAATTTCAGCCATCTCATTTCAAAGATGACCCATAGCACCCCTCCCCCCCTCTTTTCTCCATACTCCCTAAATTTCATTTGCTTTAATATTCTTACATAAAATGCTACTCCTTCCTATTGTCCTAATTTCTTATCCTTCCTGACCAGATTATTACCCGGTATACCCAATGGAACTCATTAAATCATGTCCCTGTAATAGCAACAATATCTTGATCCATCTCAATCATCAGGGCTGGCGAGTAAGGAATTTTATTGCCTATATTATGAGCATTTGTGATCATAGCCCTCCAGACATTTTTCCTTGTCTTGTTGTCTCTCTTTCTATATAGCTTCATACCTACTTTCCTTGTCTTTCCATCTTTTTCATGAATCTGAAGCCAAGAAGACATGCTGGGAACACACACCCAGAATGCATTACATAATTGTGACTGCTTCACAAGGATGTTATTGATTCTGGCAAATTGACAGGTCAAGATTTAATTCTGTTTATTTATTTATCTATGTATTTTACTTAAAATATTTCTATATCACTTACCCACAAATGGACACCCAAAGTGGTGTACAAAAACAGTGAATTAAAACCCAACAATACAAATATATAATCACATAACAAAAAAAAGCCCAATTTAAAATCCAAAAATAAAAATAACAATCTCATAATAAACAAATGTGAATGAAAAAATAAAAGTCTAATTGGCTGCTGTAACCAACTCTATTACACTTCAGAATACCAACTCTATTTGTCAAAGTTCTTGATATGCGGTCAATTTGCACCTAAAACATGGTAGCACAAGATCAGAGAGAACAGGCAACTGGCAGTAGTATTGTCTTAAGTATTCCAGTCACTATTAGTATAGCATGGTTTAGTTGGTTGTGAATAATGGCTATCTTCACATACTCTTTCACAGTACCTTGACATTAGGTATACAAGAGCTAAGGTAGAAATCTGAAGGACTTCATTTGTTACTCCCCAACTTGTACTGACTAATTTTTGTATAATAATTTGTGATTTAACTTTTGAAGACATGCCTTTGAGGTATTTTCTAAAATTTAGTGAACAATCTAAAGTTATGCCCAGCTACTTTGTGAAAAATTTCTGGCATATTTTTTATTTTACAGCAAATACAACATTGAGTGGAGTATGGACCATGTTTTGTCCATATGGAACTCGTTAAGTACTGAATTGTCTATCTTTGGCCTAAGTCACCATTTCAGGAAATATTGACCCATGATGTTCAGGTCAGATTTTAAAATTTTTTCCTCTGTCAAAGACATGGCATTGGACAGAGAGTGCTATAACATCAGCATAATCAAACTTTAATGAAGCAGTTTCAGGCATATTACTTACAGTAAATATATGCTAAACCATTTTGGAACACCTCAGTATTGGTGGTCATTGTTAATGATCTAGGGTCTACTAACTTTATTTCCAAGATACACGCAATACTTGCTATTGAGTAATGTCTATATTATAGATGCAAAGTCCATTTGCATGGTAGAATTGCAATCAATTGGTATAAGAGTCCATGCTTCCATATGGTTTCATGAATGTGGCTACTTTTATTATCACAGAGTTTGTGGATGTCCATGGATTCTAAATTTTTGGCAGAGTTTCATGATTTTTATTGATATCCTTGATATGTCGATAATTTCCAAATAAAAATCATAAAATATTGAAAAGTGGAGAAGGTACATGCATTGTTACTATTTGTGCTTGAAAGTGTAGCCAATAAGATTTTATATTATTTTTTATTGGTGTTTATTATTTTCTAACAAAATATTAATAAAGAAAATCTTTAATTGGAAATAAAAGAAGTAAACTGAGTTGGAAATAAACATGAAATAAGAATGATGGAGTCAGTCCAGATGGTGACTACTAAATAGTCAGTGGTCTTTGTTGTAAAGCATATGAGGACAATATTAAAGATCTAAACATGCATGCCCTACAGGAAAGATGGAATAAAGGAAATATGACAGATGGATAGATGAGCAGATTAAATCTTTTTCTGCCATCACGTTTCTATGTTTCTTTGAGACATTTAAATACCTCCACAGTATTAATGCACAGGAGGTGGGCCTCTTTCAACAGAAAGGTAGTTTGGAACAAGGCGTCATGGGATTAGGATGAAAGAAGGTTACTCAGGAGTAATCTAAGGAAATAATTCTTTACAGAAAGGTTGGTGGATGCTTGAAACCATCTGCCAGTGGATGTGGTGGAGACAAGGGCAATATATGACTTCAAAAAAGCATTAGCTTAGCACAGGGGATCTGTGTTAGGGTTTGTAAGAGCTGAGCAGTTGGTGTGGATACGCTGTATTGTCTTTTTCTGACATTGTGTTTTTATGTTTCTAAATATAGAGAAATAGAAATTACATCCAGCCTATTTTTCCTCTTAGCCCACAAAAGAGAGAAAGAGGAACTGTAAGGAACTCATAAGCATTATAGTTAAGAAAGCAAGGAAAGAAAAAAGTAATTTATAGGATCGCCAATTATGAACACAATCTAGTTGATAAAGTGGGATTGCATCTATCCTGTTACACACTCTCCACAGTCTAATTGAAAGAAATCTTCCCATTAATGAAAGATCTAAATTACTATGGGTCAATAAATATATATGTAACCCCAGATATCTGATCAGGTAACGTAAAACAACTAGTGCCTAGAGCAATAATTTCCTGGTACATTATTAAGAATTGTTTCCTTCTAGTCTGAGCTACTAGAAAGACATCTGGAAAAACCCAAATTTTTGACCCAAGAAAGGAATATCTTTATGTCAGAAAAGCAAATTAAAATCAAATTCCGAAACATAGGACACCAGCAAATTAGCCCTGCTCACTTCTACCCCCTGCGGTTGTTCCAGACCCTGGGTTAGATTGAGACTATGCATTGTCAGTTCAGCTCCTAATGCTGCTTCCTCCATCCCACTATGCTTCTTCCCAGGTAAATAATTTATTTATTAAAAAATCTATGTGCTCCCTAAATCCACAGCTCTAGACGGCGTTCAGAACAAAACAGTCACAAAACAAATTGCATACAAGATAAGACACCAACAAATAGGCTGTCAAATACTGAAGCCTTTATTTTAATAACAGTGTTGCCAATAACATGAAAAGCAAACACATGCTGAAATTAAAACGTCTTAAGCATTTTCCAAAATGTCTTCATGCAGGTCACATGACACAAACTTTCTTAGTAGCAGGCCTAATTGACTCAACAGGCACCTTCAAGACTTCCGGGCAATATTTATAAGGTTTAACGTTATTGAATGGTGATTTGACCTTGCACATATGTCAGATAATGAAATTGTCACACCATGTTTGCCAACACTGGCAGCAGAATTTACACTTGCCCAAAGGGAACATTCTATGAGAGCAGCAGATAGGTAAAAATGAGCATATACATGTGTACGCAACCTCTGCTTGTGTAGTCTGTATTTTATAAAAGTAAAAAATACGTGCATATTTTCACTTTCACATGCATGCATGCATACGTACATACGTACATACGTGTGTAAAAAATAAAAGGTGGTCTAGGAGCATTCTAGGGTGGGTCCAACACTTACGCACTTACGCACATTTTCTGACTTACCTGAGTAATTTTACACCCCTGCTGGCGGAAGTGAAATTAAACATGTTTATTGTGTACTACTGACTGGGTGAGAGGTCTGGGTGAACTTCGGGGCAGGGCTTAATTTGTGGGGGGAATGGCCAGGAATGCAGTTCATCACTTCTTTTCAGGCTTAAGAGGTTGAGCAGCAGGGATGCTCTGCTCCCTGCCCTCCAGGCTGCAGGAAAGAGAAGGAGAGGGAGTGAGTCTGGAGCACACAGAGAACAGCTACGCTGCTCCCTAATCCCCTCCCCTCTTGTTCCCCTTCCGCCCTACTACTTCTCTTATATTGCAGGGAACATACTGAAGCAGGCACTACACAGTAAAGAACAGACACACAAAAAAAAGATTGGACTTGAAACTGTGAGCAGCAGTGCTAATTGTCAAACCTTCAACCCTGACCTGGCCGAATGGCCCTACTGCTCTCAACTTTCAGACGTGTGCTAAGTCAGCCCCTTTGTGTTCGGTACCGAGGGCTTAATTTCTGGCAGAATGACCCAAAATGGCATTCTGCCACTTTTTGTCTGGGACCCGAGAAAGTGGAGCAGAGCCAGCAGTGTATATCAATTCTGGTTCTACTGAGGAAACAGAATGGAGCCAGTAGTTGCATGGATTAATTATGGCCCCCAAGTGCTTGGAAGAAGCAGAGAAGAATAGAGAGTACTGGAGCTGGGCAGCCACATAGCTTTGATTTTTGTGCAATTTTCTAGCACAATTTTGGAGACTGCGGGGGACAGCAACCATTGACCAAAGTGAAAAAAACCCCCCAAAACAAAAGACACAGAGTGAATGCCTGTCAGCCCCACTGCTTCTGCCCTCCTGGGTGTGTTGGCTTCATGCTTAACATGCCTTCATCTTAGGCCCTACCACCTCTGCTGCTCGTGACCACACCGGTTGAGGGTGAAAGGGCCAAGAAAGTGAATGAAAGGATGTGGGATAGGGGGAGTAGAGTGACGGGATCGGAAGGAGGGAAAGGAGAGTGGGTGATGGGAAGTGGGGTGGCAAAAGAGTGAGTGAAGGGATCGGAGAGGCTATAGATTATGTGGGACAAAGGGGGGAAGTGTGGGGAACAAAGGTGCTGTAGGTGTAGAGATTCGAAGAACTATGAAATGTGAATGAGGTGATCAAAGCAGGGGACAGTCTGCGAGTGAAGTGACTGGAGGGAGGGTTTAAAAAGTGAAGGAGAGGAGGAGAGAGGACTGGGTATGTTTGGGGAGGAAGAGAGTGAAGAGGGCATGTGGCATTGCTCCCTTCTTTCTGTCCCCAAGGTGGCAAAGAGCAGGCCATGCTTTTGAATTCCAGATTCAACAGCCCCTGCACAAGCAGACTGAGGACAGCGGACAGTGCACATCAGACTGCTGCTCCTGTCCCCCAAGGAGAGAGAGGAGGAGAGTTGCTGGAGAGGGTGATTTTCTAGGAAAAGGAGGGGCTGAAGGATCACCACAGATAGGGAATTAGACTTAGGGGCTTTAGGAAAAGTGGGGGGAGGAGGAACAAGATCCACTGAGGATTTTATGAAGGGTGGAGCTGGATCACCAGGACAGAGAATCCCTTATCCCCAGCCATCTTTTTCCTACCAATGGTCATCGAGCATGTTAAGCGTGTAAAGAACGTATTCGGCTATGTATGTATGTGAGAGAGAGAATTCACACCTGGTCACACATGATCCCGTCACTGCCCATCTCATCCCCGTTCACATTTCCACTTCCTTTTTGTCTACAAATTAAGCCCTGACTGGGGAAAGTTCAGGCTGAAGCACCAGGAAGGTGTCAATGACCTGGAGAGTGACTGGGAGAACTGGTGGACTAATTGGTTAAACTGGTAATTTTCTTGATGTACACGTTTTAAAATTAGCCGACTTAAGTGCGTAAATCCCTATATACAAGAGTAAGTTCTACTTTACTTTCATGTGTAAAATATACGGTGTATATTTTTAAAATAGGTAGGCAAAATATGCGTGTTCAATGCACTAAAATACTCATTTTCAATGCATCGCATGTATTCATGCATAAGCCTACATATGTGTGTAATGTTGAGGGGTAAAGATATGCATGTTTTATAGAATGCACATATATCATATACACAGGTTATAAAATACTATGCAAACCTATGTGCGACCTGTGATAAACAGGGCCAAATTTAATACTGGAGCACCCATCCCCATCCCCATGAGCTAGAGACTCAGAACACTCCCCACCCGGCCAGATCCTTCCCTCTCCCCGTGTCCCATCCTGACCTCAGAGTTGCAGGCCGCAACTGCTCCTGACCTCACAGCAACAACACCAACAAAATTCAGCACTGAGCCTGTGAGCCCTTCTTCTCCGACAGGCCCTGCAATGGCCCCACCCCTATCATAGGTTTCCATGGTAATTGGAAGCCTGTGTGGACGTAGGGGGTGTGGCCAACTCAGGACCTTTCAGCATGGGAGGGTTTGCAGGCTCAGTGCTGAATTTTGCTGGTGCAGCTGCTGCTGTGGGGTCAAAAAGACATGTGGGTGATCTGAAAGAAATTCTAAACCAATATTTAAGACTTCATCCAGGAGCCAACAAGACTATTACTGACCCAGGAGGGCACTGCATGCTAAATATCTTGGCAGAGCTCTGTGCTTTTCAAAAAAGCATTAAACTGAGAAAAAGAAGGATACATGGAATAAAAGGGTTTGCTTATTGAATATATGTGCGTGTGCTTGCGTTTGTAGATTGTGGATATTAAATCTGTGAGCCAGGCAGTAGTGGAAATGGTACAGAAGTACAAAATTCCTTCTGACAAAATAATCGCTTTTGTTACCTACAACACAAAGCAAATATGGCCAAAACCTCTGGACAAATTCTAAAAGCCCCATTTTCTAAGTGCAGTGCACAGGACAAGCATTATACATCTGCTTAACTTGATGGAAAATATTTGGAGAAAAGCATTTGGAAAACTGAATGAACTAGTCATTGCTGAGAAAGGTATGTTTGCTGCCTGCCCTGCCTGCAAAGCATAAGTCCAGCAATCAATCATAGAAGGAGAAAGGGAAAGCGATGAGAATTCCACCATCACTGGAAATCACATGATGGAACAGCTGGCTTGAAGCCGTCCGTTTCCATTGAAATCACGTGCAGGATTAGGTGAATTTTTTGAGAATGAGTGTAAGCAAAGTTGCAGTTCATATGTTGAAACTGTAGTAACATTTATGTAAATCAACAGAAGTAAAAGCAGATGTTGCAGTAATAGAAGTGTTTGCACCAAGGATAATGGCAGATCTCACTGCTTAAGTTACGATAAGCCAAAGCAGAGTGATGACTTGGCTGATCTAGGCAGCTGGGCAAAGTCATTAAGTGACACAACTGACAACATGCCAGCTAAGTCATTAAGTGGCACAACTGACAACATGCCAGCTCAAACAGCTTTTGAAGAACATAATGCTAAAATCGAAACCTGCCTGTCTGGCTCCCAGTGGGTCTGTCAGCCGCCACAAATTTTTTGAAGCATGCAGGGCTTTTGATCTCAGTCAAGCGAAACAACTCACCCTAGAAGTGATAAATATGTTTGAGTCTATTCCCATGTTTGAGGACTATACCTTGGTAAAAGCTTTGTTTTCTAGGTACAGCAGAGCAGTTACCAAAATGAAGTGCTTTGATATTGTGGAATTTTGGTGCAACCAGAAAGATCACTTTCCATATTGGGCTGGAATAGCTCTGAGATATTTACTGGCTACTGTGAACTATGTGGGTTGTGAAAAAGATCCTTTTCTTTGTATAAAGATGTCCTGAGAGATGACAGCCACTCAATCAAAACTAATGCAAAGAAGTACAACTTGTCACAAACTGTGGCAAGCTGCAACATGAAAGAAAAATGAGAATTTTGCACAGTAGTAATCTTCGATAAAAGTTTTGCAAGAGATTTTTTTCTTCTAGCAGAGATGGCAGACACAGAATACAAAGTGACAACTTGCACTTCTAACCGAAGATGTGCGGAGAGATTGCCACCTGTGAGAAGTTTCTTTTCTAACAAAGAAATACCGAGTGATCACAGATATGGCAATTTGTAACATAAAAGTAAATGTATATTTTGCACCATATAACAAGTTTTAATATATAAGAAACAATTAAAAACTTAAGTTGAAGAGCATATGCAAATTAAATGTCAGTGGGTTGTTTTGTGGGTTTTTGTTTTTTTTGCAATTTATTGCTTTTTCTGTGCACCTGTCTGACTTTTAATGGGAATTGCCATCACAAAACCTTAACCTCTAGTCAATAAAGGCAGCTCCTATCTATTAATATAAGAGTGGGGAGGCATTATCCTGGGCCTCTTATTGAAGTAATATATCCTCCTAATCAAATCCCACACATCTGACTGGACCCCCACCCCAACCTATTCCTCCTTCCCCCCCCCCCCCCACACACACATATCTTTTGCTGCTGCCACTGAGCTGAACTTATTTATTTATTGATGGCGATTTTTTTATTACCTTGTCTATGGTCGATTTGAGGTGATTTAAAAATGCAGACCAAAAATCATTCAAATAGATAAATAAATAAAATAACCGCATAGATACAATAAAATAAAATAACCGCATCTCAATCCCTTCTAAGAACATAGTTAAAATAAACGTCATGACACCTACCAAACTATCTCAAATCTTTCTCTGAAGGTTAATGGGTAGTATTCCCATCTCTGTCTATGGCTTACCCACAGCTCAGTTCCCCTTCCAGGGTATCAGTTTCACCTTCATTTCCACAATATACTTGTTACAGTGATCTCCCTTCCCTCAATTAATGCTCTTCCTCCTATCTCCCTCCCAGGGAAGGCCCTTTTCTATGCTCTTTCTAATTATGCTTCTCCTATCTCTGGGACCATCAATGGCTCTTTTCACACTGATTGTTACTAATGCCTGGATGCCTAATTTATTAGTTTATCTTACAGATAAGAGAGTCCTGATCACTTTGCGGCCCAGTTAAGTTGAGCATTAAAAAACTGTGCACTGGTTTCCAGCACACATTTTTAACACTGAGTTTACATTTTTTTTTAACTCCCAATGCAGTAAGCTAATATTATGCAACTGCATCAGGAGTTTAAAAAAAAAAAGAGCGAAAACTGTAAAATATGCAATTCGCATCAGCCAAACACACATTTTAACTGAAAAAAGTGGGAGGTGGCATCCCGAAAAGCGGAGCTACACACTGTTCTCCAGGCGCCTGTCCTTTATGCAGGTAAACGGCAGCAGCAGCAGCTGCTGCTACTTACCCAGCTAAGTACCAAACTATCTGGCTATCTGGCAGGTGTGAGCTGCTTTCACTTAGCCAGATAATCCAGCTACCTGGAGGCGAACCATGCCAGATACCCAGATAAGTACTGACTTATCTGGCTATGTGAAAGCAGCTCACACCGGCCAGATAGCCAGGTAGATCGGTACCTATTCGGAGGAGCCAGAGGAGCAGCGGCAGGAGGAGGCAGTGGTAGTGGTGAGGCAGTTCGCGTTGGCAGTGCTAGAGGGTGGTCGAGTGCTCCCTGGCAGAGTGGTGAGAGGCTGTGCAGGACCAAGGAAGCAGAGGAAGAGGAGCCGTTGCTGCCCTGGGGCAGGAAGTCATCTCTGCTACCGAAGGGGCATCCAGAGTTGGCAGGCCAGGCTCAGCAGCTCCTTGGACAAGGAGAACTTGGCCTGTGCTGATAAGGCCCTTTGACATCCCCTCTCGCCCCCATTGCACCCTTGTTATCTTTCTCCTCTGAGCCATCCTGCGGTCAGCAAAGCCTGAAAGAAAACATGGCAGAAGTGGCTTTATCTTTCTCACTGACGTTTCTTTATACCTGTCAAGGACACTGACTTATCCTTCTATCTGGCGAGTTTTGCTACTGCTGCCTAGCCAAATAAGTCAGTACTTATCCGACTATCTATCATGGGTGTTGCCACTACTTAGTCAGATAAGTACTTATGCAGCGATTTATAAACAATGATTTATTTTAGCAATTACTTGTTGCACTTGTGTCCCAATAGGGTACACAATCTGTACATCATCAAAATAGAGAATGATACTGGAAACCCTCCTCATGTAAAATCTCACTAACTGGCTAAATATAAAGATTGAAAGGTAAGGTCTTTCATTTGTGATTACCCATAGCTACCCACTGGGGGCGAGCCTTACGTTAGATGTGAATCCTACGGTATAGCACAGCATTATGAAAAAGGAAGCTGAGCCAATAGAAGATAAGCCAGTCTCCTCCTGATGGCTAGTTCCGAGAGGGTGAGTTCTGAGGGTCGGCGTGATGGAGTGGAACAGGATGGGTCTCTGGGCCTTGACTGGAGAAAGATCAGAGGAAGGACATTGGATGGATGGGCCTTGAAAGGGGAGACCGAAAATGGGAGCACTGAATGGATGGGCCTTGACTTCATCTAAGGGGGGGGGGGGGTTGCTTTAACACTGGGCCACTTAATGTGAGCAGGTCACATCTGCTGTTGAAATAAATAGCCTGGCTGTGGTACAATGGCCTTAGTTTAGTGTGATTATTTTTGTATAGCCATAGCCTGCATATCATTAAATAAGAAAATAGCACATACATAGAGGACTTAACATGCACATTAAAATCTGCAGTTATCCTTAGTTAATACATGGGCATTAAAGTCTTAATCTGAGAGTGACCTGCAGCACACGTTAAAAATGCTTTGTGGGCATCCACACTTTGTCTGACATGCTAAGAGAAAAAGTAGCCCCAAAGGTCTTCTGGAATCTGTTCTCTGCCGTAACAATAAAGTAATGATCTAAAACCAGACTAAATCCATGTATTTCTTTAAATACCGTTGAAGATTTTTCTCACTGTAAATGTGGCTGGTGATGTGAGGTCGTTTGAGGACACTGATAAAGTTGTGATAAGATAATGAAGTGTTCTATACTTGTTGGAAGCTGAAAACTTCATTGTGAATCTGTACCCCCAGCCATTAACTAAACAATCAGCGAATTGTTTTCTTGTTAGTTTAGGTGGGGAGGACAACTCTCAAACACCTGCGTGCTGTGGCATATATGTGCGATTGTGGCAGACCATAGTTTTACCACAGTATTTTATAACCTGTGCATATCACATATGCGCATATTATAAAATCTGTGTATTTTTAGTCCACAACATAAGGGCATATGTAGGCCAATGTGTGAATACATGTAATACATTGAAACCATGTATTTCAATACATTGATTACGGATACTTAATCCACCTATTTAAAAAATATGAGCACATATATTTTATGTGCAAAAATAAAATAGGACTTACTCATGTAAGTCAGGATTTGCACATGAAAATTGGTGCATTTTAAAACATGCGTTTGTAAGTGAAATTACCAGTTTAACCAATTAGTCCACTAGTTTGCCCAATTCTTCTCCATGTCATTGAGACCTTCATGGTTCTTCAGCCTGAACTCCTCCTGGTTCACCAAGACCTCCCACTCAGTCACTAGTACATAATAAACATGTTTAATATCACTTACGTCAGATAATTAGCAGGTGCAAAAATGCACAAGTTGGAAAAGATAACAATTGCATAATTTTTGGCCCCATTCAGGAACGCCCTTAGACTGCCCCATTGTACCTGCATATATGTGTGTGCCAAAGTGAAAATATGTGCGTATTTTGGACTTTTATAAAATAGAGAATACGTGAGTAGAGGCTCCTTTTCTGCATGTAACGTTTGGAAAATTCTCCTTTATAGTACCTTATAGCTTGGGGTGCTAGTGGTTCTTTCACAAATGTCTTCGTATTTTGTGAGCTTCTGAATTCCTCTGTTTTGGAGGAACAGCCTGATGTTCTTGAATGTGGAATTATCACCTTCAAGAACAGTTTCTGTATGTGAGAACCTGAGAACATCAGACGAACCACAGACAAGGAATTGTCTTCTAGTGGTCCTAGTAAGGTGTGGTGTTGACTTTTAACACCACACCTTACTTAATGTAAGGAGGATGTCCATGGAAATCAGTTCATGTAGAAGATGCAGTAGCATGAAATGAATTTCAGACCAAGGTTCTGTGCTGCTGTCCCACTGTGAAACTTACTGTAGCTCTCTCCCTACAGACGACTTTGCTGAGGAAGAGGAGGAGCAATCCTTTGGTTACAAGAGGTTTGGTAAGTAACATGAAACCCCACTTTTTTTGAGTTTATAACCATTCAGATATTATGTTGCAAATCAGAAGAACCATTGCTGGTAGCAGTGATAAGGTCCTTTAGAGGAACTGTACAGATGCGAATTTTGTGCTAAGAAAACACAGATTGAGGAACTACATAAATGTGTCTAAGATACAGCGGCTGTTTACAGACATGATTCTGGACCTACTTTTTGCCAGATTTTGTACTGTGTATATAATCAAGTTATCTATCTATATCAATATATATCTATACCTATACCTAAATATCTATATGTATTAATAAATAAATATATATTTATTTATTTATTTATTTTTAGCTTTTATATACCGGAAGTTCCTGTATACAATACATATCACTCCGGTTCACATTTAACTGAGTTAACTATCGCCGGGGAGGCGATTTACAAGGAACATGTTGAAAAAATGAACGGGTAATCTATAATAAGGTACAATCTATTATAAAACAACTGGGATCAACTTAGAGAACAACTGGGAAATATAAAACTGAAGCAATATAGACACTACATTATAGACACTGTAACCGAAGCAGCATAGACACTGTTAAATAGACACTACATTGTTGCTGAAAGACAATAAGTGTGGATTGATTTTTCTTGCTTTTAGCTCTCTGGAAAAGCTTGCCGGAAGAGCCAAGTCTTGAGTTTCACTTTAAAAGTGGTGTGGCACGGCTCAAGGCGGAGGTCCGGTGGTAGGGAGTTCCAGAGGGACGGGCCCGCTGTGGATAGAGCACGTCTCCTCAGGGTGGATTTTGCAGGTCGGGTGATCATTCTGTTCTGATAAGCATATATAGATGCATATATAGATATGTTCTTGGAAGGAATAGACCTAATGACAAAATTTGGAAGTAACTTATTCTTCCTATTCTTAGGAGATACCTACATATAGTATTATTTTAGCTTTATCTTTTATCTTTCTTAAAATTTCTTAATCACCTAATAGGATGATATACAACGGTAAAAGATTCATAATAAAATACTCAAAACATAGAACCACAAAACATACGGAACTAAAATTGATGCAGACACATAAGACATAGATAATAAAATAAATAAAATGTATAAATACATAAAACATCAGAAGATTGCGGATAAGCCTACTAAGTATTATTTCCAAGAGAGTAATCTTTGCTAGAAACAAAACAAACCCTGTAACTGAATTGTGACCATAGAATGAAGGAACATAAGTAAAGGGGAGCCAAGTTACGGCTTTCCTACTTCACAGCATGAATTTTCTCTTGATGATTTATTTTGTCCAGTCTCCCCTGCAGGGAAGTCTTTTCATTAATCCTCTCACATTTCAGAAAACAAGCTGGCAGATCTACAATACTTACCAAAAAACAAGCCCCATGAAACTAAAACTTTAGCTAAACAAATCATATGACCGAATACACTTTCATGTGGAGGCCGATATTCAGAAGCCATGTAGAGGGATAACTGAAAAGTTACCATCTAAACAGCAAAGTGGCCATATTAGAAGCCATGTGCAGCTAGAATTTAGCCACATAATTTGGAGGTGGTCCGAGGGTGGGTGGGAGGCATTTTGGGGTGGGCCAGAATTAGCCGCTTAATTTAGGTGGCTAACTCTGCTCACGCCATAGGGCTGTCCTAAGTTAGCCAATATTCATCTGCAGAGCGGCTAGTTAAGTTAGCCGGGTATCCTGATACTGGTCTCTAAGATCTATTGCATCTTCTTTAATATGTGCCACAAAATAAACTGCTAAAACTAAACAGCAAAACACTGTTCAAATTTCCATGTCTTTACGTAAGAGGGAACACTGCACAGTAAGTTTCCTAATCAGTATTGCTCATCTTCTTCAAGGACATAGTGTAATAACACTAGTACATATGCATCTGTTTGTTATCCACTGGGAGTACTGTCTAGTTTCATACAAATTCCATTTTTTTTACTGGAATAAACTGAAATCTCTTGGCTGGTTCAGGGATCTATCTGCTGATGAGTAGCAGATCCAGGTCATGTCTTGAAAGCTGGACTCCTGTTTGTCTTACTTCATTGTCTCTAAGGCTGTTGTAAAAGGGTCACTTATGCAACTTGAAGGCAGATTCGGAATTGGGCTGATGCAACCTCAGTCTGATACAATAATATAATTTAATGAGCCAGGAACTTATTGAAAAGATTTTTAGTTAGTGTACATTGTCTGCAGAGGAACTTAATGAGGAGATGTATTTTTGTTATTTATATTGTAATACCGGAATAAACCCCTCAGAGCTGTAATATATACAGTATATAAAAGAAATTGACGTTGACATTGACAAATTGACAAA
Source organism: Rhinatrema bivittatum (assembly GCF_901001135.1). NCBI lineage: Eukaryota > Metazoa > Chordata > Amphibia > Gymnophiona > Rhinatrematidae > Rhinatrema > Rhinatrema bivittatum. Next base: position 593,830,903 of record NC_042616.1, read on the forward strand.
GTATTGCCCAACTAGATTTCCCAGTATGTAAAGCCCTCTGTGCATACACATGCAGTGACTGGAAAGTGTGCAGTGACTGGAAAGATATGAATTGTCCGCTTAAGAGTCTTGAGGGGAACTCTGTTCCCAGCCGAAAGAATTCTAATGTTGTAACTCACACCCCACTTCAGGGCAATATAGAGGCAACTCCTGTTAGAGGCCCAGAGAGACGTGGTCTACATTTCTTTACAATATGTCAGGAGAGAACAGACTGGTATGCAACAGTGAAATATACTAAAGTTGTAATAAAATATAATAAGGTTGCTTAGAGGCATTGATTAAAAAATAATTCAGGGTCCCAACTGGCTTATAAGAGAATACTGCAGGCTAAGAGTGCAGCCTATGTGCTTTTTTTATTCCCATATACACAGAATGGGAGAAAAGTCTTAGTAAATCTGGCACAAAGTCTGCTAGGCAAACTTATGTAGAGATACATAGATATAAACGGCAGAAAAAGACCAGATGGCCCATCAAGTCTACCCTGCAACCTTGATTTGAAATTGAATCTCAGACCTATAGTCTGGGTCCTTTCATTGTCTCTAGGGTTTTAATTGAAACTGTTAATCCTATGCTTCTTTGCTTCTGCTCCTTAGGGGGTCCACAGATTCTAACCCATTCCCTATTGATGTCCTATCCTGTTAACTTTATTGTAATTTCTCCTTTTTACTTCCCCCTTATTGTTATTGCTCGTTCATCAGACATTTCTATTACATAAAAGGTACTGTACAAGGCAAGCAAATTTGGAAAGCTGCCCTTTATTTTTTTTTTTTGTGTGTGTGTTTGGAAGACTCAAAGTGAATTTTTCTTCTTATATAACTTTCATGAAGGTACAGAATGCAAATTTCCCCAGGCCCTGGCTGATTTGTGGCACTTCAGGGCCCTGCTGCTGAGAATGAGGCACAGGGATTGCTGGATATTACTTCTTCTGGGAGAAAATGGAAAAAAATAAGCAAAATATTACATAATTTTCTTTAGCTGACAGCTTATGAATGACTGCTGGGAAGTTACAGCATGATGCCATACTGTGTCTTTTGCCAAGATGAAAATACTATTTTTCCCCTTGGCTTTTCTGATTATTGTACATTTCTGCCTTGCATTTATAGAACTGCATGAGAAACAAAGTTTAATTTAAAAATGCAAATTAATGTAATCCTTTCATTATGTAACTATCAACAGCTGAAAACACAGTACTAGAGTGAATGACAGCCGATAAAGACCAACATAGCCAGGCAATCTGTCCAAGTGAGATTCATCCACTTTGGGAAGATACTCATATAAATTACCATAAGCAACCCATTACCAACACGGGTCCTTCTCCCAAGTATTTTGCCTGACCTTTCGACCCCTTTTTCTACCACTGCCCTCCATGACTGACCCAAGTATACCCAAAATCTGCCACAATGATGCCATCGTCACCTTTGCCTCCTTATAAACCAATATATAAGCTGACACCCAGGCCCCCTTCTCTGTATTATTAATTAAGTTTTATAATAATTCCCGCAGCCACCAAAGTTACTGGGGGGATTCATCATTCCGCGATGATTAGAGTAGAATGATGATGCGCAAAAAAAAAAAAAAGGGGTGTGGGTGATAGTGTGCAGCCGGCCGTATCGAGGCAGTGTGTTTTCACCCGCCACGGTTGTGGCCGTGCCGAATACTATTGTCCCCATAGCGCCCTGAAAAAGGTGGTGTTATTTCTGGCGCTACTGCCAGCGATAATGTCTAAAACATTATCACCCGCAGCGCTACCAGAAACAATTATTTTTTCCTCACCCAAACCCTGCCCTAACTCCGTCCCTTTCCCTAATTTAAATCTAACTGCCGCGATACGGTAGTCATTGCGTATGGTAAGGCCTAACGCATGTGATAAGGCCACATCGCGTTTTGATGAATAACCCCCCTTGGTGAGGTTGTTATAAGAAATCCAGCCTTCCCATGCTCATTGAAGTTCAGGTTTTAGCCATGGTCTCTCTATATAAGTTACCCCAGCCTTCTTGGAAATGCAGTGCAGTTGTATCACTGCTTTTTAGGTTTGTAACCACCATGATGTGCAGATTACCCCAATATTTTCCTGGATGCCTGATGCAAAAATACCACTGCTGTTTAGGGATGTGACCACTGTATTGACCACAGGACACCCCAGTGCTTCATCATCATCCTCTGTATTGACCACTGTATTGACCACAGGATACCCCAGTGCTTCATCATCATCCTCTGTATTGACCACTGTATTGACCACAGGATACCCCAGTGCATCATCATCATCCTCTTTTCTCCAGCAATAGTAATTAAACACTGTGATAACCCATCATAAAATACGAATCATTAAAGCATGTAAATTGCAATAAAAAGCAGTTGGCAGAGAAGTTATGTAGCTTTTCTGAATATGTTAATATATATGGATTATGAGTTATATGGATCATTTATCAAACATTAACCAAGAATTTAAAGAAGGCATCAAACTGAGTCATATACATTTTCCTTACTTGTCTCTGCAGTGCAGGAAACATTTCTAATGTCTACATAGGTAGCCACCTGAGCACCAGTGATCATCAGATGGCATGGTTTGAGATAACGGCCAAGGCCAAGTGAAGTCACTTGAAAGTCTGAGTCTTGAATTTCAAAATTAATAATTTTTATAAAGTGGAAAATACCGCAAATAAGCATAAGTAGGGTAGGAAGATATAGATGGTGGAGGAACAATGAGCTAAATTGTAGAAAGGCTGATCATGGTGCCCATCGATATGTTATCCACGTAACTTTACTGCTGGTCCTGATGAGGAGCAAGTCTGGAGATCTCGAGTTTTAGGGCTTTCAGCACAGCACGAGAGTTCAGGGTCAAGTAAGGGGCTTGCAGGATGAAGAACCAGAGGGGTCCTGAAGACCTCAATATCAACTGGGCAAATTGGTGGATTAATTGGAAAACTGGAAAAACTGTTTTTTCCCTCGCTTGCACATGTTTCGAGATCTATCTGCATAGGCACATAAAAGTCGCTAAAGCCCTAGTGAAAGTATGTGCTGAAGATTTACTTAAGCCACTGCTTAAGATTACGCACACACATATGCACAGGAGGGGTATTTTAAATAGTACATGCGTACTTGCGCGTATGCTATAAAATTGTATCATATCTCCTCTGTGTGCTGATACAAACGTATATGTGTGCACGTGCGCCCCCTTTAAAATTAGCCAGTTACAGCAATAGTGCAACAACAAAGTTGCCCCCAAGGCCAAAGTATCTTGCATTAAGGCATGAAAAGCCTTCTCCTCTCCTGTGCCAACCTGCACAAATCAGGGTACACTTTCAAAGTTTGGCACAAAAAGCAACGTTGATATTTCTAAAATAAGCAGATATAACTTTACTCAAATCTGACTTGGTGAAGAAAGGTACAAGCAATGTGGCCCGCTCAATAACTTAGACCTCACATATTTCCAAGAACTGAGTCAAGTTGGACTTTGTTGAAGAAGTAGCAACTTGAGCATTTGAAAAAATAGGAGGAGTAGCCTCTGGGGATATATGTATGCATTCTAATAAGTATTTCTTAAAAGTTACTAAAGGTAATTCCCCATAATTTTAGGAAAGTTCAGAATTTGAATTTTGAGATGCCTTGGTGTTTTCCACTTCAATTCTCCGGGAGAGAACCCCTCGTTCCTGAATCAAACTGGCTGAATATCCTGTAATTTCTCAATTTCTTGTTTGATGGTAACAAACTTATTTTCATGCTCAGTCAGTGGGGAAATCCTGCTTGGAAACTTGTGGTTCAAGCTTTAGAATGAAAGAGTTCAACTTAAGAGTAGAGGCAACAAGAACTTGACCAAACTTTGCAATCAGTTCCCAAAGAAAATCCAAATTTATAGCTGTTGGCTTATGCAACTGCTGAGATCAGGGGCGGCTCAAGGCAATCTGATGCCTGAGGCAAGAGATGAGTGTTGTGGTTATGAGGTGTTGGAGTGGATTCTTGGGTACTGCGGTGATGGCTACTCCCAATGGGAGGAGCCCCGTGAAGAACCACAGTACTAGGCTAGACTCTATACACACAGACACAGAGAAGTAGTATTTATTGTACAGCTTGATGGTACTGCCCGGGGCGGACAGCAGTGAAGGTAGTCCAGTGAAGTAGTCCAGGGGTCCTCAGCAGAGGAGACCAGTATCACATTTGAGTAGGTGATAGGCAGCGCGGCATAGCAGGGACAGGTCCCGGATGTAAACCCTGAGCACTGAAGCTAAAGGTGAGACAGACTGATGTAGTACTCACTGAGCTGAAGCTGTGTTGTAGAAGGTCCTGGCAGGCAGAAGTTGTTCAGTGGCAGGCACCAGATTAAGGAGAGCAGGCCCTCGAGGAGCAAGTACCTGGTATCCCAGGATAGGTACCTGAAATAGAGTAGAAGGGCCCCCGAGGAGTGGGTCCCAAGGTTAGTGAAGAATACCTCGAAGGGCAGAGAGAGCTTCCTGCGGCAGCTGGAAGCGGCAGAGCAGCTTAGACCGGAAGCAATCCAATCCTTGCTAACTCAGTTTGTTAGCAAACGAAGGTCAGGCTAAATACCAGGATGTGATGATGTCACTTGGAGGGGACGCCCCGAGGTTCCCGCCATGATGTGGATATAGACTTGGGTGGCATGCGTGCGTGCACCCTAGGAAGCCTTCAGAAAAATCATGGTGAACACCATCGCCATTGCCGATCCAGGGTCGCCAGAGAGAGTGGCATGAAGACGTGGCAGCAGCCATCTTCCCAAGGCTTGAGGAGAGAGAAGGAAGAAAGGTGAGGCACAGAGGTTGAAGCCATATGAGACCGATGGATGCAACAATGAGATGGTGTCCGCCCACCCCAAAAGGCAAAGCACAGTTCAAATCATCGAGAGGGTCATGGGAGGCAGAGCGTCCCCTTAGAGTCTGGCCCTTCCAGTGATTGGAAATGCTACGGAAACCAGTTAAGGGATAGAAATCAGAGTGTGGTGGTAAATGAAGTTCACTCTGAAGAAAGAAAGCTAATGAGTGGAGTACCTCAAGGATCTATCCTGGAGCTGGTTGTGACCATATCTTTGTAAGCAATATGCAGAGGCATTAGGAGAAAATATTTGTCTTTTTGCAGATGATATTAAAATCTGCAACAGAGTGGACATGCCTTAGGGAGCAGACGGTATGAAAAGCAATTGAAAAAAGTTCAAGGAATGGTCAATTACTTGGCAGCTTAGTTTCAATATTAAAAAAAATGTAGAGTTGTGACTTTTGAAATCAGAAATCTAAAGGAGTGACACGAAATGGGGGGATGAGTTACTAATGTCCAAAGATCAGGACAGATCTTTAGTCAGGGTCCGTTTAATATTTATGTCTGCCCATTAGGCCATTTGTTACAGAAATTAAATATACAGTACTAGCTATATGTGGATGATATTCAATTTCTTGTTTCATTAAAAGTAACACGAGACATTAACGCTAACATCTGATTGTGGGGCCACTGTTGAAAGGGTTCAGGCTCCTAATTTTTGGAGTTAGGCTCCTAAGTTGGGCTTTTTGAAAATGTATTTGGACTAGGTGCCTAGGCTGCTAAATTTAGGACCCTAAAAAGTAAGTGGCTACAGGGTGGAGTTAGGAAGGGGAAAAAAAGTTAGGTGCTCAGCACCATACCTGGGAACTCTCTGTAGTAACTTTGGTGCAACATTTCTGCATGGGGGTAGCCTGCATGGAGCAGCAGCTACAACCCTAAGAACCTTGCTGAGCAGAATGAATGGACCATTTTGGGCTTCATATGCCATCATTTACCATGTTAGACTTCTAAATTTATGTGAATTTTCAACTAAAAACTGCTTAGACCAGGGGTGGGCAATTCCGATCCTCGAGGGCTGCAAACCAGTCGGGTTTTCAGGATACCCCTAATGAATATGCATGAAATAGATTTGCATACAACTGAGGCAGTGTGTATGCAGGACTCTCTCATGCATATTCATTAAGTATATCCTGAAAACCCGACTGGTTTGCAGCCCTCGAGGACCGGAATTGCCCACCCCTGGCTTAGACTAATCAGACATCTAAAACCATTTGTAAATAAACATGATTTGATTATAATAATTCATTCACATAGTACAAGAAGAATGGATTATTACACTGCATTTCTAATTGGATTACCAGAGAAATGCCTGTATTGTATTCAACTGGTGCAGAATGTGGTATGGTTCCCACTACTGGCGCCATAGCCTAATGTGGGCAAGTTCCTTCAATTGCAGTACTACCTTAAAAAATAAACAGTAGGGCCAGTTTGCTCAACGGCAGTGCTTTGCAACACCAGACAAGAGACCATGGGTTAGCTAGGGCTAAGGATGCTGTGAAAGCAGTGTTTGTAGCCATCACACAACATTAACACTTAGGGGTATTGGGTGGGCTACTGGGATGCGTTTGGGTGCGCTATTCTAATATTAAATGGATATTTTGTTGGCTAGTTTAAGGCTTAGCCTCCCCAATGAAAGTTTGGTTTAAATTGTTTCCAGTTTGATATATTGTACTTTTGATGGATTAACTGTTTTATGTTGTCTCCGGAGCCAATTTTCTCCTAACTCTCTGTCTTTCTCCACTCTCAATCCACTCAGTCCACTGAAGGCCCGGGTTGCAGGGGTTCTATCCGGTGGGGGGAGGGATCCCATCTCCGGGGCCCTAGGCTTACAGGAGTGGGGAATAACACACAGTCTCTCAGTTCCGTTAGGTTTTCTTTCTCTACAGTATTCTCTCTTAGGTTTCCCTTGCCTTAGGGCACCTTGTGTTCTGAATGAAGATGCTGGACACTCTGGTAGGCTGTTCCAAAATAAATTATAGTGACCAAATATACTTCAAGTCCAGTCAGCAACCAAACCTTCAATCAATGTTCACAAAAACAAATTCCCAAAAAGTTGTGTCTGATGGCTTTGAACCTGCAGGATCCTTTTTGGTAGCAAGCACTAGGAAAATCACCCAGCCCTCCAGGTAAATCACCCAGCCCTCCAGGTGAATCACCCAGTCCTCCAGGTGAATCACCCAGCCCTCCAGGTGAATCACCCAGTCCTCCAGGTGAATCACCCAGCCCTCCAGGTAAATCACCCAGTCCTCCAGGTAAATCACCCAGCCCTCCAGGTGAATCACCCAGCCTTCCAGGTGAATCACCCAGCCCTCCAGGTAAATCACCCAGTCCTCCAGGTGAATCACCCAGCCCTCCAGGTAAATCACCCAGCCCTCCAGGTGAATCACCCAGCCCTCCAGGTGAATCACCCAGTCCTCCAGGTAAATCACCCAGTCCTCCAGGTGAATCACCCAGCCCTCCAGGTGAATCACCCAGCCCTCCAGGTGAATCACCCAGTCCTCCAGGTGAATCACCCAGCCTTCCAGGTGAATCACCCAGCCCTCCAGGTGAATCACCCAGCCCTCCAGGTGAATCACCCAGTCCTCCAGGTAAATCACCCAGCCCTCCAGGTGAATCACCCAGCCCTCCAGGTGAATCACCCAGCCTTCCAGGTAAATCACCCAGCCCTCCAGGTGGTAGAAAGTGGGCTCCTAGTGTGGGCTGACTCTTATGTTCCTGGGGTAGAGAGTCCCTTAAGCTGCAAAAACCTCTTTCTCCTTCTCCTGGGCAAGAACTGATGGCAAAAATTCCTTCCCACAAAACTGAAATGAAACTCTCTGCTAAAATACTTCTCTGTCAGATCACTGCTGTCCCTCCTTAGCTGAGCAGGAAGGAATTACAGCACCTTATCTTGACCTCCCTTGACCGCTTACCTTGTGGGGCGTCCTGGGTCCGGGACTGACTTGGTGGGATCCCCCTCTTGGGCAGATTCCATCGGTCCTCATGTTCTTGGTGCCTGGTGCCTCTATCTGGGGAAAAAGGTGTTAGTGGGTGGGATTTCCCTCCCTTCACCCCAGAAAAACAAATGGGACTGTGAACAAGGCTGGCAGTATGTACAAATATATACAGGTTTATTAGACTATATAAGTATGTACTTGCTAATAGGATGTCAAAAAGCACACTTATCTACTCATGGTTAATAGTCTCAGGCCACACAAATATATACATTTCTACAAGGGAGCAAGAACATTTAATATTTGGCAATTTGGGGTTGTTGGCCCCCACAGTATACCACCGTATAGAATAGACCTCTTCTGTTCCCACTTAATCAACTATTATTATTATCCTCTCCCCTTTATCCCAAGTCTCACCCATGTGAAAAGATGCAACTGGGCTGGTGGACAGTGTTGGCCTGGGGTAGTCCATTGTATCTAAACCGCTGCCATCTCCTCAGTGCCACTTCCGCTCTGTTGAAAGGTCTGTGCCAATGCTGGAGTCCATGCCCTCCTGGGGACCCGACTGTTTTTCAGTACATTTTTCTCACAAATCCCTCTCTCAGAATTCTCCAATGTAGGGTTTTTCTAGTCATAGTTCTGTAATTTAGTATTTTGCTATCCTTTGATTTAAAGTGATATTTCATTGCAAGTTACCAACAGTAGTCCGGGGGGGGGGGGGGGGGGGGGGGGCTGTGACATACAAATCCCCTACCCGAATCCCTGACTTATCTATTCAATGGTCATTTAAGCACCTTCACAGTAAGAAGTCTGGCAACCTTTCCAATCTCATTCTGGGTTTCCTGGGCTGGTGGCTCATGTTACATAACTGCATGGTCCTCTTTTTTATTTTCTGCTGCAGTTCATTTAAATGGTAGCATGCTCTCTAACCTCCATCTCCCTTGGGAGGTGGGTTTCATGTAGTATAAAGTGGTATAAAGTGGCAGGAGCCTTGTGTAGGTGAAATCCATGAAAGCAGACCCTATCACTGTATGACTGCTGCAAATACAGGTTAGATGGTACAGTGATGGATCTCTTATTTATGGCAGATGAAGCACCGTTGCCCAGTGCTTCTAGCCTTCCTACCTTGGGTTCATGAGTGGGAAGATATTGTGAGTTGAAGTAGCCATAACAGTATTGCATGGTGTCTGTAAAAGAAAAAGGTGTATATTTTGTGCCCTGTGAATGCTGTCCCTTCATGGACAGCTGTGGGTGAAGGATGGAGCACACAGAATGTATAAATGGTAACAAGTGTTTGATGACATTTAGATTCAAAATGGCATTGCATGCCAGCAGTTCCTCATGCACTGCAGCTTGTTTAGTATGTGTGCGTGAGTGCTGTGGTCTTCCCTGGCGAATCCTATGAGGCCAGGGCAAATAACTGTTGGAGAGAGTATGAAATGAGGAGTGTGGAGTTAGAGGTATGGGCAAGTGTTTTTGGCTTCTTGCCTTTAGTTTGCACTGATACCATGGCCCACACATATTTGGTGTGGTTTTGTCATCTTTTTCTTCAGCAGGCCAAGTGACTTTTCATGTCAGAAAAGGGATAACAAGGGTCATGAATACTATAATGAGGCTGATAATGCAGTCTTTGCATCAGAGCCAGCAAACCCTAAATGCTTCATTTTATGCTCATTATCGACCAATGTACAACTATTTGGCTTTCCCATGCAGCCTCTGCTCAAGCTTTGAAAGTGTTTTGTGTTTTTTTTTTAATTTGCTGAATAACTATTTGTCTCAGCCTCGTTTCCAGCCTCAAGCTGAGTGAATAGAGCCCTGTGTTCATTAGTTTACCCAACTATAACTAGGAATAATAACAATATCATTACTCTTTCTCCTCTTTCCGCTTTGGAAGCAGTTGTATATATGAAAAGCAGTTGTATATAGCAAACACCATATTTTATGCCCAAGAAGTAGTTGCATTCCTGTTTATGAAGTATGAAATTGCAAACTGTATTAAGATTGAGTGTTGATGGCAGGTGCTGCATGATTCCAAATTATTATTATTATTATGTCAACCTTTATTTGTCTCTTTCTGAGGATGACTCCCTCCATGACTTTATTTCAGTTCTGAGGGCAGTTCGTTTCTATTGATTTATCTGGAGCTGGATTGCTGTCTACAGTATAATCCCTTTCTCAGCCTCATGGCTTAGAGTCTGTGTGCAATCCCCTTTCTCAAGGGACTCCTGGATATAGGCAAGGAGCAACCTTAAGATATTGCAGATCAGGGAAAAATCCCACTGCAACTTTAGATCAGGATTCTCTAGCGGGGGAGGGGAGGGGGCAGCAAAAGAAGGTACAAGGATGAAGAGGATCTTTCACACTGTCTCGCAATGAAAGTCTCCACACAATGGATGCTGTTCCAAAACAAAAAATAACTTTTACTGAAGATAAAAGTACAAAAATTGGTAAAAGATAGTGTTGCAGCACAAAAATGCCAGTTGAGTCAAATTTACAAGAAACGGAGATCTCTTCTTGTTCCCAACGAGTCTCTCTTTCCTTTAGACCCCTTATGAAATGTAACAAAGTCCTCTTCTCACTCTTGACAAATTGAACAAGTATCTAGCTGGCACCCTTAGCCTTTATCCTTGGGACTATGGACAAACGCCTTCAAGAGTACTGTAGGCGGATGAAGTCCTTTTGGAACTTAATCAATCCAACCAACTGAGAGAACTCAATCCAACCAACTGAGAGAACTCAATCCAACCAACTGAGAGAACAATCTACTCTTTCAAGGAGAAGAGAAGTCAAACTGCCAGAGTCCTTGCTGCCTCTTCCTTACACCTGTTGAATAATATCAGTAGTGGTAAGCCTTTTTTCTATTTCTTCTACTTTCTTATTAAAGGAGGAAATTAAATTATTATTTAGAACTGATTGATTTTTTGTTTCCAATGTTACTTGAGATAAAGTTATTATTGAATATTCAATTGATTTCAGTACCGTCCAAATCCCCTCTAAAGTTATAATTTCAGGTCATGATGAAATAAAGCCTGCAATTAGAGCATGAAATTGACTTTCTCCCGCTTCCACACTGGTGCTCATGCCCACCCCTGTACCTTGCGATGAAATCATCTCAGCTACACGCTGTTCTTCCAGCGAGGGACCTGGATCTGATCCCTCCATGCCTCCTCCAGGGCTTGTTCCTCTCTCTCCTTTCAGCCCCTGAATCTCCCTCGGGCTCTCACTCTGGCTGTTAGCTCCTCTTTCATCCTGGATCAACACCAGGGGGGTTCCCACAACCTCCGAGGCAGAAGGAGGCACGCCAACTCTTCCTGGGTGAGCAGGCCTGTTCGGCTCCCCGGGGTTCAAAGTGATGTCATAGGTCAGAGGGGACGGTGTACGCTCCACCGTCACACCCCCCCCCCCCCTTCCCCCAAGCGACCAAACTCTCTGGTGACGATGTTGTAGCTCCTGCAAAGAACCCCTCAATGCGGGGCTGTTGGGGATCAACAGAAGGTGAGTTACCATTCACTCCTCTTAATCTCCCCTTCCTTTTAGTATGCAGCATATTGAGGAAATTTAATAAAAGGCAAAAACCTCGCAGTGAGTGATCTGATGCAGCTTCCTACTCGGCGGCCATCTTGCCTCCCAAATTTCCACATTTTTAATCTATGGTGAAGCCTAGTGGCCTTTACATGTACATTTGATCTTTTCTTTACCCTAGTCCTTGTAACTTTCTACAGTTTTATGTATCATAAAAAATGTAATTGAGAAAACCTCATGTAGTAAAGCACACAAGCCTTCCAAATGATATCCTGTGCAATGTGTTCCAAAGCTGCCATATCCTAACCGTTACCATCATTTTACAGCAACTTTAAGATTATGACAACATGGTAACTTGAGAGACAGATTAAAATAAAGAGTCGCAGATTAAAATCCTCTTCTTTAGGATTAAATGAAAGGCATGCCAGCTGTGCTGTATATTTAAATAACTTTGAATACTACTATAATAACATTACCAAATAATGGGCTAGATTTTAAAAAGGTGCGTGCAGGTGCACGCAGGCACACGCAAGTTATAAAATCAGGGGTCGGCGCGCGCAAGGTGGTGCACAATTGCACCTGCCTCTGGGCAGGCGCAAGTTACGCGCACCGGCCGCCTGCCGGGACGCGATCCTCCGACACAGCGGCAATGGCTGCTCTGTCGGAGGCCTCAGGCCCTGCCCCCGGACTGCCCCACCCCACCCCGCCCCTGGACCGCCCCTTTTGTAAAGCCCCGAGACTTACATGTGTCCCGGGGCTTTACGTGCATTGCCAGGCCTTTTTTAAATAGGCCCGGCGCATGTAAGACAGGTTATGTGCGTAAATTGTCTGGATTTACGCGTAGAACCTTTATACAATCTGGCCCAGTGTTTCCAACATATTACCCTAATGCTGTTAGTGGAGGGCTGGAGGGGTTGGAGGATTCATAAGGTATGTTCACATTTTTATATTTAATTCCCTATTAATTCCAATGGAAGGAAGCTGTGTACTTTTCCCAGATACCTTCTCTTTCATTATTGCATCAAAGAGAATAAAATCCTTAGTCCATCCCTTGTCTGTCAAAATATCAGTTATTAGTTATACTTATCTCAGTGTAGCTCTGGTAAGGTTGACTTTCCATTCTAGAAGGGATGGCCTACTGCAATGGATGCAGTTATTGTCTGTTATTTTGTTTGTTTGATGTAATTTTATGATTATTACCATTGTAATAGGAGCATATATACCTGTTTTTATCCTGTGATCTCCATCTTGCCATTTCACATTTCCCAACTTCTACGAATCTTAGTGGTCCAAGAGTAATTTAGGTTATAGAATTGCTGGGTGTAATGTTGGGCCGGCTGCAGCAGCCACACCACGGCCAGCCTCATTCACCCTTCTGATGTCAATGCAGCCTAGTCCCTTAGGTGCATGCTCACACACGATCTCCTCTTCTAGGATCCATGGTAGGAAACCTTGCCGCAGCACCATCTGATGATGTCACCACAGGGTGGAAGGATTTAAACAACAGCTGTGCCTCTTGCTAATGCCTTTGCAATAGGCCTTCTGCTTGTGTTAACAGTGCTAGTTGTTTAGCATCTCCCTGATCATTCCTAGTTGTTCCTAGTGTTTTTCCTGCTCTCTGCCTTGGTCCTGCTGCCTTCTTTGTGAGTTCTGTCATGCCCTGTTCCTGTCTTCTCTGCCCTTATCCACCCTAATACATGTTCCTACTAAGTCTCTTCACTGCCTTGACTTCGGAGCGGATCTGGACTTTGCCTTGCTCTCAGTCTGCCTCAACCTTGGACCGGACCGGACCTGGACTTTGCCTTACTCTCAGCCTGCCTCGACCTCAGACTGGACTCTGATTTCTCCTTGCTTTCAGCCTTGGACTGGATCTCAACCTCTCCCTGCTCGGCCAATGATGTAGCCTTTTGCCACCATCTTCAGATCAACTCAGGAAAGACCTACCGGCTGCCAGAACCTGCAGCCTCAACCCAAGGGGGATGTGGTTGGCTAGGCAAAAGACCTACTCACATGGTGCATCAGCCACCACCTGTTAAGGCCTATCCTGTGCTTGCACAAGATATGCTGTGGAAACTTGACAGCAGCACTAGGACTCACTATCTCACATCATGAGCCTACATATGAGTGTGTAAAGCTGGATTTAGCAGAGCCAATTAGAATGTCCAAAGAAAGTAGAAAGAAGATGATCCAGAAGTGGGGATAAGTCCAGAAATGAATACAAGAATAGAGTATAACAGTATGCTATTGTAATAGCTGACACTGACCAACTCTGCTAGGATGCATGAATTAGTATTGCTCTAGAAGATAGAGGTGAAAGAGACTGTAAACATGGCTGATTACACTAAAATATAATGGTAAATGTCTGGAATATTTAAACTAGTTTACACTGAGTAATTACAGACAGCTGGAAACATTTGTTGGTCACTTTTTTGGCAAACAAACCTCAGGCCAAATTGTTTCCCAAGAGTTCAGCAAAGGGATTATTGTTTGATTCAGTATTTTTGTTTTCATTAATGTGGCTTATAGCAAAGCCAAATATGCAAAAGTTGCAAACTATTAATTACAATTGTTAATAAATATTGCCAGATTTGGTTTAAAAAAATTTGACTTTGTTAAGTTTGTGAAGAAAAGAACTTGGAAAAAAAATAGGTTTGCCTTTTTTTGCACTATTTAATTTTATTTTGTACTAGCCAGAATATCTGGAAATAGGTTTTGTTTTCTTAAGGGTGATTAAGAGGTAAATAGCTATCACCCATATCTCAGACCCTCAGGCTGTCTGTCACCAGTTTGTACCATGTGGATGAACTCTTCAGGCATAAGAGCCAGTGGCTGATTTTTTATGCCCATATTTCTAACATACCAGCTCTAATGACAAACCACCAGGTCCAGACTGAGCAGTTTTGCCTTTTAAAATATAGGAACACCATTAAAATATTATTTTTTTTAAAAGACGTGTGCATAGATGCTATTTCAACTTCCTCTCTGTTATTCTTCTTATCTCAGTCATAACTTTGTTTTGTGGCACTCGTGTTAGGTGCTACCACTCCTATTGCATGTCTTGAAATGTCCATAAAATTCTGGTTTATTTCTATTTTAAGATACTTTTTATGAGTAAAATTGAGCAAAAATACAAAATACATGTTAATGCACATCCTATTGTGGTGCAGTATTTGTCTGGCAGAATGTCTTAGAATGGGAGTTGCAAAGGTTGGACTGGATCCACATCTCATGGAGTGAAGTCGGCAATACTGACCATGTTTTCCTATTAACATTACAAAACATTAATAGTATCCCCATTGCTTGTGTCAATAAACATGAGAAGTCAAGAAACATTTGTGGCAAAGGTCAAAATAGCAAAAGTTACCATTTTTACTGGCATAAATTTATCATAAAGAATATATTTTGCCTCAGTTTTTCACACCTAGGTCACAGAATAATATTACAAATCACTATTTTTTTTTTCAAATGATGTGTTTTGAAAATTTGTGATTGATTCCTCGCTATTTTCAAAAGAACTCACCACTTTTTGCAAGACATTTGCCAAGTATTAACTGTTCATGTGAAAAATCTGGCACCAAATCCTATGGTAAGAGCATTTGTAAAAAGGTAATTAAGTGTCAATTTAATATCAAATTATTTGCAAACCAACAAATATGCTTTCTGTACACCCATAAGTAAATAAAAAAGTATAACACAGAAAGAATGTGTTAACATCTTTCACTATGACTCTCTGGGCCTCAACCGGAGAATTAACTTTAGAAATTACATTTGTTTTTAGAAGCAAAAAAAAAAAAGTGAGGTTATAGCTAGGGGAAAGAGGGGAGGGGGTTTTGTGTCCAACCAAGTGGTGACTGAAGCTGTTTATGTCTTTTCGATAGATACTGCAGATGTGCAGGGGTTCTGCCAAGACCTCGCTCCGTTTGTTGCCTGTAGTTCCTGTTGCTCCGCTAGACAGAGTGGTTGCACTTGACAAAAGTGTGTTTCATATCATTCTTACCTCATTGCAGCCAGGGAGCAGTCACTTTGAAAGAATCTGCTTTAGAGAACAAGCAGTGCTTCTTTTAAACGACTGGATAGCAGAAACATTAGCGTCCCCGTCCCGTGTAAGCGCATCCGGAATGTCCACTATTTGCTCTTGCCTGTGGGGTGGGAGTGCAGAAGCACGGCGAGAGTTTGGGACCACCTTCACGGGGGCCTGGGTCCAGGGTAAAAGGCTGTTATTGTGCTTGCATCCATGTTTGTGCTTCCCTCCCAGGAGATCGTAAGCTGGCTGTTTATTTTCCATCACATGGTGCCGTCTGACATGGCCTATTTTAAATCAGTCACAAAAAAATTAGAGCTTTCCATTCAAAATGGAGGTGATGCGAGTTTTAAACAAACAACAAAAGAACGAATGTATGGACTATACTTTTACCTGTCTTTAGTATTAGATTTTGTTTAATCTCCATATGCTGCTATTTCATTTCAACATTGACTCTAGGAAAGTTGTTTATATCATTGTTGAAAATATACCTAATTTACTTAGTGTACCATTTTATGCTCGGGGAGTTCCCAATGCACACGTAATGATAATTTATAACACTTGTGTAAACCTTTGCTGGCAAACTTATAGTGATATTGTCATATGAACAAAAAAAAATCCTAACCTTTGTTTTTTGTTTCACCGTAGGAATTTTCCATAGATTAAGTACATTTTATTGAGCATTGCTTCCTTAAATGTAAAAGCTAACCTAGGAAATATAAGAAAAGGGTGATCTCTACCCTTAAGGATTATACTGGGCTCCAGCTGGTTTAAATCAACACTGCAACCTGTCAGCTGATTCAGAGGAAACATGAGACCATGCTTCTTTCCCGAGAAGGTGGTAAATGCCTGAAATACCCTACCAGCAGTGGGGGAATCCAAGCATGCAGGGGGCAGACATAAAGAACAGTGGTAGGAGTGAGGCTGCTCCATTGCAAACAACGTGTCCTTCACTCTGTAAGGGAAGTGGGAGAGGTGAGAAGGCGACAATAAGTAGCAGAAAAAGGAATCATGACCTAGCGACACTGTAGGTCATGGGGGTTGGAACCAGCAGCTGCAATTCACCCCCGAAAACCTACCAAGTTGATGCCATCATGCTGGTTGCAGCCAGGTCCCATCCAACAAAGTGATAAAGGAGAAAATAATGGGCAAATAAAGGAAGCACAGCCTCGTGAAACTGTAGGTCACCAGGTAGCCAAGTCAGAATCTGTAAGCTACAATTCCCCAGAAACTGACAAAGCTGAAGCCAGCTGGTTAGTGGTGGCAGGGTACGGTCCAGCAAGGCTACAGGACCTAGGCAGCCAGATGTTCAGGATTCAATCTCACTAGTTTATGGGCAACAGCCTCACTAGTTTTGGTGTCTGTTTAGATTATTACAAAGCTTGATAGTAAGACATGGGAAGGTGGGGAAAGGCTAAGTTTTGGATTATGTATAGGAAACTTGCATGCTTCTCTACCCAAAACAAAAGAGGAAGACAACAAAAACTGATTTGGATAGAAGGTCTTCTATTAGGGTTGTGCAGATGGCAATATTCATATAGGCTTTTTCTATTTGTTTTGTGATTTTTTTTTCATTTTTTTTTCCATATAGCGTGCACCAAATCAAAACAGTGAGCATTAAATTGAAAATAGTGTACCCTAAATCAATTGTTAGTGTGTACTATTTTGATTTAGTGCACACGAAAAACTAAAACCGAATCAAACAAACACATATTCCTGGTTGGGACAGATCTTTAGCAGGACAGACTGGAATAACTGAGCAGACTGGATGGGACAATTGATCTTTTTCTGCCCTTATCTACTATTTATTTGTTTTATTTATTTAAAAGGCTTGTACACCACTCTCTACTACAAAAAGCACGAGGCGGTTCACATATAAACATACATAGTCATCAAAACAGAACACATAATCTAAGGATACGGTTACTGTGCAGGACATGTAGCATGGGGGTGAGGGGCGGGGTGGAGGAGTTTTTTTACTTTTTACAATAATGCTGTGAAAATATTTTCTTGTTTCTGAGTAGCAGTGTGTTTTCCTTTAGTCACCACATCCCACTGCTCTTTGTGCTCCAATAGTTGTGGTCTGACTTATAGACAAGCAAAACATCTTATAAGCTGATCCACGGCCATAATTCGAATGTACACAGACTTTAATCATTTGTGCTGATTAGATCAGCAATCAATAGCCCCATTTCTCAGTTCACACGCTTACATGTCCCTCCTCCTTAAAATCTTTCTTCTGTTATGGATTTAACTTGGAAACTTTAAGATCACAAATCTATCTTACTCTGAAGTACTGAGATTTAAAATATATAAGGTTCTTCTCAGCTTATCCATGGGAAGGATATTCTGACATTCTCTTTTGAACACTCCCCCTTTTTTTTTTTTTTAAGAATCTTGGAGAAGCTTTCTGTTCTGGAGATACCCTCTATTAAGTTTTCACATTCTCCTTAAAAATGTGCACATCGGGAGGATCCTTTTTATCCACTGTTCCAATTATCCTTGCTGACTAGAAACCGCACAGGTGGGGTTCCGTACTCTTCCCAGGATCTCATATCGTCACGAAAACACTGGCATTTTCTCTCCAGCCATTCCTCCAGTGGATTCTCCTTCAGCTTCACTCACCGCATCTTCTCACACATGCTGCTTCACATATCAACCTCCAGCTCCAGATTCACTGAACCGAGCACACTCCTTCTAGAGCAGTGGTATTCATTGTGGGTCCTCATGATCTGCAAATGGATCAGGTTTTCAGGATATCCCAAACGAACATACATCAGATAGATTTGCATGTGCACTACCTTAATTGTATGCAAATTCTCTTATCCATATCCATTCGGGATATCCTGAAAACCTGCTTGCAGCCCTCAAGGACTATCAGTGACTAATGCTCTAAGGCATGTTCACAGTGTCTCTTGGGCATCACCGCTAGGGCTCAAACCCCAGGGGCTCACCCTCTCTGGGTCATACTGTGCAGCACAAGTGCTACAGATATTATATATACATAAGCTGGAATAAGTAGTGCATTGTATGAAATTTTAATGCTCTAGGTCTGCATATTGTTAAGCTGCAGGAGGAGCTCTTGTTTCATTCTAATACATTTTGATATTTTCAGAGCATGAACATTTATTTTACAAACTCTGAAAATATCATGTGTGAACTTGTTGTGTCTTTGCTGCTGCTGAGGCAATTTCTCTGTCTGTTGACATTTTAGATAACCCCTGTAGGTATGGCTGATTCAGGGAAACATGGTAAAAGAGGAACATCTAACCAGAGGTGTGATTTAGTGAGTATGTAACTGAGGGAGAGTGTATGAGCAGTAAGTATGCAGATGGGAGGGCGTCAATGACTGGGTGGAGGGAAGAGCGCTCTGCTACTTATTATGGAATAAATTACCTCAGTAAAGGGTAAATGCATTCCAGAGCTAAAAAGTCTTCTAGTTGTTCACTTTCCCTTTAGGGAGCGCAGCAATGTGATTCCACCAATAAAGGGAGTTAAGATAAACTTATCAGAAGGAGCTTATGTCATAGTGAAGCCTGTCCAGGAAGAGGATGGATGCTCTTAGTAAGAGTGGAAAAGAGAGGAAAAATAGAAGTTCCTCTGAAGCATTAGAGAGCGGAGCTCAGAACAAGAGCTCCAGAAAGAAGAGTAGAGCAAGCAGAGAAAGGGGATTGGACTTTGTATTAGCACAGGAAAGTTCAGCCCTTGCAGTTTCCAGTGACAGAAGAAGAGATCCATCCCCACTTCTGGGCTTAATCATCTGCCTAGCTTTCACCTAAAGCCTGAAAGTGTGAGCTGTGCAGTTGTACTCTGTCAGGAGTTCCCTGCTCTGTGCGCTGTCTTTGGAGTAAACTGCATCAAGGATTAGACCTATCCCACTCAGTACCAGTAAGTATCTTACAACTGGCTGGGATACAGACTGCCTGAACAATCTGTTACAGTTTTGTCTTTGAAAGGGCTGCCTAACCCCAGAGTATTCCAGTGGTAGGTAGAAGACAGTACTCTAACAGAAGTTAACAAATGGATTGGTAAGAAATGTTGGAAAAAAGGAATGACTTGCATTCGGAACTAATTTTCCTCCTATGTTGAAATCTGTTATTTAACAGAGCAAAAGAAGAGTAATGAGATTTTCCTTGCCACTTTCATCAAGTAACAAGACTTTGTTTTTGGGAACCGTATATCCTGTGTATTATGTTTGGATTGTGCAAGCGCACGGATGTGATTGAAAGAGTCTACATTTCTCTGGAAGGATCTGGAGAGTTACTCTTTCGCTCCCCACTCCCAGTGAAAAATGAACCTCAGCATTCTTTTTGGTGCAACTAGGAGCCAGGGGGTTACATAAATGTTAAGCAAATTGCAATTTTATTACTGCTGGAGACTGTAAGAAGCTTCATTTATGGGCCTACCATTAAAGTCACTATCTGGTTTCAAACCAGTTTTTATTTTTTCTGCTTAGCATAGTCTGAATCCAGGATGGAATTGTAGTGTTGAGCAGTTAAGCTGGTGGTGACTGAAGCTGTTCCCAGGTCCCAGCAGAAAAATTAGAGTTTATTTTTATTTATAAGAGACAGCACAGACTCTTCTGTTGATTTTTTTTAAATTAGCAGCCCATACACGATAGGGCCAAAAGACAACTCTTTAGAAGCAACAGAAAGGCAGTAGGATGAGCAGCACAGCATGCAGGCATTTTCAGAGTTGGCAAAATTATTTCTAAGTTTTAAAAATAAAAATAGCCACCATATAAAGAAGTGAAAGTTGCTGCTCCTAAAGCATAATCAGTATTCAGTTTGTCAGATATATGAATACTCACCTGGCACTGACTTGTAAAAGCTAAGGAGGTCATTTTCAAAGGATTTACAAGTGTAGATGTGACATACTGTTGTAGCAATTTTCAAAAGTTATTTTCACACATAAAAAGGTGAATTTTAAAAGCCCAGCACGCACCAAAACTGAGAGGTATGCGCACAAGCTGGGCCGGCGCATGCCAAGCAGATTTTAAAAGCACCCGTGTATACATACATGCCACTATGCGCACAAATAAAAAGTTCCGAAAAAGGGGCAGGGCGTTCCCCCCACCACAATTCCTGCTTTTCTGATACAGTCCTCTGAAGGCAAAGATCAGATCATTCTGAAACCTTGCTCACTTAGAACATACGAACATGAGAAGTTGCCATACTGGGTCAGACAGAGGGTCCATCAAGCCCAGCAATCCGTTTAGAACAGTGGCCAAGCCAGGTCACAAGTACCTGGCAAGTACCCAAACATTAAGTAGATCCCATGCTACTGATGCCAATAATAGCAGTGGCTATTCCCTAAGTCAGCTTGATTAACAGCAGTAAATGGACTTCTCCTCCAGGAACTTATCCAAACCTTTTTTGAACCCAGCTACACTAACTGCACTGACCACATCCTCTGGCAACAAATTCCAGAGCTTTATTGTGCGTTGAGTGAAAAAGAATTTTCTCCGATTAGTCTTAAATGTGCTACTTGCTAACTTTATGGAATGCCCCCTAGTCCTTCTATTATTTGAAAGTGTAAATAACCGATTCACATCTACTCGTTCAAGACCTCTCATGATAAAGACCTCTATCATATCCCCCCTCAGCCGTCTCTTCTCCAAGCTGAACAGCCCTAACCTCTTTAGCCTTTCCTCATAGGGGAGCTGTTCCATCCCCTTTATCATTTTGGTTGCCCTCTTTGTACCTTCTCCATCACAACTATATCTTTTTTGAGATGCGGCGACCAGAATTGTACACAGTATTCCAGGTGCGTTCTCACCATGGAGCGATACAGAGGCATTATGACATTTTCCGTTTTATTAACCATTCCCTTCCTAATAATTCCTAACATTCTGTTTGCTTTTTTGACTGCTGCAGCACACTGAGCCGACGATTTTAAAGTATTATCCACTATGATTCCTAGATCTTGTTTTTCCACTGAGAAAATTGACCATTTAATCCTACTCTCTGTTTCCTGTCTTTTAACTAGTTTGTAATCCACGAAAGGACATCACCTCCTATCCCATGACTTTTTAGTTTTCTTAGAAGCCTCTCATGAGGGACTTTGTCAAAAGCCTTCTGAAAATCCAAATACATTATATCTACCGGTTCACCTTTATCCACATGTTTATTAACCCCTTCAAAAAAATGAAGCAGATTTGTTATGCAAGACTTCCCTTGGGTAAATCCATATTGACTGTGTTCCAGTAAATCATGTCTTTCTATATGCTCTACGATTTTGATCTTAAGAATAGTTTCCACTATTTTTCCCGGCACTGAAGTCAGGCTCACTGGTCTATAGTTACCCGGATCGCCCCTGCAGCCTTTTTTAAATATTGGGGTTACATTGGCCACCTGCCAGTCTTCAGGTACAATGGATGATTTTAATGATAGGTTACAAATTTTAACTAATAGATCAGAAATTTCATTTTTTAGTTCTTTCAGTACCCTAGGATGCATACCATCCGGTCCAGGTGATTTGCTACTCTTTAGTTTGTCAATCTGGCCTACTACATCTTCCAGGTTCACAGTGATTTCGTTCAGTTCGTCTGACTCATCATCCCTGAAAACCATCTCCGGAACTGGTATCTCCCCAACATCCTCATTAGTAAACATGGAAGCAAAGAATTCATTTAGTCTTTCTGCAATGGCCTTATCTTCTCTAAGAGCCCCTTTAACCCCTCTGTCATCTAATGGTCCAACCGACTACCTTACAGGTTTCTTGCGGTCTCACCATAGAGTGATACAGAGGCATTATGACATTTTCCATTTTATTCACCATTCCCTTCCTAATAATTCCTAACATTCTATTTGCTTTTTTTGACTGCTCCAGCACACTGAGCTGACAATTTCAATGTATTATCCACTATGATGCCTAGATCCTTTTCCTGGGTGGTAACCCCTAATATGGAACCTAACATTCTGTAACTAAAGCATGGGTTATTTTTCCCTATATGCATCACCTTGGAATTGACCACATTAAATTTCATCTGCCATTTGGATGCCCAATCTTCCAGTCTCACAAGATTCTCCTGCAATTTATCACAATCCACATGTGATTTAACTACTCTGAATAATTTTTTGTCATCTGCAAAATTTGATCACCTCACTCGTCATATCCCTTTCCAGATCATTTAAAAATATACTGAAAAGCACCAGTCCAAGTACAGATTCCTGAGGCATTCCACTGTCTACCTTTTTCTTCTGAGAAAATTGACCATTTAATCCTACTCTCTGTTTCTGGCTTTTAACCAGTTTGCAATCCACAAAAGGACATCATCTCTTTTCCCATGACTTTTTAGTTTCTTAGAAGCCTCTCATGAGGGACTTTGTCAAACGCCTTCTGAAAATCCAAATACACTACATCTACTGGTTCACCTTTATCCACATGTTTATTAACTCCTTTAAAAAAAATGTAGCAGATTTGTGAGGTAAGACTTCCTTTGGGTAAATCCATGCTGGCTGTGTGCCATTAAATCATGTCTTTCTATATGATCTGTGATTTTGATCTTTAGAATAGTTTCCACTGTTTTTCCTGGCACTGAAGTCAGTCTCACTGGTCTATAGTTTCCCGGATCAACCCTGGAGCCCATTTTAAATATTGGGGTTACATTGGCCACTCTTCTGTCTTCAGGTATAATGGATGATTTTAATGAGAGGTTAACATTTTTACTAATAGATATGAAATTTCATTTTTTAGTTCTTTCAGAAACCAGGAGTGCATACCATTGGGTGCAGGTGATTTGCTTCTCTTTAGTTTGTTAATCTTGCCTACTATATCTTTCAGGTTCACCATGATTTGATTCAGTTCATCTGAATCGTTACCCTTGAAAACCAGTTTTGGAAACAGTATCTCCCCAACAACCTCATTACTAAACACAGAAGTAAAGATCTCATTTAAACTTTATGTGATGACCTTATCTTCCCTAAGAGCCCCTTTAACTCCTTGGTCATCTAACAGTCCAACCGATTCCCTCACAGGCTTCCTGCTTTGGTTATATTTTTAAAAAGTTTTTATTATGAGTTTTTGCCTCTACGGCCAACTTCATTTCAAATAGTCTCACCTCATCTTTTAATCATGCCAGTAATTGCTTTGCCTTCCTTCCACCTTTCTTAATGCGTGGAATAAATCTGGACTGTGCTTCTAAGAATGTATTTTTAAACAATGCCCATGCCTGTTGTACTTATTTAACCTTTCAAGCTGTACCTTTCAGTTTTTTTCTATTTTCCTCATTTTATCAAAGTTTCCCTTTTGAAGGTTTAGTGTTAGAACTGTAGATTTACATATTGTTCCCCTTCCAGTTATTTGCTCAAATTTGATCATGTTATGATCACTATTACCAAGTGGCCCCACCACCGTTACCTCTCTCACCAAATCCTGTGTTCCACTAAGAATGAGATCTAAAATAGGTCCCTGTGTCATTGGTTCTTGAATCAATTGCTCCTTAAAGCAGTCATTTATTCCATTCAGGAACTTTACATCTCTAGCATGTCCTGATGTTACATTTACCCAGCCAATATTGGGGTAATTGAAATCTCCCATTATTACTGCACTGCCAAATTGGTTAGCTTCCCTGATTTCTTTTAGCATTTCTCATCTTTCACATCATTTTGGCCAGTTGGATGGTAGTATACTCCTATCACTATACTCTTACCCAACACACATGGGATATCTAACCATGTAGATTCTACTTTGCATTTATTCTCTTGTATGATATTTATCCTGTTGGACTCTATTCCCTCCTCAATATAAAGTGCCACATCCCCACCAAGTTGATCCTCCCTAAGTGATATCTAAAGGATTTGGGGTATTCCTTACAAAACTACAGATCTTCTACACAGAAATAAAAGACTTGATACAATTGTTATGGGAGTCTCTGTTTAGTGGACCCTTGGGCTGACCTGCTGGAGACTGGGAAAGGTGTTCAATGTCTCTAGTGAATAGCAGGCTGGGAGGCAGATGTTCAGGCAGGACGCAGATGCTCTTCACCCTGGAAGCTGGTACTTCCCCGGGAGGAGCCCGTAGGAGCCCAACTGCTAGGACTAAGGTGGCTTAATGCTTGGAAGCCGAAGCCCCCCTGGGAGGAGCTCGTAGGGGCCCAGCCGCTGGGACTTAGGCGGGTTTGGGTCAGGACAGGTAACTGGAACCAGACTAGGACAGTGCAATACTGTAACGGGGCTCGGGTTCTGGAACCAGGCAGGAACTGTGGCAAGACTCGGGTACTGGAACCAGGCAAGAACTGTAGTAGGATTCGGGTACTGGAACCAGGCAGGATTCGGGTACTGGAACCAGCAGGAACTGTAGCAGGATTCGGGTACTGGAACCAGGCAGGAACTGTAGCAGGATTCGGGTACTGGAACCAGGCAGGAACTGTAGCAGGCAGGCTGGAACCAAGCAGGTATTGAAGCAGGCAGGCGGGAACCAAGCAGTTATTGTAGCAGGCAGGCAGGAACCAGCAGGTACTGTAGCAAGCAAGCAGGAACCAAGCAGGTACTGTAGCAGGCAGGCAGGAGCCAGGCAGGTACTGTAGCAGGAACGGAGCGACGAAGGAAAGCGAGTCACTCCGGGGCACAGTGCAACAGGAAACCGGGAGGCTAACCCGTTGCAAGGCAAAGACTGGATGGCCACGGCCGGCTTATCAAGGCCACGGCGTCTGAATTCAGGAGTTGGGCGGAGTCACCACTGGCAGGAAACGGCCTAGGAAAGCGCCCAAGTGGCATGCGCGCGCGCCTAGGAGCCGGGCATCCAGGGGAGAGCTCGCAGCGGCGCAGCCCCAGCAGGGACGCCGCCAACCAGGCCGCAAACCAGGCCTCTGGAAGCGGGAGCAGGTCCGCGAGCCCGGAGGTAAGGGACTGGCCGCGGTGCTCGCAGCCAGAACCGCAACAACAATGACAATTATTCAGTGTAATAACTGTGGGGCTATAGTCCTCAAGCAAATCTCTGGAGGCAGAGTTTGCGACTTCTGTCTATAATACTCTGTAATGTAGAAAAGGTTGATTTGACTTAAGTAGGAATTGGCTACAGTTAGAGTTGCCTCCCCATTATTTAGCATTCAGAAAATCTGTCTCTACTTTCACAAAGGATCCAAACAAACAGGAGTAAATGGATTATAGTGGGTTCTGGTATGATAAGACCTGTGACATAGAGACAACATCCCCTTTCAAATAATACTACACAAAATGTTACATGGCATTAGAAACAGATGATACTCCAGAAAGGGCATCTGAAACATAACAGACTTAAAGGAAGATACTCGCAGTTCACAAAACCCCAAAATATCACATAAGAACAGAAAACTCTTTCTGCTGGAGGACTCTATAATCAAAGACATTAACCCAGGGATATATTTGGAGTGAAACAAAAAGGTCAGACACCTAGCAGGATCCCTGCCTAGCAAAAATAAAAAACAGATTTTTAGTATTGTAGGAGCAGAAAGAAGGGTTTTTGAAGTCCACTTCCTATACTAATTCAATTAATCAAACTATATATACAACAGCCCAGCTTTGAAAACAAGAACAATTATCTAAATAGAAAGAGTATTAACACATGAAAAATCTGAAAGCTAGAAAATTTGCTTTTGAAAATACCTAGCTTTTAAAGTTAAGGACAGTGCCAGGTGTGCATTCATTTAAATTAACTTGTCTGACAAATTGGACACCAATTATGCTTAAGCTACAGCTCCTTTCATTTCTGTAAAGCATGACAAAGTTTTAAAACTTAAAAACAATTTTGCCAACTCTGAACATGCCTCCACTTGAGGATCAATGAGCAGGCTAGAAATAGAGTCTGTGTAGTTTAGGAGGACATCAAGAATTTAAGAGATAGCTTAGGCATCCTGCAAAAATCATGGTATTTTCAGAGGTATTTCTTGTTCATGGTAAGGGGAAGAAAAGGTTATGTCTTATTGCCAATTTAATATGTGACTCAAAGCATTATATAAAGAAGAGAGTTTAAGATATATTGAATACTGTGGTCCTGCATGGATCAATAAAAAGCTTTACTGTAGAGATGGCCTACATCTATTTACGAGAGGAGAATGGATCCTAGGTGAGAGATTCATGTATTTAATGTTATGGGAGTCTCTCTTTAGTGGACCCTTGGGCCGACCTGCTGGAGACTGGGAAAGGTGGTCAATGTCTCTAATGAATAGCAGGCCGGGAGGCAGATGTTCAGGCAGGTAGTAGATGCTCTTCACCCTGGAAGCTGGTACTCCCCTGGGAGGAGCCTGTAGGAGCCCAACCACTGGGACTTAGGTGGCTTCACCCTTGGAAACTGAAGCCCCCCCCGGGAGGAGCCCGTAGGGGCCCGGTCGCTGGGACTTAGGCGGGTTGTGGATCAGGACAGGTAACTGGAACCAGACTAGGACAGTAGCAATACTGTAACTGGGCTCGGGTTCTGGAACCAGGCAGGAACTGTAGCAGGATTTGGGTACTGGAACCAGGCAGGAACTGTAGCAGGATTCGGGTATTGCAACCAGGCAAGAACTGTAGCAGGATTTGGGTACTGGAACCAGGCAGGAACTGTAGCAGGCAGGCTGGAACCAAGCAGGTACTATAGCAGGCAAGCAGGAACCAACCAGGTACTGTAGCAGGCAGGCGGGAACCAAGCAGGTACTGTAGCAAGCAAGCAGCAACCAGGCAGGTACTGTAGCAGGAACGGAGCGACGAAGCAAAGCGAGTCACTCCGGGGCACAGCGCAACAGGAAACCGGGAGGCTAACCCGTTGCAAGGCAAAGACTGGATGGCCGCGGCCGGCTTATGAAGGCCGCGGCGTCTGACGTCAGGAGTTGGGCAGAGTCACCACTGGCGGGAAACGGCCTAGAAAAGCGCCCAAGTGGCGCAAGCGCACGCCTAGGCGCCGGGCGTCCATGGGAGCCGTCGCAGCGGCGCAGCCCCAGTGGGGACACCGCCAAACAGGCCGCAAACCAGGTCTCTGGAAGCGGGAGCAGGTCCGGGAGCCTGGAGGTAAGGGCCTGGCCGCGGTGCTCGCGGCCAGAACCACAACATTTAAAACAGAAGAGGCAGATGGTGGATGGAAGTTAATTGATTATGGCTGTCATCCATGTCAAATACATTTATTTATTTATTTATTTATTTATTGTTTTTATATAATGACATTCGATCGAGATATCACATCGGTTCACATGTAACTAAAACAAATAAGGCTGTTTCTAACATGGTAACAGTGGAGTAAAACATAAAAGTGAGAATCTCCAAGGCCTTTAGGAACACTGTAGATAAAGGGAGCAGGCATGAGGCTACACAGAGTATAGGCAAGGCAAAGAGAAGTAACTAGAAGGCTATAATCACAAATGGTAAATTCACAAAGTGCAGTGCCTCTGTCTGTATCATCTATTAATCAAAAAACCAGAGGTCCTATGACAATGCAATTATAATGCAATTATAATCACAAATGATCATAGTCTACAAGTAGAGGAGTATCCTAGTGTTTAGGCTGAGAACCAGGGAAGCCAGGGTTCAAATCCTGCTGACATTCCTTGTGACCCTGGCAATTCACTTCAAATTCCATTGCCTCAGGAGCAAAGCTTAGAAGCTCATTTATTAAAGGTTTTCTCCCATTTTGTGTCTGTGGTAAAAATGCTTAGAGAACCTTAGATTGTAAGCTCTCTGCAGACAGGGAAATATCTACAGTACCTGAATGCACCTTGCCTTGAGCTACCAATAAAAAAGTGTGTCCTAAATCTATATAAATAAAATTCTAAATTTGCAAGCCATAAATGTAGAGACAAACCAAAATATTGTTTCCATTACAACGATGCGTTTCAGTGAGTACCACGAATGGGATATGGCCATACTAGCTATAATCTGTTCAGAAAGGATAGTGATGTCAAGGAAAGGGGAGAGGAAATTCTTTGTTAAAATTAATATCAAAACAATTGAAATACAGGGCAAATTTGGATTATTTTGCCAAGAAGAGGTGGCACTTCCATCTACACCTGTATGATGGAAGTGCCAGTGCTTATGCTCTTGACTATTTTCTTCATTTGGGTCTGCTTTCCATTCTTTGAAAGATGCCCTTTTGGCTTTAACTGCCTCTTTTACCTAACCATTAAATTATGCTGGCAGTTGATCGGTCTGCCCTCAACCTTTGTAATGCATGGAATACATTTTATCTGTGCTTTTAAGATGGTTTTTTTTTTTAACAATGTCCACTCCACATGCATACTTAATTTTGCATCTGTTCCTTTTAGTTTTTTTCCTAACTAATTTCCTTATTCTATCATGGTCTCCCTTTTTAAAGTTATATGCTACTGCAGAAGTTTTACTTAATTTCTTCCCTCCAGTGATTATGTGTAATTTGATTGCATATGATTGCTATTGCTAAATGGCCCCATGACAGAACCCTTTGTACAAGGTCATGCATTCCACTGATTACTAGATTTTAAATCCACCCCCCCCCCTCTTGTCAGTTCTAGGATGAGCTGTTCCATGGAACAGTCCTTTATGGCATCAAGAAACTTAACCTCTCCAGCATGTCCCAATGAGTCACTGACCCATTCAATATTGGGGTAATTGAAATATCTCATTATTCTGATACCAAATCTATTTTTCTTTCTAATTTATGCTAGCATTTCACAGTCTGTTTCTTCCTGTTGGCCAAATTGATGGTAGTATACACCCGCTGCTATACTCTTACCCGTCACACATGGAATTTCTAGCCACAAAGATTCCTCAGTGCATTTTGTTTTCTTCATGACTTTTATCCTGCTTGGCTCTATGCCATCCTTTAGATGTAGTGCCACTCCTCCAGCATTTTGATCTGCTCTTTCACATCATTATAATTTATACCCTGGTTTGACAGTGTCCCATTGGTTATCTTTCTTCCACCACACCACTGAAATGTCTATGTCATCATATAATGCCATACATTCTAATTTTCCAATTTTACTATTCATATTACTGGCATTAACATGCAGCCCTGGTTTTAATTTGTATTTTTATTTCTATTTGTATTCACAATCTATTTAATAGCAGAAAATACAGATAGTGTCGAGTCATTCACATTTGTGCTCTTTATCTACAGCCTTGTGGGCTACTTCGGCCTTAACTACAAACTCTCTATTTAGATATTCTAATTTCCCTGTCTTGCAAGTATCCTTGCAAGATCTGAATTATGAGTTTCTGAGTGACTATCAACTTTCTTCCATAATCTAGTTTAAAAGTTTGCCTTTCACCTTTTTAAATGTTAGTACCAGCAGCTGGGTTCCACCCTAGATAAGGTGGAGGAGCTCATCCTTTCAGACCAGGCTCCTCCTTTCCCAGAATGTTCCCCAGTTACTAACAAATCTATAGCCTTCTTCCATGTATGATTCTTTCATCCACGTATTGAGACACTGTAGCTCAGCCTGCCTTTGTGATCTTGTATGTGGAATGGGAAGCATTTATGAGAAAGCAGCCATTGAAGTTCTGGATTTCAATTTCCTACCCTAAAGCCTACATGTAACCCCCAGAATTTTCCTCTTGTCCTTCCTATGTTATTGGTTCCCACATGTACCATAATAGCTGTCTCTTCTTCAGCGCTTCCTGAAATCTTATCTAGGTGATGCACGAGTTCAACTACCTTTGTACCAGGTGTTGCGCTGATGGTGGACCCTTGGCCTGAGGTGGGCTTAACGCTACCCATATGGCAAGCTCCATGGGTCCCCACCGTCGGGAGGCAGAGCAGACCAGGAGATGGAGGCTGACTGGAACTTCGTCAATACCAGCCCATGTTCCCTGCAGGTTGATCCCTTGGGTGTCAGGGCCGGCTGATCTTAGGCGGGCTTCCATCAGACGATTTCCGGTGAATGTTGTAGCAGGCAGCCAGGGACCAGCAGAGGTATCAGAGGGAGTGAAGCAGGTCCGCACGAAGCAGGGATCCAGAGGCCCGGGCACCAAGGACAGACAAGAAGCAAGAGCAGGTAACGCCTGTGCAGCAGAAGGCCAAAGCATGACAAGGCCAAATCCAAGGAGAGGCGAGGTTGGAGACAGGTTGGAGTTGGGGCAGGCGGCAGAGCTAGTCGAGGTGCAGTGGAGCAAGAGCCAAGGAATCAGTCCTGAGCGAGGTCTAACGAAGCAGAGGTCAAAGCCAGTAATCAGTCCTGAGCGAGGTCCAACAAAGCAGAGGTCAAAGCCAATAATCAATCCTGAGTGAGGTCCAACGGAGCAGAGGTCAAAGCCAGTAATCAGTCCTGAGCGAGGTCCAACAAAGCAGAGGTCAAAGCCAATAATCAGTCCTGAGCGTGGTCCAGACTTAGCAAGGGTCAAAGCCAGTAGTCAGTCCAAGCAAGGCTAGGTAGGAACCAGGTACGGAGTCAGGAACTGGGACCAGGAACAAAGTCAGGAACAGGAACGAGGAACGAAGTCAGGAACTAGGACAAGCAACGAGCACACGACAAGCATGGAGACCTGTTGCCAAGGCAAGGAATGAGTGGCGGGCCCTGCCTTAAGTAGCAGGGGCCAATGATATTATCATCCAGGGCTGCAGGTAGGATTCTTGATGTGGCTCCTTTAAAAGTGGAAGAGGCGCACGTGAGCGCACCTAGGAGGAAGCAGACCACTGGTCGGCGGCATCTCCCCGCGGTACACGTGGGGAGACCTGCCGGGAACTGGAGGAGTCTGTAGAAGAACAGGGAGAGCCAGAGGAGTCCACAGAGGGACAGAGAGAGACCGAGGAGGCAGTGGGGATGCGGGAGTGCAAGTGGCTAGCCACCACCGCCAGGGAGGACGGGCCGGGTCCGGGAGCTGGGCACTGGAGGTGAATAGGCTCAGTTGCGGGCCTGCCGCAACGGGGACATGCAACATTGAGCATGCAAGTTACCAAACAATCCTTGTGCCCAGTAGCCACCCAGCTACTTACATTCCCAATGTTCGAATCATCAACTATAATAGCAGTCCTAACCCTTCCCACCTTTGTACATGTCCCTGTCTCTTGTCCTGTATATTTGTCTTATTAGATTGTAAGCTCTATTGAGCAGGGATTGTCTTTTTGTATGTTTGTATAGCATTGTGTATGTCATGTAGTGCTATAGAAATGTTAAGTAGTAGTAATAGGAGGGAGAATAAGGCATGAACTGGCAGGCAGATCCTAGTTACAGGATAACTTTCTGCCACATCAAAATGATAGTCTCTTACCATATGACCTTGATCCTGCAAAGCAGCACAGAGGCGGCCAGATTGGAGTTGAGGCCACTCTACTGGACTAATTCTCTGAGAGCCAGGAGCTCTTTGCACCAGGCAGGTACACACACATAAACTCTCACCAATAGGTAGATAATTATACATGTGGCACTTGATACAAATGACTGGATAGCTGTCATATCACTGCTGGACTTTTGTCTGCATCTTAATTTTGTTAAGTTGCTAAAGATTTTTAAAGTTGTTAAGTAATGGGAATGCTTAATCAAATTGAAAAACCCTTTAAGTTATTAGCTATGTTTTATGTTAGCTTGTAATATTAGTCAATTACTAAAAACAGGGGGGTAGATATTCAAAAGCAATTTAGACGGATAACTTATAAGTTATCCGTCTAAATGGCTTATGTGGCATATTCAGCCACTTAACCGGCTAAATTATAGCTGGATAGCTACAGTTGGCAGATCGCTGCCCCCTCCCATCCCCCATCCCCCATCCCCCCATCTTAACCCATTCCTGTTTCAAAACTGGTATTACTCCTGCTTCATTCCCCCATTCCCTCCCACCTACCCGCAGTTTCAATAGGCTGGGTCTAAACACCCCCCACCCCCCTAGACCCCCTCATCCCACCTCCCGATAATAAAAAAAATATCCCTGTCAGGAGCGAGGTCTCAACTCACCTGCACCGGGTGATCCGGCACTGTATCTGCCTGAAGCACTAACATCATACAGTAAAAATAAATCTCAGTAAATAAAATATTCCAGCATGAGATTTAAAATAAAGTAAAATCAACTCAAATCTCAACAAGAGTACACTTGAACAACAAAGATACATTTTACTTTTTCTTCAAGGTTTTCCAATCTATGTCAGCCTTAAGATCGTGTGAGAGACCTTTCCAAAAGATAAGCCCCTCAACAGAGAATGCATGCTTATGAGTAATTAGTAATCTACATACTTTAAAAGAGGGAACTATCAAGGACTTCTCTATTGAATGCACCTGCCATGATGGACAGTAAGCCTCAATAATTCTTTTAGATACACTGGACCATTATCTTGTAATGCTTTAAAAACCAATACTAAAATTTTAAATCGCAGTCAATATTCTACTGAAAGCCAGTGTAGTTTCTTTAAATGTGGAGTAATATGATCATTCCTCTGACATCCAATTATCTGCTGAGCTCTGTATTATCTGCAAGGCATGCAATTGGTACTTTGGCCACTCAATATATAGTGCGTTATAGTAATCCAGATGACTCAAAACTAAGGCTTCTACTACTGATAAGTTAAGTTAAAACATATCTCATTTGTTGAACCAGATGTAATTTATAAAAGTCAGTTTTTAACATTGCATTGATTTGTGGTACAAAAGATAGCATAGAGTCAATAATAAACCCTAAATCTTTCACTTTAGGAAAAAAAGGATGCATCTCCCCATTCAACATAGGGTATGATACAAACATTGGCCTGCAGGCAAACAACAGCCAACGGTGCCTTTCATCCAACCCTTTCGGCATCGGTAGATTTTAACGGTGACCATCCTGCTGATATTGTAGCTCCAAGACCATCCATGCTGATGACATCAGTAAAGGTCCAGTATCATACCAGGATTTGTTGATGGTGTTGCAGGGGCTAAGGGGACAAGCTGAGAGCTATAGCATCATTTCTCTCTCTCCTTTCTTCCTAGTGCAGCTGCAAAGGAAGAAGCATGGGAGTCAGGAGCTTTACTGACACTGTTGCTGCCTTCATCCTGTGCAGTTCATATCAAAAAACATCATTCATTATTGCCTCTTCCAGACTGAATTTGCAGCAAACATTAGCTCTGACCCATCCCCTTCATCCTCCATGATAGCCAACGGTGTTAGGAGCCAGTGGCACAATGACAGTCATCTGGGCCCCCAGGCATTAAGGGTCATCTGAGGCTAGGGGAGAGGGCTGTGGGCCCGCAGGCACTGCCCTATTGTGTGGAATGGTCAGTCCATCCCTGGTAGGAGCTGTCAAAAGTACTCCTGCCACTATCTTTCCAGGCCCCTTCTGGAAGGCACATTGATGCTGCTTCCAGGTTTGAACCTTAACTGCCAGCGATCACAGCTGCTGTCACTGTCTCTTCTCTCTCAGTCCTGTCAGACCATGGCTACAAGATCAACTACAGCTGAAAACTGGACTCCTGCACAGAAAAAGAAATGCAATCTAATCAGCAATTATTGGTAATCCCATCGATTGGGGAAGCCCATTTACAAGAGACTAGGAATTGGGCTTTGTTGGTGATTGGGCCAAGATTTTGGAATGAGCTGCCAGAGGAACTGAGGTTAACATATGACCTGAAGCTTTTTAGGGAAATACTTTTATTGTTTTATTTAGGGAAGCATTTAATTGACCCAAGGCCTTATGTTAGGTGATAGATTTTACTGTTTTATTTAAGGATTTTTTTTATGATAGATTATGTTATTAGTTTGTATTGCTTAGCATGACCTTTTATAATAAGTGTATTACAAATATTTCAAATAAATAAATAAATAAGAAAATAGGAAAGAGCATGAGCACTGACAAGTTAGTTGTAAAGCATTTATTTATTTAAAATACTTGTTGCCTGCCCCTCCATGATTCGGAATGGGTGCATATAAATATACATAAAATAGCAATCACATACAAAAATAATATTAAAATAAAAACATTAAAAAAGAGAATCTGGAAAAAAGCATACCAGTGACGTATAAACTCAGAATAACACCTCTCTCAAGTATATTAATAGCAAGAAGCCTGTGAGAGTTGGTTGGATAACTAGATAAATGAGGAGTAAAAGAATTGCTTAAGGAAGACAAGGCTATAGTAGAAAACCTAAATAAATTCTTTCCTTTGGCCTTTACTCTATAACAGGGTACTATCAAGCTAGGGTGAGAGAACATAGTACAAAATGTCATCTTTGTGAGATTTTCCTCACTCCAAATGACATCAAATCTTCACTAAGGTGTACTGTGCTGTTCGTACGTCTCACTCTACATGTGAAACTGGCCCCTACACCCTAAACCACCACTAACACCTCACCTCGACCTGTCAGGTGGCCCTCCTATAGAGATATAAATACTTAACTTCTCTCTCTCTCTCGCTCGCTCTCTCTTATAACACACTTTGTTTCATGACCCCTAAGTTTGTAGCTGAGGCAATGTTGGTGGTAATACAAATTTGGAAAATGAACCAAAATCCAAAATACATATTTTTTTTGTAGTAGACAGTGGCAATGTGATGAAGTGGGAGCTCTGCATTAAAGTATTTCAACACATGATTGCATGACACTGTTTGACCATTCACTTTGCTTCTTTTCTCGTTGCCATTTACAGGCTCACATTCTTTCATACTTCTCCTGGAACTGCAAAATCCTTCTGTTGCTTCCTCCCAGACTGTATGAATGGGAACCAGAGCTTCCATTACAACTCTTGAGGAGTAGCCTGCTGTTTTGTGCTTCATAATCCCATTTCTAGCTTTTCCCAACTTTCTTCCAACAGCTGCATTAAACTCATTATAGAGATCGAGCGAGGGCCCTTGAATCCTCCATAATGCCTTTCTTCCTTTATATGATGAAAGCAAAAATGCCTATGCATTACTTCTTCCAGGTCTTGTGGGGATACCACCTGCCTCCATTCTTTTCCGGACAGGTGGATCCAGCCCCGATTTTCCCCCCATTCCACGCATGGTCTTGAGGTTGTTATTCCAACACCGGTTTCCCAAAGATGAAAAGGACTAAAAGTCCATGCATGCACTTGAGATAAAACCAAGTCTGGAATAGCCTGTCATTATAAAAAAAATAAAAAATGGAGCCAGGCGACAACCCCTAACACCCTGGGAAATTATTTGCAAATGGAAAGAAATCGTTCCGTGCTGTTTCTGTACCATCTAGGACATCTTCAGGCATCAAATTAAAACCAGACCATCACAGTTCCGTGAGAGCTGCCATATTAGCAGTCTTTAGATGTATTCCCTGTATTTTCAGCAATAGCTTATTGAGCCAGCCATGCTGATTAAAATGCAGTGCTTCCCATTTACCTTTTATCACATACAGAAAGGCCAGCATCATTTCCAATCATGTCACTGAGCTCATTCTCAGCAGAGAAAATGAATCTGAAGCACACCGAAAAGATGAATTCACCTCGTTTTAGGTCTAAAAATGCCTAGCTGAGAGCTGGAATTCTTCACAAACTGCGCACTTTCCATCAACCTTTCTTCTAATGTACCCCTGTCTTTAAATTTAATAAAAATCACAAGTTTGCCATTAATGGCAAATGCCGGATGATTTGCCGGATTGCTATCATTTAAACTGGTTTAGTCACACAGATCATGTTATGAAATTTGCCTTAACATTTCTTATGTTAATTGGAACCATATTGGTTTGAAAGTTCAAAAAATGTTGTTTTGTCACTGGATGGAGATTCTCTTCTGACACATCCTCGTCATGAAACAGATGGGCCAGCAGATGCCAGCTTTGACTTCTTCCTTCAGGGCTCAGGATATCTTCCCCCAAGCTTTAGCCGTGACCTTCTGCATGAATATACTTAGAATATCTTTTTGTTCATTTCTTTCTTTTGTCTATGGGCTGATTAGGTGATATAACACTCATGTCTTAGTTCCCTCCTACCAAAGAGGGAATGATTTCTTTCCTGTAAATCTATACTTTTTTTTATTTTAGGCATTCTGCTAAAGGGAACACATTGCAGAGAGTGGCACGTGGTTGATTTTTCTGTTGGTGTCGCCTAATCACATAGAAAAGGAGTAATAAACCTTGAAAATGCAAACAGTAATCCTTCTTTTTAGCACACTTTGGTTATAACCAAGGTTTTGTCTCGTGCTCATTTTTGTGCAGTCAAATTCTTGCCACTGTAAGCTCTTTGAATCCTAGGCTGCTTGAAATAAGGCAGAGTGATTGTACTTCTTAAATACACCCTACAAAAGGCAGCAGAGATTTGATATGAACTAAAAATAGGTGGTACAAATGTTTCCTAAAAAATCATTCTGCAGATTATGCCCTTTCAGATGCACGTCTGTTCCTGAAATAAAACATATTCGCTCTCATTTCTAAAGACGCCACGGTGAGGAGGAAAGGGGTGGCATTTTGTAAGGAGCAAAATCTAGCTTTGCAGTGGGTCAGGAAATATTTTGACACTTTGTGTAGATCGTGTTTTCACTGTGCTGTTGCTGCTTTTGTCTGTGCTCATTAAGATGCACCAGTGATGCAATCTTTTCATTTCGCAATATAAAAGATTATTATAAAATACAACTGGTAAGCATTAAGACCTTACAAATACCCTGCAAATGTCTGAGAAGTCCCAACTGCTTTCAAAACATTTCATACTAGCCTAAACTGTTTTGTTCGTGGAATGCTGTTTCTAATTGCCCGAAATAGAGCTGCAGAAACATTTTAACTGCACATTTTTAACAAAGGGACAAGTATGAAATATGTTTTATCTTCTGTGCTTTATGCTTTATGCTCCTTCGCTCCTCCTTTCTCTTCTCCTTCCCATTCAGCTATAAAAGGCCTTTTGACATAGATATGTTCCCAGATTTGAGTTCTTGGATAGGAGTACATGAGAGAGAAGTTGAGAATAAGGAAAAAAAATGAGCAATAAAACAAATATTTTATATATTGTCCTCCTAGATAATTCAGTGCCATACAAATGTAATTGGTCTCAGTATCCCTGTACACATCTAGCAAAGGACCTGATTTAAAAATATGACCCCTGTCTGGGTTCGCTAGAATGTCCTATGTTTTCTAAAATGAAGAATTTTCCAGCAATAGGAGGTTCAGGAGGTTTTAGTTTGTACCGTGATTGATGGGGTAGGTTCTTCCCCGAAAGGGGATGGACAGTCTGGGGAAGTATGTATGGTGCTTCCTTCAGGCAATGGGAGACATTGTTAAGAGGAGTTCCAGCGTGAGATGTCTTGTTCAGGGGCTCAGGGAAGGGAAGCCCCCATTGTGGTGTCCCAGTCTTGAGTTCCAGAGATCTCTCTCTGTAATGAGGGCATCAGGCCAGCTGGAAAGAGTAGGACCCCTAATTCACGAGGACACCATTTCCATCTGGGAAGTTTGAAAAACAGGGTATTGGAGAAAGTTTTCTGCTCTGACATTGGAGCCTGAGGAACAAATAGGTCCTGGTGGTGATCTGTGGAAAATTCTTCAATTTGGTGACTCAAGCTGCATGAACGAAGAGTGAGTAACCACTTTGAGATTTGTGATCTGTCCAAGAAGCTCTTTCTCCTGTTTTTGTACTTTGGTCTGTTGCTTAATTTTTCTGCTTTTTTCTGGACTGTGATTTCTTGGATTTTCAATATATTCTTTTATCATGTTTTGGAACGCAACATTTTATGTGCGCTGTATTAGTTGGTGATCTCTTGGGCTCCATAGGTGAATCCTGCTCCCCACTGCACTAATCTTGCATTTTGCAAGAAGATGCAATGAGTTGGCTGATGCTCACCAAACTCTGAAGGTGACCTCTGAAAGGGGGGGAGGGGTTACAAGAAGGAGCTCACTCCTATCCCACACTTATGGAAAAACCCTTGGCAGGTCAGATTCAGCATGTCTAATAAAACATAGAAACACAGAAAAAGGCCATACAGCTTACCTACTCTGCTTATCCACACCAACTATTCAGCTTTATAGTCCCTACCACTCCATCAGGAATCCTCTGTATTTATACCTTACTTTCTTGAATTCAGATACTGTAGACACCAAATAAGGGGACTTGTACAGGGGGAATATCCCTTTGCAGCCAAGCATCCTTCTGTTTTTTGCTGTCATCTTATCCTCCTGTTTGACTACCTTAAGATCATTCAATACAGTCATCTCCAGATCCTGCTATTAAAGAATTTCCTCTATACAGTACCACTTCCTTGGGTTTTTGCAGTCCAAATACATGAATCTGCAATTTTTAGCATTAAATCTTACATGCCACACTAAGGGTCATTAGATCCCTCCTTGTGTTTTTCACACCTTCCTGACTGTCTACCCTGTTGCAGATTTTTGTATCATCTGCAAAAAGACAAACCTTTCCTGGCAATCCTTCTGCAACGTCGCTCACGAAAATGTTGAAAAGAACAAGGTCCAGGACCGATCCCTATGGCACCCCACTAATATGGCCCCTCTTCTCAGAGTGAACTCCATTTACCACTACTTTTTGTCGCATCCCACTCAACAACTTTCTAGCCCTTTCAATCACTTTACAGCCCATACCGAGGGCACTTAGTTCATTTAGAAGTTGCCTACCTGGAACTGTGTCAAAGGCCCTACTGAAATCTAAGTGCACTACATATAGTGCTCTCTCCACTCTCTCTGATCACTCAGTTAAATAAGTGGATCAGATTTGTCTAACAGGACCTATCTCTGGTATAAAATATGCTGCCTCAGATTTTGTGTAGAGAACATAAAGGGAAGGGACTGGGTTAGTGACAGGGTGTTCACTTCCCCATGATGGAATGTAAGATGGTTGGCTCCTTACCAAAATCTTACGGCGTGGATGTTTCAGTTCTTCCTGCTAGGGGCAGCATGTTGTCTTGCTGCTTCTTTTTTGTTTATTTTCCTTAGGAGAGGGCCTTTGGGTCTCTAGGTTTAAGATCTGAATAATGTGAAAAAGGAAGAGGATGTCTCTGCCTAATTTAACCACATCTATGGAAACATTATTTTGGAGGAGGATGATTTCTACCCTTCCTACCTCTGGTTTAATCTCCCTTTACTTTTGCTTTTACTGAATACCCTAGGACTCAGGGACTGATTATTCAACAGCAAGAGAAAGGGTGTCTTACATAGAAAAAGAGCCACAGGATCATCTGTATCCTCGTAGAGGAATGAATCATTTATCCTCAGGTAGAAGGAGTCAAGGATGAGAGGAGGAGTTTCGTAGTACCCTTTATGTCGTACACTATCATTCCAAGGAGATTGTAACACCCTCAGGAATGGTGGACCCTTGGTGCTGTGGTGCGGTTGGCGCAACCTAGTGAACAAGCCCACTAGGCCCACACTAACAGCTGGCAGATGAGCCCTGTGGTGGGACCTGCTGGAACTTTGCCCATAGCAGCTGCCTCCCCCACCGGTTGAGCACTTGGGTTCTGGCGGCCAGCAGGGCTTAGGTGGGTCCCTAGGGCGATCCAGTGAGCAAGAACAGGCAAAGGTCATGGTAGCAGCGGATAGCGGATGTGAGATTAGCCGGAGGTTGGGGCAGGCAGCAGACAAAGAGAGGTCAGTTCCAAAACAGGGATCAGGACCAGGCAACAAATGAGAATAGTCAAGGTCCAGAGCCAAGGTCAGAATCCAAAATGTCAGTCTAAGGGAAGACAAGATGATACAAGACAAAACAAAGGCAATAACAGGGCAGGCGGAACAAGGAGGACGGAGACCAGACAAGGCAAGGCAGGTACTCAGGAACAAGGCAGGAAGCAGGAACAAAACTAGAACACAGGAACACCAGGGCAAGACAGGAACGCAGGGACAAGGCAACATGCACTGACGAGCAAGGCACATCAGGAGACCTGTTACTGAGGTGTTAGTGAGGTGTCCAGACCAGCCTTAAATAGGAGGAGATGGTTGATGTCATCAAGGGGCACCGCAGCTAGGTTCCTGCCACAGACCCTTTAAGAGGGACAACATCGGGCAGCACACGCCTATGGAGCAGCCTAGGAGCAAGGGCATGGCGGTGTCTTGCTGCATGTGGCTGCATGTTCTTGGTGGTGTTCTAGTCACTCATGGTTGCCAGCGGAGTCAGGGGTGAGTGAGGCAGCTCACGGGGCCATCCTGCAAGCCGCAAAGTGTAGCAGAGATTAAAGAAGGAGAGGAGTGAAACCGATACCATTCAGGTTCAACATGACAGGAAGAAAGAGAAGATGGAAGAACTACTGGAGAGGTATGAAAACTGGAACCTTTGACATGAGACACAACTAAATTGGGATAATACTAAACTAGTTGGTTCAAAATCAATTCCCCCCCCCCCCCCGCCACACACACACCCAGTCTTCTCATTCATTTACTTCATCATAAGTGCATTCCAAATAATATCAGTAACAGTATTTTAGAGATATTTTGCAAGATAGTCAAAAAAGACCCCATTTTTCAGTGAAATTTTTCAAGCAAGTAAAATACTTTTTTAAGGTAATTTTCTTCAAAGAATAAAGCCCATCAGCTGGCATTTTGTTGACCACAATTGCATCAGATGAAAATAAAACAAGACATTGGCTTTATTTGAGATTTGACAAGTTGACGATACCCAAGGCTGCAGCGACCAATGAGAGCGCCGTCTTTGAGCTCAGTGATTTTTTTTTTCATTTTCCCCTGATACAGCTGTCAGGCTTTATTCTCTACTTTCAAGAAAAGTGTTTTACCTACTTCAAAAATTCACAAAAACATGGGGTCTTTTTTGAGTATTTTGCAATAACCTTCTCTAAAATAGTGTTACCGATACTATTTAGAATGTACTTATGATGAGGTAAATAAATAATCAACTAGCAGGGGTTTGTTTAAGAACCAACCGCATCGATGGCTTGCTGATACCTCGTTTTATATGCCAGTTTTTTGAAGTGTGGTGCCTTTTGAATACACTTTGGCTTTTTTGGCATTTCCTATGCTGCTATTGATTTGGTGACCAAAGATTAGCACTTCTTTGGATGGGATAATACTAAATCCGTCATCTACGGGGAGTGAGATTGCAAATTGCCCTAACTATTAGAAGGGAGAAAGACTATAACTAACTGCTGGAATTGGTTTGATCATCAGTATAACTTGGCTGGAACTGAGAAGTCACAAACTTACTAAAGATTTGGAGTGTAAAAATGGATTGTTAATCATTCAAAGTAGTAAAGAACTGCTTTAACCATTTGCATTAATCATCAGTAAAAGTTAGAGTTAGAAACAAACCATCATAGCTTCCAGCATGGTAGTTACTGCTGTTTACCTTTATGAGATCATTAGTGCTCTTTTCTATTGATTTAACCGAATGATTGAGAACTAAGCAATGCACAGGGCTCAGAAGAATTATCTTCTTCCCCTCCCCCCCTCAAGGAGTCCTGATCATTCAGATAAAATTAACATCAGGAAGAAACTTTAATATGCGACTCTGTTTGAGGTATGGTTCTTGGGGCCTTTTGGGAGATTATTAGCCCAGGAGTTACACTTGCAATCCATTGGATTCCAGAAACTGCACTGTCCTCTGTTTTAGCAGTGATTGCATTTATTTGCTCACCAGAGGTCAGACTAACTGGCCTGTAGTTCCCATCCTTCTCCTTATTTCCACTTTTGTGAATAGGAACTGAATCCACCCGTCTCCAGTCCTCCGGAGCTATTCCCAACTCTAAAGAAGTGTTGAAAATATCAACCAGCAGAACTGCCAGTCCTTCTTTAAATTCCCTTAATACTTTTGGATGTATCCCATCTAGCCCCATCAATTTATCTAATTTAAGCTTAGATGCTTCCCTATTAACAAACTTTTCTGAAAATCGATTGAGGTTCACCTCTCTACCAAACCCATTTGTGTATATTTTATGTGGTTCTGCTCCTGGCCCTTCTTCCGCAATGAATATGGAACAGAAATATTTGTTAAGCAATTTTATTTTTTCCTCATCACCTTCTATGCAGTACATTTCCCTCCTTCACCACTTCCTCCGATCACTAACATATGTAAATAAAAGTCATCTCCCCCCCACCATTTTACCATATTTTCTTTTTTTTATTATTCCAGTTCCATCTTTGCATTCCTGACTACTTTCCCAGCTTCTCTTATCTTTTCCAGATATTCTTTCTCCTGTCTTCCGCCTTTTGCGATATCTTGTATTTTATGAACGCTTACTTTTTCAGTTACTTCTTTAAAAAACCATACCGGCTTCTTTTTCCTCTTTCCTTTATTTACTTTCCCAATAAGAAGTTTAGTTGCCCTTATAATGTCTCTTTTTAGTTTTGCTCAATGCTGTTCTACTTCCCCTAGATTTTCTCATCCAGCTAATGACTCCTTGAGGTATTCCCGCATTTTTACAAAGTTAGTTTTCCTGACATCTAGCACCCTTGCCTTTGAATGAATTTTCATCTCCTGTGGTCTAATACTGAGCCACACCATCCAGTGAGCACTGGATGGTAGATGATCATCCACTACAAAATCTGAAACACTGTCCTCACTGATAAGAACTAATTCCAGTATTGCCTCCTCCTGTGTGGGTTCCATTAGTAGTAGACAGAATAGTTCTCCCTGCAGAGAATCCGGGTTCTCCCTGCTTCTAGGACACATTTCAGCTAGGATATCCCAATCAATATCCAGCAGATTGAAAACACCTCACAATAATACTTCCCTTTTCATAGCAATTTTGTGAATATCGTCCAATAAATCTCTATCCATTTCTTCTGTCTGCGAGGGAGGTCTATAAATTATACCAATAGAAATAGTTGTTCTATTCACTCTTTCCAGATTAACCAATAGTGCCTCCTCCTTACCTCATAGGCCCTGCAATTCTGTTGCTGTAATATTATTAGTATATATAGTGCCACTCTTCCTTCCTTTATTCCTATTTTGTCCTTCCTGAATAGTAATAGCTCAGTATAACTATAACCCAGTCATGGTTTTCCATGTACCTGGTCTTCATGACAGCCAGTATATCCAAGACAGCCACTTCCATGCCTACCTCTAGATTCAGGACTTTATTTCCCATTCTGTGTGCAGATAGTTTTCCCAGATATTTCCCTTTTTTCCCATTTCTATACAAGAGTTTAATGTTTTTCTTACCTGAAGACTTTCACTTACCTTGGCTTTGTTCACCTATCCCTGATGATCCTCATTTAAAGCCTTCCTCCATAGGTTTTCCAGTCTGTTCTAGAAGATGCTGCACCCTTTCTCTGACAGGTAGATCCCATCTCTGCTCAGCAGCCTTCGAAAGATCCAGGAAGCCAAAATGCTCTTGTCAACACCATCTTTACAGCCATTCAATCATTCATTCATCTCCAGGATGTGAGGTTCCCTGCCTGAGCCTTTATCCATGACCACCTGTGCACTATCTGCTTTAAGACAAATTTTACACAGCCCATTGTTCTGAAGGGACAGGTTTGGGTTATGTCACTTGGGCTCTTTTGCTTGCAGCCGGCAAAAAAGTTGTGTACTAAATATATGCTATTTTTAGCACTTGTGGTAAATGCATTTAAAGCACACGTGTGAAAAATAGCCCAATGTATTAACAGGTTACTGAGCGTGCCAAACCACTCTAATGCAGCCATTTTAAAAATAATGCAACCACATTCAATTTTTAGCATGGTCACATATGCAAATGAGACATGTATCAGAGCAATGAGTAAGTTAGCGATTACTATAATATTTACGAAACTACACTTCAATTTACCACAGACATGTTGCCTAGGTAAATTTATCATCTCCTTGGTAAGTGTAGTAAACTGCTATCAGTTAACAATGAAATAAGACTTCATCACCCCAGTAGAGCATTCCCCACTTCCCCATTTCCTGCCAGTTAGCACTCCCCCCATGCTCCCTTCATTCCCCCGATCCCCAGTGCTGCATACTCTTGGCCCACTCATGTCATAATAAGGATGAGCTTCCCTGGCCCCTTGATCTCTGAATCTTTCAGCCTTCCCACCCTGTGCTGGTGAGCATGCAGAAGGACAGCAGCTCACCTCCATCCTGTCTGTTCACCAGCCCTCTTCAAAATGGCATCTGGCTGTTGCACTCCTGCTCGCGGCTTAGCCGTGAGCAGGAGCTTAAGGAGTCGCCACCACCCGACTCCTCTTCACCGCGGCAGGAGCCACGGACCTCAGCTCCTTCTTCGCGGCAGGAGCCACCGACGTCACCACCGCCCCGAAACCTGGAGGGGCCTTCATTCCCGGTCCTGCCGTGGCAGGGAGCCACTCCCAGCTGCCTTCCCGCGGCTCGAATGCTGCCTCCAGCGTCGGGGCCTGTCCTGCGGCCCAGCTCGACTCCTGCTCTCCTTAGCAGAAGGATGCCACTGTTCAGGGTCAAGGCTGCGCCTCTCAGTGGGATTTAAAGGGCCAGTGCAGGTGTGGCCCTCCTCGAACTCCTCCCTGGGTGTTTCCAGCAGAGCCCTACAAAAGGGCTCCTCGCTCATTCACTCCTCGCCTTGGCAGGGAGCTAGTCCTCCTGGGAGCTACTCCTCCATTGGACTTCACTGCGTCCTGCTCCTGCCCAGCATCTTCGTTCCTGTGATCCATTCCAGATGTCCGAGTCCTGATGTCCGAGTCCTGATGTCCAAGTCCTGATGTCCAAGTCTTGATGTTCCAGGTCCTGAGCAACAAGTGTCTCCGGAGGTTCCTTGATTTTAAAGCCCGAGTTTCGGATTCCAA
This sequence comes from Rhinatrema bivittatum, assembly GCF_901001135.1. NCBI lineage: Eukaryota > Metazoa > Chordata > Amphibia > Gymnophiona > Rhinatrematidae > Rhinatrema > Rhinatrema bivittatum. The sequence continues at coordinate 593,875,694 of NC_042616.1, forward strand.
ATTCCATGTTTTAATTCAGAGACTGTTCCTGTTCCGACTCCGGAGGATCCAAGGGGCTCACCTCGTTCCTGGCCTGTGTCCTGTCCAGAGCTCGCCCCGCTCGTCCGGTTGTGTAGGGCACATAGAGGAGAGTGTGTAGGGCACATAGAGCTCGCCCCCAGCCATCCGGTTGTGTAGGGCACATAGAGGAGAGTGTGGTCCACGACCAACCCACGGGCTGTGTAGGGAGCCTGAGGGACCTTGCTCCCCACATTATCTCCTGTGTTCCAAGCTCCACGTCTCATCCCCTGTGTTTCAAACTACACATCTTGTAAGGCAGCCTCCAGACGAGGCTTTTGTCTCACCGCAAGTGCGCACACCATTCGTCCCGCTATGGGGAGCGCCCCCTAGCACTCCCTTCCACCGCAGGGCAACACTGGCCACTTCGCACTTTGAGTTGCCTTTCTGTAGTTGTAGCATGGGTTGGCCAATCAGAAACAGCATCCGCGGGGATGGGGGTTTTCTCCTTGCTTCATCAGCCCTTTTAACTTTGAGCTAGTTAGTGCAGGGAAACAGGATATTAAATTGATCATGGTTGTGCTAAAAGAATTGTGCTCCCTTTCACGAGGCCCTTTTAGCATGCATGTGCTCTGAATATCATTTTATTATACTAGGGACTAAGGCTTGATGTTCCACGTGAGTTGAAAAAGCATGCTAAAATCAGAAACTGCAATTTCAGAGGATTTTTGTAGTAATTAGGCATCTTAGTTCATTTGGAAATTTTTTTCTGCCCTCAGTTCCCCTTAAGTTCCCCTCCTGCCTTAATCACTAAAATTGCCAAGACTTACTGCCACTATTACAGTACTTATGATTAGCACAATCTGAATCTACCGCTGACAGGCATGCCCCAAACAAAGATGGCTTATATTCAAAACCACAGAACTAAAATCACTTCTTACCATTCACACATAGTGAAAGCATTAAGTCATACATATACATGTGATTCAAGATCATTCTGAGGCACAATGGGACTGAATCATAGAAGTTGTGTTCCTGTTTTGTATCTGTGGGGAAACTCCTGTGCTAAATCATACCCAAAGCTTTCAAAATATGACCATGGGCATGATTCACTATGGTTTTTCTTCTATTCTGTGTCCAAGGGCAAAAAGCTTAGGTGTCAATATTCAAACGGTTTATGATTTATTTATTTTAAAATTTTGTTGGCTGCATTATCCAAAGTCCTAAGCGGTGTACAATAAAAATGTTCATAAAATGCAAATAATTATAAGAATTATGGACAAAATAAAACAGTACAATACGATCTACGTCAATAACGCCACTGTTGTGTAATAAGGATATTCATGCTCTACATGACTAAAGCCAGGTCAAATAGCTAATTACAATAGAAAGCTGGGTTTTAGCCAGGCAAATCTTACCCAATTAAAATTCCTGCTTTCCACAGCTAAATTTGTGTGGGTAATATTGCTCCCTGCATGAATGTAGCCAGGTAAGAAAGGGGCAAGGCAAGGACCTTTCTGGGATGGGCTTTTAAAATTTAGCCGGCTAGTGCCATATGCTCTGCTTCTGGCTGAATTTGTGCAGAGAATACCTTCTGTGCAAAGAGCTGACCTAAACTTCCAAAATCTAACTGGCTTTTCAGGGGAACATTTAGCTGGATAAGTGCCACTGAACATCCAGATAAAGATAGCTAGATAAAATTTACCTGGCTATCTTTAGTCACAATATGACTTTTAAATATCTGAAGTTTGTTTTCCCTCCTTATAGGACATTTCGCTATCACCTAATTAATTTTACCCACTTATATTTGTTTCTACATTTTATAATATGTAACATTTAATTGTAATCTGTGCAATATAATCTGCAGTTCACCCTTTTGTTTCGCCCCTCCCATTACTGTTCAATGTTCAATTTTGTGCCCTGTTCATTGTTCTCTGTAAAGCTTGTTAGCTGCATTTTATGTTCTCTGTGAATCAATGAGAGGTTCCCAAAGCTCATGGTATATAAAAGCCTTCAAATAAATAAATAAATAAATAAATAAATAAATATCGATCCCTTTAGTTGCGACAGAAATGGTCCAGTATAAGCAGGAGCAGAGAAAGGTTCCTTCAATCTACTCTGCAAGTGTGCTTTCATCTATGGGCTCAGAAACCCATGGCACACATGCCACATGGGCAAGCCGGCTAAGTAACTTAGCTAGATATAGCTTATCTTGTGAAGTTACAAGGATATTATTTAGCGGAATGGCTGTGCTGCTGAATATCTGCATACAAATGCTAATTAGCCAGATAAGTGTTATCCAGCTAAGTCTAGTTGAGCTCAATAGCAGGTCTAGACTTAGCCAGTTCACTTATCCAGCTAAATCTCAAAATTGCTACTTAGTCGGCTAAGTTATCCAGCTAACTAGAATGTTCTGATCCACCCACTGCCCACTCCCAATTTAGCCGGCTAGTCTGATGGCCAGATAAGTGACTTATCCGATCCGCTAGTGGCTTCTGAACATAATCAGATATTCAGCAGCTGCTAGATAGCTGGATAAGTTCTACTTATCCAGCTATCTGGAGTTTGAATATTGGGCTCAGTGTGGCATGCAAAGCCCTCCAAGCTGGCACAGCTGTAGACCAACACCACTAGCATTTTAAAATTTCACTAGTCAACTGTGCTAATGTTGCAATGAAAAGACCAATACTCCAGTTTATGAGTTTTGAAGCTGCTCGTGTTGCCGGCTTTCAGGAGGAAGTGAGTTTGTGGATGGGAGGGCACAGCTGGCTCTCATTGGGACTTCTCCCATCCCCCAGGAGTCCCTGTTCTGGGTGCTGAGAACTTCCTATGCCACTGCAACATTTCTAATAGCAATCTTACCTTATTTAGGCAACCAAAAAGCTTGCCAACCTGTGTGATATATATTTTCATATCCATTCAGTTATGATAATGCTTACTGCTAGCATGGCAGTAATGCCAGTAATTTTAGTGATATGAATTTCTCTCTACCAAACACTGGAATCGGATCATCAACCACTTTATCTTCTTAACCAAACAAGCTGAAAATGGGATTAAAAAATAATAAAGGCAGTGGAACAGTTCCCTTATGAAGAAAGGTAGCTCTCTTCAGCTTGGAGGGTATACTAAATCCATGTTCCTGGTATTTAGGACAAGGGTCTCAGCCTACCTGTAACTGGAACAGTGTAAAGCCAAATCAGTGTGGGAGCTGTGTGCTGGGGCCTTTCTTTGCATTAAGGGCAGGATCCTGGCTTTGTATGTAAACAAGGCCCACAAGCCTTAGTCGAGTGGCAGTTAGAATTCAGTGAGCAGTGCTGCAGCTCTTCTCGCTCTCTTGAGAAAGTAATCAGAGGGGAAAGGCATAAATTCAACGCTTGCTTTCACATATTCCTACTTTCCGGACTGTAATCCCTCCCACTCCTCCCTTTACCCCAGGGCCTGCCTTTCTTTAATATTCTTATTGTATCTCCAAATTTCTTTATGTCATTGTTTGCAAGGGGAACTAGTATTTCTTATAATTTTGTTTTTTACTTTTACTTAACATATTCTGTATAATTGAAAAGAAAAATATATATATTTCCTTTATTGTTAGGCAGAATATGATGTTGAATTGGTATAAAAGTTCCTATACTTGTAATATTTTGAAAATTAGAAATAAAGAAGAAAAAAAAAGATTATAATGTCCTTTCATCAGATGTGACTTACATGCAGAGATCCAATATTTCTCTTTTAAAAATTCCTTCAGTTGCAAAGGCATTTTTTGCAATATTTCATTTTATATTTTTTTGGTTTACCAATACATGAAAATGTCTCCCAAGCCCTGATCTGCCACTGCAGGCTCCCGTACCTCTCTCGCTTTGATCTGCTACTGCCGTATCCTCCACCATAGCCCCTTCTCCCCCAGTCCCAATGTACCAATTCAGCCACCTTTTCCTCCCTCCCTGACCCTAATCTGTAATAGCAGCCAATAATTTCACATAATGTGGTCATTTGCATGTTTTAAAATCTACTTGTAATACAATTGGATCCATGCTTATGTAGTCTTAACAGGTCACACATGGCAATGTTTTTGGATTATTCATATGATCTTCCAATTATAACAACCTACAAAGGATCTAGTTCACTCCAGAACCAATAAGGCTGCTAGAGCTCTGATTTTTCCCGTAAAGATTTGATCAAAATATGAACTAAGTTCTCTCTTTGAAAGTTTCCAAGAGGATTTAGTTTCTCCTCTGATGAAAACCCACAAACTGAGGAGCCAATACAGCAAAGTGGGTGAGGTCAGCTGGTGACATTTTCCTTGCCAGAGGGACTGGAGGGAAAGGTGGAGGGACTTCCACGGGAGCAGGGAGAGGTATTGGGAGTGAAGTTTTTCAAACCAAAGTTGGCTCTCGTCCTTCAGCACATGGGGGCCTTTTCCAGAGAGAGAGAAAAGCAGAAAACTTAGGGAGGGCTTTCAGACGAAGGAAGATTCTTCCAGATGAGGAAAGGGGTCCTTCATCCTTCAATGGCCTTTTTACTCTGAGGGGAAGGGTTAGGGGTTATAACAGTTCAAATGGAGATTTACATTAGCCCCCTGGAGGCTAATATTGTTGCGTTACTGATGGGAGTAAAGCAGGCAAGTTATCAAATAGCAATAACAATCAGTGTTATCTCTCACGTTTTATGCCCTTTGATACATTGGGCATTTACATCACCATTGTTAAAATCCACTGTTAACCTGGATCCCAAGGCAAATTGAAAATTGCCATCACAAAAACCAAGTGCTATCACCACCCGTTGAGACATGGGCTGGCATCCACAAATCCTGCTGCTTGTTTCAAGCAATAAAGTACATGCGCATGTGCAGATGTCTTATTCACGCAGGTGGTCTTACAACACCATTCGCTTCGCTTCACGAATGTGCGGCAATGCACGTTTTGAACAATCGCTGAGATAGGGAGAAAATAAAAAGAAAGAATGCGAAAACAGATGATCTAAAAAACAATAAGTGGAAAAAAATTAGAAAAATCTAGTGAAAGCGAGTTGCAGCAAACATTTACCAGATTCCACTGGGTCTTTATGTAGGAACTGGTGATGTGCTTTCTCTTTCTAGTTTTATAGGACTTTTTTTTAAGCATACCATATTGATTGCTGGGTAGGAAGCTTTCTCAGCAATAGTTGGGGTTCTTTTTGTAAATTACACACGATACTGTGATTTTATTCTCAAAGCCTATGCTTGGGGTTAAAGCTGGTGGTTTCATGAATTAGGCTTTAGAACAGAGAAACAGAGCTGGACTGGCAACTTTGTAACATAATTCAATTTTACGAGGACTGAAGGCAGTTTTGTTCTTAATTGCACATTGTAGATGTTTATGTGATGAAAATCACTGAAATCGCTTCTGATCTTCTCTAATGTATGGGGTGAAGCTTCAGACAGTTTACAATAGTGGTAGGAAAAAAAAAAAGAAAAATCATAGCCACCCAGACCAGAGGCAAAGCAAATATAAACTTATCAGGGTGGCCCTCTTTCCAGCTGGGAAAGCAGCACTGGTACTGACTGAGGGAAGAAGAGAAGCAGCTAGGACTCTAATAGGAAGGAGACTTCATGAAAACTCTCCCTAGGACCACTGGCGTTGGTTTGCCGAGCCAGAAGATGCCCCGCTGCACCCGCTTTGCTGGCAAGGGAATAACGAAAGAGAATTTGCAGCTAAACAAATTCCGTCCATAAGTGCAGAGTTCAAAACAATCAGCTTCCATTCTTCTCGATGCATTGTCCCCCCCACCACCACTACCATTATCAATATTCAGGGACTCGGTTATTGTTGGCATTGATGTTGGGGGGCTGGATGTAAGACAGCTTGGTTTCTCTATGCAGAGTTTAACAAGAGGTGCTGAGAGCAGGAGAAAGGCGGCATGCAGGAGGAACTATAGGGAGTAAAGGTCCGCGGGGAGGGGAACTGGTCTGAGGATCTCTTGTGCAGAATTTTCCACTGGTGAAAACAGCATTTTATACTGCAACAATCTCGTGAAATGAAGGTTGATTCCCCGCCTCCCCCCAATGTTGGCTGTAGCACTGAAACTTCTATGTATTACTCCAGTACACCGAATAATGGGAATGATAGACAATATAATCAGGCGCCAGACAGCAACTTTCAACAGCACAGAAAGAGGTCTATTTTCAGTCGCTGTCTGGATAGCAAAGTTAGCTGGATAAACTTAAGGGGCTAACTTTGGAGGTATATTCAATAATGGAACCGTACTATTGAATATGGCTGGCTATGTTAAAGTTAGCCAGCTAACTTTAGGACAGCTCTGTGGCCCCAAACAGAATATTTATTTATTTATTTATTTATTTCTTTTGTATACCGACATTCGATCGAGATATCACATCGGTTTCCAGAAAACAGGTTGAATAGAGCCGGAGCTGCCCTATTTTACATTGTAACAAGAGAACAGTTGATTAAACAATAAATATAAGGAACATTGTAACATATGAATAAAATTAGAATTAAATATTAGTGGGTATATAGAAATGGCAAATAGCCTATATACAATATGTACAATATGACAATATCAGAGTTAGCAGGGTACCTCAACTCCTCCCAGTTACGCTTCCCAAATATTTGTCGGCTAGAATTTAGCCACACAGGTTCTGAGTTATCCAGCTAAATGCTTTCAAATATGGACCTCATCGAAACTAAGGGGGGTCAATGTTTAAAATCGGTTTGTTTAGCTAAGTTCGGGTTTAGCAGGACAAACTGTGGGATTTTAAAATCCTGCCCGTTTGACCACCCCTGATGTAGCCAGGTCAGATTTTTATCTAGTAGTTATATCAGCAGTGGTCCAGGGCATTCCGGGGTGGAGAGTATTATCTGGAGAGCAGCCCTAATGTTAGCTGGATACACTTATATGGCTAACTTTTCAATAGCCGGATATATTAAGTGGTGCACCCATACCGCTAAATATCCAAGCCATGTTAGCCAAGCATGTTTAGTAAGTTAACTCTGCCAGTTGCCCAGTAGCTCAGAATGGACCCCCCTAGCACTAGATTAACAGCAGCAGGTCCATCTATCCTGTACATTGCAATACAACAGACCATACTTGATCTCCAGCATTACCCCCCCCCCCCTAAGTTTCCCACTATTGAGTATTATTGAAAAGTAAAAAGTAAAGCAAGAACATGGGTAAAATTTGCTATATTGCAACAGGTAGGAAGCAGACCTTTTTATTTTATTTATTTAAAAAGACTTTATTGCCCACACCCTCCAACGTTCAGGGCAGGTTACGGATAGTGCAATCAAAATAAAACGACAAAAATATAAAAATATTTATAATTAAAAAACAAAGAGAAAGCCTGGGTGTTAAAGGCTGGCTGGAATCAAGATAAAAGGGCAGAGCAGAACAGGAGGAATAGTGATAAGGAAACTTAAGGTTCACATAGAATGCTAGCTTGAATAGATAGTGCTTTAAGGCTTTTCTGAATTCCATAGTGTTAGGTAAGGATCTCAGGGAAGGAGGGATGGAATTCCATATGATTGGACCTGCGATGGAAAAAGCCCGCTCACGGGTCACTGCAAGCCTGGTGATTCTAGCAGAGGGAATTTGGAGCAGGAATTGATTTTTAGATCTGAGATTTCGTGAAGGTACATAGAAATGTAGGGTGGCTAATAACCAACCATAGACTTCTAACATTGTGTATGAGACTGTGTATTGTGGACAGTATTTTACATTGTATTCTCCATTGAGAGGTAACCAATGCCAAGAAAACAGAAACGGTGTGATATGTAATAGGCCTGGTTATCGCTACCTGCTCTTAATTTTAGGTTTCTATAAAAGCTATACTGGCCAGAATACCCAACTTTTATTGGGTAAATGTTGAAAAAGAACCCATCATCTTCCCACATCTCCTGTCATCACACTACACAGAACTTTGCCCAGAAAGCTCAAAGCTTCAGGTTGCGTAATTGGGAATTGTACAGTAATGCATCACCTATTTAAATGGCACCTTATAGAAATTATAACTCTCTGTATGCTAGCAATACATTCAGGTGATATTCTATAACCTAGCAGCAACACACTCCTCACACTATCCTTAGAGGAGAATGTGCCAACAAGGATACCAACTCTCATCAACAGTCAAAAGAGCTCACAACCCCTAGAGGTCTCACCATGCACATGTCAGGATCTCCAGCCTCAACAGCAAGGTCTTAAAGGTATACACCTTCCTTACTAAAACCTAAGGGCCGGATTTTCGAACTTACGCACAGGCATAGATTTCTGCACGAAACCCGGCACGCATAAATCTACACCCGATTTTATAACATGCGCGTGCAGCCGCGTGCATGTTATAAAATCCGAGGTCGGCGCGCACAAGGGGGTGCACACTTGTGCACCTTGCATGCGCCGAGCCCTACTGGAGCCCCGATGGCTTTCCCCTTTCCCTCCGAGGCTGCTCCAAAATCGGAGGGAACTTTCTTTTTGCACCCCCCTCCACCTTCCCCTCCCATCCCCTATCTAACCCGCCCCCCAGCCCTACCTAAATCCCCCCCTACCTTTATTATTTAAGTTGCGCCTGCCTCCGGGCAGGTGTAGGTTGCGATCCCCCGGCCTAGTGGGCCTTCAGAGGCCTCTGGCCATGGCCCCGCCCCTTTTTTGAAGCCCCGGGACATACGCGCGTCCCGGGTCTTGCGCGCGTTGCCGAACCTATGCAAAAAGCCTCGGCACGCGCAGGAGGGGTTTAAAAGGGTTACACGCATATATTACGCGTGTAACCCTTTTAAAATCCACCCCTAATTGTAGAATATTTAGGCGCATTATGGCCATAGGGCACGGTGCTACAAACAAGCATGTTTTGTTTCAGTTGCTTGTGAAAATACACTTTATTCTAGCAAGGTTCTATGTTTGAATTAAGTATAGTCCAACATTTTTTATGCTCTAGCCTATAAAACGCTTATGACTCCTGATACTGACTTTCTATAAGAACTCAGCAATCATAGTGTCTGTTCTGGAAGATTTGTGCCATTTTATATATAGCACTTAACTTCATCAAATAAGAAGGAGTGCATACTCACACATAAGAACATAAGATCATGCCATACTGGGTCAGACCAAGGATCCATCAAGCCCAGCATCCTGTTTCCAACAGTGGCCAATCCAGACTATAAGTACCTGGCAAGTATCCAAAAACTAAGTCTATCCCATGCTACTGATGCTAGTAATAGCAGTGGCAATTTTCTAAGTCAACTTAATTAATAGCAGGTAATGGACTTCTGCAAGAACTTATCCAAACCTTTTTTTTTATTATTAACAATTTTTATTGAAAAGAATATATAACTGAACATACAATAAACATCTGCTGTCGGATACAGCCATAATATGATCTACAGGAAGAATACAAACTGTAGTAATAACATGATCCAAGAGCCAGCCCAAACTCTCTTCCCATTCAATTAGTCCAACCACCCCCCACCCTCCCCTCCCATTCCCTTTCCTCATCTCAATCCCAGCAGACATGATAACACAATTAGATATTTCACACACTTCATCACGCTGAAATACCAATATGAGTCAGACACCACTAGTCCATTCTAGCCCTTCCCTCTGTGCCCGATTTGAGTCCCGTCCTATCTGACATGATAACTAGAGCATCGGTCATTATAAGCACACTCCCATCATCCTAAGTGTTTCATCATCACTGTCCAGGTTCTGTAAAACTTGGGTAAATTATCTCGTCTAATAGCCGTCAGTTTCTCCATATATTGAATTTGTCTCAGCTTAGTACGTAATTAAGAGATATGGGGAGTATCAGAAGATTTCCACTGGGTGGCTACCAGCTGGCGAGCCGCAGTTGTTATAAATGTGAACAACGCCTGCCTCTCTTCAGCCAATTCCTGGTAAGGGAGCCCCAATAGCCAAAGTTCCAACTGTAAAGGGACCCGCACCCCCAATATGTCAGTAAGCCTTTGGCATTCCTCCCAGTACAAACTGATTTTGGGACATTGCCACCACATATGTATGAATGTGCCAGTTTGAGAGCACTGCCTCCAACAGAGAGGGGAGCCCCCGGGAAGCCAATGCGCCAATCTAGCAGGGGAATAATGCCACCGATACAAAAGTCTATATCGGTTCTCCATCATTGTCGCTGACATGGAAAACTTCCCTAATGTTCTAAAGCACTCCTCCCATTTATCCCTCCCCCACAGGATCCCCAAATCTTTTTCTCACACCAGCAAATGAGTTGCCATCTCCTGTTACCGGAGATAAGCAATTGGTAAATCTTAGATATACTCTTCTGTAATTTACCCGCAAGAATACAATATCCCTCGAAGATTGAACGGTTTTGTGGCAAGTCCTGTTGGGGGCCTTTTGTACACATAAAGTGCCATATCTGAGCATAGGCTACAAAATCCTCCCTAGGTAATCTAAATATTTTTGTAACTCTGTAAATGGGACAATCTCGTTAGACCACAGCTGCCCTAGACTGGTCAATCCACCTTCCTCCCACCTCCAGAATGTGGTATTCCTCAGTCCCATAGGAAATTCTCTTAAGTGCCCAATGGATGATAAAGCTGAGTACAATTTTGGGCCTACAAGCGTTGACTTCCATCTCTTCCATAGCGTGAGTGTAGTCTGCAAACCCGGGGGGAGTAAAGCAAGTTTGCAAGGTATGCAAGAAGTAGGCCAGTACAGAGCATGAAGGGGAACCCCCCAGCCAAGTCCTGTTCAATTATTACCCACTGTTTAGTCGTGGCAGTCTATAACATACTTAAACTGTGAGGCAATATAATAATGCAGTAAGACAGTAACCTCAATCTTCCCTCTCGCCGAGACCTAAATAGTACCTATCATGATACCCGTGGGGGGCGTCTACACCAGATGAAGGAGAACAGCTTACGCTATAGTGGCTGTAACTCAGAATTTGGGAGCAAACAAGGCAATACTTGGAAAAGATATCTGATTTTTCATTTTAATCGCTGTGATCCTACCAAACCATGAGAATTGCATCCACTCCCATTGTTCGAGGCCTCCAATCAGCGACCGTATCAGGGGCCGATAATTCTGTTGCACTAACAAATCCAAATCCAGTCCCAAGTTAACCCCTAAATACCTAATGGGGCCCTCTGTCCAACGAAAAGGAAACTCCTGCTTGCCCTCTCTCAGCAGATCTGCAGGGAAATTCACTGGGAGTATCTCTGATTTATCCGGGTTGATCCGTAGACCCGATAGACTTCCAAACTGCTCTAACTTTTCCAGCACTACTGGTAGTGAGATCATGGGTTTTGATAGTGAGAAAATGATATCATCAGCATATAATGGAATCTTATATTGCTGAAGTCCGCCCCGAACCCCATGCACATCTACTGCTTGCCGTATTGCCTCAGCCAAAGGCTTCAAGCTTATGTCAAACAATAGTGGCGACAGAGGGCATCCTTGTCGGATCTCCCTGCAGATCTGAAAATTTGCCGTATAACTATGGTTAATCTTTAAGCCCGCTAGGGGATCCCGGTATAGCTCCCTTACCCAAGTGGAAAAGGTGCCCCCTAATCCCATCTCTTCCAGTACGACAAACAGGAAAGGCCAATAAACTCAGTCACAGGCCTTTTCTGCATCTATAGTCAAAAATGTTGCTGGGTCACCTTTAGTTTTAGCTATATGGATCAGGGTAATCAATTTCCTAATAATATCTGATGTCGTTCTGCCCAGCATAAACCCCACTTGGTTGACATGAATGAGCTGTCCTATCATTCCACGGAGTCGGAAAGCCAGGATTTTTGCCAAAACTTTCAGGTCGATATTTATGAGCGAGATGGGTCTGTAGGAGGCACAGCTTGTGGGGTCCTTCCCCGGCTTGGGCAGTATAGTAATACCTGCTACATTCCCAAACGGTAGGAGCTGCCCTCCTTCCCTGATCTAATTAAACAAATTTGCCAGTGGACCCCACAATAGGTTCTATATTTTTTATAGAACAGGAGGGTAAACCCATCGAGGCCGGGGGATTTCCATCCAAACCTTTTTTAAACCCAGCTACACTAACTGCACTAACCACATCCCCTGGCAACAAATTCCAGAGTTTAACTGTGTGTTGAGTGAAAAAGAACTTTCTCCGATTAGTTTTAAATGTGCTACATGCTAACTTCATGGAGTGCCCCCTAGTTCTTCTATTAGCCAAAAGAGTAAATAACCAATTCACATTTACCCGTTCTAGCCCTCTCATGATTTTAAAGACCTCTATCATATCCCCCTTCAGCCGTCTCTTCTCCAAGCTGAACAGTCCTAACCTCTTCAGCCTTTCCTCATAGGGGAGCTGTTCCATTCCCCTTATCATTTTGGTTGCCCTTCTCTGTACCTATTCCATCGCAACTATATCTTTTTTGAGATGCGGCGACCAGAATTGTACACAGTATTCAAGGTGCGGTCTCACCATGGAGCGATACAGAGGCATTATGACATTTTCTATTTTATTCACCATTCCCTTCCTAATAATTCCTAACATTCTGTTTGCTTTTTTGACTGTCGCAGCATACTGAGCCGACGCTTTCAATGTATTATCCACTATGACGCCTAGATCTTTCTCCTGGGTGGTAGCTACTAATATGGAACCTAACATTGTGTATACTACATGCACTCATTCTTATTCGGTGAAGTTAAGTGTTATATATAAAATGGCAAAAATAGAGTTAAAAACATCTGCAATTTGGCAATGTACAGTATCCCAGGGGGGTGTGTTAAATCCAGAGTGTGCTGACTGCTGATCTGTTTCCTGTCTTTTTGTTATGATTTCTGCGCTGTAACTAAATATTCCTCATGTGCTCTAGTGAATAAGAGTTATCCTGGTACAGCTGTGTCAGCAGGCCAAAGACTGCTGGCATTAGCTCTCTCCTCTTGGATTTACAGTTAGGCCTCCAGAATCTCGAAGTGGGTTATGTTAATTTACCAGCTTAGATCATTTCAAACTTATCCGAAGGTCATTTGACACTTGAAAAGCTTTCTTCTTCCACAAACACATTTGGTTGTTTTAAGGGCAGGTAAAAGCAGTTAGGAAGGTGTGAGGAGGGAATTTAAACTCAGCTAGATGGATTCCTGCCTCAAACTGCATTGTAAAAGTGTCTTATTGCATTTCTATGGGTGTCAACATGGCATCCATGTACCCTGTATAAAAAAAAAAAGAAGTGTAATGTCTGAGCGGGTTTTTCTGTGTCTCTTCTCCATCTTTTGTCCACACATAAAGTTGTTGCTCTTCTATTTAAGGTACGCATAATGGGAAACACCTATTCTTTCAGACTTCCTTTCGCTTTCTTTCTGTTTGGAAATGAGATGGAGACCTGGTAATGACATCTGAGAAGTCTTTTTAATTTTCCAGTAAATGCATAGCTGCTGGCCTTGCCCAGTACCGATGTAAAGCAAATGCTATTTTACCATCTTGGATTTTCTAATTAACCCGTTTCATGGTTCTGATAGATTTAAATGGCATTTGTTCATCACTAAATCAGACCTGTAATGAGGCATAGCCTCTGTTAACTATTGAGAAAGAGGGGTGTAATATGGAGAAGAAAGCACCTTAGAATTTGATCCTGTATTTAGGACCAGACGTACATAAACACAAAATAGGCAAGGGGATGCTTGTCCATGCTGAGGGAGAAAAATCTCCATGGCCCTCTGCTTGGGGAACCTTATACTTCAAGTTTTGATTCCTTTCAGATAAAACTGAACAATCTATTTACATTCACTATAATCTGTCAGCGTTTAACAGGCACTTTACATTTCTTTCCTGATTCTCAGGGTATCAAAGGCATCTTCTCCATTGGATCCAGTTTAGTACTGCTGACTCAAAAGTGCTAGGGATGATATTCCCCAAATGGATTTGACTCACCACTCCATCTAGTAGCTGGATGGGATTGGTCGTCTGTAGGGATGTGAATCGTTTTTTGACGATTTAAAATATCGTCCGATATATTTTAAATCGTCAAAAATCATTAGGGCCACGATACAATACCAATTCCCCCGATTTATCGTCAAAAAATCGTAAATCGGGGGAAGGGGGAGGGCAGGAAAACCTGCACACTAAAACCCCCTAAAACCCACCCCCGACCCTTTAAATTAAATCCCCCACCCTCCCGAACCCCCCCCAAATGCCTTAAATTACCTGGGGGTCCAGCGGCGGTCCGGAACGGCCTCCTGCAATTGAATCGTGTTGTCTTCAGCCGGCGCCATTCTGCGCCGCCATTTTGCAAAATGGCGGCGGCCATAGACCAACACGATTCGACTGCAGGAGGTCGTTCCGGACCCCCGCTGGACTTTTGGCAAGTCTTGTGGGGGTCAGGAGGCCCCCCCCAAGCTGGCCAAAAGTCCCTGGGGGTCCAGCGGGGGTCCGGGAGCAATTTCCTGCCGCAAATCGTTTTCCATACGGAAAATGGCGCCGGCAGGAGATCGACTGCAGGAGGTCGTTCAGCGGGGGTTCCGGACCCCGGCTGAACGACCTCCTGCAGTCGATCTCCTGCCGGCGCCATTTTCCGTACGGAAAACGATTCGCGGCAGAAAATTGCTCCCGGACCCCCGCTGGACCCCCAGGGACTTTTGGCCAGCTTGGGGGGGCCTCCTGACCCCCACAAGACTTGCCAAAAGTCCAGCGGGGGTCCAGAACGACCTCCTGCAGTCGAATCGTGTTGGTCTATGGCCGCCGCCATTTTGCGCCGCCATTTTGCAAAATGGCGGCGCAGAATGGCGCCGGCTGAAGACAACACGATTCAATTGTAGGAGACCGTTCTGGACCGCCGCTGGACCCCCAGGTAATTTAAGCCATTTGGGGGGGGGTTCGGGAGGGTGGGGGATTTAATTTAAAGGGTCGGGGGTGGGTTTTAGGGTGTTTTAGTGTGCCGGTTTTCCTGCCCTCCCCCTTCCCCCGATTTAGCTATGGATCGCTGCTGGACCCCCAGGTAATTTAAAACATTTGGGGGGGGTTCGGGAGGGTGGGGGATTTAATTTAAAGGGTCGGGGTGGGTTTTAGGGGGTTTTAGTGTGCCGGTTCACGATTTTAACGATTTTCACGATACTCTAAACACCCAAACGGCGACGATACGATTCCCTCCCCCTCCCAGCCGAAATCGATCGTTAAGACGATCGAGGACACGATTCACATCTCTAGTCGTCTGCAAAATTAGCAGAGTATCCAAGGCCTGCTTAACACATAGCATGGCTAGTGATAGAAGAGCCTCCTCCAGACTCCTTGGATATTCTTCCCCACCAGAGAGCGTTCTGCTCTTTCCAGTTCTTTCCTGGGAAAGAACTCTCTCCCACCTCTCTATCTCCCTACAGGGGTCTCTGCATGCCCTCTACTGACAGAAATAACCTACTGCACACCCAGGGGAGTGCACAGGATTGTGCCACTCTCTGTGTTAGAGAATACAGTATCTTTTAACTTTGAATAAGACAACAGCACTAAGAGTGTTTCCCATGCAGTGTTTTGTGCCTAGGGTCTGATTCACTAAGGCTTTCCTCCCATTCTGTGTCCATGGGCAAAGACCTCAATGAATCAAGCTCTACTGTGTCTTGTTAGAGTAATATGGATTGTGAAGCCATACAACTGTCTTCGTGTTCAAAAAGATTTTTTATGTAGAACCTATGCAGCGCTTCCTGACCTGTACACTCTCACCTGCTGGTTTCCAAATGTGGAACTCCTTATCTGATTTTCAAATTTTGACTTTACGCTCACCATGCAAATAATTCATCATTATCTGGTTAAATTTTAAACCAGGCAATTTTATAACCTAAAATACCGGAAATAAGACATGTATTTCTGCAACTAGCCTATAAAAATACATGTTCACTTTGATTGCACCTGGTTATGTGCCAATGCTGTTAAATTAGGCAACTGGGGAGAAGTGCCAAGAAATCTGCATTTTCATCATGCAGTATGTATAAAAATATATGTACAATTTGTTTATACTGAAAATCCTTCCTAAATTGTCCACATTGAATAACTTTATCTTTTAGTCAATCAATAGATGTCAAACACGCATTTAATTCTTTAGCAAATACCCAACCAAGTCACCAGGTGACATCCTTCTAACATACTGAGTTAAACCATTTCTAAATTCGGTAGAAGACAGTCCTCAACAAAATGTGACATAACACTGACAGCCATGGCCTTCTCTGGCAGCCTAGCCTCAGCTCCTGCAAGTGACTCACAGACCATATACAATCCTTTTCTCTACCAGAAACAGCATGGCATCATCCCCTTCTGAAGCCTTTGCTTTCTGAAAATGAGTCCCAGACAGGTTGCACTAATTATTATTTTTGAAATGCTAATTATTATGGGTGAAGGGGGACTCTACTGTATGTAGGGGGCTCATTCCTATCAGAGGGAACATAAGTTTCAGAGGGCCTATGTCTTTCTCAGGAACTTGAGTAGTCAATGTCCACCACAAAACAATTGCTCCAAAGACGTTACTGAAAATAAAATGCTTCAATTGAGATAATCTCATACTCCAGGGCTTTCCAAACCTGTCCTGGTGTCCCCACTGTCAGTCAAGTTTTCAAAAAATCTACAGTGAATATACATGAGATAAATTTGTATATATTGGGTTTCCAATGTATGCAAATGTATCTCATGCATGTTCGTTGTGGATATCCTGAAAACTCAGCTGGTTGCAGGGATCCCAGGACAGGTTTGGAAATCCCTTTCATATGCAATACATTTAGCTAAAGATTAATCCAAACTCTCAATTTATCCTCTGCATCTCTGGGGATCATGTACTTGCGTTAACCCCTTTCAAGGAGTAAGCATGGCATAGATTTGCATACATTGGAGATAGTGCATGCAAATTTATCTCATGCATATTCATTGTGGATATCCTGAAAACCTAGCCTGTTTGTGGCTCTTGAGGACTGGAGTTAGCCACCCCTGCATATACACTCCATTTGGAGCAGTGGTTCCCAACCCTATCCTGGGGACCCCTCAGCCAGTCAGGCTTTCACGATATCCACAATGAATATGCATGAGAGAAAATGCCCATGTACTGCCTCCATAATATGCAAATTTTCTCTCATGCATATTCATTGTGGATATCCTGAAAACCCGATTGGCTGGATGGTCCCCAGGACAGGGTTGGGAACCACTGCTTTGGAACCTCTGTACTCTAGACCACATGCCTCATACATTTAGAGAATGCTGCTTGTGATCTCTATGCCTCCCGCTATATCCAACTGGCTGTTTCTTATATGAACAACTCCCATGGAAGTTTGAGAAGAAATGAATATTTAGTAGTTGACTACAACAGTATATCTTTGACTCCCTGCTTCTGCTTTTCTCCTGGTTCATCAAATGGCATAATTGTTGTTATTGTCCTCAAATCTAGTATACAAAGAGCACAATCTCCCCAATTTTGGGTGCCACCACTAGGGTAGATGCACATAGAATCCAGGCAATAGGATCATCTGCTGCAGTAGAAGCTATAGAAAGGCTTATATCACAAGCACACAAGCATATCTGTTTTGCAAAATTCTTTGACAGTTGTCAACATTGCTATGAAAGGCCAAATATGTTGACTGCTTATTTGGTGATGCATCATTTTTAATATTACGGCACCGTCATTAAAGCCAGCTGAGAAAATAGATGTAGATGTATCCAGTCAGCAGATGTCAGATCAGAGAAATATGATTTAAGTTCAAATGTATTTGTACGCTGAGTACTGCAGTATGTCATGTAATTTATAGAACAGGACAAGTTAGTTAAACACCAGAATAAGAAAATATGGTAAGGCAGAAGCAATCAACAGTGATAACAATATTTTTAATGGAACCATCTACTGCACAGGAATGGAAAACATGACTGTTTTCACATAGCTTTGATCAGCATTTTATTTATGGAAACTTATAAAAACAGTGGTGGAAACCAGGAAGAACCTCTTATATGCACTAAAACCATGTAGGCCACAAAAAAAAAGTTGGGATTATGAAAAAAAAACAAACATTGTTTAAAGGAATCAAAAAGCATACAACTGAAAGCCTGTGGACAGACTCCACTAAGGAGAAAATATTGTTAGCGGTCACATTTGAAATACTTTAGACTAGACTTAGAATTTCCTATAAAGCAGAGAAAATATAGAGCAGCAAACAAGCTGTAGATAGATATATCTTTTTATTGCTAACTTAGTACATGTGTGACTAGCTTTCAAGCGCTGCTCCCTTCAACAGCCTAATCCTAGAAAGCCAGTCGCAAATATATTAGTGGCCAGATTTGCCATGGCTTTTTTTCCCCCAATTCTGTGTCTGTGGGAATGGAGCTTTGTAAATCAGGCCTTATATTAGTTCAATAAAAAGGTATCACCTACATCTTGTTTTCTGACCTTTATTTCTACCTATCCATACCACTTGAAAACACAGAAACGTAGGAAATGCCTGCAGAAATAGACCACTGTTTTTGCAACTTTTCCAGTGTTCATATCACCAGATCGCTCTACAGTTACAGAACAACGTTCGTAGTGTTGCACGCTTTAAATAAAATGAGCACAATTATACAGAAATCAGTGATTATGGCTGTCACATTTTATATTCTCTCACTATTGTGGTAGATATATGTGTTTCAGTGTAACCCCTTTTTCCTCATACCAGACTTCCCAAACCTACCCTACTGACCCTACCCTACCAGACTTCCCAAACCTACCCTACTGACCCTGCAAGCTAGTTAGGATTTCAGGATATCTATTAGAATATGAATAAGATACATTTGCATACACTGAGTCTCTGCTGCATGCAGATATATCTCATGCATATTCATTGTGGATATCCTGAAAACCCAACTGACTAAGGGTCATTAAGACAGGTGAGGATCACTGCCTTTTACCTCGGTTTCCTTGGCCTATTGCTACAGCAATGTCAGAATCTTGTGCTTACAATATCATTTTCTACTTTCATGGATCAGTGTAATGTCAGAAACCTGATATTATGACTTCCCTGCAAGATCAAGAAACATGGGGAAATGAGTTGCTAGGGTGAAAGCTTTTATTTAAAATAAAATGCCTTAGACTTTGAGTACATATGACCAAGGCAGTCATATTAAGAATGACGCAAGCGTGTAATAGGTGGATTTGTAATCATGTACAATTTGGTATGTTTTGATATTTTCCTTGCTTGACAATTCCTTTTTTAAGACCTCCTGAAAGTTTTGAAATATGTGTTTGGTTTCTCTATTCCCATGGAACTTCAGTATTCATACAATAGATCAATTTCATACTGACTCATTTCAGTCTTCTGGTTTTCAAATAGAACTGGAATAAAAAAAATCAACACACAAACAGCTGCCACTTTAATTTTCTCCTTGTTTATTGTCTGTTATTTGTAGATTTCCAAATACCACATAAAGCACAGAGCCTGCTTTCCCGAGGGAATAACAGTTCTACTTTCTGGAGTGCCTGTGAAACCCAACCTTGCTGCCTTCCTGTTGAAACAAAAATAAAATGTTCTGTAAATCCACTGGTTCACTGAGATGCTGAAAGGGAGGGGGCACTCTCTAGGCGAATTCTAAACCCTATCAGTTCTGTTTTCGTCATATTAAGCAAAATGTGATATTCAAGACTTAAACAAATTTGTGATGTCTTGGTAAAACAAAAAGATAGATAATTTATTTTAGGCTATAAAACCCCAGTCATTGATTTTTATTGCTTCACTACATTTCCAGTTTTCTCATTTGAAAAATATCCAGCTTTTATGTTTGTTAATAAAGTCAGCATCATTGAAGGCAAGTCATCCTAAGATGAGAGCGGCAACTTTAATGCAGGCCTTTCCTAAGAGCCAGGGTCTTTAAATGGGTTTATTTTGTGCACGCCATGGCAGGAATGATCCATATTCTTAAGTTAGAGTATGTTGGTTATGATCTCATTCTATCGAATTCACCTTTAGTATGTTTTTCTTGGCCTAACCATTCCCTCCTGCTCATATGGGCATTCAGCTCAATCAGAAATGGTCGCTATTGGGCTAAAACTCCCTAAGCCAGCAGCCTTAGAAAATGAATAATGCTATTTAATATGCCTGCGTAAGTTCTATAAAGCAGTGGTTCTTTATGCGTGTGCTTGGCGACACCTGTGTGTCGCCAAGCACACGCAGGTGTGTCGCCATACTTCCCGGCCCTCTGCTGACCCAGCTGCTCCCCCTACCCGAGCAAGATAGGTCCTCCACCCGGGCTTAAAATGCTGAAAGCCCAGGCGGAACGTGGCAGGAGAGCTGGAGTCAGCAGCACCGGCATGCTCTCTTCTGCCCGCCCCCCGCTCCCCAGAAGAGGAAGTGGTGATCAGCGGGTGCGTGCGTGGGAAGAAGAGACCATGCTAGTGCAGGCAGCTTCAGCCCGAAGAACAGAAGAGAGCCACGGCCTGAGGAATGAGCAGTGCGGCTCACAGAAAAATGAAAAACAATGTCAACCCCCGCAGCCGATGGGACTCCTTGCTCTTCGAGGGCTGAAAATGAAGTAGGTTGCTGCTGCCTTTAGGGTTAGAAGTGGAGGAGCTGCTACTGCTGCTAGTTCGGGGAAGTGGGGAGAGTGAGTGAACAAACAAGCATGTGTGTTTGAGATTCTGTGTGTGTGTGAGTGAGATATCATGTATGTGAATGACTGAGAGCTTGTACATGTGAAAGAGAGTATGTGTGTGATTGAGAGCTGGTTTAGGTGAGGGAGCGCGTGAGTACGTGATTGAGAGCCTGTGTGTAAATGAGAGAGAGAGAGCATGTGTGTCTGTGTCTGATTGAAAGCTGGTATAGGTGAGGGAGCATCTGAGTATGTGATTGAGAGTCTGTGTGTAAATGAGAGAAAGAGAGTGCACATGTGTGTCTGTGTGTGATTGAGAGCTGGTTTAGGTGAGGGAGCACTTGAGTATGTGATTGAGAGCCTGTGTGTAAATGACAGAAAGAGAGCGTGCATTGGGTCTGTGTGTGATTGAGAGCTGGTTTAGGTGAGGGAGTATGTGAATATGTGATTGAGAGCCTGTGTGTAAATGAGAGAAAGAGAGAGAGAGCATGTTTGTAAGCATGTGAATGAGAATCTGTGTGTGAGAGAAAAGGACAGCATGTATGTGTGTGATTGAAAGCCTGTGTGTGTAAGCCTGAAAAGATGGACAGCATGTGTGTAAATGTGTAATTAAGTGCCTATATAAGTGAGAGAGAAAAAGCATGTGTATGTGTGAGCGATTGTGAGCCAGTGTGAGAGAGAGAGAGGAGAAAGTTCCAAGCAAACCACCCCTCCTCCTACTAATTCAAAACAATCTCAGGGCACCTGGATATCAAACGTTCCCAGGTATGCAGAGCAAAACATTTTTTGTATCCTTATTATTTTTCATTACTGGGTCTTTGTGTCTGCTATTTTGAAATATTTTATTGGTATCTAGAAATTTTTTATATGAGTTTTTAATTATTGGACAATCCATTCATCCGCTATTTTGAAATAATCTGTTCTTTTTGTTAGTATGGTTTTACTGCTACTGATTTTATATTTCTTGATTTGTTTTATAAGGATGGGTGATGTTTCTTTTTTTCCTTTGTTGCACTGCATACAGAGACTCTGGCTTGTTGCAGTTTCCAATTCAGTTTTTGTCTGAATGCTTCTAGTTATGCGTTTTGGTCTTTATTCTTTGTTAGGTGAGGGTCAGCACATGTGATTCAGGTGAGGTTCTCTGCTGGCGTGTAGTTTCTGTGTAGGGCTCTATAGGAGCCTGACTTGGTCTGTTTTCCTAATAGGAGATGTATTGGTGTCTTAAGGCCTGGTGTAATATTTCAGTGTTGCCTTTTCTTAGGTAAGGTGGTTACTGTTAAGTTCTGGAAATTGGTGCTGTTTTGGTGTGGGGTGTTTACTATTTATGCAATTTCTGTTCAGACAGAATATGTATCTTTTCCTTGTGTCATTCTTAACAATAAAAATAATACTGGACCTTTATTTTTTATTTCTGCCTTAAATTGTAATGAGCAGTGTGTCACACATGTGAGTGTGGTCTGTCAGGTGTGTCACGATGGGAAAAAGGTTGAGAACCTCTGCTATAAAGGACTAGATGGGCCCTGCGATAGGGCCTTTGGAAATTGCGTGGATTATAACACACATAGAAAATGAGCTTACTACACGTGCTAAACAAAGTGAGGGTTAGTACAAAGGACCTGCTCCCTCCCCATGAAAGCAGTATCTTGATCTACCTGAGGCCCCCAGGCAGAGATGTGGCCTGTGCAATGATGGATTCCCCTTGCTGAATAGACTTCTGAAGGGATCTGACCCTAACATGAGTATTCTGTAATGAACCCAGTCACCTTTAGCTGTGAGCCAATGAATATACCAAAATAAAACAGTGCAGCTTTTATTATTTCAGGAAGCGAGGTTGCGGTAAAAGAAATATCCAAAGAGTTAACCATAAACAGATATGAAAATACATATACAGTCACACCGGTTTCCAGCAATGCTTGGCCCTTGGACAATAAACTATAACCTTAATTCTACTGGTACCAAGATCCTTACTATATTAGTAAGTTCACTCAAGGGTATATATTTACACTAATAAATGGGCCCAGAATTAGGAATGCATAAAAATGTATAATTTTCCTCTGGCCCTCAGACAGCAATCACTATGCTTCATATATAGTCCCTTAGCCCTAGGGGGGTAGCAGCAGTGTGATGTGCCTTCATTCTCTCCAAGGGCAATAGTCAGTAAAAAAAAACAAACCAAAAAAACGCCAAGAGATCAACTGGGATGTGTAAGGGACATCCCCTTCTGGTGGCATCAAGTTAAACTTAGAAACAATAAAGAACTTGAGTTTAATCCATGGGCTTACTTATGGTAAAGATAAATACATTTGTTTTTAATGTTAGGTTCCATATTAGGTGCTACCACCCAAGAAACAGATCGAGGCATTATAGTGGATAATACATTGAAATCATCGGTTCAGTGTGCTGCGACAGTCAAAAAAGCAAACAGAATGTTGGGAATTATTAGAAAGGGAATGGTGGGGGAGGGGTGGAGTCAAGATGGCGACTCATTGAGACGCACAGTACTGCAGCTCCGGATTTTAAAAATCCCCTGCTCTCCATATCTGTCATCCTAAGTTTATTGTAGACTTCAGAATGTTTTAGTAGAG
The DNA here is from genome assembly GCF_901001135.1 of Rhinatrema bivittatum. Lineage (NCBI taxonomy): Eukaryota > Metazoa > Chordata > Amphibia > Gymnophiona > Rhinatrematidae > Rhinatrema > Rhinatrema bivittatum. The sequence goes on from NC_042616.1 coordinate 593,898,773, forward strand.
ACCCCCATAATGGACCAAATGCCGCCATGGTAGACAATGGTCCATTCAACTGCTAGCAAAGGAATTTCTAAATGGTCAGTTTCCTGTCAATTAAATATCAGGGAAAGCCAACAGTTTAGAGAAGATTGGTATAACCAATATAAATAGGTAGAATATAGCAAAATATTAAGTTCTGCATTTAGTATTTATTATTGACTGTTTTCAAAACAAAGGGAGATTGGGGGTGATGCAAGGTTGCAAGATGCATTAGTGACAGGTCGATTCAAATTATGGAATAGATCCTTGGAGACATTCCGGAGACATGACCTATCTGCTGGTCACAAAGCTGTTGCAGACATATATGCATTTTGTTCATCTAGCAAAACCCAAAGTTTAACCAGTATCATCAACTGTGCAGCAAAACAGAACATAGAAACGAAACATCAAAATCTAAAAAGAATCATAAATCTTATTCTTGCACTTGGAAGAATGGGCACGCTATTAAGCGGGCATGATGAGAAACAAGACTCTACAAATCAAGGCAATTTTCTGGAAATACTACCTAGGTTCATTGCTGGTTGAACATCTAAAGGGCACAGCCACATTCACAAGTTCAGAGATTTAGAATGAAATATGTAGCATGATTTCAGAAACAATAGTTGAGAACATTGTTAATGAAATCAAATAATCTGGTTGGTTTGCAATCATTTGTGATGAAACTGAACCATTGCCATTTTGTGACTATAATATTTCACAAGACTTTATTGTGAAAGAGATTTCTTGGATTCTTGGATTTGCTAAAAATGGACAGTGAGTCTATGTTTCAATGTATCAAAGATATCTTCTATAAACTGGGATTATCTCTGAGCAATTTCAGGGGACAGTGTTATGACGGTTCATCAAATATGATTGGGTGCCATTCAGAGCTAACAACTCATATCTCACAAGAAGAACAGGCAATCTATGGGTCTAATTTATGAAGGATTTTCTCCCATTATGTGTCTGTGGGAAAAATGCTTAGCAAATGAGGCCCTATGTTCACTGCCATGCTCACAGATTAAATTTGAATTTAATGGATGCAGCAAAAGCACTGAAAGAAATATAAAATATGATGGGTACTATGAACAGCCGCTATGTATTTCAGGAGTCATCTGTTAAGTCTAGAGTAGTATTTTATCACATTCAGAAAGAAAAAAATGAAGTTGTAAGGACACTGAAGCATTTGCGCAAGACATGCCAGACTAGTTGCACAAATGCTTTTGAAGCAGTGACCTCATCAGTCAATTTTGTTGGGGAAGCATTAGCTACATTGTCTGAAAGGGATTTTCACAATGGACCAGATACAGAGTCTCTGTTAAGATCAGTTGCAACTTTTGAATTCCATCTGTGATTATCAATACTAAATAAGGTTTTCAAAATCACAGGAGTTTTATTATGATAACTGTAATCAGAAGGATTGACTTATTTCAAGTTAACTCTTTCTTCTAAAGTACAACTGATGCATTAAAAAGTATGCGAACAGAAGACAGGCTTCACGAATTCTGGGAAGAAACAGAAATAAAATCTGAAGATGTGGACCTTGCGAAACCACAGCTCCTAAGAAGTCGCTGGCCTACTAAAACCTATGATAGTGCTGGTAGTAGTAAATCAGAAGAGCCCACTGTTATGTTTCATCATCAAAGGGCCATCTCAGAAAGCAGTACTTTGATTTAATTGATCGCCTTATGTTAGATATTGAGAAAAGGCTAAATAGTGGCAAACGTTTGTCAGTATTTAATGTAAATTATATTGTTTTAATGTTTCATTCTGTTTTGTCTGTTATGTTTTATCCTAAATGATTTGTGTTATTTTGTTCACCACTTAGTTCATTTTATTTGTTAGTGGTTTATAAGTATTTTTAAATAAATAAAAACGATATCCTCTCAGGTCACAGTCCCTCCTGATAAAGTTCCTGATAAGCAAATTCTTAGGAATGTACTTGATACTTTCACTGGAGATTTAGATGGTGACAGGTTAGTATCAGAACTAACAGTTTTCCATGATGTAATAACCAGGGAAAGTTCTGGAAAAAGAAGTGTCATGTCTAACCTGAACTGTTTCCTCAATCTAAATGGTTGAGACATTTTTCCAGAAATAAGCAAGCTAGTTTGACTATATTTAACAATTCCTGTTACCACTTACTCTGCAGAAATGGGTTTCACTTGCTTAAGAAGGGTGAAAACATGACTTATAAATAGCATGAACCAAGAACAATTATCCAGACTCAGAGTTATGGCTATTGAAGAAGAACAGACAAAATATTTGAAGAAGATGCTAGATTGGACAAAATGGCTGAATCTTTTGCTAATCATAAAGAATGTCAGTTGCCTTTGAAATGAAAGTCAAGGCAAGGAACAAAGTGAATTGACACCACTCCTTTTAAAAATCTAATTGAATGGCCAACCACACATGCAGCCTTACTAACACTGCACACATGCAGCCTTACTTACACTGATGACCTAGCAATACTGCATAAGCAGGAGACTTCACCCAGTTCAAGCACACTTTGACAGTTACATCATCCACACTGAATCACTACTATATCATTAATCAACTTTTACCAAATCTAAATAAACACACGTCAACCTCTTTCAACTGCATAATCGTGATGCAAATAAAGGGCTAAACATCAACCAGAATGACATACACCTGAGTCATTGTGCAAATCCAGTATACTTTGGGTGACTCTGGACTGCAGCCTTTAATTCAAGATACACATTGAGAAAACAAGAAATAGGATCAATGCCTGAAACATCATCATCTTAAGCTGCAAACTGAAAATAAACAATGCACCTAGACCCAGCTAAAAAGACAACTACTGTTCTGTGAAGTGTTGATTGCTCAGCCATCTTGCTATGGAACTGTTTACTACAGACTCCAAGTTCTTGTTTCTCCCTAGCTAGTATATCCTCAGGATCTTTGAACCCTTGTTCGGACCAGCTACTGTCCTTGAAAACCATGTCCAGTGTCTCCTGAATGAGACCACACCTCTGCCAGTTTCCTGGAATTCTTCGGTTCAGACTAGCATGCTGATACAGAAGTGGAATCTTCGAAGACCCAGAGGCCCAAAACTTGTTATAGATGTCCAGACCCAGAGTTCCAGACTCTGCCAAGCCTAGGGAAGACTTATAGTGCCTGATTTCTTCTAACATTGCAGTCATTTTAATTGAACACTAGCTTTAAAAGTAAGAAGTGTGTGAAAAAGATAACATAAGTATCTATTTAACATTTTATGGCTTGGAGTACACAAAATAGTTCAATGCTGAGATTTTAAGCCTGTGATAGTGTCAGAGAATTCTGTTGGAAGATCTCAAAAGTCTTAGTTTTCAGTCACATGGCAGCAGCACATTTTCTGGTGCACCACCTACTTCAGCAGTTACCCTGGGCCCCAGGTCTGCCCAGCTATTCCTGTTCTCATTGCTACCAAAATATCCTAGCTGCCTGCTGTAGAAACTTAATTATTTGTAGGATATTGATCCTTATCCAAGTCAGATTTTGCTGTCCTCCTCATTGGTTCTCTACCATCTTGGGTGAGCATATAAATTCCCATACTTAATCCAATACCCAGCCTCCCATCTCAAAACTTATAGGCATCTCCATAGAGGTAGGGCACAGAGAAATATTCCCTCCCCCACAAAATCCTCTTTGCTCCATATTTTCCACCTTAGAGCCGCTACCTGCCTTTCTCTTGCTACTCACCAGCTAATGTTAAAGAACATGGAGCCTGCAGACATTCAGATTACAGAGGCTTCATCAAAAGCAATGCTGATTCTCCCACCTCCTCTCCTTTCCCTGTTGTGATACATCGAAGCACAGAAGAGCTGCTATGTTCTCTACAGCTCCTCCTCTTGCTTCTTTCCCCCCACATGTGCTGCTTGTTGCCACTGAGGGAGGGACTGATGTAACCGTCTCTTTTTAGTCAGTAAGGAGGTCCAGACAACTGATCCGTAAAGATAGACTTTTATTGCCAGCAAGATGCAGCTAAGACAAAGGCTCAGTACAACTGCATGCCCCTCCCCTCCAGGAGCAGACTCTTATTCACTTTACAGTTCTTATCTTTTACACATGCGTTCTAAGCATTGCTGAGCAAGCATATTCCGGCTGAAGGGGCTACTGACCCCCTCCCTAGACACCCTGGAACTTTCGTGAAACTTCTCCCATGTTCTGCAGGAGAGGCTGCTGGGACTTGCAGTTCTGGAAAGGAATTCGCGAGTCTGCAGTAATACAGCTCATCACATAATACATCCATTGTTCTAATCTAGGTTACAGCAGTGAAAGCTTATCAGAGAATAAGAACAGCGAAGCCAAAAAAAATGAAAATGTGCAATGTGCTGACAGAGAGTTTCTCAATGTCCTAATTACAGCTGTATTGCAGACTGTAAGTAAACCCGTCATGAAGCAGGGAATTCTGGTACATGAAGTCCTTTGTCAGGTTGAAGCGTTCAGACCCCTTCATTCCCCCCTTTGATACTTATCATTCTTTATGAAAAGTATCACACCATCACAACGCAACTGTGGAGCTGAAAGAAACAGAAACAAGGAAAATTAGCAATTTGAGTTCTCAGGGGGCCCTAATTTCCCAAACAGTCCGATGGTTTCTTCACGGGTTTGAGACGGATGGGCCCTAATGGCTCCACCCCCCTTTGTAGCCCGAACTTGTCATGTATGGGAAGATGGCCCAGGATAAAACATGAGGATGGTTAAACAGGTTCTATAGGCTCAGAGGAATACATGTACAGTGACAGAAGCTGCGTGGCTGTTTTGCGTTCAGCAATGTCCTTCATCATCCGACGAAGGCGGTTTGAGCAAGAAAGGAATAATTCAGGGTCCTAAAAAACAAAACAGAATTAAACTGGCTGGGATAACAAACAAGCTCTTAAATCCACCGATCATGGAAAACCAACCATGGAATCCATTGGTCCAGTCCCAAGCACTATTCCATTGCTGGACAGGGACGTGTGCCATCTTGACCATGCGATCAGTGATGTCTTGGATAACCTTGTTTTGGTCATCTACCTGTAAACAACAATTGGAGAGGTTAAATGTTCCACAAACCCTCCTTCCTGGGCCAGAGGGTAATCTAAAACCAATCTATTCTGGTACACTGCAGTCATAATTTTGGTATTTTGTTTTGCCCAGAGTTTAAGAGCGAAAGCAGTCGTTGGTGATGAGCTCCAGGACTGCCTGAAGCCTGATGATTCGATGCAATTAATACTGCTTGGAAGGGTTCCCGAGTTGCCCCTTTTTGCTGCTTCATCTGCTCTCTGATTTCCTTGACAATAGGGTTTGATTTCCTGGTGTGTGCTTTGCAATGCATTACAGCCACCTTGCGAGGAAGCCAAACTGCGTCTAGTAATTCACGTACTTCTGATGCATTGTTCAATTGTTTTCCCTCTATAATGCTCCATGCACTTGAATTGTAAGGAAGGCATATTTAGAGTCTGTATAGATATTTACAGTTTGTCCTTCTGCCAACTGCAGAGCTCGAGTAAGGGCAATTAGTTCAGCTTTTTGTGCAGACGTTCCTGGGGGAAGAGGTTGAGCCTCAATGATTTCATCTTCGGATACAACAGCATATCCAGCAGAACGTATCTCATGAATGATTTGGCTGCTCCCATCAGTGAATAAAGTCCAAGCTCCTTGCCAGGGTTGATCCCTCAGGTCTGGTCTACTGGAATGTATTGTAGTCATGACTTCTTCACAGTCATGGGCAACTGGTTCAGGTGCCGGCATAAGAGTGGCCGGGTTCAAGTTTTTGCTGTCTTGTATTTGAATTTCAGGAGTTTCACATAACAGAGCTTGATACTTTACAAGACGTGAATTAGTCATCCATTTTGGCCCATGAGTTTCTAGTAGTCCTTGGATAGTATGAGGAGTTGTTACGTTCAAGGTTTGTCCAAAAGTTAATTTGACTGCTTCTGGAATTAGTAAGCATGCAGCCGCAATGCTTCGAAGACAACCTGGCCATCCTTTTGCAACATTGTCCATTCCTTTTGACAGATATGCAACAGGTCGTTCCTATGATTCTAGAGTTTGAGTCAATACCCCCAATGGCCATTCCTTTCTTTTCATCGACGAATAGATGGAATGGTTTCATTACATCTGGCAATCCTAAAGCAGGTGGTTCAATTAAGGCTTCTTTTAGTTGACGTAAGCTTGCCAGTTCGTTTCCTTCCCATTGGAAGGGTTGAGATTCTGCCTCTTTACCCCGCAACTTGTCGTACAGGGGTTGGGCCATAACAGCATAGTTAGCAATCCACAGCCTACAGTATCCTGCAGCTCCAAGGAACGCCCGGAGCTCTTTCTTGCAAGTGGGTACAGGTTGATCTCTTATAGAACTGGTGCGAGAAATCCCCAGACATCGGGTTCCTCCACGTATTTGGAAGCCTAAATACTCTACTTCCAATTCACAGATTTGCGCTTTCTTTTTACTTGCACGATACCCTTTTGAGTACAACGTCTTTAGCAGCTGAAGAGTGGATACCGCACATTCGAGGTACGTCTCTCGAAACAACAGAAGGTCATCCACGTATTGTATGACTGGCCCATACTTTACTTGATACATCTTTAAATCTTTTGCCAGTTGCTCACCGAACAGCGTAGGTGAGTGCCTAAACCCTTGAGGCAACCGTGTCCATGTGTACTGCTGCTTTACTCCAGTATCTGCATCTTCCCATGTGAAAGCAAAAATCTTTTGACATTCCTCCGCCACCGGGACGGAGAAGAAGGCATCTTTGAGATCAATGACACTGTACCACTTTGATGCAGGAGAGACTTGAGCCAAGATTGAATACGGATTTGGGACGAGGGCTACTAGATCTGCTACTTGACTATTCACTTTTCTTAAGTCTTGTACTGGTCGATAGTCATTAGATCCAGGCTTCTTTACTGGCAACAAAGGGGTGTTCCAAGCAGATCGGATTCGCCGAAGAATGCCCAAATCATACAGTCTTTGCAGGTGTATCTGGATTCCTTGTCTGGCCATATATGGAATGGGGTATTGAGGTTGATTAATCACCTGTGCATTCTGTTTCATCTCTATCCATATGGGGGTAGCGTCGATAGCTATTCCTCCCGGGTTCTGTTCGAACCATACTTGGGGTACACTATCCATCAGTTGTCTTCGTTTTTGTTGAGGGGGGTGTTGTTTTCATATCGATGTTCGATGGTTCGTTCGACTATGGGAAGATGTAGTCTCCATTCTTCTTGGAGGGGACAGATGAGTATCACTGGATGGTCCCCGAAGGAGGCTTTAACTTCCCCTGTTGGTTGAAATTTCAATGTGGTCTGAGGCTTACACAGCAGGTTCCATCCGATAAGGGATACCATGGTCCCGCCTACTTGTATAGTTCATTCTTTCTGCAGAGGGGCAGTGAGTACCTGACCTGAGGCACCCACTATAGAAACAGTCTCTTTTGTCGGGGGGGGCCGATTGGTGCAGTCATGACAGATCGTTGGCCTCTGAGTCCAACAGGCCCCTGATTTTTGTTGTGTTACCTCGTGGATCTCCACCAGAGGGTCAGTGGGGATTCTTCCCTCCCGGTCTCTTCAGGCTGTATGCTCCTTGTCGCCTCCCCCGCCATCTGCCAGTGGGGGTTGTCCGATCTCCTTCCTCCTCGGCCCCTTTGTGTCGGTGCAGGTCCATTTTTGTCGTTAGTATTCACTGCAGGGCTCCCGTATTTCTTTTGCCATTCTTCACAGTCTCTCTTCCAATGGCCTTCATTTTTGCAGTACGCACACTGATTCTTTCCCAAAGGGGGTCTTGTTCCCCCTCCTCTTCGCGGTCTGCCATTGTCTTGGCTCCTTCCCGTCCGAGTGTCCTCGAGAGCGGCGGCTAACAGTCACTTTCTCCTTCATATGTCTACTTGCTTCTCTCTTTTCTCTTCCACTTCTCTATTTCCACATACCTAGTCTGCTATAGCTTTTAACTGGCTGAGGCTCATGCCCTCAAAGCCTTCGGCCTTCTGCAGCTTCTTTCGGATGTCGGGTCTCTATTATTAAGTTCCTGGTTGCAGGGACGGGCCCTTTTCTTCTCTTCCTGATCCCTGTTCCAATACACCTCAAAATATGATGAAAAGATCACAGTCCATCTGGAAATTGAATAGGTGACCTGCGCCTGGAGGCAAATCAGTTCTGACGAGGCTGAGAAGCTGCAAAACATTGCTTCCTTCATACTTGTAAGTTTGGCATTGGGTTAATTCAATAAAGTAAACCTGGATCTGCAGGCAAGGATCCAGGGGAGGCGCTTTAGGTGTGCAGGAGTGATGATCAAACCCTTGGAAGCCTTGTATCAATTACATTGCAACCACTAAGAACATATGGTAATAGCCAGAGCCCAGCCCCCACCAGTGGTAAAAGAACATAATTGCAATATATATATATATATATATGTGTGTGTGTGGGGGCTACTACTTTATCATTTGGGCTGACTCATATTTGCTCTTGTTCCTAATCTTGCATAGTGGCCCCTTCTCTTGCCCACAACTTCCAATAATCCTTATCTTGCGCCTGCCACTGAATCAAAATTTTTAATATTAAGTCTTTGTTTCTCCGGTTTTTTTTTTTTTTTTTTACAAACGGCATCCTGTAATTCCCACAGTCAGCGCTGCACATGCTTGGCTGTCTTATCTTGCCAGTTCCTTAAAACAGGGAGTAGCTCTGCATATTTAACTACTGCTAGCCAAAGAAGCAACAAGAAAAACTTTAACAAAGAACCCATTCTTAATCATTTCTCTAAATTTCCCAGAGACAGCTTCAAAATAAACTGCGTCAGCAAAAGGGAGTTCATACTTTATCATGCGTTCCAATGTAACTTTTAAATAACAGATAATATATATGAGACAAGCATTGAAACGCACAGCCATATTGAATGCACTACGCACTGGCTCAACGTCTTTTTTTTTTTTTTTTTTTCCTCTGGCTCGATTCCCTCCTCTCTCCTGTAATTATCTCTGCCGTTAACCCTTAACTGCCATCAAGTTCTAAACTTCAACACCAGTAAATGCATTCTCCAGTAATCAAATCAGTATTTTAACTTAACACTGTACATTAATTTGTTGTATAGTAGTCTTGTGCAGCATCTGTAAACCAAAATCTCTTCTTATTAGGGTTTAAAACAATTAAAAACAAAGAATCCCTGGTACATGTGCTTGCAATTCACAGATAGCAGTTACATACATTACAATCCTTAATTAATAATGGGGACTTCCAGTTCCCCATTTTGTGCGCCTGAGCCACCATTACGAGGGCGGCTCCCTTCACATACTTCTTCGCCCATGACGGAGGATCTACAATGACTGCAAGCCAAGTAGTTATGTACGGTATATCTTCAGGGCAACCCGGATTCCCTTCTTCACTAACTATTTTCTGGACCCTCGTGGCCGTTTGGAAATCGAAAGTTCCTACCGGAGGCCAATTTACACACAAACTGGGCCACCTATGGGTGCATCGTTGAATCATTCCGGGTTTAGTACATTTATGTCTATCGAACACTTCCCTATAGTGTTCCGTCATGACTTTTAATGGAGTCGAACCGCCCCCTCCCATCAGGATAGAATTCACAGACAAAGGAGGGAAGGGAAGACGGATAGGTAAGGGGTCCGTACCCGTCAGACACAAAAGGGTCACAATCGCCCCGACTAGGACGCGGTCAGCCCGGCCTAGAACTGCGAGGCCATTCACTCTCTTTCACACAACAAGAAACCTATTCCCACTATCGTACGCGTTAATTCTTTTTCCTCTTTTTATGCGCGTGGCTTTCGGAATGCAATTCCTACCAAACCACCGCTTGGGGTGTGATCAAAGCCCCCTCGGTCCCCTCACGGATGGACCGGTTATTTGCTACTCTTTTAGCTATTCTTCACTTTTCCCATCATTCCCATAATACTCGCCTGCAGGGTTCTTCCGAACGTCATGAAAGCCTTCTTCCCGGATCACCAGCCCAAAGGTCTCAGAGGATCTCCGTGGAATGACCCCCTCAGATACCTGATCACTGAACTCAGCGGTGGCCACTCACCAGGCAAGTCTGGGGGATCACTCCGCCACAAAATCCCCTGGACCAACTGGGGGGCTAAAATAGCGTCCCCGGTACCTCCTGGCTGAGGCTCGCCAAATGTAACCGTCTCTTTTTAGTCAGTAAGGAGGTCCAGACAACTGATCCGTAAAGATAGACTTTTATTGCCAGCAAGATGCAGCTAAGACAAAGGCTCAGTACAACTGCATGCCCCTCCCCTCCAGGAGCAGACTCTTATTCACTTTACAGTTCTTATCTTTTACACATGCGTTCTAAGCATTGCTGAGCAAGCATATTCCGGCTGAAGGGGCTACTGACCCCCTCCCTAGACACCCTGGAACTTTCGTGAAACTTCTCCCATGTTCTGCAGGAGAGGCTGCTGGGACTTGCAGTTCTGGAAAGGAATTCGCGAGTCTGCAGTAATACAGCTCATCACATAATACATCCATTGTTCTAATCTAGGTTACAGCAGTGAAAGCTTATCAGAGAATAAGAACAGCGAAGCCAAAAAAAATGAAAATGTGCAATGTGCTGACAGAGAGTTTCTCAATGTCCTAATTACAGCTGTATTGCAGACTGTAAGTAAACCCGTCATGAAGCAGGGAATTCTGGTACATGAAGTCCTTTGTCAGGTTGAAGCGTTCAGACCCCTTCACTGAGGCTAGAGCAGATGCAGCACCTGCTCTTCTCTGTTCCTGGGGCTCCATAGGAAGAAGCCACCAAGCAGCTCCAGGAAGGCATTATGTGAGTGATTTGAGAAGAGAGAAAGGAGGTGAGGAGGAGGTTGAATGCTGGAGGGGTGTGAGAGGGGGTGAATGTTGGAGGAGGTTAGAAGGGGGTTTGTATTCTGGGGTAACAAGAGAGGAAGTGAATGCTGAAGGGAGCTTGAGAAGGGGGCGCTTGCCATCTCCCTCCCTTCTCCATCTCTCTCTGATGTAGCATAGAATGCTCATTGTTCATTTCATGTCTCTGACATAGCAAACGATGTATAGAAAAAAGAGAACTCCATTTGAAGATGTCATAATTAAGTTCCATCATATTGCCAAGGCCTTGACAATGCTAACAAAATTCATGCGTATGCTAAAGGACATTGTTTCTGAAGTTGGTTCTGGAATATCCACTAGCCATTCTGGTTTTCAGGATATTTATGAATATGAACAAGAAAGATCTGCATGCAATGGGAACATTGTATACAAATCTATTTCATTCATATTCATTGTGGATATTCTGAAAACCGGACTAGCTAGTGGTTACCCGGGACTGGCTTGAGAAACACTGCTATAAACTCTGGGCTGAGATCCTCACTAAGGAGTCCACGGGCCACCCTGAATGTCATAGGCTCATGATATCCAAACTTTCTATATTGTCTTTAAGTCTCTCTATCTTTTATCTTTATCTTTTATCACAATTTGTTAATCGCTTAAACAAGCGAACTAAATGATGTAAATTAACATATATAAAATAAAAAAATAACATAAAATAGCATACTTAAAATCAAGAATAATATTAAAACTAAATAGAAAAAACATAATGTTTTTGATATTTCTTGTTATGATGCTCATGAAGATATGCGAACTTTTCAGCCAATACATAAATTAAGCAAGCTACATCCTAGCATAAATATGCTTGCCTATATAGGAAAGTCTTAAGTAATGATTTTAAGTCTTCTAATGAGTTAGTCTGCTGAATTGCCTCAGGTAGCAAGTTTCACAGCATTGGAGCAGCCACAGAGAATGCATAATCTCTCTTATTAGCAAGACGAGCCTGCTTTACTGACAGGATGTCTAGTAATCCTCTTTGTGATTATCTGAGATTGTGTTTAGGCTGATACAGGTGCAAGAGAGCATTGGATTAAGGGGATATCTTCCCATTGATCAACTTAAAAAGGATCATACTGATCTTATATAGAATTCTAGAAGATATTGGCAGTCAATGTAAATCCATCATTGAGACCATATCACACTAGTACTGATGGATTTTGGTGGCTGCATTTTGGATCAATTGTAAAGGTTTAATAGTTGAGTCTGAAAGTCCTATGTAGATTGCATTACAATAATCCAAATGTGAAAGGATATATGCTTGGACCATTCGGGTATAATAGATTTTGTAGACTATACAAAACTCTCAGTTTATAAAAGCCTGATCACACTACAGATTTTATATGGGTGTGTGAAATGACAGATTCAAATACAACCATATTCCAAGGCTTTGTACAGATGAGCTAATGGGAAATGTTAAGCTGTCAATATTGATGGTAGCAGGTTGCACTCTGTTATGTCTTTGGAACAGTATGAAGTCATTTTTGGCCATATTTATGGTCAGTTTATTGTAAAGTAGCCATTGCTTAATTCTTGACATGCAAATTTGTATTAGCTTGACTTTATCTGCCCAGGATGGTTGAACCTGAATAAAAAAAACTGTATGTCATCAGTATAGAGTGTATAACCTTTGTAGAGACTGGCCTAAATTTTATAGATAGGTGACAAATATATATTAAACAATCAGGCTGAATGTGCCGATCCTTGGAGAATGCCTGTGTCAGCCACAGGATTCTTTGTTGGGGAGGGGGAGGAAGACGACTGATCTCCAAGCCTCTGAACATTGTTTAAAAGTCTTTAGCATATACAGTAATAATCACACTGGACAATGAATTTAGTTCCAACATATCTTTACTGATAATTAATGCAGACATGAAGTGATTGATAATATGCAAGTTGTGTTCCATGAAATACATTACATTATTTAGTTCCAATAAATCTGTGACTCTACACTGAGTTTTTAAATTTGCTCTTCTGTTTCCACATCTCTGTTGGAGCTCCATCCCAGAATTGGTGGAATAGGATTCTTCGTTAAATTTAGATGGCATACAATACAATCCCACTCTCCTATCTTGATTCAAATGATTACTCCTTATCCAATGTCCTCCAGAATATCCTGATGATATGTGGTGGGGTTAACACCAGACCTGGTGCCACAGTTCTCCTTTCCTCCATTTTCTCTCCTCCTCCCAGGAATGAATGTGAATCGACTCCTTCTTTTGACCTTCGATGAGTCCTTGGATCTCTCTGGGTAAGGGATGCCTTAAAAACTCCTTTCTTCCTGACAATGACTAAATTCCCTAGGCCCTGGAGAATTTAGTTGCTAGATCAAACAAAGCAATCCAGACTTCCAAATGCAACAAAAAGTAAAGGAAGGAAACTTCCTCCAAAGCAAAATCCAAAAAGGAAGTAAAAATCAGTTCTGAAAAGAGAAGATGAGATATTCTTTCTTCTTTCCAACCCAGACATTGCTCCTAAAGGTCATAGGGTACTCCCTTCTAAATCAAAAGGGACAAAATAGGAGCAGGAAAACTCCAACCTGCCTCCTCAAAGGTCAACTAAAACAATCCACACCCTCCCTAGATGTTTCTCCTTTTTATACTAGTGAGGAACAACCAAATCAGCAGCCCTCAAGGGGGAGCTGCACGCCAACTAAAGATACTTCTCTTCTACCTACACATTTGGTATAGTCCCAGTAGCAAAGACCCCCAGTAGGCGTCTCTACATTCCTGTAAAATACAAAGCTACTCTATATAGAAATGGAAGACAGCAGCCTGAGAACTAGAGGTAAAACAGTGGCTACAGCTTCCTGAGAAGGATTCTGACTTCCTTGGTGAACACATTAGTCACGAGAAGGTATCTTTAATTTTAATTACCATTAGAGATAAAAGAGACAGTGTGAAGACTGCAGAATATGCCTGCAGTTATTAAGAACCCCTGGCTGCCATGAAGTTGACTAAAAGGTTTTGCTGTCAGTATCCGGCATACTTCAATTTGAGAAGTCTAGGGTGCAAGTTCAAAAGAATCTGCTTGTGTGCTTCCTGGCAGCACTCAATAAAATAATAATAGCATGCGAAGTTGCTGTGCCAGAGGCCAACCACATTTTTCTAGTACAGGTGGTTCCATTTTGAAAGAAAATGCGCTCACATTTTTCATTGAATGAGTGATTCCATCACGTTTTCTTCCTGTTAGAATAGTACCTAAGTTTATTTAGTCCATAGCCAAATAAATATATAGTTTAATTAATAAAACAGCTCAAAGAAAACTGAGGTTAAAGAAGAACTAAATCTATTATCTTCGTACATGCAAATATTTTTAAAAATATTAAAAGAATTCTGACCAAAATTAAGAATTCTGAAATCTGCTTCTAGTGAAAAGTTATAGGTATTACAATGCTTTTGATATGTGTCTACATATCCTGTCTTTGAAAGGAAAACAGACAAGTCATTTTGATATTTATTTTTAATAGAAAAAAAATATATAATATATTTTACTTGTATGCAGGGTGGCACAGATGTCATTTCATGCTAAGTAATACAATGTAGAGTTGTTTTGTTGTTTTGCTTTAAAATGAGTATGATTGGCCTGAGCCCAAGACGGAGTCAATTGGTATGAAGTTAATTTTATAAAAAGCAGCAGCTCAGGGGCTGGCCTAGTGGCTCAGTGGCACATGCTATTGGGGTTTGGTTCCTGATCCTGACCTTTACATTCACAGCTCCAAGCACCATTCCACAGCAATGCACAGGCTTAGGGACCCGAACGTTTGGTTCCTCATAGATCCAAACTAGGGGTGTTTGGTGGAACTATCTCTTGACTGGGTGAACTGGGGACAAACTGGTAAACCTGGGAATGGCGTTGGCGTGCACCCCTTTTAAAATCCCCCGGCTTGGGCGGTAGAAGCAGGATTTGTGCGCCTCTGCACGCGCCCACTTAAAATTTGGCACACGTGCACATGGCCAGACTATTTTATGACATGCGCGCGTATGTTCTAAAATGGCCGCCTCTCTGGGCCGACGAATGCGCACAAGTGTGCGCCTGTGCGCCGATTTGAAAGTTGCTATCCCTCTGAGAAATATCATCTCCCTATAAGAACCCTTTAGGACAGATGTGGTTCCTTGACGGGCCACATTTGCTTAGGTTCCAGAGAGAGCAGCAGTTTGTGGCCTCAGCCTGAGGGAGCGAAAGCTGGTGGCACTGCAGCCCAATAGCGGTCAGTTCTGACCGAACCGGAAAAAACAAAACATCCATGGCGCTATTTTCTGTTATCATGATGGATGTGAGCTGCTAAATAACCTTGCACCTCGCTCTGAGTGCTACAGTGGGAGAACGAGAAAGAAATTCTTGTAATAAATAAGTAAATAAATATTGGAATTTCACCTTGAAATCTCGGGGGGGGGGGGGCTTTTTCACAAAGGCCATGTAAACTGCAAAGTCTGCAGGGGACATTTTGGCCGACACACCTTGTATGCAGCGTTCATAGAGAGAAACTAGACTGGTGGTTTCCCTTTGAAAATTGCCCATAAGGTCTGTGGGCCAAAAGTCCGTTTCCCCCCCCCCCTCCCCGTGGGCTGTGTCCCTACTTTCTGTACAGGCAAACTTTACATGCAAAACAGTTGCATAGATTTGAAAATCAAATCTTCACATGCTGTTTGCCTAACATGCTCTCTCCCAACCCCAGGAAGAATCCCCGCCTCCCCCCCACACACACCCCAACCCCAGTTCAGAAAAACATACGCATGCTGAATGGTGGGGGGGGGGGGGGAATTCCCGACAAGCTTATTTACCCAGCTAGGTGTCTTTTGAAACTTGGGCTCCTTAAATGCAAGCACAAGTTCGCCGAACTACATCCTTTTAAGAATCAGCTGTGGACTGCGCTTCTTTATTTATCATCTCAGTTGTATGAGTCGCTGTTTCCATGTGGTGCTTGCAGCCCATGTGCAACACTTAAAATAAAAACAAAGATAGTACAGAGAGTGCACCATCTATGCTCATGCATGTATAGGTCCTTAAGAGCATGTTTCGGATTTTAATGTGCCAGCACACGACAACCCCCCTCCCTTGTGAGCCTAGTTCAAAAAATCTCCAGTGAATGTGTTTCCTTCTGATGAGGGGATTTTCCTGATCCTGCTCGAGGTTGGCAGGCATGATCCCAAGTTTGGTTAATGAGAGATCGAAAGAGCAGTGATTTAGAAACCTGTATTTTAGTTGGGGCTTGCCACAGACAGACTGGAAGGTCAGCCAGGGTGACAGGCTCTGTGCTGCTGTTTTACAGCCCTGTCTACTCTTAACCAATCGAGTGCTGCTTCAGAAATTATAAGATGTTACCTGGGAAAAGGGACGCTTTTCTTACAGGCCCTCACCTTCCAACTTATTTACTTATTTAAAACATTTCTGCAGCACCTAGCCAAAAAGATTCAAAGTGGTTTTCAAATAAAAAAAAAACCAAAAACAAACATACATAGCATAGAACAGGAAAATCAAACTGCACAAAAACATAATTTTTGCAGCAAGGAGGAGGCACTACCACATTAAATCCCAAAAAAAAAAAAATCAAAAGAGAGGGGGATCAAATAGCACGTCTTTACAGGGAGATGATATTTCTCAGAGGGATAGTAACTTTCAAACCAGCACACAGGCGCACATTTGCACGCATACGTCAGCCCGCGCCCAGGGAGGTGGCCATTTTATAACATACATGCGCATGTTATAAAATAGTCTGGCCGTGTGCACGGGTGCCAAATTTCAAGTGGGCACGTGCATATGTGCACAAATCCCGCTTCTACCACCTAAGTCAGGGGATTTTAAAAGGGGTGCGCACCAACGCCATTCCCTGTCAGGTCTGGTGCAACCTCTGTGCAGGCTGTGCACTTGCATAGGGTGGCGGTCTGGAGGGGGCGGCAGCCTCAGGGCCGTGACTGAATTAAGAGAGTTGCTGGCGCTGCCACACTACAAGGAAGAAGAGAAGCCGCAGGGTCGTAGTGGCGAAGAGGAGAGAATTGCAGGGCTGTGCAGCGGTTCTCCATCCACCACGCAGTGAAAATGCAGCGGCAAAGGGCTGAGTGGCGAAGAGGAGGAGGAGCCGTAGCACCTCGCGATGAAGAGAGGAGCCCTAGGGTCGTGTGGCGGTTCGCAAGCCGCCGCACAGCAAACATGATCAATTTGCAGGACTGCACGGTGAAGTAAAGGAGGAGCCATAGGTGGTTCTGGTTCCCAACCTGCCATGCAGCGAAGATGAGATGCAGAGACGCGAGGTCAAAATGAGTAGCTGCAGGATGGCCAGAAGAGAAAAACTAGTCACCAGGCAGCTCCCAACCTGCCCCCGTGGAAGAAATGGAGGGTAAGGGCTGCTAGGAGAAGCCCTTAGTGTATGTATGAGCAGGAGGAAACTTGTGTGTGTCTAACCTTGTGTGTGTCTAAGCATGTGTGTGTGTGTGTGTGTGTGTGTGTGTGCGAGTGTGTGTATGTGCGTGTCTGAGCATGTTTATGTGTGTGTGCGTGTCTGAGCATGTATGTATGTATATGTGGGTGTCTGAGCAGAAGTGGATTGTGTGTGGGTGTCTGAGCATGTATATGTGTCTGTGTGTTTGTGTGTCTGTGTGTCTGTGCATGTGAGAGGAGGCATATGTGTGAAAGAGGGAGCATGTGTGTGTGTGAGAGAGGGAGCACTGAGACAGATGCAAGCTCTAGGAATGATGAAATAAGAGGTCTAAATAGTAGTAAGATCTTTTTGAGCAATAAATTCTTCAGTTTATAATAGGAAAGTTTATAACTGCGTGCGCATGTTATAAAATCGGGCGTAGATTTGTGTGCGCCAAGTTGCGCACACAAATCTATGCCCGCGCGTAGGTTACAAAATCTGGCCCTTTGCCTGTGTGTCTGAGCATGTGTGCATTTGTGAGCGTGTGTGTTTGTCTGAGCATGTATATTTGAGAAAGAAAGGGCTCTTGTGTGTGTGTGAGTGTGTGTCTGAGCATGAATATGTGAGAAAGAAAGGGCTCGTGTGTGTGTGTGTGTCTGAGCATGAATATGTGAGAAAGAGAGGGATCTTTGTGTGTGTTTGTGTGTATGTAAGAGGGAACATGTGCATGTATGAGGGAAAGCGCATAAGTATGTATGCGTATGTATAGATATATATCTATGAGTGAAAGAGAGGAGAAAGTTTATGCATCCCTCTCTCACTAATCTACGACAATCTCAGAGTGACTAGAAATCAAAAGTTTCCAGGTATGGAGAGTGTGAATTATTTTATATTTATTTGTTTTAATTCTTGGATGCTCTTTGATGTGTCTGCTGTTTTGAAATATTTTATTGGTGTTTGAGAAATTTAAAACAAATTGTTTATCAGTTTTTAAATATTGGATCTTCCATTCACCAGCTGTTTTGAAATATTCTTTTTATTTGTATGCATAGAGTCTGACTTGTTGCGGTTTTCCTATTCAGTTTTTGCCTGCATGTTTCTATTTATGGTTTCTTTTTCCTGTATTTGGTGAGGGTCTGCCTGTGTTCTGCATGTGTGATCGAGGAGGGGTATTCTAGAAGGTAGAAATCTATAGCAGCTTGGTTTCTTCTATTTTGTGAATAGGAGGTATATTGGTGTTTTAGAGCCTGGTGGAGGGTTGTTACTTTTTTAAGTGCTGGCCGTTAGTGCTCTTTTGGTGTGGGAAGTTTATTATATTTTAATTGTAATTTACTTATGGCTTTCTGAAGGTCAAGCCCACACCTAGCACGCATTACAGTAGCCGTAATGCCATATGGGTTCCAAGTGTCTTTTTTTTTGTAGGATTTTCTGGTTGGCACCAAGGAATTGCATGCAAATACTTATGATATTGTTTTTTTTATCTCAAAAGACTGTACTTTGAATATTTTTTTTCATGTAAAATTTGTTATTATATTTGCATAATTTTTAACCTTGTACATGGAGAGAACAGGAGGAGGGGGTGCAAGGGTATAAGATTTGCTTAGGACACCTAAAACTCTTGTTCCAGCAGTGGGTTCCGGCGGAGGAGGTGAAGACCCGGAGGGTAGAGGGTGACAGTTTTTAAAGTTTAGGTTGCTGGAAGGAGCTGGGCTTTTTTTGGCAGACCCGAGACAGAGAATGAATGAATGAGTGGTGATGGGGGTGGGGTGGGGGGAGGGGGGCAGTACAATAATTGTTTGCACAGGGCAGCAAAAATGGTAGCACCAGCCCTGTTCCCAGTTTTACTGGTTCGTCCCCAGTTCACCCCGTCAATTGAAAGGTCCTCCAAACACCCCTGGTTTAATAGCCTTCACTCCCCCCAGTTAGCCCCGAATCTTAAAACCCCGCAGATCTACCTAGTTTATGTTATAACTTACACCTCCTCCATAGCAGAAGTAAACTTACACAGCAGGGATTCTGGGCACATGCCAAGGCACGTAAGTCTTTACAAGCACAACTCTGGTTCACGCTCTGCTGAAATGTCCATGCACCTCCCAGACCACACACACATTCCACCCAGACCATGCCCACACCCCACCCCTTTTGAAAACCTTGTAGATTTGCAGCCTGCAGGAGCAATGCATTTATCTGGGCAGCTTTTAAAATCTGCTCGGCGCACATGAACCCAACTTATTCGCGCATCCCCTAATTAATGCGCATGTAACGCTTTTAAAATTCACCTTTAAGTGTGTGTGTGTGTGTGTGTTTTGGGGGAGGTGTTAATTCTGCCCTGACTGACATTTGGTTGGCCCAGCAGTTTCCTCTTGCTCGTTTGTGCTTCCTGCTTAGCCTATGATACCATGAGCCTTCATTCACAGCCACCCAGGACTCTTGTCCTCATTTTGTCTTCTTGTCTCTCTCCACCCCTGCGACTAGCCCAGCCATTGCAGTGACAGTTCATCCCCATGGCCTCAGATTGCAGCCACTAATCCAGTGTGCATGCACCCTGAATTTGGCCACTATTGTAGGTGTTTGTGTATTTGTGGTGGCTGGGACTCCTCCAATCTCCCCCTCTTGCAGTTCCTCCTCCCCTCGACCCACTCCGACCCTCAAGGGCCGTGAATGCTGCCTCACCACTCTCCACAAACCTGGTCCAAAGAGAAGAATCCAGGCTCAAAAACTCAAACCCAGGGCTCCCAGACTGGCTCCATAGTTTGAAATTTAAGAGTACAATAGAGACTTTGGCCGGAGAATTTTTTTTAACTTAGTGATGGAGACATGGTTTATACTACATGAAATTTTCATTAAAAGAAGCAGATGTTTTAAATTCTGAACATGTTGGATAACAAAGGCAGCATTTCACAAAGTGTTGTATTATATTTACATATTCTGATCCGAGGAAGCAGTGAGACACCATATAGCTCTGGCTATCCTCTCAGGAAATATGCAGAAATATCATTTGTGACTGCATTACATCCAAAGGAGTCTCTCTTTAGAGGACAGCTCAGTGAAATGCAGCTGTGGCACTGCGTGTAAAATAGCAAGCACTGAATCAGAAGAACTTGGCCAAGAGGAACACTTGCTTTAATAGAATGAAACATCATTTTTTCCACTGATTCTTCCCCTGTTTTTGTTCATTATAATAAAAACTGATAAGTGTGCGGGAAATATAACATAAAAACTGAAAACAAAGGTCTCTGTATATCATCCTAAAGCCACTCTTCAGATGGTGAGCTTTTTTTCTTACGTGAATCCACAGTAAATACCATACCTCTTACTGCAATTTAGTACATATCCTAGAGTTCTGAAAAAACCCCCCACTAAAAATTGAAACTACAGACTTATTATTAATGACTTCTAAAGTCTCATTCCAATCAGGATCGGAGGGCGAGTAACATAATGCTTAATTTTTGAAAAGGGGGTGATCCAGGAAACTACAGACTGGTGAGCCTGATGTCAGTACCAGGCGAAAGGGTAGAAGCTATTCTGCAGAATAAAATCACTGGTCATCTGGTTAGCCATAGTTTAATGGGCAAAGCCAACATGGATTTAGCAAAGAGAAGTCTTGTCTTACAAATCTATTGGATTTTTTGTGATGAGATTAATAAATTTATGGACAAGGATGAAGTGATTGCTACAGTGTATCTGGTTTTTCAAAAGGCGTTTGCCAAAATCCCTCATCAGGTGCTTAAAGAATCATGGAATAGGTGGCAATGGTTTATTGTGGGTTTGAAACTGGCTAAAACATAGGAAACAGAGAGTATGGCTGAATGATCATTTTTCTCAATGAAGAAAGGTAAATATTAGAGTACCCCAGGGATCTGTATTGAGACTGATGTGTTTTTAGTATGTTTATAAATATATGGGAGAATAATGCAATCTATAGTTGCATGATGCTGAGTTCTATACAAGGCATCAGCACCCAGGAAAAGGATCTCAGAGTCACTGTGGAACATACTTTGAAATCATCTGCTCAGTGTGCAGTGGTGGTCAAAAAAGCAAATAAGATGTTAGGTATTATAAAGAAAGGAATGGAAAATAAAGTGAAAGATATCATAGTGCCTCGGTATCGATCCATGGTGCGATCACACCTTGATTATTGTGTGCAATTCTGCTTGCTTCATCTCAAAAAACATAGAGCGGAATTTGAAAGGTACAGAGAAAGGCGACCAAAATGATAAAGGGGATGGAATGGCTTCCCTATGTGGAAAGGCTAAACAGTTCAGCCTTGAGAAATGACAGTGGAGGGGAAAATATGATAGTGGTCTATAAAATAATGTCTAGGGTGAAACAGGTATAAAGGAAACAATTATTTTCCCTTTCCAATAGTACTAGGACTAGAGGGCATTCCATAAGCTAATAGGTAGCATTTTTAAAACAAGTCAGAGAATGTGTTTTTTTCACTCAGCGAACAATCAAACTATGGAATTTGTTGCCAGAGGATGTGGTGAAAGCAGCATAGCTAGGTTTAAAAAAGGTTTAGGCAAGTTTCTGGTGGAAAAGTCCATAAACCACTAGTAGTCATGTAGACTTGGGAAAGCCACTGTTTGTGCCTGAATCCTTCTTGTGAGCAAGAAGGATTGGATCTATTCTTTAGGTTCCTGCCAGGTACTTATGTCCTCGATTGGCCACTTTAGGAGACAGGATGCTGGGTTTGAGGGACCTTTGGTCTCACCCATTATGGCATTTCTTATGTTCTAATTTAGGGTGTGAATGAGCAGACATTTAATTTTCCTTCATTAGCAAGCTCATTTCCATCTTGGTCTACAAAGCCAGAGTAAACTTCAGGTCAAAATACCATCATTTAGCCCAATTTCTGAAGCACAGTGTGGGATGAATTTTCAAAACATTTTGCACATAAAAATTAGCATATATGCACGAAAGTAGCATATATGCCGATCAACCAATCAACTGTTTAGCACTTACTCTGTTAATTTGGTTTAACTAGCTCCATATAGAAATGTTAAAATAGTTCTAGTAAGCAATATCGTTATTCTATACAAATTCAGATGTAATGTCTCTCGTTGTTCTAAGGTTCTCTCTCGTTGTACTAAGGTTCTAAGGTTAATGTATGTATTATGTTGTTCCAATGTAAACCGGAGTGAAGGCAGAATGCTATACTTCGGTATATAAAAAATACTAAATAAATAAATAAATCTACTTCCATATTTTATAAAAGTCAGACATATACTTGTATTTTTACTTTTGCATGCACATATACTCGCGTAAATAAATGTACAGGGGACAACACTTACATGCATAAATTGCAATTTTTAAAGACAGACATGCACATTTACCAACACATTCGCATATTTTTACACCTGCTAATTATCTGGCGTAAGTAATATTAAACGTGTTTGTTGTGCAGTACTGACTGGGTGGGAGGTCTGGGTGGACTGGGGGAGTTCAGGCCAAAGAACCAGGAAGGTTTTGATGATCTGGAAAAGGATTGGGCAAATTGGTTGACTAATTGGTAAACTGTTTAATTTCATTTGCGCACACATGCTTTCAGACTGGCTGGAATTTATACGAGTAAGTCCTGTTTTACTTTTGGGCGTAACATATATACATGCATATTTTGAAAATAGGTAGGAAACGTTTGTGCGTTCTCTGTGAAACGCTTTAATCTAACTACATTGTATAAGCAGTATATGCACTGATGTACGTGGTTTCAATGCTTTGCATGTATTTGCAAGTTACATACACACATATGTTGTGGAGTAGAGAAACATATTTTATAAAACACGCATATATCATACATGAGGGTTATAAAATACATGTGTAGATCTGCATGCGGCCGTACATGTGCATATATGCCACTCTGCACATTTCTTTGAAAGTTATTCTCCCTGGGCATAATTCAGAGGACAGTATCTATTTATGGGGCCGATGCAATAATTTTCGCGGAAAGCGGGCGCTGACTTTTCAGCGCCCGCTTTCTTAACGCACGCATGGCACCCGCAAGGGGGGGCACCATGCAATAGGCAAATTAGGGGGTCGCACTAGCAAGGAGGTGCTAGGGTCGCTTGCGTGACCTTAGCGCCTCCTTGCTAGCGCGACCCCGCGGCGGCTGCCGGTTATGCAGACCGACGCCGGTAAACTCGAGTTTATCAGCGGCCTTTTTCATTACTGGCAGACGACCGATTATGAAAACTGACACCGAGTTCACCGGCATCGGTCTTCAATAACGCGGCGGTCTGCCCAGGTATTTTTTTTGGTTTTGTTTTTTTTACTGAAGAAGTACAGAAAAGCAGTTTTTTCTGCTTTTCTGTACATATTTTACATGTGCTCAGCTATTAACCCCTGCTCCAGGCAGGCGTTAATACCTGAGCGATAAATGTGCATCTGAGACGCACATTTATTTTTTGGAATGCGGAGTGAATGAGTAATAGCCTCATTCACATCCATTTGCATGTGATGAGCGCTATCTCATTCACTCCGTGTTGGAAGAGGGTTAAATAGGCGCTAATCCCCCTATGGCTCGGCGCCCTGAGAAGCAGGCAGTTGGTGCTGAAACTGGTGGGGGGGGGGGGGCGCAACCGGGGAGGGGGGGTGGCAGCGCAAGGGTCGCCTAGGGCGCCCAATACCCTTGCACCGGCCCTGATGGCTTCCACACTTCTTGAGTAGAAAGATAACCAAGAATGAAGATATAGCTAACCTGGTATTCTAGCATTGTACATGGTGCTGAGGAAATGTCTTTGCTTGCTTGCTTGTGCTGCAGATTGAATATATAAAGATAACTTTTCTTGGCTGCAGAACAGAAAATGGAAGTGCAAGCTTCTATCCTAAGATTAGCAGTGGACTATTTTCAGACCTTTCAGAGACAGCATCTGCAAATAATCAGGCAGAAATCCTTCCATAGAATAACACAGCAAGACCTCAAACAGCATTCAAAGCCTGCAACATTTAAACAAGATTTTAATCCATAGGGAAGCCAAAGTCAACACAATACTTCCTGCACATAAAAGCCCAGAATGTTGTGCAGTGTGGTCAGCAATGACTATCACATTCCCCCTTTTTTTTTTTTTTGCTGTTAAATGTTGATGTGAAGTTGAATTGACTCTAGACTGAACTGAGATATACAACAGCTTGTTAATGTACTGAAGTTTTAATTAGCTTACTAATTAAAGTCTATATCTAGCATGGGGTGAGCAGAATACCTTAGGAATGATGCACTTTCCAAGAGTGCATAAATGGGAAGTTTAAGGGTTCTAAACTCAGAGATCACATTACTCCAGGTCTCTACTCTTTATACTGGCTTCCAACCTCATTCCGAATACACTACAAAATTCTTTCGATTATCCATCATTGTCCTTCATAAGAAATCAGCCATATGGTTGGAAACCTCTTTCTCCGTTTGTATCAGCCCTCCAGACAACTTCATTCCTCGAACAAAAGTTTTCATGAAGTCCCTTCTGTTCGGACAACCAGGCTCGATCTCACCAGACGACGTGACTTTTCAGTGGCAGGCCCTGCCCTCTTGAACTCTATTCCAGACCACCTCAGGCTTCAAACGAACCCAAGGGGATTTAAGAAAAACCTAAAAACCTACCTATGCACCCTTGCTTACAAACAGGCACTAGTAGACTAAATTTCTCCTGGTCTTCCTTAGGCAGCCTACTTTTCTGTCATTCCCATGATAATATGGGTAGCCAGGACTGACTTTTCTCCCAGCACCCACCCTCTCACAAATCAATAACAAGCAATGCAATCGATAACATGAACGAGATTTAGGCAAGAGTGGGATCAAACAGGCCACAACTTTATTGTACAACAATTAGGTGCCCAAGCCAGGACTTCACATCAGCTTCCCTGCGCACCCGCCAGCAAGGTGCGCAGATATTAACATTGCACTATACCCACGACCCCCGCCACCATCAACAAGGAGTTGTGACCACCAGCTCCCGCCACCTGCAGCAAGGAGCCTTCCGCAGGACAACTGTACCAAATTGTCCTGCCCCTCAACACATTGCCTCTCAATTGGCTCGGGCAACCCCGCCTCCCCCGGTTGCGACATCGGCTCAAAGAACAATATGAACATAATAACTTAACATAAACAATATGAACATAATAACTTAACATAACAAGTGCCATGAGGGTGGGTGGGCGGGATGCGATCCCGGGGAGCGTCGGCAGGCAAAGAGGGAGCTGCTGGCGCTCCCTGGGAACCTAATTGGCTGGGTTCCAGCCGATTGGCTCCCTTCTTCTCTGAGAGCCAATTAGAGCTCCCGGCCTGCCTCCCCGAGGACCGGATTCGTCCTCGGGGACGGCAGCCAATCAGCGGGCATGCACGCGCAGTGGCCCGCTTTCCCAGCTCTTACACCCCCCCCCCCCCCCCGGGTGCCAGCGCGGTGTGTGCCTGGCACCCACATTATGCCCGGGTACCCAGATACTCTGTCGGGGTGCCCTTCTCATGTTATGATACACTGGGGGGGGGGGGGGTATATCGCAATTTAATGTGCCATTATTGCTTTTAAATTAAAAAAAAATTTCTACAGACCAAGTTGCCTGATCTGAGAATCTAACTGATAACTTCCTTTGTGTATAGACTAGAGATATCCTGAGCTGCTTAAAATATCAGTAGGTACAGACATGTGTAAATAGCAAAGCAAGTATCTAAAACTGTAATTCCAGTGTCAGGCATTCCAAAAAAATGATCAATGTAACTGAAGAAATACATTCTAAATAATACTGGATTGAGCTGTATGTATGTAGGGAGACCCCCAATTATTTCTGCCTTTTTCTGATCCGGGGCGTACAAAAGACTCTGGGTAGGGGAGACCCCGGGAATTATCAAAATGTTTTGAGTTTTGGAAATGTTTAAAAGAGAGTGCATGCAGTACTAGATGGCCACTGGATGGCATTTTTGGCATGTGAGCATTTATTCCCTGATATAAAGTCCGGTGGGAAAAATATGCATACGTTTCCTTAAAGGTTTGGGTTTCTCAAAGAGAAGTAGTCAGTATAAAGGGAGAAAGTTTTGGCAGGATTTTGCCCTTGCCTGAAAAGGGTGGGGATTAGGGACCCCCAGCTGTGCAATCATCTGGAGTACTCAGCCTGTGGGCTGGGAGGCCCAGGAACCTTCCACGGGGAATGGAACCCTGTAGGGATTCTTCTCAAGGGGAGAGGCCTGAGGCCAAGAAAAAGTGGAGAGGAGACATTTCCTTCATTGGTTTTGGACCGAAGTGGAGAAGCATGAGATGGTGGCTACAAAGTGGCAAGAAGTAGGTTTTTTCTTCACCTCCAACCCCCCAGGGGAACTGCCACGCAGCAAGGAGGAGGAGTGCAGGATTGGAGTGAATTCACAACATTAGGAATGCCCCGTGGGGTCCTTGGATATGTGGAGGTCCAGAGAACAAGTAAGGAGAGAAACGAGAGGTTTCCTCTTCTCCCTGAGGAGCTTATCAGATCGGTGAAACTGAGCGGCCAGGGGTCTGTGTGTGTATGGAGTGACATTTTCCCTCTCTTGAGTAAGTACACAAGAGAGATGCAGAGTGGGAGCACTAGTGGGCTGAGCTCAGGTGAAGGTATGCCTCAAGGTGTCCTGAAGTGCAGGGTCTGGGGAAACCTACACTTAGAGGATGAGTGATGTGGAGGATGGTGAAAATGTCCAAAACCATAAGAGGTGGGTAATTTTATAGGACATGTGATAATGTATTTGCTGCCCATTGGATGAGAGTTTTGATATGGGTAGGTTTGAACAACCCAGCCCTCTCTTAGGGCTGAGAGAGAGAGAGAAGGACAGTGGAGAGGATAATAGTTTGACTTGTCTGATCATCAGTAGTGGTAATATTCACACTTATAGAAGCACATGATTTTCTGATTTGTTCAGTATCAATGTTGTAACACCTTCTCATCTATGTACATAGGTTTGGTTGGCTGAATATTCCAGAAAATAAAAGTGCTGTTGATTTGGGATTTGATACAAGGTGTCACTCTCCATTATTATGCCAGCCTATTCCTATGGATGAAGTCAGGGATCATGGAGGGGAGTGAGAGATTTTCCTCCCTGTCCTAACAGTACAAATGAAATAGAGTTAGGTTAAATCAAGCTGTCAGCATTAAGGTCCACGTCACCATCTGCATGACTATTTTGAAAAACCCACAAAATAAATTTGGAGGTGACGACTGCACAACAGGGAAGTCGCATTCCATCATTCTGTGTTCCCGGTCGGGAATTACTTGCACATAGCATGTTTCATCAAAAGTTTGTATTTAAAATGTGCATTTAATTTATCATTAAAACATTTTCATGGGTTTTGGATGAAAAAAAAAAATCAAAAGCCCCTAATTTTTATTTTAGTTAGAAGTCAATATTCAGTAAGCTGGCCAACAGCAAAGTTACTTCGATAAGTTTAGCCGAATATTCAGTGGAACTTGTCTTCCGCTGAATGTATTCAGTTAGAGTTACCTAGAAAAGTTAATTATCTGAATAACTTTGCTGTTCACTGTCTCACTGGGGGGGAAAAAAAACCACTTGAAAGCCATAGAGGCCTGATCACCCTGCTTATCCTCCAAATTAAAAAAATGTTGGGCCTGTAGTGCCCCATCACCACCATTTTTTCAACAAGATTTTTTTCAATAAATGCTGGGGACTTAGCAATCCAATGCCCCTCCGTTTTTTGGGTTTGAAAAAGTAGGGGCACCCCCCCCCCTCCCCTAATGCCTTCTATTCCACCATTCCAAACGCATTTAATAGATTTGCATACAACTGAGGCAGTGTGTATGCAGGTCTCTCTCATGCATATTCATTAAGGATATCCTGAAAACCCGACTGGTTTGCAGCCCTCGAGGACCGGACTTGCCCACCCCTGCTCTAGAAAGTACATAGCGGGAGTTGATAATAAGCTCCCCCGTGCAGACTTTTAGGGGAACTACCCCTGCCCTTTTTTCCTTACAACATGCCATGGACAGCACGTGTACTTATCCCCGCGCCGATGGTTGGAGGTGGGGTCAGGGAATATACCTCTTCTTGTCATTGTACAAAACTGGGCATGCAGCTTTTAACTGAATTAACATCACGGGGAAAGAGGACAGCATAGCATACACCTCATCTACATCTCCGTAATTGTGTTACTAAAAAGGACCTTATCAGCACTATTTATTTAGATAAATTAAAACCCCCTTATTGTTACACAATAATAATATAAAAATGTCAGATTTATTCTCAAGGCCATTCTCTTGCATGTAACTGATGGCCAGCAATCCTAAAGTATCCCTCTAAGGATAATTTATTTATTTATTTATTTAATAACTTTTTTATACCGGCATTCGTAGGACACATCATGTCGGTTTACAAAAAACTGAGAAGGAAAGGAAATTACAATGAACAGGGGAGGGGGTAACTGGGTGAGTACACAAAAAAAGAGAGGATATTTAACAAGCAGCGATACAACTATTTGCATTCGGTTAGGGTTATATATGCAAATGAACTAATATACAATGTTACATGGCATGTGCACTTGACACATTTCGCATGTGGAACTTGATTACAGTAGCGCGGGGCTTGTGCACTTGATACACAGTGACGGTTACAGAGGGGGGGGGGGTGGGGGGGGGGAAGGGTGCAGGGGGGGGGGGGGTGGGGGGGGGGGAAGTTCTGGGGTGGTTGAAAAGTATCAGGTAAGGGTATAGGCTAGGTTGGGATTAAGGTGAATAATGGGTAAACATCGGCTAGGATTGGGTGGAATTAGGGTATGCTTGTTTAAAGAGCCAGGTCTTGATTCCTTTTTTGAAATGGCTCAGGGATGGTTCTAAGCGGAGTGTGACGGGTAGGGAATTCCAGAGGGTAGGGCCCGCAATGGAGAAGGCTCTATCCCTAGTGGCGGTGAGGTGTCCAATTTTAAGTGAGGGAGTTTGGAGAGTGCCAGCAAGGGAGTTTCTGGTGGGGCGGTTAGATTGACGGAATTGTGGCATGTCTTCAAGCCAGGGTGAATTGTTGTTGTGTAGTGTGTTGTGGAGGATGGTAAGTGTTTTATATTGGGAACGGAAGGTGATGGGGAGCCAATGGAGGTCTTGGAGTATGGGAGTGATGTGGTCAGTTTTTCTGGTGTTTGTTAAGATTCTTGCCATGGCATTTTGGAGAATTTGGAGTGGTTTAATGGTAGAGGCGGGGAGTCCTAGGAGGAGGGAGTTGCAATAGTCGAGTTTGGTAAGTATGGTGGTTTGCATAACTGTGCGGAAGTCATGGGCGTGGAGAAGGGGCTTAAGTTTTTTGAGGATTTGTAGTTTGTAGAAGCCTCCTTTTAGGAGTGATTTAATGTGGGATTTGAAGCAGAGTTGATTGTCTAGGCTTACTCCTAAATCTCTGACACAGGGCGGGTAGTAGTGTGTGATATTGTGAGGCGTCGAGGGTCATTTGGTGGATTGAGTTGAGGGGTTGGTTAGCTAGGATGAGGATTTCAGTTTTCGATGTGTTAAGTGCTAGATGGAGATTGGAGAGGAGAGAGTTAATGGATGTCAAGCATGTTTCCCAGTATTGAAGGGTTTCGCTGATGGATTTTTGAATTGGAATAAGTATTTGTACGTCGTCAGCGTACAGGAAGAATTTTAGTCCTAGTTTAGAGAGAGTTTTGAATCCACACACATTCCCCTCACACAAGGGGTACCCCAAGGCTCCTCTCTATCCTCGACCCTCTTCAATATATACTTACTCCCCCTCTGCCACCTCCTCTCTAAGGATAACATTTGTATTGTAAAAAAAGAAAAACAAATATAATCCTTATGGTTGCCCAAGCTTTTATTCTAAAGCTAGAGAGCAGGGAGAGACCAAAGGAAAAAAACTTAAAGGAAAGATAGGACACCAGGTAAGAGTGGTGTCTAAAGGATGACAAATGTGATATCGGTGCAGCTGAGAATATCTTAAAATGGTACTAAAAATAAATGGTAAATAAAAATATGAATGTAATGAGGTCCATATTCAAACGCATTTAACCGGCATAACTCAGAATTTATCCAGCTAAATGAAGATTTGGGCACTTGTCCATCTAAATTCTAGCTGGATAAGTTTGGAGCATTCCGGGGCCATAACTGGGAGCAGCTGAGTGAGCCAGAGAAGTTATGCAGCTAACTCTGGGCCTAGAAAGCTTAGCGCAGGCCTAGGAAGCAGAGTCGGCCCCGGAAGAGGAGGAGTCGGGGCATCACCAGGGCCAACTCCGCAAAGATGGCACCGTCAGCAAAAAGGTAAGGAGCCTTTTCGCTGCCTATTTTGCGCCGAATAACTATACCTTTTATGGTGTAGTTATTTCGCGCGATGCTGGCAGCGATCGCACCACGAGGGTGCGATCACTGCCGGCTAGAGCAGGACTGCCCCCTGCTTCGCACCCCTGCCCCCCCGTTAGCACCGGGATTCACTAAGCCTTGCGGCATTAATGAATCCAGGCCTCTGTTTGGCCCGTAGAGCTGTCCTAATGTTAGCCAGGTAAACCTATCTGGCTAACTTTAAGACAGTTGGATATATTCAGCGGCCCAGCCGCACCTCTGAATATATGGGCTAAGTTAGCCAGATAAGTTTATCGGGCTAACTAGCCAAGCCACAAAATGGCTGAAAATGGACCTCAATAATAACCATATATACAAAAATGTAAATTATATATAAATATAGATTAAGACTAGGGGGGCACTCCATGAAGTTAGCAAGTAGCACATTTAAAAATAATCGGAGAAAGTTCTTTTTCACTCAACGCACAATTAAACTCTGGAATTTGTTGCCAGAGGATGTGGTTAGGGCAGTTAGTGTAGCTGTGTTTAAAAAAGGATTGGATAAGTTCTTGGAGGAGAAGTCCATTATCAGGGCCAGGCAGGCAGGTTGAAGGTAATTCCCTGGCAGGAGCAGTACAGGACTCCAGAGATAGGCAGGGCAGGATCTACTGCCTGGCTGGCCACTTTCCCCTTAGGTTGAGCCTGCAGGTTCTGGTGGCTTGCAGGATATGTAGAGCGGAGATTCAGACAGAAACCAGGCAGGCTAAAGTCAGGGCAGGCAGAAACGAAGGCAGGCTATGGTTAGGGCAGGCATGGTTCCTAGCAGAGGCAACATCGAAAGTCAGGCTGGGTGAGGAACAAGAAGTCAGTCTAAGGGCAAGGAAATTCAGGGCAAGCAGGAACTAGGACGGGCGCGAAGTCAGGAGCTGAGCAAGGCAGGAAATAGGGAAGACAAGGAGACAGGAACTGGAACAAATCAGGGACAGATCTGAAACAAGATGCAAGGCAGAGCAAATCTGGAACAGGGTGTAACAGAAAGGGGTGGGTGGCAAATCTGGAAGAAGGTGCAAAGCAAGGAAAATCTGGAACAGAGTACAAAGCAGGCCAAATCTGGAACAGGGTGCAAGGCAAAGCAGAGGCAGGTCAAATAAGACATCAAAAGGCCACTGACAAGCCAAACAAACAGGAAATAAGAACAGAATCAAGGCAAGGCAAGGCAACAGACGAACTAGAAACAAGGCAAGGCAAAGCCACACATGAACTAAGAACAAGGCAAAGCAACACAAGAACTAGAAACATTGCAAGGCAACACACGAAATAGGAAAAGGCAACAGACAAACTAGGAACAAGGGAAGACAACACAAGAAATTAGAACACGGCAACACACAAACTAGGAACAAAGCAAGGCAAGGCAACACAAGAGCTAGGAACAAGGCAAGGCAACATAAGAACTAGGAACAAGGCTATGACAAGGCTCTATGGTGGCCACAGTGTTAGGATCTGCTCCTTCAGAGGGGAGGAGCTAGTAATCTGTTATGATCCCCTCCTCCAGAGGGGAGGAGCTAGCAATCTGTTAGGATCTGCTATGCTGATGAGAGGAGCAAACAGATGAGAGTTAGCAGTCTGATGTGCTCAGCTCCTGAAGTGGAAGGAATGAGCACTCTAATGTAAATAGGTGAATCCTTGGACTGATGGCAGATGACAGCGCCCCCAGGAGGATATCCTGAGAGGGACCACCGGCTAGGCTTGGGTATGGAGACAGGCACAGACAGTTCTTTATTAGACAGGTTAGTAGAACCACCAGAGATGGCAGTAGTGAGCTGTTGTGCCCGGCAGGGCTGAAGTCCCTCAGATACTGGAACTGCGATCCCAGGGTTGCTGAGCAGTAGAGAGACTATAGATAGTGAGTAGACAGGTATTCTGTATACATAGCCAATAGTAGATGACACACTCACATAGATTCTTAAGAATGCTCAGTAGCTGGAAAGAGTTAGGCCCCCGAGGAGCGAGTACCTGGTTCCAGGGAAAGCTCTGAGAGAGTGATGGTAACTCACAATTGTCTGTATCTGGAATGGCTTCTAGACAGTAGAGAATCTTCAGTGTATTCAGGAACATGAGCCCTCGAGGCGGAGTACCAGTTCCTATAGGCAATCTGAAATAGTAACTCACAATGTCTGTATCTGCGATCGCTTCCAGACAATAGAGAGTCTTCTGAATGTTCAGGAACATAGGCCCTCGAGGAGCGAGTACCGGTTCCTGTCTTAGCAATCTGAAATCAAGAAAAAGAGAGCAAGGCCCCAGAGGAGCGGGTAGCCCCTGGTAAGTCCGAGGAGGCAGCGTTAGCGTAGAGAGAAGCATTTCCAGATGAATCCCCGCAATCAATCCTTGCTAACTCAAATCGTAAGCGTAAGTGAAGACTTTTATGTTGGAAGCGGATGACATCAATACAGGGGACGCCCCTGAGGTTTGCCGCCTTGCTGGTACATACTTCGGAAGCGCGCGCACACGCCCTACATCATCAGAACATGGTGGATCCGCAGCGTCGAGCCGGGTCCGGGGACACCGGGAGAAAAGAAGTGGCATGGAGACGCCGCTCAGCAAGCCATCCATCAGACCGAGGAGTCGCCACAGGAGGTAGAGAGGGTGGAGCGAGGGTGAAGAGCAGCCTGAGCGCAACACACAGCAAGGAGATTCTATGATGAGGCAGGGAGTAACATATGAGAGAGGGATTAATAGGGCTGTTTTTGCTACATCATGCAGCTTTCAAGGTGGAAGCTAGAGTGAGTCCAATGCATGGCTCATTGAGGGCCTCTGCTGGCAAGGAGGAGCCAGCCTAGCAGCCAGTGTCACTACACATTTTTATTTATCATTCATTTTTAATACCATTTTAAGATATGCTTTCCTGCACTGATATCGCATTTGCCATCCTCTATATACCACTCTTACCTGATTTCCTTTGCTCTAGAAGAGTCAATTCTTATCTATTCAATTAACTGGTTGCAGTCACTTCTTTTATTGCACATTGTTGTACTGTAGACTGTACTTTGAAATTTTATAAAATTAACAAAGTAATTGGGAGAGCTCATCTACAGTCTGACATTATAAGCGACAGGGGCATAAGTGCACTACAATGTGCTTGGACATTGAAAATAGTGTGCAGAATATTTAGAAAGAGGCAGACAGTTGGTCAAAGAGCTGGGCCTAACTACAGGAGTAGACTGCCGAAGTGCTTCTGATGGGTAGGGGGGAGGAAATGAGAGAAAACGTGTCTGTGTTTGTGTCTGTGAGAGCATGTCTGTGTGTGTGTGTGTGCATGTTAGAGCATGTCTGTGTCTGTGTCTATGAGAGCATTGACTGTGAGAGCATGTCTGTGTCTGTGTGTGAAAGAGCATGTTTGTATGTGTGTCTGTTAGAGCATGTCTGTGCCTGTGAGAGCAAGTCTGTGTGTTAGAGCATGGCTATGTGTATGCGTGTGATAGAGCATGTCTGTATCTGTGTATGTGTCTGAGAGAACGTCTGTGCCTGTGACTATGAGGGAATGTCTGTGTGAGTGAGAGCATATCTGTGTTTGTGAGAGTATGTCAGTGTGTGCATGTGTCTGAGAGCATGTCTATGCATGTGTGCGCAGATCTGTGTATTGTGTGTGTGCATGTCTTGTCTGTGCGAGAGCATATGTCTGTGTGAAAGAGAGCATGTCTCTGTGTGAGAGAATGTATGTTTGTGTGTGTGTGAGAGCATATTCTGTGATTGAGCATGTGTGTTATGTATGAGAGCAAGGAGAAAGATTGTGAGCAACAATGTTTCTCCTCTCCTCTGCTAATCAATGACAATCTCAGGGCTTCTGAAATCAAAAGATCCAGATATGGACAGCAGCGGATTTTTTAAAATCCTTTTTAAATAGTGGGTGATGTTTGTGTCTGCTATTTTGAAATATTTTATTGGTCTTTGGAAAATTATTTGTTTTTAAATTATTGGATGTTATTCTTTTTGTCAGCTGTTTGAAATATTCTTTTTATTAGCATGGTTTTACTTCTATTGATGATTTTTATTTCTTGATTTTATTGTTTGATGTTTATGAGGAATTGTACTTCTATTTTCCCATTGTTGCAAGGCATACATAGTCTGGCTTGTCGCGGTTTACAATTCAGTTTTTGTCTGCATGTTTGTAGTACTACTTTATGGTCACTTATTTTGCAATTTTGGTGAGGGTCTGTATGTAGTTTGCATGTGTGACTAAGTTGATGTATTCTGCTAGAGGTAGGTTCTGTTTAGAGATCTATAGCAGCTTGGCTTTTTTTGTTTTCCTAATAGTAGGTGTATTGGTGTTTTAGGGCCTGGTTTAGTAATTTCAGTTATGCCTTTGTTAATGTTTGAGCTGTTATTCAGTTTTGATTTGGGAGATTTACTATGTTGAAACTGTGTAATTCATTTTACATGTGGCTTTTTAAGGGCCAAGCCCAAGCCCAAACCCAATACCTATTACAAAAGACCCAATACCAATTCCATGGGTCTTTTTTTTACTTTTTGCAGGGTTTTACAGCACTGCATGTATAAATATTCATCTTGTAAGTGATTGTACTTTAAATGTTCTTGTAAAATCTATTATCATAAATGCATAATTTTTAATTGTATGTTAATTTTTTTGAGGGGAGGGTGTGATGGCGCAGGGGGGGGGGGGGGGGAAAGCCAGCTTTAAGATTTGCCTAGGGTGCCTAATACCCTTGCACTGGTCCTAAAGAGAAAGAGAAGCAGGAGAATCTGACTGAGGACTCTATGCAGAGAGCCAGAGTGCAGATAGTGCAGTCAATGCAGCCTGCAAAGGAGAGCTGCAGGAAGGAAGCCAGCTTTCAAGAGAGAGAGAGAGAAGCAGGAGAATCTGACTGAGAGCTCTATGCAGAGAGTCAGAGTGCAGACAGTGCAGTCAGTGCAGCCTGCAAAGGAGAGCTGCAGAAAGGAAGCCAGCTTTCAAGAGAGAGAGAGAGAGAAGCTGTGTCCTGGAAGTCAGGAAACCAGCAGGAGGAGAGAAGGGCTGTGGACAGGCTTGGAGATCTCCAGGAAATCCTAAATCTTGGAACTCAAGCTTCTGCAGAGAAAGACAGAGCTAAGTAAAACAAACATTTCAAAGAGATATGCTGAGAAGGAGATAAGCGTTTCTTTCAACTTTGCTGCTATAGCTTCTCAGCCCCGATGCAATAAGACGCATGCTGAAAATTGGCACTGGTATTGAGTGCCTGTTTTCCTAATGCATATGCAGCCACATCCCCCGGGCATCCGATATAATTTTAATTGAGAGGCAGTGTTAAAAAGAGCACACTAACAGAGAATTGAACATCCATAGCACTCAATAGTTTATTGCATCGGGCGCCCAACTGCCACGGGCACTCAATAAGAGCATCTGTTTTGATCTCGCTTCTTTTTTTGCTATAATTCACTTCAGCAACCTAAACAAAGTATTAGGCGCCCCATCTATGGATGTCCAAATTGTGTGGCAATAAGAAAAGTGTTTTTTATTATTTTTTTTTTTATGAAGTGAAAACATACAATTATTTTTCTTCACCAAAAGCAGTAAATTAAAGTGTCACAATGATACTTAGGGGGGAGGACTCACTTATCACAATACAGAGAACTTATTTTTTAAAATGTTTTTCATGAGCCCTTGACTGCAAGATGACTTTACTCCACCTCCGAGGCTGGAGTTAAAGTTGCCATGTTAAAAAGCGTGCATTGAGCACCCAGCACTTTACTGCATCGAGGGTCATAGCTAATTCCATCATCTACATGCAAGGAACATCTGATAGGTGCTATCGAGTTCGTGGTTGTTAGGCGTGCGTTCTGGACGCGCTAATCTCCTTGCTGCAGCCGATACTAACCTAGCACGTCCAAAACATGCGTCCCACCATGTGTAAACCTGTGCACTACGCTGGGTGTACTTTATTGCATCAGCCCCTCCATTGTACAGCCTGCTGAAACACAAGTTTCTGTGTCAGGCAACTTAGAGACAAGTCTCCATGACCAGTGCTTAGCTAAGTGAAGTTTGAGTGATATTTGCCCCAATGGCTATAGAGATAAAATAAAGGATTGACCCAGGGAAATAACCAATGTTCAAGTCATAGCACTCACCCATTGTGTGTCTACAATCTACCTGCAAGATGGGCCCCTACTATTATGTGCACAGGACTGGGGATTTTTGGGGTGTTTGAATTCCTTAAGCTATAGCAATAAAAAAAAAAAAAGGGGTCTGGTTAACTATCTTTTTGGTGTTACTTGCCTAGCTGTTTGTCATTGCCTAATGTTTATGCCTGAACAGTCAAATACTATTTGTTACACTGTCTAATTTGGTACGTGCTGCAATATTGTTATTTGCCAATACCTGTTTATTTGTTGCCATCCCTGTTTTCCCTATCCCATTTATAATTCTTCTTGTTTGCTGATGACAGTAAAAGTTTTGAATTCCTTTACTTATGTAGTATTTCCTGGCGTCCCCTGTTTATCGGTTAGTGTGTGTCCAAACAAGAGAAGGGTGTTCTTTGAGCACCAAGAAAGTGAGGAATCCTGGACACAGTACTCATCTCTCCTAGTGCTGTCTACTAGGGATGTGCAGGGGAAAAAAATTGTTTTCGTTTTCAGTTCATTTTCAGGAGGATTTTTTCCCCCACAAATTTCAGCTCATGGATTGTTTGATTTGTTTCATTTCTGAGAAAAAAACAAATCAAACAAAAAAAAAAAAGGCTGAATAACAAAAATGAGGCTTCCCGGGGTCTCCCACCCACCTGTTTGGAAAAATGCCTGTACCAGGATCCCCCACCCCCAGCCTCCACTTACCCAGTCCAGTGGGGATCCGCCAGCAAGGCCTAGGCCCAGACCTGATGCCTTGGCTGAGCCCCGGCTGAAGCCTGGTAGGCGGGGCCTAGGCCTGACCTGTCAGCCGACCTAGAGGCTGGGTGCCAGTGCTGGTGCCTTGGCCTGGACCCAGGCCCAACACCGAGACCTGACCTGCAGGCCAGGTCGTGATGCCTGGGCCTCGGCCTAGGCCAGAGTTTGGACCGATGCCATGACCTAAACCGGAGGCTGGGTCCCATGTCTGGGTCTCAGTCTAAGCCGGAGCCTGGACTGAGGCTTGACCTGCAACCCCACTAGAGTGTAGGCCACAGCCCCTACTTTGAGCCTTGGCCTGTGCCTTAGGCAAGGCCCTGGCCTCAGGCCTAGGCATACGCCTTATGCATTTTGTTTTCAAACAAATTCAACAAATAAGGTTTGTTTTATTTGGGGGCCCCGGTTTGTTTCCCGGCCCCTTAAATGAAATGATTTTGTCTTATTTGTTGCATTTTTACATTTTTTTTTTAAATGAATGCACATTAATACAGTCTACACCACCCACAAAATCTCCAATCTGCCCCACAGGTACAGATGGGGTTTCCTTTGTGTTTCACTCTCTCCTCCCTGTGTCAACACTCTATGCACTGCTTTAGTGCAGTTGGTTTCCCAGAATAATGAGCAAATACAATTATTTTTTTTCAGTATGTTGCTGGTTTACAGGAACAGTTCCCCTCAGAAATCTATTCATGGAGAATGGGACTCATTACTACACAGGCCACACCCCTGGGCCTAAATAGACATTTCATATTCCACCTTTTTCCACAAGTGGCTTCAAGGTGGATTACAAAGCAGGTTGTTTTTATTTTAATTTTTTATTTATTGAATTTTCAAAATGCAATTACAAGAAAATCTTGTAATTTGTAATAACAGAAAATTGATTACATTTATCCAAACTTAAAAAAAACCTGTAATATAATCTTTTTAAGGTAATTTAGTAAATCAATTTCTGTCCCAAACAAAGGTAAAATTAAGTGAAACCTCATTATCATGAGTGATTTATACAACAGATAAACTAATTCTATAAGAAATAATGCAATTAAGAACATAAGCACATGCCATATTGGGTCAGACCAAGGGTCCATCAAGCCCAGCATCCTGTTTCCAATAGTGGTCAATCCAGGCCATAAGAAACTGGCAAGTACCCAAAAACTAAGTCTATTCTATGTTACCTTTGCTATTAATAGCAGTGGCTATTTTCTAAGTCAACTTAATTAATAGCAGGTAATGGACTTCTCCAAAAACTTATCCAATCCTTTTTTAACACAGCTATACTAACTGCACTAACCACATCCTCTGGCAACAAATTCCAGAGTTTAATTGTGCGTTGAGTGAAAAAGAACTTTCTCCGTTTAGTTTTAAATGTACCACATGCTAACTTCATGGAGTGCCCCCTAGTCTTTCTATTATCCGAAAGAGTAAATAACTGATTCACATCTACCCGTTCTAGATCTCTCATGATTTTAATCACCTCTATCATATCCCCCCTCAGCCGTCTCTTCTCCAAGCTGAAAAGTCCTAACCTCTTTAGTCTTTCCTCATAGGGGAGCAGTTCCATTCCCTTTATCATTATGGTCACCCTTCTCTGTACCTTCTACAGCGCAATTATATCTTTTTTGAGATGGGCGACCAGAATTGTACACAGTATTCAAGGCGCGGTCTCACCATGGAGCGATACAGAAGCATTATGACATTTTCCGTTTTATTCACCATTCCCTTTCTAATAATTCCCAACATTCTGTTTTCTTTTTTGACTGCCGCAGCACACTGAACCAACGATTTCAATGTGTTATCCACTATGAAGCCTAGATCTCTTTCTTGGGTAGTAGCACCTAATATGGAACCTAACATTGTGTAACTATAGCATGGGTTATTTTTCCCTATATGCATCACCTTGCACTTATCCACATTAAATTTCATCTGCCATTTTGATGCTCAATTTTCCAGTCTCACAAGGTCTTCCTGCAATTTATCACAATCTGCTTGTGATTTAACTACTCTGAACAATTTTGTATCATCTGCAAATTTGATTACCTCACTCGTCGTATTTCTTTCCAGATCATTTATAAATATATTGAAAATTAAGGATCCCAAAACAGATCCCTGAGGCACTCCACTGCCCACTCCCTTCCACTGAGAAAATTGTCCATGTAATCCTACTCTCTGTTTCCTGTCTTTTAGCCAGTTTGTAATCCACGAAAGGACATCGCCACCTATCCCATGACTTTTTACTTTTCCTAGAAGCCTCATGAGGAACTTTGTCAAACGCCTTCTGAAAATCCAAGTACACTACATCTACCGGTTCACCT
Source organism: Rhinatrema bivittatum (assembly GCF_901001135.1). Lineage (NCBI taxonomy): Eukaryota > Metazoa > Chordata > Amphibia > Gymnophiona > Rhinatrematidae > Rhinatrema > Rhinatrema bivittatum. The sequence goes on from NC_042616.1 coordinate 593,938,400, forward strand.
TTATCCACATGTTTATTAACTCCTTCAAAAAACTGAAGCAGATTTGTGAGGCAAGACTTGCCTTGGGTAAAGCCATGCTGACTTTGTTCCATTAAACCATGTCTGTGATTTTGATGTTTAGAACACTTTCAACTATTTTTCCTGGCACTGAAGTCAGATTAACCGGTCTGTAGTTTCCCAGATCGCCCCTGGAGCCCTTTTTAAATATTGGGGTTACATTAGCTGTTCTCCAGTCTTCAGGTACAATGGATGATTTTAATGATAGGTTACAAATTTTTACTAATAGGTCTGAAATTTCATTTTTTAGTTCCTTCAGAACTCTGGGGTGTATACCATCCTGTCCAGGTGATTTACCCCTTTATCTACTAAATAGCCGGTGTTTGATTTGCGAGAAGACTCTTAAGATGATCTGGGTCTCTAAACAGATAGTTTCCCCTTCATTATTGAATAACACATCTGCAGGGGTATTTAAGTAGAAAGAAACCACCCCTATCTAATACTTCTTTTCTCAAGAGCAAGAATTTTTTTCTACGGAGCTGAGTGCAACTTACCAGATCTGGGAATATCCATACTCTCTGCCCGTAAAACATTTTCAGTCTATTACGGAAAAAGAATTTCATAAAATTATCTTTATCTGTAATAAAGGCAAATTGAATCAACAATGTCCCTCTACTTTTTACTTCAAAGTCCTCTTGGGATTTATGTAGAAAATCAGAAATATTTATTGAATTTTCTACAAGAGATTTTTGTTCTAATCTTTCTCCCTCCTTAACTTCCTGTACTGTCTGAATTTCTTCTTGTTCCCTTTTTCTTATTCCAACATAAAAGGTTCTTACAATTACAAATAGACACTGTTCTGGAATGTTAAGCACCTGTGTTATATAACTTTTAAATAATTTCAAAGGACTCAATTGTTTTATAATTGGGAAATTAACAACTCTTAAATTCAATGTTCTCATTGAATTTTCTAAATTTTCAAATTTTCTATGAAACTGCCCTTCTATTTTAACTTGATGGTTCTGAATTTTTCCAACTTGTATAATACGTTTATCTATCTCACAAATTTCTTTTTGTTGATCTTCTAACTTTTCAGTATTTTTCTTTGAAGAATTATTAGTTTCCAATACAGCATCAGTTAAGTTTGCAATTGAGGTATCTAATTTAGCAATGAAATTCCAAAGAGTTTCCAATGTAATATTTACTGGTTTCAACATCACAGTTCTAGTAGGTTTTAATACTATTTCAATGTCCTGCTGTTTTTTCTTGAGAGGTTTTTCTAACTTCGAAGTACTTTCTTCCTTGGGAATTGAATAAGGGCTTCCCAGATCTCCCAATTCAGATGTTCCAATAGGTTCTTGAAACTCTAGCTCTGTTGGTCTTTAGAGATGTGTATCGTGTGATCGATCGTCTTAACGATCGATTTCGGCTGGGGGGGGAGGGAATCGAATCGTCGCGGTTTTGTGTTTTTAAATATCGTGTAAATTGTAAATCGGGGGAGGGCAGGAAAACCGGCACACTAAAACATCCCTAAAACCCACCCCGACCCTTTAAAATAAATCCCCCACCCTCCCGAACCCCCCCAAAATGTCTTAAATTACCTGGGGTCCAGTGGGGGGGTCCCGTTGTGATCTTCCACTCTCGGGCATCGGGCGCGTTGATAGAAAATGGCGCCAGCGCCATTTTGGTTTCTGTTCCCTGACGTCACGAGCGTAGGAGATCGCTCCCGGACCCCCGCTGGACCCCAGGGACTTTTGGCCAGCTTGGGGGGGCCTCCTGACCCCCACAAGACTTGCCAAAAGTCCAGCGGGGGTCCGGGAACGACCTCCTGCACTCAAATCGTGTTGCCGTACGGCCAGTGCCATTTTAAGCAAAATGGCGCCGGCCATATTGCCGTACAGCAAAATGGCGCCGGCCGTACGGCAACACGATTCGAGTGCAGGAGGTCGTTCCCGGACCCCCACTGGACTTTTGGCAAGTCTTGTGGGGGTCAGGAGGCCCCCCCAAGCTGGCCAAAAGTCCCTGGGGGTCCAGCGGGGGTCCAGGAGCGATCTCCTACGCTCGTGACGTCGGGGAACAGAAACCAAAATGGCGCCGGCGCCATTTTCTATCAACGCGCCCGACGCCCGAGAGTGGAAGATCACAACGGGACCCCCCCACTGGACCCCAGGTAATTTAAGACATTTTGGGGGTGTTCGGGAGGGTGGGGGATTTATTTTAAAGGGTCGGGGTGGGTTTTAGGGATGTTTTAGTGTGCCGGTTTTCCCGCCCTCCCCCTTCCTCTCCCCCTTCCCCCGATTTACGATTTTTGACGATAAATCGGGGGAATTCCTATTAAATATCGCCTCTAACGATTTTTGACGATTTAAAATATATCGGACGATATTTTAAATCGTCAAAAAACGATTCACATCCCTATTGGTCTTAGTCCTTTAATTCCTCTGCTGTATTCTCCTGATATCTCCAGAGTACTTAAGGCTTCTCGCACTTTCCCGGCCCTTCTGAGGGGAAAACCCCTTCCTTGCCAGGTGGTGAAGGTGTTACCGGCGCCCCTGGACTCAGTGAGGTTTCCTCAAACAAAAGGGGCGGATTCCGCTCTGAACCCACTCTTACTGCGGTCTGCTCTACAGGGGATTCCTGGGGTGTACCTAGGCATTCCGACACCGTCCTCTGCCCTGGCTCAGCAATTGCAACACCAGAGGAAGGCCTCAACTTGCCTTCCTTTTGGTGTGCGGCATTATTCACTTTTAGGCAGGGCCGGTGGAAGCACTAGGCGAACTAGGCCTGGGCCTAGGGCACCGAGTATTAGGGAGCGCTGCGAGCAGCGGTATCCCGAGGGGAGCCAATGCCCCCGAGTGCAGGAAGGCTCATGCGGCCGCCGGTAGACCTCATCCCACTGGCGGCTGAGCAGCGACACATAGCAGGCAGATCGGCAGGGCCGTGGTGGAGCTCACGTCACCACGGCCCGAAGAAAAAGGTCGCGTTCAAGGCTGCAGGTGCCCCTCCTCCTTGCTGCCTGCGCGGCTCCGCGCGTGCAGAAGATGAGCAGCACTTATGGGCCGCCACGAATCCCAAGTTGCAGCGGCCCGAGAAGAGGAAGAAGCCCGGTAGCAGGGTTGCCGCGGATCCCACATTGCGGGCGGCCCGAGTGGATCAGGGCTGCTGCAGAACCCATCCTGTGGCGACCAATGAAGAGGAGGCCCAGAGGTGAGAGAGAGGCTGAGGGCCTGTAGAGTGTGTATGTGTGCGTGAATGAGATGAGTTGAGAGATTGTGTGTGAGAGTGAGTTGAGAGACTGTGTGTGGGAGTGAGGACCTGAATGTTTGCAGAGACAGCATGTGAGAGCCTCTGTGTGTGTGAGAGAGACAGCATGTGACAGTGAGAGCCTGTGCTTGAGTAAGACAGCATGTGGGAATGAGAGAGAGCCTGGGTGTGTGAGTCAGACAGCATGTGCCAGTGAGAGACTGTGTGCATGAATGATTGTGTGAGAGAGAGCATGGGACAGTGAGAGCCTGTGTGTGTGAGAGAGAGAGAGAAAGCATATGAGAATGAGAACCTGACTGTGTGTTTGAGGGAAGAAGATGGAGAGAAAGAATACAAATAAACACACACACCCAGGCAGCTCCCAGTCATTCTCACACACACACACACACACATACACACACACACTGACCCCCCAGGCAGGCTCCCATTCATTTTCACACCCATTTCCCTCCCCACCCCCCAGGCAAGCACACATTCATTCCCACACACATACACCCCCCAGGCAGAGTCCCATTCATACACATGCATACACTAAAGGCAGACCCCCCCTCTCTTTCTTTTGCCAGCAACCTCAGAACCTCTCTCATTCCTCTGCTGCCACTGTCACTGCTGCCGCATGGTTACTGGGGAGGCGCCGATTGCTGCTACTGACACTGAAGCCCATTTTGCTGCCTCCTCTGTGCAGGCCCCGTGGGCTTCCACTTCCTCCATGCTGATCTCGTACATTGTGAGAACCGCATAGAAAAAGTGCTACTCTTGCATATTCCCAAAGATTACATGTGCCAATCACTAAAAAGTAATTTTTTTTTTTACCTTTGCTGTCTGATCTTAGTTTTCTAATCAGTCACAGGCTTTTTTTCCTCACCTTCCCTATTTTTTTCCACCTTCCTTTCTTATTTTTTTGCCAATTCCTTTTATATTGTCTTCTTTTTTTCTGTTTATTATTTTTATATACTGACATTCAATCTCAATCAAGATATCACACTGGTTTACATTGAGGTACTGTAGGTATTTCCCTGTCCCCAGAGGGCTTACAAATCTAAGTTTTTGTACTGGAGGCAATGAAGGGTAAAGTGACTTGCACAAGGTCACAAGGAGCAACAGAAGGACTCAAACCCTGGTTTCCTGGTTTCATAGTCCACTGCTCTAACACTAGGATATTCCTCCTCCCCTATGTGAGGGAGCCAGTGAGTGTGAGAGCATGAGTGTATATGAGAAAATCCAAGGGAGTAAGAGTTTGTGTGTGGAGGGGGAGAGATTGACTTAGAGCCTGAGAGTGTGTCGGTGTCTGTGAGAGCGAGAGGCTATGGTGGATATAAGAGCAAGAATGTATATGTATGTGACAGTGTATGTGTGAGAGAGAATGGACATGTGAGTATGTATGAGAGAGAGAGAATAACCTCCTAATCCTCGACAATATCAGGCTGACTGGAAACCAAGAGCTCCCACGTATGGACAGCAGGGGCTTTTTAAAATCCTTATTAGTTTTAATTATTGGATGTTATTTGATATATGTGCTGCTTTTAAATATTTTATTGGTGTTTGGGAAATTGTAAAAAATGTATATGATTTTAATTAATAGAAATTCTATTTATCAGTAGTTTTAAAATATTCTTTTATTATGGTTTTTACTATTATAACTGCTGCTTTATGTTTTTTGGTTTTATTGTTTTATGAGGAATAGTGGTTCTGTTTTCCATTGTTAATACACAGAGTCTGGCTTCTTGGGGTTTCCCATTTCAGTTTTTTCTAATTTGTGCTCCTTTATTTGTATTCTGTATTTGGTGAGGGTCTGTCTCTGCTCTGTGTGTGTGGCCATGATGAGAGATTCTGCTAGCATATAGTGTCTATATAGGGAATCTATAGCAATCGGGTTTGTTTCGTTTCCTCAGTAGGTGGGTTGTATTGGTATTCTAGGACCCAGTGTAATATTTACCATTGCTTATTCACAGGTAGGGTTATTGTTGTTTGAGTCCTTGCTGTTATTACTGTTATGTTATGATGGGATTGCAGTATAGATTTTGAGTGTCTTTTTTGCAGGGTTTTGTGTTAGTTTACAATGTGTCTGGCAGTGGAAGGTGTTTGTGCTGCTGTTACTGTGAGGTGACACCAGAATTTGAAATATCTTTAGTATGATGAGCTGTAAGGGAAACATCCAAGCTCCATTGTTTGGGGGAATTTCAGTGGATGCACAGAGTTACAGAACTGGAGGTGCAGGATTTATATTGACATTCTGTCCCTTCCCTTCCCTATATTCCAGACTTCACTCTCATAGCCATATAGAATTAGTTGAATGAGACTATCAAATAATTTCTATAGTAGTTTTACTAGAAGTGTGTGAAACAGGCCAGCTTTTTAAATTACGCAGAAGACCTTTTGGACTTTTTCATTAAAACTTTTTTTTTGTATCCAATTTTTAAAGCAGGATCCATGCTATAGAGGTGGGTGTGTGATGAAGAAATGTCATTTTGGCTCCCCCCCCCTCCCCAAAAAATTCTTCTGTCTAAAGATGCCACTGATTTTCTGTGACCTTAAGCATTAGTACAAGAAGGATTATGGGAGGATGCTGGAGAGGCACACAATGTATTAGCCCCCGGGCACCGGAGACCCTTGGTACGCCACTGGGTGCAAACCATATGGGGGCTGCAAGCAGCGGCAAAGAGGAGTGGAGATTTGAAGGCCGCGTGCAGTGTCCAACCTGCTCGCGATCCAGTAAAACCACAGTCGGCGGACGTGATCGAGAACAATGTAGGAGTCAGGGCTGAGGCTGGGGGTGCGCAAGGGAGAAGGCTCGCCTAGGGCGCCTAATCTCCTTGCACCGGCCCTGCGTTTAGGTAATATACAACAGGAAATACACCACTGGGGTAATGAGTAGTGTGGGAAGGCTAACATTGCACATGTAACAGAGAGGTTTCACTTATGGAGGTATTCGAGGTAAAAGGAGTTCGAAAATTAAAGCCTACCTGGGGCAGGAGTCCTCAAAAACCTTCAAAATGTTAATTAGGTAGAGGAGATCCGAGCGTAAGTCACAACAAAATCCAGGCAAGGTCCGGGTGAGATCCAGGAGAAGCCAGGCAAAGCCCGGCATAGCCGCGTGCCCCTTAGGCCCGCGGGCGGCTTTGGCGGCACCCCCAGCGTCGGCTGCGTGCTGCAAATAGGCCGATTTTGTAGGCCTATTTCCGGGTCCCGCCCCTTGACATCACTGGTGTTTCGCCCACAGCTGGTTGCCGTCGGGGCCAGAAGCAAATCTTACCCCCGGGAGTAATTCAGCTGCGGAGTGGAAAACTTCAGCTCCTTCTCCTCTTACCTCCTACAAAGCAGGTTTTTAACTAACATTTATGAGATGTATGTGTGTGGTGTGTGTAGGTGCCTTATGTCTGGAGGGCAGTGTGGTACTGGTGGTTCTGAGGGGAAAGATGGTTACCCAGAGAAAGAAGGTGGAGATGCCCATTGATCATGGTACATCTTTGAAGGAGACACCCCTATTACCTTAATCCTACTGTTTCTGAGGACTCCCTAGCTTCAGAGGAGCACCCCTTAACTCTCCTGTGCCTAGCGATGTACCAGAGGTAAATTCAGCCCTAGAAGAACATAGATAAATGAAAAAAGACTTTTAAAAAAATTGTCATATGTCAAAATAAGACTTTCTGGTATTTGTTTATCTTTTAGCATGTGCAAATTCCCATATTGGATGGCATGTAGATGCATTAAACACTAAACAGTGATCATATTTTTAAAACAAACCTCTTCACATCAGATCTTAGTTACAACAAGCTGAAGTATTGTACTTGAAAGTTAATCTTGTAGAATATTTAGAGTAAGCTGCTGTAATAAATCCCCTTTGGGTCCCAGCCTGCTTGTCCTAAAGAAAGCCTATTGTTTTTCATTTATCTGCTGAGCCCTTTGGCAGCAAGCACCAGCAGCACTGAATAACTTACAGTGGGAATTTGTTTCTTGTCAGAAAACCAAGGTTATGACAGTCCATATTGCCTCATCTGTTTTCAGGAAGAGGGAAAACATAAAGGCCTTTGTACTTGTAAACCCTTTTCCGGTTTATGGGCCAGGAGGACTGGGCCATATGAGGGTCCTGGGGCCAATCTTTTAGCTTTCTCCCACTCCGACACAGTAAGTGGCCTGGGATAGGGTTCATTTTGCAATGGGCAGCAGGACTAAATCCTCCAGGGCCCAAGATGGCTGGGGTGACTCTCGGTTTGTTGCCCTGGGGGGTAACAGGTCTCTGTTTAATTCAAGGGTGCGAGTGCCACAGAAGATTCTAGAGACTCGTATTGAGTGGCCAGAATTAATATCAGAGGCTCTTAAATGTTTAGAAGTGGCACAGTTCTTGTCTTGATAAGATGAAATTTACAGTTCTTCAATTTATCTGTGCAAGCGTCTCTTAGTATCAAACAGGGAAACTCTCACCTCTATGGTTTAGACAAGTAAAGTTCCCAGTCGGGCAGGGCATCCTTAGATATGATGGAAAACCCTTCCAAAAATAACCGATTGGCAAAAAGAATTACAGTCTTTGCACAGTCTCCCTTAAGTGTCTCTCTCTCTCAGGGTGAAGACTCCGTTGGGTGTCCTCAGTATAGAAATGTAGTTCTTACTCTCAGTTCACTTCTTCAGTTATCGTAATAGGATTTTTCTTAGGAAAAGTCCAGCAATAGGTAGCACAGTATCTCTATACAGATGTCCCTTCTTCAGGCAGGAAGGGTGGCCAAAAACATCCTCCTGGGTAACTTAAAAAAAAATCTCACACAAAGGCAGAAAAATCTGGAATCCTCCTGCAGCAGGTCTCCATATGGAATCTTCCCTACCTCCTGAACTAACCTAGCTGGCGGAGACCCCAAATTCCTCCAGCCAGAGCTACCAGGGCTCTCACAGGAGAATACCCAAAAAGGCAAAAACATCCAAAAATCTTAATCAAAAGTAGAACCAGCACTAGGCAAGCACTGAGCCCCTTCACACTAGGGTATTTGCGCAAGCTGAGAAACCCAGAACCCAAGCAGGGGAGCAACTCGACTCCTACTCTCTCAGTCTTAACCAAAATGCCACACTTAGAATTGCTGCAGCCTGTTTTTATAAGCAGCAGGGGTCTGGCCATTCCTGCAACCTTAGTGGAAGAGCTGTTCAGTGTTGGAACACCCCTTCCTCCATTTCTTTTCCTATCCTAGCTCCCAGAGTTCAAGACTAGGGCCTTATTGTGATGATCACAAAGGGCTATCACATACTAATAGGGATGTGCATTTGTTTTTCATGAATTAGATAAAATTTCTCCCACTCCCAATTTCGGCAAAATTCGTATTTCGTGTTAGTGTGCACTAACGGAGTTACTGCGCACCGCATATCTGTTAGTGCGCAGTAATACCAATTAGTGTGCACTGTTTCTCTGGCTAATGAACTCCTCATGAATTGATACATTTTAATTTTTAAGTAGCATTTTTTAGTGCACACTAGCATTAGTTACAGCAAACTACTACATACTTAGGGCCAGATTTTCTAACCTATGCGCTGGCATAGATTTGTGCGCGCAACCCGGCGCGCACAAATCTACGCCCGATTTTATAACATGCGAGACAGTCGCGCGCATGCGATAAAATCCAGGGTCTGCGCGCACAAAGTGGTGCACACTTGTGCAACTTGCACGTGCCGAGCCCTAGGGGAGCCCCGATGGCTTTCCACATTCCCTCCGAGGCCGCTCCGAAATTCGTTTTTCATGAAATTGGAGCAGCCTCGGAGGGAACTTTCCTTTCATCCCCTCGCACCTTCCCCTCCCTTCCCCTCCCTTCCCCGCCCCCGGCCCTACCTAAATCTCCCCCTACCTTTATTATTTAAGTTGCGCCTGCCTGTGGGCAGGCATAGCTTGGCCGGCGCACGATCCCCCAGCCTAGCAGGCCTTTGGAGGCTTCTGGCCATGCCCCCACCACGCCCCAGACCACACACGCCCCGCCCCTTTTTCAAGCCCTGGGACATACACATGTCCCGGGGCTTGCACGCGTCGTCGAACCTATCCAAAATAGGCTCAGAACACGCAGGAGGGGTTTTAAAGGGAGACGCGCGAATATTACGTGTGTAACCCTTTTAAAATCTGCCCCTTAGTGTGCTGTAAGTTCTATTAGGGCACACGAACTAATCTGTTCGTGTGCACTAACGGGCCTTAATGCGCATTAATATCTAGCTAGTGTGCATTCGTTGTACTGCGCACTAATGCGGAGATAGTGCGCATTAACTAGTTGTTAGTGTGCAGTAAGGCCCATTAGTGCGCACTAACGCACTTCGTTGAAAATTGCCGGAAAAAAAACAAACCGTGGGAAACCGAAATTTCCCGCGGAGCACCCGATCCAAAGCCCGAACCGAAATGTTTAAATGAAGCACATCTCTACTTACTAAAGGTATGCTTCCATTTTGTGTTTATGGGAAAAATGATGCTTAGGGGCGGATTTAAGAGCCCTGCTCGCCTAAATCCGCCCAAAACCGGGCAGATTTAGGCGAGCAGGGGCCCTGCGCGCCGGTAAGCCTATTTTACATAGGCCTACCGGCGCGCGCAGAGCCCCGGGACTCGCGTAAGTCACCGGGGTTATCCGAGGGGGGCGGTTGTCGGGGGCGGGCCCCGGTCGTCGCGGCGTTTCGGGGGTCGTGTCCGGCAGCGTTTTGGGGGCAGGTACGGGGGCGTGGCTACGGCCCGGGGCGGTCCGGGGGCGTGGCCGCGCCCTCCGTACCCGCCCCCAGGTCGCGGCCCGGCGCGCAAGAGGCCCGCTGGCGCGCGGGGATTTACGCCTCCCAGAGGGAGGCGTAAATCCCCGACAAAGGTAAGGGGGGGTTTTAGACAGGGCCGGGCGGGTGGGTTAGGTAGGGGAAGGGAGGGGAAGGTGAGGGGAGGGCAAAGGAAAGTTCCCTCCGAGGCCGCTCCGATTTCGGAGCGGCCTTGGAGGGAACGGGGGTAGGTTGCGCGGCTCGGCGCGCGCCGGCTACACAAAATCCATAGCCTTGCGCGCGCCGATCCAGGTTTTTAGCAGATACGCGCGGCTCCGTGCGTATCTACTAAAATCCAGCGTACTTTTGTTTGCGCCTGGAGCGCAAACAAAAGTAGGCTATTCGCGCTCCTTTTAAAATCCGCCCTTTAGTGCATAGAGCCTATAGTAATGGCTTGCAAAGTCTTTGCTTCTGTTTGAGAATAATTAATACTGCATCCCATTCCCTTTTGTCACCTTTACTTATAGAGGGTAATTTTGAACTTATGTGGCAGCTATGTGCATAAGTTACACAAATTTTCAAAGCAAACATAATCGCATATGTTCACTTTGAAAATTAAGCAAAAAATGTGTACAGAAATTCCTCTGCACGAAGATATACCTGCTCTTTGCAACACATAACTTGTGGATGTGCATTTACATGTGTATTTTTTAAAATCAAAAGTAAATACAAACTGCACCCCTTGTTCCCCTAGAATGCCCTTTTTTGTGCATATAAAAGTATGTGAGTCATCAGGTTTTTCACATACTTTTACATGCAAAAATCCCTGGGTGTCCTGTCTCCATTGTTGTTTTACTTGCCCTCTTTCTTCAGTATGTCTTCAAAATTAATAACAGAGTAGAGATATCAGATCATATTTGAAAAGGACTGTACCTCATTTTGTATCTATGGAAAACCATCCTTACTGAATAAAGTCTCACTCATTTGAGTGTCACTATAATGCTATGAAAGCCCAAATCTGATCAGTAGACCAGACTGCCTATTTAAATTAAAAATAGTCATTTCAAATCTTCATTTTTTCCCCAGGATATTTGAACTGTGGTTCAAGCCCTGGTATTAATGGGATTAGATTATTGTAACTCTGTTTATTTGGGGTTGCTGATTTCTTTGTGGAATGCTCTTCAGCTTTTTCCAAATGCAGCCACTCATATGATTTCTGAGGCAGTTTACCATGCCTACATTATATAGCTGTCATTGGTTACCCACTGTTTGGTACATTAAATTCAAGATTGCTATTTTGTTTATTTTGGGACATTCATGTCTCAGGTCATGAATATTTTAAGGCTTTTATTCAGGATCATCTGCCATCTAGAAGTTTGCGCTCAAAGAACACTTTGTGTTTTCCTTTCCTGTGGAAAGTGTGTTTGGTGGAAATGAGATCTCAAGTTTTCTCAGTAGTAGATCCAGATTTATGGAACACTTTTCCCCTGGATCTTCAGCTATAGTCAGACTACCTTTCTTTTAGGAAAAAAGCTAAAGCCTTCTTTTTACTGCAGGCTTTTAGATAATGTAATTTTAGATTGTTTGCTAGTTATTTATGCAGTCTTGTTTTATTATTTTGGCTTTATATGTGTGCTGTGTTGTTTTCATATTGTATTTCTGTTTTAATTTGTTATCCTCTGGGAACAATTTTTTTTGGACCAGCAGGCTAGAAATGTCCAAAATAAATCAACTTATAGTATGTACACTGAATGATGATTTCTACTTCATGTTTAAATTTAAAAAGAATTATTTTTTTTCTGAACCAACTACAACGAAAGGAAATCCTAGCCACTCCAACAGCATTAATGTAAAATAGTATGCCATGCACAAAACTCCCAGCATGCATGTTAAACCAGTCCCTGAAGATGTTATCCTGAATGTGCTAAAATTAGCCTGTGCCTACAGGTAAGAGATGGAGCATCATATGCAAATTAACTGGCACGTGGAAACAGCATGGTAATTCCATGAGCTATTCCATGTGTGTTCACTAAGGTCTAAAATTGAACACATGCCTTGGACCAGGTGCTAACCTTTTAGCATGCATGCTGTTTCAGGGGCTTAGCTACCAGCAAGTATTATGGCTTATAGATGAAGGTGAGGTACAAATGATAACATTATAAACATTTTCCCACAGGTACTTGAGCTATAACCCAGCTTTCTCCATACTTTTCTTTGGAAAAGAAATATACACCAATATTTGTTCTTATACCAATTCATATTTATCGACACAATAAAAATGTCTTTTCAAAAAAAGATTAATAAATGACAAGTATTTTTCAAATTTTGTTGTATAAAGCACAGTGATTTTATATATAAAATAAAAGGTCATTACATTACATGGTTTGATCTTGATAATCATTGATGTCCTTGATATGGATTATCAGTTCAAAGACCACTGCAGGCATTCTGAGTCTTGATCCAGAACAGTGATCTGGGCAACAAGGGTTTCTTTGAGATCAACAGGTTTTTTTTGTTTGACTGCAAAGCTCTTTTTAGAGAACTTTAAGGCCCTCTCAGACCGAGTCATCCTGCTGTTATAGCTCCTTTTAATTACAGGGTGCTCATAGCAAATGCCAGAGCCTTGTTAGAGCTGGCAGATTTCAGAATATGACACATGTGCTGGGGGCTTGCTGAGGCATCTTCTGAGGTCAGTTCTTCTCCTCCCTGCAGACTGGCCTGGCTCTATGTGTGAAGGTATGGGTCAGTTATCCTGGATGTGGGTGGCACAGCCTCCAGGATGATCTAATCAGCTCCCTACTTTGATTTCACTACACTTTCATTCTCCTCTGCCTTTTCTACATCTTCTAACTCTTGGGTAAACATTAAAGGCATATGCTTTTATTCTGTTTTTATATTTTCTTAAGATCTTTTCTTCTTTTATCTCCTATCTTAGGTTTCTGAACCTCTCCTGTTTCTGCCCTTAGTATTACCAAGGAGTCCCATGGGACAGGCTTATTTTTATACAAATGAAGGGGCTTAGGAGTCTTAGGAGTCATTTTAGACTCCTCTTTTCCCTTGGAAATCCATATCCGAGATGTAACCAAGAGAACCTTTTTGCATTTATGCAAAGTATGTCAGCTATGACTCAGTTCTGCTGTTAACACACTTTGAAATCCTCTGCTAAAAAAGCATGATATAAAGAAATGATGATTTCTAAATAAAGAAGCCTTTAAAAAGGTTTTTATCTCCCTTGAGATCTCACAACTTAGGTAACACCCTTTATAATGAGCTTACCAGCAAAACCACTGAATAAATTGTAGCTGATCCAGAATATTTTGGCTAGAGGAGATGACATAGGGAGAGAGTCACACCTTTGCTCCACACTTTGCATTAGCTCCCATTGGTAGCCAAATTTAAGTTTAAAATATTAACTTTAAATTTCTGAGTAGTAAGGGGTAAGAGCCCAGGTTACTTACTAACTGAGATTCTCAGCTGGCAGACACCAGTGAGGTCACTGTGATCATTCCAAAGTTCTTGGCTGGTAATAACCACTATAAAGATGATTTGGGGGCACTCCAACACTGTCCTTCAGGTGGATGATGTCATTTTTCAAGTGCCAGGGCAAAACAAAGGCCTCTGGAGGCCCAGGCCTAAGACTCAGTGCCAGGACTAGGCCTCAGGGATGGAACCTGGCACTGGATTTAGGACTCATTGACAGGACTAGATCTCAGTGCTGGGTATCAGCAATGGTCCTAGGTGCCAAGCCATGACCAGGCCTAGGCACTGGGACCAGGCCTAGAGCCAGGCCTAGGCCTCAGAATTGAGACCAAGCCTTGGTACCAAACCCAGCCTAGATTTAGGTCTTGACGCTGAGCCTGGCACCAAGGCTTGATCCCACTGAAGGCCTTTTTTAAATGCAACAAATACAAAAATTACACAAAATTATCTGGCATTTTCCTAGAAGACTATTTTTGATTCATTCTATAAGGAAAAAACAAAAATGGCCTTATTCATTGAATTTTATGCATTTGTTATAAATGAATGCAAATCCCTAATTTATAGTGCATGTACTAATAAAATGAGTACATCACATATTAAGTGACATTTTAGGAACCACATAAACATTTTTAGGGAGCACAAAATATCATGGTCTGTCTGGTTCACAGCCTTGTCAAGCCTGCTAACACAACACTTCCATTCTTCAGTTCTCTGGTATGAACTCCTCAGAATTGGAAACACCTATGTTATCTGTAGCCCTGTATCAATGAGTGTATGTGTGTGTAGATACCCTGAAAAGGAAGGAAATCCCAGCCATCCCTAACAGGAAAACGTTTGAGTGGGTTTCATGGTGCATGAGTCATGTTCTTAAGATATTTTGTAGTATCCTACCAAGGAATGCCACTGGGATGGCTGGGTTTTAAAGTGGAGAGTAGGAATTGAACAAGGATAATCCTAGGCAGCCATGATTAAACATGTATAGTACCTCAGTTTTGGATGTTGTGCCTCGTAATACATGGTTGTGAGTAGGGTTGTGGCTGGTTCCAACAGACCTGGTAGCTCATATATGGAGTGAGATGATCCAGATCATTGGAAAATGGATACAATATAGTATTCTAGTAGGTTTATAAGTCTTGAAGACAACTGTATTTGTTGCAGGTTCTGATACATGTTATTGGATCAACATAAGAACTGTATGAGCTTTCAAGACTAGATAGGTTCCTTCTTCTGATGTGATAGTAAGGCTCAGTATAGGTTTTCTTCCTTAAAGTGTTGGTTTCACCTGTAAAGACTTCATGTACAACAAAATCACAGTCTGCAAAAAATGTGGTCAGAATGAATGATTGGTCACCCACTGCTTCCCTCCTCCTCCCCCCCCCCCCCCCCTCCACCCATAGGCCAGAGGTGGCCAATTCTGGTCCTTAAGAGCAAGAAACCAGGCCTGGTTTTCAGGATATCTATAATGAATATGCATGCAATATATCTGCATATAATGGAGGCAGTGCCTGCAAATTTATCTCATGCATATTCATTGTGGATGTACTTAAAAGCATAGATTTTTTGTGGCTCTTGAGGACCGGAATTGGCCACCCCTATCATAGGCATTAATTTTGAATCCCTGGATAAGGGAAGCAATAGTCTTCTCATACTGCTATCTTTAGAAAAATGCAAGATCCTATCCTCATGTACTTACATCAGTCCTTATACCCCAAATAACCTGTAAGGTGCTAGCAGTTTCTTTGTTATTACTCCTTATGTCTCCAGCTAAAAAGAAAAAGAAAGAGGAAGGGATATAGAGACAGAGAGGGAGAATGAGGATTTTTTTTGTTGTTGTTGTACAGTATTAAATGGAGAAGAGCACAGAAAAACCAAAATGGAGCGAGCCTTACCCAAGCCCAAACTTCTCTGCTTCACTTAGCTGAACATATCTTTCTTCTTTTTTATGTTGGATGAACCCTCCTGCTTATTAAGTTGTGCACAATATTAATGCAGTACACATTTTTTTAGTATTTCAAAAAGTTCTATAATTAAAATATGATGTCCCCATTCTCTTTCCATAGACAGACTTGTCTATTTCTTTCCACTTGACCAAAGAAGCTTTTGAAAAACAAATTAAACCTTTGTCTAGCCCACAGTTTTGATGTTTATTTTTAGTTGATCAAATAATAGCTGCACATTTGAGGTTGTCCCTTCTGTGTTAATAAGAACATAAGAACATAAGAACATAAGAAAATGCCATACTGGGTCAGACCAAGGGTCCATCAAGCCCAGCATCCTGTTTCCAACAGTGGCCAATCCAGGCCATAAGAACCTGGCAAGTACCCAAAAACTAAGTCTATTCCATGTAACCATTGCTAATGGCAGTGGCTATTCTCTAAGTGAACTTAATAGCAGGTAATGGACTTCTCCTCCAAGAACTTATCCAATCCTTTTTTAAACACAGCTATACTAACTGCACGAACCACATTCTCTGGCAACAAATTCCAGAGTTTAATTGTGCGTTGAGTAAAAAAGAACTTTCTCCGATTAGTTTTAAATGTGCCCCATGCTAACTTCATGGAGTGTCCCCTAGTCCTTCTACTATCCGAAAGAGTAAATAACCGATTCACATCTACCCGTTCTAGACCTCTCATGATTTTAAACACCTCTATCATATCCCCCCTCAGTCGTCTCTTCTCCAAGCTGAAAAGTCCTAACCTCTTTAGTCTTTCCTTGGTGTTCAAATAAAAGATAGTCTTTACTGTAACAGTAAAGACTATCTTTTATTTGAACACCAATTTCAAACGCTGGAGTTTTCTTTTAACCTTTTCTTCACCCTAGTAGTACTTGAAAGGGAATGGATGGACCTTGCTGCGTCTCATGGTTTCTACTTGCAGTTTTGATTTTGGCTTTCCTGCCCTTGTCCTTTATCATCTGGCACCTTTTGGAGATATTCAACCTAGAGTGTGAAGTGGCTACAGAGATAGCAGTTGACCGCACCAGGTCCCCGGGTGATAAGTCTTCCTTTCCGTCAGGACCTGAACCTGGATCCATCGCACCTCTAGTTGAGGATAAAGCACCAAAACAAGGGACCTGCTACACATTTACACACTTGTAAAAACTGCTTATTATACATACCAAATGCAGGAAAGCAGGACGTACTGGCATGCAAGATCAGGATGTGTGCACATTTCTTCACATTGACACAATTCACTTCCAATATTGCATTACCTGCCCTGCATCCTTAGCACTCATGCCTGTGTACAGGCAGTGGCGTAGCCACAGGTCGGCTTGGGTGGGCTGTGGTCCACCCACTTTGGGCTCATTCCCACCCAAACAGCGTAGTCCCGTGACCCAAGAAGAAGCCCTGTCACAGGGCCACAGCGGACACGCCAGCAGAGAGGAGGAAGAGGCCCACAAGGCAGCCAGTGGACCTCTCCCACCAGCAACTGAGAAGAGAAAGAGGTCGGGCAGCCGAGAAGTGGAGCAGGCCCGCGAGGCCGCCAGTGAACCCATCCCACCGGTGGAGGAGTAGGACCGGGAGGCCAATAATTGAAGATTTTAAAAAACCTCACTGGAAGACATCCATTCTCCTGCGCCTCCATGTGTGCCGACTCTGCAGCATTCAAAACATGTGCGGCCAGTAAGTGCTCTGTGCTGATCTTGTGTGTCGCAAGATCAGAATAGAGGACATGTAGCCCCTCGAGTTTTGAATTCCGTGGGCAGGCACATGAGGACCAGCAGCACAGGTTCTCCCTTTTGCTTGTGTTTTGTGTTTGTCTGTGTGTGTGCATCTGAATGGTAGCTTGCCTGGGCTGGGGTGAATGGGAGCTTGCCTGGGGGATGAGGTGTGTGTGTGTGTGTGTGTGTGTGTGTGTGTGTGTGTGTGTGAATGGTAGCCTGCCTGCGGGATGAGGTGTGTGTGAATGGTAGCCTGCCTGGGGGTGGGGGTGAATGGTAGCATGTCTGGAGGGTGAGTGTGTATGTGTGAATGATAGCCTGCTTGGGAAGGTGGAGATATGTGTGTGAAAGGTAGCCTACTTGGGGGGGGGATGAATGTTAGTTTGCCTAGGGGTGTGTGTGTGAATAGTAGCCTGCCTGTGTGTGTGTGTGTGTGTGTGTGAATTGTAGCATGCCTGGGTCGGGTGTGGGTGTGTATCTAAATGGTAGCCTGTCTGGGAGGGGTGGGGGACATGAATTGGAGCCTGCCTGAGGAGCTGGGGGATGTGAATGGGAGCCTACCTCAGGGTGTATGTGTGAGAGAGAGAGCATGAGGGAGTGGAAACCTGCATGTGAGAGGTGGAGCCTGTGTGTTTGTGTGAGAGTGGGAGCCTACTTATGAGAGTGAGAGCCTGAGTGTATTTATATGTATGGAAGTGAAAGCAGGAGCCTGCATGTAAGAAAGAGCATGTGAAAGCCTGTATATTTGTGTGGAAATATGAAGCTGAGTGTGAGAAAGCATGTAAAAGCAAGAGCCTGTGTGTGTGTCTGTGAGGGAGAGAATTTGAGAGCCTGTGTGTGTGTGCATGTAACAGTGAGAGCCTGCATGTGTATGGGTGTATGAAAGTGGGAGCCTGCATGTGTGAGAGAGCATGTAAGAATGAGAGCCTGTGTATGTCTGTAGGGGGGAATGGGAGTCGGAACCTGCGTGTGAGAGACAGCATGTGAGAGTGAGAGCCTGTGTGTTGTATTTGTGGGAATGGAAGCATATGTGTAAGAGCATGTGAGAATGAGAGCCTATGTGTGTGTGTGGGGGGGGGGGGGGAAGTGGGAGCCTGTGTGATTGTGAGAGAGAGCATGGAAGAGTGGGATCCTTTGTGAGAGAAAGCGTGTGTGTGTGTGTGTGTGTGTGTGTGTGTGTGTGAGAGAGAGAGAGAGACAACATGTGACAGAGATAGTCTCTGTGTGTGTGTGTGTGTGTGTATATGAAGGAGGAAAGAAAAAAGACAGGAAGAGAGAGAAGAAACAGATAATAAAAGAGACCCTGAAAAAAGAATAAGGAAAGGAGGAAAAGAGATTGGGACTAACTGATTAGAAAAATAAGATCAGACAACAAAGTAAAAAATAATAATTTTGCTTTTCAGTGATTGGAATATGCCATCTTTGGGAATGTGCATTTCTTATATATTTGTATTTTGCTTTTTCTTCAATATTCCAATGTTCATAGAGTGTGGTTTCTTAGGCTTTCCATTTCAGATTTGTGTACATGTTTGTTTTTAATTTGTAATCCTTTATTCTGTTTTAGGTAAGGGTCTGTTTGTGTTGCGCATACGCAACAGAGATACAGTATTTTGGCTAGCATGTAGTTTCCCTGTAGGGATTTGTAGCAGTTCTGTTTGTTCTATTTGCCCACTTGGTAGTGTATTACTGTTCTAGGGCCTGGTGTAATGTTTGCCTTGCTGCCTTTTTGTAGATAAGGTTGCTGCTGCTGTTTGAGTCCTGCTGTTATGGTATGATAAGATTCTAAATATGTATTTATTTATTTTGCAGAGGTTTGTGTTACTTCTCAAAGAGACAGTGAAAATAATTTTTTTTGCTGTCACCTAGGTGACACCGGAATTTGAATTTTTTTGCATGTCCTAGTTCTGTTCTGCACCTGTTGCAAATCTTTTTATGATGATTATTAGGATTATAGTTGTTTTATTGTAGTTGTATGCATTTTTGGAAAGAGGATTCATAAATGAATATATTGGTATTTGTTTTATTACATGATTGGATCTGATGTTTCTTTTAAGTGTTCTTTGTTTACTTTTTATATGATATTTTGCATTTATAAACTGTAATAAATATCAAATAAATTAATATAGATTAATAAGGCATTTTTAATGTTGGTAAGTGCTTGAAGTAATAGAATTAAAGTATTTAAAATGTCATTCATGATGCATTTTGGCTGTTGCAGACTACTCAGAAATCCATTGTAGGGTGCATACTATTTATTTATTTAAAATCTTTTCTATACTGTCTTTAAGTTAATTTACCATCACAACGGTTTACAAAAAAGGCACATAAAGTAATAGAAATTGTTTAAAATAGATAACACATTATAGACATGCCAACAATGAGCGGTAACAGGGATCTTTTAATATAAAACTATTTGTTGAGTTTTGTTTACATGTAGGTTGAAAAGTCTCTTTTGCAGTTCATATATAAAGTTAACATTCTAAGGTGTATTTAATGGTGGGAAAGAAAAAGAAAAAACTAAAAACTACGTGCTCGGTGCTGAGTTCTCTTTATAAAAAGCCTGTTTTAAAAGCCAAGTTTTTAGACTTCCTTTGAAAAGTTTGAAATTTCTCTGCAGTCTTATCTCCAGTGGCATTGAATTCCACAATATGGGTCCTGCCAAAAACAGTGCACGCTCCCTTACTTGTGTGAGTCGTGCTGATTTAACAGATGGAACAGTCAGTAGTGCCTTATTAGCCGACCTCAGATTTCTGTGTGGTACATGTACACGTAGTGCTGTGTTCAGCCATTCTGCTTTTTCATCATGAATTAATTTGTGTATTGTACATAGTGCTTTATATTGTACTCTTTGCTCTATGGGTAACCAGTGTAGTTCTGCAAGTGTTCCAGTAATGTGGAATTATTTATCAATAAGAGTATAACTAGTAGGGCCTAGATCTGTAGGTCTACTGCCCACCCATTTTAACTTGGGGCCCCCCAAAATTCAGTTCTGTGTATACCACTGCATACAGGGAAGGCTGCCTTCATGCATCCTACTCTTGCAATCACACTTCCACCTTCTACAACAGATCCAGCATACACATGTTATCCAACCCAGGATGCCTTACACACCTCCTATTCTTACTATTCTCAAGAAAAAGGCATGCCACTGTTCCACGAGGCAACCATTCCATGTAACAACCAATGCCCATAGTGACATTCCCTTGTCTTGCCCTTTCTCTCAAGCTTCCTTTTGACAATGTCCAAGCACCAGAGCATGCCTTTCAGCTGTTCAAGGCAGCACAAACAGACATAGACTCTTTAAGGGCTAGAAAGGTGACATCCTACTGTATAACAAGGAAAACAGCATGTGATCATGCTCATAAGCTGACTGAGAGCTTGCAATGGCAAACACTAACACCGTCACTGCCAGGACAATCCAACCATCTGTTTTCCTGCAGCTATTCTTCTTGGATCAGTCCTGAGATAAGAAGGAGTACCCTGGACAGGCCTCTTCTCAGCTTTGGTAAAGCCTTGTCTCCTGCTTTTCTGTGTTGGGATAGGGTCTATACACCTTGTTGATGAGTCCAATGTGTGCTTCTAGAGTGAAGGCAAGTCTTCACACCATCTTGAGACTTTGTTTCACACTCTGTGGACTCTGTGCACTAATGAGTGTCTTCCTGTTTTTTTTATGTTTTGCAGATTGACATGGACATTCGATTATCTGGTTCTGATCCTATTAATTACCTGAGCCTGGGCCAGATGGTTGCTCCATGGTATGCTGCCTCCCAGACTCCACAAGGTCAAGACTGAGGGGGCAAGGCTGCCCACTGGCTGCTCTAAGTGGAGATTCATACCTCCAGGGCAGAATCAACTCCTTAACGCTTTCTCAGCTGTTGGCCAGAGAGGAAAATGAGAAAGATGGAGTAGACAGGGGCATCAAAACACTGAGATAGTTCAAGGGTCTATATCTGTCAACATCTACTGTTATTTTGCATGTAATTTTAACTGTTTAACCTTCTCTGTCATTTTACAAATGACCTGTAAAACAAGAAGCAGTTTAATACAAACGTTAGTATTCTCCCTAACTTTTTTGTGGACAATTTTCACTAAGCCACATAGCCGCAAAGCATGTGGGGTATTTTTTGTTACTTTTTGTTATTTTTTGTTAGTGCGCACTAACGGGGAGTTAGCGCGCACTGACTCCCGTTAGTGCGCACTTATCGGAAAAACGAATTTTTGCGAAAAACTGGAAAATCCCAATCTTTTTCGGGCTCCCTGAAACATGCCGAATTGGCCAATTTCGTTGAAATTTTCCAATTTGGCAAAAACGAATGCACATCTCTAATGGCTATATGGAAAACCATGGAAGCTTAAATATTATGGGGGCAATAGTCAGCAGTGGGGTATCCAGCTAAGTTAGCCAGATAAACTTATCTGGCTAACTTATTCTAGATATTCAGTGGCGCAGGTAGCCACTGAATATACTTAGCTATTGGAACAAAAGCCTAGATAAGTTTATCTGGCTACCTGTAGGACTATCTTGCAGCAGTTCTAAAGTTATCTGGATAACGTTAAATATCAGTGTTACTCCACTCTAGAATGCCCCCAGCCTGCCCCCGGTTTATTAAGATAACTACTTAGCTACCTAAATCAGGGCTGGTGAAACTGATGGGATTTTGGAAACCACTTTCAGTATGGACCTCTACATACCTTAGGGGAAATCACAATGTTCTTACAACACTAAAATATATGTAGTAGGTGTAGCCGTAGAAAACTTTGGGACATCAAGGCACTTCCAGCAATCAAAAAAAATAGATTCCTACCAAATTTCTGAGTGAGTTTTAATAAAATAATCTGAGCATATCATTTTCCCCCTCTGTTTTCATATCTAAACATTTGCTGACTGGTAGAAGAACTTACTTTGAACATCCTTGTAAAATGTTTTATTAACATTCACATTCAGGTGTCAGGTGATGTGGCAATAAAAGTACATTTGTATGTTTATGACGTGCAGGTTCTTTTGATACAACAAAGCAACCAGAGAGGGAAAAAAGGTTTTGAAATTATCTGTATATCTATAATATTTCTCTCTCTCAAACAAAACATTCTTTTTCATATGTGATATAAAATAATTGTTAACCTTGTCAGTGGGACAATTATAATCAGACTCGTCCTAGCAGATGTGTCTGGGTAAAATTATAATCAGTCTTGTCCTAGCAGATGTGTCTGTTTCTATAATGAGCAGCAAAAACCTCATTGTAATGTTATGGCTAGCTGTGGATTTGCTACATAATCAAAATCTTGAGCTGCAGTGGGAGTTAGAATAAATCCTAGCTGCAGTACCACAGAAACATATAGAAACATAGAAACATAGAAATGACAGCAGAAAAGGACCAAATGGTCCATCCAGTCTGCTCAGCAAGCTTATGGTAGTATCTACTGTGCCATACAAGTCACCCCTATACTTATCAATTTCCCATACTGTCAATGTCAGGGGCCTTGTTGGTTGCTATTTGAGTCCAATTCCCCGTTACCTCTTGCCGTTGAAGCAGAGAGCAATGTTGGTTGCATCAACAGTATGAAAGCTTATTGGTTAAGGGTAGCAACCGCCACACCAGCAAGTTACCCCCATGCACTCTTTTCTTCATGCCCAACCTCTAGCCTTTAGGGATCCACAGTGCTTATCCCATGCCCCTTTGAAATCTTTTACTGTTTTTGCCTTCACCACCACCTCTGGAAGGGCATTCCAGGCATCCACTGCCCTCTCTGTGAAGAATTATTTCCTGACATTGATTCTGAGTCGTGACCTCTAGTTCTACTGATTTCTTTCCAGCGGAAAAGGTTTGTTGTTGAACGTACATCATTAAAACTGTTGGATTTGTGGACCCTTGGACCGATCGGAACCAGAGGGTGAGCCGCTGAGCGAGGTGACAGCGGAGGTCCCGATCGGGAGGCGGCAAGGACGGAGTTGTGGGTGGCCGGAGGAAGATCCTGGAAAGCCCTATGCGACCAAGGGCCGTGGCAAGGAAGGATGAAACGGTGGAGCTGGTACAATGGTGAGAGGATCTTCACCCTGGAAGCCGACCCTCCCCCGAGAGGAGCTCGTAGGAGTTCGGCCGCTGGGACTTAGGAGATTCACCCTGGAAGCCGGCGTCCCCCCAGGAGGAGCCCGTAGGGACCCGGCCGCTGGGACTTAGGAGGGCCCGCGGGGGCTGAGTCAGACGGAGTCCAAGGTTGTTGCTCACCAGTCCAGAGTCGTGTACCAGAGAATCGTCGCTTGCCAGTCCGGGATCAGAAGTCAAAGGATCGCTGTAAGCCAAACCGGGGTCCGAGACCAGAGAGTCGTCGTAAGCCAGTCCGGGGTCAAGAGCCAGAGAGATCACCGTAGCCGCACCGGGGTCAGAAGCCAAGAATCGTCGTAAGCCAGTCCGGAGTCAGAAGCCAAGAATCACCGTAAGCCAGTCCAGGATCAGGAACCACAGGAGATCAAGAGGGCACAGGAACGCAGCAACTGGAGACAGGTAACCCTGGGAACCTCGTTGCAAGTCCCTGAAGAGGAGCAGCTGCAGGGCTTAAATAGCCCTGCAGCGTCTGACGTCATCAGAGGCAGACCCAGCTTTCCCGCGCTGGCCCCTTTAAATTAAGGCCTGAGACGCGCGCGTGCGTCTAGGGGGCGGGGCCAGCCGCCGAGGAACGCCGGCTGCTCCTGCGGGGCAGAAACGCGGCGGTAGAGGGGTCTGCAGGCCCAGGAGCGATAGGGCGACGTCGGGGCCGCGAAAGTGGAGGTCCCTGGGGGCCCGAGGAGCGCGGGCTGGTGCCGGAACTGCGAGCGGGTAGGCGCCGATCCCGGGGCCGACCCGGGATCGCAACAAAAACCTTTCAGGTATCTGAAGGTCTGTATCATATCTCCCCTGCTCCTCCCTTCCTCCAGATAAAGCCATGTTACAGGAAAGGGAGATATTTCATTCTCTTGATTACTTCAGAATTACTTTGATTCAGCTCAAAACTGAGAATAGAAATTCAGTGAACATGGTGAATAAAACTAATTGCATCAGCTGTTTAAAAATGTGACTTGAAGGCCTGCAAAATCTATGTGAACCTGTGGTACTTAGGTTTTTAGACTACCTGTCACACTGACTTGCACAAAATGAGCCAGATTTTAAAAGCCTTACGCGCGTAAATCGTCTTACGTGCGCTGGGTCTATTTTATAAAGGCCCGGCGATGCGCGTAAAGCCCCGGGACACGACTAAGTCCTGGGGCTTTACTAAAGGGGCAAGGCAGGGGCGGGGTGTCCGGGACAGGGTGGGGGCAGGAACAGAGGCCTCCGACACAGTGGCCATTTGCAGCTGTGTTGGAGGATTGCGTGCCGGCAGGTTGCCAGCGCACATCCTGCGCCTGGATCCAGGCAGGTGCAAAAGGTGAGATAAGAAATTGGGGGGGTGGTTACAGTAGGGCTAGGGGGGGAAAGGTTAGGGGAAGGGGTGGGAAGGTTAGTTAAGGGGAAGGGAAGTTCCCTCCAAGGCCACTCCGATTTTGGAGCGGCCTGGGAGGGAAGGGGGAAGGCAGCATGGCTCAGCGTGCGCAAGGTGCACAATTGTGCACCCCCTTGCGCGCACCGACCCCTGATTTTATAACTTGCTCGCACCTGCATGCACATGTTATAAAATCACGAGTCCATATGTGTGCGCCAGATAGCACGCACTCATGGACGCGCTTGTGCAAGTTTGAAAATCTACCCCTATATTATCAGCCTTATTGCAAAACGTCACCATTCCTTTTTGGATATGCAGTTGCCGTCATGATGTCACAAAGTTCTGGAACTGAATGGAGAAGGCATACTTAGCATGCGCTGGCCATGTCATTCAGACTAAATGAAGAAGTCAAACACTCCTGCCTATTCTCCAATCACCACACTTCCACATTTAGAGGCCTATTTACTAAGTGCCCGCACATTCAAGTGCCATGGAAAGGAAAACCCAGGATTTTGTTGTAAGGCACCAGTGCGACACAAGTGACTGGGGATCGCTCCTGCCTCTTGGGGAGCCTGGGCACTACAATAAGGTTGGGAGGGGATATGTGGGATGGGGAGGACAACATCCTGGGGGGGGAGGTTAATTATTTGAAATGTGATAGGAGTTTCTGGATAGGGGCAAGAAAATGGACCTGGTACCATGCACCACTAGGGAATTTTGACAGGGGATGTGAGGAGTGACTGTTACAGAGCCTTACAGCCCCTTTTAAACTGCAAAACATGGAACATCGCCAGGGGCATAAGCCTGGTGATACTCCTGGAGGAAAGGTAGTACTAGTCATACCTCTTGAGAGGTAGTTAACTTTTTCAGAATAGCACAGCATGCAAAGATTACTTCTCTACATGCCAATGAGTTGTTTTGTACGCATTTGCATGTGACACAGCTCATTTGCATACCAATCTTGCACCAGGCTTAGGGGCATGGAAAGAACATACAGAACTTGCTATATCCATGTTTGCTGTGCTAACTTATTTTTTTAAGTGGTAAATGCCTTATTGCAGCTTAGTGAATAGGCCCCTTAGATTTGCTGGAAACCACTTGCATAGCCCAACTCCATAGATGAGAAACAGAGAAATCTTTAATTATTGATGGAAAAACATTGTTCTTTTACTTAACTTTTCAGCATATGAAGAGGCAGTAGAGCTCCTAAACTGGACTTTAGAAAAGGAAGCAGGCTATCCTTTAGAAGCATATCTCCCGGGGGGCAGTGTCTCCAAATAAGTTTGTTTTGCACATACCTTGACAGGAATGAACCTGATTCCTAAACCAGAGAATGTTGGGAATGATCTGTCTCTTAAGCTGGCTACAAGTGCTCTTCTCAATACTTGCATTGTGCCAAAGAGATCCTCCTTCTGGATTTCACAAGATGCAATACTATAGAAGTAACATATCAAGGTGCAATTGGAAGTTTTTTTTAATCACGCCACTAGCACCCAATACAATTGAAACTATTTCTGTATCTTTCTACCACATTTTCTTGATCTCTTGGATCCCTAAGCACTCGAAGATCTTCTCTCTCTCTTCAAATGTCTCATATATTCGAAAGAATAGTCACTTGCTACTGATATTTCTATCAGCAATGCCGATATTGTGTTTTTCTCCTTTACCACAAAATCTGGATTTCTAGCATCACATTTTTTATCAGTTGAAATCATAACTTCGTCATTATCTTTTTTTTTCTGTTAGTGTCATCATCCCAGTGTTTTTATAGTACAGTGTAATTTCATTTACACAGTTTCCAATGGAATGGTCATGCCACCTTATTGTGCCTTTCTGTTTTCCATTTTTTTCTATGCTGGCTGTGAGCCATCTTGTCCATAATCTACTGTCCTGTGCTGCAGTTATCACTCTCTCTCATCATTAAGTTCACCTCTCCTTAGCCATTCCTGTGCCAGGTTTGATGTAAGTGGAGTTTCTGAAGTAACTCTTTGTATTTCCCATTGTATTTGGACTTTTGCCAATTGTTTTCCTTGTTTGCTGGTCTAGTTCTTTAGATACTTTTTTCCTGTTATGCAAATTCTGTTGCTTCTTTCTGTAAGACTTCCTTCTGTTCATCAGAACACTTGCCATGTTTGAGTTTGGAGACTGGTTCTGGCCATTCACCTTTGTGCCACAGTACTTTTTGAGTATTTGAGTGTTGATGCTGTTAAGTATGCCTGGAATCCTATTGTGGTAGCTCTTATGTGTAATTTTTTTATAATATCCATACTGCCTTCAGCTCTTGGGATGTTCAATCTTAACATACAATGGTTCTTATAGATTTCCTGATGGGTATGGAGACATTTTCTTGTTCTTACATTCAATTTTTCAAGATCTTTATAAGCCCAGTCTATGATTCCAAAGCTGCATAAGTATATGTCTTTGCAAGCTGACTGGTGGCTTCAATCTTATTCCATGCTGTTAAAGCACTTTTCAGTATAAGTTTCAGTCAACTGCAGTACACTTCTTTTCTATCAATGATTTGTGCCAGATTGTTGAACATTGCACTACTCCTAAATTGTTGTGAGAAAGGTGTTTTAGTGGACCCTTGGGCTGGCCTGTGAGAGACTGGAGGAAGGTGGACTATAGTCTCTTCTAGGGACAGGCCGGGAGGCAGATACCAGGCAGGAGGTGGACGACGAGCTTCACCCTGGAAGCCGGTACTCCCCTGGAAGGAGCCTGTAGGAGCCTGGCCGCTGGGACTTAGGCGATCGGAGTCTGAATCCAACGCAGGGCGTATACTGGAACTGGACTGGAACTGGAGCGAGACAGGTACTGGAACCGGACTGGAAGTGAAGCAAGACAGGTTACTGGAACCAGACTGGAGCCGAAGCAAGACAGGTACTGGAACTGGACTGGAACTGAAGCAAGACAGGATACTGGGACCGGACTGAAGCTGAAGCAAAATAGATATTGGAACCGGACTGGATCTGAAGCAAGACAGGTTACTGGAACCGGACTGGAGCTGAAGCAAGATAGGTACTGGAAGCGGACTGGAATTGAAGCAAGACAGGTACTGGAACTGGACTGGAACTGAAGCAAGACAAGTTACTGGAACTGGACTGGAACTGAAGCAAGACAGGTTACTGGGACCGGACTGGAGCTGAAGCAAAATAGATACTGGAACCGGACTGGATCTGAAGCAAGACAGGTTACTGGAACCGGACTGGAGCTGAAGCAAGACAGGTACTGGAACCGGACTGGAATTGAAGCAAGACAGGTACTGGAACTGGACTGGAACTGAAGCAAGACAGGTTACTGGAAGCAAGCAGGAACAGAGGTAAGACTCGAGAGCCAGAGCGCAGCGAGTCTCAGGCAGGAACGGAGTTGCTTGGGCAAGCACACTCCGGGGCTCGGAGCAACTGAGAACCGCAAGGAACCCTGTTGCAAGGCAAAGTTCTGGTATTCGCGGCAGCTTAGATGCGGCGGCCTTACATAGGCTGCCGCGTCTGATGTCAGGCGTGAGGCGGAGTCTTCGGTGGCGGGAAAAGGCCTTCATAAGCGCGGCTCTTGCGCGCGCGTGCGCCTAGGAAGGAAGCATCCCGGAGGGGCTACTTGGTGGCGTCCCTCCCGCGGGAACGCCGCGAAACAGGCCATTGGCTCCCCAAGGCGGAACGGGACCATGGAGGTAAGGGCCGGGTCGCGACACTTGCGACCGGGACCGTAACATATATATTTATAAACTCCATCCTGCTCAAGTTCCTTTATGTTGTAGTCTTCAGGCAGAGAGATGTTTTCAGCTTTACATAGTTTTCATTAAGAAAGATCGCCTTTACACATTTGTCCAAGCCCAATATCATCCTGATATCATCTGAGAAGCTTTTCACTACTCAGAGTTATTCTGCTAAATGATCATCACAGTAGCTGTAAAGCTGCAAGTTATCGGCAAATAGTAGGTGAGATGTTATCTGTGGGTCATTAGGATCTCTAGTATTAAGGCTAAATTCACAGCCCAAAGAATTAATGAGAGTACTCAGTGGATTTAGTGCCAAATAAAACAAGAGTGCTGACTGGGAATCTCCCTGAAATATTCCTCATTTGATCTTGATTTTAGGATTGACAAATTGTCCGTGTTCATAATTCAGCCACATTTTCATGGTTAACTCATCTAAGAGTGCCGGATGCTATCAAAAGTGTTCTTATAGTTAATCATGTTATATTAAGGTGGCACTTTATCTTACAATGGCCATTAT
Source organism: Rhinatrema bivittatum (assembly GCF_901001135.1). Lineage (NCBI taxonomy): Eukaryota > Metazoa > Chordata > Amphibia > Gymnophiona > Rhinatrematidae > Rhinatrema > Rhinatrema bivittatum. The sequence continues at coordinate 593,967,181 of NC_042616.1, forward strand.
GACTACATTCAGCATCAAGTCTTTGTTTCCATTTGCTCCTCTTTTCTTGCCATTCTGTTTTATGAGATTTTAGTTTTTGAATATTTAGATATATAAAAGCATGTCTTATTTGTAAATATTTATTCTAAGTTACAATAGTACATTAATAACTTGGTCCAAATATCCGTTCTTCTTAATTGAATCCTTTCAATTTTCATGCCTTCAGCTTCAGATAACCTGGGTTAGGAATGAGATTGATCCTTTTAGAGAACAATTTTTTATTTTTTTTTAAGGAAAAAACAAGGCCTTTGAACTGTCATCTGCAAAAACTCTGGGAGCTCCGGTTTCCTGCTCAGATGAGAGCAGTGAGTAAAAGAGAAGAAGAAACTGCAATTGTCTGGCTTCAATGGCAACATTGTAATAGCAAAGCTTGATCTGCCTACTGCAAGATGCTATTTCTAAAAATGAACACCCTTAGAGGCTGGCAATCACTGAGCACAGGAAAGAAAGGCTATGTCAAGAAAAAGTGAAAAATGTGTGTATCTCCTGCTGAGATTAACGACAAATATGGGAGTAGGCAATATCTGTAGAGATTTAGGTTAATGGGCTGGTATCAACATATTTGTTCTGCAAGATAGCCCTAGGCTACAGAATGAAGTGGTGATTTATTACAAACAGTTACAAAACCAAAAAGCACCTTTACTGAACCACGTTTTGGTTTCCAACAACATTAATATTTTTATTGCTAAAATTCCACTCTCTGCTACAACTCCTCCCTTACTCTGTGGAATCCAGCTTCTGGTTTACCCTTAAACTGGGGCTATAGAATTTAACTCTGCCACCTGAGATATTTACAGTGTAACTTTTTCGATGGCTGGTGTCATCAAAGGAACAATATTTTGCTGAGTTATCCCCCAGTTTGCCATATAGAAAGATTTATGTATTCTATTTTTACCATATGCCGCAGTGTGTTTCATGGCCACGAGGAACATGTCTATGCTATAAATGGGACTGAGATTCTGAAAAAAAAAAGGAAAGAAGAGAAAGAGTGCAGTTTAAAAATATGTATATATTTTTCATTGTGTTTGCCATGGTAAGAAACTCAGGCTGAAAACAGGGCTCCAAGTAGAACAGCACAATATTAGAACATAAGAACATAAGAAATTGCCATGCTGGGTCAGACCAAGGGTCCATCAAGCCCAGCATCCTGTTTCCAACAGAGGCCAAACCAGGCCACAAGAATCTGGCAATTACCCAAACACTAAGAAGAACCCATGCTACTGATGCAATTAATAGCAGTGGCTATTCCCTAACTAAACTTGATTAATAGTGTAGCTGGGTTCAAAAAAGGTTTGGATAAGTTCTTGGAGGAGAAGTCCATTAACGGCATTTAATCAAATTTACTTAGGGAATAGGGTGGCTATTCCCTAAGTAAACTTGATTAATAGCCCTTAATGGACTTCTCCAAGAACTTATCCAAACCTTTTTTGAACCCAGCTACACTAACTGCACTAACCACCTCCTCTGGCAACAAATTCCAGAGCTTTATTGTGCCTTGAGTGAAAAAGAATTTTCTACGATTAGTCTTAAATATGTTACTTGCTAACTTCATGGAATGCCCCCTAGTCCTTCTGTTATTCGAAAGTGTAAATAATGAGTCACATCCACTCATTCAAGACCTCTCATGATCTTAAAGACCTCTATCATATCCCCCCTCAGCCGTCTCTTCTCCAAGCTGAACAGCCCTAACCTCTTCAGCCTTTCCTCATGGGGGAGCTGTTCCATCCCCTTTATCATTTTGGTTGCCCTTCACTGTACTGTCTCCATCGCAACTATATCTTTTTTGAGATGCGGCGACCAGAATTGTACACAGTATTCAAGTTGCGGTCTCACCATGGAGCGATATAGAGGCATTATGACATTTTCCGTTTTATTAACCATTCCCTTCCTAATAATTCCTAACATTCTGTTTGCTATTTTGACTGCTGCAGCACACTGAGCCGATGATTTTAAAGTATTATCCACTATGATGCCTAGATCATTTTCCTGGGTGGTAGTTCCTAATATGGAACCTAACATCGTGTAACTACAGCAAGGGTTATTTTTCCCTATATGCAATACCTTGCACTTGTCCACATTAAATTTAATCTGCCATTTGGATGCCCAATCTTCCAGTCTTGCAAGGTCCTCCTGTAATGTATCACAATCCTCTTGTGATTTAACTACTCTGAATAATTTTGTATGATTTGCAAATTTGATAACCTCACTCGTCATATTCCTTTCCAGATCATTTATATACCGGTATATATTGCAAAGCACCGGTCCAAGTACAGATCCCTGAGGCACTCCAATGTTTACCTTTTTCCACTGAGAAAATTGACCATTTAATCCTACTATCTGTTTCCTGTCTTTTAACCAGTTTGTAATCCACGAAAGGACATCGCCTCCTATCCCATGACTTTTTAGTTTTCTTAGAAGCCTCTCATGAGGGACTTTGTCAAACGCCTTCTGAAAATCCAAATACACTACATCTACCGGTTCACCTTTATCCACATGTTTATTAACCCCTTCAAAAAAATGAAGCAGGTTTGTTAGGCAAGACTTCCCTTGGGTAAATCCATGTTGACTGTGTTCCATTAAATCATGTCTTTCTGTATGCTCTGTGATTTTGATCTTGAGAATAGTTTTCCACTATTTTTCCCGGCACTGAAGTCAGGCTCACTGGTCTATAGTCACCAACAGACAAGCAGTGACTGCACAGTATGAGACATGACGCTACATGAGCATGCTTTACAGCTGCCTGGAAATTGTTTTACTTGAAACCATGGGGTAAAATCCGATTACCAGCCCACAAATGATAATGTTGGAGGGGCCCCTGAAGCTGGCTTCCTTGGAAGAGCCTGTCCAGCTGCAGGTAGCTTTGCTTAGCAGCTCTGAGTGGGCCCCCTCTTCCAATTCTCACCCTGCGGAGGCTGCTTGAGCAGAATTTATACCCCTGATTCGAAATCTGCATTTGATCACAGTTTAATCTGCTGTAGTACATACATCTTTCTGTCCATGGTTTGACAGATTCATTATAATTTAGGATATTTTAGCTTGAATGAGAGTCTGAGTTGGTTTGTTTTTTTTTTAAGTACAGTATTACTTAAAAAAAAAAGGTCCTCTGATACAAACCAAACGCCATCACTTTCTGGAACAGCAGAAAGATGTTTTCATTACCATTTGAACTTTATTTCAAAACCTTTCCAGTAAATTCTGTAACGTGAACTTAGCAGATTAAATCTGTCCAAATCCACAGCTCATCCCTTCTGTTTTACCACAGTGTTGTGTGAATAAATACGAAAGTTCATGACACTGCCAAAATGTGTACATGTAGAAAATGTGGAAAATTGTTCCTTTGTAAAGCATAAATTGTTACCAGACCGGTAATGGCTTTTGGAATGACAAAAATACATTTTTTTCAGTTTTGTAACGTTGGAAGGTATGTTTCCCCACGCCAAGAACTGTAAACATTAAACATTAAACTGAAAAATGATACAGAATCCAGGTCGTGCCTGTGATTATTTCGCAAGATTTTCCCAATATCATGGGCACCATTGCAAACATGCACGACCACAAGCTTCATTATAATCAGGGACCATAAACACTTTTCATTCAGAATCCAATGCAACTTTTTTTTTAAAGTTTAGAGTCAAGATCATGCCCTTTGCATCTTTAATGTTTGCACAAATATTCCTCAGTATGAAGCATTACGTATTAAGCAAGTATATTAAGCAGTATTTTGTGCTGGTGACAGTCGCTGCAGTGCTGAACATTTAGAAATGTTAACATTGGCTCGATGGGGGGAGGGGCAAGAGCTGTGCATGGCCAGGCAGAATCTCCCCTGCTCAGTCCCCAAATTGGGTCTTCTGCTTTCTGGATTGGCTGGATTTGGGGATGCTACGGAGGCACCATTCACAGTCCCTGCGGGAGGGGATCATAGTCATTGCTTAAGGGTGACACCTAGGGCCTAGATTCAGGGCCTATGAATAACCCGGGTCCTGGAAGGAGCCCTAGTGCCCGACTCCTGGCTCAGTAATGTCAGTACAATAATCAGACTAGGTATGTGGGTGAGGGGGAGAGGGGGTATAACATAGGAGGAAAAAATCTTCTGGTAGTTGCAAATGAAGACTCAAGGCACCAGACCCCAGTCCTGGTTTCCATTGAGCAGAAAGCACAAAGCAGGAGAAAACTGCTTGGAAGAAAAAAAAAAAAGAAAAGAAATGTATTTTATTGTAAAACATTTTTTACGCGCTTAAAATCAAATAGAAGGCAAAGTGAGAAACACTGCTATAAAGCATGGTGGTGAGATCATCGACTGTGGGGATATTTCTCATGTAGAGGGAATGAAGCACTTGTCAGGAACTGAAGGACAATGAGTGAGAGAGAGCGCACAGAAACCTGCTATTCAGTGCTAGAAGGCTGAAACTGGGATAGAAGATTCACCTTTTAGCTTTAAAAGACCTGGATAAAAAGTCACAACTTTTAACTGTTCCCTAAACAGAAGCAACTCTTTAATAAAGTAGACATCTCTCGAGAGCTTATTCCAGAGAGAAGGGGGCCAATGCATGAAAATTTCCTGTTGTTAACTTTGTACCCACCAAATGAACTTCCTTAATGAATGAGACAGCTAACAAACCTTCCTCTTGGGAACAAAGTCCCTTTCTTTGAACATAACATACCAAGGTGTCAAGAAGTGCTCTAAAATAAGATCATCTTGGCCCGTTCCTACTCTTAAATATCAAAACATAACAGCTTCAATTTTGCCCTCCATATCAAAGGAAGCCAAGTCTCTAAGCTTGCTTCCAAGGAGAAGGTGGGCCACAGTATTTTGAACCATTTGTTAAGGCTGATTTTATTGCTTCGCTTCTGAATTACAATAGGCGTCTCCAATTTTTATGCCAAAGGGATGAAAACTTTTACAAACTGGGCCCAAGTGGGTTCCTAAAAGGAATTTCAATGCTTTCCTTCTGTGTTTTTATAGTGTTTCATATTTAAGACCTGTCTGTTGCTTATATGAGTCTGTTAGTGATTTACAGCCTATATATGTTATTTGTAATGGTTTAATAAATCACATTTTTACACATTCTTTTGCTGCAAAGTAGGTGCTTCAGGGATTTACGATAAGTCTTTCAGGAGCTGATGTCACTGGGAAATGTTTGAAGATGTCAGCTCCTAAAAGTGTCATCCTAGACTTTACAGCGGTTACATCTTTTACCAGAATGATACGTTAAAGTTACTCAGCATCCAAAGGTTAATTATTAGAAGTGATTGACTAATTTAATCATGTTGCTGGTCATTCACTAGATAACATTAATCACCTAATTATCAAATTTAAAAACCATATATTTTTAAAGACACCTAATAAATACATTTTAAAAGCACTAATCATATTTAATAGTCCTTATATTGAGACATACCTACTCCTTAATTGGCCTTTATCAACTTAGCCAATTAAGATACAGACAGAAGCCCAGTAGTGAGATAGAGGCTATCCAGTCTTTGCACCAAGTGTCACATGCATCTGTTGGTGAGAGGTTGTATGTGCGCACCCAATACAGAGAGCTCTTGGCACCCAATGCAAAGAGCTCTTGGTTCTCAGAGAACAAGTCCAATCTTTGGATGCTAGAGTGGCAGACCTGGAGAAGCTGAGGCAAACAGAGAAGACCTTCAGGGACACAGTAGAGGGATCCCAAAGCAGAGGAGACCTTCAGGGACACAGTAGAGGGATCCCAACTCCAATCTTGCAGCCCTTGTGTTGCTTTGGAGGAGGAAGGTTACCTGGCATGAGACTATCACCTTGACGTGGCAGGAAGTGATCCTTTAGCTAGGACCTGCTCTGAGCTCTCCAGGTGTTGCTTTATCCTCTCGCATTGAGGATGTGACTGTCTCCAAGGATCCATGCCCAGGAGAGAAGGGTTAGAATGACCATTGTAGTGAATGATTTGATAATTAGGGAAGTAGATAGCTGGATGGCTGTTGGGCACGAGGTTCACTTGGTAACTTGCCTGCCTGGTGCAAAGTTGGCAGACCTCATGCACCACCTAGATAAGATTTTAGAGAGTGCTGGGGAGGAGATAGCTTTTATTGCCCATGAGAGTACCACTGATATAGAAAGGTGGAGGAGCGAGTTCTGGAGGCTAAATTTAAACTCTTAGGTAGGAAATGAAATCAAGAACCTCCATGGCTGCATTCTCAGAAGTGCCTCCTATTGTACATGCAGGATCCCAGAGGCAGGTCAAGTTCCAGAGTCTCAATGCATAGTTGAGACTATGGTGCAAAAAACGAGGGTTTTAGGTTTGTTAGGAACTGGGGAACATTTAGGGGAAGGAGGAGCCTATTCTGACCAGGCTGCTTGGGCTAACTTTTTAAATGTTACTTCAACATTTATTTCACTACATTGGCTACCAATAAGATTCAGGATTGAATACAAAGTACTATCCATCCTTCATAAAATTATGTATGAAAAACAAGAAAATTGGCTAAGCTCCTCTATAAAACTACAAACCCCAAACAGAAACCTAAGATCAGCAAATAAGGGACTTCTAAAAACACCACCTATGCGTTCCAATCAACTCACCTCAACACAAAAGAGAGCAATATCTCTAGGTAACCCAAAACTCTGGAACTCCCTACCAACTAAACTCAGAACCCAAGAAAACCTAAAAACATTCAAAAAAGATCTAAAAACATGGTTGTTCAACAAAGCATACCAGCTCACCCAATGAACAACACAACATCTTCACCCTCCACTCCAACCTGAAGATTAAATGAATAAATGAACATATCTCAACTATAGACTATAACCAAGAAATGAAACGTAAAACAGAACAGTAGCTAACTAGCATATGATTCCCCTATGTTTAACAACTGTTTGAAACTTTTTTGAAACCCTGTTAATCCGCTTAACTTGTAACCTTTGTATTTTTGTAAACCGTTATGATGGCTCTATGATGATGAATCCGAATGACGGTATATAAAACTTGATGAATGAATGAATAAATAAATAAATAAATAAATAAAAGGACATGCTGCTTTTAAACTAGAACATGGGAAAAAGCTGACAGTCACTCAGCAGTGCATAGTTCAGAAGGAGATATCTTCAAAGGATACTCACAAACCAAGTACGTTAGAATTTTTCAATAGAAAAGTTGTTGTAAAAACTGAAAAAAGAACTAGATGTATTTAAATACAGAGTATGCAGATAAAAATGACACCAGACTGCCTGTATCTTCTGATAATAGGCAAATTGTAGATGCATATAAAAACAGAAATACAAACAGAACTACTTTAAAATGTCTATATGTAAATGCAAAAAGTCTGAAAATTAAGACCACAGAGTTAAAATGTATGGTGCTAAAGGAAGATATAACCATAACTGGCATATCAGAGACCTGGTGGAAGGAGGATAACCAATGGGACAATGTGATACCAGGATACAAATTATATCAACATGACAGGGCAGATAAAATTTGTGGAGGGATGGACTTATATGTTAAGGATGGAATAGAGTAAAGCAGGATAAAAGTTTTGCATGAAACAAACTGCACTCTGGAATCCTTATGAATAAAAATTCCAAGGGTAAACGGGAAGAGCATAGTAGTGCTATTTACCACCTGCCTGCCTAGGATGAGGAAACAGATTGCAAAATGCTAACAAAGATTAGATTAGCTAATAAAATGGACAACACAATAATAATGGGAGACTTCAATTACCAGGACATGCAAGGGAGGTAAAGTTCCTAGATGCCATCAGTAACTGTTTCATGCAATACTTGGTCTTAGAACCAATGAGGAGGAACTATATTAAACCTACAAGTACCTCCTTCTATCATCACTCCTTCACGCAACCAGAACATAAACCTAGATTCATTCGAACCTATCTCCTCACTTGAAATCGAAATGACTCTCAAAAAGATGAAACCCTCCACTCACCCGACAGATTCCATCCCTTCTAAACTCCTACTCACCATTCCGAACATCATAGCGAAGCCCTTAGCAGAGATAATTAATAGCTCGCTAACCCAAGGCCTAGTACCAGACATCCTGAAACTAGCCACCCTCAAACCTCTCCTCAAAAAACCCAACTTGGACCCTACAGACCCAGCTAATTTTCACCCCATAGCTAACCTTCCATTTGTAGCCAAACTTATGGAGAGGATAGTCAAACAGTTATCTGAATACCTAGAAGAGCATAAAATACTCACAACAGCCCAATTCGGATTCCGCAAATCCCTTAGTACGGAATCCCTCCTAACCTCTCTAACTGACAGAGTCCTCGTAGGTCTAGAGAAAAAGACCCCATACCTCCTGATTCTCCTCGACCTATTAGCTGCGTTTGATACCGTAAAACACTCTATCCTGATCGACCGGCTCTCAGACATAGGCATCTCAGGATCAGCCCTGGAATGGTTCAGATCCTTCCTACACAATAGGACTTTCAAGGTCAGAATCAGCAACAAGGATTCCCTCCCGGTCAAATCCTCTTTCGGAGTTCCCCAAGGATCCTCTCTCTCCCCCACCCTCTTTAACATCTATCTTCTCCCCCTATGTCATCTACTCTCAAGTCTTAAGGTCACACACTTCATATACGCAGATGATGTTCAGATTCTGCTGCCAATCACTGACTCCATCTCCAGCACCATCAACTTCTGGAACAATTGTCTACAGTCCATAAACTCACTCCTATCTAGCCTTAACCTAGTACTTAATACGTCAAAAACAGAACTTTTGCTTATCACTCCAGATGAGAACCTTCAGCCTACCAACAACCTAACCTCACCACCAATGATCAATTCCACTCAAGTAAGAGACCTTGGGGTCACCTTAGACAAAAGGCTGAACCTCAAAGAATTTGTCAAGAACACAACGAAAGAATGCTATTATAAACTACATATTCTGAAAAAGCTGAAACCTCTCCTGCATTTTCAGGACTTCAGAACAGTCCTCCAAACAATACTATTTTCCAAAATCGATTACTGCAACTCTCTGCTTATAGACCTTCCAACCATTACCACAAAACCTCTACAAATGTTGCAGAACTCCGCCGCAAGGATTCTTACTAACACCAGCAGAAGTGAACACATAACACCCATACTAAAACACTTACACTGGCTCCCCATCAGATCCAGAATCATTTTCAAAGTGCTAACTATAACACACAAGAACATCCATTCACAAACGTCGCTAGATCTAAGCCTTCCACTTCGCCTACACGAGTCTTCAAGACCAATCAGAAACAGATACTTAGGCACCTTACACGTACCTTCAGCCAAGTCCTCACTCAAGAAACGTGCATTCTCGACTGCCAGCCCCCTTCATTGGAATGCCCTCCCCACGGACATTCGCCTCGAAACGTGTACTCGAACATTCAAAAAGAAACTCAAGACCTGGCTCTTTACAAAAGCCTACACTTAAAGGTCTAGCTCAGAACCACGTTCCAGAACTTGAATCATTCTCGCTTTTATAATCATATCAAACAACTCCTAATTTTTATCCTTGGTCTCACAATTCCAAATCATTAAATATTTGAGCATGCTACACCAATACCTCTTAATCCAGATGTAACCTCAGTTTTTTAAGTCTATAGAAATAACCGCCAGTTCTTATTTACTTAACCCTATTCTGTAGACGTAAACTTTTCATGAAGACTGTAATCTGTAAGCACCTGTATTTATTATAAGAATTTGTATTTACTATTTATATTTATTATTTAGCTATTAACATTGTTCTGTTACCACTTGGTACTATTTCTCTCCTTTACCTCAAACTCTAAGTTCCTACTAAGTTAGCCATGTTATTTATACCCAATTGTTGGATGTAATTGTATATTTGTTAATTGTTCAATCTGTTTGATGTAATTTTCTGTTCCTTGTTCTGTGTAAACCGAAGTGGTATGCACTAGTGCATGAACTCCGGTATATAAAAGCCTTTAAATAAATAAATAAATAAATAAATAAATAAATAAACCTAGTTCTCAGTGAAACAGGGATCTGGTGCAAGATCTGATTGGCCACAGTGATCATAATGTAATAACATTTTACAGAATCACTGGCAGGCAAATACTACTGCAGCAGCATTTCATTATAAAAAGGGAGACTATGATAAAATGAGAAAATCTGATAGAAAAAAAATGAAATGAGTAAGCAACAAAATTTAAAACTTGCATGAGGGATGGACACCGTTTAAAATTTTACAAAAACAGTCCATCCATAAAAGTGAATTAGAGACTAAGAAATGGTTCAAACCCGAGTTCACTGTGAGCTATGCAAAACCTTTTTGCTCATATTTTCAGTATAATCATGAGCTCCTTGGTTTCAATTATCACTAACTATTCAAATGTCCATCAGTATCAATATTGTTTCCATCAAGAGAAACTTGTTTCGAAAGTCTTTTCTGCGTCAGGGGGATATCCTTAAATTTGTATTCAAGGATTTCTTTTTATTTATTTGATTTATATTCTATCTTTCAGGCACTTCAAAGCAGATTCACAGCTATGCTCTGTGGACAAAACCAAAATGTTAATAAAACAAGCACAGTCATGGAAAATACAGCCACTCAAATTTTATTTAAAAATACCTGCTTCCACATATCACAGAGCCAGAGGTTTGTTTTTTTTAATAACCATCTTCCCTTACATTTTATATCTTAGGTGAACCCCCACATAACCATCTACATCCAATGGAATCATCATGCTACAATCCCCAGCGAGTGTTACCAATCCCTTATTATCACATGGTACTTTTATCCATCTTAGGATATCTTAGGACAGATCCTTAAATAACTCGGTGGACAAATATCAAGCTCCTGTGTTCCAACATTGTTTGGTGATAGCGCATGCCTTTTCTGATTTACAGTGGATGGTGATAGTATCTTTTACTTGCCATTGTCAACAATTGCTAAATATTAAGGAAATCTATTGGAGTTTTTGATTAAGAACATTACAGCCTGTGGGTTTTAACAATGATATCAAATGGTATAGTGTAGTGTGATACAGCAATCAACCGGTACGTAATTTGTATATTTTCTGTCAGGTACTTGTGACCCGGACTGGCCACTGTCGGAGGCAGAATGCTGAGCTCAATTGACCTTGGCCTGACCCAGCATGGCAAGTCTTATGTTCTTATAAACTTAACCACAGGAGAAATCCTAAACCAAGCACTAAGTTTCGCTTCAACCAGAGCTGCATCAAAGGAATGTTTTTTTATTTAATAAATACTGGCATAAAATTCCACCCTAGCAGTAAATGACAGCAAATAAAGATGAAAATGGTCCATCCAGTCTGCCAAGTTTAAATAGATGTACATATAAAATTCCTTATGCAACTCAGCACTTCTCCCCCAAATCTTTTACCTATCGTCAAAATCTTTTCCCACCACTATCCTGATCTTGTGAATCTGCGGCATGAATTTTAAATTTGCAGAACATTATTTTGATACCCAGAGAAAAAAGAGAATATGCAAATAAAAATCAAGTACATAAATAAATAAATAAAAATGTAGAGACCTATCAGTTTTACCCTGCGTTGGCTTCACAAGATTTAATGCCCACTATATCTTTATTCATATGTTTGTAGCAGTTCCCTCATTTCAGTGCTTTATCCTAGACTAGGGGTGCTACAAGTCTGGGTTCAGGTTCAGATGGGGAGGAAGATTTCTCTTCGGGGGCCTCTGGCATTGTCTATCATCACCTCCATGACAATTTCACAATTAAACTCTCCAGAAGATACCTAATTGTGAAGAACAATAGCAGGAAACCAAAATCAGAACAATTGGAAGAAACATGCAGGAACAAAGGGGCCCCTCCATCCCCTAGTGAGTCAAAAAAAGGGATAAACTAGCAGGAAAAAAACCCATTCTTGAAGAAAATAGGAAAAAGCACAAGCATTGTCAAGTATAGTGTAAAACATTGATAAGAAAGGCAAAGAAAGAATTTGAAATGAAGTTGGCCGAAGAGGCAAAAACTCATAATAAAAACTTTTTAAAATATATAAGAAGCAAGAAACTTGTGAGGGAGTCAGTTGGACCGTTAGATGACCAAGGGGTTAAAGGGGCTCTTATGGAAGATAAGGCCATTGCAGAAAGACTAAATGAATTCTTTGCTTCTGTGTTACTAATGAGGATGTTGGGGAGATACCAGTTCCGGAGATGGTTTTCAAGGGTGATGAGTCAGATGAACTGAACTAAATCACTGTGAACCTGGAAGATGTAGTAGGCCAGATTGACAAACTAAAGAGTAGCAAATCACCTGGACCAGATGGTATGCATCCTAGGTTCTGAAGGAACTAAAAAATGAAATTTCTGATCTATTAGTTAAAATTTGTAACCTATCATTAAAATCATCCATTGTAGCTGAAGACTGGAGGGTGGCCAATGTAACCCCAATATTTAAAAAGGGCTCCAGGGGTGATCCGGGAAACTATAGACCAGTGAGCCTGACCTCAGTGCTGGGAAAAACAGTGGAAACTAAAGATCAAAGACACAGAGCATATAGAAAAACATGGTTTAATGGAAACAGTCAATATGGATTTACCCAAGGGAAATCTTGCCTCACAAATCTGCTTCATTTTTTTTGAAGGGGTTAGTAAACATGTGGATAAAAGTGAACCAGTAGATGTAGTGTATTTGGATTTTCAGAAGGCGTTTAACAAAGTCCCTCATGAAAGGCTTCTACGAAAACTAAAAAGTCATGGGATAGGAGGTGATGTCCTTTCGTGGATTACAAACTGGTTTAAAGACAGGAAATAGAGAGTAGGATTAAATGGTCAATTTTCTCAGTGGAAAAGGTAGAGTGCCTCAGAGATCTGTTCTTGGACCGGTGCTTTTCAATATATTTATAAATGATCTGAAAAGGAATATGATGAGTGAGGTTATCAAATTTGCGGATGATACAAAATTATTCAGAGTAGTTAAATCACAAGCGGATTGTAATACATTATAGGAGGACCTTGCAAGACTGGAAGATTGGGCATCCAAATGGCAGATGAAATTTAATGTGGACAAGTGTAAGGTGTTGCATATAGGGAAAAATAATCCAAGCAGAAGTTATATGATGTTAGGTTCTATATTAGCAGATACCACCCAGGAAAAAGATTTAGGCATCATAGTGGATAACACATTGAAATCGTCAGCTCAGTGTGCTGCAGCAGTAAAAAAGGCAAACAGAATGTTAGGAATTATTAGGAAGTGAATGATGAATAAAATGGAAAATATCATAATGCCTCTGTATTGTTCTATGGTGAGACTACACCTTAAGTACCGTATACAGTTCTGGTTGCCGCATGTAAAAAAAGATATAGTTGCACTGGAGAAGGTACAGAGAAGGGCAACCAAAATGATAAAGGGGGTGGAACAGCTCCCCTGTGAGGAAAGGCTAAAGTGGTTAGGGCTGTTCATCTTGGAGAAGAGACAGCTGAGGGGGGATATGTTAGAGGTCTTTAAAATCATGAGAGGTCTAGAATGGGTAGATGTAAATCAGTTATTTACACTTTCGGATAATAGAAGGACTAGGGGGCACTCCATGAAGTTAGCATGGGGCACATTTAAAACTAATAGGAGAAAGTTCTTTTTTCTCAACGCACAATTAAACTCTGGAATTTGTTGCCAGTGGATGTGGTTAGTGTAGATTGTGTAGCTGGGTTTAAAAATGTTTTGGATAAGTTCTTGGAGATGAAGTCCATTAACTGCTATTAATCAAGTTGACTTAGGGAATGGCCTCTGCTACTACTGGCATCAGTAGCATGGGATCTTCTTAGTATGATTTTAAATTATTCAGAACCAACTTGAAAACCTGGCTCTTTACACAAGCTTTTTGTAAAGAGAAGGAGAAATACAGTTGATTGAAAAGGTCGCACCAAGCAAACAGTTGTTTTTAACCTATAAATGTATCTTAATGTTAAATTTGAACCGCCTAATATTTCCTAACAAATAGCTTAACTTATACACATGGTTTATTATACTAAAATGTTACCGTACTATGATGGCACATGTGTACCTTGTAATCTATACCACTCATATTTTATTTTATCATGCCTTTATGTAAACCGTTGTGATGGTTACCTAACTTAACGACGGTATAGAAGAGTTTTGAAAATAAACATAAATAAATAAATAGTGTTTGGGTACTTGCCAGGGTCTTGTAGCCTGGTTTGGCCAATTTTGGAAACAGGAAGCTGGGCTTGATGGACCCTTGGTATGACCCAGTATGTCAATTTATTATGATTTTATGTTCTTAGTCTGTAAATAGGTGTTCAAATGAAATAGTCTTTACTGTAACTTTAAATGGATGATCCAGGCCACAATACCAAAAACCAAAAATAGTATCAGAAATATGATGGCAATGAATATTATTGTCAAATTGTCCATCTTACATGTTAGTTCTCATCTCACTTCCCTTGCGCCATTATCCATGGAGAAAAAGTTCTCACCTTGTAATATTGGATAACTGGAATGGGGTTCCAGCATAAAGTCAATCAAAAAGTAGAAAAATATCCCCAGACACAAAAACTGCAGCACCAAGTACAAAAACATCCAAAACTCTACGTTATTCAAACTCTTAAACTTCTTTCTCAAATGGGAACATTCTTAATTGAGGTTAGCCCCTTGAGTCCTTATCTCAAAGTATCTCAATTATTTCTTCCCCTTACTTTTTCAGATTGCTCAGACAACAAGATCCTTGCCTCACCTCTTTGAGATACCGGGCGTATGCCCTTCCTTTCAGTTGGTCAGGAGATCAGCTGGAGATTTCCAAGGATCTCAAGAAAGTTATTGGAGAAGGAGGAGATTCCCCCAGGATTTCAACTTATGAGAAAGAAACCCCTCCACATTTTTCAATAGTGATTGAAATCCTGAGGGGGTTTCTTTCTCATAAGCTGGAATCCTGGGGGAATCTCCTCCTTCTCCAATAACTTTCTTGAGATCCTTGGAAATCTCCACCTGATCTCCTGACCAACTCTTCAGTTTCTCCTTCCCATTTCCTTTGAGCTCCTGGAGGAATCTCTAACACTGACTGCTATCTCTTCCCCTGTTGCCCTCCCACTAAAGCACTGAGCATGCTCCAGGGGACTGGCAATGTAGAGTGTTTGAATCATTGCACTATGGTCTTTTATCTGAGCTGCTACTTCCCTCCAAAGTGAATCAGTCCTGTGCATGGTACAACAGCAAGCATCACTAGTCACAGTCATGTCGGTCTTCAAACAGCAGAACCTACTGCAGAGACTCCCAGTGCTTATTAAAGCACCTCAGAGGATGAGCAGACCATGTATCTTCTGTACTCCAGTCCTCTGACTCCAGGGCATCACATTGATTTTGAGGAACTGGCTCTGACAACCCATGATGTCCTTCAAGATGTTTGCATATGTTGGCACATAAGAGCTGGTAGGAGGGGATGCTGCTTATAAACTCTCTTCTCAAGAGAGCCAAAGGCATGGGAAACCCTTCCTGGGCCACCGAGGAATGCCCTCTCAAGGGCGGTTTGGCCACCAGCAATTGGTGCAATAACTGCTGCTTCTTGAATTCAGAAGCCACTGGACACGACTTAAGGAAACATGAAACACGATGGCAGAAAAAGGCCATTACAGCCTATCCAGTCTGCTCATACAACCCAACTACTACTCCCTCAGAGACCCTCTGTGTTTATGTCTTGCCTTCTTGAAATCAGATATTGTCCTTGTCTCCACTACCTTCTCAAGAAGGCTGATCCATGCTTCCACTACTCTCTCTGTAAAGAAATATTTCCTTAAATTATTCCTGAGTCTTCCCCCTTTCACCATCCTCATTCTAGAGCCTCCTTTCCTTTGAAAGTGGCCTGACTCCTGCATGGAAACTTTAGAGGTAATTAAATGTCTCTATCATATCTCCCTTATCCCGCCTTTCCTCTAGGGCAGAGCTTTCCAAAGTGTGTGTCGCGACACTTTGGTGTGTCGCCTGAGGTGTGCCGGTGTGTCGCGCAAGCCCGGTGCACGTGACACACCGGCAAGTGGGAGCCAATGCAGCCGCCGGTGGAGCTCATCCCACTGGCGGCTGAGCAGTAAAATATCGCTGATCGGCAAGGCCATGGTGGAGCTCACCTCACCACGGCCCGAAGAAGAAAAAGGTCACGTCGAGACGTGCAGGTGCTCCTCCTCCTTCCTGCCCATGCGGCCCCGGAAGAAAAATGTTGCCGGAGCCGCACGGGCAGAAAGGGGGAGGAGCGTCAGCCGCGTCCAGAAGAGGAGCAGCAGCGGGGAGAGAAGAGGAGGAGGCCCGGTAGCAGGGATGCCGCCGCGATCGGCCCGAGAAGATCAGGGCCGCTGCAGAGCCCATCCTGCAGCGACCCGTGAAGAGGAGGCCCAGAGGTAAGAGAGCGGCTGAGGGCCCGTAGAGTGCGTGTGTGAGGTGAGTTGAGCGATTGTGTGCGTCTGTGAGCTGAGTTGAGTGATTGTGTGCGTCTGTGAGCTGAGTTGAGAGATTGTGTGCGTGAATGAGGTGAGTTGAGCGATTGTGTGCGTGAATGAGGTGAGTTGAGCGATTGTGTGCGTCTGTGAGCTGAGTTGAGAGATTATGTGCGTGAATGAGGTGAGTTGAGCGATTGTGTGCGTCTGTGAGCTGAGTTGAGCGATTGTGTGCGTGTATGAGGTGAGTTGAGTGATTGTGTGCGTCTGTGAGCTGAGTTGAGCGATTGTGTGCGTCTGTGAGCTGAGTTGAGAGATTGTGTGCGTGAATGAGGTGAGTTGAGCGATTGTGTGCGTCTGTGAGCTGAGTTGAGAGATTGTGTGCGTGAATGAGGTGAGTTGAGCGATTGTGTGCGTCTGTGAGCTGAGTTGAGAGATTGTGTGCGTCTGTGAGCTGAGTTGAGAGATTGTGTGTGTGTATGAGGTGAGTTGAGAGATTGTGTGTGGGAGTGAGGACCTGAATGTTTGCAGAGACAGCATGTGAGAGAGCCTGTGTGTGTGTGTGTGTGAGAGAGAGACAGCATGTGACAGTGAGAGCCTGTGTGTATGAATGATTGTATGAGAGAGAGCATGTGACAGTGAGAGTCTGTGCTTGAGCAAGACAGCATGTGGGAGTGAGAGAGAGCCTGGGTGTGTGAGAGTCAGACAGCATGTGCAAGAGAGAGACTGTGTATGAATGATTGTATGAGAGAGAGCATGTGAGTGTGTGAGAGAGAGAAAGCATGTGAGAATGAGAACCTGACTGAATGTTTGAGGGAAGAAGATAGATGGAGAGAAAAGAAATAGAAAAAAAGACAATATGAAAGGAATTGGCAAAAAAATAAGAAAGGGGAGGTGGAACAAAAAAGCCTGTGACCAACCGATTAGAAAACTAAGATCAGACAGCAAAGGTAAAAAAAAAGAAATAAATTACTTTTTACTGATTGGCACATGTAATCTTTGGTAATGTGCAAGAGTAGCACTTTCTCTATGCTGATTTCACAATGTACGAGATCAACATGGAGGAAGTGGAAACCCAGGGTCCTGCACAGAGGAGGCAGCAGAATGGGCTTCAGTGCCAATAGCAGCGATCAGCGCCTCCCCAATAGCCATGCGGCAGCAGTGGCAGCAGAGGAATGAGAGAGGCTCCGAGGTTGCTGGCAAAAGAAAGAGAGGGGGTTTGCCTTTAGTGTGTGCCTGCCTGAGGGTGTGTCTGTGTATGAGAATGTATGGGTGTCTTCCTGGGGTTTGTATGTGTGAGAATAGGTGCCGGCCTGTGTGTGGTGTATGTGTGTGTGAGAATGAATTGGTGCCTGCCTGGGGGTCTGTGTGTGTGAGAATGAATGTGTGCATGCCTGAGGGAGTAGTGTGAAATTGAATGGAAGCCTGCCTGGGGGTCAGTTTCAGTGTGTGAGAATGACTGGGAGCTTGCCTGGGTGTGTGTGTTTGTGTGTATGTGAGGGAGCCAGACAGAGTATGTATGAGAAAATCCAGGGGAGTAAGAGTTTGTGTGGGGGTGTGTGTGTGGAGGGAGAGAGAGTGTCTTAGAGCTTGAGAGTGTGTCAGTGTCTGTGAGAGCGAGAGGTTATGGTGGGTATAAGAGCATGAATGTGTATGTATGTGACAGTATATGTGTGAGAGAGAATGGAAATGTGAGTATGTGTGAGAGAGAGAGGATAACCTCCTAATCCTTGACAATATCAGGGTGACTGGAAATCAAGAGCTCCCACGTATGGACAGAAGGGGCTTTTTAAAATCCTTATTAGTTTTAATTATTGGGTGTTATTTGATATATGTGCTGTTTTGAAATATTTTATTGGTGTTTAGGAAATTGTAAAAAATGTATATGATTTTAATGAATAGAAATTCTATTTATCAGTAGTTTTAAAATATTCTTTTATTAGTATGGTTTTACTATTATAACTGATGCTTTATGTTTCTTGATTTTATTTGTTTTATGAGGAATGATGGTTCTGTTTTTCCATTATTAATACACAGAGTCTGGCTTCTTGGGGTTTCCATTTCAGTTTTTGTCTAATTTGTGCTCCTTTATTTTGTATTCTGTATTTGGTGAGGGTCTGTCTCTGCTCTGTGTGTGTGACCATGATGAGAAATTCGCTAGCATAGGGATCTATAGCAATCGGGTTTGTTTTGTTTCCTCAGTAGGTGGTGTATTGGTATTCTAGGACCCAGTATAATATTTACCCATGCTTTTTCACAGGTAGGGTTATTGTTGTTAGAGTCCTTGGTGTTATTACTGTTATGTTATGATGGGATTGCAGTATAGATTTTGAGTGTCTTTTTTTTTTGCAAGGTTTTATTTTCGTTCACAATGTGCCTGGCAGTGGAAGGTGTTTGTGCTGCTGTTACTGTGAGGTGACACCAGAATTTGAAAACATCTTTTAGTATGATGAGCTGTAAGGGAAACATTCAAGCTCCATTGTTTGGGGGAATTTCAGTGGATGCACAGAGTTACAGAACTGGAGATGCAGGATTTATATTGACATTCTGTCCCTTCCTATAAATTCCAGTCTTCACTCTCATAGCCATATAGAATTAGTTGAATGAGGCTGTCAAATAATTTTATAGTGTGAAACTGGCCAGCTTTTTAAAATTACGCAGAAGACCCTTTGGACTTTCTTATTAACACCAAATATTCAAATCTGTGTTCATCCCATCAAGCTCATATATCTCATTAAAGAGGTAAACTGAATAACACAATAACTTTGTTTTATTATTGTTACTCATAAATTATAACAATAACATTAATCTTGAAATATTATATATTTTTAATATAAATGAAAGATTTTCACAAGATAGGTTGTGTCGTGAAACATTTTATTATGTATATATTTAAGGAAACATACATAAATTGTCGAAATATATTTTGTTCGTTTAACCTTTAACCTCTGGTTTGCTAGTAGACTGAATTACTGTGTCCCGAAATTATGTTTGTCTAAAAAGTGTGTCACCAACATGAAAAGTTTGGAAAGCTCTGCTCTAGGGTATACATGTTTATGTCTTTAAGTCTAAGCCCCATAAGCTTTAGAACAAAGACTGCTGATCATTTTGGTAGCCATTATCTGGACCAACTAAATGGTTTATATTTTTTGAAGATGCAATCTCCAGAACTGTCTCTTTGACCCGATGCCTCAGACTGAAGAAGGCTGGTAGCTTCACAAGTGACCATAGTGCAAATGCATTAGGTCTTCGCAGATCCCATTTTGAGATGGTCTTTGCCTGGAGGCAGATACTGTTTCCTCTGTGGGACTATTATCCCAAGTGGTCATTGTTTCAAGCACCCCATCAGAATTAGCATTGGAAGCATTGCTATGTTGGCCATTGGCAGGGCACTGACAAGGTGCATTGAGATGCATCAACATCAAAGTCCATTGATATTGGGGTGCAAAATGCATCAATATCGAGGTGCATCAAGATGCATTGATATTAAGGTACAATGACATTGAGGTACATCAACAGGAACTGAGGAGAGAGAATAACATCTACCTTCTCCCACCTGAAGAAAGCACATAGTGCACTTTTTTAGTGCTGGCATCAAGCTCTGATGTGCAGTGAGTAAAGGAAAACATTAAGATGCTGAGTGTGGGGACTTTTGAGCAGCATCCTTGAATCCCATGAAGCATTTCTTTGGGACGAGAGCTTATCCTTGATGATTCCCCAGGAACTGAGCCAGTGTACAAGAGTCCAGTGCATGCAACTAATTCATCCTGGTGTTTCAGAAAGATGTGACCTCCCCACCTGATTCACATCCTGGGCTAGCATTAGCAATTTTTTAAAAGGAATGGGTCCAGGATCATTGGAGGAGCATTGATGCAGACAGAACCTGAGGCTGGTACAGGCACAAGTTCTCACAGGGAAATAGACAATGAGTACATATACATTGTGAGAGAGGTAAATTTGAGTTATATGTACAGGATGTTGATGAAAACACAAAATTGATTACCAAATCTTTCTGTTCAGTGTTCACTGTGGAAAGGCAAGGACCAGGTCCACATAGAAAGAACACAAATAAGATTGGAAGTGAAGTAAACCTCAATCAATTTTCAGAAAATGTGTTCTTAAAGAGCTAACTAAAGTTATTTATTTATTTATTTATTTATTTATTTAATTTTATATACTGGCAACCGTTTGCACATCGTGCCGGTTTACAAGTAACTTACAACAAAAGATATATAGGCGTAGCCTTTACAGAGAATGGTGTATAACATAAACGCAGTAACAGAATAAATAACTAAATAACTAAGGAAGGGATGGAGGGGGGTAGTCGAGACAAATGGGGGGGCAGGGGGAGGGTGCAAACAGACACATGGGGATAAGATATGAATTGGGATTCGAGGGAGAAATATGTACACTTGTTATATACAAAAATTGTATGAATCATTAGAGGGGGAGGGGGAGGGTATTGGGTGTAGGACCTGAACGGGGGATGTGGGAGAGAGATGAGGGTTGGGCTAGCATGTTAGTTGGTGGAGCTGATGAGGAAAGGGGGTATGCTTGGAGGAAAAGCCAGGTTTTGAGTTTCTTTTTGAAAGTAGGTGTGGAGGTTTCGGTACGTAGGTCAAGAGGCATAGAGTTCCAGAGGGAGGGGCCTGCAAGGGAAAGGGCTCTATTGGTGGTGGAGATGAGTCTAGTGGATTTTATGGAGGGGGGGATAAGGGTTCCACGGAGGGAAGCACGGGTGGGTCTTGTGGAGGTACGAGGGAGGAAGGGTGGGTTTAGCCAGTTGTAGTGTTCGTTAGTAATACTTTTGTGGATGAGGGTGAGGGTCTTGTAAATAATTCGTGAGTGAATGGGAAGCCAGTGGAGATCAATGAGGGTGGGAGTGATGTGGTCTTTCTTATTGACATTGGTGAGGATACGAGCAGTAGCGTTTTGGAGGAGTTGTAGAGTTTTGATGTGGGTAGAAGGGAGTCCAAGTAGGAGAGCGTTACAGTAGTCAATTTTCGAAAAAATTATGGATTGGAGTACTGTACGGAAATCGGAAAAGTAGAGAAGGGGTTTTAGTTTTTTGAGGGTTTGTAGTTTGAAATAGCAGCTGCTAAGGATAGATTTGATATATGGTTTGAAGGTTAGTTGGTTATCAAGTATAACACCCAGGTTTCTTGTGTTAGAGAGAAGGTTGGGGGAATGGAGGGTGGAGAGAGTGGGTGTGGCTGCATGTCTAGAGGAGACGAGGAGGAGCTCAGTTTTTTGCGGATTGAGGGCTAGGTGCATGTCAGTGAGGAGCTGGTTTATTGAGGCAAGAATGGTGTTCCAGTTTTGGATAGCAGTGAGCACAGAGTTTTTGAAAGGGATGAGGATTTGCACATCATCCGCATAGATGAAATGTGTGATACCAAGGTTGGAGAGGAGGTTTGTAAGGGGGAGCATGTAAATGTTAAATAAGGTGGAAGAGAGGGAGGATCCTTGGGGAACGCCACAGTCGAGATTAACAGGAGGGGATGTAAAATTGTTATAGAGCAATGAGGCCAAATGGGATACATCCAAGGTTTTAAGGGAAGATAAAGAAGTTCTGGTAGCTTTGCTGGCTGGCCTTTTCAATGCCTCTTTAGAGGCAGGAGTAGTTCTGGAGGACTGGAGAGGGGCAGATGAGGTTCCTATTTATAAAAGTGGAAGGAGAAAGCTGGGAACTACAGGCTGGTTAGTCTGAACTATGTAGTGAGCAAATTAATGGAATCATTGCTAAAACAGAAAATAGTGTAGTTTCTGGAACCCAATCAATTACAAAATCTGAGGCAGCATGGCTTTACCAGAGATAGGACTTGTTAGACAAATCTGATTAATTTGTTTGATTGGGTGACCAGAGCGTTGGACCAGGGGAGACTAGTAGATGTTGTGTACTTGGATTTCAGTATGGCCTTTGACACAGTTTTACATAGGCAACTTATAAATAAATTACGCATCCTTGGTATGGCCCTAAAGTGAATAACTGGGTTAGAAACTGGTTGAGCAGGAGATGAATTAAAGTAGTGATAAATAGAATTCACTCCGAGAAGAGAGATGTTACTAGCGCGGGAATCAGTCCTTGGAATGGTTCTAGTCAACATTTTTGTGAGCAACGTCATGGAAGGATTATTGGGAAAATGTTTGTCTTTTTGAGGATGATTCCAAAATCTGCAACAAGATAGACAGCCAGGAAGGTATATAAAACATGAGGAGAAATCTAATAAAGAATGGTCTAGATTCTGTCAGTTAAGATTTAATGCTATAAAAGGCAGAGTTATCCGTTGAGGCTGCAAAAACCCAAGGGAGATGCAGTCAAATTCTTCTAAGCAGGGGACTTTCAGGAGGAGAGAGGAAGGAGTCGCCGCGAGCCCCCCCCCCCCCTCCCCAGTTTACCCATCTGTGCCAGGGGCCTTTGCAGCCGAGGTTATCCAGCTGTTTTTCATCGCCAGTCCTCGCTGACATCATCAACGGGCGACCGCGGGCCCTTTAAATCCTGCGGCGGAGCAACACACTGAGCACGCAGATTTGTCTGGCTTTGTCTGGCCATGCGTATCCTTTAAAATCCGGGGTCGGCTCATGCAAGGCTGCCCAAAATCGGCAGCCTGTGTGCGCCGAGCCACGCAGCCTTCCTCCGTTCCCTCCAAGGCCGCTCCGAAATCGGAGCGGCCTTGGAGGGAACTTTCCTTCCACCCCCCTGCACCTTCCCCTCCCTTCCCCTACCTAACCCACCCCCCAGCCCTATCTAAACCCCCCCTACCTTTGTTAGAAAAGTTATGCCTGCCTGAGGCAGACATAACTCGCGCGCACCGGCCAGCTGGCCGGTGCGCGATTCCCCGGCCCGAGAGCGGTGTCGGAGGCCTTGACCACGCCCCCGAAATGCCCCTGGGCCAGAATCATGCCCGCGGCCGACCCCGAATGATGCGCCACCTTGACGCGCCCCCCGACTGCCCCTGACACGCCCCCTAGCAAAGCCCCGGGACTTATGCACGTCCCGGGGCTTGCGCGCGCCGCCAAGCCTATTCAACATAGGCTCAGTGCATGCAGGGGGAGGTGGGGGCAGGTTTTCGGGGGGGGGGGGTAAGCGTGTATCTTACGCATATCTTACGCATGTACCCCTTTGAAAATCTGCCCCTGTGTGCGTGCGCTCACCTACAGAGGCCCTAGATCCTGGCGGCATCCCAGCAGGGATTGCCGCTTCTACAGTGTCTGTCAGCGGTGGTGCCTCTGCTGCAGGAGGAACTAGTGGTGCTGGGGGGAGTGATGCCAGTCGCAGGAGGGTCCTGCAACTGGCGAATGCAATACTGGGCACAAAAACATAAATTCAGAACAATCTAGGAACATAAGTTATTTGAAGTTAAAATGAACAAACACTTCAAAACTCATTAAAATGACGTTTCTTAACTCACTATCAGACATAATTCTGCCCCCTCTTTATCACTTTATCTCTACATCATCCTACAACCTCCCCCAGTCTTCCCATTTATACCACAATTGCAATACAATCTATGATTCACTAAATTTTTCTGGGAAATGCTGAAAATCAACAATACCCAAATAAATTTCAGCCACGTACCCTGCCTCTTTTTATACAGGAATATTTTACCTGGGTATTGACTTACCTGTGTAAAATTTCACCAGTGATGGTAGCAGGAATTTCAAATCTCAGGGTTTCTCCAAGTAACTCTGAAAGTTACCTGGACAAAGCCTTTGAATAGCGACCTCAGAACAACTAGAATTGCATACAGATCCCACAATCACCAATTTTCAATTACTGTATGGTTTACCTAAGGCGTGAATTTGGCACATGTAAAAAAAAAAAAAAGCTGTGCATGCTAAAATGTGTACAGACTGCACTGTTGGACTTTTGCCCAATTCTTAAATCCAGCTTAGTTTTATTAAAGGAATGAATCATATATAAAGAAGATAGAAATGTGATTTTCTAATGGTTCCATTAGGATCTTGACTAAATTACAGTGTCAGTCCTGATTTCGTAGGTCTGATAGCTTGTCTAATGCTGATGTGTGTATGCAATGCATCAGATGTTGTTTTCTGGTGTTCTTAGCCAATATGCAATGTTCTCTGTGGACCAGGAGTATGTCTGGAAAATATTTGCTTCACTCGAGTTCAATATTGTTCCGCATCCCATTTCTGAGGCGCAAAGCATTTGCAGTCAAAATCAACATTGGATTTCCTGTCAAGAGTTTGAAAGTAAAGAAGCTCTTTGTGTTTGTTGCCTCTTTATGAATTTAAAATGTAGTGGACTTTTCTGCCAATTAACTTGATCCTTATACACTCCTGCATTTGACATTGTGGAGAAAGTGATTGACAAGCACAAATCAAGGAAAGATTTGCATGTTTTTGTAAAGAAACTTGCTTCATTATGAAGCAGAGCATCATTACTCATTGTCTTTATGAAACACATATTCCACAACTAGCATGCAATAGCCCATGCTCAAAGCTTGCTTTTTGGGACCTTCCTTAGGCTCTACACCACAGTACTGAGCAAGATAGAATAGGAAGGCCTGGAGAACAGGGAAATATATCACCATTCAGGTCATAAGAACATAAGATTTGCCATACTGGGTCATCAAGCCCAATATCCTGTTTCCAACAGTCAGTGACCAATCCAAGTTACAAGTACCTGAGCTCATAGCAGAATCCCTGGCAGATTCCATGCTGCTTATCCCAGAGATAAGCAGTGGATTTCCCCAAGTCCACCTTAATTAATGGTTTATGGTCTTTTTTTCCAAGAACTTGTTCAAACCTTTTTTAAACATAGCTACATTAATAGTTTTTACTATATCCTCTGACAATGAATTCCAGCAACAAATTCCAGAGCTTAATTATGCATTTAATAAAAAAAATATTTGCTTCTATTTGTTTTAAAATCCACACATCTCTAAATTAAAAGGTAAATTTTCAAAACATTATGCACATACAAATTAGAATATACATGCATAAGTAAGCCGTATTTCATAAAAGTCAAAACTATGTCCGTGTTTTCAATTTTGCATGCACATATACGTGTGTCAAAAACAGGTGATTTAGAGCAGGACCAACACTTATGCGCATAAGTTCCTTTTTTAAAATACACATGCATACATTTTCCAATTTACTTGTGTATTTTTATACCTGCTAATTATCTGGCATAAGTGATATTAACGTGTAGTACTGACTGAGTGGGAAATCTGGGGGAACTGAAGGAAGGTCAGGCTGAAGAACCAGGAAGTTCTCGATGACCTGGAGAAGGATTGGGTGAACTGGTGGAAGAATTGGTAAAACTGGGAATTGCCTTGGTATGGGCATATTTTAAAACTGGCCAACTTACACAAGCAAATCGGGACTTACATGAGTAAGTCCTAGTTTACTTTCTGTGTAAAATATGCACTCGTATATTTTTTGCAAATAGGTAGGTAAAGTAAACATGTATTTTTGCAATAATATGCTTGTTTCAATTCATTGCATGTATCGTGCATAAGCCTACATATGTGCGTATGTTGCTGGGTAGAGATACGCATATTTTATAAATATCATTCAGGTTATAAAATACTGTGGTAAAACTATACATGACCAGATACGAGTGTATATGCCACTGTACACAATTGTTTGAAAATTAGCCTTTAAGGGGATAATTTTGTAACTGCTCGCACTGCTGCAAATTACCCATAGGCTTTGCACTGATTTTCAAAGAGAAAGTGCATATGATCTTTCCCTTAGAGAATTATCCCATAAAAACTACCAACATGCAAATACACCTTCCAATTTGTGTGGGTAGGTATTTTCAGGAAAAATGACATGCCTGCTTTTGAAAATGCAAAAGTATGCACAGACTATGAAACCCCTTTTCACCCCTAGGAATATTTCTACCCATTGCAGGTAAAAGTTCAAGCCTGCAGGCTCTATCTACCACATAAGTTTACCCACACATAGGGTAGGCAGTTTTGTAAAAGGTCATTTTCCTGGGTAAAGTGTTTGAAAGTAGAGATGTGCTCTAAAAAGAAAAACTCTAAAAAGGAAAGTTTGTTAAATAACTTTCAGTGCTTTGCTGAATTAGTTCAAACCTTATTTTTTAAAATCCCAGAATTTTGCATTGCAGTTTGAGTGACTGCACCGATTTGTGGAAAGCTGTAGTAGCAGAGCCATTGCAGATTTCTGTGCATGGTTGAATGTGCTTGGATTTCTTCCAGATTTGCTAGGACAATGTTACTTTGTGAAAACTCCAATTGAGAATTATGCAGAGCACAATTTTTTCAGCTCTACTGGTGTATAAATCTGGAATAGTAGTGTCTGGAAATGCCTGAAGTGTAAAGAAGACTGCTACTTTAGTGCATTGTCTGTGGGAGTCCTTTAATATACAACACTTCTAGAAAGATTGAATGTATACTATGGCTGGAATAAGAAGAAGCCCAATAATATTGGATTTTTTTTGTCTGGAGGGACTTCCCCTCATTGGTAAGTATCATAAAATGTTCCAGATGAAAGTGTGGCTACGTGTCACATGGTATATTTTGACAAAATGGTTAGACAGAAAGGAAGCAGATATAACAACGTGGACAGCTTGTGTGTTGGAGTTGTTATATATGGAATTTAATATCTTAGTAATGAAATCAATAAGATTGCAAATGATGCACTATAAAACATGGGAACCATATATTATATCATTGCCAATAGATACACAGAAAAGAGTAACATTATTGCAGTATACACGTTTCATACATATAATGTGTTAGGAGGTTATTAATAACAGTGTTTCACAATCCCAGTTCTGAAGGCATACCTAACCATTCTGGAGACCCAATACATGCAAATCTCTCTCATGCAACTTCATTGTGGCAATCCAGAAAACCAGAATGGTTAGGTATGACTGCATCATACAATTCCCTGGATTCTAATCTTCATTCCCTTGGTGGTATGCTTGCTTAAATAGCCATGTTTTTAAACTTTTTTTGAATGCTTTGATGTCTCTTTGTGTTCTGATTTCTAAAGGCATGGTGTTCCATATTATAGGTCCTGCCAGGGATAGGGCCCTATCCCTTACTTGCGTTAGTCTGGCTGTTTTTACTGAGGGAATAGTTAGTAGGGTTTTGTTTGCTGATCTCAGGTTTCTATTAGGGACGTGTACGTGAAGGGCTGTGTTCAGCCATTCTGCCTTTTCGTCGTGTATTAATTTATGTATGGTGCAAAGAGTCTTGTATTGAATTCTTTGTTCAATGGGTAGCCAGTGTAGTTCAATTAGGGTTATATTGTTCTTTCAGTCATTGAAAGGACAAGTCACCCTTCACATCC
The DNA here is from genome assembly GCF_901001135.1 of Rhinatrema bivittatum. Taxonomy (NCBI): domain Eukaryota; kingdom Metazoa; phylum Chordata; class Amphibia; order Gymnophiona; family Rhinatrematidae; genus Rhinatrema; species Rhinatrema bivittatum. The sequence goes on from NC_042616.1 coordinate 593,994,859, forward strand.
CAATAAAAATGAGTGATTCCAACATTTATCCCAACTGAAAAAAGCGTTTTGCTTGATATCCTGCCAGAAAGTCTCCACTACTTTGAATAGTTAAAGTAAGGAGTTATTTCCGAATTGTAGCCCAATCACTTAATAACTGTTTTCCAAGGTTGTCGCATCAGAACTATCAAGACACTGTTCCTCAAACTCTCTGTATTATGCAACACATAACACAGAGAAAAGGTGCCAAAATCTCAGATTCCATAGAAAAATTGACATAAATGCAGGAAGAGAATAATAACCTGTCTGGAAGGATTCTAACTAAACAAGCCTCATTATAAAATTTAAGGTCCAGAAGGACCAATCCCCATCCCCCCACTCCCAAGCCTTTTTTAACCAAATGTACACTTTTTCTTAATAAAGAAGATGTTCCTGTGGCTGTGTTTAGGTCAGGAGAGGAAAATAGCATGCATATATTATATTTTCAAATGCACGCGCGCATTCCCACCCCTACCCCGTCCACCCCTCACACAAATAGCCTCATTCAGAAGGCCACTTTGGATGCATGCAATCTTTGCACTTTATTTATTGAAAAAAAAATGTATTTTTTGCATTCATGCATATTGGGGTAAATTTTAAAAGATGCACGCACTACCCGGTGCGCACATATGGATGCCCAATTTTATAACATGCGTGCATGTTATAAAATAAGGGGTTGGCACACGCAAGGGGGTGCACACTAGTGCATCTTGCACGTACCGACGCCCACAGCCTTCACCCGTTCCCTCCCAGGCCGCTCCAATTTAGGAGTGGCCTGGGAGGGAACTTCCCTTCCCCCTACTTTATCCTTCCCACCCCCATCCCTATTCTAAACCCCCTCCCCAACCTTTATTGTACCTCTTGCGTGCGCTGGCAGCCTGCTGGCACGTGATCCTCCAACACAGTGGCAAATAGCTGCTGTGCCAGAGGCCTCTGGCCCCGCCCCCACCCCGCCCCTTTTTCGAAGCCCCAGGACTTAGACGCATCCCGGGGCTTTACATGCGTCGCCGGGCCTTTATAAAATAGGTGTAACCCCCCTAAGCACGTAAATCCTATGGAAATCTGGCCCATTATGTATGAGATGCAGTACAATAAAAATATACATAAAGTACAGCAAGAACATTGCTAATTTTGAATGAGAAACAACATGATTTCTTTTTTTTTTATTCCTAAAGTGCACAGGTTAGAAACATGCCACAAAGGGCAATTTTCAAAACCCATTTCCATGACTATATGGCTCTACTTGCCTGTAGGAATGGCAGCCTCTATAAATTGCCCACCTCATGTGCAGGTAACATTAGGAGCGCACTCCCCACTACGCAAGTAAACGTGTTCTCTGTGGTGAAAGGAGATGTCCCTGGGGTAAGTTTGGAAAGGAGCATGCTAGTACACACATAGCTTTTGCATTTTCAAAAATATGCACATATGTTTTACCTAGAACAAGTGTCTGCACAAACAGCAGGGGCAAAGTTGTGTGGGGACATTTTCTTTGGTTTTCCCCCTTTGAACATTGATGCAGTGTCTGCGGATTACATAATAACTGAAGAACATTAGATATGACTTACTGGGCCAGACCATGGGTCCATCAAGCCCAGTATCCTGACGTTAAACAGATCCCATGCTACTAATGCTGGCAACAAGCAGTGGCTATTCCCTATTGATTAATAGCAGTTTATGGACTCCTCCAGGAACTTATCCAAACCTTTTTAAATCCAGCTACACTAAGGGGGTCATTTAACAAATCGCGTTATGGCATTTTTGCATGTGTTAAGCACCTTTAATGCATGCGAAAACCCCTTAATGTATGCAAAAATGCCTTTAACAGCACCATAATGCATGGTGTGATGCAAATCTGAAAAGGAGGAGGAGTTAGGCTCACAGTTTTGGCAAAGCCCTATCACATGGCTTTAACTACACCTTTTTCATTAGTGCACATGCTAGTTTTAATGCTCCTGGAGAGAGAGAGAGAGAAGCCATAATGTGTGCACACTAGCTAGGTATTTATATCTCTATGGGAAGTCCACCTCGTAACTCAAGGTGAGGTTTAGGTATTAGTGTAGGGATTAGGGGCCACTTTGACATTCAAAGTGAGATGTACGAACAGCACAGTGCTCTGTTCACCTCATAATGTATAATCCATTTTAAAAATACTTACTTGCATATGTACTTGGAATCCACAATTTGCCGATACCTAAATCAATTCACCCACTCCTTCTCCAGCTCACCTAGACCTTCTAGCACTTCACTTTGTGACCGTCCACTAAGTCACCTAACCCTTCCACCCAAAAACTGCAGACACGTCCAATTTCACTTGCAAGAGCTAAGGTATAAAAGTGTACAAACACAAAATGGGGTTGATAAAAATTTATACTTGTTTAAAATGTGGAAATATACAAGCATCACCGATCCACTGCTTGTGGGAATGTTCTGCTATTCAGGGTTTTGGGAAGAGGTGACAAAATTGGTAAGTAATATTTTTAGTAATGAGGTAACATGGTCTAGCTCACTCTATATACTGGGTAATGATCCAGGGGAGGATAGTGTAAACTCAGATAATGTAAAAGCGTGTCTAATTACAAAAAAATGCATCTTCCTCCAGTGGATTAAGCCATCATCGCCCATGGTGGAAATGTGGAGGTCATTAATGTCGGAACCTTTTCAGTTGGAATATGGATCTTTATATCGAACATTTTTTCAAAGAAAGAAGCTGTATTTTAAAGAAATTTGGAACATGTTCTTTTTGACGTTGCCTGATAGTGTGCAAGTTGCTTTCCCACTTGATGACTAAAGTGTCTCAAGTTCGCCAAGATGCATCATAGACTAAAGAGCATTACCTGCGTCAAGTTTGAGATTTCATTTGAATTGTCCCAGTTTTGGTGGAGATGTGGACATTTTGTGGTCATTCCAAGGACTTTGGACTAGGGGATTGGGGGATGGGGGAGGAGATAAAACATGAGGAAAGTCTATAGGAGTAATTTTTGCATTTGGAAAACTCGAATTGTGTCTTGTGTTGTCATGTATACCTTAAAAAAGAGATTTGGGGAAAAAAAACTGTACGAATCAGTTTAGTAATTTTTATGTATATATCTCTTACAAAATAGCAACTTCCATGTGTACTCGTGAAACCTGCCCTGGAACACCTCTAGAACTCCTCTTTTTACTCCTGGAAAATGTATGGAGGAAATGGAAAATACACGCATCCTCTTGAAGATTATAAAATAGTAAATACTTAGTAGAGATGTGAATCGTGTGATCGATCGTCTTAACGATCGATTTTGGCTGGGGGGGGGGGGGATCTGATCGTCGCGGTTTTGTTTTGTTTTTTTTTTTTAAATCGTTTAAATCGTAAATCGAGGGAGGGGGGAAAACTGGCACACTAAAACAATCCTAAAACCCACCCCGGCCCTTTAAAATAAATCCCCCACCCTCCCGAACCCCCCCAAAATGTTTTAAATTACCTGGGGTCCAGTGGGCGGGTCCCGGTGTGATCTTCCACTCTCGGGCCACAGCTGCGTTAATAGAAATGCCATATGACAGGGCAAAGGTAGCGCCGGCGCCATTTTGGTTCCTGTCCCCCGACGTCACGAGCACAGGAGATTGCTCCCGGACCCCTGCTGGACCCCCAGGGATTTTTGGCCAGCTTGGGGGGGCATCCTGACCCCCACAAGACTTGCCAAAAGTCCAGCGGGGGTCCGGGAGTGACCTCCTGCACTCGTTGCCGTATTGTAAAATGGCGCCGGCCGTATTGCCGTATTGCAAAATGGCGCCGGCCGTATGGCCCCCCACTGGACCCCAGGTAATTTAAAACATTTTGGGGGGGTTTGGGAAGGTGGGGGATTTATTTTAAAGAGTCGGGGTGGGTTTTAGGGTTGTTTTAGTGTGCCGGTTTTCCCGCCCTCCCCCTTCCCCTCCCCCCTCCCCCGATTTACGATTTTTGACGATAAATCGGGGGAATTCCTATTGTATCGCGCCTCTAACGATTTTTTACGATTTAAAATATATCGGACAATATTTTAAATCGTCAAAAAACGATTCACATCCCTAATACTTAGTACACTCTACTTATGGTTGTATATGCTATATTTACATGCAGGACCCCTTTGAAAATGTACGTTATATTTTGTAATTATGTGGACTATTTGAAAAATGCCCCCTGGGTGGATACTGGATCAGCCTGTGAGCGGAGTTATATAAACGTCTCACTTGAAGCTCAAGAGACTACATTTTCATTCAAATATCTATCAGAGAGCTGCAAGCTGGATCATTAAACCTACCAGCAGGGAAAGGAGCTCTGAGATTAAACTTTGGCAATTTGCTAAAACATGTAGTGTGCAGGAGGTCACAAAGGGCTTGTAAATTGCATAGTAATGGATTCCTCAACAGGAATAAACATGTGCTTTGAATTTTCTAAATGAGTCAACCTCAAACAGTGATAAAACCACTGATTTATTGATGTATTTATTTATATGAAAATTCGTCTATTCCACTTAATTCAAAACAAATTATTCCAAGCGGGTTACAACGGAAATACATAAAACAGCTAGGTAAATACAGACTACATACCTACAAGAGAATTTAAAAATAATCCTACAGTGGACCTGAAATTGAGATTCACATTTAACAGGCCAAAAGAAACAGAAGGAAGTGTGTAAAAAAAACAGCATCAAAAGCTTGCACAAAATAAATAGCCTTCACTTTCTAGAAATGTTGTGGTCTGGTTCCTCTCTCACTGAAAAAGGAAGTGATTTCCATAGCATGGGACGTGCAACAGAGTACATTCGCTTGCAAACATTTTTTAAAGTAGGAAGCTTTGTGGCACGCAGTGACCATGAGGAGGGAAAAGCTCTCGAAGAGATAAGCAAAGTACTTTGAGCCATCTCCTCTAAAGGCCTTATACACCAGTGTAACCAGGGAGTCAAATTCTCGCAATTGGAAAGTAATATAATTCCTAGCGGAGCAGCCAGTTATCAACAAGGCAGCAGAATTCTGTACCAACTAGAAAATCCTTAGAAAGTGGAGCAACCTCATGGGGCTCTCCACTAGAATCTGACCCTAGTATAGGATCTGGCAGTGAATTAGGAGTTGGATTATACTATTTTGCCACTGCACCCCCTGTGAAGCTACTTCAGTGATGGGCACCTGCCTGCTCAAGAGCAGGTAGCACGTGAGATCAATGTGAAATTTTTGCTTGGAGTTTGAAGCGAAAGGAATTTTTTGCTACTTCCCCTCTTCCTGTGCAGTCTAGACTCAACTCCCTGGCTTGATTGTAGGGTAGGACGTGAAACACTTCCATGCTTATTCACAATCTGTGAGCTTTGATTCTTTAGTAACTTTGTGACTTTCATTTTGCTGGTCTCCCTAGTCCTGCACAGTGTGGCATGTACTCCTGCGCTAGGTCAGGCTAGGAAGAGAGAAAACCACTTTTGTCCAAATCACCCCTAGTGGTTGCAGCATCACAGTGTTTTTTTGCATGCATATCAGCTCATTTTAATAGCAATATTGTGCTGGGTTTGCTGGGGAGGGAAAATAATGCATAGTATTTGAAATACCACATGCGATCTGTGTACTATTTATTTAATTAATTAATTTATATTCCATCATTCTGATATACAATCATGGGGGCTTAAATGTTTAAAACATAAGAAAATATTGTGTAAAAACAAATTATAACCAATTTAAACCATTCGTATCAACACAAAGTATAATATAACAATAACAAGCCGTTAAGCCCGTTAAAAACGGGCTACATCCCTCTGTCTCTCACCTCCCCCTCATTCTCTCTCCCCTCACTCTTCACCCCCCCCCTCCCCCACCCACTCCTCTCCACCCTCCCTCTCCTCTCACTCAGTCCCTCCCTCCCTTTCTCCCCCCTCTCCCTCACTCCCTCCTCTCCCTCACTCCCTCCCACTCAGTCCCCCCTCTCTCTCCCTCCCACTCACTCAGTCCCCCTCTCCCTCCCTCCCTCTCAGTCCCTCCCTCACCCCGCCTCCATTTCCTTCCGACGCCGTACTCGCAACTCCTCGCAGCCCACACCCACCTCCATTTCCTCCCGGCGCCGTAAGCGCGACTTCCCGCAACCCTCACCCGGCTCCATTAACTCCTCCCGCTCCTGCCGGCAGATCTCGGGGGGGGGGGGCACGGGAGTGACACCCCCCCGAGATCTGCCGGCAGATCTGGGGAGGAGAAGTAGCGGCACCGCGCGCGCGGCGCCGCTGCTTCTCCTCCCGCTCCTGCGGCCCCACCGCCATTTTTTTTTTCTGACCGACGTCCTTGCCCGCACATGCGCAGTAGAGCTGCGCTCTACTGCGCATTTGCGGGCCGTCGGTCACAGGCCATTTATAAGGTAGATACCCTCTCCATATCTCTAACATTTTTGAAAATCAATCAGCCAAATGTCGGAACTTTAATTTTGATTTTAACATATCTCTATTATTGTTCAACCCAAATTATTGTCATCAAATGCTAATTTGAATAGCCAAATCTTTAGATCTTTTTTGAACATCCTGAGATCACTCAAGATCACTAGAGTGTACTCCTACTTCAATGTGCATAGTGTTCCATAATTTGGGTCCTGCTGTCAAAATGACCTTGTCTCTCACTTCACTTAAATGGGTGCTTTGTATTGATGGTACACTTAGTAATCCTTTATTAGCAAATCTAAGGTTGTATTGTGGCATATGAAAGTGCAGTGTAGCACTCAACCAGTCAAAATCTTTAATGTTTATGATTTTGTGAATTATACATAAGACTTTGTATTGTACTCAAAATCTTAGCAGTAGCCAATGCAAGGACATCAAAACTGGCGTATTGGAATCATACTTTCTGCTTTCCGAGAGAACTTGTGCAGTGGCATTTTAAAGCATTTGCAGTGATCTCACTGAACTAGCTGGTAATCCTAATAAAAATACATTACAATAATCGTGATTCGAAAATATTAGTGTTTGTAGAACAGTATGGAAGTCATCTTGGTTCAGTAAAGGTTTTAATAGTCTTTGATTTAGTTATTAATGTTCCGCTTCATATTTAATTTACTATCAATTATAACTCCTAGATATCATGCATAGCTGACTGGTTTTATATTAAATGAACATACTGAAAAATATGTTGGTGTATATATATTATTCTTCCTATTTAAGCAAATTAGTTCTGTTTTTTTGCATAATAAGAGTCAATAGGTTTTGAATGGCTGAAAAATATATCTTCAGTAGTTTAAGAGTATGTTCAACTGATGTTTCAGATCGGTATAAGAAACTCGACATCATCAGTATAAATATAAAAATGTATGCCTAAGCCAGATAGTAATCTGCATAATGGTAACATATAAACAATGAACAAGGTTACATTTTTAGACATGGTGTCTAAAAATGTATTACCAATTGTTACTTGGAAGGTGCGGTCTTTTAGGAATGAATTAAACCATCTAAAAGTGTTTCCAGATAAACCAATTTCTGTCAATCTTTGAATCATAATAATGTGATCTACTGAAAATGCTGCAGACAGATCTAACACGACTAAGATGTATGATTGACCTGAATCAAAGCTTCGAAGTATTATATCTGTCATTGCTAGTAATAAAGTTTCGGTATTATGGTTTTTCTGAAGCCAAATTGGTTTGGGGAAAAGAATATTGTTTTCTTCTAAGAATTCCAATGGTTGTGTAAGAACTACTTTTATATTTTTTTTTGCAATAAATGATAAAGAGGATATGGATCTGAAATTATATAAGTTATTAATATCAGACTGTGCAATTTGCCTTCAGAATTGGTTTAATTGAAGCACATTTGGAACACATTTGGAACTTTGGAACACCCTACCTAAATTCCTGAGAACCCAACACGACCTAAAAACATTCAGAAAAGACCCTAAAAACACTAACGTTCCGCAAATTTTACATTGGCCTTCAGACGTCTGATCATCCCAACTCTCAACTGAACTCTCAGTTCCTCTTAATACATTCTCTCACCCTGAACCTGCATACCCTCCTCATCCAACCTAATAATGCTCTCTGGACTTGATATGCTTATTTCTGATATTGTTCAAATTGTTTTTACTGTTGCACAACTGCTAAGAAAATGTTATAACGTTCACATTGGTTTTCTGTTACACAACTGCTAAGAAAAATGTATACTTTTGTAAACCGTTGTGATGGCTCTACCGAATGACGGTATATAAAACTCAATAAATAAATTAATAAATAAATTTGAGTGTGGATAGTAATTCACCTGCAAGCAATGATACGTTTACTATTTTTGTAATGCAAGGAGAAACAATTTCAGTTATTGTTTTCAATGATTTAACTGATATTACATCTGATGGGTGGATAGCAGTTAATGTGGCATTAATTAATTTGTGAACTGACCACGGAATGGCTTTAACCCAAGGTTATTGAGGATAATAACATTTTTATTTATAAAAATCAGGTCTAGGGTGTGTCCTGCCCAATGGGTTGGTTCCATTACTATTTGATCCCATCCTAGAGTAGAAATTGAGTCTAGAAATGCTTCACACACAGCAGATCTAGGTACTTTATCAATATGCAAATTAAAATCACCCAGGATTAGCCCCAGTAAATCGTTAGTTCAATTACTAGAAAGCTGTTGTGTTCCAGAAGTCCTGGGGGACAATGCAATAGACATAGGTGTACATTTTTTTGCTTTCAACAGGATTATTTCAAAAGGTGATACAATTGAAAATTTCACCAGCATGAACTTCAGGTCTTATTTTGAAATCACCATCAGAATTTACCACATGGTAAATACAAGTCTGTAAGTTCTCTGAGCATTATTGTGAAAAGTCATGTAATTAAATCCAAAATCCAAAGCTTCCACATCTAAGTTATTTATTTATTTGTTTGTTTATTTAGGCATTTTATATACTGTTGTTCCAAAAGAAAATCACAATGGTTTACAATATCCACATTCATATTCATCACATTCAACCATCACAAACCGGGTGTCAACATTCACCTTCTAGTTCAACACCACAGCGTATACATATTCTAGTTCAAAATCATAAATATTCAATATCACATCACACTATCTACTATATAAGCTAGTTCATATTCATACATTTGTTTTGGTCAACCTAACAGTAAATACAAGTTCCAATTCTACTAACAATACACTTCACATCTTTCATTCCTTATTGCTCGCTCCACTAACATTATCTCTGGTACTGATGATGTGGCAGCTATCTGTATCATGGTATTTTATGTTAAATCGTAAGTATTTCTAAAGAGCCATGTTTTCAGTTCATGCTTGAAACTCTTTCTTTCTGTTATCTGACGTATTGACTCTGAAAGTGAGTTCCATAACTTAGGGCCTGCTATGGAAAACATTCTGTCTCTTATATGCATTAGGTGTGTGTTCTGAGTGGAAGGTACCATGAGAAGTCTTTTGTTTTGTGATCTCTCTGTGGTGTGCAGGGCTGGTGGAAGCACTAGGCGAACCAGGCAAGGGCCTAGGGCGCCGAGTATAAGGGGGCGCCACGAGCAGTGGTGTCCCGAGGGGAGCCAATGCCCCTGGGCGCAGGGAGGCTCATGCGGCCGCCAGCAGACCTCATCCCACTGGCGGCTGAGCAGTGACACGCATATAGCAGGTAGATCGGCAGGGCCGTGGTGGAGCTTACGTCACCACAGCCCAAAGAAAAAGATCGCGTTTAAATGCGCTGATGCTCCTCCTCCTTCCTGCCTGCGCAGCCCCGGAAGTAAATGTTGCCGGAAGCCGCACAGGCAGGAGGAGGAGGAGCATCAGCGCGTGCAGAAGAGGAGCAGCGCTTACGGGCCGCCACGAATTCCAAGTCGCAGCGGCCTGAGAAGAGGAAGAGGCCCAGTAGCAGGGCTGCCGTGGATCCCACATTGCAGCGGGCAGCCCGAGAAGATCAGGGCCGCTGCAGAGCCCATCCTGCGGCGACCCGTGAAGAGGAGGCCCAGAGGTGAGAGAGAGGCTGAAGCTTTGTAGAGTGTGTATGTGTGCATGTATGAGATGAGTTGAGAGATTGTATGTGAGAGTGAGTGGAGAAACTGTGTGTGGGAGTGAGGACCTGAATGTTTGCAGAGACAGCATGTGAGGAGCCACTGTGTGTGTGAGAGAGACAGCATGTGACAGTGAGAGCCTGTGCTTGAGCAACACAGCATGTGGGAGTGAGAGAGAGACTGTGTGTGTGAGATCAGACAGCACATGCCAGTGAGAGACTGTGGTATGAATGATTGTATGAGAGAGCATGTGACAGTGAGAGCCTGTGCTTGAGCAAGACAGCATGTGGGAGTGAGAGAGAGCCTGGGTGTGTGAGTCAGACAGCATGTGCCAGTGAGAGACTGTATGTATGAATGATTGTATGAGAGAGAGCATGTGACAGTGAGAGCCTGTGCTTGAGCAAGACAGCATGTGGGTGTGAGAGAGAGCCTGGGTGTGTGAGTCAGACAGCATGTGTCAGTGAGAGACTGTATGTATGAATGATTGTATGAGAGAGAGCATGTGACAGTGAGAGCCTGTGCTTGAGCAAGACAGCATGGGGGTGTGTGAATCAGACAGCATGTGCCAGTGAGAGACTGTGTGTATGAATGATTGTATGAGAGAGAGCATATTGACATTGTGAGCCTATGTGTGTGTGTTTGAGAGAGAATGCATGTGAGAATGAGAACCTGACTGTGTGTTTGAGGGAAGAAGATGGAGAGAAAATAAATAGAAAAAAAGACAATATAAAAGGAATTGGCAAAAAAATAAGAAAGGGAAGGTGGGGAAAAAAAAGCCTGTGACCAACCGATTAGAAAACTAAGATGAGACAGCAAAGGTAAAAATAAAAATTACTTTTTAGTGATTGGCACATGTAATCTTTAGGAATGTGCAAGAATAGCACTTTCTCTATGCAGATCTCACAATGTACGAGATCAACATGGAGGAAGTGGAAACCCACGGGCCCTGCACAGAGGAGGCAGCAGAATGGGCTTCAGTGCCAGTAGCAGCAATTGGCACCTCCCCAATAACCATGCGGCAGGGTGACAGTGGCAGCAGAGGAATGACAGAGGCTCCGAGGTTACTGGCAAAAGAAAGAGAGGGGGGTCTGCCTTTAGTGTGTGCATGTGTATGAATGGGAGTCTGCCTGGGGGTGTATGTGTGTGAATGGATGGGTGCCTGCCTGGGGGATGGTGAGGGAGTGGTGTGAAAATGAATGGGAGCCTGCCTGGGGGTCAGTTTTAGTGTGTGAGAATGACTGGGAGCTTGCCTGGGTGTGTGTGTTTGTGTGAGAATGATAGGGAACTTGCCTGGGTGTGTGTGTTTGTGTGTATGTGAGGGAGCCAGAGAGAGTGTGTATGAGAAAATCCAGGGGAGTAAGAGTTTGTGTGTGGGGTGTGTGTGGAGGGGAAGAGAGTGTCTTAGAGCCTGATAGTGTGTCAGTGTCTGTGAGAGCGAGAGGTTATGGTGGGTATAAGAGCATGAATGTGTATGTATGTGACAGTGTATGTGTGAGAGAGAATGGATATGTGAGTATGTGTGAGAGAGAGAGGATAACCTCCTAATCCTCGCCAATATCAGGGTGACTGGAAATCAAGAGCTCCCACAGAAGGGGACAGCAGGGGCTTTTTAAAATCCTTATTAGTTTTAATTATTGGATGTTATTTGATAAGTGCTGTTTTGAAATATTTTATTGGTGTTTGGGAAATTGTAAAAAATGAATATGATTTTAATTAATAGAAATTCTATTTATCATTGGTTTTAAAATATTCTTTTATTATGGTTTTACTATTATAACTGATGCTTTATGTTTCTTGATTTCATTTGTTTTATGAGGAATAGTGGTTCTGTTTTGCCATTGTTAATACACAGAGAGGTAGATCTTTAAAACATACGCGATCGCGTACTTTTGTTGGCGCACCAGGCGCAAACAAACGTACGCTGGATTTTATAAGATACGCGTGTAGCCGCACGTATCCTATGAAATCTGGGATCGGCGCGCGCAAGGCTGCCGATTTTGGGCAGCTTGCGCGCGCCGAGCCGCACAGCCTGCCTCCGTTCCCTCCGAGGCCGCTCTGAAATCGGAGCGGCCTCGGAGGGAACTTTCTTTTCGCCTGCCCTCCCCTTCCTCTCCCTTCCCCTGCCTAACCCACCCCCCCCCCCCCCCCGGCCCTATCTAAACCCCCCCTCCACCTTTATTTCGTGATTTACGCCTGCCCATAGCAGATGTAAATCAACGCGCGCCAGCGGACTGCTGGCGCGCCATCATCCAACCTGGGGGCTGGTCCGGAGGCCTCGACCACGCCCCCGGGCCCGCCCCCCAAATGCCGCATCACGCCCCCGAAATCCGGCCGGATTTACGCGCACAGGGGTTTTAAAATCCGCCCCAGAGTCTGGCTTCTTGGAGTTTCCATTTCAGTCTTTGTCTAATTTGTGCTCCTTTATTTTGTATTCTGTATTTGGTGAGGGTCTGTCTCTGCTCTGTGTGTGTGACCATGATGAGAGATTCTGCGACCATATAGTGTCTGTATAGGGATCTATAGCAATTGGGTTTTTGTTTCCTCAGTAGGTGGAGTATTGGTATTCTAGGACCCAGTGTAATATTTACCCTTGCTTATTCACAGGTAGGGTTATTGTTGTTTGAGTCCTTGGTGTTATTACTGTTATGTTGCGATGGGATTGCAGGATAGATTTTGAGTGTCTTTTTTGCAAGGTTTTGTGTTAGTTCACAATGTGTCTGGTAGTGGAAGGTGTTTGTGCTGCTGTTACTGTGAAGTGACACCAGAATTTGAAAATATCTTTCAGTATGATGAGCTGTAAGAGAAACATCCAAGCTCCATTGTTTGGGGGAATTTCAGTGGTTGCACAGAGTTAGAGAACTGGAGGTGCAGGATTTATATTGACATTCTGTCCCTTCCTATATATTCCAGACTTCACTCTCATAGCCATATAGAATTAGTTGAATGAGGCTATCAACATAATTTTATAGTGTGAAACTGGCCAGCTTTTTAAAATAACGCAGAGGACCCTTTGGACTTTTTTATTAACACTTTTTTTTTTTTAACCAGTTTTAAAGCAGGATCCATTGTATGGAGGTGGGTGTGATGAAGAAATGTCATTTTGGCTCCCCCCCCCCCAAAAAAAAAAATTCTTCTGTCTAGAGATGCCACTGATTTTCTGTGACCTTAAGCATTAGTACAAGAAGGGTTAAGGGGAGGATGCTGGAGAGGCACACAAATGCATTAGCCCCTGGGCGCCGGAGAGCCTTGGTACGCCACTAGGTGCAAACCATATGGGGCCACAAGCGGCGGCAAAGAGGAGTGGAGATTTGGCGGGCAGCGAGCAGTGTCCAACCTGCTCGCAACCCAGAAAATCACACAGTCGGTGGGCGTGATCGAGAACAATTTAGGATTCGGGGCCGAGACCCGGGGGGGGCGCAAGGGAGAAGGCTCACCTAGGGCGCCTAATCCCCTTGCACCGGCCCTGGTGGTGTGTAGTGTTGAATTGTCACGCCTAATAAACATGGGTTAATATTGTTGATGATATTGAAAATTAGAGATGATACCTTATAATGAATTCTGGATTGTACAGGAAGCCAGTGCAGAGCAATCAGCAAAGGGGTGATATGTTCAAATTTCCTTGTCCCTTGTAAGAGTCTTGCAGAGGCATTTTGAAGTAACTGTAGTGATTTTAGTGGTCTTGAGGGTAGGCCTAGCAAAAGGGAGTTGCAGTAGTCTAGGTTTGAGAATATAAATGTTTGTAAGATAGTGCAGAAGTCCTGTATTGTTAACAGAGGTTTCAGTCAATGTAATATTCTCAGCTTGGGGTACCCTGTTTTGATTAATTTGCTTATATGCTTTTTCATAGTGAAGTTCTCATCGATCTGAATTCCAAGGTCTCATACTTGATCTGAGGTAGTAATATTAGTGATTCCTAGGTCTAGGGTTGGTGGTTTGTTTGTTGTGTTATCTCTCCTTAACCACACAATTTCCATTTTTTTTTTTGGGAGGGGGGTTTACAGTTAGTTTCAGTTGAGAAAGTTTTTGTTGTATGTATGTTGAGAGAGAGGATGCAGTTTTTTTGAATGTTTTGTCGAATGGGATATAGAATTGCATGTCGTCTGCATAATAGGAAGAAGTTCATTCCTAGATTTGCTAGTAATACGCATATAAGCAGCAGATAGATGTTGAATAGTGTGGTCGAGAGTGCTGAACCTTGTGGGATACCTGCATCGACTGGGAAGGTGTCTGAAATTTGATTACCCAATTTGACTTGTAATGTCCTATCTTTTAGGAATGATGAGAACCATTTGTTGACATTTCCGTCTATTCCAGTTTCTCTCAGCTGGTGGAATAATAGGGTATGATCAACTGTTTCAAATGCCGCTGATAAACCTATTAGTACCAGGATACATGATTCATTGTTGTCAAAGCCTTGTAGTACAGGGTTGGCAAGGGAAATGAGTAGGGTTTCTGTTGAGTGATTTTTTCTGAATTGATTTGGGTATAATATATTGTTGTCTTCTAGGTGGTTCTCTAATTGTAATATAACTGCTTTTTCTAGGACTTTTGCAATGAAAGGGAGGTTGGATATTGGTCGGTAATTGCCCCAATCATCGATTCCAGTTTTATTTTTTAGGATTGGTTTAATCACAGTGAGTGGTTTATTATGGTTGTGAATATCGAAGTTATTATGTTGTTTACAGTTTTCAGTATACTTGCAGGGATATGGTTTAGTGGATGGGTAACAGGCTTCATTTTAGTGATGATTTGTTTACTTCAAGTTTAGATACTGAGTCAAATGAGTTCCATTTCACTTGACCAAATTTTTCATAGGCTCTTTTGTTGATAAGCAATGGGAGAATTGTGATTTAAGTGTATAGATTTTGTTTAACAATGAATTAGCATATTCATTGCATGAGTACTTTGTAAAGTCATAGTTATTTGAGATTGAGGAGGATGGGTCTTTGATTAGGTTTTTCACTGTTTCAAAGAGCAACTTTGAATTAAATATTACACCATGAATCTGTTTTGCATAGTATTCTTTCTTTGCTTTATTAATTTGTTTACAGTATTTTGATAATAGAGATTGTATTTTTCTAGGGATTCCATAGATTGGCATTTCTCCATTGTTTTTTGGATTTTCTTAGGGTCTGTTTAGTGTGTCTTACTTCTTCGCTATACCAAGGTTTCTTTTGTTTAGTTGTATTGCCATCAGTTTGGAACATTTTTATCTGGATTGGTCATGGGGTATCTGCTATTTCATTGATGAATTTATCCCAGGAGTCAAAAGATGAGCAGGCATTATCGTGATCAAACTCAGTTATTTTATTTTTAATAGTTTCTTCAAGTGTTTCTTTTTTCTGTAAGTAAAGGATTGATTGTTATGTGAGTTTGTTTGTTGTGTGCTGAGGAGAGCTATTTCTGTCTTTATTAGCTGGTGATCAGATCATGGCAATATTTTCTGTGCCCTGCTTTGTGGATGGGGTTGGATACAAATTGTGGCTAACTCATGGCTTCCATAGGATCTAGAAAAATTTCACATACTATAGATTTAGGTGTGCTGTCTACATATAGGTTAAAGTCTCCTATGATTAGAGTTGATTCCGGAGTTGGAAATATTTTTGTGAAGATTTTGATTAGAGGTGAGCAGTCTTTTTGGAGGGTTTCCTATTGGGCTATAGATCAAATCAATATTTAGACGTGGAGATTTTAGTATAGCAATCTCGTTGGGCAGGTTTATCTCAATTTTGTAGGGATTAAGTTTAAATTCCTTTTTGCAGATTATTAAGAGACCCCCCCACCTTTTCATTTGTGTCTGGGGAAGTGAAAGATATCATAGGTTGGTTTATCAATTTGGTTTAGGAAGACATTATCACTGTCTTTCAGCCATGTTTCAGTAATGCAGAATATAGTGGGATTTAGTTCCTCTAGAAGGTCATTTATCAGTGGTATTCTTTTTTTTATAGCGATTGAACATTTAGTAATATAAGAGTTAACATTAGGCTGGAAGAAATCGCAGGAGGATAGTTGTTGCTTATCTTGGGATAGATCAGGTTGCTTGCCTCTCTTTGCTTGTGTTTTGAGGTTCTCCGGTGATTTCGATGGTTTCCTCGTCCGGGTGATTGTTTCAATGATGTGGCCCGGCTCCATTTTATAATGAGCTTGGTTAGAAGGCCGAATGGGGAATTTATACATCTAGATTCCATGACAATTTCCAAATGTGGAGGAGAAGAATCCCTTATCATAAAACCCAATTTCTGTGTGTCACACTCCCACAAAAGCAGCATGATGCCTAGGCCCTTTAGTCGCTGACTGGCTGTGCAGATGGTTTGTTGTGATGCCAGCCACAGAAGCCCTGGGAAGCCAGGCAGTGGTGGTAGCTTGTAAAGAGCAATGACAAATCCTTATCATACTCCCAGCGGAATCCACCGCCCCCCACTTGCCAGGCTGCAGGACTGCTGCAGCTCTGAGAAGGCGAGATAGTCAGTGAAGCTCAAGACATTGGTTGGTCGGCGGTGAGCAGCTATGTTGGTAGCAATGGCAGGAGGAGAATGAGCCAACTGAGGGGCTCCAGGAGTTTCCATCCAGTCCTGCAAGGCTGCTAATGCTAGAACTGTTAAATCCCACTAATGCTGATGGGTATTGGATCTAGTGATTAAACAATAATGATGGAGAATGAGTACTTTAAAGCTGTGCAAACGGAGATAAAATGCCTTGCCTAAGGTTACACAAACAGTGGCAGAGACCTGGCTCAAACCATGCATCACAGGAATTTTCCTCTTTCATACCCTAATCCTCACATCTTCTCTCTTCATCACAGAAAATAATTCTTTTCTTTCCTTTTCTGAAAAAGAAAAGCATCTCCAAACTAGCAGAAGCAATGCTGTCTGCAAAACTGTCTCCTCAAAGGCACTTCTAGAATGTAAAAATATATGCAGTAAATATCCCACAGTAGCCAAAGTTTAGATTGAGTGAGATTTTGTTGCTGTTAGACCACGAGACAAAATTATAATGAACTAATTTTGATATCAATGGTAGAGATCGCATCAGTATCACAAAGCCCTGTTTCTAGATACAAATTCTCCACTACTGAAGCCTTGCAAACAAATAGACATGAATGTTACCTACAATCATCTTCAGATGTTTCTTTCTTCTGTATTACCCCAAATAAGGTCTAAACTGGCTTGCAATATATTATCCTTGCTCACTCAGGCCTGAATATGTCACTTGGCACACAAGGCCTGTGCCTAGGGTGACAAAAATCTGGGGGGCAGCAGGCTGGCCGAAGATTTGCTGCCTTCCAGCTGTGTTGAATCTCACTCAGCACTCTGCTTCCTGATCCAGCCCTGGCTTCCCAGGAGGCGTGCAGGGAACAGGAAGGGGAGTGAGTGAGCCTGGAACAGACATGGCAAAAGGAGGGGGGTCATTTTGGAGAGGTATTGTGTGCAGTTCTAGTCGCTCCCGTCTCAGAAAAAGATGTAGCAGAACTAGAAAAAAGGGCAGAGAAGGGCACAGAAATGATAAAGGGAGTGGAAAGGCTCCCCTGTGGTGAGAGGCTACACAGGTTAAGGCTCTTCATCTTGGAAAAGAGACAGCTGAGAGGGGCCATGACAGACGATTATAATATCACGAGTGGGGTGGAACAGGGAAATAGGGAACTGTTATGTGTGAGTGTGCCAGACTGGGTGGAAGGTTTGAGAGGGGATACAAAAAAGGGGCAGCATACAGTTCAAAACGTTTTGCCTCTTTTTCAAATGTGTGAACAGCCTGACCCTGTTCTGTATCTTTCCCATCTCCAGTAAATCCTACCCTCCAACGAGAGAACATTGATCCTCCCAGATTGCCCTTTTTATCTTCTCCTCCCCCTTGGCTTCCACCAGGTTAACCTGTGCGAGACTCCACGCGGTTTAGCTGCTATGCTCCAAAACCTTTGGAAGAGTCCATCTATATCCCTATTGCCTTATCTTCAGGAAGAAAACCGAGACTTGGCTCTTCAGCCTGGCCTTCCTCCTCCAGACTCCATCCCGAGGACTGGCTACCCGAGCCTGATCACAATCAATTTCTCTGCACGAGGCGCCTTCCGCTTTACTGGACCTCTTAGTACAAGGCACCTGCACTCTAGTTCCTACCATCTCAGTCCCATCATTTTACTTCCTTTCCTGCAAATTGTCCCATGTGTGGGATCATGAGCTTGGCTCCTGACAGTTGGCAGGTCACATCAGGGGTTAAATCTATCACCATGTCTAACTGTCCTTTTCTTGGGCCTACGCTTAGTGCAGCAGAAATGTCATATTCCAACCGCAGTTAGCAATAGCTTGTAAGCAACCCCCAACAACCCCCATCTGCCACTAGCTAACAGGAAATCAGTCTGCACGGAGGCATATCTAGTGCAAGCTTTTAGCTGCCTCCGAAACAGCTCTTGGCCTACTTGCTCTTATGTGGTTTTCACACTTAGGCAAATAGGTCAACACAGCACAACTGCCTCACGACCAGCTGGTGACCTCCCCCCTCCCTGCTGGAAATACTCTGCCCACCTGCACCTACTCGGAAAGAAGGTCAGCACAGACATTTATGGTAGAAAACGCAGTAGCAGCAAAACATGTGATGTATGTATTTAGAAGAACCAATTATATGATAACACGTATGTATCCTATGCTATGCTATGGAATTATGTACAATAAAAGGAGAGGCTTCCCAGAAGCCGGGAGGACGCTTCACCATGAATACTGTCTGAGGTGTCTTCATTGCTGCTAAACCTTGCTGCTGCTACAGTATGTGATTTGTAACGGTGATACTACTGTAATCGTTTTTTAATCGGTTGTAATTAACCTTGAGGCTGCCTTGGTAAAGGTGGACTATCGGATGTTTGCAAATAACATAAATATTTACCCTTTCAAATAATACGAAAGCAAGGGGACACTCCATGAAACCGACAACTGGCAGATTTTTAAAACATCGTAGAAAGTATTTTTTCCCTCGGCGCTATCAAGCCGTGGAATCTGTTGCCAGAGGACGTGGGCAAGGCGACTGGCATAGCGGGGTGTAAGAGGTCTGGATAAGTTCCCGGAGAAAACGTCCATAAACATGATTAGCCAGGGAGACTAGAGAAAGCTCTTGCTATCCCTGGGAGTAACTTCTACTCTATGGGATCTGTCAGGTAATTGGGACCCAGACTGGTCACTGTAAGAGACAGGATGCTGGGCTTGATGGGCCTTGGTCTGACCCAGTGTGGCAATTTCTTATTTATTTGTTTACGTATTTTTGTGCCCCACAGATCCAATAGAAAATTGACCAGTATGGCTCCGGTATAGTCTTAGGTTAGGAGGAGCTGAGTGGAGGATTGTTGGGGGTGAGGAGAGAGGCTGGAGGATGTAAGGGGATCAGCTGGGGGGAGTGTGTCTGGGTGTGAGAGAGAAGGGATTGGTACTGGGAATGTGTGTATGTGGGGGAGGGGTCAGACTGGGTAGGAGATTATAAAAGGGGAGCAGGACTGGTGCATAGTAGGGACACCTGCCTCCTCCCAGCTCTCTCCCTCCCCCCCCCCCCCCCCCCACCAACTGCAATCCAGATCCTCCTCCCCCTTGATCTTGGATTCTATCCCCCAGCTCCTAGAACCTTCATTTTTTTTGCTACCTCTCCCTTCTTCCCAGATCCTGGAACCCATCCCCTGGCCCCTAACTCCTCCGATTCCCTCCTCTTCTTCCTCATCTTTCTCCATCTCAGATTCCTTATCTTCCCCCATTTCCTTGATCTTTCTCATCTCCCATCCCTGGACCTCTCTCCCTCTCTGTCCCCCAACCCCCTTCTTCTCACCTTCTCTACACCCCATTTCTGATTTTCCTCCCTTTTTCTCCTCATCCCTGGTACTCTTACCCTCTCACTCTCTCCTTCTCTCCCCATCCCAGATACCTCCTCCCTGTTCTGATATTTAAGATCACTTTTCCTCACCCAATAAAAAGAAAATAAATTATGCAGACACAAGCAAGGTTGGAAGACTACTTTATTTTTCTAATCTAAAATAAAAGATGGAAATGTTTGCTAATGTACTTGAGAATTTTCAAATTTCTACCACAGAATTTATCCCTGCGCTACCGCTGGAAACTGTGGGACTGACTGTTAGACCTTCTACTCCCTGTTGTCCAGGGGAGAAAGGTGACAGGAGGTGAAGGGACCAACAGGGCCTTGGAGGGGTGTGGGGGCAGCAAAATAGCTAAATCTGTCACTGACCTCACTACTGATTTTGCAGTGACTCCTGATAACCCCCCCTGACTTTCCTTCTCAGTCTCCTTCCAGCAGCTGTACTTGTAGAGTTTTGTCAGATTTATTTGGCAATTGGCTGCTACATGACCCTGATTACTATACCAAACTCTGAAATACATGAGTCCTAATAACAGTATAAACCGCATTTGGCTGCAGTGCTGCTGTCCTTGGCTGGCAAGATCCGACTGGCTCGTCTATTTGCTGCCTTAGCACTTCCTTTTGGAGTGCTGCTGTGGAGAGGTTAGCCTGCAAATGATTAGGTTGTATTGTCCTCTTGACTTTTTCTTTTGTTATGTGTTTGTTTTGTTGTTGTTGTTTTAGAAATAAGGTTGTACAGCGCTTTAACATTGTGACCCATTTGCAAGAAAAATGGATGAAGATTGAAAGGGAAGTAAGAGAGCATCACTAGGTTCTTGCCTTGAATCAGTGCCACGTTGGACATGTGTTTTATTGTACTGTTTTCAATTCCTCTTTAGCAGAGCCTTCCCATGGATTTTGTGATTCCCGAACATGTGAGCCACTTCCAATTGTACAAAGACCAAGGAAGCCAAATACCTCCTCCATGTATCAATCATTCTGGAGAGCTGAGGAGTGATGCTGTATCCGAGAGAGGGAGTAAATTTATAGGACTGTGTTACAATTTGCTTTCCATTCCTCTTTTTTTGCCAATACATGGCCACTTCACTGTTACAGGCTCTTTAGCATGGCATGTGATTAGCAAATAAAGGAGAATCTGTTCCAAAAGGACCGCATCAGCTTCCAGCAGATAAGGAATGAACGCATAGTAATAAAAATATGACCTTACCCAGGGGATATATTGAAACTGGATAAACTACTTTTGATATAACAATTGTACAGGTACAAGTTGTTAAGCGTATGTAGTGGGACCCCCCAACTGGCTTGCTGGGTGAAACTAAGGAGCCACCAAAATGAACCTCAGATTTTCAGAAAAATTACATATTTATCAAAACACTAAAATCTCACATCTTTAATTCATTCACATGAAGTTCTTAAAGTTTTTAAAGTACTTGTTTCGCTCATCATCTCCAGTACCAGGCAGGACTTTTGAATGAGGATGACATGCATATTAAGACTGATTTTTCTTGTCCGTGTTATATTGGTGTCTCCATTTTTCTGAGCGCTTCCTTGGATGACTTCTACTGATGCTTTCACCTATTTATTTATTTATTTATTTATTTATTTATTTATTTAAAAAGATTTATAGCCTGCATGCTCCACAGTTCGCAGCAGGGAACAATTGTACTGATCTTGATCCCTTGAACAAGAATAAACAAGAAAAGAGAGCTTGTTAAATGGAGAGATAAAGTGAGATGTAGAGCAGGGTGTTATGTTTGTGTAGTGGTATCTGACAGTGCAGCGTGTAGCTCTGAGAACTGTTTTACATAACTGTTTCCATTTTCGTTTGAAAGTAGTAGTGACCCATGCATTTTCAGTTCACTGGGATTAATGAATAGGCATGAAGTTTAAGAGGTCAATTTTCAAAAATGCTCAGTGCTTCCCTTAGCTGCCTAAATTTAGGGACCTAAAGCCTAGGAGGTCCATATTCAGAGGCATTTAGCCGGATAACTCACATGTTATCCTGCTGAATGTCAGCTTTTTAATATTTTGGATACTTATCCAGCTAACCTAGCCAGATAGCTCATTATCAAGCTAAAATTTGGCCGATAACTTATGGGTACTCCGGGGGCATTTCTGAGAGGAGTTAGGTTATCCGGGTAAGTAATTCAGAGTTTGCTGGATAACATATCCAACTAACTCTGTTTGTGACGGAGAGCTGGCCTAAAGTCAGCCGGATAAAACCTATCCGGCTATCCTTATGATAGCCATCTATATTCAATAATGCAGCTGCACCATTCAATATCCCTCCAAAGTTAGCGGGATAAGTTTATCTGGCTAATTATGCAATCTGGCCAGTGATTGAATATGGACCTCTAGATGCCTAAATTTAGGCCTGCAGTTTATTTACCTAGACTTAGGTGCCTAAGTAAGATACCTAACACTGAAAATCAGTGCTGAGTTCCTTAACTCAGTTTCAATTCATGAGATAACTGAGTTGAAAACCAAAAGGCTGCTATCATTTTGAACTTATTTTAAGTCAGAAATGTTGATATATTAACGATTTGTAGTTATTGTTTGTGATGCATTGCAGTGTGTATGCTTTATGTAATCCGCTTAGCATAGTAAGCGGAATAGAAATATTTAAATAAATAAATAAATAAATAAATAACTCTCTGAGTCCAAGGATTTGAAGCTGAGAAAGAAGAATAGGCCTAATGCCCATCTCTTGCAATGCCAGCCCTTCTCCTTCCCTGCAAACAGCACTAATAACAACCACAGTCTTTCATCTAAAAAATACACTGAGAAGCGGGGTGACTTCCAACTTCTTTTACTGATTAGATGGCTGAAGAATATTTACAGCTTCATTTCTTGTTCAAATAAAGTCAAATAAATAATAGGACAGCATAAAGACGAATAAACTTGCAACCTTACGTCTTTAGTAAAATCTCTTAATTCCTTGGAAGCACACATCAATGCACTTGAAATCCTTTTTTCCCCAATTACTCCAAATAGCTCAAATTACTCAATTACTCAGGTTGAAGAGAGTTCAATCTGCCTTTATACTTTCAAATTTTATCCCAGCTTCTTCCCATGGTAGGTGGTTAGAACAAAGTCCCAATATTATTATTAGAACTTAAGACCCAGTTCTCATATCTTTCCTGAAGTCTTCAGTTATACTTTAGCTCTCCTATTTAGTACCAGATGGGCACTTTCCTCTCAAGTACCTCTCAGTTGAGTCAGCAGCAGACACAGTTCCCCATACCTTCTGCTCTGTTTGTTTTCTGCAATGGGCAGAACTCCCTCTTAGAATGATTTCTGCAATCTTCAGGTTCCTTCAAAGTGAAAGGCACCTCTGTCCCTCTGTAGATGGATATTCAGTCCCTGGTACCAAGGGCACTCAGCACCAAAGAGCAAAATAGAATTTAACTCCAAAAGGGGGGGAATCAAAGCAGAGGCAGGAAGAGTGGATAAACTTCCTTGTCTCCCAGCGGAGGAGATAGTCCAAAAACATTAAGTTAAATTTGAAACGTCTCTGCATCGGGTCACTGTCAGGTCCATCCACTGAAGGAGAAATAGCTCACTGCAGGCCTTCCCTACCCCATGATCCAGCCCTGAACACAGGGACACCCTAATCCACTTTAACAAGGGGGGACCACGTTCTCACCGGAAATTCTTCAAACATGAATTAAAAGAGTATCACAACTGGAAACAGGTCAGACAGGAGGGAAAAGGGACCCCACAAGGGAAAAATTTCACTCCTTCTCAATAAAAAAGGTACAAATAAAGGGGCAGAAGACATCAAGCTCCTGTCCTCTTGAAAGGATAACTCAAAATCCGCAAGGAGTGATGGTGCCTGAGGATGATAAACAGCTAGTGCACACCGTCTACAGCTCCTGGGGGAGTAACCGAAACGCTTATTCACTAAAAGGTGAATTTTAAAAGCCCAACACGTGCCAAAACTGGGAGATATGTGCCCAGGTTGGGCCGGCGCATGACGAGTGAACTTTAAAAGTTGCCTGGATACGCGCATACATTGCGGCTGCGCGCACAAATGAAAAGTTCAAAAAGGGGGGCAGAGGGTGGGTGGGGTCTGGGTGGGACTTGGGCATTCCTGGATTTGAACTTGAAGTTAGCGTGTAAATACTTACATGCACAGGCATGCTCCGTGGTCCCCTGCCGCGTAACTTTATTTCTGTTATGGATGAAGTCTAAGTTGTAAAACAAACAATTCTAGGCAGATCAGCGGGGTATTAAAGGTCAGCGCTAACAGGGGAGAAGAGAAGCTAATAAACTAGGGGGGTTTGGAAGTCCCATTCCTTATCTGGGTGAACTGGGAAACTGGTAATGGCATCGGCATGCATGTCTTTTAAAATGCCCCCACTGATGCATTAGAAGCGGCGTTTGTGCACATAGGTGCACATCCACTTAAAATTGCACACACATGTGCCTGTGGTCAGGCTGTTTTATAACATGGGTGCATATATGCATGTATGTTATAAAATGGCCGTGTCCCTGGGCTCAGGACAACGAACGAGCGCACATGTGCACCCGCGCTCCTGTTTAAAAGTTTCCGGCCCTATCTGCACTGGACTGGACCTCCCCAGAAATTTAGAACCAACTTCTACTAGGCCTCACCACTCTATCCCTTATACTCTTTAATGCTCACTCCCTATCCAAAAAAACTCACATCCTCGATGACCTTATTCATGACCACAAACCTGAAATCTGTGCAGTCATGGAAACATGACTGCACAGAGGGGAGTTGGTTCAATAGGACACAGTCCTATTGAACCAACTCCCCTCTTGTTCCTATGACATTTTTTCCATACCTAGACCAAAAAAAAGGGAGCTGGCATTCTCCTTATTGCTAAGAAAAAGCCTTAAACTCACACCTATAAATATCAGCCCCCCTCCCAAGTTCGAAGTCAGCCTATTTAAATCCCCCAACCTACAAATCTGCCTCATCTATGCCCCCCTGGCCTCCTGGAACATAATCCCTCACCTCTCATAGAACTCTTTTCCCAATAACAAAAACAGCGAAAAACCTGCCATTCTATTGGGTGATTTCAATCTCCACGTTGATTCTACACCCCCCCTCACCATCCTGTGAAACCTTCATTACTTCCCTTCATGCCCTAGGCTTCACCCAAATCATTTCAGCCCCAACACACAACGCAGGGCACACCCTTGACCTCATTTTTATCAATTCCTGCATCCAGGTCACTTCACCCCCCACCTGCACCCCTGTCCTGTGGTCTGATCATGCACTCATCGAGACTCAACTCACTGCTAACACCACTAACACCTGCTACCATACTCAAAACAAAAACCTCCTTGAGAAAACGCGCACTATCCACAGCCGGCCCCACTCTCTGGAACACGCTCCCTCCAGACCTTCGCCTCGAACCCTGCCACATAACATTCAAAAAGAAGCTAAAGACTTGGTTTTTCGCTCTAGCTTTCCCGGAGAGCTAAGAACCAGTATAACACAATAACGGCGTAGACTCAGACAGACCATTACCTCATGTAAATAGTTATTGTCTATTTATTTATTTATTCCATATCACTATGTAACTAGATACGTTTTTAACCACTGTAACCTCCTCCTTTCCCCTGCCCCTTTGGTTATGCTGTTAAAAATGTTAAAAATGTTTCGATGTAAACTGCCTCTCCGAGGCATCAGTTTTATTTCCATGTAAACCGGTGTGATATGTATATTATACAGGAACATCGGTATATAAAAACTAAAAATAAATAAATAAATAAATAAAACAACACATCCTTTTCCTATCGTAAAACTTGCACAACCGAGGAGCTTACCACAGCCTTCTCCGAATCACTAAACAAACTTGACTGCTCCACCCCTGATACTGCACTCAATTCATGGGTCAGCCTCACCCATGATATTGCCAACAATTTATGCCCCCTCATCACACGCAAGCAACGCACCTCCCCCTCCAATAATAAACCCTGGTACTCCAAAGAGTTGCAACAAATGAAACACAATCTTAGACTTAAAGAAAGAGCATGGCGCAAAGACCCAAACCTACAGCGCTCTGCTGCCTACAAATCCTACCTACACTCTTACCACCATGCCATCCAAAACACCAAACGCAACTACTATGCTGTTAAGATCCATCAATTCACATTCAATCCCAAAGCTCTCTTCTCCTACTTCGCAGCCCTCACTACTCCCCTCACTCCCATCACCACTGATGAAGAAGCAAGTTCGAAATGTGAAGAACTTGCTCACTTCTTCCACAACAAAATAGCCAACCTTCTCCTTACTCTCCCCCCTGCAACTACCCCTCCTCCATGCTCCCCCCAGCCCAAACACATCCCCCCTCCCTCCCCCCTGAAAAATTCTTTCAACACCATAGAACTCACATCCTCTAAGGAAATCGAGACAATCCTTAAGAAATCCAAGCCTGCATCCCACCCATCTGAAACTATACCCACGAAAACTCTGCTCTCCATCCCTAATATCATTGCTCCTCCTCTAGCAGAGATTATTAACTGCTCCCTTTCCTCCGGCTCAGTTCCCGATCCCCTCAAGCATGCAGTCGTCAAACCCCTACTCAAGAAGCCCTCTCTGGACCCTAAAAACCCAGCTAACTACCGTCCCATTTCCAATCTCCCATTCATTTCTAAAATCATGGAGAAGGTTGTAAACATCCAACTCATGGATTACCTAGATGACAACAACATACTTCACTCCTCACAGTTGGTTTCCACAAGTACTTAAGTACCGAAACCCTCCTTCTCTCACTTACCAACTTTCTCCTCACAGGCCTTGACCAAGGCCATAACTTCCTCATTGCTTTCCTTGACATCTCTGCGGCTTTTGATACGATAAGCCATGATCTACTCATCTCATGCCTTGCCAACATCGGCATCGCTGGCCCTACTATGGTTCAGATCCTACCTTTCTAACAGACGTTTTTCTGTAAAACTAGGCACCTCTGAATCCTCCCACTTCTCCCTTTCTCAAGGTGTGCCCCAAGGTTCTTCCCTCTCCTCTACCCTTTTTAACATTTACCTCCTCCCCCTCTGTCACCATCTATCAGATCTCGGCCTTAAATTCTACATATACGCAGATGATGTCCAAATCATCATCCCTATCCAGGACTCTCTAACTGCTACCTTAAATTTCTGGGAAAAATGCCTCTCCTCTATCAAAACTTTTCTGACCTCCCTTCAGCTTTCCCTCAATGCCGCTAAAACTGAGCTCCTCCTCATCCATAACCAACAGACCTTCAAGCTCTCTCCTTCCAACGACCCTATGATCACCACTCTCACTTCTCAACCTCCTGTACGAAACCTCGGCGTCCTAGTTGACGCACATTTGAACCTGAAAAACCATATTACCTCTGTCATAAAAGGAGGTTTTTATAAACTCATGGTTATAAAAAAGCTCAAGCCTCTACTCCACACACATTTCCAAGCCACTTTATCTTCTAAGCTTGATTACTACAATTCCCTTTACCTTGGCCTCCCTCTCTCCACCATCAGACCTCTACAACACAATCCTCCCGCCCCACCAGAATGAACCGTAAATGCACATTACAAGTCCCCCCACTTAAGAAAGCCCGACTTACAGCCACAAGAGATCGTGCCTTGTCAATTGCTGGCCCCACTCACTGGAATACTCTACCTCTCAATCTCCGCCTGGAGCCATGCCCTTTCAAATTCCGAAAAACGCTGAAGACATGGCTCTTCCACCAGGCTTTCCCGGATTAATTCCTCGCTGACTCCTGCCCCATCCCCACGACCATCGATGTCATCCTCATTGTTCCAAAGTAACCTGCTGAATCATCCAACTATTGTAATACTGTTGCACTTTTGTAAATTCTCTTTTCCATTTTAGTTTATCGCTCTTTATTGGTTTCTTTCTGTTAAGTTTGCTTCTTCTTTGCTTCCTATTTCCTATTTATCGGTTGTCCTGTTTCCCTCTCCCCTGTTTATTGTATTTTCCATCTTTTTGTTAAAATGTAAACCAATATGATGTGTATTTTAATGTCGGTGTAGAAAAGCTGGTAAATAAATAAATACATTCCTTTTGGGAAGGAAACCAAGATTCCCTACATAAATTTAGACACTCAGCTTTAGTCAAAGGACCAGAACTTCCAAACTACTCAGTTCCAGGAGGGAGATGTTTTGCCAATTCCTGGTTTAGAACTCATATCCCAAGCAGTGTGGTATTGATAGCCCCTGCTTCTACCCATTGAAAGTAGTGCTGCTGGTCCCATAGTGCATCAGGATGAGGCTGACAGAAACCCAGGACTGGCCTAAAATCTCCCACCTGGAGCTAGTTAACTTGGTAACTCTGAGGTACTGATTTAAGTGCTTATGTCCAAAGTTAGGAACCTCAACTCTTTAAAAATTGATCCTTTGCAGGACAATTTTCAAAATAATTTGCCTGGGTAACTAAGCAGTTGCCCAGGTTAATCCTCAGGGTTACATATTTTGCTCCCCTTAGCAGCCAAAAATACATGCGCTGTTTCACGCAAAAAGGGACGAGTGTGAGGGCTGGTGGGGAAGGGGGAGTTGCAGTCAAGGAAGGAAATCCCCATGTCTGCTTTACTACAAAGTGTAAAATATGCAGGTAGAAAATACCTGTGATTGTGGGGAGTTTCGCTTTTAAAATTAGCTTATAGGCCTGCAAATTCTATGTGGGGGCAAAGTACCTGCAGACCAGTAAGCTTCTTGCAGGGGTTTGAAAGTTTCTCCCTTTACTGTATAGTGCTGGGATAAGACAGAGACATTCAGACTGAGGATAAAAGGAATCAAATCAAATTTGTATTTATTTATTCCTTATTTTATATTTGGTTTATTTATATTCCGCTTTTGGCACATCAAATCAGATTACATTACTTTCCCTGCCTTCCGAATTGTCCATGGTGAGTCACAAATAATGTCCTGTAAAAACACAGTTACAGTACATAAAAAATGATTAGCACATTACAGATAATGATTAAGCAAAAATACAATGATAACTATCTCTACTAAAAGTAAATATACCAATAATAATTGGACAAAAATTATAGCACTCCTTAATTCACATAAAATAGTCCAATCAATATTTCCTTAATAGGCAGTAGATTATAGCATACCAAATATATAGCTGGATTTATTAAGCCTTTATAAGGTGATATTGCGAATTAAACAGCATGTAATTCGCATTAAATGCTGTTTATCATGCTATGTCGCCATATCATGGCACTATCACACAGTATCACCGGATTTCCTCCTGCTGTGGAAATAAGCTGCTTTGTATGCATTTGCATGCATAAAATGACCTAAGAAAATAATGTGGCTGATTTAGAAAAAAGTCAGCCCAGTTATTTTATCACGATCGAGGGAGCTGTATTTATTTCCCCAAGGAAGCATCAGGATGCTAATAAGGGACCCTGATGATCCTGCGGGAAAATTAAAGGGCCCACGGCCCAAAGAATTGCAGCCCTCCCCATTCCTGAAAGAATCACCCACCAAGTTCTCTCCTAAGTGTCTGTTGTTGTTTTATGATTTCTGTATTTTATGTTTGTTCTGTATAGAAGTTTCAATAAAGATATCTGAACTAAAAAAAAAAAAGAAATAAAAAAATATATAAATATACATTTTCAATGCATTGCATTAATTGCATTTTCACTAATATCTAGGGTCAGTTTTTTTGTTTTTATTGAGTGTTAATATTGTTAGTAAATTACCCAAATTTTGTTTTCTTTTTTACTTAAAAATATTTGAATTAAAACGTTTACAAGTTAAAAATCATAATCTAAGTTGCGCACAGCTTTAAACATAAGTAAGTCCTCTGCCTTAAAATTCACCCGAGAAATACATCTACCTGTTTTTAAACTGCATACCCCGTGCCTTGCTCCTGTATGTATAATTTCAAAAACTATTCTAGGAAGAGAAATTCTACAATCATTCGGGTCTATCCAGTACCGAGCGGTAGGAAGAGCTGCGTTAGTGCCTACGGCACCCGCGGTTACTGCACGCACAGTGCAGCTCACCTACCGCTCGATCCTGAACACTAATTTTATGTAAATGTAAACCGCGTCCATAATGCCTTAGACCCGCGCAACCCATTTTACTGGATAGAGCGCCTATACAGTATCCTGGGTGCGCGGGCCTAAGGCTTCACGGCCACGCTGGTATCTGTCATTTCAAATGTCATTTGAAATGACAGATACCAGGAAGTCGGGACTGCCAGCCCCCCCTCCCCTCCTCCCGAAGCAGGGCGCGAAAAGCAGCCTTGCTCCGGGAGTAGGGGAGAAGAGATGACAGCGGCGAAGCAAAAACAAAAGAGAAAAAACCAAAAGTGAAAAGTAAGTCGCTTCGCCGCTTCACTCTTCCCTCCTCCCGAAGCAGTGCGCGAAAAGCAGCCTTGCTCCGGGAGGAGGGAGCGGCGAAGCGACTTACTTTTTGCTTTTGGTTTTTTCGCTTTTGTTTTTGCTTCGCCGCTGTCATCTCTTCTCCCCTACTCCCGGAGCAAGGCTGCTTTTCGCGCCCTGCTCCGGGAGGAGGGGAGAAGAGATGACAGCGGCGAAGCAAAAAAAAAGCGAAAAAAAACAAAAGGGGACCCGACCCGACCGACCGACCGACCCGACTTACTTTTGCAGCAGTCCGGCATCGCTGCTCCCCCGCCTCGTCTGGCATCGCTGCTCCCCTGCCTCGTCCGGGAAGATGGCTGCCAGCACGGGGGAAAGCGGCCCTTGTGCATTCAGTTGGCTGCCGTGACGCCAAACGTCGTGACGTCACGTCTTGAGCAGCCAATTGAATGCACAGGGGCCGCTTTCCCCCGTGCTGGCAGCCATCTTCCTGGAGGAGGCGGAGGAGGTAGATCGTGTTCCTGCTGATGGCTTCAGAAAAGTAAGTTGTCCAAAAGCGACTTTTGGGATCTTGACAGATCCCAAAAGTAAGTCGCTTTTGGAAAAAAACCAAAATTGTCGCTTTTGAAAAAAAAAAACCAAAATTGCTTTTGGTTTTTTTTAGCTTCGCGTTGCTTCACCGCTGTCAGTGTCTCCCTCTCCTCCCGGAGAGGAGGGGGGACACTGACAGCGGCGAAGCAAAAAAAAAGAGAAAAGTCG
This sequence comes from Rhinatrema bivittatum, assembly GCF_901001135.1. Classification (NCBI taxonomy): domain Eukaryota; kingdom Metazoa; phylum Chordata; class Amphibia; order Gymnophiona; family Rhinatrematidae; genus Rhinatrema; species Rhinatrema bivittatum. The sequence goes on from NC_042616.1 coordinate 594,025,762, forward strand.
CTTTTGAAAAAAAAAAAAAAATTGCTTTTGGTTTTTTTTTGCTTCGCCGTTGCAGTCTCCGTGGCAGCCACAGTCCGGACATCGGAGGGGGGCAGCAATGTTTTTTTCGCTTTTTTTTTTGGCTTCGGGAGCAGGGGAGAGGACTGGGGCTGCCACGGAGACCGGCACCCATGATCGCGGTGGGGGCAGGTGAGCGGGGGCTGGGGGAAAGCTTGCCGCCTACCCTTACCCATGCCTCTACCGCCTGGGTCAGGGTAGGCGGTAAGTTTGCAGGTTAAATGCGCGACAAAACGGCAGGGAAAGATAGCGATAGTCGGGGCGCGGGTTACGGGATGCTAGGGAATAGCTAATTCGCTCGTTTGCATGCAATATACATGCCGCGGGCGGAAGGGGTTGCCCGGGGAATTTAGGACGCGGTAGGAGTAGATTAAAGGGGATTCGGGATCGCAGGAAGGGCTAACGCGGCCGGAAACGGAGTAAAAAGCGGCTTAGGAGCAGGGTAAACGCGGCTGCACTTTACAGGATAGACCTGATTGTAATTTTGGGCCATTTGAAGGTTCTCTCCTTTGCTTGCTGCTTAAGTACTCTCTCCAGGTAAGCAGTAATTTTACCCTTTCTGCAGTGCGCACACCATCTTTACTTATTAAATAAATCACCACATACACACACACCTAAATGCTTTTTTCATCCTTTTACTTTACAGCTCTGACAACAAATACCACCGTGCCAACCTTTTAATGCAACCTGTCATGTACTTCTTTATTCAGCCAACATCATCCGAAGCTCATTCTGCACTGACCTGATGAAAGCTACGTCCAAATGTATCAAGCCACCTAGAACTTCCTTGTTGACCTTTTATTTCTGTGTATCCAAGCAGACTAACCACACTTCTTTACAAAAATTATTGAAAAAGAAATCTGCACGCGTTTCTAATCTTTACGTCAGAAGCAGGAGGTGCATGATGGCCTAGTTAACGTATCTGAATCATTGTGCATCGTGCTAGAGAGTTCATGTACTCATAACGGGAGCCACGCTGAGAAAAGCAGAAAACCCAGATGGAGAACCCTTTTCACTATCTCATTCCTGACAGAGAGCGGTAATATTCACCTTCTTCCCCAGTTATGAATAATGAACCGAAGCTCTACTTTATAGGCAATAAAGTCAGCTGCATCTAAATTATTATGTTTAAAATATGTTTCCCCTGTGAGAAGATAGATCTAGAAGTTCAAAGGTCACCATGTTTCCAGAAGAAAATATTTGGATCAGGGGCAACTCAAGGCACTCTGCTGTCTTAGGCAAGAGATGAGATGGCGCTCCCTGCCCCCACCAAGGCACAGCCTAGGTCAAATTATTAAGAGGACCAAGGGGAGGGTTCCCGTTGGGGTCCTGCTGAGCGGAAGTCCCTTGGAGTCTGGTCCTTTTGGTGATTTGAATTGCTGGGAAAGGGGGAGGCAGGGGACATGGTCCCCATAACAGTGGCAGATAGAGTATCAGTGGTAATATTTCTAGGAGGCTGGCGACCCTGCCACACTCCCAGGAACCCTACCAACTGTCTCCCATTATTCCCCACATCCACACCCTGGGAAGGTGGGGGATGGGTGAATGGTGGGGGTCTGTGTGTGGCACCCTCTCTCCCACTCATACCCCCCATACAGTCTTGCTCCCCCTCCCTTCCCCCCCCCTCCCTTTTCCCTCACTTCTCTCTTCCACCTCACTCGGACCGCCTTCCCTTCCTTCCCCTCTCACTCATATTCCCCTTTCACTTCCCATTCATCCGTCGCCCCTTCCCTTCCCTTGCCTCTTCTGTCTTCCTTCCCTATTTACCATGCCGCTGTGGTGTTCCTCCTGCCAGCAAGGTGTGGGGGAAGCATGCCGTCGCGCCATGAAACTGCAACCCCGTGCATGTCATCCCTCTGCTGGCAGGGGTTGGGAACCCTGCTGGTAGGCATTAACCAGCCAGCACTTCATTAAACCTTTGCCACTGCTTGGGTCTTTCTCCTCCTGCCCGCATCTGGATGGAAAAGTGAGGTGGTCGCCTCAGGAGTGTTTTGGGGAGGCATTTACTGTCACCCCCAAACTCTGCCACCTGAGATAACTGCCTCACCATGAAATAATAATAGAGTCACCCCTGAGGCTCTGCGCTCACTGTCACTCTTCCTGGTTCCTGAGGAAGAGATTCCATGGCCGGTATTGATCACGTGACAGAGGGACCTCAGTGCACCTGTCCTGCAGCCATTTTTACTGCAGCCACTGTAATATTCAAACTGTCCTTTATTTTTGTTCATATTTACACCATATCACTTGTTTTCTTAACACATTGCTTTTCATCAAAACTGTAGCTTTTATTCTTTCATAGATCACCTCGACCCTGTGTGTAGGACATCAGGAAGTGACTTAATAGAGCTCTTATCCACATAGACAGGCTGAGTTCCGTATTAGGACATACAGTAGATAGGAAGAACATTGCATGATGAATATTTCAAGTTCTCAATCATGTGTATTTGAGCAATATGAACAAATGGAACATTTTTCCTCAAAATTCCTAGTGCGGACTTTAAGGAGAGTAATTATTATTTCTAAATAGTAATGATTTATTAACAAAATGTACATGGAACAGCAGTATATAAAATATCTAAAGAAATACATAAATCATCACATTCTAATTGTTTGGTTGGCTGTATGCTTTGTTGGAAACAGAGAAAGTTTTGTAAATACTGTTGAATTATTTACCATACCAGATTCCTTGGAACTTATGTAACAGCTGTAGCAAGATGGCTTGGAGCCACCAAGTCCTGTGTTTCAGATGTCCTAAGAATACTGACTTCTAAGGGAGGTGTTATTTTTAGCTCATTAATTCTTTTATATTGTACTGAGAGAAGGAAAATAGCAAGCAAGTTTACTACATCGGTTTTCCTCTGTCATCAACCAAAAAATGAAGTTGGATTGGAATAATGGGACAGCCCACAATAAATTGTGGACCCTACTAAATGTATCCTAAAAGCTGGGACCCTTTTGGGATCCTACAGTTTTCTTGTAAATTGACAGCTTTTAATATCTATTCATCTCTTTAACAAAACAAATGAACCTTGCTGGATAAAATACTATAGAATTGTGGTTACTGGCAGTAACAAAGCTAATGTTTTATATCAGGACTACATCATGTTGCCTCACATCTGCTTCAGAAACTTCTGTTACTCTCTTGTTTCTCCATTCCTAAACACAAAAATGTCATTCTGTAAGTGAGAAAGGAAAATATCTGTTACAACAGAAAAACATTTCGGGGCAGATTTTAAAATGTACGTGTGCGGTCTACATTTGTGCGCGCTACCCGGTGCACACAAATGTACGCCTGGGTAGCGCGCACAAATGTGTGCACCTTGCGCACGCCGAGCCCTCGGGGAGACCAGCTGGCTTTCCCCATTCCCTCCCCTACCTTCCCTCCCTTCCCTCCCTTCCCTTACCTGTCCCGCCCCCCCCCCCCAACCCAAACCCCCACCCCCCCGTACCTTTATCTGAGCAGTTACGTCTGCCAGAGGCAGTTGGGCTACAACTTCAGCACACGGCCATCACCCTGATTCACCCCCCTACCCATGCTTCACCAGGATGGCCCTGAATGGATACATGAAACACCATTTTGGGAAGAATTTGTCTCATAGCGCCTGATCTGAGCATTGAGCTGGTGTGAATCTCCTTTAGGCAGGCTAGGACGGTCCTTCTTTCTATTTAATGCTTTGGTGACCACCTGGAGTGAGACGATGTGATGGAAGGGATTTCCCTTCCTCTCCTGTGGGAAATAAAATAAGAACACTGGGGAGACTGGTTGGTGTCCGAACTTAATTTTTAAGAGGACACTTTTCAAAACTATTTACATAGGTAAAACACATTTGCCCTGTATTAATCAACCATGTTAAAATTGCCCTTCCTCAACGTGGCCAAAAATACATGAAGTACTTTTAGCCACATTACAAGGAGACATTCTCCTGAGGCGTGTTTACATCAGGGAGGAAAATATTGCACATAGAAAAAATGTTCAAATCTATATGCATTATTTTCCACAAAAATCGGGTACAAGTGTCAATGGATACTTTGTACCTGCAACAAACTTCAAAAGGGAAATACAGATTGGAAGGCCAAGCATCCTCCCCCAGCCAACACATCCTCTCTCTCCTAGGTTTCCCCACCTTCAGTACTTTTTTTAAGATCAAGGCTGTCATGCCCAGAAGAGGATCACTCTTACCTGGGATACCGTCACTTCTGAAGTTCAGGTAGGGAGCATTTAGGGGAGAAGAATATAGAGGGGCTTTTTCTGGGCAGGGAGTTCCTTGGCCTTGTCATAGGGGGCGTATTCTGCTTGGTGGCTGTACTTGGGTGAGTGGGGGATATTTTGCTGGTGATTTGAATGCATTTGCATGCATGAATACTATTTTCTGTACATTAAGCTGAATTGTTTCTACTTTATTAATAATGGTTAAGCGGGATTGATGATCACATGCAGTAGTCGCTAAATCTGGGGTTTAACACACATTGACCCTCCTTTAGTAAATATACCCCTCAATTATGAGCAAAATAGACTTTCTGACTGCAGCATGAAGCATGGATGACACCATAAAGTGAAAATCATAATTCTCGCCACTACAATAGCACAAAAACTGATCACAGCACTCATTACTTCACATGATCAGCTCAGGCAAGACGTTCATGGAAACAGACTATCATCCAAGACCATTCACACATATAGCCATGCAAGTTAAGAATGTATACAAGAAAAAGTTATCATCGGAAGGGAGAAAATAACATGCCACATGTATACACCCAGGACACAACGTCCCCCCTCCCAGCCACTCCTAAAGTTGATGCATTCTCTCTAACGGAGAGGAAGACATCCCTGCCAGTGTTCCACATCAGGATGAGGGTTTTTGCTTCACCAGTGATTGAAAAACATGCAAAGACAGAAAAGGGTTTAGCACATCATCACATTTATGACATGACCCATAATAAACTATGACCAACCCAATGGCTACACATTCAGTACTTTTTTAAAGACAGGGCAGATCAACTATCTATGCTACTTATTGACATGGGTAGGATATCTGTCAGGGGACATATTCCTTTTTACAATATTGCTCTAGACAAATAATAGGGAAGTGTGATGAGGTGACCCTAATTCCCCTCTTTAACCTATGCAGGATCAGGCATTTAGCCTGGTTCACTTAAATCCTATAGAAAGAGAGAGAGCTCTGTGAGCAGGACCCTGCTGGGAGGGGAATAAGACTGTGAGTCCATCTGGGATCATGAGGCCCCTATGACTCCAGGAGAAGGCAGTTCCTATAATACCTCTGACCCAACTTGAAGGTATTGTGATGTACACTGCTAAGAAGATAGTCTGCTACATATTGTGTTTGAATGTTATAATAAAGTAAAGCTGTCTGAAGAAAGGCTGGAGTCCGCATGGTTCCTGACTCCAGATACTGAACATTTGCTTGGTCATCCTGACAGAAGGTCTTCCAGTGCAGGTGCTGTAGCCTCCACAATGGTTAGTCAAACAAATGCCAAAAAATATGTGATAGCTGTATTTTTCTAGCCCTGTAGTGGACCGAAAGGTCAGTGGAAATGAGCTATTCATTGTGGCCTTGTGAAATGCACACCAGTGTACACAGCTGATTGCCCATCAGATTCTATTAATAGGAAAGAAGTTCTGTCTAGATAAAGTGTGTATGCGGTGGGATATCATACCAATGCTCTTTAACATTCTTAAGCATAATTAATTTACTTTTTTTTATGTTTAACTGGATGGCCATATATTTCCTTGCCCTCTACCCTTCCTGGTGACTAGAACTCTCACTACTTGCTGTTCTAGGATGGATTTGGTGGAGAATGATGCTGTATAGTCATGAAATGCTGAGATATGTTGTGGGTGAAGGAATAGTTCTCCATCATGTACTATGCTGCTCATGTTCTTCCTGATTGGCCTATTTGTTTCCCTTTCCCCTATACTTCCTTCGCTAACTTGCTCAGTATTGTGCTAGGTAGAGAGCTATTAGTAGATATTGTCTTTGAATGTATTTATTAAAGAATGATGTTTCATAAGAGTGGAAAGCAGAGTGTGCAGAAAGGTTTGAGTTAGGTTTTTTTGTTTTGTTGTTGTTTTCTTGTACATGTAAGCAGGTCCCAGATTTCCCCCTCACTAGTGTAGAGTCAATGGTCTCAATAGACTTTGCCTGTGGGTAATGTTAGAATAGAGTAGGAGTGTTCAGGGAGATTAAGCACCCCTCATTGGAATGTGTCAAAGATTTAACAAAACTCTTGTGCCCACATAAGTACAGAGTTCTTCAGGTCTTTTCCTCCAAGGGGAGAGGCAAGAGTCATGGGATACCTTTCCCCACTGAAAAGTGCTGGGTGGAGTGCCTCTTAAACAGATTAGGCCTCTTTAAGAAGAGACAACTGAGAGGGGATATGATTGAGATTTATAAAATCATGAATGGAGTGGAACGGCTAAATAGGGACTGGCTATTTATCTTTTCAAACAACACTAGGACTAGGGGACACTCCATGAAATCAGAAACCGGCAGATTTAAAACAAATTGTAGGAAGTATATTTTTCACTCAGAGCACAATCAAGCTCCGGAATCTGTTGGCAGAGGACATAGTCAAGGCAACTAACATAGTGGGGTTCCAAAGAAGGTTGGAAAAGTTCCGGAAGGAAAAGTCCATAAATAGTCATTAGCCGGATAAATTTGGGAAAGCCAACTTGGGAGTGAAACAGTTCAACTATTTGGGATCTGCTGAATATTTGTGATGCAGATTGGCCACTGCCAGAGGCAGGATCCTGGGCTTGATGGACCTTGATCTGACCCAGCATGGCATTACTTGTGTTCTTATGTTCCTGTACAATATTCTGCTTAATTTCCTTCTACGTATGGCAGTGTTTTGTACAAGAGTGAAAGATTCATGTGTTTATTTCTTTTTCTTGCTTCCCCTTGATTCATATGTAGGCGGGGCATGAAAGTGGTTTTGAGCATACTTAAAATAAGCAGTCTGGTGACTGAAGCGTGGGCAGGCATATTCATCTTCTTCTTCTTAGATCAGACATGATTGGCAGAAGTATGCTAAATGTGCTTCCTCTATGCAATTCCAGAAAAGGGTAGCACCAAGAGATACTCCCTGTATCCAAAAAGGGACATAAAGGCTCATGAATATTATAATGAAGCTGATAAGTACACTACATGATTCCAAGCAGAGGCTAGTCTACAAATAAGCATGGGCATGGGATGTTACTGGGTTTTCTTTGGGATAAACAGGGCTTCCGAGTCACATTTAACCTAGGTAAAATGTAAACATAAAAAGCCTGTAAAGCTTTTTGCTTGCATAATTTTGAAATAGCTCTTCTTTTGTCCAAGGCCTTCATTTCCTGCAACTTCAGAAAAGGTTTCATAGTATTTTTTTTTTCACACAGGTTTTTGCTTTTGGGATTTTTTTCCCTGTGGATTTATTATTCTCTTTCACAAGTTGTAGGTAATTACATCCCTGGGCAAAAGATGCGCTATTTTAGTGATGGCGAACTCCAGTCCTTGAGTGCCACAACCAGGCCAGGTTTTCAGGATATCTACAATAAATATGCATGAGAAACATCTGCATGTACTACCTCCATTTTATGCAAATCTATTTCATGTATATTCATTGTGGATATCTTGAAAACCTGGCCTGTTTGTGGCACTCAAGGCCTGGAGTTTGCTATTACTGAGCTATTTCAAAACTGTGCAAGCAAACTAACTTGCAGGCTTTTCCAACAAATAATGTCCTAATATGCACCCAATTACAGAAGTTGTACACTGCAAAGCTGAGAAAAGGAATAATTTGACAAAGAAATGTAGGTATCACAACTAAATGGTGTATGCGGAGCTTCCAAATTACCTAGTTCCAGGAGGGAAATTTTAGGACAGTACAATATTACTGTCAGTCCCATCCTGCTGCATCCTGGTACCTACAGCACTAGAATTGGGCACTACAAATACCACCATGCAATGGGATGTGTCAGTTCAAACCAGGACTGGCCAAAGAATCTCCCCTCTGAAACTCGATCACTTGGCAGCTCTTCATATGTTCCACAAGGACCGCACCTGAAATGAAAGACTACAAATTGCATATATTCACAACATTGCCACCTCAACCCAGATCAACACTACATACAATTAGTGGCGCTCTAGGAATGAGCTGCTACAGCAGCATCCAACTGGAAGAGGTTGATCCAGTCTTGGGTTACGCGCCACTCCATGCACGAATTTGTAGGTTTTTTTGTTTCCCTACGCAAAGCAGGACCTCATCTATATGCACGCAATGGGGCAAAATGAATACTGGAGCAATCTCTTTGGGTGGACCTGAGTGAGTTGGCCACCCTTCCCAATGAAATTCATTGTAAATTTTAATTTCTGTAATCCTAGTCGTAACTAATAAGCAAGACAGCCTGGACTGCATGTATTAATTTTATCCTATTGCACTTGCTGCCGAGGATTTCAAATTACTTTAACTAAAATTAATATATATAGTATTAATAAGATTATTGCCCAACTTTTAGATGCTTTTCTTTCCTGCTCTTTTGTTCTGTGAGATATGACGGATTGAAAACTGTCAGGTCTGCAGCCAAGCCATAACGTTTGTGCTCTCCGATTTCCTTGTCCATATTCCACTTTCACAGATGGTCCTGCTAGAAGCAAGGAATGGCTTTACTTGTGTTCCTCATTAGTTTGTGCATATTTCTAGTTATTTAACCTCGTTAAGAAACATTTTTAACAGCACAAAGGACAGGCTCTCAGGCGTGCAGTGACAATCTCCCTCTTTCTTTTCCCACACATAATCTTTGTTACCTAATGAATAACATTCTTCATTAGACTGTTTTCCAAATGGAAGTCAAGAAATGTATAACCACACAGTGGTCTTTTAACTCATGCCATTCTTATTTCTATTTAATTCATGTCATACTTCCCTTTTATTCACATGCTATTTAGTTATCTGCTGTAAACAAAAACAAAACATGTTATTGTAGTAATTTCTTCATTGGGTACTAGTATTCCTAAGACACTCTTGTTCCCCTGTTTAACCCTCTCCCTTCCTCTCAGCTACTGCAGCAAGAGTCCATGGCCTCAGGGGTGGCCAACTCTAATCCTCAAGAGCCACAAACAGTTCTGGTTTTCAGGTTATCCACAATGAATATGCATGAGATAGATTTCCATACAATGGAAGCAGTGAATGCAAATTTATCTCATGAATATTCATTATCACCCAAATTTTTAAAAGGCCGTGCGTGGAAAAGCCAGCCAGGCCTTGAGCGCACCGAGCACATTTTACAAGCAGTCCAGCCGTGCGCGTATCTCCCGATAAGCGCAGAAGTACTGGGTCATGCTAAAGGGGCAGGCCGGGGGTGGGATCTGGGTGAGGAGGGGTGGGGCGGGGAGGGGGCTGACTGGGAAGGCGGCCATTAGACCCTGTCCCAGGGAAGCGCATGCCAGGAAGTTACTTATGCTCTAAAGAAACAGTAAGTATTAAAACAAAAGCATTTTAAATAGCTAGGTAGGGATTAGGGGTGGGGAGGAGAGGAGAGGAGAGGAGAGGGGAAAAGGAAGGAAGAATATTTAGGTGGATAGGGAAGTTCCCTCCCAGTCCGCTCCTTAATTGGAACGGATTGGGAGGATACTGGGGACGGCCCTATTGCATTACCTCGCGTTTCTTCAGAAAATTCACCCCCATTGTACGTTAGAGGACACCTGCCTGCACATGCGCGCGCCGATATTTAAATCAGCCATGCATGTGCTCACGGGACGTACGCATGTTATAAAATCAGCACTCAGTTTTTAAAATTGACCCCCTATGGATATCCTGAAAACCAGAACTGTTTGTGGCTCTTGAGGACTGGAGTTGGCCCTCCCTGGACTACAGTATTTGTGCATGCTGAGTCTGGTCAATAAGTGTCCTTGCCTAAGAGTTGAGGCTTTCTTTCACCTCAGGTGCTGTGAGCTCTGTCTCCACAGCGACCCCAAGGAGCAAACACCCGGCTTTAGAATCGAACCCAGGTTTCCTGCATGGTAGCGTAAAACACTGTGTCTAAGCCACCTGGCTCATTAAATTTGTTTGATGTACTTTAGGCCTGTTAAATGTTCTCCAGAAAAGAGAACTCTCCCATCTTGAAAGTATTAAATTATAGGCATTTGCTTGCCAGTTATTTTAAATACTTGAGCAACTGAAACTGCCTAAAACATTGAGATTTAGGTCTTCTGCATCTGCCAGTGAAAGACCTTAATGGAGCAAGACTGACATAAACCTTTAAGGTGATAAATGTGACGCCTGAGAGTTATACTGCACTAAACCAAGCCTTGGACATCCTTAACAGCTATTTAGGGCATAAATGTGGTTCCCTGAGACTTATTATGGCTCACACCACAAGCACTGTGTTTCTGTATTTTTCCTTTTTATAGTGTACTTAAATTCATGTTTTCCGTAGACCATCTGGTACTTTTGTATGAAGCTCTAATAACACTTGACCTCCCTGCATTGAGGTGGAATAAACTTGACCTTTGGAAGTTTTTAACCATTGAGAAATAAAGGGAGTGAATTTGGGAATATTTCTTTCCATGGCCATTGTGCTGACAGAATGAAATGGCTAGTTCGCAGAGAAGGCCAATGTAAGTGATTTTATGCAGGCTGCAATACAGCACCTTGCTTTTTCCCACCTGAACAGAAGGCCCCTGCAAATGACCCTTCCATTTCCTCTGGCCTACTTCAAAATTTGGTGGTCCTGGGTCAAAAGACCATTGCTAAATTGACAACGTATGGGTTAAATTGGCCAATGATGAGAGGTTTTCTCTAAGATTTAACCTAAGGTTAAATACCTCCAAATACTGAGATCCTTGGACCAGAGTTAATACTCATACTTGTGAGTTTGGACTTTCCCGGTGCAAACAGTATCTACTCTTTCTTTGGGAGATAATGTGCTCACAGTCAAGGTTGCAGCCGGGCAGAAACAATTTAGATCACTCTTCCAAAGAATACTTACCCATATTCTTCTTTTCCTTTTTTAGGGTCTGATTCATCAAGATCTTTGCTCACTTGGGCAATAAGTTTTGTGCCTGAAAAAGGTCCTCAGTTCTATGTATAATAGATAAAAGATTCCTCCTCATAAAGGTGTGGCACAAATAATGGTGAAAGCTTTCTTATAAACCCACTGAAGTAACTTAAATACCTGTTCCAGATGAAGATGTATTTAGATTTTTTTTCTGATTTCCTAAGTTATTATGTTTGGAATTGCAATCAGCACCAAAATACTAAGGAAAACATGAATATCCTCAACATTTTATATTTATTAATCAACCGGAAACTCGACTTCAGCCCTTATCTGGCTCTACTCTGCTAAGATGATAAAATTTGACATTTTACACCAAAGCAATGAATTTATGCAATGTTTGCAGTATTTTGAGCAAAATTTCTTCCTTGTTTTTTCTGCTTTGTTTTGTTTAGTTTGTTTAGAAAATCGAAAAAAAAAAAAAAAAAGAATTGAAATACAATCCTGGAATTTGAACTTGAAAATCAAAATGTATTAATATTGCTGCAGAAAGCAAATTTTGATTTTAGATTTAATTATTTGCCTTTCCAAATCTAAGCTCAAGGCAAGTTATAATCAGGAACAGGAGGTATTTCACTGCTCCAAAGGACATACATTCTAAATGTCTGATTTATTAAGTTAATTTCCCATAGACCCAGAAAAGCCTTAATAAATCAGACCCTAAGGGGGTCATTTTCTAAGCCTATCGCACGCGAAAAGTCCCTTTTCACGTGTGATAGCTTACCGGGGGCGAAGTCGGGGCGGGGAGGGGATGAGTCGGGGTGATGAGGAGGCGGACGAGGCGGTATCTTCACTGGTGGCGATAAGGTAAGTTACGTTATCGTCGCCAGTAGGACGCCCAATAGCACCATCTTTCATGGTGGCGCTATTGGGTGTGAAAGCCGGCAGTGATAACACCGCGGTGGTGCAATTCCTGCCGGCTTTCGCAGGCCCACCCCCCCCTGCCCCCCATTACCGCTGGATTCACCATTCTCTGCAAGAATGGAAAATCCAGGCCTAAGTTTGTATCTAAGACAATAAAGGGTTAAGTGACTTGCCTAAGATCACAAGGAGTTTCAGAGGGAAAAGGAGGATCTTAACTCTGGTTTCTCTGAGTCTGAACGCAGTCTTCTAACCACTAGGCCGCTCCTTCACACTGTAGTTCCCTTGAAACTAACCAAAGAGTATCTTTAAATACTGTTGTTGTTAGGAAAGTAGTATTCTGCTGTCTTGAACACAGAGCATGGCGGTGGTACTTGATCTGTGGTGGTAGTTTGCAAATTCATAAATTGTCTGGAAAAGGGAATGCCTGAGATGATCAGATTTCCAGATGACACAAAATTATTCTAAGTTGTTAAAACAGTAGCGGATTGCGAAGAACTGCAAAAGGACCTTGAGAGACTAGGAGACTGGGCATCTGACTGTCAGATGAAATTCAATGTGGAGAAGTGAAAAGTGATGAACATAGGGAAAAATACACAATGCTGGGTTCTGTAATTGGAGTTGCCACTCAGGAAAAGGATTTTGGAGTTCTTGTGAACAACATTTTGAAATCCTCAGTTCAGTGTACAGTGGTGGCCCAAAAAGCAAATAGAAAGTTAGGAATCATCCAAAAAGGAATGGAGAATAAAATATATTGTTTCTCTATCGTTCCATGATGCGGTCATAGATTGAGTATTGGGTGCAGTTCTAGTCACTCCATCTCAAGAAAGACATAGCAGAACTAGAAAAGATGTAGAGAAGGATAACTATTAATCAAGTTGACTTAGGGAATATCCTCTGCTATTACTGGCATCAGTAGCATGGGATCTTCTTGGTGTTTGGGTACTTGCCAGATTCTTGTGACCTGCTTTGGCCTCTGTTGGAAACAGGATGCTGGGCTTGATGGACCCTTGGTCTGACCCAGCATGGCAATTTCTTATGTTCTTACAAAAATGATAAAGGAGATGGCACTGTTCCCCTATGATGAACAGCTATGCAGGTTAAGGCTCTCCGGCTTGGAAAAGAGACGGCTAAGATGGAACATGATAGACGTTTTTGAAAATCATGAGTGGGGTGCAATGAATAAAGGACAGTTATTTACCCTTTGAAATAACACTAGCAACTTCACCAAGAACCTGTCTATGCAGATGATGACACCATTCATGGGGAGTTAGCACTTCCTTTGCCATCTTTCTTGGGTGTCTGGTACCAAGATCCTTCGAAATCTTGCATGTTTTCTCATGTGTTCCACAAGACTCTATAAAACAAACCAATAGAAGAAGTAAGAAGTGGCAGCCTTTTCTCACTCCTAATTTGCAAGTGAGGCACTCCCTTGGATCAGCTACTAGATGGCCCTAGGTCCCTGTTTAGAAACAACATTCCTGTGAGCCTTCCATCCCCTTCAACCCCTCCCAAACTGGAAGGCTGGGATTGGTCAACTGTACCTATTTAATGAAGCCATTTTAGTGTTCTGTGTGGTCAATTTTCTGAAACCTCCGTGCAGTGAGGATGCCTCCTTTTTTTTACTATCTGGTGAGGCCTCCCAGCCTTACCATGCCTCTTGTTTTAAGAAAAGAACTCTCATCGTGCACTCCCTGCCAGAGGGTCCTCGTACTATTAGTTACAGTGAGATAGATTTTTGGGCCAGATGCCCTTTGGGGACTCTTATTCAGAGAACTGAAGACCTGTGAGCTCCACGCTACTCCCTAAAGGGTAGATTTTTAAAACGTGCGCACGTGCATCCATGTGCGCGAGCTTCCCAGCGCACACCCACAGACGCAGCTATTTTATAGCATGCGCTCGATGGCATGCACATGTTATAAAATAAAATTCCCGTGCACACATGTGTGCCAGATTTTAAAATACGTGCGTGCAACGGGGAGGAATATTAGAAAGAAAAGCACGGTGACACAACAAGGGCCTTTCCCAGTTCCCTCCCAGTCTGCTCCAATTAAGGAGTAAACTGGGAGAGAACTTCCCTATCCCTATCCTTCCTCCCCCTCTCCTCCCCGACCCCTAAACTAATGCTACCTATCCCCAATTTTTTTATTTTTATACTTTCTGCTCCTCAGGAGCAGAAGTAAACCCCGCGCGCTGGCCAGCTGCCGGGACACGCTTCCCCAAGGCAGCAACTAAGAGTGCTGTCCTGGCCTGTCCCCGCCCCCTTGCCCGCCCCTTTCTTTAGGCCCAGCACTTCTGTACTTATCAGGGGTTACTCACGTGGCCAGGCCCTTTAGAAAATGTGCGCAGCACTCGCAGGGCCCAACCACACACGTAACCCCCGGTATTTGCACACGCGGGTCTCTTAAAATTCAGCCAAAAGTGCACAAGACCGGTGACACTACCTCATCACTGAAGTTTGATGGCTGAAGATGTATCCAGTTTTCTGCATTAAGAAAGCATTTTTGGACATTGGTTGTGGGGAAAGCTTTGACTCACCCCTCCCCAGGGCTTGAATAGCCTGTTTCCCATATTTTAGAGACTTTCTCTGCAAGTCCCAAGCACCAAGACCAAGAAATATGGAGAAAGATCTATGGTGTTCCCCACCCAATCTCCAACCCATGGGACCAGCATAGACTAGGTTTCCATGAAAATCTGGATTCAAGTAGGATTTTTTTGTGTTTGAACTCTTCCCCCCACTAGGATTCCCACTTGGCCACTGGGAAAGCTTTGTGCCCTTTAAAATCACCATGGGTAGTTTTATCCAGATACCTGAGATTAAAGGACAAGTTCCCAGAGGAAAATAACATCTGTACCATCAGCTGTAATTTTACTTTTATTGGAGCAAATGGACTTTAATTCAATGATTGATGAATCAGTAAACATCCAGCGCCTTGTCCTGCCTGGTTTGTCTATGAATCAGTAAACATTTAATTTAACACCCAGTGCCTTGTCCTGCTAGGTTTGTCTCAGCATCTTATCCCTTGGGATGCAGCATTTAGCCACTCTACACATAAAGAAACACACCACTGCTTGGGCCATAAGCTAGAGGTTCCCCCTTCAAAAAGATCCACCCTTGGGATGGAGAGTCAAGTATGGGAAGAGTGCTGGCAGGAAGCATGCCCTGAAGAGTAAGCTTGTGGGTCCTTGAGACCTAAAGCCCCCAAGCAGAGATTACACAAGGGAAGGAGTTTATTTACTAACTATTAACTGAAAATGCACTCAACATACCAGCATATATCACCTTAATATATAAGAACAGAAGATATGCCATACTGGGTCAGACCAAGGGCCCATCAAGCCCAGGATCCTATTTCCAACAATGGCCAATCCAGGTCACAAGTACCTGGCAAGTACTTAAACATTAGATAAATCATAAGCTACTATTGCTTATTAATTACCACAATAGCAATTTATGGATTTTTCCTCTAGGACCTTATCCAAATGTTTTTTAAACCCAGTTACACTAACTCCTGTAACCATATCCTCTGGCAATGAATTCCAGAGCTTAACTATGTGCTGATTTACATTAACTTGTTCAAGTCCTTTCATGATTTTGTAGACTTCTATCATGTCCCCCCCTCAGTCATCTCTTCTCCAATCTGAACAGCGCTAACTTCTTTAGCCTTTCTTCATAGGGCAGCCGTTCCATGCCCCTTATTATTTTGGTCGCTCTTCTCTGCACTTTCTCTAGTGCAGCTATATCCTTTTTGTGATGTGGTGACCAGAACTGCACACAGTATTCATGATGCGATCTCACTATGGAGTGATACAGAGGTATTTTCACATAATCCATTTTATTTTCATTCCCTTCCTAATAATTCCCAGCTGTCTACATTCCTAATAATTGAATCACCAACTATGACAGCTGACCTAACCCTTCCCTCCTTGCCAGTGGCCCTGGGAGACACATCCTAGGTGCGAGAGGACAATGCGAGAACAACACACCACCATCACTTCCTGCTGCACCAGGTTGATGCTGTCAGATCATGAGACCTTCCTCCTCCAAGGCAGCACCAAGGTTGCCAGAAAGGAGTTGGGACTTGGCTACTATGTCCCTGAAGGTCTCATTTATATACCTCTCTGTCTGCCTCAGCTCCTCCAGGTCTGCCACTCTAGCCTCCAGAGATCGGACTCACTGAGAGATAGGATTTCTTTGCATTGAATGCACATGTACAACTTCTCACCGGCAGGTAAAAAATCATACATGTGACACTCAATGCAAAAGACTGGGAGGCACCCCTCTTGCTGCTGAATTGCTGCCTTCATCTTAAATTTGTTCAGTTCCTAGTTAACTTTTAGGTTGCTACGGATTTAGGATTGTTTACAATTAGGGTCTTTTAAACATATTAGTGTATTCACTATATATCTGGTAGTAACCTACAAGGGAATGATCAACTCTTGATAAGGTGAGGGGAATTTCTGAGTTTAAGTTAAAAAGCAGGTTTTTTTTTTAAGTGTGAAAATGATACCTGACTATAAATTAAAGGATGAGCTAGGGGTAGATGGGAGAGAGGTGGATGGGTGGAGAATATAAACGCACAAACTTCTGTTTGTTGCCTGGATTTCTGACTACCTTTTTAAAACAAAAACACAAACTTCTGTTTTTGCCTGCATTTCTGACTACCTATTTAAAACAAAAACATACAAACTTTTGTTTGTTGCCTGCCTTTCTGGCTAACTCTTTAAAACAAAAACACACAAACTTCTGTTTGTTGCCTGATTTTCTTACTACCTATTTAAAACAAAACACACAAACTTCTGTTTGTTGCCTGACTTTCTGACCACCTATTTAAAACAAAACACACAAACATACTAAATAATATACCCCAATAGTTTACTTCTCCCCAAATCTTTTAAGTTTTAAAAATTTCTCCAATAGTTTGCTTACCTGAACTGGACTTAACAAATCTTTGTATGATTATTCCTGCTGAACATGAGGTTATGCATCTGTACTTATATTGTAAGTTTACTTCAAAACTTAATAAAAATGTTAATAACAAAAAAAAAAAAAAATTTCTCCAAGCAGTACTTACTGATTCTTTCCAGCCACCAGCAAGGTGATCCTCTCCTCTTAGTGCTCCCACTCATCCCAAACCTGTAAAGCGTTCTGTCCAAGAAATCATGAGAGATGCTGTCATAAGGACATAAGAAACACCATACTGGGTCAGACCTATGGTCTACTGAGCCCAGCATCCTATCTCTAGCAGTGGCCAATCTGAGTCATCTCCTTCAGAAACTTGTCCAAAACCTTTATAAATGCAGCTATACCACTTGCCTTAACCACATCCTTCAGCAACATATTTTTAAATTAGTTTTAAATTTGCTATCAGTTAGTTTCATGGAGTGACCCCTAGTCCTACTACTATTAGAAAAGGTAAATAACTATTCTCCCTATTTTCTTCTTCCACACCACTCATGATTTTATAAACTTCTATCATATCCCTTCTTAGCCATCTCTGGCTCTTCCCCATAACGTTAACCAGCTAATTTTAATTGTGTATGTTCAGCGGTATGTCTGGCTAACTAGCTGGATAACTTGTCTACTGGCCACCTTATTGAATATGCCCCCCCCCCCCCCCCCCCCAATATTTTTGTTTGGTTTTCAGTCTTGGTAAGGGAGAGAATTTTTTCCCACTTTTGAACTGGGATTCTGGAACATGAAGCAGGGGTCCTAACTGATGAACATTAATATTTCATAGGGAAAGAGTGTATTTATCTTGCAACTTCCTTATTTGAAATCTTATTACATCTTGCTGTTATGTCAGAAAATTCAATTTTTTTCACTCTACAACTGCAGAATAATGTATCGTACTAAAGTGTGCCATATCCCTGGTCATGCATTTTTCACTCTTGCTTTTTCACAATCTTGCTGCCACTGTTGGAAACGGGATGCTGGGCTTGATGGACCCTTGGTCTGACCCAGTATGGCAATTCTTATGTTCTTATGTTGTGAATTCCCTGGTCATGCTTTTTCACAATCTTGCTGCATTTGTGAATTCCCTGGTCATGCTTTTTCACAATCTTGCTGCATTTGTGAATTCTCTTTCTAACCAACGCAGACATGCTAAGCACATCCGCTTCAAAACATCTGTTTATTCTAGCAGCTTACACAAATAGGTTTACTAGCTAAAATTCCTGATCATCATTCTGTTATCATGTAGTTTCTTGTGAAGGAAATAAGATATTCCAATCAATAGTTAAAGACTCTAATTCAATCACACAATGCCTTCTCCTTTTTTTTCGGCCTTTTAATGAAGAGATATTAGTGTTTAATCTTAATAAATCATTCTTTGGTGACCCTGTGCAGTTTAAGGGTCCTGTAGCTGTTGAAATGCATAATTAGTATGTTTGACAATTCATTTTGTATCCCTTGACTACAGTGAGCAACAACAAAGCCAGACGGGAGAATCCTTGCCAAAGTTACAGAGAGAAGAGAGAAGTTACAGGCAATCTGCTGACTAATGAGAATTCTTTTCCCCTCAAAAGAAAAGTTTGCTCTGTTGGCCAATGCTAAATGTGCCACAAGATTTATAAGTATCAAAACCGCACAGGAAGAAAAATAGCTATATTCATCTGGATCTGTTTGTTATCTCAGATGGAGGTTAATACATTCATGGAGATAATTCCATTTCTTAGTATTGATTTTCAGCTTTGACAAGAACATTTTGCGTGCCTTTCTTCTTAATATGGTGCAGCTCCAATCTGGGGGAGAGCAGTTTAACTGTAATTTCTGGAATTCCAAAACAATTCAATGTATCAACATTTTGAAGTCCAAATATTAATAATTATAATAATACCACATATTAGAAAACATAGATTGCAATCTTTCAAATAAAATTAGTTCTAACCTTTTATTTTTAGGTGTAAAAACATCCAAACTGACATTTACTGAAACCATGACTTTAAGGAATTTGACAACAGGAAATCCACTATGTTCTATGCAGTATCAAAATGCTGTATGAACAGAAATCCTTATGCACTCTACATTAGTTAAAAATTCAAATTAAGTTGCACCTTCTCCAAATAGCTGAGAAGAGTCATCCTTGGAACTGTGTCACAAATTACCTCACATTAATAATACCTGATTGTTTCATATTGGCTATATCACAAATATGTCACCTGCAAAGCATAAACTAAGCAGATACTGCATATGATTATTTTTTGACGCTGTTTGGAATGTTGCCGCTCGCAGGAATCCAGGGAAAGAGTTGCAGAGAAGCAGATGCCATTTTTTTTAATTATAATAAATTAGAAGTCAACTTTTTTCAATGATTAATGGTGAGTGATAATATGTGCCATATGGATTTTAAAAACAACAGAGCAATGTACAGAATACACAAATAAATCTCTTGGCAGCAACACGAAAATGTAGTCATGCTAGGTAGTACCCCTTTGTGGGAAGTAGTCATGAAACAGAATGTGCAGAATTACGGCTCAAACAGAGGGTGACACTGTCTTGTTTAATTTTCTACACAAAGTGAGCTTTAATTTCCATCCCTTGCCCTCCTCCTGCATCTTGCTTGACTTTCCAACTAGACTAGGAAAGTTGGCATTAAATATGATTAAACATCCACAGCTAGTACTCACAGTTCCAAACCATACTTACTTTTTTACAGCCCCCCCCCCAAAAAAAAACTCCACAAAATTAAATCAAGTTAAAATGTCAAGTCTAAGAAATGTGCAATAATTGTCAGCGTTTTAAAAATTAGTAGTGGTAGCTCTTACTTTTTGACTACTTGAATATTTTGTTGGCTACTTACAATAGACGAGATTAACAACATTGTTTTGTGGACAGATTTAATGCATCATGGAAATGTTTACTTCTTCTTGTATAACTTAAGAGATTATTCAAGTCTATGGAATTATGGGAGTTAATGCAATGAAGTGGAGACTTAAAATCTAAAAAATGTAACAGCAAAATTAAAGGTTTACTGAATTCTTTTTTTAGTCATTTTTATTCTTAGCACATAACAAAAGAACATACATATGATTCATGTTATATGAACATGATATATTACAATTTGACAGCTGTTGTTCTGAAACTCAGCTTTTATAGTGCTAGTACCAATTTTCCAGTATATAAAAACTCTCCCACTCAGCAAACCAGAACCCTAAACACTAAACAACCAACATACAATGCAACCAGTTCCACAACACAAAACCTCCATTCATTCCCAGCCATACACCCGCTTGCTCCCTCTCACACCATCTCAACCATAGCATATCCATATCTAGTGGTACTCAGATAGGATGCTTTTCCTCTGATCACTAACCTCTAGATTGATCAAATTGCTATATATATAGCAGAAATAGTGCCTGCGATAAAAAACGGGAGTGGTTAGGCTAATTTCCTGACTACCGCATTGCATAGGCAAGTGCATAGGCAAGCGCATTGCATTATCGCATCACGCATTGTGTCAGCACATGCCGCATTGCGTCAGTGCATCGCATGACATTTTACACGGCTAGCATTGATTAGTGCATGGCATGTTATTTTCCAGTCTATATATCCCAGCTTCCTGCAGCTGCCTCTTTGAAGATGTGTCAGGTTTAGGAAAGAGAGCAGAGGAGGTGAGTTCTTGGATAGTGGTTGGAGTAGGAGTTTAGCTAGCGATTTCTGAGTGTTGTGTCCTTTGTTTTCTTTTTCTCCTCTGTTTCCCTGTTCCTTTGTCTTTTGTTTTTTTCTTTGTGTGAAAGTTTTTGTTAGTTTGTCACGATTGTCAGTCATTTTTTATGGAAGAATGAAAAGGAGTGGTGGTGGTGGTGGAGGAGTAGAGAAGTGAGGAGGAGTGGTGGTGGTGGAGGAGTGAGGAAGTGTGATGGTTGTGGTAGGAGGAGTGTTGTTTGTGGTGAGGAGGAGTAGTGGCTGTGGTGAGGAAGAGTGTGGTTGTGGTGAGGAGCAGTGAGGAGGATGGAGTGTGAGATGATGGCGCGTTAGATGATCGAGGGGTTAAAGGGGCACTTAGAGAAGATAAGGCCATCGCAGAAAGATTAAATGATTTCTTTGCTTTGGTGTTTACTGAAGAGGATGTTGGAGAGGTACCCGTAATGGAGAAGGTTTTCATGGGTAATGATTCAGATGGACTGAATCAAATCATTTTGAACCTAAAAGATGTGGTAGGCCTGATTGACAAACTGAAGAGTAGTAAATCACCTGGACCAGATGGTATACACCCCAGAGTTCTGAAGGAACTAAAAAATGAAATTTCAAACCTATTAGTAAAAATTTGTAACCTATCATTAAAATCATCCATTGTACCTGAAGACTGGAGGATAGCAAATGTAACCCCAATATTTAAAAAGGGCTCCAGGGGCGATCTGGGAAACTACAGGCCAGTTAGCCTGAATTCAGTGCCAGGAAAAATAGTGGAAAGTGTTCTAAACATCAAAATCACAGAACATATAGAAAGACATGGTTTAATGGAACAAAGTTAGCATGGCTTTACCCAGGGCAAGTCTTGCCTCACAAATCTGCTTCACTTTTTTGAAGGAGTTAATAAACATGTGGATAAGGTGAACCAGTAGATGTAGTATACTTGGATTTTCAGAAGGCGTTTGACAAAGTTCCTCATGAGAGGCTTCTAGGAAAAGTAAAAAGTCATGGGATAGGTGGCGATGTCCTTTCGTGGATAGCAAACTGGCTAAAAGACAGGAAACAGAGAGTAGGTTTAAATGGACAATTTTCTCAGTGGAAGGGTGTGGACAGTGGAATGCCTCAGGGATCTGTATTGGGACCCTTACTTTTCAATATATTTATAAATGATCTGGAAAGAAATACGAGTGAGATAATCAAATTTGCAGATGACACAAAATTGTTCAGAGTAGTTAAATCACAAGCAGATTGTGATAAATTGCAGGAAGACCTTGTGAGCCTGGAAAATTGAACATCCAAATGGCAGATGAAATTTAATGTGGATAAGTGCAAGGTGATGCATATAGGGAAAAATAACCCATGCTATAATTACACAGTGTTGGGTTCCATATTAGGTGCTACAACCCAAGAAAGAGATCTAGGCGTCATAGTGGTTAACACATTGAAATCGTCGGTTCAGTGTGCTGCGGCAGTCAAAAAAGCAAACAGAATGTTGGGAATTATTAGAAAGGGAATGGTGAATAAAACGGAAAATGTCATAATGCCTCTGTATCGCTCCATGGTGAGACCGCACCTTGAATACTGTGTACAATTCTGGTCGCCGCATCTCAAAAAAGATATAATTGCGATGGAGAAGGTACAGAGAAGGGCTACCAAAATGATAAGGGGAATGGAACAGCTCCCCTATGAGGAAAGACTAAAGAGGTTAGGACTTTTCAGCTTGGAGAGAGACGGCTGAGGGGGGATATGATAGAGATGTTTAAAATTATGAGAGGTCTAGAACGGGTAGATGTGAATCGGTTATTTATTCTTTCGGATAGTAGTAGAAAGACTAGGGGCACTCCATGAAGTTAGCATGGGGCACATTTAAAAACTAATCGGAGAAAGTTCTTTTTTACTCAACGCACAATTAAACGCTGGAATTTGTTGCCAGAGGATGTGGTTAGTGCAATTAGTATAGCTGTGTTTCAAAAAAGGATTGGATAAGTTCTTGGAGGAGAAGTCCATTACCAGCTATTAAGTTCACTTAGGGCCAGATTTTCAAAAGCATTTACTCGAGCAAAACTGGTTTTTGCTCGAGTAAATACACTTTACTCAAGTAAGTGGGCTTTTCAAAATTGCTACAATATATGCCATTGAATTGTCCATAGGATTTACTCAAGTAAGTGCACTTTACTCGAGTAAATAGCTTTTGAAAATTGCTACGATAGTATGTCACATTTACATGCGTAACTCCTTTGAAAATGACCCCCTTAGAGAATAGCCACTGCCATTAACAATGTTAACATGGAATAGACTTGCCAGGTTCTTGTGGCCTGGATTGGCCACTGTTGGAAACAGTATGCTGGGTTTGATGGACCCTTGGTCTGACCCAGTATGGCATTTTCTTATGTTCTTATGTTCTTAGGTGTGGGGAGAGAGGAGAGAAGAGGTGTGGAGGAATGGAGGAGTAGGAGGGAGGAGAAGATGGTGGGAGGATGAGGGCAGGACTGCTAGAAGGAGGAGGAGTGAGTGGGACAGGAACAGGAATAGAGATAGGCAGGAGGATGGGATAAGAGGAGGTGGGATGGGGTAGGGATAGGCAGGTGAGGATGGAGGGAGGAGGATAGCAAGTAGGGATAGAGAGAGAGGGCAGAGGGGAAGGGAGATTGGAGGGCAGGAGCAGGAGGGGTGAGGAAGGGAGAGGAGAGGGGAGTGGGATGGAGTGTGAGGAAAGGAGGACACCTCTTTTGAAAGTGGAAGTGGCACCCACTTCTGGCAGCCAGGCAGCAGGATGTCCTCATCTCAGGGCTATCAAGTTCAGTGTGCAGGACAACGAGAAGGTGATTGCAGGGGTCCTGGAGCATTATGCCATATTCTTTGGCAACATGCAGCCAAGACCTCGAAGGAAGCCAAAGGCCAGATCTGGTGCACCATAGCCCAAGTGATCTCCAGACGCAGTAGTGTCCAATGCAGCAGGGAGCAGGTTGCCCACTGATATCGGGACATCAAGGCGCAGTTGAAGGTAAAGGTGGTGAGCTAAAATAAATATATACACCGGACTGGAGGAGGAGCCCCTTGTTCCATCATCCTCACACTCATGGAGGAGCGCCTCGTGCAACGGCTGGGACCGGATGTCTTCGAGGGCATGGCTGAGCAGCTGGATACCATGTGAACTGCAGCCAGTATGTTGATCTCACCTGTAAATGGCCAGGCTACAACTGTTGTACACATCATTTGGCATAAGATGCTCACAATGCTTTAGATGCAAAGTGCACCTCTGATGCCAAATGGAAAAATGGATACTTCCTGCCATTGGTACTTATGACTTATTCATTCTTTCCACATCTTTCACACATAAAGCTGCCAATCCCTACCATCAAGCCTCAGGGTCCAGCTATCAAGCCCCAGGGACCAGCAGCACACCAGCCTTTTTACTGAGGGCCTTGCTGATGGATGCCCAGACCCATGTGAGTGAGGAGGAGCAGGAGGAGCAGCAGCATAGCCTCAGGAGGCTATGAAGATCCTTGAAACCCTGGGCTCAGCCAGCCTACTGAATGTGCCCCTGAACATCTCCAGCTTCATGGACGAAACTAGCCTGGACTGGGACTGGGACCAGTTAATACAGGACAACCTCAAGCCACCATGGCGCCAGCCTGAAGCACAAGGCCCTCGTCAGGAGCAGCCCAGCAGCCCCGTCATGCCACATTTAGAGGTCCAAATTTCAACACTCCACACTACCATTAATGGCTATTAATAAAGTTTACTTAGGGAATAGCCACTGCTTTTAATTGCATCAGTAGCATGAGATCTAGTGTTTGGGTAATTGCATCAGTAGCATGAGATCTAGTGTTTGGGTAATTGCCAGGTTCTTGTGGCCTAGTTTGGCCTCTGTTGGAAACAGGATGCTGGGCTTGATGGATCTTTGGTCTGACCCAGCATGGCAATTTCTTATGTTCTTATGTTCTTACCAGTAGAGCACCGCCAGCACCACCAGCACCAACCCTGGCACCAGCACTAACTCTAACAAAATCCCCGTGACCAACAAAGGAGTCGATGAACAAGCAGCTGGACTAGTTGGAAAGGAGGCATGGGATACACCTCTACCAGATAGGAGCTGAGCTACTGCACCTCAGGAGGCCTGTGAACAGGCAGAACCAGTCCCTATGGGATCAGACTGCTGCATACACACAGGGTGTAACGATGCTGGCCACATCAATTAACACTATGACCAACGTCTTCATGCAAATCCTTCAACAAATGCCCAAGCCACCACCCGTGTCTTCCTTAGCATCACAGGACTCCACACCCCGCAGCAGTCCCTGGCATGATAGACACCTGAGGAGTAGGCCCCCAAAAGACATACCCCCTCCAAGTGGTAAGCCATGCCGTGGCAAGGAGCCATGAGGCAGCAGAGGTGGTAGCTTCAAATGCCAAATAAGAAGAGTTGTACCAACAAGTCTGGCCAGGCCTCTCTACAGTGATCCTATGCTGGCTAGATGGAAGAAGCCTGCTTGGTCTGTCCTCGCTACAGAGTTCCTGTGCCAGTTAGCAGAAGGGATGGTCTACTGTCTGCCACTGTGGTCCTGTTGCCTAGCTCTAAAGCCCTCCTCGATGCTCTGCATGTTCCAGCCTCCTTGATGTGGCCTCCAGTCATGGTCCAGCTGCTGCCTCATCTCATCATGCTCATCTCCTATTCCTGATGTTGGTGTCTGATTGCCTAAGTATAAAGGAATCGTGCGTGGCTCCCGAGTACCAGGCCACCATATTGAGGATGAGCTTTTGAGCGTCACAGGTCACTTGCACATTGATGGCGTGGAAGAGCTTTCTTTTACGGAAGATCTCCTTCCTTTCACGGGGTGGGATGAAGGCCACATGAGTGCAGTCGATAGCTCCCAGAACATTGGGAAAGTTTGCGAAAGCATAAAAGCCTCTCTTCATCCATCAAGTCCTGCCTGTCCCAAGGAAATGCTATGTAGCGATTACTGCCATCAGAGACATCTGTTATGACCTGGTCCAGAAAAGTAGTCCCAAAACGTAGTTTGGGACATTCACTCCATGACCCCTACTGTCATTTAGAAGGAGCCGGTTGCCATGAAATGCAGGGTGGCCAATAGTTTGGTGAGGCCCGGCACAGCATGGGACCTTTCCGTGACTTGGATCTAGATCCCCTTGGATTTCTTCATATAATTCCAGGATAGCCTGAGAGCTGAGGCGATACCTGCTAACCACATAATCCTCTGGCATGCCCAGCAATTTGGCTCGGGGAGGAAAGATGTGCTCCCTGTATCTCCTCTGCTATGGCTGCCTGCATGCCAGGCACTGCTGTGGGCCTCGACCCTCTACCTGCGGGGCCAGTGGTTGCGGGGCCAGTGGCTCGGCCTCCAGTACAGGGACTTTCGTAGGAGGGGTTGGAACTGCCCTTTCCTGTTCTTGAGGTTGTTGTTGTTATTCGTCTTGTTGTTATCTGCAGCGAGCCTCCCGAAGCATCCACTATCCCCCAACAAGTAAACTTGCCACAAACATTATCGGTTTAGGAAGACAGGCCAGGAAAGAACAGGTGATTTTATTGGTTCAGGAGGGCCTGGTAGGTGTATCTGATAGAATACCTCTTTTTATCAAGCACTATAACTGCCACAATAATAGCCGCGATCCTCAATAAGAACCGTGGGGGTGCGATAAAACTTTTTTTTCCATCAACCTGCAAAAAAAAAAAAGTGTAGTTATTTCTGAAGTTAAATCCCATGTTATTGTGCGTTACTCTACCACATTCCAGGCTAGCAGACCCTCATTTCCATCAACTCCTCCCAAACTCCTCCCACTTGCATACTAAATGTAAAATTTACATACTAACGCACATTGCACTATTTATCACATGCATTAGATCCATTTAACGCACAATCGGGTCCCAACGCATTTTGATGAATGGCCCAATAAGGCGATAACTTTCAAACAACCCTGCACATGTAAATGAGTATGCCGGCTCACAACCAGAGATGCGGTCATTTTATAACATATGTGCATATATTCACGTATGATATAAAATCGGCTGTACATACTTACATGTGTGCATAATTTTGTATGGATGCACGCATGTGCATGCAAATAGCGTCTCTACCACATAAGTGAGGGGGATTTTATTAAATATGTGCGCTGATACAATAGTCCTTTTTCCCAGTTCACTCCCAGTTCACCCAGTTAACAGATCAGATTTCTGAACCCCCCTTGTTATTTGGCCTCCCCTTTACCCTTTTAATCTTGACCCTTAAAACCCCGTTGACTCGCCTAGTTCTTTTTATTTTAATTCTTACACGCAGCTCATAGCAGAAGTAAAGTTACGCAGTAGAGGGCCACAGCATGTGCTTGCGCACATTAATACATAAGCGCACATTTCGACATAATATCCCAGAATGCCCTTGTCCCACTCAAGCTCCACCCAGACCAAGCCCACGCCTGGCCCCTTTTTCAAGTTGTTGCTTTATGCTCATGCCAGGAGATGCAGAATACTCACGCACTTTTTAAAATCTGCGGGGTGTGCATCGACCCAAGACGCGCATATCTCCCAGATTTGGCATTTAAGGGAACAATTTTCAAAAGGATCTAAATTCTTAAAACTGGGTTTTACACGTGTAAAAATGCACTTTAAGGCCCTGATTTTGAAAAGCATTTACATACATAAAACTGGGTTTTACTCGAGTAAATGTACTTTACTCATGTGAGTGGGCTTTTGAAAATTACTACAATATATGTTATTGAATTGACACTAGGTTTTACCCATGTTAGTGGACTTTAAGCATGTAAATGGGCTTTTGATAGTATGTTACATTTATGCACATACCTCCTTTGAAAATTACTTCCTAATCACATTATAAAAATGTTTCCATATTATACCCAACCATGCATATTGCATAAGATCCTACATTTTTTATTGCCAAAGAGACATATTGGGAGGGAGGGGGTATTATCAATCCAGCATATTGATATACATTTGCAAGCCATCCGCAAAGCCAAATTCAAACATTTCTTTAGATGTGTGGTGACATCCGCAATTTTGGACAGATCTCCCAAGAGTAGTACCTCACCAGCAACAGGCAAAGAAGCCCTTGCAAGCAGCAGCAACTGCAGAATCTCCACCCAAACCTGCAATATTTTAATGCATGACAGAGCTTCTATATCCAGGTACCTTATCCAGCCTTGCACATATTGGGGTCATT